>NC_134455.1:188347833-189759083 GCF_047948215.1 Lycorma delicatula
CACCAAGCCCTGTGTTATTCATAATAAGTTACAAGCATTCAGAACATTAATGTCAAATCATTTTCCCTCAATTTACATCAATTATACTAAATAAATAAGTGAATGGTTGTTTACATATGCACTATGTATTTTTAAGAAAAATAAACCATACATGTAGTAATAACAAGAGAAAAACATTTACCATAGACAGCTCTGAAGAAAATGTTTCTACTACAACAGCAGTTAGAGACATATCCAACATTATCTTTCTTGCCAGAGGGAATAATAATAAATGGGTCACTAACAATAGAAATCATACTTATGAATGTGTATGCAATAACAATTTTTAATATTTTTCCACATCTGTTTGACAATGGGATGGCTCATTTTAAAAACATTACAAAATTAAAAACCAAAAATATTATTTAATATTAAACAATTCTTCCTTGCTGGTAGAGGTGGTTATTAATCATATAAAAAACAAATTAGTGCTTCACACTTTCAGTTCCACTCATTCCAATGACAGAAAAGAGAAATTTTCATTATCCAGCCAGTTCCTGTGTTATACTGTCAGAGTTACTTCCAGCACTAATGTCAGTATCAATCTTTGATAAGAATGGCATACCAATATTCAACAATATATTTGGCTTAATGAAGAAGGCAATGGAAAACCACTTCATTCACCTTCTCTAGTAGCCCTGACATAGAATGTTTGTAATTCAAGAAAATAGCTAAACCACTTACAGTGTGCAACTGCAATTCTGCACAGTATTATGTTCACTAATAATCATTAATATCACACCATCCACATAAATAATCACTACACATCTTTGATTAATTCACACAGGCCTTGTACAAATGAGGGGTAAACAAAAATAACTGGATTATAAAAAAAAATTTTTTTTGTAAAACATTAGTCTCTCTCAAAGTATACTCAATGTGACCTTGATGCATTTGTCCATTTCACCATTAATGGAAACATTTTTTTAATCCCACAAAATGAATGTTGTCCATGGTCTGTTGTGGTTCTTCTTTTACTTCATTCACATATAAAAACAATCCTTTTGAGATATTTTTTCATATGTAGTTTCAAGAAAAAAAATCACAGAGTAATAAGGCAGGTAGGAAGAGAAAATGATCATCTTTTATTTTTAGAAAACTGATGAACTTGGGAAGCAGACAATGTTGTTGTTGTTGTAAAGAGCTAATCACCACTTCCTCATTTCTGGGCATTTTCATTACACTCTCACATCATCTTTCTAACACATCCTATTAAAAATTCTGATTTATTATTTGTTAGGAGGAAGTAATCCTAGCTAATGTTATAAAATATAATATAATAGCTAATGTTACAAAATATAATAGTTTAATTTTTTGGTTATGATTAATCTATCATGTATTCCCAAATATATGTTTTGAAAACATATATTTGGGAATACCATAATTAATATTAGCAGCGTGTGAATACACCAAGTATGAAGGGATTTAAACCCAGAACATTCATCCAAAAAGGTGTAAAACATTTAATGGACACAAACACCAGGAATAACATTATTTTTTAAAAAAATATATATATAAAGAGAATTAAATTAAATCATAATTGCAATCTTTTAACTTAACAGGATTAATTTATATAAGCTATCATTTAACATTGCCTGCTGCTTTGTGCATCACATCACCAGATTAGTAGCATGTATTTAAAATATTGTTCACTGAAATTGTATTTTTAGTATTAAACATTTTTAAATGAATTGTGAAGGTTTTTTATAACTACTGTGAATTGGGTAAATATGTTTTGTTTTTTTATGGAGTCCCTCTGAATTTGGATGAGGTTACATACTATTCTAAATATTTGTGTGGTGTGTTGATAAACTAGTACTTCTTTGTGCAGTTTTATACAAAATGTCTTTTATCTTATGATTAGTATTTTAGCATTAAACAATTTAAAAGACTGCATAATGACCGATACTGTTATGTTTGTTCAACAAATGAATAACGATAATAATGATATCTTTCTTCCTATCTTATCTTTAGAAAAAATCACAACAAAGAAGAAAGTTAAACCTTAATACTCTTTATATAGCTATTTAAAAAATAAAATAAAATAAAATATAAATACAGCATTTAATGTTGGTAATTATTGGAAAAACTTATGACTTCCAATCTTTTCATGGAAACTGAATAGAAATGTATATAAAAGTATTATAATAATTCCATAGAGGGTTGATACTGTGTCTTTTTTTTCAGTTAAACGGTTTACACATTAAAATTTTGCACTACTAATGTAGATGTTGCAACAGAATTCAATTCATTTTGGACTATTGTTGCAAGAGCTTATACCAAACACTACAAATTATATTAAACTTATTAATGTAAATATTGCAACTCTGAATTCCATTCATTCTGGACTATTGTTCTAAAAAGAGCTTATACCAAAACAAGTTTGTTTTAAACTTATTTAAAACAAACACTAACCTGTAGCACAAATGAAACACCAAGCAGCATTCACATGATGAGTTCCCTTCTTTAGGGGTCGATAATGTTTTGGACATATTATCTGTCTACTAGTAAGTACTTCAGATCCAGCAGGTAAACAATGGTTTCCTGAAATAAATAACAGTTACACTTGTCATAATTATTCACATCAAGATTATAATCCCTCAGACTTTGGGCTAATTGAAGTTTGACAGTGTTTCAGTCAAAACAATCCTGAAAATAAATATGTTAATACAATAAATGGATTTTTATATCAAAAATATGGATTTATATATATATAAATAAACTAAACTTACTGAATAACAAACCTATCGTTCTCAAAAGTGGAGCAAAATTATCAAGAATCCTAAAACATTAAAGAAAGAAAAGCTACAAATTTACACCAAATCCATAGCAGTAAACACTACAATGAAAGTGGCTATAGTTTAAATGAAAGACAGAATGGACAGCAATCCCTTGTAGTCTTGGAACAACTTAATGTACAAGGTGACATATTTTCTAGAAAATTAAAAATCACAAATTATTTTAAGTTATGAATTAAGAATGAGTAAAGTTTTTATCTGCCCTGTCAAAAAGTAACACCAGGTAGAGTCTGGTATTGACTCTATCTGGTAGACAAACAGGCTTTTGGAACAGCTTTCCTCATATGAAGTAGTCTAATGCAGTGTTTCTCAACTTTTCAGTATTTTCATCCCAATTTTCATCACCCCCCCCCCCCACGCTCACATACAATAAAAATATATACAACAATCATGTATTTTGAGTATTTTGATGCTAAAGCTACACTACGACCTTGATTACAAACCTGACAACTTACCAAGAATAAGTAAATTTATTGATATTTGGCAACACTGATTCGCTGCAATAACAAAACCAGAACTGATGCCTCTCTATTGCTCTCTGTCTTGCATCCACCATATTGAACATTCTAGAACGTCTGAGCAAATGTGTATAAATGATACACCACGTTCAATTCCAGCCAGTCTCAGTCGAGTCAATCCTTCCTAGCACTATTGAATCTATCATGAATGTGTGTGTTGTAATTTGCGTATTAATGCAACTCACAGTATTAAATATTCACGACAGTAGATTTATACAGAATCATGAATAAATTTTTAAGTGGGCGTAAGCAAGCATTAGACAATAGTGAAGCATCAACAAATGCACAGGCAGGTGTGGTTTTGAAAATAAAATCAAGAAAATATTCTCAAGAATACTAAAATTTTAGGTTTACCAGTACTGAAGTAAATGAAGAAGAAAGGCCACTGTGTGTCATTTACTCAAAACTTTTGGTAGCAGACAGCATGAAACCTAATAAACTTAAATGACATTTTAAAATGCTTTATAGTGAGTAGGTTAACAAACCACAAGAATTTTTTGAATTAAAATTAAAATCATATGAAAAGCAAACATAATTTTAAAAAAAAACTTTGTGAATGAAAAAGCTTTACTTGCCTCTTACAAAGTTTCACTGAAAACAAGAGCATTTTGTATACTATTATCATTTTCGACATCCTACCTTTGCAAAACTGGATTTTCTGCGGTGGCTGCTTTGAAGACAAAATATAGATCTCAACTAAATATAGAAAAATAACTCAACAGTGTCTATTTCTAATATTAAACCTTCCTTTGAAAAACTTTGCTCTGCAAGACAGGCCCAAGGGAGTCACTAATAATTATTAAACTTATTTTTAATTTAGTATTTATAAGTTAATTATTATTAATACATTGTGCAGTACTGGTACAATCCTATTTATAAGTGTATTATATCAGTGTAAATGTGTATTTTATTAGTTATTATGTCAGAGTGTATTTTCTTTTGCTTTCCTTTCAGTAAATTAATAGATTTTTTAATATTTTCTTTTCAATATGCTCATGCCCCCTTTTAGTGTTATCACACCCCGCTAGTTAAGCGTGCCCAAAGATTGAGAAACACTAGTCTAATGGAAAGTATAGAAGATGTCAAATTTGTAAACAGTAGATTGTCATTTATAAAACTGAGAGGAAAGTTTAATTCTATATATGTAATGAATGCACATGCACTAACAGAAAAGAAAGAGGAGGTGAAAGGTAGTTTTTATGTCCTGATGGGCAGATTGAATGACACTTTTTTTAATTATAGTATTAAAGACTATAATGTAGACTCAGTGAAATGAATAAAAAAATGAGAAAAAGTATAATGGAAACTATAGTAGTACCCATGATATATCTAATGATAATGGCATAAGATTGATCTTCACGGAAGCAAAGGAGCTGGTTGTAAAAAATGCAATGTTCCACATAAAGACATTCATAAAAGAATGTGGAGATCCCGATTTGAAAACTGAAAACCAGAGAGAACAGATCACCGTAACAAAAGGTGGCAGGAACAATATAATAGATGTGAAAGCATGTAGGGACGCGGAAATAGACTTGGGCCACTATTACGTAGTTGTGAAATTGAAAGAAAGGATGAAAAAATAATGTAACCAAAGGAATAAAAATGCAGAGGAAGATTTGACTTGGATAAGATAAAGACAGAAAAAAGCTTTTAGAATATGTCAAGACAAACCAGGGAAAGTTTGAAGAATAGACAAATATGGTAGAAAATGGTAACTACATTGCCATTACAATGATCACATATAAAATCAGTAATTAAAAACGGCAGAAACAACTTTGACTGAGAAAAGAAGGTCTAAGAGAAATGATTAGTTGGGTAATGAATATAATTAGAAGAGGCATTTCTTGAACAAACAGTTGGAGGGTTGTATGATAACAACACTATAAACAGAATAAGAAAATTTTCAACAATATTAAGGTCAGAAAACAAAGTATATGGTGGTTAGTGAAAGAAGAGCATATCCTAACAAGGATTACTTTGTTGGATTGTTAGGAGCATTACCTAACAAGGTAACATTGAATGTAAAAACATATGAACAGATCATGCATTTAAAGTACCTTACATGCATTTTAAAAAGCAGACAAAGAACACAATAGAATATGATGTGAACCACAAAATGTAGAATGCTGATAAATGATTCTATGCAGTTAATACTATTCTCAAATCAAAGATTATTTCTAGAAACTCCAACATCAAAATATACCGCACCATCATACACCCAATACTAACATATAGATGTGAAATATGGGCATTTCAGAAATAAATTGAGCAGAAGTGCAAGACTTTTGAGAATAAAGTATTAAGGAAAATTTTTATACCAATGTGTGATGAAGAGATAGGACAGTAGCGTATAAGGAAAAACAGAGACCTGAAATAGTTATACAGGAAACCATCCACTGTTCAGGTCAAGGCTAAGATTCTGCAGTGGGCAGATCACGCAATAAGAACAGATAAGGAGAGTTATAATAAGAAAATCCTTAACTTGGTATATGAAGGAGGCAGAGGAAGGGAAAAACAAGAAGGAAATTGAATGATTAAGTAAAGGGAATAAAAGGAGGTCAATGATCAGAACAGTGTAGTATATGGTGTTCAGGGATAAGGAGGAACCCACCGGGTTGGTCTAATGGTGAACGTGTCTTCCCAAATCAGCTGATTTGGAAGTCGAGAGTTCCAGCGTTCAAGTCCTGGTAAAGCCAGTTATTTTTACACGGATTTGAATACTAGATCACATCTCAGGAATGGTCGAACTGAGAATGTACAAGACTACACACTTCATTTACACTCATACATATCATCCTCATTCATCCTCTGAAGAATTATCTAAACGGTAGTTACCGGAGGCTAAACAGGAAAAAGAAAAGGGATAGGGAGGAATGGAGGAGGCTGGTGAGGCAGGTCAAGGACCGGCAACGTCTATGAAGACTATGGATTAAGTAAAGTTTGTGAGGTAAGTTCTGAGTAAGTAAGTATTTTATGATATATAGATGAGATTTTTCTTACTCAAGCATCTGCACACAATGAACAATTTTCTTTGATCATTTCAGTGTTATTTTTACTAAGTGTACGGCACAAGTGATTTTTCTCAACCAGAGAAAATTATCATAGAATTAAGTTAGTAAAGCTTTACTATAATATACAATGTAATCATTTACAATCTTCCCATATGAACATACATACCATAAAAATAACACATCATTCAATAAATAAACTTACCATAATGATATGAAGTAGGACATCGTAAACAGCGTACCAATTTATCATTTTGAAATCGTGCTTTCATAACAGCAGGATTATCAGAGACACAGGTATGACATGAATGCTGTGGACACGTCATCACATCTGCTTTTATTTGACTTCCTCTTTTGCCACCAGAAGTCCAGCTGGTTTGTGGCCATGCTTTCAGACACTCAGCGTGATATACTTTACCACAATGCGCTGAAATATATAAAGAAAAGATGTAATAATATACTAAGAGAATAAAGCAAAAATATAATTTTTGCTTTATTATATAGCCAATAGCCACGCAAAATTCTGCAAATCTTAAAGTATTATCATGTACACAGTTAAAAGAAGACTTTTCCAGTTTTTAAATACTATATGTGTTTAAAAACTTGAATATTAATTTTGTTTTTAACCTTTTATATAAAGGGTTAAAAAAAGGCAGTCTTTAAAAAAAGGGCAAAGGTTGTTAAAAAAAGGGCATCTTTTCAGATAGTGATTTCAAACTAGTGAACAATACCAGGACCAGTTCAATCTCAATTTTACTCTATCACAAACTACTTGGCTGCCATCCATCCAAAAAATAAAAACAAAAATCTACTGAATTTATAAAACTTGTTAAATTTCACCAAAATTTCAAGCTATACTCTAATTTCTGTAAATTTTATTATCATTTAAATATTTAAGTTTACAGAATGTTGGCTTTAACATATATTAGTTGGTACAAACTCAGTCATGTAAGCTGCAGGTGAATAATAATAATAATAACAGCCTTTGAAACTAAAAAAATTGTTACAATCATTAAACTGTCATTATGTTATCCATTGACAAAGGATATTGATAGATTACTCAAGTTAAGATTCTTACAAATATACAATTAATTTACTCTTTAGAATCTTACTACTTACAAAATAAGTAAATATCACAAACAATCTCTCTAATTCTATTATTAAATTTATAAAACTAATTAAAATTAATACAAAATTAAGAAGTGATTATAACAGTGAGATTACAATTACAAATCAATAATAAGTTTTACATATAAGAATTATTTATTTAATTCATTTACAAAAGGATAAAAGTTATATTTTTTAACAATAAATAATAACACCTTGGCCCCTTTTCACAACAAATTCACTGAGCAACTTCTTGCACTTAACTTCATTTTTCACTCACATTTTGATCACAAAACTGATACATTAATGATACACTCTTTGTTTGTTTGTTCTGAATGTTATGGCATACATTGATTGATACCAATATTATTGGTTATTATCGTGAGAATTTATAATGTATAAAATTTTATTTGAGGTGTCTATACACTGTTTATCAGACTATTAAAAGAAAAGATAAATTGTAAAATATAATGACAAAAAATAAAATACAACTTTAGCAAATAGCACTCTTGAAGTATGAATTACTTTTGAAAATGTTACTGGAAGGATGTTTGAAAATCACTTCATACACAAATTTATTGCTACTAAGTAGACTAAGTAATTAATATTATTATTATCATTATTGTTGTTAGGATGATGAGATGAATAATCAGCTTTTTTTAAATTACTGATTAAAAAACAAAATTAAAAATAATTACTGAGAGAAAGCTAAGCAGTTATATTTCACACAAACATTATATAATTAATAAATGTATCTATTATTGCTCTTGTAATTATTCCAAGAAGATGTATAAAGAAAAAAAATTATATAATGCCATCTCTTATCAAATTAATCCATTTTTTATTTAAATTTCATTATCTGGTATAATTAACCACTATGTTTCTTGTACTGCCTAACCACCTGTTTTTTTTTTTGTTTTTTTTTTAATACATTCCTAATATTAGTGGAGTACTTCACTACTTCAGTATCCAGCAACTTAAGAAAAAAAAAATTTCATTTTTAAAATAAATAAAAAAATCTTGAGAATATAGACTAATGTGTTCTCTTGATACATGTACCAACCAAATGCATAAAAAAAAATCAGTCTACATCTTCAACTTTTAACTAGTTTTTGACATTTAATTTAAATGTTTATCCTACATAAATAAAAACCTCATTCAATAAATACATTAGAACATGTTTATTTCTAATTACAAAACAACATTTATATTTTTCACATTTGATTGTTTTAGGATGTGGTTTTTTTTGTTGTATATGTGTCGAATATCACAGCTGTTACTACTCTAATGGGTTTATTACTAGTGTCTATAATGTGGTTAGTAGATGGTGAACACACATCAACCCATTCAACAATTTCATTGTATTCTCTTAACCTCCATGTTTATGCAGAGGGCTTTTATGTACTCATTATAATTTGTTTAAAACTATATCCTGCATGACAAGTGTAAACACTGTACATTCAGAACAGTCTAGTTTATATACTCTAGGGGCACTAAGTTTATTAGGTGATAGTGTTCTGAACGTAATGATTTGTTGGTTTTGTTTGTTGTTCTGAAGGCAACATTATACTCAGATTCTTTAAATTTATGAGATATTTTCTTTGAATCTTTGTTAATGTTTGTTTCTATAGGTAAATAAGTGTGTTTTTTCCTGTAAGTTTCAGAACAAAATTTCCAGCATCTCAACTAAAATCCCAGAAATAAAAAACTCATAATAAAGTCATTAGGTAGTGTGTAATATTTGTTTTGAAATGTAATTTTGTTTTATACTAATGTTAATGTGTTTGCAATTTCTGAAATATGTCCTTGTAATAGTTTTTATTTTAGTAATGAAAAGTTTTTCTACAACTGTGATGTTACCACAAAGGTTTACAATATCAACTGATACAAATGTAAAGTTGTGGAGTATGATGATAGTTTTTATTTTGATTATGAGCTCTATGCAGCTATTATTATGAAATATGTTAACCAAAAAAGAGACACAACTATGCATTAAAGCAGATACAATTCAAATCAAAAGTACTCTTTGACCACATTCTTAACATATGTTTACCTAATAAAAAAGAAAAAAATAATATATAAATAAATAAATAATAACATTAAAATCAGCATTAACATCAGCTGATACCAAAGTGAAAACAGCTGTATTAATCACAGATTAATACTCTAAGATGATACAAAGATTGCTGAATGACTGCAAAAGTGACTGAAAACATTCTGAAGTAAGTTCAATACAAAGTAACAATGAAAAACCAAAACAGTTACAAACTAACAATATGATTGTGAATCTATTTTTCTAAATAACTTTCCACACAAAATATCTGAACTTATTAAGAAACCATAGGAAGAACTTCCTTTACAGATTAAAAATACTATAAATGAAATCGGTGCTTTTGGTCATGAGTAGCACTTGTGTATATATATATATATATATAAAAAACCACATTCACATCAAACTCATAACATCATTTTTTTTAAGCGAGTTAAAAATGGCTGTACTTTGAAACTGAACAGGTTCCCCCACTTGGCCTTTAAGTGACAGTAACTTGATTCACCGATTTCCTGTTCTAGTTAATTATGTAAAAGCTATTATGGTGGCTATAGAAAAAATATCAGTGTTAAATATGTATCCTTTTAGAAATATAAGTATCTCAAGCAAAATAAAGAACAAACATCATGTAATTTGAGATTATCACTCTCTGATTTCCCTTATAGTAATCGTAAATAATAAAAGAAAGAAAATAAACAATGCTCACCAATATGGCAACGAATTCGTTTGTTGTCACCATTCTTTTCTTCAAGCCCACAAAAGAAGCAAGGTTGAACTCTACCTTCAGAACAATCTGGACACCTGAATTCACCCTGTCCATCTGCATCTTCTCCACTATCATTTGATTCTTTACTTCCTTTGCCTCTACTCTTTTTAGCTTTTGGCTTATCATCTTGCCCATTAACTTTTTCTTCATTAGTTTCATCTGTCTCTGAACCTTTTTCAACTTTGGTATCGACCTTCTCATCAGGAACTGCATCTGGTAAATCATCATTACACGAATCAGAAATTTCTTTTTCATCCTTTACAACTTCATTGTTTTTATTTTCACTGGTGACTTTGCTATTTTCTATATCATCATCCATTTTTTCATCAGCCTCAAGATTTTCTGTACTGATATCACCTTCATCAACGGTTTTATCTAAATCTTTAGAAACTGAATCGCTCTTGCTATCTTCAAGTACATTACCAGATTTTTTTCTACCTTTCTTATCTTTTTTCTTGCGATTTACTTTAGATTTAAGATCATTCTGTAATTCTTGTCGCCTGGCACTCATTTCAATAGGATTAAGAGCACATTCTAAATGGTAAGTTCCACTACATGGTCCTTTGCAACGAAGTGTATCTCCTGGTTTTTCACATATCTGGCATACTTTGCTTGGAAGTGCTCTATTAAACAAACCCCAACCTCTTTTTCCGATACCAGCTTTTGACGTAGCCATTGCCAAAGGTGATGGACTACTGCTTTTCTCTGAAGAATTTGATGTTCTTTCCTCGGAGATTGCATCTTCATCATCATTCTCTGAACTTCTACATTCTTCTGATTCATCTTCAGATCCTTTATCAAGCGCAGGGTCAGTATTAATTCTAGGACGATATCTAATTAAAATAAAGAATAAAACACACAATTAAAACACAAACTGTCTAAATTCTGATTTAATGTAACAATTAAAAAAAAAAACACTATTCTTATACCAATTATTAAAAAAGAAAAATCTGTATCAATTCCCCTTAATGATTTCTTCTTATGTTATTAATTTCAACCAAAGAGGTACAGTATCTATAAATGGATACAACTGGGAAAAAAAAAATCATTTTGTAGTAGTATATGCTAAATTTCATTTTTCTACATTTAATAACTGAAATGTTATTTAAGGGTTACCGTACTTTATAAACATCCTGCATATAATCAGCAAAGTGCATCTACTGCACTACAAACCTTATACAATACTAATGTCCATTTATATGTACACAAAATTTAATGTAAGGAATTTTATTTTGGAGATTAGTTTTACCAATTTACTTTAGAAATTTATTTTAGCAATACTACAATAATTAATAAAAACTATATTTTCAAAGCTAAAAAAACGGTTGAGTAAAAAGAAAACAAAAATAAGTCCCGCAATAATTCAAGATTTACTTCTTCTTGTAAACATTTGATTCTTACAAAAATGTAAACATTTATTCTTGCAGTGCAGCAGGAAGAAAGATGGGTAAAAGTATCTCTTAGAAAAACTGATTTGTTGCCGAGTCTGTAACCATTCTAAATTTTGTTGGTTACGAACAATATATATTCTGTCATAAAGAAAAAAGTTTCAATATTTTAAAAAGTAGTTAATATTCATTTGGCTTAGCTGATATTAAAAACAGAAAATAGGCAAGATAGTTTTATATTATTTTAATAGTTAAATAAACGTAATTAGTTCGATAAGAAATTGTATTACATAACTTTGTTTTTTGATGTATGACATGGTCTGGATAGCCAGACGGTGATGTCATCGTGGGCTAGTAAGAGCATATACATTCTCAGAAAAAAGTGTGTACGTGTATATATACAAACAGGCGTCTGGTGGGGGAAGCCAGACTGACATTCTTTGTTTCGGGGCTAGTCTGAATTTAGCAGTCATGGAGTGGAGATGTGTTTTGAGTTGGCTCGCACGGAAGTGGTGATGTGTTCTTGGTTTGATGAGACAGGACAGTGAGATGATGCGAGGTCATCATTATTTTTATATGTGCAGGAAAGTATCCTTATGTATATGAAGAGGAAAATTAATGATATGATTCAAAATATATGATTCCATATATTTTTAACAACTAATGTTAAAAAAAATTATCTTCTTGTATTGTTAATGTTAATTACTTTATTTTATATATTTTTTTTTAAATATGACAGACGAGTAGTGTGGAAATGTGTTTTCTATGACTTCATATATATGATTCAAAATATGATTCCAAATAATTTTGATATGCTTAATATGTTCAATTTATGTTAAAAAATTATTTTTCGTATTGTTAATGTTAATTATTTTTTTAAATTTTAATAATATACATGTGATCAGACTATATAGCCCTAATACATTTTTTCGTTGTTCCCCCCTTAATTTGAATTGTTTTGTGATTGAGCTTTTGTTTTATATTGATTCACTTGAGTTTTTCAAATTAAATTTTCTTTTTTTTTTAATTTGGAAGTAAGCTCGCAAGTCATGATTACAACAGAAATATACACATTTTCTAAAACTGTTCACATAAGTAATGGGTAGAATGCATCAAAAAGTAAAAGAGAATTTGTTCAAAATCAGGAAATAAAACTACTTTTTTTTCCTGGAAAGAAAAGGAGGGTTCAACAAGTGATAAAAGAATTTAATGTTCAATTTAAAAGGACTGGAAATGGAAATTACAAGTGAAAAAAATGAAGTATTGCAGTGTGTTCGGAACGTCACTGTCCAGTAAGCTTTAGAATTATGTTATGCATTCTGTCCTTTCAGCGTTGGGTTGGTTGCCCTCTGGGTTCAGTGGGCATTGCTTGGTAATAAACCAAGACGTCAGTTGTTGAGTTCTGATTGAACATGTTTTATTTCATCTTTTTTCGTTTATCAGAATCAATAGTTGTCTGAAACATAATGGTTGTTAACCATTATGTTTTGATTTCTTAACTATTAGGTTGGTTTCGGTAGGGAAATGCATTTTTCTCGTTGAATACATCTTTCGTAAAGGTGACAAGTATATTGATTTAGTTAAGCAAAAAGTTTCTGAAAAGTTTCCAAATACTCCTGTTCTTCACCACAATACCATTCAAACTCTTACTGAGAACTTTTGAGCAACACGTTCTGTTGAAGACACTGATCGAAGTGGAAGACCACCTAAACTAAACAAACAGAAGCTGCTTGATATTTTGTAAGTTTTGACCAAAAAGTAAATCAAAGTCAATGCGTAAGTTAGCACAGCAGTTAAGATATTGGGCCTGCTATCACACAAAAATCTGTAAGAAAAGAACTAAAACTTTTCCCCTACAATGTAATGTGTGTTCAAACCTACAGACCATGCCCAAAGACTAAATTACTGTCAATGGTTCAAACGTTTTATTGACCAAAATTCCATAGGTATCCTTGACATTACTTTTTTACAGATGAAGTGTGGTTTCGTCTGAAAGGGTATATTAAATCACAAAATACACAACCGAGTTTGACAACTAACCCCCATGAACTACATTAAGTGAAAACTGGAGTCTGGGTTGGTGTGGGTAGGATGCACATTGTAGAGCCAAACTTTCTTGAAAATACAGTTAATAGTGAGTGTTATTGAGCTGTTCTAACAAACTTCATTCATCAATTAACAACAGAAATGGAAATCAATCATGGTTGGTTTCACAAGATGGCACCACAGCACACAGCTGTGCTTTTGTAAAAAGGTCAATGACATTTTTACAAAATGTCTTTGGTGAACAAAACATTTTGAGGTGTTTGTGGCCTGCACGATCTCCCGATCTGACTCCCCCAGATTACTTTTTATGGGAGAACAGTGACACAAGCAGTTAATCACAATAGGCTACACACGATTTCCAAACCAAAAACCAGAATAACAGCATACACACGAGATATTCCACCAGTACATCAGCTAATTAAAGAGTTTGAAAACAAACTGAAACATGTGCAGTGGTGTTGTTTTGATGTTGGTGGAGGTCATTTTCAACACTTTTATCAACTATTCTAAATATTATAATATCCATTTCTATAAAATAATGAAATAACAATACAAAGTAATAAGTAAGTTTGTTTCATCATTAAACTTTCATAATTCCAATGCATAGCAACTTTCCGAACGCTATGTAATATAAGCTGAAGAGAAGAGTTAGGAGTGAAATTAATAGCTCTTGAAAAAGGCACTGGAATTTATTTAATTGAGAAATTAAGCAATGGTCTTGTATTAATGATGGAGGCATGGAGATTTCCCCTCAATATTAGTTGATAAAAATATCGAGTTATTAAGTCCTTTTGTTTAAACAATAATGAACAATTATTTTTATTCAATAATTGTACAAGTTTACCTTTTGTTAACTGCGTGATCACCTTGTGACCAACTTGTTACATCTTTTTGCTTAAATAAATTGAAAACCATAAAATGCTCAAAAATCACTTAAAAGAAAAATTATTTAAAATCTAAAACTAGCCCATTAAGATTAACAAAATATCATAATCAGCAGATATTGACTATTTAGTGATTTAAAAGAATTAAATAAGTAAATAAAAAAAATAATGAAGAAATAATAATCTTTTAAAAATAAACAAAATTTGAATAATACTGAAAAAAAGTAATTCTACTGGTGTAATACAATAAAAACAAAAACAATTGTAAACTTAAAAAGTAATAAGAATTATTTTTGGTAACTCCAGGTGAAAAATGTAAAGTTGGCCTAAAAACAAGCCAAACACTTCAACTTAACACTGCCCATCCCTAGAGCCTTAGAGCCCATCCCTTTATAAATGGCTGAACAACATACAGCAGTAAATATAAGTTTTGATGGGTAGTTTGTGTTTAATCATCTTTCGTTAACACTTTCAACTGGGATTATCTTAAAACAATATTTCTCAATTTTAATTTTTTAATTACAATTATAAACATTAGTAGAAATGCACATTTTGTTAGTATTGTTTATTATTACAATTTTTTTTACACTACTTTCTCAGTATTTAGTGAAAATGATTGTTTAATAACACCGATCTACACAATTTTCAAAACAAATATATTAATGAGTATTTTATAAACTATTTTTTATGCTGAAACATAAAATATAACATAATTTTTTTAAATTAATTTAAAAATCTCTTTATGTCATATTGACACAATAGAAATGATCTGTTATCTTTTATTCAATGTTTTGTTATAACATGCCCGATATGACTAAGAACGCGACTAATTGTAGAAAGGTGCACTAAATATATAGCATCAACCTAATCACTATTTAACTAATGAGTTATACAATAATATATCTGTTTTTGAAAACACTCAATCTCTCAGAGCAGCCTCTTGTGGTTAAACTTGTGTATGGTAGTACGTGTAAAATTGTGTGGGTTAAATTAGTTATTTTTCATTTGTTTTACCAGTTCATATACTTCAGTTTATTTTCATAAATTAATCAAATGTCAAAATATTGTTTTTTTTTTTTTTTTTTGTTTTTTTAATATTTTACATCTGTTTATATTTACATAAGCTGGCAGCACATGTTCACATAAAAATTCTCCAAATGTTTTTTTTTGTTATTTGTAAACTGAGTTCATTACAAACATAAAATAGGCCAATTAAAAAATTGATGAAAATTGCTAATGGGCTTATTTCGATTGTCCGGTTGTCTTTATTTCGGTTGGGAGATCAAGATAAACAACAGGTGCCACATATAACATGTATTAGTTGTTATGTTAAGCTCACACAATGGTAAGAGGGGGAAAAGGAGCATTTGCCCCTTTTGCTATACCAATACCTGTACCTGGTTTGGAAAATTAAATAATCATTATAATGACTGCTATTAAACAAATATCACTGGTTTTTTCAAAAAATAAAAATAATATTGTGTGCCCAAATGTTCCACTACTTATGAGCCCAATTGCTCATACAGATGATTTTCCTTTGCTCATGGAGATGATTTTCCTATTCCAACAGACCCAGGTTCCTGGCAGATTTCAGATTCTGGAGAGGATTGTTCTGAAAAGACTGTGGTGATATAAGCTTCAAGAGATGATCTCATACCAGAAACAAATTATGAAGCACATCTTAATTCACAAGTGGAACTTAATGATTTGGTTAGCAAGTGTAATCTATTACAAGAGCAAACAGAACTTCTAGGTTCACATTTAAAGGAGTGGAATTTATTGACTAAGGATACCAAAATTCCACATTTTAGAAACTGCAATAAGGACTAGATGAAATATTTCACTATGGAAGATCTGCTTTTTCCAGTTCTGATATAGAAGTTTTGATGTTTGATCTGGATATTTTTTATAAAGCTGATTATTTTTTTTATTTTTTGAGTCATCATAAAAGCAGTGCTACTGAATAATTCAAACAAGAATCCTACACCAGTAATGCATACTGCTGAAATAAAAGTATACATTAATTAGAAGTATATAATTAATTTTGCTATCAAAATTAATGTAAAGTATACACTAATTTTGACGACAGTCAATTATGATGAGGTGTTACTTATTGGGTTTTTGTGGCCACATCAAAGTTACTGGTCTTCTTCTCGGTCTGCAAGGTGGCTTTAGAAAATACAGTTGTTTCTTATGATTGTGGGACAGTAGGGCAACAAGTGAACATTATGTGGTTAAAGAGTGGCAAAAAAGAGACAATTTCATTCCTGGAAAAACGTATTAGGTATGTTCCTTTAGTCAATACTCGGAATGTTATTTTGCCATCTTATATATAAAATTGGGGGTTGAGGAAGAATTTTGTAAAAGTACTGAATAAAGGATTTAAACAATTAAGACTGTTTCCTAAGTTACATGAAATCAAATTAAAAGGTTGAGTGAAGGTCAAATTAAAAGATATATTCATTTTTTTATAATTATTACAAACTTCCAAAATCTTTAAATTATTTCTGTAATTAGTAATACTACTACGTTTGCATTCCAACAAATGGTCAGCTACATCTCATTTTTTGTTTTTGTAAGCTGTTTAATGTTCTGTCAATCTTTTTAAATGATCTGTTGGTTTTACCAATCCAAATACAATTACATCCATTGCACTTAATTTTATATTCTCCTCTTAAATCCTCTATTATTTTTATTATTGTTATTCTTTAAGTATTTTATAAGTGATTATTTGGTTTATATTCTTTTTTATCACATACGTTAGCAATTGTTTTTATTATTTTATTAGAGTAATTGTATTTTAAGTAAAAACTATTATTAATCTTTATACTCAAGAAATATTACAATCATAAATATAAACAAAAGTACAAATGATGAACCACCAAATCACATTCAAAGATGACGATCTAATTATTAACATAATAGAAATACAATCTAATGGCTGGCAATAATGAAAACAGAACAAAGTTAAATATGTTTTAAATACTACATCATTCCAGTACTGGATAGCATAATTTGATTTGTGTATCTGTCCATAATTTTCACAAATTAACACATCATAAATAAATATGTTTTAATATAATTATTATAAAATTTAATAACAACTGAAGATACAGGATCCAATGAAAATCAATTCTTGGAATTAATATTCTAAGTTTAACAATAACTAATCTATTTACTGTGTTTTGCTGATTTATATTTCATTAAATATTAAATTTTATTGGTACAGTGGTCAATATATATATATATATATATATATATATATATATATTATATAGTGATCATTGTAAAAGTTTCTACATCTATTATTCAACAGCTATCAGTCCCATCGTATTTCTGTTTGCAGGAATGTATACCATTCTCAAGAGGAACCTTTTTAAAATTATTAAATTATTTTCATAGGGGTGAAAAACCCACCCTCTTCGCTCAAAAATCTTAAATGGCAATAGTAGTACATTTAATTACATTAAATGAAAACCCGAAAAAAATAATGAATTTTGGTGAAAAGAAAATTAAAATCCACCCACTCCTTCGCTCAATAGGTGTGAAAAACCATTTGTGGTAGTACTTTTTTTAAACTTCAGTACAATAAAAATAATTACAAAATTACAAGATATTACTTCTTAAAGCATTTGAAATAATCATAATCTGTGAAAATTATTTTTTAAATTAGCAAAACAAAATTTTGCCCATAAATGTTTACTAAATTTTCAAGGGTTGAAAATTTATTGCATCCCCTTACCTTATTATCTCACTTATTACCTCAACATACATCTCATTGGAAGGCTCTTTGAACGACACATAATTCTGTACAAATAAAATAAAAATTGGTTCACTGGTACAGAGGTTACAATTAAAAATCTGTTTTTTTTTTTTAGGTTACATTGGGATAGTGTTACTGACTCAAAGCATTAGATCTGAAATTGTCTGTTCTTCTTAAAAATATGGATTTAGTTTCTCCAGCATTGAAAAAATTTACCAGTAAGCACAGCATTATAACATCAGTTAAACAGATGAAAAACCAATAATAGGTAATAGGTAAGAAAAACCAATAAAGAAGTAGGTACCTACTGCTTTGCTGGTAACATGTTGAAAAATTGATTACCCGATAAACTTAAAGATTAAATAAAAACTAATTCTTAAATGAATAATTGTTAATCAGAAAATAAAGCTTAAATCAGTCATTAGTTAAGTTTGTTATGAAGGTTTTTAACAGTAAGAATCCTTAAGAAATAATAAGTGAAACACATTTTTTTTTTTACCTCAATAAAATAAAAGCAAAAATTTTTAAATCATTTGTTCAAATTGATTCCCATTTTCCTGTTAACAATAATAAATTCTTTGTTAAAATTCACATCTTACGTTTATTAAAGTTTCTTTAGTTACATCCCTACATGCTCTTACAATTTTATTTTTCAATTTTTGCATGTTAGCATGAATTTCTTTATAAATTATTGATTTTAAATGACCCCACAAAAAAAGTCCAGTGGTGTAAGATCAGCAGATCTTGCCGGCCACTCAACTGTTCCTTAACTATCTATCTAAGGTCCAGGACACATTCAGTCCAACCATCGTCAATCTGAAACTGAACAGTGAGCGAGTGCTCCACCTTGCTGAAAGTGAAGCATGTCTTCATTAAGTAATATGTTTCCATTGTCATCTAACTGATTTTCTAAGGCATGGACTACTAGAGGGTGAATAACTTCATCCAGCAACTGCAAATACTTTTCAACTGTCAAATTCCCATAAATACAAATACTTTTCAACTGTCAAATTCCCATAAATACAAATACTTTTCATCTGCCTAATTCCCATCAATAAATACTGGACCAACTATGTTAACGTAAATCCTGCCCCATATATTTATTTTTTGAGGATGCTGCAGGTTTCCAACATTGAAAACATGAGTATTTACATTGCTCCAGTATCATCAGCAATTATGTTTATTAACAAAGCCACTTAGAAAGAAGGTAAATTTGTCAGAAAAACAAATACTTTTCGTTAACATTGAATTGGCATCTATTAACTGAATCTCTTCACAGAATTCAATCCTTCTGTCAGCATCATCCTCTTTCAGTTCTTGATGCAGTTGAATTTTATACAAAAAAAATGTATTCAATTTTAATGTAGTGAAAATAGAACCATAAGAAGCCCCAGCTTCATGGGATATTTCATGAACTGAACTCTGAGGCTGTACATTTCAACATTTCAACCAAAATTATTTCATCTGAAACCTTTTGCCTTGCACGTTCCTTATTCATGACAGATCCTGCTTCTTGGAATCTTTTTACAAGTTTTATAATGAAATAAATAAAGAGTATGAAATATTTTTATTTGGATGCCTTTCATTAAACGTTTGAGCAGTTCTTCTAGCATATTTATTTTATTCTCCGTATGTAAAAATTAGTTCAGTTCTTTCTTCCAAAAAAGCCATTTAGAGATAAATTTTTTGTATTTTTTTTTTGCAAGCCATTTTAGAGAGATAAATTTACTAAAGACAAAAAATGAAAGGCCAAATGGTAAAACAAACAATAACACAAATCAAATGCCAATTTTAACTAAACAACACAATTTAAATAAAACACGATGAAATAAATAAAATAAATACTTCTGCCACTAAATTATTATATAAAAATTGACCATCAGTGAACAAATTTTTATTTTATTTGTACCAAATTATTTGTCATTCAAACAGCCTTCCAGTGAGGTGTCACAAGCAACATCTCATTTAAGAGCAAAATTTTATAGGTAATTTAAAAAATAATTTCACAGTTTCAATCCACAGATTATGATTATTTCAAATAGTTTAAGAAGTAATATCACGTTAATTTTATAATTATTTTTGTTGTACTGAAATCTGAAAAAAGTACTAACCTAAATGGTTTTTCACACCTACCAAGTGAAGGATAGGTAGATTTTAATTTTCTTTTAACCAAAATTCATTATTTTTTCGGGTTGTCAATTAATGTAATTAATGTTGCCATTGCCATTTAAGATTTTTGAGTTGTGGTAGGTGTAGCAAAGAGGGTGGGTTCCATCCCTTTGAAAATAATTTTATAAAGGTTCACCCCGACAATGGTATACATGCCTGCAAACAGAAATATGATGGGACTGACAGCTGTTAAATAATAAATGTGGTAACTTTTCAAATGATCACCCAGTATATAAAAAACATATTATAAAATGTATTATTCCTATAAACTTAGTCACTTTAAAAATTTCATATTATTTAGTAATTTCTGAAGCGTGTATTAAAAAAATGTAATTGGTGATGGAGAAAAACTGACTTCATTTTCAGATTCAAAAAAGAATAAAATTCACTTAATGTTTTGTTCTAAAAATGTTTTTCCAATTTGTAGACCAATGTAATTAAAATGGCCAACTATTTTTATATTTTAGGAAATTTTTTTTTTGTAACAGTTTGAATGCTTTCACTAGAGTAAAATAAAATCCAAATTTAGCTGTTAATTATATAAAGAAAATGGTATAACCCTTATTGTTATAAATTTATTTAACATTTTTGTTTACACCAAAATGAATATTTCAGTTTATTAATTCTTTCTAAAGTAAAAATTGTTATAACCTGCTATAACCTTTTCTTAAATCTAGTGCCTTATCACTCTCATTGCAAATTTAATATATGTTTCGCTTATTAAAAATTTTAAGCTTTAAACATCACAGAGAGAGATTAAAGTTTTTCTAGTCATTTCATGACAAATTTATTAAAGATCTTCATTATTTAAAATTCTTGTTATTAACACTGATCTGAATAGAATCCAACTTCCTTCCTATTACAGTATATATGTTATACAAATTAAAAAAAATGTATGAAATGTGCAGAATTATGAAATTAACTTCAAAATTACAACAAACACTAAACATTTTTTAAACCACACTTTTAATAAAAAAAAAGTGGTCTAAGTAGTCAGTAACCACAATATTATCTAATAATTACTACTACTTATCAAATAATAAAAATAGACTTATAACCCCACCGTAATAAAAATTATTTCCTCATTAAACCTATTTCCTCATTTCTCACTTCCAGGAAGATTTTCCCACGTTTTTTAATGACTTGTTTCAAAGGGTTAGCAAATATTTTGACTGATATGGAAACAAACATTAGAAAATTCTTCTCATGATTTTACAGTTCATTTATGTATATTGTTCGTAACACTGAAAATCTACTACTTGTTAGTTTTAGTTGCTACTTGTTAGTTTTAGAAACATCATAAATAATTTCCACCTGCAAAATTTTAGCTATTTATCTCTTTGCGCAACTGGCAAAAGATGTTAAATTTATTAACTCATGCATTCAATGAATTGTTAAAAACATTATTATTAATCAAAAACATTCAAAAATAAGTGTCAGTAAACAAATATTTCTAAGACTTTCTATTATGTTGAGGCAGGATCTTTCTACAACAGTAAAACACCTTAGAAAAAGTACAACAATCATTATAATAGATACATTTAACAATGAGCTCTAAAAGATGAATACACTCCATTACAGCTTCAGGTTCAAAATCTGAACAATTTGGTACTATTAACTGTGTCACAGGCTTTCAATAATCTGAAATAATTAAACCATCTTCAGATTAGCAAAAACTTTTGATTACCAGGAGGCTGTGTATTATTCTAAGATCCAAATATCAAGAATTACAATGAAAGCAAATAAGTCCTTTTGTCATACTAAAAGTGTAATAACTTCTGTTTACTAATATCAAGTGACTGAAATGTTAATGTTTTTATTAATGACAAATTTTTTAGAAATCAGAAAAATCTAAAAATAAATTTAAACACATTACA
The DNA here is from genome assembly GCF_047948215.1 of Lycorma delicatula. Lineage (NCBI taxonomy): Eukaryota > Metazoa > Arthropoda > Insecta > Hemiptera > Fulgoridae > Lycorma > Lycorma delicatula. Next base: position 188,370,247 of record NC_134455.1, read on the forward strand.
AAAATGTGTAATTATGGAGTAACTAAATTTTTATAAAGAGAAACATAATGAAACTGATTAATTTTGAGGATTCTTAAACTTATTAGAAATTGTTAAGTTAATAAATTTTTTTGGTTTTTGAGGTTAAAGATTTGTCTAGTCTTTTTATATATGAACCAGTAACAGTAAATGATTATAATAAAATAAATTATGAACTAAAATGACTAGGCAGAATATATAGTTCTCGATCCCACGTGTTTGAAGACTTATGTCATTTATAACCCTGAAAGGCTATTTTGTTAAGTCATTACATCATTAGCCTGTCTGTCATTTTTAATTCTTTACATACTTTGTCAATGATTTAATTTTAAATTTGTGTTTGCATTTCTAATAATTGTTAAACTGGTTTTATATATATTTATAAGTTTGTTCCACCTAATGACAACAAATATTTTTTAACGACTAAGTTACATGTAAACACCTAACATTTTAGGTACTAGTCAAGGAGATGATTTATCTAGATTTATGGCATCTAGATTATGGCATTTATGGCAGTGAGTTCCTGAGATGAACAGTTAGCTTGTTCTTGTGACACTGTTACTTGCATTATTTTTTACTGTCACTTGCTAACAGTTATGGCACTCTGATGAACAAGCAGTAGAATTTATAACTCGCTGAAGAAGCCAACAAGAAGCTATAAAATTCACTTTCTCTTCTTAGTAAGCCTGAAATGGAAGCTTAACAAGCTTCCTCAAATGGAAAACAGTGATCTCAACACAAATAAAGAAAAAATGTACACAGATAATATGGGTTGAAAAAAAATATTCTAAGGAAGAATAATGAATATTATTGTAATGTAATGGTTTGTCTGGTTTTTAACAATTAAAGAAATATATAAACTCAATTAAAGTATCAAATGACCCATAAACAAATAAAATTTATTAAGAAAACTATAATTAATATTAATTAATAATCATTAACATTTCATACAAGAAACCTTAAAATACAAGTGGATGACTACCAAACAACAAAAGAAACCATTAAAAGTAATAAATTACAGGTTAATATTCACAAAATGTGCAAGCAATATTAATGAAAGTAAATATCCTTCAATAAAGAGAAATCTTTATAGTACAAGAACTGGCAGCTAATCTCCCTCCTACCAGTAGCATACAAAATTTTATCAAAGGCCCTCCAATATAGAATCAACGAACAAACGGATCACCTAATTGGTGTATACTGTGGAGGATTTAGGAAGGGCAGATCATGTGTCCAACAAATTTTCAACCTTAAGAGCATTATAAGGCTTAGAGCAATAACCAGACAAATTCAGTAGTAACATTAGTGGACTGTAAGAAGGCGCATGACTCCATAGATAGACCAACATTAATTAAAATTTTAGAAGAATTTGACATAGACAAGACCACAAAATTACAAAACAAACTTTGATATGTACAACATCCAAAGTTAAATTCATGAACAAAATTTCAGAAGCCTTCAGAGCATCAAGTAAGGAGTTAGGCAAGGGGATGGACTATCACCAATGCTTTTTAACATTGTACTGTAAAACGTCATCAGGGAATGACAGAAACAACTAGAAAAAGAGAATATCGAAGAACTATGACTAAGACCAAAAAAAAACAACCTAACAATAGACTGCCTGGTATTTGCAGATAACAAACCACTTCTGACATAGAAAATGCACGGGTAATGATTGAAAAACTACAGGAAACGGCACAAAAACCGGACTACAAATCTCATTTGAAAAAACAGAATATATGGAGTGGAAACACAAGAATGAAAAATATCTAGAAACAAGATATGGCAAAATCAATAGTGTCAACAGCTTCAAGTATCTTGGAGAAAGGATTCAACCAAACAAACTGAATAAAACAGCAATACAAACACAGATTAACAAAATGGAAAAAGTCCATAGAATAATGAAGAACCAGTACAACAAAAATGTGTATCCATACAAGTGAAGATAAGACATTATAACAGTGTCATCAAGCCAGAAGGATTATATGCCATAGAATGTTTATCCATGAATCTAAAAGGGGATATCAAGGAGATCAAAAAGAAAGAATGAAGAATACTACAGAAAATTTTAGGACCACAGAAAAACAAAGAAGGAGAGTGGCGACTACAGAGCAATGAGGAAATCTACAAGAAAATGGAAACTTTCACAATGATGAGAAGAAACTGAAGAGCTAAATTTTATGGACAGCTAAAGAGGATGGACACAAACAGGCTGACAAAATTGGCATTTGATCATCTTATGAAACTCACAACAAATTGGGTTAAGGAAATCAGAAGTGATCTGGTGGAAATGGACATCCTGGAAGAAAAGATAGCTGAAAGGGATGTTTTCAGGAAAAGGATAAATAATTGGAAGCAATTTAAAGAACAAAAACAGGTGCATGGAGCAGGTTTAAAGTGGACTGACAAACAGAAGGCTAGTAGTGAGCAAATGAAGAAAATCTGGGAATTATGAAAGATGAAACTCATCAAGCCAAGATTCTATGCGGTCAAAAGAAAACCTTTAATATTAATATTAAATATATTTTTTTGAAGCTTTTTTAAGTTTTTATATGACTTGGATGGGAAGTGATTAATTAATATAGTGATTTTAATTTTAATATTAAAATATTTAATATTTAAAATATTAATCACTTTCCATCCAAGTCATATAAAAACTTAAAAAGCTTAAAAAAAAAAAATATATATATATATGCAGTCTGGAAAAAAAACAACGCACATAACAATACAACAGCAATTCATCAGGTACAAGTGCACGACACAGGCAAGCTACTCACAAGATGTGTTTAAATATAAGGAGCAGGAAGCTATTCCAGATTGCATTGCACAATTTTAGCCAAATTCATGACAACAAAGTGCATACTTTTGTTAGTGTTTAAATACGGAGCATTCTTTTACAAATAAAATACATAAAAAATAAATATAATTACATTACCTTGACTTCTGTTGTTCGTCCATATCTAGCCACATTTTTTCAAGGTATTTCTCAACTTCTTTTTCATTCAATTCAGAATGTTCATCCAAAACTCTATCAAAATGTTTACTACTGAATACCTTGAAGTCAGCACCAAATTTTCCATAAACTTTCCTTTTCTTCTTTTTAACTTTTTGTTTTTCTTTTTCTAGTTCATCTTTTAAGACCTCCTGGGCACTGACACCTCTAGTTCGTCTCTATAAAAATCAATATAAATTTTTTTTAAAAATAGTCAAGTTTAAATAATAAAAATATCAAATAATGTTATACAAATATAATTTTTTCAGATGTTATAAATGAAACGCTATTAAAAATTAAAAAACTGAATAGTTTTTTAATTTTAAGTTATAGTTTGGATCAAAACTGCAGATGTTCCACTCATTTGGTGAATTATGTTTTAATATGCCAGACAGTTCATTAATTAATGCTGATATTTATAAACAATAAAATAGTGAATATTGTATTTATGTTTAAATTATTTTTAATAATTTTGCATTTATTAAACAAATAAATTTGAAACTAATACATTATTGTTTAAATGAAATAAGGATAAAACCATGAGTAACTCAATAAAAAAACAATATATCATGGTAAATTACAATTTACCCTTTAAAGACATATTTAAAATCAGTTTAGAAAAAACTTACCTAAAATTAATGATTCATTTCTTAAAATACACAAAATATTGAAAACATATGATTCCAGAATTATTTATGGAGTTCGTTCTTCAATGAGAAAATTTATTTTTTATACAAAAAAGATGTTAATATTCAATTCAACCCACAGAAAAGTCATATTTTGGTACATTTAAAAAATGACAAAGTAATAAAATACTAAATAAATTTTTAAGTAATAAATGAACATAAATAAACAATTATAAAGCACAAAGAACAAGAACTGGAAAAAAGTATTGGTTAATTATATCAAATCCTAACACTTTTTAAGTACAAGTATTGGCGTGATCTAATTCCTACCCTTCATTGTACTGACACCCAATACTTACAAGAAATAGATGAAGAAAACTGATAAAAATAGTTGAAAAATTACAATTGTATTTTTTAAATTTCTTTAACCTTTTCCCATCACAATGATCCGCGGTTGATTAGCGCTCTGCGAAAATATGTTGGTCTGATTGCCTCCCTTCATAGTCTTATGCTACCCTCTAGTGAAAAAAATTTCAAAAAATTACAGTATATTAAAGAGATTTAACAGATTCTGACCAAAAAACCATTACGATTGGATATTTTTTATGCCTGTAACAACAAAATTGAAACAGTACAAAAATTACGATAATTTAATTGCAGAATTTTTTTTGTGCATTTCTACCGCATTTTTTATTACCAAATTTTTGCTTTGTGTTTATGAAACACAGTTTGCAGATTTTAAAAATAATACTTTTAAGCAAATCGGTTGAAAATTGGGCAAAATATGATGAAAACCCCGTGTCATAAATCACAGTTAGTAACATATGTTAGTATATGTGAAAGTAGATTCAGAAAACTACGTTTTATAAAAATCCCCACCACTCAAAAGGCTATTCAGATTGACAAAAAACCATTTTTACTGTATACTCTTTTTCATTACAAATCGATATGTGTTGCATCTTTACCGATATCATTTGTCAGAAAAAATATTTATAGACCTCAAGTAAAAGTGACATATTTACGACCACAAATTCCTTCTTATTTTTTGTGTGCCGTATATCATAATTTATTATGTGTTTCAATACATCGATATGTTGCTAGTAAGATAAGCTATTTTTGTAAATAATAAATAAATCCGTAACCCCCATAGCAATTATAATACACAAGTCACACACAACATAAGCACATTTCTGAGAAAAAAATGGTCATATTCTTTCTAATCCAAATAAAACATTTTACATCGTATTAACGTCGTTCAAATTGTGTAATAAAATTGATTCCTTTGTGAATATAAAACAAAATAACTGACTTAGATGCCATATAAAATGATTTTGTAACAGCGTTTTAAAACTGACGCCGTACATAGCCAGTGAGGTCTGCTACATGACCTGAAAAGGTTAAATGTAATGTAAAATAGATTTGATATTATTTTACCAAAAAAATCTACAATGGTTTACTGTAAAATAAAGGTAATCTAAGTAAGTAACACCTAAAAGCCTTTCTTTTAATTATTAAAAGAAAAATTATTTTCTCAATCACAATATTAATCACTTCCCATTCAAGTCATATAAAAACCTAATAATAGGCTGGATACATAGCTCATCATTTTTAAAAATTGTACGTGAAATTTCACAAAAGGAAACATATATATAGTTAGGACTGTCTGGGTCAGCATTAAAGTGACATTGATTGAACAAATAAAGTACCTCCTAGATATAAGATTCTAACAGAACTAACAATAACAAATAGATTTCTAACATTGTTAATTGTAATAAACTTATTTTGAAATCAAAAGAAAAAAATAACAATAAATATATGAAAAAAAGTCACTACTATGAATGCAGTCCACATCAATTCTACTGCATTTTAAGAACCACAACTACCACATGCCGATTACTGTTTTGAACAAATTTGATAAGAATAATGTAATATTGAAATCTGGACACCATACCAATTCAGGAGTAGCTCCATCTGACTTTGATTCTTCTTTTTCTGCTACTTTAGCATCAATTCTCTTTTGAATTGCTTCTTGTTTCTTTTTCTCATCTTCAACTTTTTTCCTCACCTCCTCCTCCTCTTTCTTCTTTTTCAATCTTAATGATGGGGACCGTGATTCTTCAGAATCACCTCGTTTCTGTGATAACCTAACTCTTTCTAGAATGCTAAGTTTTTTGCCAGATTTTGTTAATTCATTATTCTGGTCATCATAAGTCTCTTGCAGTTCATTTTCACTTTCTTCTAATTTTATCTGAAAAAAAATTGACAAGTAATCATTTCCCAGCAACAGGTTAAAATCTCTCTCATATTTTTGTATATACAAACTAATTTGTGCACAATTGTTGTATAATAAAGAGATAGATATATTTCTTTATTATTAAACTGTAATTCATATAAAAACTGTAATTTATTTTTCAAATGAAAATAAAATTACATTACAATAACAATAATAAGAAACAAATCATTTTTCTTAAGTAAAACTAATAGATATACGAGGATCGATCCAGAAATAAGGTTCCCAAACAGCTCTAGCCGCATGGGAAGGTACGAGATGAAATCCAGCAACACTGCTGTGCGCAGCTGTTCCTTCACTCTCAATTACGCCCCGCTGTGCCGCTCAGTCTTGGCTCAGCAGCCGTCCAAGATGGAGGTTCCACTTGTTGATCCCACCAAGTCCGAGATTCGTTCTATAATTCGCTTTTTGCATGCCAAAGGGACTCCACCCGTGGATATTCATCATCAGTTGACAGAGGTGTATGACGACAAGTGTATGTCTGTTCAACACGTCCGAAAGTGGAGCATGGAGTTTAGTGCCAGTCGGAAGGAAGTCCACGATGAAGAATGGAGTGGAAGACTGTCAGTTTCGGAGGCGGTTATCAAGATGGTCCAATGCGAAGTGCTTCAAAACAGGGACTGAAAAATTCAGGTATCACAAGTGTTGTGCTCGATGGGTACCGCAGCTATTGACATCAGAACACAAGGATAAACACCTTGACTGTGCTCGCCAGTTTCTTCAAAAGTGTCAAGATGATAAGGAAGGATTGTTGGACTCCATTGTTACAGGAGATGAAACATGGGTGTTTCATTTCACTCACAAAACGAAACAAAAATCCAAACAGTGGCGTCACCAGTCGCAAAAAAGTTTAAACAAACTCCTTCTGCTGGCAAAGTCATTGCCAGTCTTTTTTGGGATCGTATGGGGATACTGCTGATCAATTTCATGAAACTTGGGACAACAATCAACTCGGACAATTATTGTGCAACACTAAGAAAACTCTGGCGAGCTATCCAGAACCACCGGCAAGGATGACTTGACAGCCGGTGTAATGCTGCTTCATGACAACACCCGACCTCACGTCTCCCGTCAAACCCAGGAATTTTTGACACACTTTGGGTGGACTGTCATGCCCCGCCCACCTTACAGTATGGACCTCGCGCCTAGTGATTATCACTTGTTACCCAAGTTAACGGAACACTTGAGTGGCCAATGCTTCCGGAGCGACGATGAAGTCAAAGAAGAGGTGAATCGCTTCAACGGGTTGAGGAAGTGATTCACCTCAGAAATTGAAGTACCGTCTACAAAAATGTGTAGAAAAAGATGGCGATTATGTAGAAAAATAAAGCTTAATAAAGTTTCTTCTTTCCAACAATGTAAATTTCTATGAGAATAAATAATGTCTATTTGTAAAATTGATGGGAACCTTATTTCTGGATCTACCCTCGTAACAATGGTATAATAAGAGCTAAGATTGTATTACCAATACAAATATGTTAGATTAAGAAGATAATGTATATTGCACCCTAGGTTACAGGTTAGTGAAACACTTTTTGCATGATGGGAACAAAGTACCTGTACCTGATGTTAATATCAGCCACACATTCTAACAAAACTATTTTCTGTTATCTAACACTTATGTATAATGATTACAGCCAATTACCTTAAGTTTTTGACTGCCCAGTTCCAAACTTGCCTTTGGCATCACCTGCATGTTATGCATAATGAAAGACAGGATCTTTTCAAGTCAAGGTACTAAAATTTGGACTGATTAATAATAATGTAAATGAAATACCTTGTTATTTTTAAAAATGATACACAATATTAAAAGAAAAAATGAATATATAACTGTTACGGAAAATATAAATTTAGTGTTGAAGATAATTATGGGATTATTATCCCCTTAATTTCTTATGAAAATTGCCACAAAATAAACCTAATTTCTAATTTAGTGTTTTTAAATTTATTTATTTAATTAATTTTTATGAGGTAAACCTTTGGAAACCACTCCCTCGCTTCACCAACCCTTAATGACAAAGTATGTAAAATACTTACAATTTTATTCCACTTGTCAAAGTTTCTTTGGACAGCTTATACTCTGCATCATGCTTTTCCTTCTGTGTTCTCTATATGGTTTAAGTGAAACATCCAGCAATACTCTGCCATCATCATAGTGGTCCATTTTCCTTGACACCTTCTTTCCATTCTCTCATGCCCTGATGAAATCTCTCACCCATCTCTTCACTAACAGCACCCAGATATTCAGGAAAATAGTCTACATGTGAATTTTAGGAGGTGAACCTTCAAGCTCGTGGAACAGCCTAAATCTTTGTACTTCTGCAGCATGTTTTCAACAATTGATTTGAAGTTTGGATTTTTTTACTGCCCATAAACTTGGTCACTATTTAAAAGGCTCCCCAGGCTTCTTTTTCTAAACTTCCATTTGTTTCTCAAAATTACATCTTTGAGAAGTTTTCTATTGTCAAGACCAGTAAAGATAGCCGCTTTTAGTTTGCCAGTTGAGAAGACAGGTTTGTCACAGGTATATTTAAAACACTTACCTTCTTTTGGTAAGGCAAATGTTTTAAATGTTTGACAAATTGCTTCATCAAGCCTAACTTAATATGGAAAAACGGAAGAACTTTATCTGGATATATAAGAGCTTTTCAGAGCACATTTTTCGTTCCAGGTTCTAATGAAACTTTTTTTGGCCAATGTTTCCTTATCCAATGATTTTCTGTCTCTGCTAACCTATTCACACAAAAAACAAGAAAACTTTGTGTATGCTCCTTACTGTACTAGGAGCATCGATATTATTTTGAGATCGTAGTACGTAAACCACATGACTCTCATATTTAATTTTATTGAGAACCAATTCCAAATTATTGTAATCCTCTTTTTTAAATGGACAGAATGTCTGATGAGTATTGACTGGGATACATATTTCCATTGTTAAGGACAACTTTGAGGCTTCTTTTGGATGAATCTATGAACAGTCTCCAATTGGTACTTTCGTACGGAATGTTAAATCGAGTCAAAAGTCCATGTACATCAGTGCAGAAAACTAATTCTCCTTCTTTTAAAAAATATGGAAGAAAATCCTTTCTTTGTACCTGAACCAGGAAAGTGAGAAGCCAGCTGCTAGTAGGTTCTTCTCTGTAAGCCTAAAACTAAGCAATTCTGAATTTTCTCAGATCAGATGTAAGTCTTGAACCAAATCATTTAGTTCAGATTGTGAATAAAGCCTCTGGTGCACAGCTACATCCAGGTTTGTACTCTTCATTTAAATCACTTGTGAAACCATCTGTTTCAGGTAAATTCTCCAGTGGAATTAACACTGGTATGACTGGACCATGAAGAACCAGGCATAAAGCAGTTAGGATATTTGGATAGATGATTCTTTTTTAATCTTCAAATTGAAACCGTGAACATCAGTTGAACAAAAGTAACAATCATTGATGTAATTTCATGGCTCTCACCACACCATTGGAACTCGAAATCTGAACACTTCTCATCCTTTGACCACCATTGAAGTTCTTCAACACATTTGTACCAACCATGGTTGGGTGCCCAAGTTTAGTCTTTATCTTCTATTTTCACTACAAAATACATGAGGTACACTTGTCGAATGAAACTTGTTATATTTCTTTTTTGCCTTTACACCAATAACTTACCAAAAATGTAACAGAAAGAATCTGCACAATTTTTGAACCTCTTAAAACTATTTTGAAAACAGAAAGTTTGCTTTATGGCCTGAAAACACATTGTCCACCAACAAAAATTCGTTAGACCACAGCGGACGGAAAAAATCTCAATTCATGCATGCTGATGGTTGAAACAACACTGACAGTAGTTCCACAGAGCATGAGTGGTGTGGATAGCTGCCAATAAACATATTACATCTAGTTAAGTCTTGTCGGCCAAGCTCTCCAACAGTCTCATCATCTTCAATCTAAACTTCCCCTGACCTCCTCTTCAAACCACTCAATTCTTTAGCTAGAAGAATGCATAGTATAAGCCAAAAAAGTGAACATTTTATATTAATTTATTATAAAAAAACATAACGTTTTATGTCTATTTTATAGTATCAAATTTTTGCAATTTTTCAAATTTTGAAATTTGCAATTTGCGAAAAATCCTGAAGAAAATGAAAGTTATTTTCAGATACAGTGCTAAAAAATACATAGGAATCAATTATCAAAAATTAAAACATTCCATAACCCAAATTTTACAGGCTTGTGTAGTTAATCAAAATAAAAATATTAACTAAAATTAACAACTGCTTCAAAAACTAACTCCTATGGAATAACATGCATAAAAAGTTATAATAATTTTAATTATAATTAATTAATTAATTAATTTTAATTTTTTTTAAGGATACAAGTAACATACTTGCAGTTCTGAGAAAATTGATGTAGAAGTTTTTTCTGTTGAATTTATTTCCAGTTTTAAATAGTTTTATTGTTTTTATATTTAATAAATACATAAGTCTATTGCAATATCTTATGTGCAACTAAAATAAAATTAATATATAAGCCTTCACTTAAGCCTTGTCCCCAATTTTAAAGTTGTACCCCTTTGATTCCAATTAACTTTAGTTGTTTATTATGCATTAGAATGATAATAAGAAAAAAAAGGACTCTTATTATTCGTTATGCTTTATTTTTAACTTAGGCAAAAGGTAAATAAATTGAAAGAATGTAAAAAAAAAAAAAAAATGGTTAAATAGTAATAAAAAAAATTATTATGAAATTTAATCATAATCAGGTTCTAAAAAAAAAAAAAAAAAAAAAAAAAAAAAAAAAAAAATCAAGATTTATAACTAGTGCTTCATCTTCATGATAATCTTCTAATTTTTTGTCATCTGCATATTTGTTATAGAAAAAGTCATATTTTTGTAGAAAGATTGCTTGAGTGGAGAAATTTATTTAAAAATATAAGTAAAATTTTAGTACTTTTCATACTCGATTGCTGTTGGTTGTTTGTATAATAAGGGAAGCTGCACTTCAATATTATGCCATGATCAAAATTTTTTAATTTCTAGATCAATTTCTTTAAATGGACAGAACATATCATCACCTCACCTCTATAACTTTTATAAAAAAAAAGAGTAAACCGGTTTTCCTCTTTCAAATTACAAACACTCAATCTTACTGATACCAGGTACTTTGTCCTGCAGGACAAAGTCAGGAACATGGTCAAACATGTTGACTAGTGCACAGAAGTGGATGAACATCATATTCAGCGCCTTCTGTAAATTATTATGGAAGTGTTTGCCAATAAACTAGTTTATAGACTAAACTAAGTGATGGGGCCTCTTTTGTTGAACACTGTACAATACATATGGGTTCACGCATAAGTATATACATGCCATGATATAAAAAGTAAATAAAGTTCTAAAAGAAAAGAATGCTAGTAGTACAGTTCAAGAAGGAGGCAGAACTGTATCTGTATAAAAAAAATAATCACTCAGCATGTGTGGTATAGATAGATATATATATATATATGATATGTAAACACATGTACATGTATGTGTATACACATACACATGTGTATACACATCATATTCCAGAAGGCTGTAGAAAATACATCACTACATATTTTCAAATTTAAAAGCCAGTACAGCAACATATTTCTACTGAGCAGACAAATCTTTTTAGGAAAGTTCAGCAGTAGACCAAGCTTCAGCCACTGTAGTTCTCAATGCTCTCACAAAAACACTACTATACTAACTGCACCTACTTCCATGTATGAGACATCTATTCTTTTCTTAAGCTATGCTAATATCGATAGCATATACAAAGGTGTTTGGTGTATAATACAATACACCAAACACCTGATTAAACAGATACAATTTAACTGAACACTAAATTAAACAAACATCTAAAACATACTACTGCAAAAGAAATCAGGTTTTTGCTCAGTAATTTATGGTTGCCAACCTATCATTGTAATTGCAGTTAGAAAGAGGTGACATATATAATTTCTTGTAACACTAGATGCTTGCCATGTTTTTTTCTACAACAGAATTTTATTGAACAGTTTAAAAAAGTCTGAAGATAATAAAAGCAGTTGCAATTACTCAAAGTAACTCATCCATGCACTGTTGATGTCTGTTAGATATTCATTTTCTAGTTATGTATATAATAATCACTGCAAACAGAGAAGCTGGTGTTTGAAGAGTTACATCTTACGAGGGTGAATCAAATTTAAATGGTAATTTTGCTGTTCTATACAGTAAACAGTTCCAAGGTGGATGGCAAAGTAGGGGGGTTGTTAATGTTCAGTGAGTTACAGAGGGGGAACCAGCTTGGTTAGCTCCTCTGCTCTGTTCTTTCATCAGTACAGTCATGAGTGAGCAAGAGATTCCGTTGTCTGTTCACAATGTATAATCATAAAGTTTTTAACTAACAAAGACGTTAAACCTGTAGAAATTTAACTCGCTTAAAGATACAATACAGTTTGGGGATACTAAACTGTCCCAGAACAGAGTGTATACACGGGCCAGAAAATTTAAGGATGGGCAAGAAAGTGTAAAAAAACTAGTCATGATCGACACCCAAGGTCCAAGAGACATGATCGACACCCAAGGTCAAGTCTCACACCTGACAACATCCATGCCATTCAAGAGTTTTTAAAAGGTGATCGCCAGTTCACTGTTGAAGAAATTGCAGAAGTGAGTATCAGCTATGGGAGTGCTCAATCCATTATCACATATCATCTTGGCTTTAGAAAAATTAGTGCTCAATGAGTTCCAAGGTTGTTGATAGAAAATCAAAAAAGGTCAGGTTGGAGATCTATGAGAGACTTCTGTGAGAGACATCACATGTGATGCGACATGGGTCCATCATTACACTCCAGTGTCAAAAATGGTAAGTGAGTGGCAAAGAAAGGATGAGAGCTACCCAGAGAAAACCAAATCCCATATGTCAGCCAGAAAATTTGTTACAATTTTTTTTTTACTTAAGGGGAGTTTTACTCACTGATTTTCTTCACAATCAAACGGTGAATGCGGCTTACCATTGCCAGTTGCTGTAGTCAACAAAAGCTGCCTACTAAAGCAAAAGACAGGGTATGCCCATCAGAGATGTCATCCTTCTCCATGACAATGCCAGGCTGCACAAGGCAATTTTGACAAGGGATAAATTGGAAAAATAATGCCATGCCATAATCCCATAATGCATTGGGAAACCCTCAACCACCCTTTCATAGTCCAAATTTGTCCGTGACTATTTTTTGTTTGCACCCTTGAAAAAAATCTCTTGGAGGGAACAATTCGAAAACAATAAAGACGTCTAGAAGCATGTGCGCAATTGGTTGACAACTTGTCCTTAAACCTTTTATGAACAAGGAATATTCAAGCTATCAAATCATTGGCAAACGTGTGTAGATCATGCAGGAGACTATATAGAGGAATGATGGAAGTATGAATAGTGTACATTATTAACCAATAAATTTATTTTAAAAAATTACCGTTTATATTTGATTCACCCTCATGAGAACAACAAAATAAAAAAATTAGTTTTACACTATATTAAGAATACAATTGCTTCACATGGATATACAGCCAATAAGTAAGAACTTTGTGCATTTACTGTACCTATATGAAGAAGCAAAGATGAAACTTAATTCTTAAATATTATTAAACAATAATTTTTTTACAAAATCTACTTCTGGAATTGAATTTGCACTACCAAAAAAACAAAAAAAAAGGTACTTTTTTACACTTAATTCTTATCATTTTACTTCAAGTAAATAATTCCCAAGAATATTAATATACAGAAAACGTTTTTTTTTTCATATTAAGGGCTAATTCAGATAATATAAACTATTTAAATCTACTTCCATTCCAATAACATAACTAATGCTTATATTCCTCAGCCCAGTACTCACAATAATAATTTTTAAAAAGAACATGAAAATAAGAGTTAGAATCTGCTCACACAAAGTTTAAAGACTTAATGTTTAACAGTTTTTTAAATAAATCTGCATTACAAATCTTCAGTTATAAAAATAATCACTGTCTCAGAACTGGTTAGTCTGAAGCTGTACAAAAACAAGATCTAAACTGCAATTTGGCTAATAGTCCAGTTGTGAAGCAGTTTAATTTCACAAGAAAAATAGTATTATTATTACTAACCTGTTTAGAGGTAAAATGTGGATCAGCAGATGTTTCAGCTTTCCTTTTTCTTCCTCTCTTTTTAAGAACTGAAGTTGATGACATTTCATTAACATTAGGATCATTTTCTTCGTTCTCATTTTCAGTTGACGTAATATGATTAACTGGAATTGTTAGAGCTGGATACAATTTACGGAAATGCAAAACTCTTTCCTCTCTATAAGACAAAAATTTCTTTTAGACAAAAAATGTTATAGATGAAATATACTTAACATCTTTCTATTTCAATAAGTAGCACTTTTTAAGGTAACTGCATTTTTAATTTATCACTGAATGCCACTAATTACAATTAGCAATTAATAGAACATTTATTACTACTAACACACCTTACACAATAAAGAATCTTCATATGATAACATTTAAATAGATTGATGATAGATCAATCACTACACTGAATATAAAAAAACAAATTTAATGAAATGTTTTTCATTTTAAATTAATAAAAACAACAAAATTATTACCGTGTTGCATTTAATAATGACTCAGCTTCACAGACAGCTGCCTCCCATACATTTCTCATCTGTGGCTTAACAACAAGAGCGCTCATTTGACGAGGATCTTTTCGTTTCATCTAAAAAAAAATCAAACAATATATTTAACTCTATGAAGTAAAATTGAAATTAATTTTTCAACAGCTTAAAAACTAAATTTACAACATGTGTACTGCAAAATCATTTGTCAAAATTACAATAAACCTACAAACAGGTTTCATTAAATGTAAAACAAAAAACTTATTTCTTTAGTCTTGAATATTATTTTTATTAACTATTAAACCTAATTTAAATTAACATCCAATAGCTAATCAAAAACAAGAAATAAATTTATAAATTTTTACTCTAATCAACACAAAATCATGACGTGAATTCTTACAAGGCTCTGTATGTACTGTGACTACATTTTGATTTTTTCCTGAACAGAAAAGTTTCTAATCCATGTTCTGATGTTTGGATTCTAGTTCAAAATGATGAATCCAAGTTTCATCAAAAGTTACTCATATTGTCCAAACTAAAAAGGCACCTTCAGTTAAAAATCATTATATAAGTTCTGTACAAATATAAATTTGGTGTGTTTATGATTTTGAATCAACTGTCTCAGAACACACCTTTAACGCATTTTGTAGTAATTTAGCTTATCATGGACAATCCCAATACTCATACCACAGATTTCAGCAATTTCTTACATTTTTATGCATATGTCCTTGCAAATAAGATTATTAATGCAATCTGCAAAGTGTTAGTCAGAACTTCCACCAGTCTTCCGTAAAGAAAATCTATGACAATTGTTCTACCCAATTTAAAATGTTTAATCCACTTATAATAATTTGTACAATAAATAAACTTTTTTATTAACTTTTTAAATTCACTCGTGGATGTTTTAGCATCCAGTTTTGCAACTTAAGAAAATAAAAATCTTATCATAACAAACTATTCTTCCATAGTACATGTTTCAAGTGGAGTCAACATTTTGAAATAAATGAGATTATAATGAAAATTCTTTCTGAATAGCTGACATTTTCTATGTCAGAGTGTGCCAACTTGAACATCACTCAGTTTCAGTTTGTTCTATTAAATAGTTTTTCTGTTGTTGCCATTTGCATCTTTAATTATCGAATGACCCTTGATAACAACTGTTATTTTAAATTGTAAGAGGAAATTTCAGAAACTTTTTGAACCTACCTTGTAGATGCAAAGTACCTGACAAATAGATAAAAGTAAATAATCCATTACAGAACAAATGCAAGCTTTTTAACTAGTACTGAACCACAGAACAAGTGCATAAGAATTTACGGTGCATTAAAGCATTATTATATATGATTTGTTTTCTTTTAATAATGTTAAAACATATAATGCTTAATGTGAAATTATAATTAATAACTTAAGTAAAAAATACAAGTTGTTAATAATATTATAATACCATCTATTTAATATTAGTTACTAAGGTGAATGAATTTTTTTTAATATACATGACTTTAACACCTACTTGAACTATTTAGAACAATGGTAAGGGTGTGCAAAAAAAAAATTTACCAAATAATAAGATATTGTTAAGAAGAAACTGAGCACAAATGACTTGGTATTCCTATAAATATGTGCAAAATATCTGTCTCAAAAATATATTCACAGATTTGAAACTACTAAAGTGAGCAAACAATTTTCAATTCAAAATTTTTGAATTGTAATCGCTTAAGTAATCGTACACATCTGTAAATAAAATTTTAAAATAACTTAGTTCTTTCAATAGTCAATGCTAACAAGCAGTTTATTATTATCACAATAATGAAAGAAAATTGCTTATTTTTTATAACTTAAAGTAGATCTGTTTCATTTTTAAAATTTTAAATTTTATCAACAAATTAATACAATTTAATGTAACATTTAAGTAGAGCATACACATTATTAGACTTTTTTGAAACTGGGAGCAATGTTTTCAGAAAAATGAATAAGTACAAATAAGTAACAAACTTCTATCTAGCTTTAATGTTTATAGATCGCTCGCACACATCCAAGTGCATGCAACCACACTTCACACACTTCATTTTTCAGAAAGCTTCTTCCCGATAAATTTTAAGTGTTGCAGAACCACCAGACTGTAAGGGATACAGTTTGCCATTTTGTCCAAAACCTGTGAGAGATTTAGATCATCAAATATACCAAGTGTGTAAATATGAAACCGGAATTTGCACATAGATGGCCCTAGCTGTCAATGTAGTTACCGTCAAACCACATCATTGGCACCACTTTCTTTCTTGTCACAGCTGACAAAAGTTTGCAACTCACAACACAAGTTTCATACAATAGCTAGTTTTAATTAGCGTTGAGCATGTCAAGTTTTGTACCTACAAACTATGATTTGCAGACAGCATTGATTTTCTGTTACCATTTAAGGAAAACTGCTGAAGAATCGCATCAAATGCTTGTTGAAGCAGCTTACAGTGAGCATGCTCTTGGTAAATCACAGTGCTAAGTGGTTTAAAAAATCTCAAGTGGTAATTTTGACATAAAAAACATAGAATGTGGAAAACCACCGAAAAAGTTTGAAGACAGCAAATTGCAAGTACTGTTGGACAAGGATGATGCTCAAATGCAACAACTAGCAGATCAATTAAATGTAACATGAGAAGCCATCTCCATATGTTTGAAAGTCATGGGAAAGATCCAGAAAATGGAAAAATGGGTTCCACATGATCTGAATGAAAGACACCAAGAAAACCATAAAACCACTTGCAAAATGCTGCTCACCAGGTACAAAAGAAAGTCATTTCTCCATCGAATTGTGATAGATGATAAGTGGATATATTTCGAGAATCATAAGCGTAAAAGATCACGAGTAACTCCAGACGAACCATCAACATCGATTTCAAGGCCAAATTGCTACGGAAAGAAGACAATGCTCTGTGTTTGGTGGGATCAGAAGGGTGTGATCTATTATGAGCTGCTAAAACCTGGCGAAACCATTAATATTGCATACTACTGACAACAAATGATCGAATTAAATCAAGCACTGCGTGAAAAATGACCAGAATATCAAAAAGGGCAACACATTTTGTTTCATGATAATGTACCATCCAACATAGCAAAACCAGTCAAGGAAACAATTGAGGCGTTTCAAAGAGCAACAGTTTTTTTAGTGTGGCATTCATAAATTGTCAGAGAGATGGGAAAAGTGTATGCTGTTAAGTTGTAAAGCGAGTATGGACTGTATTTGTGGAATGATGGTTGAGATGATGAAATGAACTAAAACATATTCTTCTTGAATCGTTAAATTTAATCTTCACATTAGACATTTTTGAATATCGAGAAATACAAATCACATTAGACTGATGAATAAGTGACAAATTGGTCAGAATAATACCATTGAGCATTATCAATAAAAACTATAAGCCACACTAGACTTTATACTACTAAATAAAATTGGTCACATTAGACTACAAATGAAATATTACATTAAACAAATCATGACCGCACTGAGCAGGATCCAGCTCTAGAATAGTTGTACAAGACTAATTCGTCGGCCAGCGCTAGTAGATGCTAGAGTGCAGCACCAACCGGGTCAACATGGAATGGAACACACCGCCCACCACTTATAATTTCATTAAATTATAATTTTAATAAACATTATGAGATGAAACTTAATGTACAAAAATGAAAAAGTAATACATATTAAAAATAGTTACATAAACCTTGAAAGAACATAAAAAATTGAAGTTACCTTTATACAATGTTGCCAAAGGCAAACAAAAAGGACTACAAGGCAAAAAACTTCAAATTAAACAAATACATGAAAATGACGTTAAAGAAATTTTGTTAATTGCATTCGGCAACATTGAGGTAATCACAAATGTCTGAATTTGGAAGAAGAATTAATTTATTAATAGTTCTTTTTACTATTGTATTATTACTTTTTACATCAACTAATCTAATTAATCCATCATTACCTGGATATACTTTCACAATTATTCCCTATTTCCACATCAGTGAAGGGAGTTTAATTTATTTTATTATAACTACATTGCCAACACAAACGTTATTGTTAGAGCTCTTACATTTACTTCTCTGCTGCAAGGAATGTAAAGTCATTTGAGCATGTTTTCCAAAAGTCTTTCAATAATTTTTGTAAAACTACCACCTAGTAAGTCCACTTATATTAATGCCTGAGAAATCAGGATCAAATAAGGAAGTTAATGGAGTAAAGGTTAAAAAATGTCCGGGAGTAGGTGGAGCTGGATCAGTAGATTACGCCGCCCACCATGACGGATAAGTATTTCCAATGTGGAATTGATTTCTTCCGATGAAAGATCTGACAATATACAATTATTTTTATTTTTTAAATTATAAATGAAGCAACGACAATATGAGAATATGTTTAATTCGTACAAACAAAGAAACTGGTTTTGAAAGTTCTAAAGTTTCTGTTGTTTGAAGAGCAGCCGAAAACACATTAGTTTTGCTAGGCTTCTACTCTTCCTTGACCGAATCTGGCCGAATCATAAATGATAGGCTGAATGGATGACCAGGTGTTCTCATCTTGTTTCAGAAACAATGGACCATTCCACCAAAGTTGTAACAAGGTTAATACATCTGGTACACAACCACGTGACAAGACATATGCAGGGTTATCTTTCGAAGGAACGTGTTTCCATAAGCATTCCTTAGTTAGCTCTTGTATTTCGCAAACTCTATTTGCGACAAATATCTTCCATCTACTAGGAAGCTAAGACAACCAGTAAAGTACTACTTTAGAATCTGACCTAAAATGGATTGAATTAAAACTTATATCTAAAATACACCTAACCTTATTGAATAAACGAGATAACAGAAGAGCAGCATTCAGCTCAAGCCTTGGAACAGAGATTTGTTTGACAGGCGCAGCTCTAGATTTTGAACACAGCAGGTGGATTTCAACATGTTCATTACTGACCGCACCGAGCGGGATCCAGCTCTCGAATAGTCGTACAAGACTAACTCGCTGGCCAGCGTTAGTAGATGCTAGAGTACAGCACCAATTGGCCCAACATGGAATGGAACACTAGCGATGGTCAATCTTTTGAATAAAATATTTTTTATAATTTTTAAACAATAAGCATGAATTTTCTATATAAAAATTCCAGTTTCATATTTACACACCTGGTATAAAAAAAATTGAATAATTATTTAAATATAAAACATAAAAAAGAAGGAATTTCTGTACTTACACCAGATAAAATTGATTTAGCTAATCTGTCAAATGCTTCCTTTCCAGTGTAATTCATAACAGCAGAAGATGAAAGCCAACTACGCCTACCATTATCCCCAAAGAACTGAACATGAAGCCTCCTTAACGGAACTAAACTTCGACTAAACACTTGAACAAAACAAAATTAAAACAGTATTAATCGTCATAATGCAATCAATAAATTTAAAAAAAGCAATTTTCCAATAAAAATATGTATGTAGTCTATTTTCATTTCCTTTACCTGTGAAAGTAATAATAATTAAAAAGAACATTTTATAAGTACACTAAAAATCCTATCCATTTTCAATTTTCATAAAGAAAAATTGATTTTTCTCTGAGTGACCATGTTTGCCA
Organism: Lycorma delicatula; assembly: GCF_047948215.1. Taxonomy (NCBI): domain Eukaryota; kingdom Metazoa; phylum Arthropoda; class Insecta; order Hemiptera; family Fulgoridae; genus Lycorma; species Lycorma delicatula. Next base: position 188,390,400 of record NC_134455.1, read on the forward strand.
TTTTCGATGGTATGAATGCCACAATAGGATGTAAGTGTAGATCTCTGGTGTTAAAAGAAGATCAAGAGGTTGAGCCATACAAGGGTATCACAAAATCCTTGCAAGCTGAAGAAAATGTCATTTGACAATAATGTTTGAAGCAACTTGAAGGAAAAAGGAAAGTAGAGTTGCATGAGGAGACATAGAGGGAATTATTTTTCTGTCTGGGAAATAATTCCATTTTTTAATTCTTCACATACCTCTAATGATAAAATTCCATCTACTACTGACATAACAATTAGTATTAACAACTATTAAAAATATGATAAATTTGAATAATATTAATACATATATAACATTGGCAGTCACACAGATCCTAATGTTTTTAAAATATCAAGTGCTGATTCCTCCTCCCAAAAATAAACTTTAACCACACTAACTTTGATTTCCCATATTCAATGCCCAAGAGATAAGATCAAAAAGTTGCAGTAGTTTGTTCAATGAGTAACCAGATTTTCCATGTTTTTCAGAATATTGGCTGACCAACACGGAAGCCACTTCTAAGCATAATAATTTCAAGCTAGCCAAAGCTTTTTATACAACTTCTCATAAAAACGAGGTCTTAATTTTTGTTGAAGACTATATTTTTAATAAAGCTGAAAATTACCATATATTGCCAAAGAAATTAATTTCAAATACTATGCAATTCCATTCCCCAATTAATCTGATGGTAAGTTATAGATCTGGTTCTTTTGAAACCTTTCTACTTGAAATACCTGAAACTTTTCTTAAAATTTCTACTAAATTCAATGTCATAATACGGCAGCAATTTTTATTAATTTTCTAGACAATTCCAGTCTTGTGACAAGCATACTATTAACTCAGTTTTAGGGAGCAGGTCTAAATATTTCTATCTCCCAGCCAACCGGAACTGCAGGGATTTTGGCTACCTGTATAGACAATATTTTTACAATTTACCAAAGATAATTTGATCCTTTTGTCAAGATTATGATCCGAGCGACAAGAAAAATTACTTTTATTCTTTCAAGAGGGTATTCAAAAAGAATTCAATAAGAAACTTGAGAACCTTGTTATCAGAAACAAACTATGAAAGTAATAATTAGCTATGATGAAAAATTTAACAATTTCCTCAATGAGCTTCAGAAGGCTTCCTTTCATTTTAGCTTGAGCTTTAATAAAAAAAAGGAACAGTTTACCACAAAAAGAGAAATCCAATGATTACTAAGTAATTGTAAAATCTAGGTCTACGCTAAGAAATCTCCATAAACTGTCTAAATATAATTAGTCTGAACTTTCAAAATTGCAAAATTACAAACAAATTTACATTAGTTATTCAAACTGCTAAAAGATTATATTATGATAATTTAATGCCTATTTCAAACAATAAACCTAAACCCACATGGGCAGTTATCAAAAGTGAAAGCAATTTGAAAATAAAACAGGCCAGTTAACTTCATTAAAAATACAAAATGACTCAACTTCCATTATCTCATTCCCTATTTATATAGCAGAGGAATTTAATAATTTCTTTTCCAGTATTTAAAATAATGATAATATTGATCCATTTCAAACAAAGTGTTTATCTTCAATAGTTTTGTTGATGAATCAGTAATTTTATTTCTGTTGATATCCAGGAAGTAAACCTTTACTAAACCAGACATCAGAGCTGTTGTCATTGAACTCAACACAATACTGCAGACCTATAAGGAAGGACCGTATTATGCTAACATTAACATTTTTAATAAATTGCCTAACTATTTGAAAAATCTTCCCAATTTATTTAAAATACAATTAAAAGGATTTCTGTTACAGAAACAATATTATTTTACTGATCAATTTTTATATAATATTAATTAAAGACAACGCAAAAGACTTGCTTTATCTACATCCCATTCAACATGAACAAAAATATGCTCTCAAATTAATTTTCAGCTTCTAAATTGTGAGTTATTTTGTAGTAATTGTTTATACTTAATGTATTATCTTATTTCATGTAATTAAATAATTAATATGGACTTTAAAGACATCTATTTCTTTATCTTACACAAGGCATATTCATAAAGGGGCCATTTTGGTCATTAAAAAAATTAACTTGTGAGAAAAAGTTTTTAGTTACAGTTTGTTTTAGTCTACTACATATCTACTTCACTTTTCAACATAATCACCATTCAGTTCTAAGCACTTTTTGTAATACTGCACCAGTTTCTTTAACCCCTCTGCATAGAAGTTCACGACCTGGGAAATGAACCAGCTGACAATGGCAGTCTTGAGTTCCTCATCGTCCACCAAGCCACTTTTATAAATGCAAGAAAAGGAAGTAGTTGCTAGGATGCAAGGTCGAAACTATATGAAGGGTGGTCAAAAAATTCCCAACAAAAATCTTGAATCTTCTTCTTAGTTAAGGCAGTGGTGTGAGGACGTGCATTGTCATGAAGCAGGATTACGCCAGATGACAGTTTCCTGTGTCATCGATTCTGGATCGCATGTCTCAGTTTGGTGAGCATTTCTCAGTATACATCAGCTGTAACTGTTGATCCACTTTCCATGAAATCAACCAGAGTGACGCCCTTTTCATCCAAAAAATGGTAGCCAACATTTTTTGACTCGAGTTCAAAGATTGCTTAAACTTTTTTGGTTATGGGGAACTTGAATGGCACCACTCATTGACTGTTGTTTTGATTCCGTATTGACGTAGGATATCCATGTCTCATCACCCATAACAATTTTGGGAACACAAATCATCTCCATCTTCTCGATAGCTGTTGAAAAATGCTCATCCACTGTCACATTCTTTGCTCTTTGTGCTGGTCGATGAACACTTTCACTACACCTTTCACACAATTTGTGATATCTGAGCTTTTCTGTGACAATCATGTAGATAGAGGTTTGTCCAATATGCGGAAATCCATCAGCCAGAGCACTAATCATCAATCGCCGATCACATCACAGTTTTCGGTTCACTTGTTCAATGATTTTGTCGGTCTAAATACTGGGCCTGCCACTCCACTCTTCATCATGCACATTTGTGTGGCCATTTTTAAAGTCTCGACACCATTGTCTAACCTTTCCTTCACTCATTACTGTAGGTCCATACACTAGGCACAACTTCCAATGAATTTCAGATACTGAAGGTCCATTTACACACAAAAATCAAATCACAGCACGCACTTCACAACTGGCGGGAGAAACAATTGTCACGGACATTGCAATCTACATTCACCAGCAGGCAAACGAGTACTGAATCAAAACAACAATTGCAGTGGCTTCAAAAATAGCTGATAAGATGGCCCTGCATGCATGAAACTGTGTTTAGACCAACTAATATTTAAATATAAGCCAGCAGCCTTTACTTTATCAATATGCCTTGTAAATTTGTTTTTATATTTGTAGTTTATCTTATACTGGCATGATCTACACAATGTTTTTTATATACCAATCAGAATAAAGATTTAATTATTTATTTAATTTAAATATTGCATCATTTGTTACCTTTTATCCTTACTTCCCACATATTTATAGTTTCCAAGAACTACAACCTACAATTTTCCATATGAAAAGATTAAAATCAAATGATATTAAAGAATGGCGTACAATGATTAAAATTAAGTCACGTAAATATACAGATATAATTCCTAACTTGTGCAAAGGCCTGTCAAACCAAAAATAACATCCAACATGTTGAGTTTAACATTATCAGAACATAATCAAGTTAATTTACTTGATAAATTAAACATGTGGTTAATAAAAGTGAACATTTGTAAAGCTATGTGAAACTCCTACAATACTGTACGTGAAAATTTAAGAAGAATGGTTGAATTTTTCATACAAAAACAAGTAAATAAAATATTGGAACAAATTCTTTCACTAAGTACTTTCAGGATATCTAATAATCATTTCCTTAAATGTTTTTAATTTTTTTGAAGTGAAAACTTCTTTAGGCGCGCTGAGTCAGAATGTTTTGTACATAACAATTACATGGAAACATGGGAAAAAAAATCGCTGACTCATAATCAAAATCTGTAACGTAACACAAGACGCTAAGCATATATATGTATATGAAAGAGAAAAAGGCATAGAGTGAGAATATGTATATGCATATATGAGTGTATAGTATAATATGTAGTAGCAGAGGATGGGAGGTGGGAGAAAAAAATTCCGGTAAATCACAATAATTCTCCCTCTCTATCACTCATAATAAAAAAAAATAATTGTTTAAATTCGGTGTAAGTGTAACATATTATAATATTTATTGAGTTTGGATAACATATGTGAAGATTTTCAACACCTAATTTATATGCATTCAAAAATCATTAACCTTGAAAATATTGTCGGTAAAGATTGCTGTTTATTGTTAAAAAATGACTTTATATGAAATATTTTGGTCCTGCAATTCTGTGGGAGTGAATTTCGCTCCTGCTAGTATCTCAAGAACGGTGGTCGCTAGACATATGGGACTAGGACCTATCTTTCCAGGTGATCACAAAGCACCCATTACGGTTAAGCCTTTCAAAATCGCATTAAAATTGCCCTAGGATGCACCGTTTCTGAGATATGCCCTTTGTTTATTTAATCAGATATGTCTGAGAAATACAGTTTTTTATGTAAAATGTAAAAAAAATAATATCAGCTGTCAATAATTAGCTATCACAACTATTAAAAAAATCCATAACACCCGCTTTTGCTGAAAGTAATGATGACTGACTGATGCAGAACATCATTATAAATTTACAGCGTTAACTGAGTAGCTGTTAGATTATAAAAACCAACAATAATTTTTAAGTTTGAATCATAAATAATGATCATTGCATATATTAAATAATGATCCATGATACACACATATCGCTGAAAGTTATGATGACCTACATCATAAATTTAAAATGAATCATGCTGTTTGCAGTTAAAACAGATGTTTTACTATTAATTTTTCAGTAAATCAACTGTTTCAACATGTGAACACATTCATCATTGAAAGTAGCCGTTCTTTAATGTATTCAAATAATATGTGCAGTGCAGTCCTAAGCACATATTTTTTTTTTTTTTGTTTAAATAAAAAAGAACTCTTTTTAAAAAGAGAATCAGCTGATGTAACCAAAATAAAATTCTGATAAATATTGGTAGAGGAAATTAAATCTGACAAAAATAATTTCGTTGAATCTTTTCTTAGAACTATTTAGCACTTTAAGAAATATAATTTTTCAGAAGACAAGAAAGCATACATAAAAGGAATAGTCACAGATTTTATATCTTTATTCTAAATCTTTTTCAATATAAAATCATGTATAACAAATATTACACATCTGGCATACCTATTTGAGTTATTTCATACAAAAAAAAAATCATTTACAGTTCAACAACTTTAAATTTTTCAGATCCATTTTTTTCCTTTTGAATATTCATAAAATTATTTTTTTATTAAATATTAACTAAAAATTTTATTCTTATCAACACACATGCAATATAAAACTAAACAAAAATCCATGTTTATCAATTAAAAAACAATCAAAACTAGTATATGTTAAATGAAATAAATACATTTGTAAAAAATATATATCAACCTTAAAGATATACATTTAAATAATGTATAAACTATAGCTCCCAAAATCATATTGTAATCCATTAAAAAGTATTGTCACAACAATATATTTATATATTACAAATGTCCTCCTCTATGAATCATGAGACCTTGCCGTTGGTGAGGGGGCTTGAGTGCTCAGGGATACAGAGTAGCTGGACCGAAGGTGCAACCATATCGGAGAGGTATCTGATGAGAGCCAGACTAAGGAATGATTCCTGAAAGAGGGCAGCAGCTCTTTCAGTAGTTGTTAGGGGCGTAAGTCACAATGACTTAAACGGCCATATCAACATCACTCAGTCCTCTGAGTACTGCGCAGCTGAAAGCAATGGAAAACTACAGCTGTTTTTTTTTTCCAAGAAAATGTGGCTCTGCATTTTCAAAAGCAATAATGGAGGCGCCTTCCTTGGTAAAATATTCCGGAGGTAAAATAGTCCCCCGTTCGGATCTCCGGGTGGGGACTACTAAGGAAGGGGTCACCAGAAAAGTAAAAAATAACATTCTACGAGTCGGAGCGTGGAATGTTAGAAGCTTAAAAAAGGTTGGTAGGCTAGAGAATTTAAAAAGGGAAATGGATAGGGTAAACGTGGATATAGTAGGAATTAGTGAGGTTCGGTGGGAAGAGGAAGGCGACTTTTGGTCGTGTGACTTTAGAGTAATTAACTCAGCGTCAAATAATGGGCAGGCAGGAGTAGGTTTCGTGATGAACAAGAAAATAGGGAGGAGAGTGGAGTATTTCAAGACGCATAGCAATAGAGTCATTGTAATAAGGATAAATTCAAAACCTAAACCGACAACGATTGTTAACGTCTATATGCCTACAAGCGCCCATGATGATGATGAGGTAGAATGTGTATACGAAGAGATTGATGAAGCAATTAAACACGTAAAAGGAGATGAAAATTTAATAATAGTTGGAGATTGGAATGCAAGCATTGGAAAAGGCAAGGAAGGAAATATAGTGGGTGAATACGGGCTGGGCAAAAGGAATGAACGAGGGGACCGACTTATAAAAGTTTTGCACGAAGTATAATTTAGTAATTGCCAACACCGAATTTAAAAATCATAATAGAAGAATATACACTTGGAAAAAGCCAGGCGATACTGCAAGGTATCAGATAGATTATATCATGGTTAAGCAAAGATTTATAAATCAACTCGTGGACTGCAAAACTTACCCTGGAGCAGACATTGATAGCGACCATAATTTGGTGATAATGAAATGTAGATTGGGGTTTAAAAACCTGAAGAAAAGGTGTCGGATGAATCGGTAGAATTTAGAGAAGCTTGAGGAAGAGGAGGTAAAGAAGATTTTTGAGGAGGACATCGCAAGAGGTCTGAGTATAAAAGATAAGATAGAAAATGTAGAAGAAAAATGGGAGAATGTTAAAAAGTAAATTCTTAAATCAGCAGAAGCAAACTTAGGCGGAATAAAGAGAACTGGTAGAAAACCTTGGGTTTCAGACGATATATTGCAGCTGATGGATGAACGTAGAAAATATAAGAATGCTAGTAATGAAGAAAGTAAAAGGAACTATCGGCAATTAAGAAATCCTATAAACAGGAAGTGCAAACTGGCGAAAGAAGAGTGGATTAAAGAAAAGTGTTCAGAAGTGGAAAGAGAAATGAACATTGGTAAAATAGACGGAGCATACAGGAAAGTTAAGGAAAATTTTGGGGTACATAAATTAAAATCTAATAATGTGTTAAACAAAGATGGTACACCTATATATAATACGAAAGGTAAAGTCGATAGATGGGTGGAATATATTGAAGAGTTATACGGAGGAAATGAATTAGAAAATGGTTTTATAGAGGAAGAAGAGGAAGTTGAGGAGGATGAAATGGGAGAAACAATACTGAGATCTGAATTTAAGAGAGCATTAAAAGATTTAAATGGCAGAAAGGCTCCTGGAATAGACGGAATACCTGTAGAATTACTGCGCAGTGCAGGGGAGGAGGCGATTGATAGATTATACAAACTGGTGTGTAATATTTATGAAAAAGGGGAATTTCCGTCAGACTTCAAAAAAAGTGTTATAGTAATGATACCAAAGAAATCAGGGGCAGATAAATGTGTAGAATACAGAAAAATTAGTTTAACTAGTCATGCATCAAAAATCTTAACTAGAATTCTATACAGAAGAATTGAGAGGAGAGTGGAGGAAGTGTTAGGAGAAGACCAATTTGGTTTCAGGAAAAGTATAGGGACAAGGGAAGCAATTTTAGGCCTCAGATTAATAGTAGAAGGAAGATTAAAGAAAAGCAAACCAACATACTTGGCGTTTATAGACCTAGAAAAGGCATTCGATAACGTAGACTGGAATAAAATGTTCAGCATTTTAAAAAAATTAGGGTTTAAATACAGAGATAGAAGAACAATTGCTAACATGTACAGGAACCAAACAGCAACAGTAGCAATTGAAGAACATAAGAAAGAAGCCATAATAAGAAAGGGAGTCCGACAAGGATGTTCTCTATCTCCGTTACTTTTTAATCTTTACATGGAACTAGCAGTTAATGATGTTAAAGAACAATTTAGATTCGGAGTAACAGTACAAGGTGAAAATATAAAGATGCTACGATTTGCTGATGATATAGTAATTCTAGCCGAGAATAAAAAGGATTTAGAAGAAACAATGAACGGCATAGATGAAGTCCTACGCAAGAACTATCGCATGATAATAAACAAGAACAAAACAAAAGTAATGAAATGTAGTAGAAATAACAAAGATGGACCACTGAATGTGAAAATAGGAGGAGAAAAGATTATGGAGGTAGAAGAATTTTGTTATTTGGGAAGTAGAATTACTAAAGATGGACGAAGCAGGAGCGATATAAAATGCCGAATAGCACAAGCTAAACGAGCCTTCAGTAAGAAATATAAGTTGTTTACATCAAAAATTAATTTAAATGTCAGGAAAAGATTTTTGAAAGTGTATGTTTGGAGTGTCGCTTTTTATGGAAGTGAAACTTGGACAATCGGAGTATCTGAGAAGAAAAGGTTAGAAGCTTTTGAAATGTGGTGCTATAGGAGAATGTTAAAAATCAGATGGGTGGATAAAGTGACAAATGAGGAGGTATTGCGGCAAATAGATGAAGAAAGAAGCATTTGGAAAAATATAGTTAAAAGAAGAGACAGACTTATAGGCCACATACTAAGGCATCCTGGAATAGTCACTTTAATTTTGGAAGGACAGGTAGAAGGGAAAAATTGTGTAGGCAGGCCACGTTTGGAGTATGTAAAACAAATTGTTGGGGATGTAGGATGTAGAGGGTATACTGAAATGAAACGACTAGCACTAGATAGGGAATCTTGGAGAGCTGCATCAAACCAGTCAAATGACTGAAGACAAAAAAAAAAAAAAAAACAATAGTAAGTGCTCAAAATTAATTTTATTCAACTCCCACTAAAATAGCCAGTGGTATAACATAAGGTTAATAACCTGCACCTTTAATTAATTTGTGTCATACTTATAGTACTATTTTAAAATTGTATAATAAATATATACTTCAAAATAAAGACAAATCATAACTCAACCAGATAAGAATAATAAATATAAATCCGCATTCACTACTTACAGGACATGCCAGGAAAATGAAATGATAATATAGATGATAATTATATGCCAAAGGTAGCAGATATTGAAAAATGTATAACACAATTTCAAGAATATAGCACAAAAGACCATAAATGCATGCATGAATAATGATTTCAGCATCACTCACATGTTCAACAACACCCAAAAATAACATTTGAATAGAAACAAGTATTCCTTGAATGTCTTGCAGTTTAGGTAGAACCAGCTGAAGAATTACAGCTCATTATTTACATTTATTAAGAGTGCATTATGTAAGTTTTTATGAAATCAAAACTGCTAAGATCCACTGACAAAACAAGCCACCAGTATGTAATTATCCAGAATTGTATACAGTCATAAGATTACATCCTCTGATCCTACATGGTTCAGTTTGACAAGTTTAAATAATAATTGACTATAAGAACCAATTTCTTAAATGTAGCTTTAAATACTGAAATTTTTAATTTTGCTTGCATCTTTTATTTTAAGATGCAACTCCTTGACAAAAACAAAGGAATGTCCAAGAACAATCAGGTTATAAGAACACGCAGGCACATATCACGGTTTTATTCAGGATCCTCACACCACTTTGATTTAAATAATCAAATTTAATTTTTTTGAAAATACAGTTTTGCTTGTCTCGGAAAGACCTCTTTCAAACAACATATCACATGACATATGTCCCATTTAAAATGTTTGAGTAGCCCCTGACCACCACCCAACCTGAAGGCTGAATACTCTAAATTGGAGGTTACTGAGTTAACCTCTCTTATCAGAGAAGATTTTCAAAGAGAGAATTGGGATATCTTAACAAAAAAATTAAAGGGGAGCATACACAACCATAGTTCTAGCCATCTGAAACAAACACATGATAGCCATTTTGAATTGGGCTATCAGAATTTAGTTTTAATTGTATCATTTTCCTCGTCTCATCAAATACTTTAAAATAATACATCAAATGACCAACAATCCCACTTGAAATTATTGAGTTGCCCCCTTCCCCACCAACACCCAAAAATCAAAGAGTGAAATATACAATCAATGAAGTAGCTACTCAGCACAACAAAGAATCCAGTTATCTCAATTATAAAAAAGGATTAAAGGAGGTATAAGTTACTCTACAGCCACCCAGTATATGAAATATACAATGTCAAATTCAAAGTAAATTACTATTATATTCACTGAATACATAGATAAGTGGATCTAATTTCCATTTGTTTGGAAAACTACGAGGACAATGATTTTTATTTTAAATGTAAAATGAAATCAAACACAGTCTCATTGAGAATAAACATCTGTGATGCTCACATAACAGCAAGATACTTAAGAGTTTCAAACATCACACTAAAGTTTTATTTTTAAACTACTTACTTTTGAAATTTACTTCTAATATTATACTAGCTTAATGTTGATGATATCACATCAAACTTATTCAATTTGAACAAAATTAAAAATTTTAAATTATTTTAAAATTTGACTTACTCCGTATTCGAGTAAAAATTCCTAATGTCGGATCAATATTGATAATACATGGCCAGAACGGATGATTTCCAACACGTGCCCATGCCAAATCACCAACCATCCATTCACAACCTGGTACTGGTTCCAACTCATTAGCTTCTACTTTGATTTCCTGAGGTAGAACAGGAGGTTGCATATATAATGGTCTTTTAACAGTTTTTGGGGACATTTTAATAGGTGATTTTTTTGGAGATTTTTCTTTTTTTGGTGACTTGGCCCTACCAGATTCCATAAAATATTTTATCTGATTTCCTGGATTAACTTTAAGTAATGCGCTAACTTTTTTATCAGTTGACAAAAAGTCACCAAGCACTTTTGGTTTATGAGATCGGCCGAAACGACTCTTCGTTGGAGTTGAAAATGAGCCAGAACTATCCAACTCATTCTCTGCAGAATCACACCCGTTACTGTCCAATCTCATTCTTTTAGATGTCACTTCACTTTGTTTATTAGACATTTTCGGATTTTTCATTTTCTGTCAAAAGTTGAAGATTTAAAATTACCTGTTACTTAACAGATATTAAATTTCAAAATCCATACTAATTATCCATTGTAAGTGGTCACTGAAAAAAAAAAAAATTTTTAATTAGTATTTTTAGCAATAAATGGAGACACAGATAAAATATAAACCTAACAATTGTTACATAATTTTTAATTACGACATTCACTCAGACAATAGTTTAATATCAGACAAATTAAAATGATCCCTCCTCTCAACTCTTAACTTCTTGAGCTCAAGTATGCAATAAACTAAAAACAAAAAGCCAAAAGTAATAATAGGAACACCTTATCTGAATTTTCTTCATTATTTTTATATTATTAGATGATTAAAAAATTACACAATTTTACATTTTTATATTTTGAAAAATGCACATTATTAATACACAAATACACTAATTAACAATTTAACAATTTTTTTTATGTGTAGTACATTTTGATGTGAAAAGCACATTAGATGAACACAAATTTGAATTCAGAAATACCAGAGTACAAGAAAAGTTAATCTTTAGATTAATCTTGACACATAAGGTGCAGAATTTTTGGTAAATTTCATAAGACAGCTGCTACCTATTGTAATGGGTACCACGATTAGACTTCTAGAAAATTTTGTCATATCTTTGTGTTTCACATCCCTGAAACCACCGTCAGTTCAAAAGTTTATATATATACATTTATACATATATTTCACTTTCTTGTGGACATGGTAACTGCTGTAATTTTGCACCAATCACATTCAAATTGATTCATAAAATATAATGACCCAAAATCTCAGTTGAGTTTTAGGGGCATTTTATAAATCAGATTATGTAAGTAGTGTAATGTCAGACAAAAAAAGACTGTCACAATCAAATCACCCTGTGGAAACATTCAAGTTCAAAAAAGACTAGTACTGACTAATCTGAAAGAGCTACATCAACAGTTTAAAGAAATTCATATACGTATTAAAATTGTTTTCTACCTTTGCTGCTTTAAATCCTAAAAAATTGTGTTTTAGCACATGGCAGTTTAATTCATGGTGTGTGTGTGTGTGTGTTTTTTATCCATCAGAACATGAAATAATGTTTGAAGGATGTAAATTAAATTATTTAACAAAAGAGTGCAACAATCATTTCACTTCTTATAAACACTGTGTGGCACAAATTATTTGTAATTCACCTCAACAAATTTTTTATCTTTGTGAGTGTAAGAAATGTCCAGATTCTGACAATTTTAAAAACAATTTAGATTAAATATTTGATGAAAATTCTGTGGACAAAATAACTTTTAAACAATTTATATCAACTGTTTGTTCAAGTTTAGAAACACTAACAAAGAACACAAAAGATTTTATTGAAAAATTATCAATTCTCTTCGTTGCTTCTCAGCAGTCAAACTTCTTAAACAATTTAAAAACTGTAATTGAACCAAATATTTTTATCTCATTATGTGACTAGCTGAAAATTATTTATTTGTGCAACAAGATGAAGCCCAAGCAAGGGTTTCAGTGGAACAATCAACAGGCTACAACTCATCCTTTTACTATTCATTTTAAAGGCCAAGAATTTGCAGACACTTTAAATGATAATTTAGTTGTTATGTCTGACTGCCTTATGCATGACACAATACCAGTTTACATTTTTCAGAAAAAAAATAATTCAATTTTTAAAAAGTATAATATTGTGAATAAATTAATTTATTACTCAGATGAGTCAACAACACAATATAAAAATCATAAAAATTTTGTGAATAAATATATCATAAAACTTTGGTGCCAAGGTGGAATGGCACTTCTTTGCCAAATCACATGGCAAGAGTAGATCATATGACAATCTTAGTGGTATCCTTAGAAGTTTAGCATAAAAACCAAGTTTACAATTTATTTATATTAATATAGCTTCTTGCATTAGGAGAAGTGACCCTTGAGAATTATATTTTATACATAATTATGTTTTACACTGGAGTTTTTTAGATCATTTTAGAATGCATGAGATTTATTGTTTTAATTAAAATTATTAATTTGATTTCACTTTTAAACATAGAGTGTAATGGTTTTCAACCTCATTTTGACTTAATTAATAATCATTGCAGTCTTTATAAAACTAATAAGAAATTTTAAAAAAAAGTAAGTTTTGCTAAAACATTGGTACACATTTTATTTTTTATCTCCAGATCCCAAAGCAGTCCCAGTTTCAAATTGTCTCAACTACTTCATAGTATGATGAAGAATAATATATACATTTTATTAAAAAATTAACATGTTTTCCTGAAATTCAAGGTCTTGAAATTGGTGGTGACCTTGAAATCAAAATTTATGTAAGCATAGGCTTGTTATATATCATATGAAAGAGCATCAAATAAACTTTAAAATGAGACCAAGTTTATCATTCTATCTTAATAAATAACAAAGTTATGTTGACCTAACACTACTACCGCAAGTCAAAATTTGCCATTTTCCCGAAAGTTTTAAGGGCTCTAAAAACGAAACAATTTATGATAGAGATCTGAAATTCATTATTTTTTCATAATTCTATCAACATTTAATTCATACCAAATTTCATGAAAATCCCATTTGTTCAGGTTGTGGGCCTTGTTGAATTAACATTAAATGACCCACAGTCAAAGTGGAGAAAAAAGGGCCATTGGCAAATTTCTAGTTTAAGAGCAAGGTTTGGGTCACACATTAAAATACCTAGGTTGTAAATTCAGCAGCAGAAATAACCATACAAAGTAAAAAGTGGAGGAACTAAACTAGTTCAGAATTATTGAAGATACAGGCTGTAACAATTAAATTTAAATTAAAAAAATTAGTGCTGAACAGAAATTAATAAAACAGAGAAAATACTAGTTGAATAAAACCATACCAAATGGAAAAACCATGAAGGGTTGTGTATGTGTGGGGGAGGATAAAAATATGTAAAACTTGGGTAAAAATAAATCGTTTAGGATTTACCACTGATATTATTCTGAAAGCAAGCAACAGAAGTGAGCTAATAACAAAGATAAAGAACAAAGAACAAAAGTATTATCATGGGAAACTGCTTTACAAAAGAACAAACAGAAAAGAAAAATAATATAAAATATATATGAAGATGAGGAAATCAAAATTGATTAACACATATTGTAGAAAAAGATACATAAATCAAATCAGTAAAAAAAAAAAATTATAATAAAATAAACGTACAGAACTAGTTAAGAATTCCAGACAAAGTCTTTTGTAATGGCATAAAAACCAGTTGAACAATGGAAAACGTAATAGTAGCAGCAGTTAATAATGAAAAGAAATATTTGTTTTGTTAAATTTACTGAATAGATCATATTGAACCAACCATCTTTTGTCTCTACCTGGATACAAACATTAACAAAGAAAGTAAATAAGAATTACACAAACTAATGCATCCCATCAATGATGACACAGATCCATAACCTGGCCATACATAAAGAAGTAAATAAAAATGCTGAAGACAACTGTTAGAAGATCAATGTTAAAGGTAAAATTAGGCAATATAAAGAAGTAACAAATAGAAATAAATAGAAGAAATTATAATAGGCCCAAATTTCAAGCAGCATGTTCAAGAAAAAAGCACTAGTGAGTTACCTTCAAACTATGAAAATCTTCAATAAAATTTTAGGAAAGGTATACATAACTGAAAAATTTTTCAAACTGTAATACACAAAAGTATTAAGTATTTAAATATAAAAACAAGTATTGAACAAAATACATTACCAAACATTTGTACATGTAACTCATGCACTCACTGCAAGCATAGAATATAATAATTTTACAGTGATGCCCACCAGCAAGGAAATTTTGAAAGCATAACGCATTTAAATCCATTCCTCAAATAAATAAACTACATCAGTTATAGCCATAAAGACATAAATGAACCTCTAATGTAGGAGCCTCAAAAAAAAATAAATGTAAATAAAAACAGAATGTAAATCAAAACTCAAGAAAATGCTGATTTCATATTTTTGAATTGTGGCCACAACTCTAAAGCTCAGAGAATTTACTTATACATTATATGCTAAGAAAACCATAACATTTTATGCGTAAATTGATGATATAAATAAATAATACTGACAACTGATAATTTGTTATTACACTCATAAATCAAGTAACACTGAACTTCAATATCAGACTTAAACAGATCAGGATTAACTAAATTCAGTAAATATTGTGCTAAAAATATTGGACCTAACAGAAGATAGTAACTTTTTAAGATCTAATCTTAAAAATACAATCAATCTATCAATCACCAATACACCAATTACATTACATCATGTAAAATATTCACCACTCTAGCTACAGGTGAATGAAATTTGATACTTTGAAAGGCTTTCATTTTTATTTATTTAAGAATTTAAAAATCCAATTCATATTATAGTTTTTCCCCCACCACTAATTATGTACTTCAAAGATATTTCATCAGTTGTAGAAATGGAACTTTGAATATAAGTATTCTCTTTTTATTAAAGAGCTTGAAGAGACAAAAGAATAAAAAATTAGTCATACTGATATAAGTTAAATCAAAAAATCCTGTAAAATCATGTAAATTGTACCCTAACATCAGCCTGGAACCAATATATTCTAAAAAAAATAATACAAGTTACTTTATCAAAAGAATAATATATTTAAATACCTGCATGAAATTAACCACCAGTTTTTATTAGCAAATAACATAGTATTACAGTAAGATAAATTTAAAGAACATAACTTTCCAATCTTCCAACAACAAAATACCTAACCATACCCAACCCTGTAGCTAAACTTTGGTGCAAGCTTTGCAGTGATCGCAAGATAACAAAAAATTAAATTGTAAAATATTTCATACAATTTTGGTAGGATTAACGTCACAATCTTATGTAACACAAAAACAATCAGCAGTATATTTTTTGCATATTAGTAATATTCACTAAAAAACAGTTGACAGATTATAATCCTTTTAAATCATTAAAATAAACTTTAAAAAAATAATAATACAAAAAAAAACAATAAATTAGAATTCATTAATGAGTTTGCACATTCAAATTCAAATGAGAGATCAACTTTGTGAACTTCAGAATAAGTTGAAGTCTTTGTCATTTTGAATTGCCTCAGGTCAAAATATAATAATAACTTTAATATAATGTTAGGAAGTTTTATATAAAATTGTTTGCTAACAAATTTTTATAAATATAATTTAGCCTATAACTGATTTTGCATTTTAAAATCAATAAACAATCATATCAACACAATGGACATAAGAACTATAGCATAAAACAATAGTAAACGCATTTCAAACTACGTATAACAAACAAAATTTTAAATAAAACCTCTTTATAGGTTTTATGTTCATAACTTATTATTTAACAATGATTGTAACAGCTATCTTACATAATTATCGTACACCACAATATTTACTTTTTCTAGTTCAAAACAACTGGACTCAGCAATTTGATAGGATGGTAAATGGTAGATAATTAAGATATGCAGACCCATATTGTAAAAACAAAAATAGTATTCAGAACCATGTCAATGAACAAAAAACTGAATTGAAAACTTCTGAGGCAAAGAAAATGGGATGTAGTCTAAAATAGCTAAACATAAATCAAGTACTCCCAGCAATTATAAAAATAGTATTTACAATAGCATTCATTTGTGTGAATACTAAAGACTTAACAATGAATAATCAATTTCATGAAAGTATGTAATCAATCTTGTAATTTACCAAAAGCATCTTTTACAAAATGCCTATAAAATTTTATTAAAAATTGACTAAAAATAACACTATTCACAACTATAAAATTACTGAATAGTAGAGAAATTAAATCATTCAACATAGTGTATCTGCTATCAGTAACATGTTACTGGCCTAAATGAATACAACACTAACAAGGAGGTAGCTGCTACTGTAAGTTAAAACCTAAATAGTTTAATCTAATAATTTTAGGAAATGCAATAAAAGCAACTAAATTTAATACAATTAATATTTAATTATCTCCACCACACATCCGAATGATGGAATGTTAAGATTTCAACTTAAATGATTAAAGCTTTCATTACAGTTGAATGTTTGCAACTCTTATTCATTATTAAACAGCTTAAATTAGACAAAGCACAAAATCGAACTCACATAATATCTCCTTAAAACATGCGATAGGAAATCTATACAAACCAATATTAACACCAAAATTTTCAATATGTTTCGTTATGAAAGATAATTTCATTCGCCAAAATAAAAATTACTCCTACTAAGCAGAGAGAACACAAACAGGTTCACACATAAATGGCATATTAGAACTCATAACCAACTTTTAAAACAGACAACTTGTAATATTAGACAGTAAATTTTACTTTATTTCTAATACAGTTAAAAAACAATTTAATAAATTTGTGTACCTACCAATATCAAACAAAATTAACTTCGGTAACAACCATCCCAACCTCAACCTTAGCCTAACCAGAATATCAAAGCGCCGAATAAATGGGAAGACACACTTTTCCCGCGAAAAAGAGAATATTAAAATATAAAAAATATACTAACATACGTTACTACAAGTAAATTACTCTCGTTTAATATATATGAGATTCAGAAAATAACTATCTTTCACTAAGCAACATCTAAATCACAATTCAAGAAATAAACCTAAAATAACTATCATAAAACATCAGAAACATTTTATTTTACTACTACCACCACTATCAGAAAGCGGTAACAATTTTGTAGCGTCCAGAGCGATAGATGTTTTAATGAAAAGTAGTCAATAGATACTTTTTTGCTTTATTACTTTACTCAGAAGACTTATAATATTCCAGAACGTACAGAAAATAGTGCATGAAATGAGAAAGGGTCACTACCTCAGCAATATCCCTAAACAAACGATACTGCTTCACATGGCAAACAGAGCATAAGCTAGAAGCCACGTTGCTTCTGGCGGATACCGAAATTCCTTATGCACTTTATTTACAGAAGAGTTAGTCAACTCGAGACAGTAATAATGTACCAATATTCGACCACGAGATGGTCTATTTTCACCATACCGGTATTAAGTAAGCTACCATAGGGAATTTTAGGGATATTTCAAGTCAGAACTATATTTCAATAAAGTAGTCTATTACTCCTTAATCTATAATTTTCGGATGCATGAAATTGTCTACCTATGTTATTTTATGGTCAATCCCAGTAAAACCAATCGTTCTTCAAAACTATGATAACTACAGCTTTTATACATAACCATAACTCTTTTGAATATTACAGTAGGTCATTTGTTGCATCTTGAAACTTAACTGAAACAAAATCTATAGTGTGATTATCCATTAACTACCACATCATTATAGGACAACACCCGTTTTAGTAATAATACCCAAATATTTTTTATTCTAAATTTTTTTTTTTATGTTATCCAATGTAGGAAAATATTTGAAATGTATGATTTAAAATATCATGTCAGTGGTTAAATTTAAAAGAAAATGCTTTTGGTAATCAGTTCAATTCTGTTGCAGAAATATTCTTTCTTAAAGTTTTCAGAAATTACATAGAATTGATAAAATTGAATTAAAAATAAGTATGAAAAGAAAAGAACTGTTTTCATAATCAGGTAGAGTTTGATTGCACTGTTTACAAAATGATGTGTAAATGCCTACAAAACTGTTTAAAACTTTTGAGGGTAACCATACTTAGAATCAAGGAAATATAGAGCAGTTAAAAAGTAAAGCTAGGATTAGAATGTCAAAGAAGAAGTACAAATGAATCTTAGTACTTCCACAGAGAGAATAGTTAAAATTCCTGACTTACACGACTAAGTGCACAAAATTGGAAAATATTGTTTGATCCCAAAATAGAGTAACCCTTCACATGGGATTTTTTTTTAAATTGGGATGTATAAAATTATATTTCATATAATACTTAAAGTGTTTGTTTGTTGTAGTCAATGAAAAACATAAATAAAATCACTAAATGTGAATGTATAGCATAGAAACAAGATTAAATGTACTTGTGGCTTAAGGAACAAAATGTGTGATCATAATCAAATTTTTCACCCTCAATGGAAATATGTAAATAAATAGATTTTTTTTCCATTACTCCACTGTTTTTTGTGATATGTAGGTAAACTCTGAAAGAAATGTAACAATTTACATTTATGCAGGACACTATTCAACTTACCTAAAATGTGGTAGGTGTTGTCTTTTGTTTAGGTTTGTCATCTGGAGCATCCATCTTTAGCATCTAACAATTCTCTACAAGTATTCTTGCACTTCACTGTTGCTGGTAGCTGTATTCCATGAGAGATTTACTGATGCAAGCGTTCGTTGTGCTCATCATTAATAGTGCCAAACTTCTCTGGAAAGAAATCCTGGTGTGAATCCAAGAAATTAATTTTTAAGGAAATATTGGGACACCCCAAAATTTTTTATTTAAAATCACTAAAATATAACAATGTAATGGTTGGACTGGCATATAAATGCTGTCCTTTTGTGACTAATTTTTTTCTAAACTTATCTTATACAACTAACTTGAAAGAAACATATGACAATATGAAAATCTTATTAAAAAAATCTCAATACAAATACCATTTGACTATATGTTATAATTTATTACACCAACTTTATGTTGCAAAGTTATTACATTATTAATGGTTTGTCGTTGGACTACACCGAACGTTTTTTCCTTTTTGTGGGAATGAGTCAGCAAGAACAATATAAATCATTATATCAGGTAGGAATGGCTAAAGCATGAAGCACTTATACTTGGACAGAAAATTGTTGTACTTGCACCACTAGTTAACTCAGAAATGATTCTTCTACCTCCATTCCATATAAAATTAAGGCTTTTCAAAATCTTTGTTATGGTGATGGATAAAAACGAGTTGGATTTCATTATTTGGAAGAAAAACTTTCTTGTAATAGTGATGGTAATCAGGGATGGAATTTTGTGGGCCCCCAGGAAGAACTTTGATTAGTGATGGAATTTTGTATTTAAAAAACATGATGTTATATTCAAAGAACCATAAAGCTGACTCAAAAAGTTAGCTAGAAAAGCTTTAAAAGTCAAAAGAGGTAATTTAAAAGTGTTACGCAAAACATTTTAGGGAAACATAAATCTGCTGACTACAATGACATTGTGGGTGAATTATTGTAGTCATGCAAATATATGGGATGTAATATTTCCCTAAAAATTAATTTCTTGGATTCACACCTGGATTTCTTTCCAAACAAATTTGGTGCTGTCAGTGATGAGCGTAGGGAACACTTCCACTAGAAAATCTGTCATGGAATACAGGTACCAGCAATAGTGGAGTGCAAGAATGCTTGTAGATTATTGTTAGATGCTAATGAGAAATGTTCCAGATGCCAAACATAAATGGAAAACAACTACCACATTTTAGGTAAGTTGAATAGTGTCCTCCATAAATGTAAATTGTTACATTTCTTTCAAAGTTTACCTACATATCACAAAATCAGTGGTGTGATGCAGAAAATTTATTTACATATTTGAATTCAGGGTGGAAAGTTCTATTAGGATCACATATTTTGTTCCTTATGTCAAAAAACATATAATTTTAGTAATCAAGGGTTATTTTATGCTTACAATACATAAACTATTGTTAACTACTAAATTTACATGAAGTGTGAAAGTAACGTCTGTTCAATAATGTTTTAGCAACCAGCATTGAAATAAGAAGCAAGCAAATTTAGAGAATAAAAAAGGTAATTTATGTAGATATTTTAAGTGTGTCTTCACACAGTAAAAATGTTCCAATTATGAGACCAGAAATATGTAAACCCAATTATAGGCCTGGTGTGAGATAGTATTTGTTGTACAAGAAATAACTTGTTCTATTAAAGACTAGAATTTCAATTATCTTGTCTTGTGTTATATTATTTTGTTACAACTCATGTAGTATGGTATGTTATTGAAATACGTACAGGTATATTATTGAAAATATTAGTATTATCAAAGAATTCATAAAAGGAGTTGTTTGTACTTGCATTTTGTGCTGCATCTAGGTACTACCTCTTCAAATAAACAGTTTTTTCTTTTCTTTAGTAGGTAGTAGTTTCTACCAATGGAACTGTAAGCATCCTTTTAAAAGGAATTCTTAGAACTATATGTCATGCAAAGTTCAAGATTATAATCACCAACTCAAGTTACCAATTATTTTTTTTAAACTGATTTTCTCTTTAAATAATTAAGAGATGAAAACTGTTTTATGGGGTTAACAGTTATTAACATTATTTTATTAGATTTATTTTAGCAACATTACATTTTTTTTTTAAATATTTTATTGTGTTTAAGATTTAAATTTACTTTGTGTAATTAGATTTATGATTCTGTATAAACAACTACATCATCTGAAGGGATAAATTTTTTGAAAGGTATAAAATTTATAATACTGAGTTCTATTTTACAAAATAGAAAGTTTGTGGTGGGTTCTGTCTGTCCGTTTGAAATAGCAAATATGCGAGAACCAACCGACTGATTTCTTTCAAATTTTCAGGATCCCTGGGAAGATTTTTAGCCATAGAATGAGGCCCTAGCCCTCTCAGGGGGTGAATTTTTTCTTGTGTATACTTATAAATATCAGCATTACAGTATTGTTGCTACATAAATTAACCAGGAAAGAATCAATCATTTGTTGATGTGTACCCATTGAAATGTCTTTCAACACAGAATTTTATTAACAGAACTATAACTGAAGAGCAACAGTAAAAAGTGTAAATGTTAATTTGTGCTGGCAGTTACGTGACTGAACAGGAGTGTTTATACTCTTTATGTAGTAGAAATGTGCCTGTTAAGGAAAATGCAGCAGTGTACAGGCACTGTGGAACTGAAGCACCCCTATTTCCACTTGAAATTATCGATAACATTTAATATGATGAGCCCTTTTTTCTTTAAACTTGTACAATATATAATCCTTAAACCTAATGTTAGTAGCCATCCCCCAGTTTATGAAAAAGATACAAAAATCTTTATATGGAACTGTGCACTTCACAGTTCCATAAACATGGTGTTTGGATTTTGTACACATGCGTTCACAGGAAGCTGCACACAAGGCTGTGAGGGAGAGGGAGCACTGTCGCTCCTCCAGTGCTGAAGGTAGTTTTTTTTTACTCCACATGTGTATGGAACATTCCTTGTTCTTTCCCTTTTCTAGTTTAGTCAGTGGAAGGAATATGAAAGTGGTTTAGTTATTTTTTCAGTAGTGATCAGAAGATGGCGGAAAACAAGGACTCTGATTGCAAATCTGTCAAGAAAACAGAAGAAGGAAGGGCAAAAGAGAACGTAGTTAGTAAAAACTAATTATGCATTTCTTTCCGTGTTTATAGAAATTTAAATTAAGCACCGTTGGACTATAGTATTTTTAAGTAGACATTTTATTAAGTTATTATCTAATAATACTAAAAAATATTATCTGTATTGACATTTTATTATTTATTCGGTTAAACCAAATACAGTTTTTAAAGACAATGTGCTTAAAAGCCATGTGCCATATTCTTAAATGTGATAAAGTGTAGAATTAGATTATTCTCCTTCTTCCAGTTATTCTATTTGATTCATTTTTTTTTCAGTTCTTTTATTTTACAGAAAACTTTAACCATGGCCTTGAAAAGGCTCAGATAAAAATTTTTTGAAGCAGCACCCCCACTAATTTTAGTTACAAGCTGTCACTGGGAAAAGTTCCAATATTTTAGTGCACTTATATAGTTTATAAACAAACAGGATTTCTTCTGGGTCCATGCTCTTCAGAATAAATGATAACTGTAATATCTGAATACAAGCTGCTCAATACTAATCAAATAAAAGGCATGAATAAACTGTATTTCTCAACAACCATTTAAAATGATAACTAGTTATTAATTCAGCACTTAACATGGTTTATGAATATTAATGCAACAATGATCACTGAAATTAAAACCAACAAGATTATTTTTGAAAGAATAATAGAAACTTTCAAAATATCCCAGACATAAAAAGTGGAAGACCTGGCCAAACAAATAGCACAGTTTACATAGAAATCATTAACAGCTTAGTAAGAAATCTCAAAACTAATCTGTATGATGTGACATGTATGAACCTAATCAGTTATTGTAAGTTATTACAATTAAGAACCATTTATTTTGTGCTGCATGAAATCAATTTCAGACTCTTGTGATCTTGAGAATCTCCAGAGAATCTTTCTAAAAAAAGACATTTCTTTGGTAACAAATGAAGAAAGTGAGAATATACAAATGTGTTCAAAGCACAACAGCTCACAATTTAGTGACGAGTCATCGTTCTGAAATTTATGCATGCACTCTGTGGATGATGACAAACTTTTTTTTTTACGTTTTCTGTTTAAACTCCATTTGAAGTTGAACAGGCATACTACTACTGTTGAGCGGTATACTACTATAATTGTAAATCGCTCCGTTTTTTTAATAGGTTCCGTTGTACCTATTTGTTGAGTTTTTCTAACCATTTCATCATCATGGAAAAGCGTTTCACATACGAGACAGACTTTAAACGCAAGTTTATTTTACGCACTGAGCAGATCGGAAATCGTGCCGCCGATAAACAGTTCTCAGAAAATGATGCGAATGTGCGTCGGTGGCGCAGTATTAAACAGAAATTATTAGCAGGTAAACGAATGAAGAAATCTTTTTCGAGACAAAAATACGAAAAATTTCTCCTTAAGTCGATTTCTCGATAAGTTTTGGCTTATTTCAAGGAATTCCGCACAAAAGGTTTTCCAGTGACAAGAGATGAACGATGCTAAAGGCAAGAGAAATCTTTAATAATGGTGTTCAGTTTAAAGGTAACCATGGATGGTATGAGAAATTCATGAAAAGGCAGTGTCTGTCATTGAGTTGCAGAACCTTCATTTGCCAGAAGTTACAATCAAATTCCAAGCATAAATTAGTGCAATAACAACGTTTCTTTAATCGTAGATCAATTACGTTTCGATCTATTAAAGAAACAATCCTGTCTCAGTCAACTTCATCAGTTGCTATGTTCTTTGATATGCCACCAAATTACAACTTTATTAAAAAGAGACAAGTAACGGTAAAATCAATTGGCTATGAGAAAGTAAGAGTAACTGTTATGTTGAGTGCTACTGCCGAGGAAAACAAATTATCGCCGTATGTAATTCTGAACAGGAAACTGTGCCAAAAGAAAGGTTTTGTGATGGTTTAATTGTTCGAGTTCAAAGAACGCCTGAATGACAAGCGATCTAATGCAAGATTGGTTAGGATGTGTATGGGAACGTAGACTGAGTGGACGTAGAAAGGAAACAGTATATTAGTGTTGGATGCTTTTCGTGGTCATTTGTCTGACAACATTAAAACAAAATTGACAAATGGAAAGTGTGATTTAGTTGTAATTCCTGGAGGTATAAAAAATCAATTACATCCAACCACTGGGTGTTGGGATTAATAAATCTTTTAAAGATCATATATGTGCACAATACAATCAGTGGTTGACTGAAAACTATCATCCCCTTACACCAAGAGGAAAATTAAATGAGAGTTAGTAGCTATGATTGTAGAATGGATTTTGAAATCTTGTAATGATTTGCCGTCAGAAATATTTAAAAAGTCATTCTTGAAGTGCTGCTTGTCGAATGCATTGGATGGTTCTGAAGATGATGTACTTTGGAACCTCAGTAATGCAAATGAATCCGACTCAGATGAAACTGATAATGATTCAACAGCAACATTGATAGCTAATGAGACACACTGTTTAGATATGAAAAATTACTGTGATTAGTGATAAAGTACCGTAATTATAAAGCTAAATACGTCTGCAACTACATTGCATTTAAGGTTCTACAATACAAAATATAGTGTTAAGTGTTTTCAATTTAAGTGTTTTACTACATATTTGGATTATTCAGTAAATTGTTATAAGCAGCTACTATTTAACTTTTTATATTCATTTTTCAACTTAATGAAAAATATGATATATACAAAATACTTATATGACTTACCATAATGTATAATAAATAAATTATACAGTATTTTAATATTTCTATTGCATATTTTTATTTTTTTCTGAAATTATCTACTAAATTTAGGAAGCATCATAAATTTGAAGAACTGCATACTAAATTAATGAAAACAAAATCTGACTCACTTTTTGACCACATTTTAAATATATCTTCCTAGCTCAAGAAATGTACTATTTGCCAGTAGAGTGAAAAACAGCAGAACCAGTAGCTGAAATGGTTATAAAAATAACTAAAAGCATTATGAAATGCATTTTTAAAACATAGAAAATAAATCTAGTTCAATTATCATTAAAAACTGATACACAGTTTTCACCACCAGTTTAATATGGGAAAAAACTAACAAAATGTTACATTTATAGTATTTAATTTTTAAATCTACATTATCTGATAACTCTTTCATATTTTTCTGTTAATTTTAATAATAATATTGATAAATATACATTCATCAAATCAATCTGAGTTAAACATAATTGGAGTAGCATAACAATATAGAAATGAAATAGTTTCCAATTATGTCTCAGTCTGATAATGAGAGAATTGCATTAATTCAGTGTATACTGAAGCATTCAGATTAAATTATATTTAACCTAATGTATCAATTAATTTAATAAAATTAAATTATCCTTCATAGTAGAAGGAAGTGTACTATATAATAACTACAAGGGAGGATAAAGTTTATTATATACAGTAATAGTAACAGATAGTGTAAGATTAATAGTACTGCATAGAACAGAAAGGAGATGGTAATTGGATCCACCAGTCAGGAAGCAGACATGAAGATTTTTTAAAAATTTAAACATGTTTCTACCTACAGTTGAACAGAAGTTAATCACAACTAATTAAAATAAATTTTCATAGCAATTACATTAATAAATGATAATTTGTTGATGACTGGATGGTTATAGATGACATGTCACCAACCAAACAACCAACCTTATTACTTATTAGGTAAAGTGAGAAGTGAAGAGATTTTCGGTCTTTTTACCTGAGTTGAATGTAGTACATAAGAATGCCAAACCCATCAAAATGTAGGTAATATTCAGATCTTTTTCTCTTACTTTAGAGGATGATATATATGAATGTAAATGAATTGTAGTCTTGTGCACTCTTAGATTAACCGTTCCTGAGATATGTGGTTAATTGAAACCCAACCACCAAAGAACGCCGATATTCATAATCTAGTATTCAAATCCATATAAAAGTAAATGCAGTGACTAGGATTTGTACCTTAGAATTCTTGATTTCAAAATCAGCTGATTTGCGATGATGAGTTCACCACTACACCAACCCAGTGGGCAATATTCAGACCTACTAGCAATATCTTGACCCAGTTTATCACAGGGACTGGCTTTAGTGTGTTAAAGGTAGTTAAGGGAGTCCACAGTTACCAGTTCTTTTTAATTTTTATCTTTGTCAGTACTACCTTTTTTATATGGAGCTTGTGCTGACCTCCATGACAGAATGGGTATAACTGCTTTTCATTTAACAGGTTCTGAATTTGAATTATGTCAATATTCACTTATTACAATAAACAATGTCATCAAACATGAAAAATAAATATTTAATTTAATTATTTGGACAAGAACCTCTTACAGCTAAAAGAAAAAACAAATTATGCTGATGACTATTAGTAATGAAGGTTAATACACAGGTTTTTAATTCAGTAGGTATAATGAATGATAAATTATCATATCAGCATATATATTATTGATCTATCATTAATTATAATTAGCATTATTTACTTTAAGTCTGATGATGATCAAATAATCTTTACAGATTGGATATAATTTTCAATGGGAAATTTTTTCCTACATAATACTTAAGTCAATTTCATTGCATAAAACATAAACACACACATAATTATTAGGTGTTGGGTTTTAACCAATAAACATCTCAATCTCAGGTTTGCTTTTGTTGAACAACCACAGGAAAAAGCTTCACCAAATACAGAAATACTTACATTCTTTCAAACCCTTAGCTTGCATGAAAAGTACTTAGTCAAAAGTCACAGGAAACCATTGGGGAATAAAGGTTCAAAGGTAATTGAAAAATGTGAATGATACTAAGTTATCTACCTACAAAGGGAGAGCAAAATGAAACAATTCCAATCAGAGATGTATTTCAAGACCTCTCCTCCAGTAATAGGGCATTCATCTACAATCTCCCCTTGAGAGGTCACATGTCTTTATCCAGGATGAGAGTGCCATGTTACTTACCAAGTTAAAATATATGCAGCAAGTAGTTGCTTTCCCTTCATATACTAAAGAGCTGTGTTTGATCAGGCTCAAATTTCCTGAGAGAAAAGCTTATCTATCAAGAAGTGTGTGACATGAGATAATATTATTGGATAATTCCTATTGAGCGCATTCCATTCAGGTAGAATCCTACTTGAACCAGTATTCATAAAAATTTGGAACTATTATAAGATGCCTTAAAGTAAAAGTAAGAATTAAGGAAATATTGAAGTTTTATAAAAAAAATGGCATTATCAGTTTCATCACATGGTGCAGAGATCTGGAACTTTTATTAAAGTAAATAAACAGGATTAAAGCTGCTGAAACATGTTCATGTATAATATTGCTGAGCCCACTTTTATGACCATTAACAACATAGATTGGTAATAATCAAAAAGTTGGAAAGATAGTGAAGGTGGGGATGTAAAGAATTGTAAACATCTGGAGAAGATAGGAGAGAGATTTGAAAGACCCAAAAAAAGAGAAATATCAATTTAATTAAATGGATGTTTATTTCAGTTACAGAAAAATAAGCTGATGTAAACCAAAATTATTGTAATGATGATTATGACTGATTTAAAAAGTTGTAATCCTGTGTATAAATATGAATAAGTTCTCACACATTTAATCAACTCCAATCCTCCCTACACTTGTGTAGCTAGAAGTTGAAATTTGAGGTAGTTATTTGAAAGGGGAAGATCTTTAAAAAAGTAACCAAAACAACCCTTAAAAATTAAATTGAAAAAGGGCTGGAAAATAGAAATTTAACTGGGATGTTGATTTTAAAGGGAGTACTTATGAAATTTATTCCTCATTCAACCACATGAATGAAACTAATTTTTCAAAGCTATTGAATCAATCCAACATTGATGAAACACTTAAACTAATATTTACCCCAACAATACTCTTAATATCTACTCTTATATTTAGTAATTTCCCTAGAGGATTACACTTGTATTCCCTAATTGTTGAATATTTTCTGAATCTGTTGCAACAGAAAATGGAAATTCAACATAGAACCTCCAACATTCTGTGAAAACAAGCTCTTCTGGTTAGCTTTTTAAACCACCCCTTAAAAAAAAAAATTATTTTTAGCTGTGAATTTCTTGGAAAGAATTTAATAAATACATCATGTGAAAGGTAAAACTTATATGACAATTCATTTGTGAATCAAATTTCATATTGACCCAACTATACAATTAGCATATTATTTGCAACTACAAAAAAAATATCTTCTTGACTCAAATAGGCAAAGAATATAAGAGAGCTTAAAAATTCACTGTTGCCTTACTAATGTGAAGCATATATTAAGTATTTAAAACAAAAGAGTTACAGTAAACTATTTCAAACACAATAAAAAGAAGCAGTTTCATTTAAAACTATTGCTGTTTATGTTTCGGGACCCAAATGGCAAATTGAGGATATGTAAAATTAGCTGGTTAACAAAGGTAAGCCTGATATGTTCATATTAAGGCTGAAAACTATTTAAAACTTTGAAATGACAAACTGAACTAATTTTTATAAATAAAAAATTTCTATAGCCTACTTTAAAATATTTTATTAATAGAATTTTATTTGTTTGTAATTTAAAAGCAAGAAAACCCCTTTTAAACTATAGGCTGTCATTCACATTAGCCCCAATTACTTTTTCATAGTGATATAAGAGGATGTATAATAGTTCACTGTAGAAATCTAAAAAACAACTGTAAAATTGTCATTATTTATGTTTAACTGAAGTGATCGATTTGAGTAATTTTTATAATAGTATATTTCAACTATTTTTTTTTTTTTGCAACATATTAGTTAGGTACTTTATTTTGGTATAAAACAAAGTGTTTGGTATAAAATGTTTATTTCATCCAAGTTATATAATCAGTACTAAAGAAAATTTGATCACTTTTTTTCAGTAATTCATTTAAAGGAATTGCTTCCAATTTTTATTAAAAAAATTAATGAAATAATTCACTCTAAATAAAAAATATTTTTTTACTCTATACATTTTTTTTTTAAATACTTCAGTAAAAAATTACAATCTTCTTATACTTAGATTAAAATTTTTTCAGTCACTGCCTGCAGTGTGCTCCATAGGAAGAGTTTTTTTTAATTTATGTGGAGAAGGTTCCACTGATATTAGTGTGCATGCGCATAACCATGGTTCTAAATATTATTACACTTAGCTAGTTAATGTTACCTTTACAGAATTCTTTGCTGCAACATGACAGCAAGTATGTTGGGTATTATTGATGCAAACCATACAGGAGATTCTGCTGAAATGTGTTTCATTTTGAATCAAGAAATAAAATTGGGCAATTGCTTAAAAGATGTACAGAGTTGATGATTTACCTGTATTTTAGATTCTTTAAAACTTTTTGAGCAAACTAGTTGTATTTCCAAAGACATTCTCCGCAGATAACAAAATCTATTTGAATTTTTTTAATATAAAGATACAGAGTAATTAAACTCTATAATTTATAGATTTACATAATATTTATAATGCTAATGCATTTAATTTGATGCATAGGGATTAAAAAGTAATAGAAATGAAGGCTAGTACTAAAATAAACATTTTGATTTTTATACAATCTCTTTAACTGTACAAGATCTGGCCCAGTCAATATTATATAAAAACTAAACATAAGTAAGACTTTAATTCTTACTAACTGGAATAAAACATATTTACAATTTGTTGCATAAATATTGGCTGAGAGTATATTAGAAAAGAAGGCATACCGCATGATCTACATTACTGATTTTTTTTCAGATTATAACAATTGATTAAATTCACCAAATATCCAATTTGTTTTGCCACACAATGCACTGTGTTTAAGTGTGTATCCTGTATGTCACTGTTTTGTTTTTGTCTTGATAGCTAAATTCTATCAAGATTTTTTTAAATTTACAAGCTTTTTTCTCAATCATTATTTATACATGTATATTAGTATGATACATTTTTTAGGTTTTTATATTACACAGAAGTGACAATGTCAGAATTCAATAATATTTAGCTCCGCATGATATTAAATATCATGGCTTTAAATTAAGAGTTTATGTGTGGTTGGATGGTAAGTAATTGTGTTATTGTTTATGTTTCATATATCTTGAAAGTAAGATCAAGCCAAATCTATTCACCTGCAAGTTTCCCAACTTTAAGGATTCAGATGCCTAGTTATAAGCAACAGGGCACACGTAAGTAAACCCCATTATAAAGATAGGATATTGGTTAGCTATAAGAAATTGTACATGAAATGATGGACAGGCAGTAGCAGTTAACAACAGTCAATCTCAATATAATTTCAAAAATGAGTTGTGATTTTCCTTGAAATTTGTTAGTGAAAAATTATACATATAATTTATATTATATACATTATTATATTAAATTATATACATACTTATACACAGAACAAAGCAACTGCTGTTAATTATTTCACTGGATTTTTATAAATTATTCAACAAAATATTTTTCCAATTGATTTTCATAACATTCTGAGGTCTCCAAAACATCTAATTCAACTTAAGATAAGTTGAATTAAATGTGCCTCTTGCTTGTGAAACAAGTATAGCTGTAATTCATTACATTCATAGATCATAAAGCCACTGAAATGTGTAAGTTTTACAATTCTTCCTTTCTAACAGTATTAAAACATATGGGATAAAAAGATGATTAAAGGTTCAGGAAAATAAATTTTCATCTTAACAACTTACAGATTTACTTACTTAGCAAATTTCAGAGATCTATAAATAAGTTTCATCTAAAATGTTTGATCCTTGAATCTTAGTCTTTTTTGTAAATAAAACAACTCTGTAAGTCATAATAGTTTGAATATCTGACCTGTACAATTAAAACTACAAGTTGTAAAATTGTAAATGGCAGCCATCTTGAAGTGGTTAGGAAACCCCTTCAATATAAAAGTATATATATGTTGATGTTCTCTTGTTTAATATGTTAATTTACCTAAATTTATTGTTTATGAATTCAGATTGAACTTAGATAATAGCTTTTAGTATAACATTTGCATGTTTTGGGTAATATATTTGTACATGTGTTCTGTTATGCTAAGGCGATTACAATGGTTAATCTGCTGTGCATTTTTGTAAATGTGAATGAATGCTTGATTTTGATACTCTTGAGTTGTGTTTATAGTATGCTTCTTGTTAGTTTAATATTATATCAATTGTAGTCAGTGGTTTTGAAACATTACATTTCTGTGAAAAAAATACTGGTTGATGTAATGTTTGCGCGATCTTTATTGTAACAATTGCAGGTGGTAAGTTTCTAGTCTTGAAAAAACCTGTTAATTTCTATTGTGGTAAGAGAAAAACTATAAACAGTTTACACAATTATCTGTAATAAATAAGAGTTAAATAAACTCTTATAACATTAATGTTATACCTTTTGGAAGTTAGTCTTTTCTAAACCAAGCAAGTTTTTCATTAACACAGCTGAAGCTTTCATGATGACGTAT
This sequence comes from Lycorma delicatula, assembly GCF_047948215.1. NCBI lineage: Eukaryota > Metazoa > Arthropoda > Insecta > Hemiptera > Fulgoridae > Lycorma > Lycorma delicatula. The sequence goes on from NC_134455.1 coordinate 188,422,222, forward strand.
GAAACTTGCTATACTTCAGTTATATAATCTTAACATATATTTTAATGTTTTGTAAAGGAATGTAAAAATACTTTTAGCAAATGTTTTCCATTGAACATTAAAAAAAAAATTGTTGAGTATAACAACTATTTGTTTTTTAATTTACTTCATATTAAAAAAATATCTACAACTTGTTATGGATCAATTTAACTTGTACCAAACTCCAAAATATTGAAATTTAAAGAGATTTTTGAATTTTTCTAAAATTTTTTACTCTCCTTAAGATTTATTTTATTTAAAATATGGGGAGACTAACAAAAACCCTACCTATGTAAAAGACAAGAAATTTGCATCTTTATAAAAACAACAAAGCAATGTAGAAAAATAGGATTACTACAGAGCATGAACTAAGCTGTCTGAAATTGTAGAATATGAAAATTTTAAGCCAGCTATAAGTGAGCATGAAAAAATCACTTCAGTTACGATTACCTACAATCGTAGCTGATAAGATTGTAGGTTAAATCTTAATTTGCAATTAAGATGTCCAAGATGTTCAACTCTTAATGTGACTGTTTAATCACCTCAGTTTAGACATGAAAGATTATTAGGCAAGATTTTGTAGTAATCTTATAGTGCATGGATCTGTATCTGCTAAAGGTTATGAAATTAAATAGTTAATAGGAATAGTTTGCTTTCAAACTATTACATGGCTGAAACTGAAAGTTCTTAATTAATCAAAATTCTAATAAAATTAACCAGTGATTTTTAATGTACCTTTTAACCAGTAAATGTAAAATAAATAATCTTCAATTGCTGATGAAAATTTTTGACTTTAAATTCTTCTTAGACCTTCAGCCTAAAGTATCTGGAAAAACACTAACATGACAAAGAGAGATTTACTTAAAAAAATAAAGTTATTGAAATTGGTATTCTTCAGCATATATAATAAAATAAGATGTAGATGGGTCAAATAACAAACTCACAATTTTAGAAGTTGGTAAGAAAAAAAGTAATATTCAATTCTCAATGGGAAAATCAAAATACATAGTAAGTAAAGATACATAGTTATATTAAATATTAAGGTTATATTAACCTTTAATTAGAGGATTTCAAAAAGTAACATTTAAATTATTGTACAATTTTTTTAGGTTAGTTTCATTATTCCTATTTTACATTTTTTAGTTTTTAAATAAAGCACTATCCTTGATAAAAATCATTCACAAGAAACCTGCATCTTGATAAAAAAAAAAAAAATTACACAAAGAAATTGTTAAGGAGTGAGTTAGGACTCTCTGTAATGTGATAATATATAATCTTCATTTAAATTTCTCAATTAATTTTTAATAGTTCAAATATCAGAATAAGATCAGGCTATTATGAATTCCAAACGGTAGTGTTTTTTATCAGCATATTCATCTGATCAAAATAATGAAAAAAGCTGACAATACAGTTGTAGAACTTCATCACATGATTTAATTTAGCACATCAGTATTAAATTAGTGCTCCTTGTGGACAGAAGGTACTATTGATGCAGTATACCATTTTGGTATGGGGATGCGATTTTGCAAATATTATTTTTTATTTGTTAACAAATGCGCCTTAGAAAAAGAAGACAAATGTGCCTTAATTAGGAGAAATCTCGAGATACTGAGGTGACCTTGCTGTACAGCCTCGCCCCCTTGAACTTTTAAGTTGAGAATTTAACGGCATCGATGCCCCATATGTAGAAGTAATCTGACCAAGTTTGGTCAAAATCGGTCCAATAGTTCTGGAGATATAAGGTGATTTAGAGACAAACATCGAACATATAGATACGTATATATGAACATCTGGATTTTTGGTTTCCTTAGGTGTCAGAACATCAAGATCTGATGAAAACCACATAAGCCCAAATTGGACCGATTACAATACTTTCCTTTTTACAGCTATAGCGCTAGATGAGAAAGTAAAAGTTTGTATAAACATAATCTGAAAATGGTTTTAGAGTTACAGCTAATGAAATATTTTGCCCATAAGATCTAACAATAATCAATCACAGCATCTCGTATCTTCAGTTGGTATTGAATTCTTATAATTACATTACCATTTTATATGAAAGGAAAATACAACTTTTTTTTTCATCTTTTACAACTGCAAAGGATCATTTTAGTTAATTCATTATCCAAGTCTCTTCAAAGGGACTATTCAGGTCTTATGGTCCTCCCAGTACTTTTTCATACATTCTGATCTCTATGCCCTTTCTGATGTTGAAAATGTGCATATTTTTGTCCTTGATGTTTTCATTTAATTTTATTTTGTCTGTGGTGTATGGTAAATTCCCTCAGATCCTCTCTTATTTCTTTATCTATCTGTTTCCTGCCTTGGTGTTTTTTGAGTCAGGATTGTACTGTACCAGCTGTTTCAGAAGTCTTGAATCTTGCATCCTCATATTTTCAAAGAATTCTAGTTTTCTCTTATGCGTGTATCAGTGACGGGTTCTAACTCTGTATATGACTTCATCAGGCTTGATCCAACACTGCACGTCTTTCTGGTACTTTTTTATTCAGGTTCTTCCAATTTTCTGGAGTCTGCCCATCTCAGATTGTTCATTTAGTTGGAAGTGTTTCTGCTACATATCTGGTTTCCAGATTTATAACTGTGTACACAGTTATTTGTAACTGTGATTTATAGCTGTGTTACAGCATCTTATTTTTTTATTTATGGATATACTTTTACTGTACGTGTATCAGATTAATTTTTGTACTTTGTTTGTATTCAGATTTTTTTTGTATATGTTGTCTGTTATTATTTCTCCAAAGTATTTAAATTGGGTTACTACGAGGGTTATTTTTTTCAAGGTCCAATCGGTCGTGAAATAATCAGATGAACCTTTGCGCAAATGTGTTGCGCAGCGTCTCTAGTATGGCCTTCAATAACGCTGCGTCACTTCATTTAGTTCTGAACATGCAGCTACCTCGTAAACATGTCTACAACAATAGCATCTCTTGCCAAGTGTGCGGTAATTCAATTTCTTCAGGTTGATGGGTATAATGCAGCTGAAATTCATAGAAGAATAAGTAATGTGTATGGTGAAACTTCAATGAGTGACAGCAAAATGCGACAATGGTGCAGGAAGTACAGATGTTCATGATGCAGGCGTTCAGGGAAGGAAGCAAGTGTCAACTGATGATCTCATTGAGTGAGTGGATGAGGCAATTTGAGAAAATCGTCAGTTCACAATTTCTGTATTGAGTGATTCATTTCCTGAAATTTCAAGGTCAGCTCTTTACACCATTGTGAGTGAAAGACTTCAGTACTGCAAACTGTGTGCGAGATGGGTTCCCAAGATGCTGTCCGACCATCACAAAACAATGAGAATGGACGCCTTCCTAACATTTCTCCAACGCTACCACAATGGAGAAGATTTTTTGAACAAAATTGTCACATGGGTCCATTTCAAAACTGAACAATCCAAATAGTGGATGCATTCTCATTTTCCCAGTAAACCAAAGAAGTTCAAGCAAACCTTCTCCAACAAAAAGTGTATGGCTACTGTGTTCTGGGACCGGAATGGAGTTCTCTTGGTGGAATTCATGGAACTTGGCATGACCATCACTGCAGCCTCATACTGCTGCGTGACTCTTCAACATCTACGAAGGGCAATTCAGAATAAGCTGAGAGGAATGTTGTCATCAGGCACTGTCTTTCTCCATGACAATGCTCGGCCGCACACTGCAGCTATAACAAAGAAGCTCCTACAGCATTTTTGTTGGGAAGTGTTTGATCACCCACCATACAGCACGGACTTGGCTCCATCTGATTTTCACCTCTTTGCTCACATGAAACGCTGGCTAGGAGGACAACATTTTGGCACATACATCGAGCTGCAGTCCAGCATAGAAACATGGCTGAAAACACAGGCGGCTCCATTCTATGACGAGGGTATTGGAAAGTTGGTACCACGCTACGACAAATGTCTAAATCGGAGTGGTGATTATGTAGAGAAATAGCGTAACCATGTAAGTATATTACAAATAAAAAATTTTTTATTCACTGTGGTTTTAATTTCATGACCAATCGGACCTTGAAAAAAAATAACCCTCATATTTTGACTTTATTTCAGTTTATGTTCATTTGTTTTACTTGTGTTGATTTTTGGGGCATAATGTCTGTTTTTCAAATGATATTTTGAGGCCAATTTTATTTGCAATGTTTTGAAGTTATAATATCTGTGTTTTAGCTCGTCAATGTTGTTTGCTAGTAGTGCCAAATCGTTGGCAAAACCAAGGCAGTTTGTTTTGATTTTTTGCCCTATTCCCTCATTACCATTTCGAGCGTAGTTGAATAGCAGCGGTGAGAGTCCAACATCTTGGTTTAATCTCAAATGTTTCCAAGAGTTCGCCTCTGAATCTAACTTTTGACAGTATTTGTGAGGGTCAATTTTATTATGTTCATTAATTTGGAATGTAGTTCAAGGCGTCTTTTTGGTAGGGATTCTCTGTGGATGCAATCATATACTTTCTTGAAGTTTACAAACATTATCACCATGTCTCTGCTTCTCTTTCTTTTGTAATCCATTAGCTTGAGTCCAGACCAGATCATTAATCTGGTCTGGACAACTCCCCCACGGTCTGAAACCTTCCTGATATACTTCTTTCTAGAGTTGTAAACCGATTCTGCTAAGGATGATTTTTGTATGTTGTGTCTAGGAGTGAGATTCCCTTGTAGTTGTTAGGGTCTGTTTTGTATAGCTGGTAGAAGAGGGTTGTCATCCAGTGTTCTGGCAGTTATTCTTTGATCTAGATGGTAAGCTGTTGATGGTTGATTTTTGCTAGTCCTCCTGCATGTTTCCAGATCTCTACCAAGGTCTCATCCTCTCCCATCTCTTTGTAATTCTTCATCTCACCACTTGGTAGATTTGTGGGTCACTATTCATCAGTCTGTTCCCAGGTATACCTTTTGTAGAGCCTATATCCTTCAGATTCCATGGCATCCTGGTTGGTATTTCTTATTCCCTGCAGACCCATGATGAAAATTTTGTTGGCCCATTAGGATAGATATTATTTTTAGTTTACCAGTCTGCATGAGTGAGTTTATATTGTGTGTGGAAATGTAGGTGATTTGCTTTGATTTTGGACTTTGTATTTTTCTTGTTCATGTGTGTAGTATTGGGGCATTCCAATGCTTTTGATCGCATGATATCTTCTAAGTGGCAACCCACCGTATCTGAATGCTGCCTTCTTTGAACTCTGGTGTAGCTTGGTTCAACCGGTGAAATATTCTTTAAATCACCTATCGTGATTGACTGTCAAGGGGTCATCTTTGGTGGGATTAGGTCCCAATTTACAGACCCACCGGGTTGATCTAGTGGTGAACGCGTCTTCCCAAATCAGCTGATTTGGAAGCCAAGAGTTCCAGCATTCAAGTCCTAGTAAAACCAGTTATTTTTACATGGATTTGAATGCTAGATCGTGGATACCGGTGTTCTTTGGTGGTTGGGTTTCAATTAACCACACATCTCAGGAATGGTCGAACTGAGAATATACAAGACTACACTTCATTTACACTCATACATATCATCCTCTGAAGTATTATCTAAACGGTAGTTACCGGAGGTTAAACAGGAAAAAAGAAAGGTCCCAATTTACAACTCTGGATGTGAACTAGTAAGGTGATAATGGAGTATGACTTTATGATAAATGAAGTTTGTTAAGATTCAGTTCACCAGACAAATTTCTCCTATTTGTTCCAGATATATCCAGGTGCCTCGTGGAGGTTCAATCTGACTTTTGTTATTCGTTATTTTGAAGAAACTTTGATAAGTCCTATCCTAAACGTTACGTAATATTGTATAATTATAATATGTATTTTAAATTCTATTAACATAAATCACCTAGTATAGAATATTAAGATAAGACATGTTTTACCAAGTACTTTCACATGCTGGGTCCTCGTCATGAATGAAATATTTAATTAAACTGCATATTAATTTATATGAGTCATCTAATTATTCCACCTATAAAACTAATGTCTTGATTAGCAAAGAAACTATGAACATAAAATGTAGAACATATTAAAAGAAGAGACTTAAACACTGTCTAATGGTTTATCAAACTGAAATTTTGTTTGTATTAATAAATGTAATATTTTTCTAATATATTTAATTTTTTTACTTTATTAATTTCTAATATTTCTAAATTTGTGTTAATAATCAGAAGTAGAACATTTATTGTTTACTAGATGGTCCGCCATATTAGATAATCCTAATTAAGTTATTACTTTTGTAATTCTATAATGTTCAAGAAATCTGGTTTTAAATGATCTATTTGGGTTTCTTAAATAAATACAATCACAATCATTAAATTTAATTCTATAAATTCCACACAGATTGTTTACTTTATTATTTTTGTTTTTTAAATATTTTATTATGTGATTTTTAGGTTGTACGTTTAGATATTTCTTTATTGTTAGTTTTAGTAATGTTTGTTTGTCTCATACAATAAACACTAATACACGTATGATTAGTAGAGCAATTAAGTACACACATAATAACAAAGAAAAGTTAAATAATGAAATAAATATCATAAAACATATAGCGGTTGAAAATGACATGATAATATTTTAATTAATAATATTTATAAAAACAGACATAAAAACAAAATAACTATCTTACAACCAGTATATAATAAGATACAAAAAAGCTAAAAGATGCATGAAGTACTTACACTAATAGCAATGAAAACAATACTAAAATATTAAAAAAACAACTTGTTTTTTAAATATTTTAAATAATCTTTTTTTTTTTGTTTTCAGTCATTTGACTGGTTTGATGCAGCTCTCCAAGATTCCCTATCTAGTGCTAGTCGTTTCATTTCAGTATACCCTCTACATTCTACATCCCTAACAATTTGTTTTACATATTCCAAACGTGGCCTGCCTACACAATTTTTTCCTTCTACCTGTCCTTCCAATATTAAAGCGACTATTCCAGGATGCCTTAGTATGTGGCCTATAAGTCTGTCTCTTCTTTTAACTATATTTTTCCAAATGCTTCTTTCTTCATCTATTTGCCGCAATACCTCTTCATTTGTCACTTTATCCACCCATCTGATTTTTAACATTCTCCTATAGCACCACATTTCTAAAGCTTCTAATCTTTTCTTCTCAGATACTCTGATTGTCCAAGTTTCACTTCCATATAAAGCGACACTCCAAACATACACTTTCAAAAATCTTTTCCTGACATTTAAATTAATTTTTGATGTAAACAAATTATATTTCTTACTGAAGACTCGTTTTAGCTTGTGCTATTCGGCATTTTATATTGCTCCTGCTTCGTCCATCTTTAGTAATTCTACTTCCCAAATAACAAAATTCTTCTACCTCCATAATCTTTTCTCCTCCTATTTTCACATTCAGTGGTCCATCTTTGTTATTTCTACTACATTTCATTACTTTTGTTTTGTTCTTGTTTATTTTCATGCGATATTTCTTGCGTAGGACTTCATCTATGCCGTTCATTGTTTCTTCTAAATCCTTTTTACTCTCGGCTAGAATTACTATATCATCAGCAAATCGTAGCATCTTTATCTTTTCACCTTGTACTGTTACTCCGAATCTAAATTGTTCTTTAACATCATTAACTACTAGTTCCATGTAAAGATTAAAAAGTAACGGAGATAGGGAACATCCTTGTCGGACTCCCTTTCTTATTACGGCTTCTTTCTTCTTCAATGGTTACTGTTGCTGTTTGGTTCCTGTACATGTTAGCAATTGTTCTTCTATCTCTGTATTTAAACCCTAATTTTTTTAAAATGCTGAACATTTTATTCCAGTCTACGTTATCGAATGCCTTTTCTAGGTCTATAAACGCCAAGTATGTTGGTTTGTTTTTCTTTAATCTTCCTTCTACTATTAATCTGAGGCCTAAAATTGCTTCCCTTGTCCCTATACTTTTCCTGAAACCAAATTGGTCTTCTCCTAACACTTCCTCCACTCTCCCTCTCAATTCTTTTGTATAGAATTCTAGTTAAGATTTTTGATGCATGACTAGTTAAACTAATTGTTCTGTATTCTTTACATTTATCTGCCCCTGCTTTCTTTGGTATCATTACTATAACACTTTTTTTGAAGTCTGACGGAAATTCCCCTTTTTCATAAATATTACACACCAGTTTGTATAATCTATCAATCGCTTCCTCAACTGCACTGCGCAGTAATTCTACAGGTATTCCGTCTATTCCAGGAGCCTTTCTGCCATTTAAATCTTTTAATGCTCTCTTAAATTCAGATCTCAGTATTGTTTCTCCCATTTCATCCTCCTCAACTTCCTCTATAACACCATTTTCTAATTCATTTCCTCCGTATAACTCTTCAATATATTCCACCCATCTATCGACTTTACCTTTCGTATTATATATTGGTGTACCATCTTTGTTTAACACATTATTAGATTTTAATTTATGTACCCCAAAATTTTCCTTAACTTTCCTGTATGGACCATCTATTTTACCAGTGTTCATTTCTCTTTCCACTTCTGAACACTTTTCTTTAATCCACTCTTCTTTCGCCAGTTTGCACTTCCTGTTTATAGGATTTCTTAATTGCAGATAGTTCCTTTTACTTTCTTCATCACTATCATTCTTATATTTTCTACGTTCATCCATCAGCTGCAATATATCGTCTGAAACCCCAGGTTTTCTACCAGTTCTCTTTATTCCGCCTAAGTTTGCTTCTGCTGATTTAAGAATTTCTTTTTTAACATTCTCCCATTCTTCTTCTACATTTTCTACCTTATCTTTTTTACTCAGACCTCTTGCGATGTCCTCCTCAAAAATCTTCTTTACCTCCTCTTCCTCAAGCTTATCTAAATTCTACCGATTCATCCGACACCTTTTCTTCAGGTTTTTAAACCCCAATCTACATTTCATTATCACCAAATTATGGTCGCTATCAATGTCTGCTCCAGGGTAAGTTTTGCAGTCAACGAGTTGATTTCTAAATCTTTGCTTAACCATGATATAATCTATCTGATACCTTGCAGTATCGCCTGGCTTTTTCCAAGTGTATATTCTTCTATTATGATTTTTAAATTCGGTGTTGGCAATTACTAAATTATACTTCGTGCAAAACTTTTATAAGTCGGTCCCCTCGTTCATTCCTTTTGCCCAGCCCGTATTCACCCACTATATTTCCTTCCTTGCCTTTTCCAATGCTTGCATTCCAATCTCCAACTATTATTAAATTTTCATCTCCTTTTACGTGTTTAATTGCTTCATCAATCTCTTCATATACACACTCTACCTCATCATCATCATGGGCGCTTGTAGGCATATAGACGTTAACAATCGTTGTCGGTTTAGGTTTTGATTTTATCCTTATTACAATGATTCTATCGCTATGCGTCTTGAAATACTCCACTCTCCTCCCTATCTTTTTGTTCATCACGAAACCTACTCCTGCCGGCCCATTATTTGACGCTGAGTTAATTACTCTAAAATTACCTGCCCAAAAGTCGCATTCCTCTTCCTACCGAACCTCACTAATTCCTACTATATCCATATTCACCCTAATAATCTTAATTTGTAATAATTTTATTATTTTCTTTAAATAAAAAAAATAATCTGTATGGAATTTATATATTAAAACAAATAGATCCTTTAAACTACATTTCTTGAACACTACTGAAATTACAAAAAAAAAAATTAGTTTTATCTAATATGGCAGACCATCTAATACAGAAAAAACATTCTACTCTAATATTAATACAAATTTAGATTAATAAATATGACATAAAATTAAATATATTAAAAAAAATCTGATGTGAAGATCACATGACTTCCTTGTATGCCTATTAAATTACACAAACACGTATTTGGCTGCACTTCATTTAAACTTATTCCATATGAAAGTGAGATACAATCCTCTAATTCTTTAATAAAGTGGACAGTTACACAATTGCTAAAATATTAGTTTTAATTAACATCAAATATTTATAGCATTAATTCAACAATTTTACTTGAAATATTAGGTTAGAGTAAAAGTCCCTTTATTACTTTTTAAATAAATGTACGTCTTATATGTAATTAATACTATGTTTTTTAAATTATTATGATGTAATCATCAACAAAAATCAAACAGAAGGTTACTAAATTTTATAGTGATATTTATTAACAAGTAGACTGAAATAAATTCATAAATAATAATATTATGATTCTAAATTATAATTTTCAATTAATATTAAATAATCAGATTTAGTTTTTCGAACATGGCACACCGTTTGGTATAAAAACTGTTATATATATTTTTAAAAAACAGCTTGCCAAATATAATAATTTCCTTGAGTGCTTTCAGCTATTCTGCTATCTTCAAGAGGAATATAATTATGATTAAAATTATAAAACTACCATAATTGAATTATATATAACAATTGATCGTCATTTTATTATTCTTCAAAAGTTAAAGTTTATATGTGATTACGCCCGTACTGTAATAGTTTCTCAATTGTTATGAGCTCTGTAAATTGTGGAATCAGTTTAGCCAACTTAATTATTATTGTTATTATCTGCTTATACAAAATATCATCAAATTTAACTTGTTCATTTATTAATTTGTTGTTATTATTGTATATATGGAATTTTTCAAGATTAAAATTGTTATAATAATCCAATACTTCCACAAATTTATTTGGATCATAATTATACTTATTTTACAATATATGTTTAGCAAAATTTGAAGTCTATATTTCTTTGTTATTCATTTATGTGTTCTTAGTTATAATTAAAAATGATCGATTGGTCATACAAATATATTGTAATTCACAATCTTCACATTTTAGGCTGTATACTTCCTGTCCATTCAAATTATATTTATTACCATTTATTTGAGTTTTAGTTGGATCTCTATTATTAATGTAATTTATCATTTTATTATTAGTTGTATACACTGTTTTTAGATTTAATACATTTAATCTAATGTATCCAAAAATACTGATGTTATGTATTTTTTTCAGATTATAAAAATGACAACTAAACTCATTAGAATCAATAAATTGATAATTAATAAATAGTCAATTACAGAATGATAAATAATAATTACAAAATTATAAACAATTCAAATACATTAACAAGTTGTTCAATTCACTTTTAATTTATTCTACTGCTGCTAATGGAAGTAATGAATAAATCTTACACTTTTTGCTAACAAACTAACATTACTTAGTACTCCTGTCACTTTTTTATTAAGTAAAACTGTAGTCCTCATTCATCTTTGGTGTAATGTTGTGTCCTCTTCCAGTAGATAGAAAAATCTCTGAAGGCATGAGTATCTTTAAAATATTTTCCAGCTGAACTCATGTTTGATTATCCTTCAATGATTTCTTGAATGAAGTACCAGCACCCTGTGGATGGAAAAAGTGTATTTATATTCCTTTTCATTTTCATGTATTTTGACTTCAATGATTTTGCTTAATCACCACTTGCCATTGTAAACGCAGCAGCATAATTTCTACATTTTGGCTTTGGTAAAACTAATGCTCTTATGTACTGATACGAATGTAAATGTTTCTGATTCAGTGGTTGCCTGGACTTTCAGAATACATTTCTGACCTGTTGGAACATAACTGTGAAAGGTTCTTGTTTCTTGTGATTACCTGATATCGAGACCTGAGATATTTTTTATTTGAGCAAAAAATAAATGTTATATTTTTAATATTGTCTGCAATAATTGTACATTTCAGAAGGTGTAACAATTTGATTGTTGACTATCCTTTGAAGGCTTGCTTTAGTCACATTCCTTCTTACAGTTCCACCAATACTATCACATGGTCCTTTTCCATGGTATGAGGCAAACAAATGACATTTAGCTGCGATTTCAAAATTTTCTTAACAGTAGCACAAATTTATGAAATTTTTCTTTTTATACTGGGATGAGGAGCCATCAGAAAAAAAATTATTTAACTTGTGGTAACAATGTTCTTACTTTATTTATAACTTGCTTTTGGAAGCAGAAGAATGATGTAGTATTGTGCTTCAAGTACTCGCTAATCACACAGTAGCTTTGGCTTTGTAATTTTCCTTCTTTTTTAAAATATATGAGAAATGGATGTAGTGTGGCATAAGTTTTTGACCAGTGAAAAGAAAAAACTGGACATAATCCTGTATCATAAAAGGAAAATTTTGAGAGAAGTTTTCAATTACAATTCATTCACCCTCCAAAAAGTTTTCCCTTTTAATGTTGAGGAAATTAGCTTCTTTCTTTGCAACAAAATGATGCCTTTTTAGATTATTTAAATTCCCAGTGAGTTTATCTAAGTACTCTTGAAATGGAAGAATTTGAGTAGTTAGTTCAAAACAGTCAACAGAAACCCACTGTTTGAAGATAATTTCAGAATCAAAATCATCCCAGTTCTCTTGCAGTAATCTGAGCACTTCATTAGTGCCTGGAGATTTTTCAAACTGTGACAGCACACACGTTTCATTTTCTATATCACATACCATGGTTGAGTGGAAAATTTTATAATCAAATTTATTTTTTAGGGCAGATAACATGAGTTTTACACATTTTGGTGGGTGACATAGACACAGAGCAAGTACCTGATCCACTAGCCAGAAAACAAAATTTAGGTCTTAAATCAGTAACTTTTGAAAAACTACTTTTTAAATTATGTTTTTCTTTGAAGGCTATGTTCAGTTCTTTTAAGTTGCATAAGAAGGCTTTTTTGAATATTAATTTTCTCCCTGTCAATTTGTCTTACAGAACACAATCCTTCTTTTCTGGCATTATTCTGGTAAAAATCTTGGACACGTTTTAACATTTTATCAATTACGTGACTGGGTTTCTTTTTGCAGATTTGTGGCAAATTTCCACTTGTTTTAACTAACTGTTTGAATTGAAGGGCTAAATACTGACTAACACTAACTCATTTTGAAGGCTCCAGCTGCTTGGTAATAAACTTAAAATATTGTTTTTTCCTGGGTTGATGTAAGTTTTCATTTTTTCCTTTATTTTAACGATTAATTCTTCATATTCTCTACCTAAATCAACATAATTTTGTGGTTCTAAACTGGTTTCTTCTGTAAAAATATTTAAATCAAAGGAATCGTCCAATTTACTTGTTAACTGACTTGGCTATTTTTATAACTTTATTTTTTTAAATTGATTCCTTTGCGCTGCTTGATAATTTTTGAACCTTAACAGGGGAAATCCCAAGTGCTGAACAAGCTTTATTCACAGACTCAACTACAACACTATTCACAGACTCAAATACAAGGTCTTGTAAATAAAGTAATGAGACTAGTTTTTTTGGCAGCCAATGAGGCAACAATGTAAAGTTACTAGTAAACAATCGATTATATGAACATATAATGATTTATATTAGGTATTAATATTTTTAGTCTATTGTTGCCACGTGAGATGTAAACAAACACAAGTTTTTGTTGTGCGTTACAAAAATTAGTGATACTAATTATACGCAACGTTGTGCAATCAAATTTTATGTGAAACTCTGTGGGAATGCTACTGAAACCTTTTCAAAACTGAAAAGGGCATGTGAAGATTATGCTCTGTTACAAGCCCAAGTTTTTAGGTGGTTTAAAGCATTTCCAGATGGCTGGAAATTAGTTGCAGACCGATCCACGCTCTAGAAGACCGTTAATGTTAAAAAATGGTGACTACGTTTAGCAAATCAGAGACTTGATACAGTACGACCGGCGATTAACAGTCAGAATAATTGTATTTGAACCATACCACAGTCCATCAAATTTTGACATGAAAAAAAGTTTGTGCAAAATTGGTCCCAAAAAACCTCACTGTTGAACAGAAAAACAATAGGGTGGAAGTGTGCTGCGATCTTCTACGGTGAATTGAAACTGATCCTGATTTTCTAAAAAAATGTTATTACTGGTGATGAACCTGGGATATTTGAGTATGATCCAGAAACAAAATGCCAGAGCAAGAAGTGGTACACTTCAAACTCACCATGTCCCAAAAAAGCAAAAATGAGCAAATCAAAAATCAAAGCCATGGTAATTTATTTCTTCGATAGTAATGGCACTGTCCATAAGCAGTTTTTGCCTACAGGACAGACTGTAAATCAATATGTTTACAGAGACATTCTTGAAAGATTGCGGAAAAGAGTTGTCTGCACGAGACCAGCCATCAAAGACAACTGGATGCTGCATCATGACAATGCACCTTGTCACACTGCACACTCAATTAATGAGTTATGGCAAAGAAAAACATTCCTGCAGTTTTCCTCAACCACCTGACTTGAGCCCTGTGACTTTTTCTTGTTCCTGACTCTAAAAAAACACCTCGAAGAATACAATTTTGGAACAGTAGAAAACAAACATAATAATTGTCACTGACCATCTGAAGGATATTCCAGTTTCTGAGTTCCAACACTGCTATAAATAAAGGTAAAACCATTTGTAGCATTGTACAGCTTCCCAAGGAAACTATTTTAAAGGTGATAAGAGTCCATGTATAATTGGACTGAAAAAAAGTTTATCTGAACCAGTCTCATTACTTTATTTACAGACTATGTATATGTAGATATTTCGGTTTGCTTTCTGTATCATCTTGTGGTTTTTGTATTTTGTACACAGTGCTCTGCCTGGAATTAATTTTAAATTTGGATTGTTTGCTGAAAGTGTCAGAACAGCTTTCCCCATTAAAATGAAAATATTTATCTAAATATTCAGTTTTATGAAAAGTACAGGTATTTTTTGTTTCAGTATATCCACTTCTTACAGATATCAATGTTATTTGCTGTTCAGTAAACTCTAAAATATCATGCAATACTGAAGATCAATTATAAGCCAATTGGTGACATTGCCAACTGAACACTACATAATCTATTTTTATAAAATTCAAGGGTTCTTACAATAACAATAGTTAATATAAATTATAAAACTACCAATTGCCCATCACTTTGTCTTATCCCAGTTTCTCTACAACTAAAATTAAACATTTTTTTTTTTAACTCAAAATTAAAAATAAAAGATATCGCATAAAAGAGAAGTTTACTACTAATAAAATTACTTTATAAACAAGTGTACATTACCTAACCACAGTATTAACACTAGCAACAACACCACATATCAGATTGAAATCAAAACAGTAACTGAGCCTTCTACAGTGTTTACATTCAGGATTATGCAAACATTCATGTCTATTCCCTTTCGTGTTTTAACAGGAGTTTGTGTACGAGTCATACTTATATAAGCTATCTCATTATAGACCTATCAAAATATTTTGTATAGTAGGTGTACATTATTATGTGAAAAAATACACGCTGTGAATTTTTTGGATACATTGTTAATGGTTAGATGGAACAGTGTTTTTAGCGGTTTTGATGGCTTCATTACTTGTCAATCCCTTTGGGTAACAAAATAGATTTTATATGGTTTTAAAGTAAATTAGACATTTTCAAAATCTTACGATTTGACAGCCATTTTTTTTAGTGGACACTTGGTAACAGTCCAATTTTTTTTTTATGAGTACTACTAGTATGTAAGAGTTAAAAAACAGGTCTGTTACCCTACGCCCTTTGTTATTTATTTTGGATCCAAAATTTGAAAAAACAACAATTTGCAAACGTAACTTCAGTAAACATTACAAGATTTGCTTATGTAACAAAATGAATTTTGAGTGCACTAAGATAAAGTTCCATCTTTATTCTTTCCAAAAAGCCTTTTTTGACCACTGCATGTTGTAATATAAGAATGCTTGAGGAAAAAGTGACGAAAATGGCGGTTTTTACCTGTTGGCGAGTTAGAAAATAGTCTTACTCAAGAAAATTTTTTTTTAAATATAAAAAAATATTTTTTGGCCACACAAGGTGGGTAGTTATATACCAAATATCATAAAATCAAAAATAGCGATGCAATAAAATTTTTGAATTAAAATGGAATACCCCTGAAAAGTTCTCAATGAGGTCTTATTACTGCAGTTAAAAAGTCCAAAGTTGAAATTTTGGATTTTGGACTTTTTTGGTCCAGTCAATTGCAATCAAAGGGGGAGGAGCACAACTAGATATTACAACAGTCCTAAATCCAAAATTTCAACATCCTATGGCTAATTGTTTTTTATTTACGTGGGACACACGTATGCACATACATGAAACTAGTCATAATGAATATTTCCGTTGAAATTTTTCACGATCACAATACTTCCTTTACTTTGTACAAGTAAGTAAAAATATTAATATGAATACAAACAAAATTTCATTTGATAAACAATCAGTCCGCCTTATGAAAACTGCAACAAGTAGCAGCACTATTAAACTAATACAAAATTTTCATTATTTTAGGATTTTTAATATGCCGTTTAATTAAATATTCAATTATAACTGAGGATATGGAATCTGTGAAAGTACCCTGATGGTAAAATTATGGTAAGAGATGTCTTATCTCAATATTCTGTACTAGGTGGAAGCAGCACTTTAGTAAATTAATACGCAATTATTATTTTGGTATTTTTATTATGCAGTAATAGAATTATTTCAATCATGACAGGAAGTGGGATCTGAAGAACTTTATGAAAAATTAAGGTAAGATGTCTTCTTTCAATATTCAGTACAGTACAGAGGAATAAGAATCTTAAAAAGATTAATTTCAGTAAAGTATATATATTGGTGCAAATCCAATTACAGAATGTGCAAAACGTTCAACTTTTTGAACATTGTGGTTAAATGTTGCCCTAAACTGTCAATTGCGTTAAATTTCAATACAAAAAGTAAGAGTAAAAAATTTTATTAGCGATTTGATGTAACAGTTGCTGTCATACAGTATTATTTTTTATTTTCTTAAAATTACTGTTATTGATTTGAAACAATAAGAAAAAATACAGTATAAATTCACAAGAGGATATGCCACTTACACATTCTATCTGCTGCAACAGTAATGCTGTAGAAACTTTGGGGATAACATTTAATGATTTCCAAACTGAGTTATTCCCAAAAGACTAGTATTTATACTCACAACTGAAAGAGAATCATTCATAATAAATTTAGAAAAGGAAAGGGTCTTACACAGGCATAGAAAGATTATTTGAATATTCTACATGTTAGTACAAGAATATTACAATTTAAAGGTCTTCAAAAATCTCATTTTTAGCACGCACAACATCTGGAAGAACATGATTATGATCAATAAATTGATTACTGGCAATGGTTAGAAAATAATGCATTAACCGCACGAACACGCTTTGCTGATGAAACACTTTAGATAAAACAGCATCACATTTGGTGTGATGTTAATTCTTACACAACCTCAGAGAATCATACTTCTAACATTGTTTTTCAGTAATGCCTGGTGTAGAATAACAGGAAATACTTTGATCATGTTCTTAATTGTAAACTCTCAGGGTATGGGTTTTTTCTGTTTAGCCTCCAGAACCACCATAAGGTATTACCTTCAGAAGATGAATCAGATTATGCCTATAGATTTTCTTTAAAATGAGCTTCCTAAGATTTCAGAGGATGTCTCTGATAGCACAAACATGTGTAGTATTTTCAGTAAAATAAAGCACAAATTCGTTTCCATCTTCGCTTAACTCAGCATCTAAATGAAACATTTCCAAAAAGGTGAATTAGCCAAAAACCATGATCATGGCCAGCCAAATCCACTTTTTTACATCCTTTAGATTTCTTCTTAAACACATGAAGACATCAGTTCAAAGATCCCACAACAAAAATGAACTTTTATGTGGAATTATGTTTGCTGTCCAAAAATTAAAAAAGAAATTGCTGCAAGAATTTTGAAAAAACAACCATGCTGAAATGTGCAATGATACTGTAGATGAACATTTTGACCAGCCTCATGTAAAATTATCCCTTTAATAATTTAAATAGTTTGGTTTTGTTCCTAATTTTAAACCAATTATTTGTAATAAAAGCTTTTCAGGACTATTTTATTAGATTTAATTTAATTAAATTTTGTTAGAACTAAATTTTCTAAAAATTTTGTCTAGAAGGTTTATTTGATAAATATGTAAATACTCTAACAAAGTAAATTTACACTGAATATGAAAAGCAAAATTTTCAATTCTATTTTTTATATTAATATATTTTTTTTAACTACAGGAGCTATAGTATTGAGACCCATTTTTCATGTAAGATTGCATATAAAACCATTAATTTATATCCATGAATTTTTAGGACAGTATTTAGTTTCAATATTATTTGATCTTTTGAGAGAAACAGATGAAATCTTTTGCTAGCCTTAATTTGAAAAAAAAAAAACAATTTCCAGATCTACAACTATAGGCATTCTTATAATTATTCTGATGAGAATATGCCGACAAAGCGATAGAGAAAATTCTTGAAACACCCAGTACATATAGTCAAATTGTCTACAAGATGAAGACAATTTTTTGTTTAAAAATGTAAATATCTAGAAAAATTTCATCTATTTTCATTAAGTTATAACTTTCTATATCTCACCCTATCTGGTTAATTAGTTACACATTTTATTAAGTATAAAAGAATAAATAAATTTCATTTTAACCTTTGTAATAAAAATACGAGCAGAGAAACAGTTTTTCTATGTACTATGTTGCTTCTCATATAACTTTAATTTTCTCAATATTAAGGTACAGAATTCTACTAAGAGAAAATACTGTTACAGGCAAAATTTCAGGTATCTGATTTCTTTTTTATTTCGGTGAGTCTAAAAAACCTAGAGTTCAATTATTTTTATGCATAGATTTGTATAATTGATCAATTTTTGCATAATACTGTATTTTTGGAATCTGAGAATGTATTACCATATTTGGTATGGGTAACTTAGTATATATGGAGCACTGAAGCTGTTAAATTTCTATGAAAATTACACAGGAATTAGGTATTTACCCTTAAACTCATATTCTCTTTAGACACAGATGCATTTTCATGAAAAATTCACTGGGAAGTTTTGAGATAATAATGGAGATGTTTTAACTTCCTTTACAGTCTATCATCTTGGGAAGGTAGGGGAGCCCACCTCCCACTTGCATCATGTTGTGAAACGAATGGTTTATTAGGGATTAACTCTTTTTGTGATGACTGGTATTCTACTTTTTAACAGATTGCAATAATTTATAACTTTTATATGAGAGATAATAAGGTTAAATGCAGCACGGAAAATTTCCTAACCATGCTACCCATTTAACCCAAATCGTACCTATTTATGGACGACATTGTCTGTCAAATTAAAAGTTTTTCTGAATTAAAGCTGAGGTTACAATATGGAGCCCTCAATTTGAATTGGGATATTCCCAGCACACTAAAAAAATGTGTTGCACAACTGACATCATTTGAGATGTAATGTTAACTAAAGAAATTTTTTTTTTTTTTTTTGTTAACTTCTGAGAAATCCATAATAAATTGATTGATATTTATAAAATTTGTAATTAAGAAACAGCCTTAAATCTATGAGATGTTAAAACATTTTAATTACTTATATATGGTTGATTAGAAATAAACTTAAAACTTCACACAAAAAAAAAAAATAGCAAGATATTTTTGCTTTGCGTAAAAGCAGAAATCGTAATATAACTTATTTAACCAACTGAATCTTTACCACTATTCCACTTTATTAATAGATGTTGAATTTGAATTACTTTCTATCAGCACACATGATTATAGAAATCATTTACATGTACTTTTCTTCCAGATTTCCTTAACTCGTATTATATAATGTTTGAACATTTGTCAAAACTTCTGAAACTAATCGTTTTTATGTCAAAGACATATAATCATTTTTTGCTGACAAAAAATACATACGTAATACATGAATGTTTAAGAAAATTTGAAAATCTCCTAATTTTTTTTTGAAATTGCACTTCTAATACTATTTTATACAAGATTTCAGAAGTGGATTGAGTATATTTTTCTTATGTTTTATTAAGCGCACAAATAAATTTTATAATGCATAATATAAATTGCTTATGAAAGAGGATAAGCTTTGAATTATCTGTTATAAACGGCTTAAATAAACCGTATTGTGTGTAACTTCATCTTTACAAGTATGGAAAACTTGTCCCATAATTCACTATACATTGATGTAAAAATACAATATTCTACCCAGTGTAAATTTTACCTGAACAGTAATGACCGATAACAAAAACTGCTTTTTAGCTCTAAAAGATTATAATTATGAAAGCAAAAGAATCTTTTATAATATAGGGCATAAAAAATCTGTAAAACCTATGGTAAAGTTTTTGTACAATTTTCTTTATTACCATACAAATACATATTTTGGAAAAAAGCTTAATTTTATTGCTAAAAACAATTGTGAAGATGCATCAGGTAAAATAATTAATCCAATTAAAATAACTCTACTTAACAAAACAAAAAACTTGCCAAAGAAAAATGTGCATAATAGAACAAGACACACCTGACATGAATCAAATCAAATTTATGAAAACATTTATGTGCAAATCTGAATGTAATAAAAAACATTAACAATCAAACCATAAAAAGGTAATTTTTAAAAATTACTTTATTTGCTTAATCTTATTTGATAAAAAAAATACAAACAACCAAACGAAAAAAGAAATAAAAATGGTGTGGTAAAAAAGTTTAATACATAATTCTACTAGTAGTACGAGTTGCTCAAGAGAAACAAGAGCAAAGAAAAGGTACAACGTTAATAAGAGTCTTCTATTATTATAAATCACAACAGAAAAATTTAACTTCAAACAACCCTGTTGATACAGTTAGTTTTCTCCTGAGAAATAAAAATGGGGTACAGAACAGGAATTAAGTTATAACTAAACAAAATTTCTAAATTCACAATACATCATAATTAATTTATAATCCATCTACACAAGTTTTAAATGTTTCAATTGATAAAATTAAAATCTTAGTTCATCACTCATTCATACAAGATATTTTTCATTTAACTATTTATATTAAATAATTATAATATAATTAATAATAACTCAGTCCATTGTCTGAAGTTGTAACACTGCAGTAATTATACAGTTTCATAATTCAATAAATGTATGCTTTACAGACAACAAATAATAAAACATACAATTACTGGTAAGAGGTACCATTTAATATGATATCAGTTCAGCAGTTTTTTTTAAGTTTGCTTCCTTTCTAGTCGACAAAGTGGTTCTTCAAGAACTTCATCATGCCAAAAATTCGGAAGCGTTTAACACCTGCAAAATGATAAAAATATACTTGGTTATAGTAAGTAAACATATAAGAAATTTACAGATGGAATTCTTATGTATTACAGACTCAATACATGATGATAATTACCTTAATAATTCTTGATAATAGATAAAACACTAGTAATCCTTCATATTTGCTAGTAAATATGTATTATTTTAAATAATGCACTGAAATCTTAACTCAATCCTGGGACTTGAGTAAATCTCTATATGAAAAATCTTCAAAATATTTGTCACAGTAGCTATTAAACAAAAAAAACAGGGAACCTTATAAGAGTTAAATATGCTTATATAAACCGCATATAAATTCTCAAAAACGAAGCACTCATTTGCATACAAGACTTAATAAAATGAAAGTGTAAACTGAAATTACTTTCCTATTTTCTTTACAAAATCAAATATTATATACATTATAGTCATAGAATTGAAAGTGATATTACGCCCTACAAGTGAGACACCCACTTTGTTCACAGGACATACAATATAATTTTATTACACAAAAAAAATGTTTTTTTTTTTTCATTAGAAAAAAAGATCATAACTCTGACAATAGTCTCTTATATACGTTTAGCAAAAGTCACAGCTGTAAGAATAACTGGGGTTTACAAGTATGAAACAATAAATTAATTTATGCTTTTTGTTGTAAAAAGTAATATCCACTGTATCACTTTAGTAGGGGAACAGACAAGTTCTTTGAACTTCTTATTACAAATTTACTATACTTATCCTAGATTTGCTAATGGTTACAATGACAGACAGCTTTGCAGAGAAGATATCCTTTGTCAGAAGCAGAATGTCAATATATACAAAATTAACAAACTCATTGAAAAATGAGTTTAAATAAAATTGATGAAAATCTCACAAGATTGAATTCTTGAACTAAGGTTTAACTAATTTTCTTGATTGAACTAAGGTGGGAAAAAACTTTTCTGAATAAGAGAGAAGCAGCACTACACAATATGTAACTGAAATATTACATACCCTAGCGTCACAGTCATGACAAAATCAATCAGTTTCATTGAAAATTATGATATTTTTATAAGTTATTCCCAAATATACATCATTTTTCTTTAAACATTGGATGATAAATTTATTTTTAAGTCACATTTTTAGATATGAAAAATTTTCCAATTGTATGTAAGTACTGCTGTCACTGCATGCTTCAGCAATGGAAAGTTATTTAACTCATTTATTTCCTCTTCAAAATAGAAAACTTCATCATAATGAACATTCACTTCTTATTTTTCTAGTAAAATTTTCTTTCCCCTAGTTCATATTAACAGGGGGACCAGTGTGAAACTGATATGTATAACATGATCCTGATCAAGGCAACTACTGCAATACAACAAAACCTTGGTATGAAAGTTTTGACAAAATTTTCAAAATTCTTATGTGCATCTGCATGTATTTCACTAATACATGAGTAATCTGTCTTAGCAGCAATCTCTGAGTTCGTTAGAACTTCACCAGCAAGAGACGACAAAGTCAACGAACTACCATTTACAGTTCTAAACATGACCTAATAGTGAAATGAAAATGGGAGATAAAAATAAGCGTGAAAACATTATATTTCAGTTCAATTAGATTAGTAATAAAGAATACTTTCAAAAAATACCTTGAATTTTGTTAGACAACAGTTTTTTTCCATTTGATGAAACACGGGATTCGAATATATAATTTTATTCATTTTTTTAATGTATCTTTATGAATCGCACCGCTAGATATCAGTACTTGATAGTACTAGGTAGCGTAAAAAAACTTGATAATGTATTTGATATAATCAAATTTAAAAGAAAATATACTACAACTTGTTTTAATAGTGAAAGTACTGAAGATGAAACAATTTTTTTAATTCCCATCACTTCTTAAAAAAAAAAAAATTAATATATTACTTTAAAAGAGATTATACTAGTTTTATTAAAAAAGAAAAATATGGTATGAAGTGAATGATATGACTATCAACAAAAACAATTGGCCGTGAAATTCAATTTGTTTGTTGCAAAGCAATAAATTTTAATAATAAATCCATTAAAATAATAATCAGCAAGTCATTAAAAAAATTAAAATTACCATGAAATTGTAAAAAGTATTGTAAGAGTATCGCAGATATCATTTCTTCCACTCAAAAAACAAAAATTATGCAATATAAATAAAACTGTTTTTAACAAAACGACAGTGATATAAAAAGGTAAGACAAAATCTGTTATTGTTACAAAACTCTTATTGGCCTGATTTCATTTATATGCAATACAAATCACATTTACAGAAATAATACAATTCTTATGATTATTCGTTGTTTAATAAATCAAATCAGGTCGGTAAGAGTTTTACAACAAAATTTTCTTTTTTGCTTATTATACGGAAATCTTAAAAATTGTTTATTATCTATTGTCTATTACATATTTTTAACATGTATATTTTTTTTTAATGAAAATTCTAAACTAATAACAGATTTTGATAATAGAAATGTAGTGTCTTACCTTTTTTTATATCAGTATTGTTTTGTTAAAAACAGTTTTATTTATATTACGGAAATTTTTTTTTTGTGCAGAAGAAATGTTATCTTCGAGACTCTTGTCGTGAAAAATTACAAATTATCTTTTTCAAATGATGGCAAGTATTTTATGCCCCATCTTTTGTGTCAAATTTACAGGAACAATAGAGAAAGAAATAAGTTGTCTCACTGACAAATCATTGCCTGAATTCAATTTGCCATTCAAAATAATAATTTGTAATCAACTATTAATTATGTCATTGTAATGGGAAATTTAAAACCGTTTACTAAAAATAGAATTTTGCTTCATAGCATTGCTATAATATACGAGGGATATCTAAAGTAAAGACCGCTGGGAAATTCTCTCCTGAAGGTTGGCAAACCTGTGTCATTTATGGCCATACTAGTAATAAACACACTGCCTTGTTCGTAAGTTGTCACGTTGTATATTTGATTATGTGTGTTATTACGTTATAAAATGTATAGGAAATCGACGTTGCCATCAAAATTGTTGCTGAAATTCATAGGCAGTTAGTTGTTATGTATGGCGATAATGTAATGAATGAAAGAAACGTCCGGAAATGGTGTGAAAATATCAGAAATAACAGAATTAATGTGCTTGATGAAGAACGTTCGGGGAGGCCCTCGATAATCACCGTGGACTTGTCAATGATTAAATCAGAAAAGATCGTCGGTCAATGATTTCCGACCTGGTCCCTTTTTTCCTGATGTTTCAAGAGCTGTTATTGGTCATATTGTTCTTGACCATTTAGGCTTCAGAAAGGTTTGTGCACATTGGGTACCACAAATCTTAACGGAACATCACAAAAAAATGTAAATGGTATCTTTGGAGTTTTTGATGAGCTACACAGAAAAAGGTGATGAGTTTCTTAATTCAATTGTTACTGGCAATGAAATGTGGATTTTGTATTACATGCCAGAGAAAAAGTGGCAGTTAAGTGAATGGTGCCACCCTCAATCACCAAACAGACCAACAAAGGTCAAGCCACAGCCATTTAGGCGCAAACCGATGGCCAGTCTTTTAGAATAGGTTTGGCATAATGTTGATTGATTTCATGCCATGTGGAACGACTATAAATGCAGAAGCCTGCTGCAAAACTCTATGTAGGTTACGGTATGCCACTCAAAATCGGTGACATGAGCGACTGACTGACAGCATTGTCCTGCTGCATGATAATGCATGTCCACATGTTGTGGGTCTGATGCATCATGATTTACTGAGAATATTTGGATGGGAAATTTACAATCACCCACCATATATACAGTCTGGATTTAGCTCCTTTGATTACCATTTTTTTTAGGAAATCGAAAGAATTTTTGAGTGGTACATGATTTTAATCTGTTTTTTGATGCTGAAAATGAATATGAACTCAGAATCTTTCTATCACCCACCATTTTTGAAAAATGTTTAAATTTTAATTAAAGGATTTTTTTCATTTTTCAACGCATTGTTAGCATTTTAAGCTCCTATATTGTATTTTATTAGCTTATTTTTTATTGTTTAACTTTGTTAACGTAATTTGTTAAGCTATAAACAATACTAGACAAAGAATTAAATCATATCATAGTCACATACTATGACATCATCTAATACTGAAGAGTGAGCCTCATGGACAAGTCATGTCTGTGCAGGTCAAAACATGTTGGTGAAAACACAGCTGGAGGTCCGATGTTACTGAGTGTCAAATGCGCAGAGTCGCACCGTTGCATGGATACATATGATAAGGTTTCTTTACAAGTAAGGTGAAAACACAGCTAAGTTGTTTGTATTAAGCACTGCTGGATTTAGGAATGAATTAATTTTTTCAGTCTTATTGCTGTCTTAAGTTTGTTAACAGCCCAGTGTCATAATGCCTCTAAATTGTGTAAATGATGCGGATGCCTTTTGTTATGTATGTGGCGATTTACCATAAAATCAAATAGAAAAAAACATTACACCTTTAAAAAAGCATATCATTTGTACTTTCAGTGTAAAATTGGTGATCAGGATAAGAGATGCGCTCCTCATACAGTATGCACTAATTGTTGTTTATTTAAGAGGATGGCTGAAAGGTACACAGGAGGCCTTGCCATTCGCTGTGAACCAAAGGATCATGTAACCGATTGTTACTTTTGTTTAACAAGTGTCTGGAATTTCTAAAAAATCTAAACATACTGTAAAATATCCTTCATTGCAATCTGCAATAAGGCCTGTACCTCACAGTGAAATTATTCCAGTTCCTCACCCACCTGTGAATGTATTTTTTGAATGCAGCATGAAGAAAACAAAGACTTTGATTTGAATTATCTTCTAAGCCACATCTTATATCACAAGGTGAATGAATTAAATGACTTGGTTAGGGATTTAAATTTATCAAAAAATCAAGATGAACTGTTATGATCAAGGTTGGAATTTACTTAAAAAATACAGAAATTATGGGCTTTCAAAGCCGACAAAAAGAATTTTCTCATTACTTTATTGATGAAAATAATTTGGTTTATTGCACAAATGTTGATGAGCTTATGCAACACTTACAAGTTCATAAATCTGAGAACTGGGACCTTTTCATAGATTTGTCCAAGTATAGTTCAAAAGTGGTTCTAATACACAACGGTAATAAATATCCTTCAAGACCAATTGTTTATGGTATTAATTTGAAAGAGACATACGATATGATGAAAGTTGTTCTTGAAAAAATAAATTATAAAAAACAAACCTGGAACATATGTGGTGATTTGAAAGTTATAGCTATTTTGTTAGGCATGCAGTTAGGCTATACCGAGTACATGTGTTTTCTTTTTGAATGGGACAGCCGAGCTAGAGATAAACATTATCTTACCAAAGAGTGGAAGAAATGATACAACTTAACTCCAAATGAGAAAAATATTATTCATGAGCCCTTAGCTGAACCCCAAAAAATATTTTTACCCCCTCTCCATATCAAGCTAGGACTAATGAAAATTTTTATAAAAGCAATGAAGAAGGATAGTCCCGGATTTTTATACATCAGGCAGAGAGATTTCTGAATGTAAGAGAAGGAAAAATTAAAGGAATATTTATTGGTCCTCAAATAAAAGAGTTTGTCAAAGATGATGTATTTAACTCAATGTTAAATAATGTAGAAAGTGCAGCTTGGGCTTCATTTAAAGATGTTTACCAAACTTTTCTTGGCAAACAAAAATCCGACCATCACCACGATATTGTTAATCAACTTCTTACTTCATACAGAGCTATGGGCTGTAATATGTCTTTGAAAATACATTTCCTCCACTCACATCTGGATTTTTCTGGAAATGAAATACTAACATGCTAGCAGATTACTGTTGGACATTAATTCGGGATTTGCCTTAGGCTATTTATAAATGAAAAGCATCAGTGAATCATTCTAACACAGGTATGGCATTGCAAAATTATAAATTTTACAGATTTAACTATATTTTCCCATAATTGTTTTTGAAGGGTAATTTATTTAAAACTAAGGGTGACAGAAAAATTGTATTTACAGATCTGTAATGTACGCAAAAAAAGCAATTCAGAAATGTTATCACACTTACAGAAACATTAAAAAATTTTTTTCTATCAGTGTTATTATTCTAAACCAATAAATGATATTTTATTTACTGAAGTTGAAGAGAGAGGGTGGAGGTATCAGCCTGAACGGTTGAGAGCAGATTTAAAAAATTTTTTTTACTCTTTTTGGTTCTTTTCCCTTTTTGTTTAGAATTTTTTATTTAAATAATTTCTATTGTTATTTTAATTATTTATTTTTTGATTTTCTTCTGAATAATTATTTAATGTTTACTATTCTATTTTCTTTCTTAATTTCCTTTATTTGGGTTTCATTTGTAAGTTGATTTAATCGAGAATTTCTTTTTGTTGATTTATATTTTTTTTCATTTTGAAATTTTAAATTAAGGTGGATAAGCTCTTTTTTTATATATATAATTTATTTTTTTTTGTTGAATTAGTATCTTTCATCATTTTAAGTTCATTATAGATTAATTACTTATTTTTTGTTAATTTATTTTTTTATCTACAACTTTGAAGATCAGTGCTTATTGACTTCCCCTCTAAAAGTACTTTACTCAAGCTAAATATTTTATTAAAGTACATCCAAGGAGCAGACCAACTTAATAATAAATAACGAATCAGTATATCAAATAATAAATGATGGGCTGATTCCAGCAAGATTACAGATTTGACAAAGACAAAAATGAAATAACTAATGTTTCTTCAATGCAAGAAGTGTTTGATGCAAAAAATTTCTATAACAATACTATACTTTAAAAATTACAATATACTTCCAAGAAAATTTTTCTGCTAAATGAAAATACATTATGTTTACTAGAATAAAGTGTATTTTTATAAATGTAGAATTGTCTTCTAATTAAATTACATTTATTTTTATTATTATGTAACATTATAATTTGCAGTATTATAAATACTGCAAATAATTTTAGTATAAATAGTAAATATAAATAAACCTTTCTATTACCGATCTGTTTCCATTACATTTTTTAAATCAGTGGACCATATTATCTCATGACGAGATTAATCTGTTCTCAATCTTTGTACTTTTGATGTAATTACAAATATACCAACAATTTAAATCTACTTGTGGAATCTGACAGTATAAAATGTTCATTTTCTACATTAATACAAAAAAAAAAATTATATACCGTGGATATGCCTGTAACATGGGCCACTATGTTTTTCTTTTGGTATGGTGTGAATGAGAAGCACTAAATCAAATAAAAGGAATGAGCTATGCTGAAATTTACCAAAATAAAACTGTGAAGAGTTGGAAGAAAACAGCACTTGAGAAATATTTACAAATATTAAAACTTTCCCAAAGTAAATGTACATTTGATTGTTTGAATTTGTAACAAATTCTTATAATTTTCTATTATATTTAATGAATTCTTTTTTATTTAAATTTTATAAATATAAAACTTTTGAGAATTTTTTCTTCTTCCATGAAACTTGTGTTTAAAAAAGGTGTAGTTCAAACGATAAAAAGAGCAAGTAATATGAATAAATTTTTCAAAGCACTAAATCTAACCTTTATATACCACCTACAAAATGTAGTTCTGTATACATATATTAAATGTTTCATTTCTGGTTGGCTTTCATAATGTATGTACACATAATAAAATAAGAATAAAATAAAACCTTTATTTTTTTTAAATGAAATAATAATGTATACTTAAATATTTCACTTCATATAATTTAAAAAAAACTTACCAAATACTTTAAGAAATTCATCATTACAAATGGCAAACTGTTTATTCTTAGGATCATACAAATTCTTCTCCTTAATAAGAGACCATATCTTTTTCACAACTTCATGGCGTGCCATTTGCTCTGCACCAACAACTGCTGCCAGTTCTGCACTTAGAGTGCAAACTTTTGTATAACCTCCTCCACCTCTTTTACCCTAAAAAAAATATATCAAAATATACTTAGAGATATATGAACTAATCTTGGACCCAGATCTCAAGCTACTATACTATATTGTCACATAAATAAGTTCCTTTAATATGATTTTTCATATCAACCTACTTGGGTTGTGAACAATTGTATCTAACAGAAAAAAACATGCTAATGAAATGTAAAGAATACACAAAATAAGAACTAGACAGGATCCCAATTAAGAAAAGAAATAAGAACAGTAGCGAAGGTTCTTAATATGGTGGGAGAGCCCAAGAAGAGCCAGTCAGTAATATAGTATTTCTTGTTTTCAGCTTTTGAGTTGCTTTATTTAAATAGTCCTTAGAAGTCAGTATTCAAAAAAGCATTATCAATGCATTACAGGTTATGAAAAGCAAACCAATGCCCTCCAAATGTCATTTTCAGCTGGTAATTTGCTTCTATATTTCTAGACAGAATTTAAATATAGTTTTTACTGGGTTGAGAGATGGCTTAAAGTACTTGGAACATTTTTTTGTCTTGTCCTAAACTCTCCTTTACCTGTACTGAAAGTGTAATCTTGAGTCAGTAATGCACCATTGTTTGCAAAAATGTATTTTAGATGTTTCAAAAATGTCCGATACATAAAAAAAAAACTGCACAGTACTGATGGTAGGACATAACTCTGATAAAAAATCACTTAATTCTCACACTACTGTCAATACCCAATCCTCCAGATGCTATAAGCAGCTGTGTCAAGTACAGAAAAGAATGATAAATTTTGTCTTAACACAGTTTTCAACACTAACAGTTAAGGCCCAGACCTAGCAATCTTACCAGGTGTGAATCCACTCCGATTACCTAGAATGATATAAGTGTACAACTGCTGTTTTCAGGCGGGATTAAAACTGCAGCAATTTGTACACAATGAGTTGCTAGAATATTTGAATTTAACCTAGTTTTATCAGCAAGAATTTTTGTTGTTTGGTAAGGTAACTAATGATTAATTAGTACATCAAAGACTATTGTTGACTATGGTATAATATGTGGGGTTGGCTTTGGGGCATTTAAAGCTCCACAACTGAAGATCCTAAGCTAAAACTACAACACAATATTCCATTTAAGCTTTAAGGAATGAAACATAAATGCCAATATTTTCATTAGGCATTTTAAAATAACAATTTTTAAACAC
Source organism: Lycorma delicatula (assembly GCF_047948215.1). NCBI lineage: Eukaryota > Metazoa > Arthropoda > Insecta > Hemiptera > Fulgoridae > Lycorma > Lycorma delicatula. Next base: position 188,452,441 of record NC_134455.1, read on the forward strand.
TTTTTTTGCAGGTAAAAATCAGGCAAGAAAAAATGGAATAGTTATTTTTAGATGAGAAATAAGTAAATAAGACAAAAATATATTGGTTAGCCAATCTATGTATAAGAACAAGAGGAATATATGATTGATTACAGCAGAAATGAGAAACACATCTAAAACAATGTTTGTATATGCGACTCGATTATCCTGGATTGCTATAGTGTAATTTACATAAAATTAAAGAGTGATATATGATTTAGGAGATTTTTAGGGAGCAAACTCAATCTCATTTTTTCAGCACACTTTTCTTTTAAAGAAATCCTAAATGAAACGAGAATATTATTTCATACAGTTGACATCAATGATGTAACTAAATAAACAAGAATTTTTAATAACCGATATGTACAAATAATAATAATCACATTCTATTGGTATAAATAACTAGAACAGATCATTTATGTGTCAATTTTGACACATTTTCATTTTTAATAAAATAAACTTGTCTGATATATTTCAACACCAAACTGAATGAATGTAACTAACCAAACTGTATTTAATATTACAAAAAATACGAGTTTTCTAGAATAATAAATTGATTAAAAACAAACAATTCTACTAGAAAAGTATTACCTTCATCTAAATAAAACCACCACATTCTTATGAACCAACATATAGTAATTGGTAACACTCATCATTTTAAATGGAACTTACAATAAATAAAACAGCACTACTTATTACAACAGAATTTAAAATCATAAAGTAAATCTATCTATCTAATAGCTACCTAGACATTTTATTCAAAGGCGTTTGCACAGAGCTTATATAAAATTTTAAAAAAATTATTTAAATCCAGTATACAATGCACTGAATTAGTGCAAAGGCAATACTGAAATAAAACTGTCATATTTGTGTGGAAACTGATTTAGTGGCAATTTAATTATTAACTTAGGACCAGAAAAAGGTGGACAGGTTCATGAACAGCCAGTTTCTAAAATGTTGTTTGCAAGCTTCACAATTCATTTACATACAGTACAAATGAATTTGTAGGTGCAGAATCATTTAAACAAAACAAGAACAAGTTGAACGACAAAATGACAATCACCATCATCACATTAACAAACATTTGAAAATGTTGAAAATAGGAGTTTATTACATAACCATTTTACTTACTCCTCCTTTCTTTCCTCCAGATCCCTTTTTCCCCTTTCCCCAATCTTCATCAGAATCAGAATCACTTCCCTTCTTCTTTCTCCCTTTACCAGCAGCCTTACCTTTTGGTTTTCCCTTATTTTTTTTTGAAGGACTATATTCTTCTTCACTGTCTTCTTTGTCTTCCTGTTAACATTAAATACGTTTTCCCTGTAATTACTAATTCATATTCACTGTTAATATTTTTTTAAAGTAAAATTAGTTTTAAATAAACCACACGATTTAATTTTTAAATTCTAATATTATAATCAAGGAGGACAAAATAAGAAAGCAAAATAATTTTAAAAAGCGACAATTATTTAGACACAAGGTTAAGTAAAAAAAAAATAAGTAGGTAATGGAACTATTCTAATGGGATCAAAAAGCCTTTAAATCTAAAAAAAAGTCAGATTCTAAGTGACCTAAAAAAAATCCAATGCTGGCATGCAAATCTGTAACCAAACCTAAAACTTGATCATGTAGGAAACTTAATACCTTTGATTCCAGAAATTATTCTATACACTACTATCCTTATTGTTACTAGAATGAAGTACTGTACTCAAGCATACAATGCCTTTTCAGGTGACTTGTATCTTACAGGTCACCTACGATTTCGCAGAAAAATTAACATTCAGGCATTATAGAAAACAATTTTACACAATTAAATATGCAAATATTGTATTCAAAAGGTTCTTTAATGCAATAAACAGTAAATGACTTCATTAAATTTCCTTGCTTAATTTCTTATTTTTACATATTAATCGTAGTTACCACGAATAAACATTAATGTAATTTAATTTTATTAAATTAGCATGAATGTATTACTCATTCTAGCAAATAGGTAGCAACAATTTTTCCCCCAAAAATTAAAAATTTAGGAGGGGAAGGTTACACATTTGAAATACAAAATCAGCTTTAATCAATAACTAGTCTACATATAAAAGATACTGCAGTCAAAAATCCTGAGTTACATTTTTACACAATATAAAGAAAGGCTCTTTGTGAAAATAAAAACAATTTGAAGTAACTCACTACATAAAGTAGATAGATATTTTAATGTGGTAAAAATAACAATGTTCTGATGTGCGTGCTCCAACTGGAAATAATACTTCATGTTATACAAGAAATTTCAATGCAAATAGGTAGAGACAACTTTTAGCAACTAAATTTCTCACAAACAAAATGAACTAGTATTCATTTAGTTAGAAAGCTCACATGGAGAGAATGAATGATGCGCCACTTTACAGAAACAATCCAAAAAGTATTTCTGCAGGAAATACCCAGATGTTTTCTTATGTGGGAAGACTGAAGAAATGTTGGTTCATAGTTTTAATAGGAGTATTTACATCATATACTTTAATTGCATAGGCACTATAAACTTGCATAAAATTCCTTTTCACTAAAATAAGGAGAAAAAATATACTGTTGATGTTTGCAACCAATAAAGCCTAAGCCTAAAGACAGTTTAACAAAAATTTTATGTTTAACAGTGACCAACGCAAGTTCCCTTACAGCATCAGAGCCACTCTCTTCACTGGAGTCCTTCTTTCGTTTCTGAGGTGGTTTTTTGGCAGCCCTCTTCGGCTTTTCATCCTCATCGTCTTCCTCCTCCTCTTCTTCTTCCTCTTCTTCATCCTCCTCCTCCTCATCTTCATCATCATCACCTTTGCCATTTTTCTTACTGCCTCCTTTTTTACCAGATGTTTTAAGACACTGCATAACTATGTCATCGATCTCCTTTTTCCTGTAAATAAAAAGATATTTTTTATAAAAGCACAATTATAGGGCTTGGATGTCAACACATCAAATAAAACATGTACATAAATGCAATATTCATTCATATGCTTACCATGATTTCATTTATAATTATTTATGAACTGTTTAGTTTTTTTAAAAATAGTGAAATTTTTAATTTATCTTCCCCTCCCCCCCTAAGACAGTGAAAACGAGTTTCTCAGTTTGGATTTTATTAAAAATGGATCTCATTGTATAGAAATGAAAAATTTTAATACGCTCTGTTGCCTCAAAGAACTATAATAATGTACAGCAGCATTTCTCAACCTGGGGGTCTTGAAAATAGCCTACCATTTTATATATACAAAATATTGAAATCAATTTATGAAAAAAAAAAAAAAAATTACAATATTACAAACATTACTTACATTTATAAGTAGACATGTCAAATAAATTAATGAGATGGTTGCGTTTGTTTTTCATTAAAAAGTTTCTCCATATGTGGATCTATGTTAAAACACACAAAAGCAAACTGTTTTCAAGTTATAAAAGAAGATTCCTATATTTAGTTTTTACTGCAACCACAGACAATAAACCTTTTCACAGAGGTAAGATGTGGTGAAAGGGATTAATATTTTCAATGCTTCTGCAACTAAATCTCCATATTCACTTTGACAAGCAAGTCAAAAAATATATAAATCGTTCATATGTGAATTTTAGTTGTAACGTTTTATCAGCAGACATTTTGATTAGCTGTCTTGAATCTCAATTGGTAACCTAGCAGCTGTAACAATGTTTTTACTAAATGAATTCATTGCCCATCTCTTCAAGAAATCATTTTTATCTTCTGGGAAATATTCCACAACTGAATTTTTTGCCCATGCAAATACATCTTCGTGCTATCCAAACTGTCTTGAATAATAGTCTTCCTCATCCAAATTTTTCAGAAGCGAGTGGAAACACATCAAAATTTTTGCTTTTAAGGCAAATAATCAAGATATCATGCTGGTTAATGACAACATGAACTTTGCCTGTCATTAATAAAATGTTTTCATCACATCCTTGTAAATTCACAGTCAAGTCATTTAAATATGAAAATACATCAGCCAAATATATATATATATATATATATATACAGTGTCCCATATAAAACGCAACCCATCAATCACTCATCCATGAAATTTCAAAAGTCAAGCTTACTCCCCTACTCGTTACTGAAATGGACTCTTCCAACATCTGAACATTGTGGCGACGCGGTAGAACACTACCGATAGTAACAACAATGCAATCATAACGTTCAGTGTATTGCTAGAGACAAGATGGTGTTTTCGCTAGATGAACGTGTTTTCATTGTTGAGTCGTACTTCAGTACGAAATCAGTGGTTGCAGTGCAAGATTTGTTTCGCCATAAGTACCCAGATAAACCAGCTCCTAACAAAACATCAGTATTAAGGTTAGTTGCAAAATTTAGAGAGACTGGTTCTGCTAATAACAAGGAACACAAAAGATCTGCGTCAGTGTTGAATACAGATACAGCCACTGAAATCAAAGACCGATTACTCGCCTTGCCAAATAAATCTATCAGACGTTTGTCTGCCGAAATTATTTGTCTAAATCAACTGTTCATTGGGCGACCAAACAATTACAATTACGACCTTATCGCATTCAAACGGTTCATCGACTTCTTGAGCCCGACAAAGAAAAACGACTATAATATTGTCAATGGTTCCGTTGATTTCTGCGTGAGGGAATTAATGTTATGGATTCGTTATTTTTCACAGATGAAGCACGGTTTCATTTGGATGGCTACGTAAATAGCCAAAACAGTAGAATTTGGAGTGCTGAAAATCCCCACGTTTATCATGAAAAACAATTACACCCGCAGAAGTTGAGCGTGTGGCACGCGATATCGTGGAAGAGAATAATCGGTACTATTTTTTTTTGAGTACACCATTAATGCAGAACGATATCAGGATATTTTATTTCAGTTCATTGCACTCTTGGAAGAGTAAGACAGACACTGCTGGCTACAACATGACGGTGCGACATTGCACTATGCAGGTTCAACTTCTGATTTCGTTGAGGAATTCTTTGGTAATCGTGTTAGTGTTATCGGTCGAGGATTGTGGCCACCAAAATCTCCAGATTTGACTGCGGCGGATTTTTTTCTATGGGGTTTTTTCTCAAAGAAAAAGCCTACAGCAACAAACCACAAACACTTGAACAATTGAAAGTCAATATTGAACAAGCTGTATTAAATATCCAGCCACAAACTTTGAAAAAAGTTGCAAGAAACACTGCAAAAAGAATTGAAGCTTGTATTCAAGAAGATGGCGGCCACTTCCAACATTTACTCTAAATGTAAGTAATGGATGGTAATAATAAAAATTACACTTACATTTACACATGCCTTTTTATTATTTCAATACCTACTAATATAAGGTTGGGTTGCATTTTATATGGGGCACCCTGTATATATACTCATTACTCTGTAGAAACATTGAGAATGGCGTTTGTTTATCCTGGAAAAATATTAATTCATCTTGCAATTCAAATAACCGAGCTAACACTTTCCCACACGATAACCACCTGATTTCTATATAGAAAAGATTTTTTCTTTTTGTCCATTTCATTGAATAGTTTAGCAAACAGCCTAATCTATAATGGCTGACTTTTAATACAATTAAATATTTTTACAGCTTTACAAATTGTTTTGAGATTTTCCAGCACAAGCATGTATGTGAAGTAAGCAATGCGTCCATTCCATCCTTGGTTTAAGACAACTCTTAATTTTTTCAGAAATTCATTATTCTTTCTCATTATCGCCTTTGCACCATCACTACAAACTGAAATGCATTTTGATCAATCTATATTAGTTTTTAGTACCTTCATATAACACATCAAAAAGACAATTGTTCTGTTGCATGACCAGGTATTGATTTGCAAAATAAATTTTCTTTGACTAATGTTATTGTAAAAACAAAACATTTATTTTTTATTACAAAAATAAATGTTTTGCAAGATATTATTCATATTTCACAAAACATAAGAACTGAGAAATGATTGCCACATCTGTTGATTCATCAGACTGAATTATCAGATTATGAACATTGCCAGCCATGTCACTGATTCCTTGACACAGTATTCTTGATACTATGTTATTAGAAAGCAGAATTTTTTGCTTCTTCCATGCTTATTAAAACATTGACCATATCAATTGCAGCAGGCAATATGAGGTTTTCTGCTATTATATGGGGTTTGAATACATTAGCTACTCTTAATGTTATGAGATATGATGATAAAGTGTACTTTCCATCCAATGAGGTAAAACCATAATTTAAATAATAGTCATTGAACAATCTTGTCTTTTTAACAATCGATTCACTGAATATAAAACAGCTCATTTCATTTTCCCAGAAATATCAATTATCCAATTTGCATAAGAATCTAATTAAAAAAAAAAAAAACAGTTACACCACCTGACAGTAACTAAAAAACCAAAACCTCAATTATTATTTTCAATGAAACTAGATAATTAAAAAATTAAAACATTCAAAACTAAATTGACATTCTGCTGTCCCTTAGGTCACTTTTATATTGCTGAGAGCACGTGTTCAACAATGATGCTCTTACAGTAAATATTATGCAAGCAGACCAAATTACAAGGAAAATGTACACATCCAGCTGGAACCTGAAGATTTTTCATGTTTGCACACTTCAAACATGCATGTTCATACCCACCAGTATCAACGCAGCTAAATAATCGTAACTAGGTTTAGGGTTGGGGTGACGTGAAATATTCCTCCTGTCGTGAAATTCATCTTTTTTTTACTTTTTGGGAGTTGTGGAGCTAAAAAGATCAAGAATCGCTAATGTGTAAAATTTAAATCTTTAATGTTTAATATAGAAGCTGGCTTCTTATCTTTATATCTTTATCTGTGCCCTGCTTTTTTTTTTTAATGAACCACATTTGGCATGCACTACATTCATGAATTATTTCAGTTTCTAATCCATTACTAATAAACAATCATTTGTTTTGAATTTCAACATAAACTATTTTTTATTAGCTTTTATCAATTATAACACAGTATTAGGCTTGTGAGTTTAGATAATTAAAACTTACAATCACAAGTACAGTAATCTTTTTCAAGTATTCATTCATATGATTTTGCACTTAGCATATATTCTTTGTAAAAAAAAAAAATTTCAGTGAAATGAAATTTGTTCGCCAATGTATACATAAAAAAATCTTCCTCATACTGAAATTTTTGTCTAAAATTAGCTATGATTAACAACTTGTTTAACTGAGTAACTGTACCTGACGAATGATGACAAAATTGTTAACACAGAGTACATTTATAATGTACTAATTAGTGACATTGTAATTTGACCATTGTTGGACACAGGTTCTGTAGTGTTAAGTAAGATCATACACCTACTTCTGGTAAAAATACATGTAAGCATATAACAAAAAAAAATACCTTGGCTCATGTTACCCAATAATTAAGCAATATTATATGCAAAAGGTAATTTTAAACACCAAAATCATTTATATAAGGAATTTTCAATAATAAAACTGAAAAAACTTACAGGTAATATGAAAGAAAACAACAGTTCAGGAGAAGCAAAATATAAATCTAATTCAAACATAAGTTCTTTTTGAATAGAAAAGAAATGAGTTCATCAGCATTAAATATATGTATTTTATTAATCACTTCAAAAAATTTCAAAATTGATTTTTTCCCCAGAATGAAAACAAAAATTTATAGGACTCTTGATTAAACAAGATATATTTAAGCATAACACTTCAAAATACTTAATTTTTAAAATACAAACCTGCTTGAGAGATCACAATCCAGTTTCTCCTCAACTTGCTGGCGAACCTTCTTTGCAGACATTGTTGTGAGATCTGCATCCTTAAGGATTGCTGAAAACAATTAAAACTTAAGAAATGTCAAGTAAATAACAGATGTTTAACAACTGATTATATTCTAGCCACTAAATAAACGTCACATTATATAAAATGATTATTATGAATTTAATGCTACATGAAAGAGATGAGATTACTGATTGAATTGCTATTAAAATAAATAAAAAATAATAAAATAAATCAAAGAAAATAAGTAAAGAAAAACACATTTGAGGCAAATGATCCAATAGGCTTGTTAACCAAAAAATAATTAAAAACCAACAGAACCAACTAATTTCATCAAGTAACTTCAGATTTTGTAATATGGATATAGGTACATATAAGCAACAAAATCTAACTAAAAGTAAAGTAATAATTAAAGTAGAATAATTGTTGAATTAAGACAAACCTATAGCACTATAAAATAAAAAAAATTGTCTTTTGGCCATAAGAATTAAATAAAAAAATTAGTTTTTATTTTATTTCTAAATGAACCATATTATTAGTTGCAAAAAAAATGACCTGTGGCAATTTCAAATACAAAGACCCAGTTGTTGTACTTGTTTCTATTGCAAACTCAATGTACTACACATTCATTAAGAATTATAAAAAACAAAATGTTTCAGAATCAATCTCGATATGGTAGGTTAAAAAAATATGCATTCAGGTCAAGAAAGATAGAAAACCTGTTTTTCTTCTCAAACCATTTGTTTTAACAATATTATCATACATGCACGTTTCATTATTTTAATAAAAAAAATTCCATTAAACAGATACAAACCTTGTCCACCTTTAGAAACAAGTAGTCACTTCATAAAGCAGAGATACAGTTCAGATCATGAATTTTCCAAACTATCTATAAAGTTTTGCACAAAATGATCCAACATTTATTTGGTTTTGTTAAAATACATTTATATGAATCGCAATAGAGAAAAGTAAAATGCATGTTTACTAAAACCCTGGAGAGATTATGTTCTTCTTATCACATGTTCAATATGCATCATCATGTCTAGCAACTTCAACACAAACTCCTAATTTGTGGATGTTATTAATAACTTGATGACACATATCCTCAGTTATCTCATTGCACACCTCAATGATCAGCAGTTGCAGTTCCATCACTGTATGAGGACGTTTATGAAAAATCTTTTCCTAGAAATCCCCAAAGAAAATAACCACACAGATTCAAATTGGGGGCCAATTCTGTTCACATGCAAAACAATTAGGGATCAGTTTGAAATGAGATTTGTTATAAATTTCATGCAGAAAGTCTAAAACAGCATTAGCAGTGCGTGGTGGTCTGGCCCCATCCTGCATAAACCACTCGTTTTCTAATCGAAACCCTTTTGCAAGCAGAGGAACAAAATTATTATGCAGCATGTTTAGATAATGTTGTTTGTTAAAAACAGAATGGCCCTATTACCCCGTGACTTGAGGTAGTGGCCCATACTGTAATTAATTCTTGGAGCATGATGCACCTTTTCACGAAGCATGTTTGTATTTTTGGAAGCCCAAAAACGACATTTTTTTTATTAACAACCCCATCTAGATATATCATCTTAAAATCAAACACTGGTCAACAATACATCTTGGTTTACATCCAATTCAGTGAATGCCACTCTTTGATGTCTGTTATCAACTGTTAATTTAGGCAAAACTTATTTTGTACGGATACAAATGCAGATCAGTTTTTATATTTTGCTGCATAGATTGCCTAGAAATCCAAAGTTGTGCTGCTGCTTTTCTTCTTGATTTACTTGGGCTCCTCAGACAGCTTCGACATTCTGTGGAGAATGAACATTGGCAGACTGTTCACGCTTACTCTGTCAAATACTGAACCATTACTATTACATTTTTCATAAAGCTGGCATATTGTTATAAATGAGGGCAACCACACAGTTTAAATATGTGCATGAAACCACCTTTGTGTAAGCAACACACTTCATTTCATTAAAAACTACACAATCTTTATGCGCTGTTCAACAGTCAGTCTTCCTTTGTCAGCTATCTTGGAACAATACTCAAACCGTGCACTTGGAAAGAGAAGAAACTAATATTCATGAACACATTAATAATTAGTAACCTAAACAATTATTGCCAGAACAAATGTTGGATCATTTTGTGCGCCACTCTGTAATTGTGAAGCTTTAAGAAGTAAATATAAGAAAATTGCATTACCAGGTCAAAACATGAAAAATATCACAGAAAAAGGTAAGCTTATAAAATTAAGGTATGAAACTAAAGTTCTTTCCCAAAATGTGGTTTCTATAAATACAATTTGTTTAAATACTGAAGAGTATTAAAAAATGCGAGAAAAAGTAGTAATAATAAAGGAAAAAAGTTAAGGAAAGAATAAATGAAAAGAGGAAAAAAGGCATTAATTTGGGACTTGCAGAGAAAATATACATAAGAAAACAAAGAATAAAAAAATAATCTAATGAAAGAGCTGGGGTAGACAAATAAATGTGCTAATTGGGTTAAAACAGTATTATTCTTTATATCAAGTTCCTTAATTAGACCATAAGACCTCTTAATTAAATTACCTATATGAATTTCCCAAAATAGCAGATAGTTGTCACAAAATATACATAAGAGCTAACACATTTTTGTATCAATTACAATAATAGCCAATAATTCATTAATCAAGTATTTGGAATCCCCATATTTATATTTCGAACAATTTGCAATTGTAAGCAGAAAACAGCACACTAACCAAACAATATCCTTGAACACAGTATGTAAACTATTTGAGCAAATTGAACTTTAAAAAAATACACAGGAGAACTAAGAAAATTCAACCAGGATTTACTAAGATCCACATATTTCAAAAATAGAAATGATGATACATTTAACTACATAAAATAAGCCTGAATGAATACAGAAAGTGACGTAATACAAGTAATCAGTATTTTACAAAAGGCTTTTACAGCTTATTTAATGACAGTAACTTCTTCAATGATCATGATTTAAAAAAAAAAAATTTATCCCTGAAAATTTAATTATGTTCAGTTAATTTAAATAAATACGGCTCGATTAACTGTTATTACTTCTAACAAATTTAACTTTCTACTAGAAATAGTGCAAATAAATTACAATGATTTTTGTGGTACATTTTATGTCTTAAGTCATTGCGTTATAAATTATAATAGAAAATTCTCATGTGATGGCCTACTTGACTTTCACACTTTTATCAGACAATATATAAAAATTATTGGGCCATCTCAAATCAAATCGGTCATGAAATCAACATGAAAAGACCACTGTACTCAATTATCATTGAACATCACAATTTGTTATTTTGTTATCTTATGTAATATCAGAGAAATAAACTAAACTACAGTTTATCTATTTTTTCCCAAATACCTTCAACCAATATAAATTTCATTTTTTTCTGAAACTGAAAATCTTATAACAGTTTCAAATTGTTTAGCAATTAAAATCTACTTATTTCTGTCAAAAATATTAAAACTCATTTCTAAAAAAATCTCATTTTGTTTTTTAAATTAAAACTTCATATTTCTTCATAAAAGTAAAATTTAATTATAACAATAAAACTAAATTCCAACTTTCAAATAATTCATTATAATTACTATTTTATTAACATTAAACCAACTAATAGTTTTTGCAGACTAACTGCTGAAACAAAAATGCATTATTCAACTTAAAAGTAATTTATTGTACTGTTAATAGAAAAGAGATAACAATTTGTTTCAGAATAACTGGGCAGAGATAAATTTTCTTAATTATATAATACAATTATAAAAGAAGATATTGTCTTAAGTTATGTATTTTGAACTATTTCTAACTAAAAATACAGTCTTATATTAAAATACTTTTTTTTGTTATTGTGATTAGCAATTGATCTGAAAAAAAAACCCTGCAGGAAAAATACAAAATTATGCCAAAAGTACTTACTTTAGTAATTTTCCCTAGTAGCAGCACAATTTCAACATACCACATTCATTAAAGATTATAAAAATATGAATGGTTAATTCAGTTTCAATATGAAGGCTATTTCTTTCTTTTAATTAGAATTTGTCTCACTTGGAAGATAAATTTTTTATTAAAAAATATTTTATAAAATTACTATAAATGTAATTTCATAATTTTGGTGCAAGATTTGTGAAGTGTGAAAGAATTTCTGCTAAAATGGCTGAGAATTTTCACATTCTGTTAGTAAATGTAAAGTATCTCAAAGAAATGAGGTAGTTTGGCAATACAAGGCTGCAGTGTATACACATGAACCAAATATATTCTTTTCTCACAGATGGTCAGGTTTCTCATACATTTCAACAGTAATTTACTAGTTATTTTTCACACAACGCTTCTTCCACCTATATAAAATTATGTACAAACTGCAGTAGTGTTATTAATACAGTTTAAAAAATAATAGTTTAAATGGTCATATTAAAACCTACAATTGGAAATTTTTCTACATACTTAAGACAACAGATAACACTACTTAAATATAATTACACACACTAATATTTTTACATGAGTTATTAAATAAATAAAATACTTATTACTTTTTAAAAGAACCAATAATTTGCAGTCCATACTCAGATGATTAAAATCAATTTTTTTCTATCATTTATTGTTTAAGGTGTTATATTATAACCTGATGAAGCAGGTATGGACTATAAAGTGTTAATGAAAAAAGTAACATTAAAAATTTATCTGAATTGTAACATATATATTTTTTTTTAAATCTCGCTGAATTTACACAATATTGAAATTGTGCAACTGGGAAAACATATTGAAACATGATATTTTTAATGGGTAATTTTTTATAATTCCTAATAAATTATTATCACATTAACATGCAAGAGAATAAATTCTAATACTGTATAAAACACAGATTTTCCATTAAATGGTTAAAACCTTCTTAAATTTCTTTTATGATGCACACTATGTAACCTAAGAATCTTTTTTTTTAATAACATCATAAACAAACAGTCAACAATAATTTCAAAATATAAATGTTCCAAGATTTGTTTCTCTAAAATAAAGAAAAGAGTACAGAGAGAATCTATAAAAAAAATCTTCAAGTGGTGAAATAAATAACAAGATAAACATGGAAATTTATTTTTTAAATCTTGCATAGGAAGATAGATCTTCCTTAGTTTAATTTGGTTTAATATTGATATCAATAGATACAGAAAAAGAAATGTCAACATTCCAACTTAAACCTTGCTTAAGTTTTTTCAACCTTACAGTGCAACTCAAAAATGACTCAACCACTCTTCAGTAAATTTTAACATCCACCAATACAGCATTAAGAGACTACTACAACATATCTGAATTTCAATGAAATTGATGTAGTAGTTTTGGATGATTTTCAAGTCACAAAATTTTTGATATAGGCCTGTGGAAATTTATAAGGAAACCCCAATTTAAGTGAATGTTATTTTTGTACTCCTCATAACTCAAAACATAAAGGTTCATTTTCAACCCACAACTCCCACCAGGCATTTGAATGTAACACCGTACTTTTTCTTTGAAAAGTTGGTAAAAATCTTCAAGAATCGTACTGAAATAGAATAACTACAGATACATTTTGTGAATCAGAACACATCCAGCAGTTCTATAGGATTAGAGCTTTAGCATATTACATCAATGTTTCTCAACATGTTGGGCATGCCCCACCCTTAGAGGAGCATGAGTATATTGAAAAGAAAATATTAAAAAATGGATTAATTTACTGAAAGGAAAGCAAAATACACATTTCACATTTACACTGATATAATACAATTATAAATACTAAATTAAAAACAAGTTTAATAATTATTAGTAACTACCTTGGGCCTGTCTTGCAGAACAAAGTTTTTCGAAGGAAGGTTTAATATTAGAAATAGACACTGAGTTATCTTTCTATAATTAACTGAGATCTATATTTTGTCTTCCTAGCAGCCATCGCAGAAAATCCAATTTCCTAAAGGTAGAATGTCGAAAATGATAATAATATACAAAATGCTCTTGTTTTCAGTGCAGAAAACTCATCACCCATCCCTGCCCAAAATTCAAAGCTGATTTATTGCTACATTGTCTTTCGATTTTGCCACTTGCCATGAAGATTTCTTCTTTGGCAGTCGAGAACTCTTTGGGAATATCTTGAAATTGATCCCTAATCCACTCGTAATTGTCGTCAGTAAGAAAATATTTTTTTTAATTCTTTGCCAGCATGGCTAATGATTTTCAATGATTACAAAAACAACTTTCACATGTTCTTCAGCCTCGTAAGTTTTAACACATTCATTCCCATTTGCAAACATTTCTAGGTATTTTTGCTTAAAATTTCTGCTTCACAATTCCAATTTTCTACAATAACTTTATCACCTGTATCCAACATATGTGTATTTGCTCCTTAGAGTTGAAGCTTCAAGGTATTTAACTTCTCGAATATGTTGACCAAGTAGCTCAATTCCACCACAAATAAACCATCTTGAAACTTCTCGGCTTCCTCGTCTAGAAAAATGGGGATTTCAACTCATTAATTCATAAATAATTCTTGATTTAGGGGGCCTCATTTTTATATAATTTATTATGAATAAAACTGTCATTAGCACAATATTCAGACCAGGACTCATTTCTTTAAAAGCAAGAGCTTCTCGGTGGATCTTGGAATGGGTCCAGATGCACAATGGTGATTTTTGTTTCAAAGTGCATATGTACTTTGGAATCTTCCAGACATTAAACGAGCACCATCAGTGCATAATCTGCAATTTTCCACTCTATGTTTGCCTCTTTAATTAAGTGATCGCATTAATTGCTATCACTTGATAGCGGATAATGCAATTTTTGTTGCTTCGAGTTCTACTGGTTAGCAGAAAAGTAATTCTACTGCTGACACACCATCAGCATATCAAACATAGGCATACTGAGCATCTTTATTGTTATCAGTTGCCTCATCAAGCTGAATTAAAAAACAATTTGTCATGCAACTTCCCAAAAAGCTGAAGCTGTACATCTTCAGTTTTATCACCAATTTAATGGGCAATAGTATCATTTGATAGAGGTTTGGACTGAAATTGAAACACAGTTTGGACTGAAACACAGTTTCTACAACCTCAATTGCAGCTGAAAAAGTAAGATCTTCACTAATGGTGTAACACTTTTTACATGCCTATTTTATATGAAACTTTGATGCTAGTAAAGTTTTTTCATTCAGGGAGTTTTTTAAAAATGAAGCTTGCTTTTTTTGAGAGAAGAGTTTGAGGTTGAGAAATGCTTTATTACATAAATAAATGGCTACCAAAGAAAAACCATTTAATAGAATAAACTGTTTGACATTCAAATTAGCAGCCCCTGATAGAAAATATTACCAGTTTGAAAAAATTCATTATTATACCCTTTTTTGTTTATCTTAAAATGTCAGCCTTGCTTTTAAACATACCATGGAAGAACGTGCTTAATAAGACTATTTTCAAATCCAGTCAGAATTCACTTGTGCATATTAAAACAGTTAAGTAAAAAAAAAAGTCTATTAAATATGAAAATTTTCAAAATCGCTTTAATGATCTTATTACCAAAATTTGCCAAATTTCTGAAATTTGTTGTGTAAACTTCAGCACAATCTATTCAATATCCCTGATAAATTGAATTACCACCAAATGTTAAGGTAGGTTTCAAGACAGTGACTCAACAAGAATTCATCTGTAAAAATGCTTCACATTTTTACAAAAGTTGAATTAGGAGGTGTTACCACATTCATCATATAATCTCATTCTTGCAGTTGGAATTTTTTGTTTTGTCTGATGAAATTATTTATGCGGTACCAAGTTCAACAACAATAAGCAGGTCAAGAATGGTTCAGCTGCATGAATGTGTATAATTGAAAAACGTCAATGATATAAATAAATATATATAAATCTTGATACTGAGGTTATCATATCTAATCTGGTTTTCTGTTAAAAATTTACAAATGCTATATCTTGTAAAAATATTGAGCAATTTTACATACATTTTGTTCCTAATAAGTACAGAATATTGAGGTGGACCTCAACATATATATACAGAATGATTAACATAGTTATCAGTTTTTTTGCATTCATTCTATTAGTAAAAATAATGAAAAAAGTTAAAATACACATGGTTCTGGAAATGCTCGGTTAATGAGTTATCGCAGGCAAAAGATTTCACCCTGATTCCTAAGCAAAGAATGAAATAATGCATACTGAAATTCTAGGAACTAGAAATTCAAGGGGTAAACTTAATGGTTTTTGACCAAACTGAATAAAAGAGATTCCAAAACCACACCTCCAGTAGTACATAAAATCACCTAACATGTAATAGTATTGAATATAATGTAAAACAGAAATATTTGTTTAACATATTTTTTTTTTAAAGTTGTAATACAAAAACTTTGTTAAATGACTAATAAATGCATAAAATTTATTATCAAAACTTAATTTATTATTAAAACATCTGAGAAAATTTATGTAAAATAGTCCAATAAAAAACAAATATAACTTCAAGAAATTTGATTTTACTAACATTTACTGTATGAAAACGAAGGGATTACACATACAAAGGATGTTTGTTCTCCTACAAAGAGCAATAATATAGAAAACAGTAGTGTGTAAAGAAAAACCATTACTGTTAACTCAGACAATAAAGTTTAATCTATCTTTTTCAAATTTACTATCGATGAGAAATTATGATTTTGTACGTTGGCAACACAGAAATCAGCTGACCAACAATGAATTTTATTCATGTCATCATTGCATCACATGTTCTGCATTGTATGAATTGTTCCACTAGTGTGTTAATTAAGTGTGTGTGTTTAGATTGGTGTCACAATGCAGCAATGCCTTTGTTGTTTACAACAGTAATATACCAATGAGGTGTGTGATGGAAATGTAACTGAGGTTCAGACTACTAAAGACATTTTCCTAACCAAAATAAGAATAGCCAAATTAGAATGAAAAAAGGTAAAATTAGAATTGGTATACATAATTAAATTTTTCAGTATAATATATACCAACCAAGAATTATAAAAGTTTTCCATGGATAAACTATATGGAGGGGCACATCACTGCCTATAAATTAAAAATAAAAGACATTTATCATCAAGATCACTAGTTTGACAAAAGAAATATCATCTAACATATATGTTAATTCTTAAGTCATACTTTAAAAAATATTCCATATTCTAAGAAATTCTTAGTGCCATTTTTGACATAAAAGTTGCTCAGGACTAATGAATGTAATTAATGTATCGCTGGTAATTATCTGGTAAAATGCTACTTATGATTACTGATTAAAATTTTAATGTTTGATTTATTTGTAACACGAAGACATCATGAAACAAAGACCACAGAAACTTGATTGTGTATGCCAATTTTTACACAATAAATCATTGATTTGCAGTCATTTAGACTACAGATTACTAACTTACATGTTACCAACTATCAAGTCAACCTAAAAGATTAATACAACACAATCATTGAAAATTGGAGTAGCCAAAGTGTTTTTCATGGGTAAACTGTCAATGGAGTCATCACTGCCTGAAATTTACAATGAAAGAATACCAAATACAAGTAAATAAATGTAAACAATTATATAACTTTGTTAAAAAGGAACTACTCACAAAAAAATAAAAACTGTTGGTAGGGGCAGATAAATAAAGGAATCAAACAGATCACATGTTTCTTATTCCAAAAAACTAAGATTACAATTTCTGTCAAAACCCAAAATAAAATACAATCATCATTCTATAGCCTGATAAATGTAACAACCGTAAAGAATTAAACTGCAATAACTGCTACAGTACAAACATCACAATACACAAAACAGATACACATTCTATCACAGTTACAAAGGACATAAACAAGCATTAAATATAAAACATTAGATTGAATTAATGGACTTTGTTTCATTTTTCTCAGAATTAAATTTTACATAAATTCTGTTACTTTCATATAATTATTGTAATTTTATGAAATATGTACTCCAGGAACCAAAAAGTTTTTAAACTGTTTGAGAAAAATTCTAACAAAGAAAAAATTAATTAATTAAATATGATCAAAACCTTTTAACAACTTCTTGTCATCAAATTTATATAACCAATTTAAATCATTGGGCATCACCCAGTATACATCTAAGGTTGCTTTATTTTCATCAATCATATTTTCTTAAACGCTTGTGAGAAGTGTTTTTACACATTTCTGTGCCTGTAAGCATACACTTTTACTTTCCTTTTTAAAAACTTTACTATTTTTTTGTTTCCCAATATAAGCTAGGGTAAATCCAGATTTAAATAACATAAGCAGGGAGCCAAAGCAATACTAAATAACTTTTTTTAGGCTCTACACCGCCAAAAAACTGATTTCTGTCATCCCGACATTACAAAATATTGTTCAGCTAAAAACAAATCTGGTACATGAGAAGTAACTGACTCATGAGCACAAAAAAAAAAGGCTCAAGAACAATCTTTCAAAGAAATAGAATTATCGTGGTTTAGTTAACCTTTAAAACTGCATAATAATTGTTAAAAGGTCGCACTGTATAATAACAGGTATTCATGACATTAATTCGGCTATGTAAATATGTTATCGAACATTGACCAATAGCATTGGAAGTTTTTGTCTAGGTAAATCCATAGCGTTTTGTTAAAAAGAAAAAAATCATTATTTTTACCAGATATTTTTATAATTTACATAATATGTAGTCTTAGCTAACTGATGATAAAGGACGAACTTCAAAATGCAAACTAATAAATAAAATCAACTGAAAAGCAGGCATCATATGTATGTAACGTTTTATAATTTAAAAATAACTGAAAGCATTCTTTAGACTTTCAAGAAAGTATGCTACAATTTAATATTCACCAACTTGTACTGACATACATAACAGAACTTTTGTATGGTAACATAAAAAAAAACATAGAAGAGTTGTACAGATTTGTCTTTTAAGAACCGTTCATGAGTTGTACAACTAAGAATGATATCAAATTCATTTTTACTAAACAGTTATAGCCTATAACTGTAAAGCTGGTCTTCAGTTTAAACAATTTACTAGTTATGTTACTACGCACAACCTATGTAACTACATACCAAATTGGGCTACATTTCTTTTAATGCACTCACAGAATAACAACTGCAATTGGGCAAAATTCTTATAAAGAAAAATGACAAAAATTTGGAGCCAACACTCAATTAGTGGTTTATAGCAACTAAAATAAATGTATTAATTACAGCATGCTGATCATTTAAATGTATGTACTTAACATGAAAAGTGTGAGCACCTATACTAAATCTAAAATTGCAAATATGAATTATTATAAGTAGTAGTCCGGGGGTTAAATATCTGAAAATTCTAATCTATTTTATTTTGGCCTGATAAGTTTTGAATTGTTATAAATGTAATAACTGAATACCACTTCATTATGTCACTATTTTACTTTAGAGGCCAACAAAAATTATACAAATATTTACATAATTTTTAGGTAGATTAATTCTAAAAATTTACCATCATGTTAGGTTGTCAAGTAAATTTAAAATATACAATTACGCTAAAAAAAA
Source organism: Lycorma delicatula (assembly GCF_047948215.1). Taxonomy (NCBI): domain Eukaryota; kingdom Metazoa; phylum Arthropoda; class Insecta; order Hemiptera; family Fulgoridae; genus Lycorma; species Lycorma delicatula. Next base: position 188,471,773 of record NC_134455.1, read on the forward strand.
GCTATCATTCAAGATAAAAAAATTAAAATTTATTTATAAAGATAGAATGTTTTAGTTTAATACGAGAAACTGAATTTAAAAAAAATCCAGATAACACTCCTAAGCTATGTAACATTAGGTCACAAGAGCATCGAGTGCTACAATAAAGTATAACGGAAAATTAAACAAAAGTTGGACTATTTTTTTTACACTAAATGAACGCCAAAAGTGCATTTTAAATTTTAATAATGATTTTAGGGTAAAATTTTGCCACAGATACTATATTAATCGAAAATCAACTACAACTCTTTAAAAAACTATGTATGAAAATAGCAGTATTTCCGTAATAATGCAATTTTTAACAAAAATTAATACACTCAGATTAAATTTAAATTACAAAGAAAATTTTGATCATATTTCTATCGGACTTCAACGGAGAAAAAGTGAAAAACAATAGAAAAAATTGATTCCTGGCTTAACGTCCTTCCTGTAAAAGCGTCACGAAGCCATTTGGAACAACTCTGTAAAGCAACAGCATAGGGTAACTAATACAGAGTCACTGAACAAGAGAGAAATGGCTGAAATCCCCTACAGACCCATATAAAATAAACACATAGAAAATTCTGTAATTTTAAAATAAAGTGATTTTTCATAAAATCTCCATTGAATTTACAATAATTACATAAATAAACTATCATACCGGTAATCTCTTTCTTCAATTCTTCCTTTGTGATCTCCGCCATTTTAGCAAGTGAGGACAGTAACGCCAACCTATGGAAAAAGAACTTTATTCGGTTTTATGAGTAGCATTGATATCAAATCAGCAACTACTACAAATACAGCGACTTACATGATAAATAAATTAAAATTAAACATACAAAACCCAGTTCAAAAAAACAAAAAATTCCAGTAATAATATGAAAAAAGTTCAGAAAGTAACATTTAATTAGTTTTCTGGAAACTGTTTTTTATTAAATTAAAGATACCTATTTGAGTTACAGTTATAAGTAACTAAAGTAAAATTTCTTCTTCACCATTGGTTAGGAAAACTAACCGTTGCAGGGAAAATATTTATTTTTTCTTTCTTTTAGGTATGTTGTGTTAAAGAAACGTATTCTAGAGGTTTAAATTAAATAATTAGAATAATGTTTTTATTTTGTAAATTAGTGATTGCTTAAAAATAATTAAAATTTAACTTTTCACAATAATGATGAATTCTGGCATATGTCACGAGAGATCAATATTTTTCTTTTTAAGGGTAAATAAAAAATTATAAATAAGCAAAATAATCGAGTTGGTAAGAAATGTCAGGACTTTGTTAAAAACTTACACATCTTGCCGCATAATAATAGCTCAAAAACGACGTGACAAAATAACCGCGTACAGTTTTATTGAACAGAAGTACCAACTATTGATAACAAACTGCACAAGCACGCAGACTTTTATATACGTCGGTCAATATGTTAGTATTTTGCAAAAGTTAAATTCTGCCATTAATTCTTGTGAAAATGTGATAATATTCATACAATTGCATTTGAGCTTGGTATAGGAATTAGTTTTCTGTCTCATTTTAAATCAATACTTTTCTGTAAAATACAAATATTGATGCATATTAATTTCAGTTATATTTGAGTTTGGCGTATTTTGAATGAATTCATGTATGGCTAACGCCATTTTATTTACTTTACGGGTTTTAATTGGTAGTTAACAATTAAGTGCGTGAAAAACGATGGAATGTTAAAAAAAAATACATTTCCCAAAATAATCATAATCATAGTTAACTATTAATAATGTCAATGACCTTGGTCTTGCCACAGTGTCTTGATTAATGGGATTGAAAGAAAATGTGATCCATCTCGTGTAACGAATCGTAAAATTTAGCTGTTGATTACAGAATTATAATATTAAATTAATGCTATTAACATTTTGAATATATGAGTTAATAATTAAACCAATAATGGTCGTCTTAATTAACATATATGTGTTTTATTTACACTAACATAATGCTTCATTTTATAAATGGCAAAATTGCTCATATATGCACGATGGACACCCTCTTGCATACAATGGGTAAAAATGTTAACCTAATAAACTGTCAAATGCAATTTAAACAATTATATTATTTTTTGTTTTCATTTTAAATACTTGGACTTACTTTCTATTACACGCCAATGAAGACTAAAATACCTTCTACACCTAATCCATTCTTGGTCATCCGATTCATGTTAACCAAGCTACGTTGTTTTTTAAATGCTTTTACCCGTTTTAGTCCATTTTAACATTTAACTTTTCATTATTCTACCTGCTAGATTTTGTTATTTTCGTTTGTTTTTTTCATTTTAAATTTAATCCTTCCCCCAGCAATATGCATACCATTTTTTATTCGTATCAGCCAAAATAACAATCCGGTAATCTCACCATTTTTTTCCTAAACTGTTCTCCGTCCTCAAAATTTTCTTTTAGCTTCTCTGTAGTTTATACAATTTTTGAACTTGAAATTGAACAAGAGATTGAAGTAAGTCACATTTTTTTCTCACTCATTTTTGTTGTGAAGCTTTCATTTCTCATGTTCTATTATGTATTTGACCTGATTTTTTAAAAAAATTCTTACTTTTCTATATTTCAACAACTTTCTTAAAAAACTGAAACATTTTACATTATCAAAAGTTATTTCAAGATCTGAAAAGAATAATTACATTTTTTTAATTGCATTCTAAAATTAATCTGATGGCTGAAATTGCTTGTGATGTCCTTACACCGTTCCTGAAATTATATTGATCTTTATTTTCAAGACTAGCCTATTCTCTAAGTCAGCGTTTCCCAAGCCTTCAGTATTTGCGACCCAATTTTCAATCAGTTTTCATCGCGCCCCCTCATACAATAATAATGTATTTTGAGGCTAAAGTTACACTATCACCCTAATTACAAACCTTACAAATTACGAAGAATAAGTAAATTTATTGATATTTGGCAACATCAGTCCGCTGCATTGACAAAACCAGAATCAATGCCTCTCTATTGCTCTGTCTTACATCCACCATATTGGAAATTCACCCAGCTTTGGGAGAAGTTCCAATTTGTCTTGAACATTCTGGTATGTCTATGCAAACATGTAATTCCTGCATTCAATTCCTGCCAGTCTCAGTTGAGTCTATATTTCTATCAATATGTGAATGTGTATATTGCAATTCACAGCAGTAGATTTATACAGAATCATGGATAAATTTTTAAGTGGGTGTAAGCAAGCATTGGACAATAGTGAAGCATCAAGCGCACAGACAAGCATGGTTCTAAAAATAAAATCAAGAAAATATTCACTACATTATTTAAATATTGGGTTTACCAGTACTAAAGCAAGTGAAGAAGAAAAGCCCCTGTGTGTCATTTGTTCAAACATTTTGGCAGCAGACAGCATGAAACATATTTACCTTTTATACGTGTATTATATCAGTGTAAATGGATATTTTATTATTTATTATGTCAGAATGTATTTATTTTGCTTTCCTTTCAGTAAATTAATCAATTTTTTAATAATATTTTTTTTTGCTTGCGTCCCCCTTTAGTGTTATCACATCCTGCTAGTTAAGCGTACCCCACAGGTTGAGAAACACTGCTATAAGTAATTTCAGTTAATTTGAAAGCATTATATGTTCAACTTAAAGTCTGGTAGTTCTTATACATTTATTAATTTCTGAGTGTTTGATTCTGGTGATAAAATTTTACAGAATGAAGTGTGAAGACTATTCGATCCTAATTTGTCCAATTATCGTAGATCAGATTTATATCATCAATTCTGCTGCCTTATAGTTGTTAAAGATTTTGGAGCTTTATCAAATCCATATTTTTGTATAGAATTTCCTTTGAAATCATTATCATGGCCATATAAAACTTTTGTAACACATCATGTCATTAAAATACTAAAATAATCATCCCACTTTATAGATAAAATTGTCTCAAATTTGTAAATTGTGACAGATGATATTTTATGCTGATAGTAATACAAAAGTAACTTGGTAGTTCAGATGGCTATGCTTCCAGAAGACTTTTTTAAACTGATAATCTAGCCTGTTAATTCATTTTAAAGTAAATTATAAATTTTGAGACTTTTGTATGCATGTTATATTTAATGTGAGATGATTTATAAAGGATGTTATTTTCTAATGTGCTTGCTTCCATGGGTGGATGCGTTGAAAAAAAGCATTTCCAATATCACTGCAGAAACTGTTTTACATTCTACCAAAAATGAAGTAGTGAATGTGGATGCCTGGATTAATGTACAAAGTGGGTAATATTTTTCAATATATGAACTGCAAGTGAAAAATCCGTTAAATTTGAAGTTGCTGCTAGTTAAAGATATTATATCATATAATTAGACTGGTCTTTTGCCAATAAATTAATAATTTTAAACATGAGTCGGATGATTTTTTATGAACACTTGATGTAAATAAACTGCATAAAGTTTTTCACTGGATAAAGATGATACACACTGAACTAATGATAATTCTGAAGAGGAACTTTGACACTAGTCAAAGTAAGGTAGTATACTCAAATGAAAAAAATGGAAGATTTTAGGCAGTTATTGACTTGGAAATCCTTTAGTCTGATTGAAAATTTCAATTACTAGGGGAAACAGTTTTTTATGGATGGATTTCTTTTCTATTTTTCATTAATTTTTTCATTTGTTGTAAAATATTTGCAGTTTGCTGTTATTAAAAGTGGGATGGGTGTTAATTCAAAATGTAAAGTATTAACTTTGTTTCATTTTTTTTTTTTACCAAGGTAGATGTGAATGGATAAACACTTTTAGTTATTATTATTATTTTAATAAATTTAAAAGTATTGTGCTAGTCTGTAAAATAAAAAAAAATAGTTTGTTCTTTTATGAGAGTATACAATTTTTGATTTTATTATTTTTCTTTATTTTAAACTTGTTTTAATTTTTGGTTATTTTAATTGTTAATTTTTATTTTCAGTTCTAAGTTAGCCTACTGGGCTAACTTAGCCAATAAGTTGACGTCGCAAATAAGTTGTGTAATAGCTGATTTTGAAGTCAAAGGTTTTGAGGTTCAAATCATAGTAAAAATTAGCTGCTTTATATAAATTTTAATACTAGACTCTGGATACCAGTGTACTTTGGTAGTTGGGGTTCAATTAATCACATGTCTCAGGAATGGTCAGCTGGAGTCTGTACATGAATACACCTCATTTACATGTTATCTTCAATCTCACTGGGCTGTGGGGGGTTGCTTATTGTTCACTAGATGAACAGATTTCAACCACATATTCGGAAAATAAATTCTTAGTTGTTAAGTTATTCAAAATCTAAAAGATTAATTTTTTCCTATTTTATCAATAGTAATTACATGTGAACCAAGAAAAATTTTAGATCATTGTTAATAACTTTAGAAGTACTGCAGTTGTCTGAAAAATTAAAACCTGGTTCATTCCATTACATTTTTTCTGGTTTTATCATTTTATTCTTACTTACTTATTTAACGTTTACTTATTATTAGTTTATTATTAGTTTACTTAGTTTATTTACTTCTTTAAAGTTTTTTTTAAATTTTTGGATCTTTTATATTGTTAATGTTTTATATTAGATTCTAAGGTAGCTGATTATGCACTACTCAAAATTTACAAAATGATTCTGTTTTATTAATGTAGTAAGCCATTTGATCTTCCCAAATCAGCTGATTTGGAAGTTGAGAGTTCCTGCGTTCAAGTCCTAGTAAAGCCAGTTATTTTTACACGGATTTGAATACTAGATCGTGGATACTGGTGTTCTTTGGTGGTTGGGTTTCAATTAACCACACATCTCAGGAATTGTCGAACTGAGAGTGTACAAGACTACACTTCATTTACACTCATACATATCATCCTCATTCATCCTCTGAAGTATTATCTAAATGGTAGTTACCAGAGGTTAAACAGGAAAAAGAAAAAAATAAGCCATTTGATAATATTCTGTCCTAAACTCAGGTGGTCAGCTAACCAGTAGTAACCTGCTATTAGGCTTTAGATTGAATATTGTATATAGTTTACACTGAATTTTGTTTTTCTATTGAAATCTGTGCACAGTTTATTTAATAAAGGCAGTCTTATTTTTAATAATAAGTATGATACAGCTTCACATAGATACATTTAAATTGTAAAATCAACTTCTCAGAAAAAAATTTCAATAGCCAATTTTACCCAAGAGCAAAGAAAAAAGAAAGATATCACTTTTGAGATGGTAGCTATTGGTGTGGGAAAAACATAAACTTTTTGATAAGTCACAAAATGTTAAGGAAAATAAATAAGACCAAAAAAAGCCATCTCAAATATATTATTCAGAACTAAGAATGATAAGTTTTGACAAAAAAAATGAATTTGAAGTGGATGCTTAGAGAGCAAATCTTTCAATAACTATGACATTGTTGAGGATTAATAACTTTTCTCAAAATAGAAATAAAGTGTAAATATTAAATTTAAATTTTCCATTCATTCACTTTTCTTTAATAAAAAATATATCATTCAAAATTAAAATACTATAAAATCACTGATTGCTTATATCATTTTTTTTTTACAAATAAAACTTTTATTTCATGTAATATGAATTTCAATGTTAATTTTATAGATGGCTGGTGTAAATCAGAGGATAAAATTCTCTGCATAACTTTCACAAGAGTAAAAGTTGTTCTCACTTTCATAAGAGTTTTATTGAAATTAAATTAAAAAAAAAAATAATGGGCACATAATGGATTAGAGAATAATATGAGGAAATGTATCAGATGTGATTGGAGGAGGAATGTTTTTGAACTTCCAGATATTATCATGGCATCAAAGAGAATGTATGATTTAAACTGCAGACATTCATTAATGATCTGATTAACTGCAATCTACATCCATTTAAGTTTACATATTTCAAACACTACACGTTTTTATAGTTTTTACACTTCTTTTTTTATAGTTTTTACACTTTATGTAATGTATGTAAAACCTTTAAAGTAACTATCTACACATCCAGTTTTTATTGTTGTTAGGTGTGTCTATGAATTGATTGTGCAAGTGCTTTTGTAAGTTCTATGACATCCACATAGAATCCCTACTAAAAATTTTAAGACACCTTAGACTATAACCAAATTAATAAAGATGATAAAACTGACTCTCACAAGCACAAAGTCGAAGCTAAAATTCGAGGCAAGCTCTTGGAATGAAAACAGGACTGTGCCAAGGTGATGGCCTGTCATCGCTATTATTCAACTGCATTCTAGAAATGGTTATGAAGGAATGGTTCAAAAAATGTTCCCTCCCCTGATAACATGCGATTGAAAGCATTGGAATGCCCCAACACTAACCATACAAACAAAAAAAATACAGTCCAAAGTAAAATAAAAGTCCAAAATCAAACTAAAGCAAATCACCTACACTTACACACACAATGTAAACTAATTCACGCTGACTGGTAAACTAAAAATAATATCTCTCCTAACGGACCAACATAAAATTTGGACAAAATGGAATCTCAAGGATATAAGCTCTACAAAGGTATACCTGAAAGAGAGTGATGAAAAGTGTCCCACAGTTTGGAACAGGTTTTTTAGTCAGCCTCAAAATAATAAACTCCATACAGGAATTCAAGAACAATCCCCAAGAATCTCTACTCACCCTAACCCATCTAATAAAATCTACATTATAATAAACGCCTATGCACTCGCTAATAATAAAAGTAACTATCCAAAAGATCGTAAAGAAACAGAAAAATTGTGGGATCTAGTTGACCTGACTATAAATAACATCCCCAAAAACTATGTTAAATAATTAATCAAAGACTTCAATGCTCAACTAGGCAGAGAAATAAAATTCTGCGACATCATCAGAAAATGGCCTGCCCAAAAGAAAACTAACAAAAATGGACAGAGCCTCATTGATCTCTGCAGAAACCACAACCTAATCTTGAAATCCACTTCAAGAGGAAACCTCAAAAACCTGGAAACACCCCAACTATACTAAAGGAGAATGGCAACTAGATTATGCCTTCATGGATAAACATCACCACAAGAAGATCTACAATGTAAAAGTCCTCTTCTGAATAGAAACATGCTCTGATCATTATGTAGTCAAAATTAAAATTAAATTCACTCCCCAAAGAAAGCAACAAAACCAAGCTTCCTAAAACTAAACCCTACACAACCAGTCAAGAATGAAGATTACCAAAAAGGAACTGAAAAACTAACGATCACGGATAAATTCAAAGATCTACTCAACAACCTTAAACAAACTGCAGAAGAATTAGCACCTATAAAATCTTGTTTAAATCATCAATGGTGGAACAGCAAATGTGATGAAACAGTGGAGAAAAAACATCAAGCATGGCTACTTCACCAACCCCAAAAATCAGAAACTTCCTTCTGAAATCTAGTAAAACAAAGAAAAGAAATCTCCTGAACTCTAACGAGAATAAAAAGGCAACTGAAGTCAATATAAGAATCCAATAAAAACAGTCGAGAGATTACTACAAATTTCTGAATCATCATAATTTTGAGTTACTGGGCCATCATCATACCGAGGTACTTTGCGGCCGACTTGAACTCGACATCCTCGACCCCGACCCTAACGGAGAGGAGGGGGTCGATATGCTTCTTTGATAGAACCACAATTCCCGTTTTGCTGAGAGCTAGAGAATTACTCTGGTCTCCTTGAGTGTGTCCAGAGTACTGTAAGTTTGAATCTTCCCACCGGGTTGGTCTAGTGGTTAACGCGTCTTCCCAAATCAGCTGATATGAAAGTCGAGAGTTACAGCGTTCAAGTCCTAGTAAAGCCAGTTATTTTTACACAGATTTGAATACTAGATCGTAGATACCAGTGTTCTTTGGTGGTTGGGTTTCAATTAACCACACATCTCAGGAATGGTCTAACTGAAAATGTACAAGACTACACTTCATTTACACTCATACATATCATCTTCATTCATCCTCTGAAGAATTATCTAAACGGTAGTTACCGGAGGCTAAACAGAAAAAAAAGTTTGAATCTACTTTCGGTGATTTCCGAGCTGTTGGTTGAGTGTGTACCTTCCAACGGTTTTGGGTTTTCTTGGTTTTAGACTGTGATTACAGTTAGCTCAAATTTCCTATCTGAAATTTGGGTAAGTAAAAAGGTGCTATTTATTCTACGGGTACCTGCCTTATCACGGCTGAAAGGTGGGAACGACTCCTGGTTGTTAGTTCCTGTAACTAGCAAGGGAATACTCCCTAGTCCTGCTTGTGTTCTTCTTAGAATGAGGGCTGTAATCTGTGATTATCTTATAACTAATCCAGAAGTGGTCAAGAGGAACAAAGAGTGTCAGGGGAATATAGAAGGTCCTCAGCTGTCCGTGACTTGCTGCAGGCAGTAGTCACATTTATGGGCTTGCCCAGAAGTATTGGAAGGAGGAAGACAGCGAGCAATGTCGTTGCAGGGTAGTGAGGCTAGGGTATCTCTGGCCATGATAGAGCAAGCAATGCTAGTTAAGTCCGGGAGGAAAAGTAGAGGGGAACTTTTCTTGTCCTCATCAGGGTAAGATGGCAAGTTCTCCAAGATGGATGTAGGGATATCAATTTGGGTAGAAAGAGGTGACCCTTTGGCCGAAGAGCTTCATGCAGCTAAGAGTAGCCTGGCAGTTCTACCCAGATTCTCGCAACTCAACAGAGCATCGAGAATTTATTGGACTTTGTAGAAGGCCCCTGCAGGGGCGAGGAGCAGGATATTGCCTAGTTTTAGGCATGTGAAGGGAGTTCTTTCTGCTTTGGCAGAAGGTTTTAAGAAGTTCGCCTGCCAGCCCATGGAGGTCAAAGTTGTGCAGACACCGCAATTTCCAGCTCCTGTACGACCAAGGCGTTACGGCGAAGTCGTGTGGGGCAAACGTGAGGCTAGCGAAGTCTCGCCGCAAACCCCTCAACCTTGTTGACAAAGAAAGTTGAGGGGTCTACTAAGACTAGTAGACAACTCAAGGAGGACTTTACGGTTGCTCTTCGTGGTAAGCGTAAGAACCTCAAAATTAGGGAAATAAACGAGATCATCAAGGATCTGGTAGTGGTTGCCAACGGTAAGGAATCTGTCCGAATCTTCGCGGAGTCTTCTGAGGTGAAGAAGTTTGTGGTCAAGGTGGACCTAAAACGCAAGCTTAGGCCCCAGGTCATTGTCTACGACATTGACCAGCAGTTATTTGACGAGGATGTTCTGTCCCTTGATAGGGAGCGGGACACTGAACTTGATGAGGCCGCATTTAATCAAGAGTGTAGGCTACTTTTGAAGATTGGGAAGCGTGATGCACAACGATATCACGGTGTTTTTAACTTGGTGCTGATCTCTTCAAGAAGTCTGTATCTGAGGGTAAGTTGTATCTCGATTTTACGTCCTGTCGAGTCAGAGAGTACATTGACGTACAAAGGTGCTTTAAGTGCTGTAGTTTTGGCTACAGAGCCAAATCCTGTAAGTATGCGTCAGTCGCACGCATAGTAGCGAGGAAGGTCACAAACGTGACGAGTCCGCAGAAAGCCGAGGCTCTATCCTGCGTCAACTGTAAAAGATTGCACAAAGAGTGCAGACATTCGGTCAACAGTAAAGACTGTGGCTGTTATTTACGTGGGGTAGAATTCCCAGGAAAACTAGGACTTCTTGTGTGTAGTATTAGGTGAACTGTTGTTTTGAGTCTCGAAATTGCTTTTTTGAAGCGTCCTTTACTAGCATGGTGATCTACCAAGTTATGCGGTTTTTATGGTCTCGTCACATGTGTGATGATTTTTGGTCATTCCTCGATGCAGGAGGCTTTTGGTTTAGGTCTAATGCGATTGCCAAATTGCTTCTTTGGCACGAGTTAGGTGATGAACTGTGAGCATTTTCTGCGGGCTTTTGTTCATGCTTGCAGAGATGCTTTTGCATCGGGGATGGGTTGATCTAATCTCCTTATTTTGAGTTGCTTCGGTCTTGACCCAAGTGCTGTTTGAGCAGTTATAGGGGACGTGGTAGAGAATTATTTCTCACGCCCCTGTTAAGAGTAGTTCAAGTATCAATGGGGATCGTGCTCGGAAGCGTGATTTTCACTCTCCCAGGTATGATCTCACTAACTTTAGCATGGCGATTTGTTGAATTGGAGTGTACTATTAAGGGGAAAATAAGTAAATGTTAATTGTGATTAATGTAGCGTTAAATCCAAGCGGTTCTCAAAGTTGGAGTTGAAGTGGGAGACTAGAGGCTATACTCAGCTCCCAAACGGACCAGACCTGAGGTCCTCTGGGACAATTTCATTTACGCTGGTTAGCATATCAATCACTTAGATTTAAAATTATGCTCTCGTGGCATGAAATTACTAAATTAATAGTATTGTACAGTGGATAATCGTGTTGTAAAGTGGGTACATACGGTTTTAGGTGGTGATGGAATGGTAATAGAGTTAAGCACGAGGGGACTTTGATCTTCCGCGGGTAGGCAGTTAGCTCTAGCAATTCCTGAGGGCTACGTGGTAGAGTTAGGCGTCTAATGTCTTCTAAGAAGGCATATCTTGATTAGGACGGAATTTACAATGTGAATATCTTTCAAGGCATTTGCGTCCGTGGCATCTCATCAAGGCCGACTGATGGCTGTGGAATGTGATCAGTTTGAGGGCAAGAAGATGTTCTCCGATTAAGCCCCAATAATGCCTAGGAACGTAAGGCGTTGTTAGGTTACCAGACATGTCACAAGGCGAGTGTTCTTCTCCCTCGAGGGGAATTGATATGAGGGCTAGAGACAACCCATGGTCGTCCAGCCAGGCACAAACTCTGTGCATGACTCGGCTGAGTCTCAGTTGGGCGCGCCTCACGTCGCGATCTGCGAAAAATAGCTCAACGTCGTCAGCGTACCCAACAAAGACCGATTCTTCAGGCATCTCCGGCCTCAGCAAGCTGTCACAGACGGCGTTTTACAGGTCGGGGCCGAGAATCGACACCTGCGCCGCCCCTGATGTGATCGCAGTCCTACGCCAGCCTGCCGCGGTTTCGTAGATGAGACCGCGTTCCTCAGGTATGCGTCCACAATTTTGAGGGGGTATCGAGGCACATGGAACGAATGCTCCAGGGCCCGAATCATATCGCTCCACCGTTCAGAGTTGAAAGCGTTTTTCACGTCCAATGTAACGAGACGGACTACACGGTGCGAAAAATGATTGTGGTCCTCTGCTCGCCGCACTGCCTCAAAAAACTCTTGAACTGCATCTAGGGTCAACTGACCCTGCCGAAACCGTACTGGTTAGGTGACAGGCCACCTACCTGATTCATAGCCGCAACCAGTGTTTTCTTTACCAGCTTTTCCAATATCTTCCCAGCATTGTCAAGCATACACAATGGGCGGTAGGAAAACGGCGACTGGGTCTCCTTTGCTTTTGGGAATCAGCGCAAGACGCGGTCTTCTATCTGCCGCTGAAAGCCCCAGACATACATTATAATTGTCTAGATGCAGACGGGGCCTGCAGCACCCCGCCAGCCTGAGCACCTCGCCGTCGGAACCAGGGGCTTTTCTGGCTTTCAGCGACAGTAGAACTCCCTCCAGTTCCACTATTGTGGGAAGTCGCCCACGTCGCTCGGCACAAACCGAGTGGGCCGGAAACATCTTTTTAACGACATAAATGCTCCGCTTTAGCCTCGTCTAGTGCAACTGGTGACAGCGACGCCCTCAATCGCCGAGTTACTATCTTGTAACCCAGCTCCCAAGGGTCTGCATCCACGGTCTCCGTCAGTTCTCGCCAGCAGCATGCCTTGCTCACGTTGATGGCTCGACGGAACCGCTTCTTTACCGTCTTATACTCAGCTGACCTGGCGTTCGCGCCCGTGCGATTCCTTACAGGTTGTGCCACTCGTCTTAGTCGAAGACACTCTTGGTGTAACCCCTCGATCTTCGGTGTTCACCAGTAAACGGGTCGCTTCTGGTGCCTCGACCCCCCCGTGGGGCATGGAAGCTTCCCATGCAGAAGCGATCAGCCGCATGGTCGCAGCAACTACGGTTTCAGCGCCAGCGTCCCTCCCGTTGGTAATGTTTTCAGAGGCTATCGCCCTGAGGAAATCATTCCTTTGAATTTCTTCTCGTCGATTTTATTGACGTATCTTTTCACCAGCCATGAGATACTTGGCCGCTACCGTGCACCATCTAGGACTCTAAACGAGAAATACTGGTAATAATAATCCCCTGAAATAAATCCATCTCCACGTCCAGGGGGGGACAACGGATTTGACTTATCTAAGACTTGTGCAAATCTCCAAGCCGTCTAATGGAGCTATGGTCAAAGTCATGGAATTATAGATCATGGTCGTTCTTCATCTCGAGACTAAACTCCGCTGCATGTTTGCCGTGCGCGATGACTTATGTCGGTAGAAATGGGGATCCTGGCGCTTGAGTGAAACCTCGCCGTCGGTGTGGAAAAAACCACGGTTGGATATTGTAACACAGCGCATTGGCTCCTGCTATGACTAAACAGGAGATCGGATTGCTAACCACTGCTGGTCAATCGGCTCGTTTACGACTGAACCTGCCACTTGTGGAGGTGACGGGTAGACAGGTGAGAGCCCGAGACACCTTGACAGGTCTAGTTTCCTGTTTGGGGTTGATTGGGATCTATTTCTTTCTAGTAGCCCTGGCGTCGGATGGACATCACAAAAGTGTGGCTCGCTCCGTGGTTGGTAGGGAGCTAGGGAGACGAAATTTTTTAAAACATTTTACGGATCCTAAAACCTCTAATCCTCGTTCAGTAACCCAGGATAACCTTGAAGGCAAACGCCCTTGTTCTAAAGTTTCTCCTCCTTCGACTTCATCGTCAAAAAGTTTAAATTTACGACATGCGCCGATTATTGAATCAAAAGAAATTCTCGACCAAAATATCTTGTAATTAAAAGAAATGATGGAAAGGAAACCGATTTTTCATAAATCAGTCCCTTTGTCGTAGCTAAGGAACTCGCGACGAAAGATGGTGGACCAGTTAAGGACGCTAAAAATACACAAGCTGGATTATTGATTGAAGCGCTGAACGACGTACAATCAGCGAAATTATTACAAATAAAACAATTGGCAAACATTGATATTACTGTCGAAGCTCACGGCACAATCAAAAATTCCAAAAGAGTAGTAGTCTCTCGTCACTTACTTAACTGTAGTGAAGCGGAGATTGTTAGTGAAATGGCATCACAAGGCGTCATCGCATGTAGGCGATTAAACATGAGGAGGAATGGAAAAGTGTTACTATCCTCTTCCTCTCATGTCCTTACTTTGAATGAGCCGTCGTTGCCTGAAAAAATCGGTTGGATGTGTACACTTATATTCTGCCGCCGATGAGATGTTTCATTTGAAACATCTCATCTCATCTCATTGACCAAAACGTTGCTATTTAGCAACGTTTAAAAGCAACGTTTTAAAGCAACGGAGATATGACCAAAACCATATCTCCGACAAATGCAATCGTGAAGAGATTTGTGCATGTGGCGAAAAAATTCATGAAGGTGAATCCTATAAGAAAATCCCTTTATATGTGAATTGTAAAGGACAACATTCAGCAAGATCTAGAAATTTTCCTGTTTTCAAAAAAGAAATCGGGATACAAGAGAATAAAGTTCTCAGAAAACTTAGTTATCTTGAAGCGAAGAAAATAGTTAACGCACAAACGCCGGGAAATATATATTTTGCGCAGACGGCTGCACCTAGCACACATTCATCTTCGCCACGGTAATTGAAAGCTTAATAAAGCAATTGACACCAACTCTAACTACGGCTTTAGATAAATATATAGAAAATTGCTACAGTGAAACCAGTAACGATGACTAGTAGACAGCAGTTAAACGTCATCGCCAATTCAAAGAAACCATCGATGTCGCAAATACAAGGGATTACTGAGATTAAGCGAACGGTAAACAGCAATCCAAAGCTTATAACACAGGAACATCGAGTTTATCAAAAATCAGATGTCCTCTGGAACCTCAAGATATTCCTCATGGGGATAAAACACCAAAAGAACAGAGGGTGCAGAAGAGCAATCCTCTGTTGAAGTGGCTTTAGAGAGAATGGAAATGACAAAAGGCGTGACGATGGGACCTCCCGCGTCGTTGCCGCTGATAGTTCACGAATGTTTGACCGGATTGCCGAAACCAGCAAATCCCGGTCTTATACAGGGTGCAACTCTTCCAAACCCTGAGGCTGCGATAGTCTCAGATGAGGATAGTGACTGCGACTCTGTGGGGGGTCACAAACTGACCCAAGTTTTACAACAGTTACAAAAAAGAAGAAAGGATGACCAAAAGGTAAACCACGCTTATAAAAGAAATGGAGAATATAATACAATGGATGATGATTTCAATGTACATGGATACTATATAATACGTACAAATGTTGAACCTGATTGGCGAGCAAGTGATGATGTTGCCACTCTTGTTCATTCACATCTGTCTTTTTGACGAATACAACTAAATACTGCGTTAAGCGACAGCTTGTAACGCAATAATTACGTCTACTATCTCCGGTTGAAGTCTCAGTCTGTAACATCTATCTGTCGGATGACATGGATATAACTGGAACATCGATGATTTGTAAAATTTATATGACCAACTCCCTGAACCAAAAATTCTAGTAGAGGATTTCAATGCGCATAACCCACTTTGGGGTTCACAACGATTAGAATAGAGAGGGCGCAACGTCGAAGAATTTATAACAAACACCGAGCTAATCCTGTTAAACAAAGGTACAGGAACGTTTTTCAACATACGAAAAAGTGAACTTCGGCGATGGATCTATCATTTTGCAGTCGAGCATTATCACTTTCCTTGGACTGGAACTTTGACAAACACCTTCATGAAAGCGACCACTTTCCAATTATAATCAAAACAAATGTACGGTAAAAAACACCAAATTTTATTCGACGATGGTGTCTTAAACGTGCCGATTGGACTGGCTTCACAAACATCGTCGATATGCCAGGTCATTTGGTTAGCTGGCATTTCTCCCACCACCACCCGATTCGGTCGCCCTAGAGCATAGACCAAATGTTCCGTGCCAAAAAACGGCTACTGTGCCTCTAAAAAACGGAATAGCGACCTCGATCCTATCTGCTCCTAATGAGCTACCTAACTTGCGTGAGCAAATTAAGCAGGGTGCCGTACAGCACCCGCTTAAGTGTCCCAGTCGCTCACTTGTCAACAATAAAACTAAATTGGGGAGACGCACCCCTTGTTACAATTAAAACTATTGAAGTTCTTATATCTAAACGGCAGCAATTTAGGCTGCCACGCCTCGGTCGCTGTATGGCAGCTAGTACCTGTCCACCATTTAACAGCGCTTGGAGCTAGTTTGGCTGGTGGCCAGCCATTACCTCAAGGAAGGATTCCTACAACAGAGCTTAGGAGTCATTATTACATTACACAACCCTTAAAATTAACGATGACGGTTGAACATAGCAACCTCATCGAGGAACTCCCACACGGTCCGACAATGCGGCTCTCGCCACATTAACTCGCCGTTTGTGAGCGGCCAAGTTTCCCCCCGACCTCCAGGGTGTTCCAGGGTGGCTCGATCTCTGGCCCCCCCAAGAGCAGGGCAGTCGAACATCATATGCACGTTCGACTGGACCTCCCCGCAGACACACAACTCATCAGCCACCAGGCGAAACCGAAACAGATATTGGTTCAGGTTTACATGGTTGGTGAGCACCCGAGCACCCGACGCCCTTAAAATCGAACTCGAGGCATACCATCCCCCCAGATCCTGTATAAAACTATACAAGGATCTTCCCTTAGTCGTGGTGTGCCATTCAAGCTGCCATGTCTCCATCGCGAGGCTCCATAGCCTCATCCGCAGACGGGAGATGGGCAACTGTACGAAATTTTGTTCCGGTGCATTGTGATCACCGTTCCGCTCCGGTTCTGGCCCGGCTCGAAACCGCATCCCAAATGCCTCGGCCTCCCGACCTCTTCGCAACTTCCACATGACTGCTCGAACTTCCACCACTAAATCGATTGGGAGAGCCTTTCCCAATACAGTAGTAGCCTCGTAGGAGGTTGTTTTAAATACACCAGTCCATACTATCATGGCTCTGCGCTGGGCACTCCTTAAATTTTGAAGCAGTGCTCTATTTCTTTCCAACCTATGCGCCCAAACTGGCACCGCGTATGCGATCATACTTTCGTAAACGTCTCGGTACACTAAGTACATTTGGCGGCCCGACAGCCCGTAATCCTTCCGAGCAATCCTCCTAAGCTTGTGCATCACAGAGACAGCGTCCGCCGCAACTTGCTTAATATGGTTACTAAAAAGCAACTTATCATCAAACAAAACACCTAGATACTTATGAACCCTCGCTCGGCTGATTACACAGCCTTTATATTTAATATGGGGGTTTCGACTGCATGATAATTTGTCTGCACCCTTCAGAAGCATAAACTTCGTCTTGGGCACAGAAATCTTTAAATTTTGAATGTCCATCCAGCCCTCGGCGGTTGACAAAGCCGCCTGCGCTCTAATTTCTAGCTGCGGTCGTGAATTGCCACGAACTAAAAGGAGACAGTCATCGGCGAAAGCCTGGGCCGTGACCCCTTCTGGGAATCCATCAAACACCAAATCACCATTGACACCAAATCCGTCAAACACCAAGTTCCACAGCAGGGGGCCGAGAACGTAACCCTGCGGGCTTCCCCTGGTGAAGGAGTTTTCCACAACTAGATGCGCATCTTTAAACAGAGCCGTACGGTTAGACAAATAGTCTCTTACCACGGCCTGCAGGGCTTCGGGAACATTGCGGCGTTCCAAAGCATAGAGGACAGAACTCCAACACAAGGAAATGCTGCCTCTATATCAATAAAAATAGCCAAAACATATTTGCAGTCGGCGCTTTCCACCTCGGCAAGAGCATTTAAGATGCAATCCTCGGTGCCAACCCCTTTAATGAAACCATATTGGCCTCGATTTAGAAAACAGCTCATATCGATGCTTTCCTCGAGCCGTTCCACAACCAGCCTTTCAAGCAACTTGCCGAGAACCGGCAAGAGGCTGATGGGTCGATAACTGCTGACCTCACCAGGATCCTTTCCAGGTTTCAGGAGTACCCTCACCAAGGCCACCTTCCAACAAACCGGAAAGCAGCCCCAGCTTAGGCATCCCGTGAACAGTCTGCCAAGTGGTTCCCTTATGACAGGCAATAGATGGTGAAAAATATCCGGATCAAGTTGGTCAATCCCCGGTGCCTTCTTCAATGCCATTCGAGAAACCACTCGGTCTATATCTTCGGGTTCCACGGTCCGAACGTCAGGGAATGGTGTTTCACCCCCTAACGCCGATTTCCGCTTCACCCTCCGGAGCATCTGGAAACAGAGTATCCAGGAACGCCCGGTAAGTTTCCACAGATGTTACCGTGTGGTCACGATCACCTATCGCAATGGATTTGGCCTGTAACACGTCTTTGCGAGCTGCCAAGGATCGCGCTGCAACTCGCGCATAGAATCTTTCCAAAACTTGAGTTTGGCTTCTTTGATGGCATGAACATATTCATTACGGGCACGCCGGTAGATCCGAAGACGCTCAGCGCGCACGTTGTTGACGATGGTCCCCGTTAGGGGGCAGCGCTGGTTCCTTATCCGCGCGGATCTCACTCTTGCGCGCAGCACACTAAGGTCAGAGGACCACCATTTCTTGCCGGGCCTCCGTCTGCGTTCCACAGACGACCACCCGGAAAATGGGGTCATGACGGCTCCAGGCACGCTCAGATCAGCGGACTGGCTGTCTATGACGGGTCCGTCCATTGGCCTAGGCCGCCGTAGGACCTCGTCACAGCCAGTCTTGATGGCCTGGCCGATTAGCTCCGCCATCAATTCCACCTCCTCCCTACACTCCATGCGCCACTGCAATCCTTGTAAGGTAGCATCGCACACACGCCGCAGCCTGTGTCGATCCAGGCCCCTTAGGTTGTAGCGACCTGGATTTGGTCCCCTTAGACCGCCTCCGTAAGCAATACCATAGGTTATAAGCCTATGATCGCTCACACTGGCCTCGGGCCAGACAGTCCAACCACCTGTCCTCCGAAGCAAGTCGCCCGTCACCAAAGTGACGTCTATATAACTCTCTCCCAGTTCGCTGGAGAAAGTTGGCGACTGCTCCGCATCATTAATAAGGTAGTGGTTACTGGCTTCTGCGAACTGCTCGAGACCAGCGTCTCTGGGGTTTGTGAGTGGCGAACCCCAGGCGGTAGACTTGGCGTTTGCGTCCAGAGCAACCAACACTCTGGTGCCCGGGAGACCGTCCAGAATCCCGCCCAACTTCGCCAGCAAGTCATCGATACTCCATCCAAGCTGGAAGTATCCCGACACAAGTACGACATCGAGCGTACCCCTCGTGATTCGCTCGTCAGACCACTGGGGCATCCAGAATACACCCAGAGCGTCTGAGCCCACCACGACCGCAGAGAGCGGCCGTCCCCCACGAGAATGAATATCTTTCACCTCGTGGAAGCCGACCACCCTATCCGCGACCGTGTACGGCTCCTTGCCAGGTCATACTGGAAACATCGATGAAGACATAAAAGTAGCAACACGGGCAATTTTAAATACAGCGGAGGGAGGTAAACATTTCTAAAACCACCGCAAATTTACCATGGTGGAGCGTCGAAATAAATATAGCGATTAGTAAGAAAGAGAAAGCCTTCAATCTACTCAAGAAATGTCCTACCCTGAAGAATTTAATATCTTTTAAAAAAGGTCGTGCCTAGGCCAGACGCATCATATTATCTGCGAAAAACGCATCCTGGGAGGTATATGTATCCTCCATCGGTAGCATAACACTTGCTACGCAAGTGTGGAAGAAGGTTAAGAGTACAGCTGGCCAGTCCGATAGCCGAAAATGCGCTGTATATTTCTATCGCTTTAGAGAGGCACATCCCAGTCCACGACTAACAATAAAGGGCGTTGAAGTCAAGTTTTTGGGACTTTTCTTTATGCAGCCGGTCTCTTCTACTCTATTTAAATTTAATTTTAGAAGGCAAGTATTTCGAATATGTTCTATGTCCAGAAGAATATTTAGATATTAATTTTATTTTGTTTTACGTCTTGTTTTGTACTGAATGGGACCTTTTACATCCCATCCAGTTGTGGAGGTTTTATCAAGGCGTAAATGTGTTCAAAACATGTATACTAAAGTGTTTATAGGTGTGATTTTTTACTTTCCTTTCAAGCTGGCAGGGGCTCTTTACACCTTTATCGCTTATCTTTTATTTATAGTTCTTTTTTAGGAATTGACAAGTTAATGACTTTGGTAGTCGATGCCCCATAAACATATAAAAAAAATTATCGTCCTGAGGTAGATAATCCTCACATTCGGAACATAACATCTACGTTCCACATCCAGGGCGGAAACAGCTGTACATGTATACTATTCGTAATGCTGGCTAACGGGGCTTCCAGTGTTTTCCCTCTAAGGAACTTTCTTCCTTTCGTAATGCAAGGACTGAATTTTCGGCCACCTGCAGATATTAAAAACTAATGATTAAAATGGATACACATCACCTATACAGCTGGCGATGAAGCGGTCAGGGTCAAAGTGATTGCAGGTGTAACGGAGGCCCTTCTACTGTCCATATGCCCTCCGCGATGGCAAGCATGTAATTAAGGTTCCCATGTATGTCGGCACATGGAAACCCTGAAAACTTCGGTGTGTAGGGGCCTGGAGTCATTGCAGAGATTGTTCAGACTCCACCGTAGTATCGGACCGGACCTCCAGGGTTGGCAGCCCTGGAGGAGCGGGGGTGTACCCAAGCGGCTAGCCTTGCTACAGAAGGAATTGAACAATCATCAAACGTGACAGGGTTCACTTAAACACCCTGGTCTTGAACCACCCGTTTCGCCAGAAGCAAAACGGAGGAAGAGTTATGAGACTGCAAGGTTAGAGAAAAATGCTAAAATTATACAGAGGGCTCTGTACAAGCATAGTTTTTGTAAACAAAAATATTTGGTCATTAGTAGAGAAGAAAGTAATTTTTGAAGGATAAGTCCTTTCGTTATTGCTCGATAGATAAACAATTGTGCTGGAGGCCCAGTAAAGGAAATCCTAAAGATTTATAACAGACTTCATGTAGAGACGGTTAATGACAACCAGTCACAGAAGATCCTTGAGCTAATGAAGATAGGTGAGTTTGCTATACGAGTCGATCCGCACAGCACTCTCAATACTTCAAAGGGTGTTGTGCTTTATCAGAATCTACTTTACTGCAAGGAGCAGGAAATTAGAAGAGTTGGCACGTCAAGGAGTGATTGAATGCCAAAGGCTGAACATGAGAAGAAGTGGCAAATTTCTTCCATCTGCCTCTCATGTTCTTACTTTCAACAAACTAACCCTGCTGAAGAACGTACATGCAGGAATACACAGGTTGGATGTGCAAGCTGTTGTGCCACAACTGATGAGATGTTTCAGGTGTCAACATTTTGGCCATGTGCAAAAGGCTATAAATATGCATGTGTGGTGAGGAAATTCATGGAGAACCATGCAAGAATCCTCCTTCTGTATGAACTATAAAGGACAACACTCTGTATATCAAGGAATTGTCCTGTTTACAAAGATGAGGTAGCTGTGCAGGAAGTCAGCTATATCGAAGCAAATAAGATTGTGAACGTCCGCAAGCCTAGAGCAACAATTTATGCTCAGGCTGCGGCTACAGTTCCTGCTCCAATTGCTGTTTATACAGTCAGCTTCTCAGCAAACTTGCATCCACATTGGCCACTATGATTGAGAGTAATTGACAATAGAATGAAGTCTCTCATCATAAGGAATTTATAAAGCCTGTGATAAAGATATAGCCTCCAGCTAATGCACCGAATATAAGCAAAAGCAGATGTGAAAAGACACCTGGCTAAACCAGCGGTTCTAGTGAGTCTGCACAGTATTTTAGATGATGGTGCGATAAAAGTGGTTACTTAGAGTCATCTAAGGATGCTTCCTAGCCTCCTTCAACTGAGGTGGTTTCCAAACCACATAAGGGTCCTGTTTCTCACCTGCCTGAGGCGGTGACTGGTGCGTCTCCCACCTCGTAACCGGCACCAAACCATGTCCATTGTTATCTGTGGCTTCGATGGTCTCCAATTCTGAGATTGGGAGCTATACGGACGATGACATTAATAAACACAAAGCTGTTCAGAAAATCCAGGCAATAAACTAATTAAATATTAGCGAGTTTGTCAAACCTATGAGCTCCAATGCTTGGTACATGATGTAGACCTAATTTGTATAAGCCTGCGCAGGTAATATGTTTCTGCCAAAATGACACGTTTCAATTAAGAAGATAATAACCTTTTGGTGAGATCAACCGCCAAATATAAGAGTTAGAGATGGAGTAGCCATATTAACATCAACTAAGATCACCTAAGCAGTTGATCTAAACACAAATCTACAAGTGGTTGCAATCAGAATGAAGCGTTCACTCAAGATCACAATCTACAGCATATACTTGCCATATTTTAATTGGAAGGAGGATGACATAACACGATTAATGGGTCAGCTTCCGCCCCCCCCCCACCCATACTATTGGTGGGCAACTTCAATGTGCATAATTCTCTTTGGGGGTCAAATCGAGTAGAAAGAGAATTGGAGAAGTTCCTGCTGAATTCTCATTTCATTATCTAAATTATGGTTCAGGAACTTTTTTTCAATGCTATAGATGGACTGACATCCTGCGTAGATCTAGCACTCATAAGTGGATTGATAACACCAATGTACACCTTCCATGTTTTAGAGGATCTACATGGTAGTGATAATTTTTTGGTGCAAAATGTAACTAATATTACAAGAAAAATATATCCCATCTCCAAAAGACGGCTGTTTAATAAGGTAGATTGGATGAGCTTCACAGCTAGGACAATACTCTCTTAAACAACTGGAGTTATCAAAGCCGATGTTGATGCTATAACTAATGTCATATATAGCTTAAGTGAAGCTATTAAAAAGAAATAAAACAATATAATGCTTTTAAGAAACATCCAACATTAAAAAATCTAATTGTCTTTAAAAAATACAGGTGTATGCAAAACGACTTATGATAGATGCTAAAAAACTATCTTGGCAGCAATGTGTGTCATCCATTGGCAGAAACACAACTGCATCAGACATCTGGAAGAAAGTGAAAGCGTTTAGTGGGTGTGCAAGCTTTGTTCCCATAACTCTCATTCAATACCAAGATGACGTCAAAGATACTTCAAACAAAATTGCAGAGCTACTAGCCAATTATTATGATGAAGGCATAAAACAGAACTTGATGGTCTACTAAATTTCACAACTGAAATAAATTATTCATATAATGTACCTTTTAAAACAGAAGTACTTGTGAAAGCGTTGGAGAAAAGTCAGCAACACAGCTGCTGGTCCGGATGAAATTATGACATGATCAGACACCTAAATACCACTGCAAAACTTAGATTGTTAGAAACAAGGTATGGTGGGATGGAATGTACCCCCACTGCAGTGGAAAAATGCATATATTGTTCCAATTGCAAAGGATTATAAAAATTTAACAGATCCCAATAGTTACCATACTATATTTTTGATGTGCGCTATGGGAAATATATTTGAAAAAATGATAAATAATAAACTCATTTGTATTTTAGAAAACCTCTTATCAGCACATCAAGCAGGTTTCAGGCAAAATCACTCAACTATTGATAAAATGAACTTCGAGAATGTAATATATAACAGCTTTATCACAAGAAAATATTGTGTTCAATTAAATGAATGGGGCAAAATGCCCCATTCATGTAATTGTCAATTAAGTTTTACCGGTATTACTCGACAACTTATCCATTTGGCCACAGGGGCTCAATTCCTCAGCAACTATATGAATGAATGTACTTTTCAAGTAGTGTCAACAATAAATATTCAACAGAAAAAAGATTGGAAAATGGCAAACTACAAGGCTCACCATTGAGCAGTACCTTGTTTACGATCACCATTAATAAACTGATATTAGCCATTCTAGCAGTGTATGTCAATGATTTGGCAATTGTATACACCAGCTATGGTGAAGTACAAATTGCAACTTGCGATAAATGCTCTCAACAAAGTTATGAGGAATAATGGTTTTGAATTTTCATTAGAGAAAACGGATGTTTACACTTCTGTAGGAAGAGAATTCCTCATTAAAGTCCTGTTTTGACCATCGATAACCATCCTATAGAATAAAAGGAGAATGTGCGATTCTTAGTTCTATTACGGATAAATCCCTTTACATGGGGATTACATATACAGAACTTGAGTAGTACATGCAAAAAAGCACTAAATGCTATTAAATGTTTATCCAACATCAATTGGAAGTCAGATAAAGAAATACTACTGAAGCTGTATAAAGCATTGGTTCAATCGAAATTAGACTACAGATGTACTGTATATTCATCCGCGAGTCACGTTTACGAAAGTTAGATGTAATACATAACTGTGGAAAAAATTGCTTTACCAGAGACGTTAAGCAATTTCTACAAGAGAAATACCGTCATGGCTCTTACCAGCGGTAAATACAAGATTCGATCTCTCTTATGGAAAGAGAAACTGCAGCAATCATCCAACAGGAATTTTTATCAGCAGTCATTGACTGTTCAAAAATCGAATACTTATGGATGTTCCATATATGTAAATGGAGAAGCCCATTCTTTGCAAACTGCCAGTTATGGCAAGTGTTTATACGGCAGAACCTTTTGCCATACAGCAAGCTCCATGCTACTCTAAACATTTCTGTGATAAGAGTGCTTATACGTTTCAATTCATTAAGTACACTTACTGGAATTCGGAACAAGAATATTAAGGACGTATTGCACAAACATCCTATCCATTTTGTGCGTTTTAAATGGACAGCGATGCATATTTGTGCTTTATTTTAATCCAGGCCATGCTGGTATTGCAGGAGACGAAAGTGCAGATGAAGCTGGCAGAAAGGCAACAGTCTCCGATAACCTGGATATAATTTCTGACACGGGGGTATCCTTTGGGTTACATCCTACAGGACTACTTCTAGGGGGGGGGGGAAGGTTAATTGCCACAGGAAACTATGGCTACTGATGTGCTGCTTAATGGTGGTTCCAGTTGCCCCAGGGGTACTTAAAATAAGGGAGACATAAAAGGAAATGTGGTATTGTGAAGATGTTCTTTTTCATTTATATTTTGTTTTATTTTTAATTTTAATATCAGGGCCCTTTACATCCTCTAAGTGTTTTCAGTTTGTGTTTAAATGTCTTGTGTATTTTAGTCTTTTTAATTAAAATGTAAGGGGTCCTTTACACCCTTGCATATGACAATCCTGATGGTTATTTAATTACTATTTTAAAATACAAATTAAAAATAATAACTGAAAATCAAAATCACTTTTGTAGGCACTTTTCATTTTTTTTCAAATAAAGTGTAGAACACACGGTGAAATAAAGTTGAAAGTGAATGAATAATTACTAAAAATAATTCTAATTTTTACTTTATGAAGAGATATTTATTTCAGTTTTAATTTAATTTCAAGTTTATTTACAATCATCCAGCTACTATTTGCAGAAATAATTTAATACCTATGTTGTTTGGATGAAATTAATTTTTTAGCCTGTAAAAAACAGTCTTTAAAACCACCACCTAATTCAAAATTTTTTGAATTTTGAAACACCAGACTTCCTTGTACCCCTATTAAATTACATATACATTTTTCAAAATGAAAAGTACATACAATTTTATTTCATTAATAACTAATTATTATTCATCGTAAAATTTTGTTTACAATCAGAGGTTAATAATTATTAATAAATCAATATATTTAAATTAAAATAATGAGATTAAGTCTGATGTGCCTTCCCCTAAGATCCAAATATTTCATTAATTAAAATCTTATTTGGCTGCAACTCTGGAACCACTGAAAATAAGTACCAAAATGGATATTTCTGTTGAAATCTGAAAACCAAAATTTTTCGGCATCACAATGCTTCCTACTTCATGAAAGTAAGTAAAAACTCACATATGAGATCCATTCTCAGGAAAAAAATTTTAATGTTTTCAGAGAGCAGAGAGAAAAACCATCCATTTTTTGGGTTTGGTGGTACTGTCCTCTTTTCTGAAAGTCAAATATTGTCACTCTTCTCTAAAGACACCATTCAGTCATCTAATTTTTTTCTGCTACTATTTCAGAAAAACAATGTTTAGTCCTGATTGCCTGTCTAAGATTTGATAACGTTTTCACAAAGGAGGGCAAAACTGCAGTAATAGTAGAAATATTTTCCAGATAGCACATTGTGTATCACCTGGAGTCACAGTTGAGATAATTATACCCTTCAGAGGCAGGTGTGGATTTCCCTAAGAAGCCTATAAAAAATATGGCATAAAAGTGATGTGTTTAGCTAATGCCAAAATTTCTTTATATGTTAACGCATACATATACGCAGGAAAGGGAAGTGACAGTGTACACCTCAACGGAGAAGAAAAACAGATGAGCATACATCAAATGCTTATGTTGACTTATCCAGGGAACCAACAGAAATACAACAGCAGATACTTGGTTTACTCTGTTGAACTGCTGAGGAGGAAACTAACATAAATTGGTACAATGAGAAAAGATAAAAAAGCAATTTGAGAGGAATTCCTTCCAAACTCAAGTCGACCTCCTGGTTCTCCCTCTACAGTTTCAGGCATGATGCAACTCTTCTGAGCTACATTCCAAAGAACAATCGAGCAGTCATTCTAACGTCCAAAATGCATCACAATACTTTGGACAGTGAAGAAGAGAAAAGCCAGAAATTATCATGAACTTTAACAGCACAAAGTGAGGAGTCAATCTTCTACATGTGAAGTACACACGGTCTTCTCTTAAAGCTGTAGAACCAGGTGTTGGTCCCATGTCATTTTCTATAGACTCCTGAATATTGGGAGAGTGAATTCTTTTATAATGCATATGAACTTCAAGGACATTCCTGACATGATTTGCTTTGAATTCAAAGAATTGTTGGGAGCTGGTTGTTACTAATCTTCGTACAAGACTGATGAACACCAATCTTCCAAGGGAACTAAGAGCAATCATTGAGAAGGCCAGCTTGAGCCTCATCAGCCTGCAAAATCTCTCTCAAGACAGGTCCCGACTGATAAGAAGCAGAAAAGGAAAATGTGTGCCACGTGCCCATGGGTGAAGAAACTTATGTGCATCATGTGTAAAAAGCCAGTTTGCTTAAGAGTGCAGTAGGAAAGTGTGCAAAAGAAAAGTAAAAAGTGCAAGATGTTACACAAAAAATAAGTTGATGTTCCTCTACATAAGAAAAAATTATAAAAATATATTTTTGCAGTTATTTGGCGATAATTTTTTTATATACTAGATGTTATTCTATTAGTTATAAAAGCTGCTAAGTAATTCTTATCAGCTAACTAGAAATTTTATGTTTTGCTTTGATTATTTAGCTTAAATTTTAGTTTCTTATAGCTTTATTTTTTTATATCAGACAAAGTAATATGACGTTTGCTTTCCTTAGTTAATTTTCTTTTCTGTACTTTTAAGTGAAATTTATAAGTTATTTTTCAATTCAATTTAACTTTTTCATTTCATTACTTTCCACATTAAAAAAATTTGAGCAGCTAGTTTTTAAATTTTCTACTTTTAATAAATACTTTTGATTGTAAAAAGTTTGTGTTTTTCATTATTTAACCATTTTACCTAATTCAGGGTAGAAAAATTCAATCAAAAACAGTAAAATATAAATCACTCAGACACATTATATAAAACACATTTCTGTTGTATTAAGATAAAAGAGAACACAGTTAATAGAAAAAAAACAATATTCTTAAAGATATTAACAAAACTTTTTTTGGGGGCCACACATAAGCTTGAAGCTTGTGCAAGTGATTTGGAATTCTGTAGTGTATGAAAAATGCTGTGCCTGACCAGGATTCAAACCTGGGACCTCCAGATAAAAGTCCTAGACACACTACTAGTCAGTGAAAATAATAATTATGGGCAAGCATTCAAGGAGTTCGTGTGAAAGGATCCCCATCAAAATGAAAAACTGCAAGTAGATTAAAATTCAATCAAAGCCCAACATACTTTCATTATCATTCAAGATACACTATCAATTCTGAGCGCTGATTTTATCTTTGATGAAACACTGCTATACACAATCATGGAGTGTGATGAGTTGTCACAGAGTAGTAAGTTATCTGAGGAACAGAACATATTGTACTTCAGATCACACAAGGTAACCCCATACAATTAATAACCTGGTGTGCCTCAAATGCCAACGTCTCATAGTACAACAATAATGTATTAAGTTTTTTTAATAACACTGTGCTTATTGTCAACAATTAACCCGTTACTTGCCAAGTTACCTACATATGATATTCATGTACAGAAGATATATTATATCAAAATTGGCAGATTCAAGCTTCTTTTCTGCTCTGGATTACAATCGCCCTACAGAAATTAATATGTGCATCATGGCTGGCGAAGTTATTACTAATCATATGCTTTTAAATATCAAATTTTAAATCTTTAAATATTCAAAACATCAGCCATGGATTTATTAAAATATACACACAAAAATTAAAAACAAGGTAATACTAAGGGATTTCTAGTTCCTTAAAATAATTTTTTCATATTACTTGTTTCTAAATGAGAAAGCAAATTTTAAAAAGAGACTGAAAATCGTAAGATTTTTCATCCACTTTTTTAAATGTTGCTTTAAAAATGAAACTGGAGATTTTCCAAAATTATAGGGCGACATAATCCTATGATAAACCTTATGATCAAATCAAATCATGTTATAACATGATAGAAATGACTAAATTAACAGAATTTAACAAAAAGAATATAACCATTTTCAAAGTTCATCAAACCAATGCTGTATCAGTCAATGTCAATTTATTGGTACCTACGGGGATGTAGGAAAAAAAAAGGAAATATTGCTTTAAAATGTTGAAGTTATTTCAAGCATTCCTGTTATAAAAGAAAGGCTTCTTGTGTAATTGTAGGATATTGTGTAATTTTATGTTTTGCTTTGATTATTTAGCTTAAATTTTAGTTTCTTATAGCTTTATTTTTTTATATCAGACAAAGTAATATGACGTTTGCTTTCCTTAGTTAATTTTCTTTTCTGTACTTTTAAGTGAAATTTATAAGTTATTTTTCAATTCAATTTAACTTTTTCATTTCATTACTTTCCACATTAAAAAAATTTGAGCAGCTAGTTTTTAAATTTTCTACTTTTAATAAATACTTTTGATTGTAAAAAGTTTGTGTTTTTCATTATTTAACCATTTTACCTAATTCAGGGTAGAAAAATTCAATCAAAAACAGTAAAATATAAATCACTCAGACACATTATATAAAACACATTTCTGTTGTATTAAGATAAAAGAGAACACAGTTAATAGAAAAAAAACAATATTCTTAAAGATATTAACAAAACTTTTTTTGGGGGCCACACATAAGCTTGAAGCTTGTGCAAGTGATTTGGAATTCTGTAGTGTATGAAAAATGCTGTGCCTGACCAGGATTCAAACCTGGGACCTCCAGATAAAAGTCCTAGACACACTACTAGTCAGTGAAAATAATAATTATGGGCAAGCATTCAAGGAGTTCGTGTGAAAGGATCCCCATCAAAATGAAAAACTGCAAGTAGATTAAAATTCAATCAAAGCCCAACATACTTTCATTATCATTCAAGATACACTATCAATTCTGAGCGCTGATTTTATCTTTGATGAAACACTGCTATACACAATCATGGAGTGTGATGAGTTGTCACAGAGTAGTAAGTTATCTGAGGAACAGAACATATTGTACTTCAGATCACACAAGGTAACCCCATACAATTAATAACCTGGTGTGCCTCAAATGCCAACGTCTCATAGTACAACAATAATGTATTAAGTTTTTTTAATAACACTGTGCTTATTGTCAACAATTAACCCGTTACTTGCCAAGTTACCTACATATGATATTCATGTACAGAAGATATATTATATCAAAATTGGCAGATTCAAGCTTCTTTTCTGCTCTGGATTACAATCGCCCTACAGAAATTAATATGTGCATCATGGCTGGCGAAGTTATTACTAATCATATGCTTTTAAATATCAAATTTTAAATCTTTAAATATTCAAAACATCAGCCATGGATTTATTAAAATATACACACAAAAATTAAAAACAAGGTAATACTAAGGGATTTCTAGTTCCTTAAAATAATTTTTTCATATTACTTGTTTCTAAATGAGAAAGCAAATTTTAAAAAGAGACTGAAAATCGTAAGATTTTTCATCCACTTTTTTAAATGTTGCTTTAAAAATGAAACTGGAGATTTTCCAAAATTATAGGGCGACATAATCCTATGATAAACCTTATGATCAAATCAAATCATGTTATAACATGATAGAAATGACTAAATTAACAGAATTTAACAAAAAGAATATAACCATTTTCAAAGTTCATCAAACCAATGCTGTATCAGTCAATGTCAATTTATTGGTACCTACGGGGATGTAGGAAAAAAACAAGGAAATATTGCTTTAAAATGTTGAAGTTATTTCAAGCATTCCTGTTATAAAAGAAAGGCTTCTTGTGTAATTGTAGGATATTTTATACAGTTGTTACTATATTTAAATGACAGAAAAAAGTTCTCATAATATAACTACCATAGAATTCTTATTGAAATTAATTGGGGGTCAATGGTAAATATTACAATGATAATAATGGAAAAGGTAGATTTCACTGAATATTTCAATCTCAATGCATATTTTTATATAACTATTAAAATTGTATGTAGAGGCCTCTTAAAATGTATCTATGTACTTAAAAATTGCTGGGAAAAGATCTTAGAAGTTATTATTAATTTAAAGAAGCAGACAAAATAATAATCTTTTAATTATTTGGTAAACTCTAAATTACTTTGATAATTTGTATCATCTTCTAATTTTTATTAAATTATTTTAAAAAAATATTACACTAAATTAAACACAAGCAGGATTAACTTTAGATGGTGCTTTTAATTCTTTAAAATGTATGATCGTTGTTTTTTGTTTAATATTAATTGGTATAAGTAATACACATGTATCAAGACCTCTTAGCTTCATTAACTATGACAACTTTGCAACACCTTGCCCATCTGATTTAATATCTTTTACATGCCCATGTTGATTTTTAAGTAAAAAAGCAATGGTTCCCAACTAGAACTATATTTTGTTTTTATAAAACAAAATTTTTTTTATTAATGATATATATTTTATATTAGTAGTAAAACTTAAAAATAAAACTAATTTTATTTTTATTTTGTGGAAGAAGTTCCGGTGGTAAATTTTGTTAGATTGTTAAAAGATCTGTTAAAACATTTTTAGGTTTATATACTATTATATATATTATAATTATGTATATTATATATTATAATATATTTCTCATTTTTATTGTCATTACTGCTCAATTTTATATTCTGTTATGTAGTCATTAGTGTTTTCAAATAAAAATTCATTAAATCCTAAATAAAAATATATATTCCAGAGTTCCTGCAAAGCATAAGTCTCTATATTGTTACTCTTTCTGAATTTATTTTCTTATTTTTATCTAAATTCAACTTATCTTTTTTCTGAATGGATTTTTTCATGTAGTGGCACTTTGAAACCCCTACACATTTCTTTTCAAACTTTACTAAAGATAAAAATTATGAAGAAAATACTTGTTCAATGCCAGCATCTTCAATTAACATTTAAGGTGATAACCTTTTATATATACACTGATCACTTTTCTAGCATGCAATATACTCATACATATATAAAATCAGCAAATTCAGGAGAATGTTTTGAAAGGATGATTTAATAAATCCTCATATGTTTAACACAGGAAACTGAACAGATCTTAAAGATTGCTCATACTGGGAAAAAAAGTAAAACTAGATGATGTAAGAAAGGATGACAAATAAATAATTGACTTCTAACCCCAATACGTGTTTCTTTAATGCAAGGTACAAAAGAAAAAAAGTTCATTATCTTTTGTGTTATTATTTTACTGAATACTTTAATAAAATGCTTTTACAGTTTATGAAAATGTAAGAATAATTTCATAACATTATACGGGTAGTTTTTTTTATGTGTTTTTCATTTATATAAGATGCAATTTACTTTTATATTAAGAATTATGGTATAAATTCATGTTATCTATTCTGGTAATTCAATTTTTTATGTTCCATAACTTCAGTAGACTATATAAAAACATGTAATGTTTAAGAAAATTTAAGCCAGTATCTTAAAAAGAAATTTTTCTGATTGTTAATTCAGTGTTATTTTTAAACCTATAGTGAAAAATAAAAAAAATATATTAAAATGGCTAGGAATCTTTGTAATTATCGAAAACAGGAACAATTTCTTAACAAAAATATAGAACACGGTACCAGAATTTGAAATTTTACAACTAAAAGATGTTTTTTGAAATACTGCAAAGTACATTGGTCTAAATTAATACAGCTTATTCCTATCAGTTTTAATGTAAGTTATCAACTATG
The DNA here is from genome assembly GCF_047948215.1 of Lycorma delicatula. Classification (NCBI taxonomy): domain Eukaryota; kingdom Metazoa; phylum Arthropoda; class Insecta; order Hemiptera; family Fulgoridae; genus Lycorma; species Lycorma delicatula. The sequence continues at coordinate 188,504,240 of NC_134455.1, forward strand.
TAAATACAATGATGTAAAAGCACAAAAATAATTTCCTAAAAAACAATTTTAGCAACAAATAACATCAAAATTCTCAAATACTTAACAGAAAAATTTTATACAATCTTTTAAAAAAGTAATGAAATGTTCAAAATATATATATATTTTTTGTTTAAAAGGTCTAGAAGTTTATTATTGCCTTGGCATTTTTTTAATACGCTTTATATTACAGTGTAGGATGTAGGGGGTATACCGAAATTAAACGACTAGCACTAGATAGGGAATCTTGGAGAGCTGCATCAAACCAGTCAAATGACTAAAAAAAAATATTACAGTGTATTCACTTCAAGAAGCTTACTTACTGGTGAATTAAATATAAAAAAATTACAACTGGATTTCTTCAGATTAACTACTATTTACAACATTAAAACAAAGGATAAATTTATATGGCAAAGAAAATTGTTCCATTATGTAGTTTGTAAAGTAGAATTACTGAAGAGAAAGCTTTTTTCAAAATGTGTATCATAATGCCATCACCAATTTTAAATTAAATCATTACTAGTTTAAGTTAATAAAACTTCTTAGTGAATAAATCTGTCTTAGTGAGGTACTCTACAGATAGAAAGGTGTGTTGTAAAAGGTTTTACAATAACTATTTTATAGCATTACAATAAGTTAAATAATAATTATTTATTACAAACACATTAAATATAAGATACTGTGTAATGACAATTATAAAATCTGAAAAATAACAATAGATTTATTCAAAGTAATTTTATTAAAAAAACATTTATCAATACTTTAATATTCCTTCATAAAACAACATACATTAAATGAAGTCTGCTGAACCAACACAGATATTTTATTCTTCAGCGCCATCCACCTGCAAGACAATTATCTACTATTAAAATACATTTTTACTTATTAAACCCATTCTTATCATACAAATAATCTAATGTCTGCCAGACATTTCACAATTTTTATGTAGAGACAAAAAGAGTTTCAGGATATGTTCATCTGAAAATAAAGAAAAAAAATCATAAACTCATTTTCACTGTGATTCTATGCCAAGGGTAAAATGAAGCCATATTGAAATTAAGAGGTAAATTTGATGGTTTGATTTGGTCTTTGATCTGAAAATTGAAATCAGTCCCAAATGATGTAATTTTTGAGAAAATGATTTAAAAAACTGAGTCTTGTTGAAAACAAAAGACTGAAATATAGCATTAAAAATACTATTAACATTTTAAACCAAAATGATTTTAATATTGGAAAAAATTTAAACAATATCAATTATTAAATAAATAAAAGAAGAAATTTTAATAGAACAATAGCTTAATGGCACTATATTCAAATTTAATTATAATGTTAAAAAATTCATTAATTATTTACAATAAATACAATTCTTGAAAATGAAATTAGAAATATGTCAATTCAGATGGCGTAAAGTGGAGTTTTAGAAATGTGCTTTTAGTGGCAATCAAGTAAAGCAAACAAAATTATATTTTCTGACAAATGGATAAAATTGTGAAGTTTAAACGCCAATGAACATATCAAAAGTTAGATTTCATTTTAAAGGATACTACCCCTTGTTTTTGACAGTTATGGGCTGCTGAATTTAAATGTGGTCTTACATCCATACAAGAAGAACACTTAAACCGCCTAAATACTGCTATGTCTGATGAAATAATCACAAAAATGCACAATCCCATATCAAATGATACAAACTCAAGAATTTAAATGAAACATGGATTTGCCAAAGAAAGTGAAAATGGTTCAATGTGCAATCATGGCTACCAGTTTTTGGGATTCTCATGGTATGATGTTTTTAGACTATCTGGAAAAAGGAAGGACTATCACTGGAGATTATTGGGCTTCACTGCTGGACCTATTGAAGAGTGCTACTATTCAGCCTAACTTTCTCATCTGGCCAAAAAGAAATTGCTCTTATATATTGATAATCCACTGAATACATCTTGGGTAGATTGAATCAGGTTTTGGAATATGTATGGCAAGATCTTAATGTGAAAAATTCAATTTCTCGAAAAAATTTGACCATTTATAGCCTTGGCTCTAAGAATTATTAATGGGTGCCAGAGGAAGAAAGGGACAGGTAATGTATTATAAATTAATGTATCTCTTCTAACATGATACAAATTACATATCCAAATAATATAAACTACAGAAACTAGGCGGTTGTATGCCAATTTCATTACACTGGATGCTAATAAAGTTTTTATTAGTTATCTGTAAAAAGAATTAACTGATTAGTTATTTTTAATAACTAATTTACATCATCAAAATTGTGCTAAGGTAGAGTAGCTTCTCATATACAATAAGACTAAACAGATAAATTAATAATTTATCCATAACTTCTTAATTTTGCTTGTAGAGAAACGTTTTTTATGCAAAATTGTCTGTTTTCTACTGGTGGTTTTTATTTTTTCTTAAGGTCAATAAACAAAATATTGACGAAAAACTATCTTTTCACAAAGATAAAAATTTACAAACTCAATCAAATCTAAGGTTAAATATTGATGACATATTTCTACATAAATCTACAAAATTGCATAAAAATATCAGTTTTCATTAATTTTTTTATAACAGCATGTTATAATTAACTTTCTTAATTACTTTTAATTACATCAGTTTTTGAAAAACTGATCAAAAGCTTTGTTTGAATCTTTTACTGTTAGATATGAGTTTTCTAACTTATCTTTACTGGTTTAAAGAAAGATTATGATGCGTTTCAGAATCAACCTTGTACTTACTAAGACATCATGGTGACATGCAAATATTACGACATCATGCAGATATTTATGAAGAATGGAAAAACTGTAGCCCTCAAAGTAGAACCATCAGATACTACTGTCTGATGGTTCAGTCATGACAATTTCTGGGGATTACACAACATGATGTTTGGGAAGTTGTTAATGTGAAATGTAAATGGCAGAAGTATGACCAAATGACTATGATATTTCTCAAATATGACACTTAAAATCTTATTCTGTTGAAAAAATATATTCAAAATATATTTAATTTATTAAAATATATTCTGTTTATACTTAATATTCAGTTTTTGAAAAACCATCTCTGCAAAGTAACAATTAAAATGTTTTTATATTTGAAAAAACTGAATTAATAATGACTGGTTTTGAGCATTAGGCCAAGGTACTAAAACACAGTTTTCTAAAAAAAAAAAATGCAATTTTTAAATAAAATATATAGATAACCCTTATATAATAAATAGGTGATAGTAGTAAGCTCAAGAACAAAATGCTATACTGACATTTTCATTTTTTCGCAATTTGTTTGTTATAGGAGTTTTATCAACTTGCAAATTTTCACAGTAGATCTGGTTTAACGAGACATCAGAAAATAAAAATACTTTGATTTTATAGCCTTGGATCTTATGAATCCATACTTTTTTGAATTTTTTAATTATCTAATAGGAACAGGGTTTAAGGAAGTTTATTTACTGCACACCTTCAAGTTATGCTATTTATGTATGATAATAGCTGTAGCATGATTTTAGTGCTTATTGTAAAATTTGCTAGTGTCCTTACTTTTGCTCATAGAAAAATGTAGCTATCTATCGGTGCTTTTTATTTCTACATGTGATTAAAAACAAAGCCATAAGGCAAACAACTAAAAATGTTTTCTTAATTTAACAAATTAAAATAGAATCGCTCCAGTCCGCTAGGGTACACTTTATATTCAACATATTTTACCAAATCCATTCCAAATTCCAATAATTTATTTGCTGTAGTAAACTTTGAGTTTAAAATCTCTACAGACTCTTCTATTATACTACTTATAATTTAGTTTATAGAGGAACAAGTGTATATACTCACAACATACACAATAACATATTTAAAACCAACCTATAAATACACAATATGATCGCTGAAACATTAAAAAAAAATACTGTAGTGATTTTTTGTCATAGGTTCATTATTATAGTACACATAATTATACCTATTACTATTATACAATGTAAAACTGAATCCTTAGATTTCAATCCTCTAAACTTGCTTCTGATCTGAGATATAAATGGAAAAAAATCATTATAAAACTCCTATTTTTAGAGATATTCAGAAACCACTTGAATTCAAAAATGTCCAACTTATACTTTTTATATTTTAACTACTTGCCTTAACAGTCAACTTCAGAGCATTTTATTTTTAATTTAAATTTTATCACTATCTCTGAATATTGTTAAATCTATAATCTGTTTACAAACTTCATTAAAAAAGAAGTTTATGCTAAAGTAATGTTTGTAAACAACATATATACTGATTGCATAGGTAAAAAATGTTGAAAAACAAACTCCACTTCAAATTAAAGTATTTTATAAACTCTATCAAATTTAATGAATGCTATAACCAGATCTTTTAAAAAACTCCTTACAGTAAAATCAACTATTAGACAATTACATGTTTAAGAAGTTACGTACCTTTCTCTGTGTTATAATCTGAAAGAGTTCGTCCATCTTCAACCTGCTTTAGGGCAAATACAAGTCTCTGCTGGTCAGATGGGATGCCTTCCTTAGCCTGGAGGTATGCCATAACATTTTCAATATTGTCTGATGATTCTACTTCGAGGGCTATGGTTTTTCCATTCCTCATAAATATCTGCATGCCACCACGAAGTCTTAATACTAAGTGCAAAGTTGATTCTGAAACACAATTCCTTCTTTAAAATCAGTAAAAAGATAGAACTCATATCTAACAGTAAAGAAATTATTAACAAATCACCTAAATATTTCAGTTTATAAAAACCTCAAAATTTAAGAAAAGTTAAAATAATACACTTTATAAGTCCCTTGGGATGGAAGTAAATTACATAATACTAAAAAAAAGGGAAATAATACTACTATGGGAAAGTGCAATCAAAAGTGTCAAATATCATATACATCGTGTATTAGGAAAAACAATTATCAAGTTTGAGGAATTTTATACAGAGTTGACATAGATTGATGCTTGTCTAATTCTCACCCTATTTTTGCTCCACAAACCATAGAGACCCAGTACCACTTTCACCAGGACATTTTCTTATTGGATGTCTTCTCACATCTTTACCTGGTCGCTGGCAACTGCTCCAAAAATTTATACAATCCATTTGGAAACTATGGTCAAAGGACTACCTGCATTATCTTCAACAACGCAACAATGGCATTTTCCCACCTATAACCTTTAGGTTGGAGAACTAATTCTGATCACCAATGAAAATACTTCACCCATGCATTGGAAGCATGGAGTTATAACTAGTTTATGCAGGTTCTGACAACACGGTTGTGGATTTACAAACAGCTAATTGGTCACTAAAGAGACCTATACATAAATTAGATAATTAAAATGATATTTCAAGATATTGAAATATCTTTAAATGGTTGAAGGAAACTGGATGAAATTTTTATGAGTGGAATTGAAAAACTTGACACAAGTGTTTGGAAAAACTTTGTGAATGTAAAAAAATAGAGAAAAATTTATAGTTTTTTGTTCAATAAAAAAGAATTGTCTTATTAATATGCGTGTTTCATATAGGGAGTGTAACTTGCTTTCTGATCATTCCTTGTAATTCAAATTAAAAAACTTATCTTTGTATGCATGTTACACTGCTTTTGGCCTCATACCTCAAGATTAACCAAACCAATTTTCTTCAAATTAGACTTAAGTGTTTCTTAGAAGGGGAATGATCATAATATTTTACAAATTTGTTAATGGGTGGAGGGGGATATATTACAAAAAACTATTATCAATTTTCTTCATAGGCATCTTAGAGAAAAGTTTATATTAATGCAAATTGTTTACCAACAATGCAAATGCAAACCAAACATATTTTTCTTCAAAAAGTCAATCTCAACCTTCATCTCTTAAAATTGAAAAATCTCATTCTTTGCTCCCTTTGGACTAATTTTATTTTTTGTTTTATAAATGTTAAAAAAAAAACTATTTTAAAATTATTTGATTTTTATTATACTTTATAATTTTTTTATACATTTATAAATTGCAAATTTAATTAAGCAAAACCAAGTTTCAACTTCTAGACCATGATTCTTATAAAATTTGAAAAATTAGCAGTAAGCATATACAGTGTTAAATACATTTTAACTTTAATTTCATATTATGACCAAATTTTTTTTTTTGAAGAAAAAAAAATTTGAAAAATAATTATTACTTAACATTATGTCTTATGAACAAGAAAAATTTTTTTACTAAAAAGGTTTTCTAATTAAAATTTCAGACCCCTTAATCTTTAAAGTAAAAAATTTATCCAGCAAAGCTGAAACAATATTATACAATGTAAAAGCTGTGCAAGGTATTGAATGACTTGTTTGAGAGAGCTAGGAAAAATCAAGCAATATTTTGTCAGCTTCTTTTTTCTGCTTGAAAATAAATGAAAATTTTTTTTCTTCATAAAATAAATGTTCAACTCCTAAGTCTACACAAAAGAAACATTTATTTTTTGCATGTTTCTAGTTGCAGCTTCTAATTTTTGACAAAACTGAAATCTGGGATTTAGAGTGCATGAAAATATATCTTATAGTATTTCCCTTAGGAAATTTATAACCACATATTAATAAAATTATTTAATTTTATTGATACTTGTCAATTAGTATAAACTGTATGAAATGGAAACTCTGAGAAGTCTGTCACATGCAATTAAACATTCATTCATTCAATACTATGTTATAGTATCTTTAATCTGACTTTATAGTTTACAATAAGAAAAAGAAGAATATCAGTAATAAATAAACAAAATTAAAATTCTTCAGCCCTTTCTGAATATTATTGTCAGATAATGTTCTCCCATCTTCTAACTGTTTACCAGCAAATATCAGCTTCTGTTGGTCTGGTGGGATACCTTCTTTATCATGGATCTTTGCCTTAACATTTTCAATGGTGTCTGATGATTCTACTTCTAGAGTAATAGTTTTTCCAGTCATGTTTTCACAAATATTTGCATGTCACCACGTAATCTTAACACCAAATGTAGTTGATTCCACAACAAATTAAATACTTTTTTTTTGCACATAAAAAATGCCATATGTGAAATAAAGATAAAACAACTGCTGATCCCATGGTGTAACTTTTGATAGCTGCCTACCTAGCAAAGAGGAGTCGTAATATCATCCTCCTAATATCTAGTTTATGTTAGAATGTACATCGTGAAATATATATAGTCTCAACACAAAATAAAGCTCCAGCTCAAATACATAAAAAAAAGTATATATTATAAAATTAAATGATGTTATGGTCAGTTTAATGGAAAAAAGGCAAATTTAATTAATAAAAGAATTTAGAATATCTAATAAGTTAAATTTTAAATAAAATTAAATTAATAATTTATTATTAAAATTTAAACCAATTAAAAAAAAAATAACACTGGATTTATATTATGCTTATACCTGCTACTACAAATTAAAACTGTTTATGTAATCATCTGATTTAGACTTTTTCCAACTCCTTTTAGTCTGACAGAATCCATCTTTGGTAACATTGTTTCACTACAACTTATAGAATTCAAATGGATAATCAATCAGTCAACCAGTATTCAAAACACATTCTATACTCCAAAATTAGTTTTCAATTCCAATAACATGCTAACAATATTCTGGCCACACATCATCTACAGCAGGAGTTTGCAAACTACAGCCAGCAAGCAAATATTGATTTTACATAAAAAAACTAAAAATCAAATTACATGCTGTAAGGCAACAAGCCAACAGCAGAGTTGTGAATAATTACTGCATATGGCGCTAGTGTTGCATGCTGTCATCTGCTGTTGTTCAACTAGTGTTTGTCAATTCTCACAGTTTTGTTTTAGTGGCACGTGTAGTGGTGGTATTGATGCTCTGCAATATTTTGTTCTTTTTGTTTTATTTTATTTATTACTCACCATTACCACGTCATTCTCAAGATCAGATAAGAGAAAAGTGGAATTCAAATGTTGTGCTTTTAAAACAGAATAGAATGAGAATTATTTTGTAATAAAATTAATTATTACATTTTTTATGTAATCATGTAATAGCTGTGCGAAACTATGATTGCTAAAATTGGTAAGTTTAAAATGAAATGCACAACACAATTTATTCATAAAATTAAAAAATGATAATGAAGCAACAACTAGTCAGCTTATGAATAGTTCTTTTTTAACCATGAAAAGAAACAATTTACTGGTGAATAATATAATTTTTGCTTGTAGAAGCGGAAGAAATGTGTCCAGAGAAAATAGATTTGTATCGATATGTCAGTCTTTTGTTGAGAACAACAATTAGAAGATTTGAGGACCTAGCAGTCAATTAAAAAACAAGACAAAAAATTTCAGTAGGTTTTCAGTGGCACTTGAGTCGGCAGATATTATTGATACTGCCCAATTTGCTGCTGTTTATTTGAGGGGTCAGTACAGTTGGAGGTGACTGAAATATTAGCTTTATGAATATATCTTCAAGGAAGTAAGGAAAACAATTTGCAATGGATCAGTTGAAATGTGTTACAACTAATGGCGCTAAAAATACGTGTGGAATGGGGAAAGGATTAATTTTTCAACAAAATTTTAAGCCTTTTTGAGGTAAATCTTCAAAACCTCTGGTAATTCATTGTATTATTCACCAGCAGACTCTTTGTGAAAAATACCTCAATATATCATGTGTTACTGTACCAATTGTGCCAGCGATTAACTTTATCTGCTCTGCTGGACTTAAGCATTGTCATTTTTTATTTGAGACTGAAGCCGAATATCCTGACTTTCCTAACCATACAGCAGTTTTGACGACTCAGCAATGGAAAAGTTTCATTAAGATTTGTTGAACTTTGAGAACTAATAGAAATTTTTCTAAATGAGAAAAACTGCCCATATCCACTATTACCAAACAGTGAATGGCTATGGAAATTAGCATTTGCTACAGACAGTGGGATATATAAAGAATTTAACTTCAAATTTCAGGGAAAACCAATGGTCATATGTGAAGTATAATTTATCGTCGAAGTCATATTGCAGAAAATTTGCATTGTATGAAACGCAGACCACATTAAACAAGTTTAACCATTTTGCAGCAAATAGTTCTCTGAACTTAAACTACACTTACAAAACCAATTTTTTTTAAGTGCAAGACACTTCCATATTTCAAAATCCATTTCACTGTACAATTGAGCTTCTAACAGAGTGATTGATCTCAAAAATGATGTTTGAAGAAATGGATCTAACCCAATTCTATAAATATCTATTTGAAGATAAATATAATCAATAAAAATCATATGCATGGTAATTTGTATCTGTATTCCAGTATACTTAGCAAAGTGAAAGGACATTTTTGAAAATGTGTGTAAAATTGCAATTCAGATTATTATTAACTAATATGTTGTTTATCCAGTATGATGAAATATTATCTCAGAAAAATAATTACTTCACAAGTACAAAATTTAACCTGTTCTATAATAATTATTATTCCCTAAATGAGCTCAAATTCTGGAAAATCAAATTAACAGAATGACCATGTTTTAATATAATGCTGTCATGAGAATAGTAAGTTAAAACTGGATTCAATGCTTGTATTAACAAAGGTAACTTTGCCATAAGCATTCATTTTTCTAAGGAAATATTTTTAGTTTTTACCCAAGACAACATTTATACTTTAAGGTTGGCCAAATTTGTCACAATGGAATGGATGTACAAGCAACACTACTTGTTAGCAAGTTTTTCTAACCCATTTTTCAAAGTTCTGTTTTTCATACTTCACTGGTTATTACTTGTTTTTGAACAGAGGTCAATCTTATTACAGCATTAGGAACATTTTTTTATGAAAAAATTTTGTTTGTAAAAAGGGGAAAGAATTGTAATTCTATATACATTAAAACTCTTTCCTCTTAGGAAATTAGTGAACAGATTCACTCATTGATTCCACCCTCTCAAGTTTTTGTGTTGAATTTAGATTAAAATGTTACTTCAACCAGATAAATGAAGTCTTTTTTTGTCATAGGGATATCTCATTTCTAAGCGATAATATATTATAAGATTATGTTTAAATGTATTACTTCTTTGAAACTGGTTTCATTTCCTGTCAAATAAAAATTGTGTGTAATCCCCAACAGCTGATGATTTATAGATGTCAAACATAGTTTCCCTCTTTGCAACTTTTATCTAAAATGTTGAAACTTGACTGATAATTTTCAAGAACGCTTTAACTTCCTTCTTTATCAAAGTTATTTTCATCTATTTGTGTTTATTGAATATTGCTTTATATTTTGATTCCTTGTTAAAGCTGGTTCATGTTAATGATTAATGGCTCATTATAATGATTAGTCCAGTTTACCTGATTCTCAGCAATTTTATGGTTAGCTATAGGTAGCAGTGAGCTGTGATGAGTCTTCCTAATAAATCTCATTACATATAATTTCTTTGTCTTTCCCTTTCCTTGTAAATTTTTCCTTCACTGAATTCATTGTTAGTGAAATTAGGTAAAAAATATAAAGAAATTAAAAAACATCAGCAAACAAGTCCCTAAAGATCTCTTAGGTAAGCACACAAATCATTTTAACGAATCAGAAGTCTGCCTTTAACTAACAGACCACAATTCAACAGGTACCACAATGCATAATAAATAGTAATAGTTATTCATAGGTGGTTCATATTTGTTAGTTCTGCTCTGGAATGTAAATAAACTGTCTACTGTTCAGGACAATATGAATGGAATAAATAATTAAAACTATGTTTAAATAACCTACCCACCATACACAATCTCTTGTACTTACATTTGATAATATTATATATGTTAACAGGAGACATGTACTAAAAATGAAATACATACACATTCACAAAATTTATTTATATATAACAAATAATTATACCTTGACATTAAATTTAATAATAAATGAAAATATGTACATTACTGGAACAATTGTAATTACTGTAAATACATGTATGGCCGACTCATCACAGCTCACTGCTACCTATAGCTACCCATAAAATTGCTGAGAATCAGGTAAACTGGACTAATCATTATAATGAGCCATTAATCATTAACATGAACCAGCTTTAACAAGGAATCAAAATATAAATGATTAAACCAGCATTTTGGTAACCCAACAATTGGAAAACTCCAATTTCATTAAACCTTAGATATAATAAAAACTGAAATAAGATACACATACTGAATAAGATCATACTATGAAAGCTTTACCTTTCTGTATATTGTAATCTGAAAGGGTTCGTCCATCTTCTAGTTGTTTACCAGCAAATATTAGTCTCTGTTGATCAGGTGGGATGCCTTCCTTATCCTGAATTTTTGCCTTAACATTTTCGATGGTGTCTGATGGTTCTACTTCAAGAGTGATGGTTTTTCCAGTTAATGTCTTTACAAATATTTGCATACCACCACGCAGCCTCAACACTAAATGCAGGGTTGACTCTAAATACAGGATAAATGTGGTTAATTACTTCAATAGGAAAAAGTATCTATTAGTAAGATATAATTCACATAGAAAACTTTTTGTCTTTGAAGGATTATCTTAGTAATCACTGATGGGAAAACTGACTAGCATTACTCCTTAGTTTCAAATAAGGAAGATCAGAAAACTATCCATGAAAAGTTCTTTTAGTTTGATATCTTGTCATTAAAAAGTTCTTTTAGTTTGATATCTTGTCATTAAGTTAATTTCAATACTTAGTAAACTTCATTATTAGATTTCATTTAAATTAAATGAAATTATTTCAGCCCTGAGTGAAAACAGAATTTTTTGCACCCAGCTATGAGTTTTAATACTACTATAAGTAAACAATTTCATAATAACATACAGAGATGAGTTAAGAAGGAAAAAAATTCTCACTAAAAATTGTGGACAATGTTTGCTTTCCACATAAAATGTTTCAGAATGAAACTATACAGAAAAATCAAATTAAATCAAAAGCCTGTAATGGCCAAAATAAATTAAACCAATTACTATTCAATCTCCATTCCATATTCCCATTATTATTATTCATTAGTATAAAATATATAAGTTTCACTACTGTAGACATTTATTCCATTTGTTTTAAAAAATTAAAGAAAGAATTTAATTCTTTGTAGTCTTATAAAATTAATTGTTATGATTGTAAACAAATATAAGATGGGTTCTAATTGCGTTGTTTAAACAGATGCAAGATCTCGCGTTAAGTACTTTCATGGCAAAATTAAGGCAAGATATGTAATTATGAATCTCCCTCTACGAATCATGAAATCTTGCAAATGGTAGGGGGAATGAGTAGCTGGATTGAAAGTTCAACCATATCAGAGCAGTATCTGTGAATGATATGGAAAGGAATGATTTCTGAAAAAGGGCAGCAGCTCTTTCAGTAATTGTTAAGGGCGTAGACCCATATGAATATCATAAAATCTTCTGAGTACTGTGCAGCTTAAAGCAGTGGAAAACTACAGCTGTTTTTTTACCAAGAAAATGCATATCTCTGCATTTTCACGTAATAAAGATGGAGATGCCCTCCTTGGTAAAATATTCTGGAGGTAAACTAGTCCCCCATTCGGATCTATGGGCAGGTACTACTAAGGAAGAGGTCACCAGAAAATTAAAGAAATAACATTCTACGAGTCAGAGCATGAAATGTTAGAAGTCTAAAAAAGGTTGTAGATTAGAAATTTAAAAGAGGGAAATGGATAGGTTAAATGTACATGTAGTACGAATTAGTGAGGTTTGACGGGAAGATGAAAACGACTTTTGATCAGGTGATTTTATAATAACTCAGCGTCAAATAAAGGGCAGGCAGGAGTAGGTTTTGCAATGAACAAGAAGATAGAGAAAAGAGTTAAATATTTCAAAAAGCTTAGTAATAGAATCATTGCAGTAAGGATAAAATCAAAACCTTAGCCGACAATTGTTAATGTCTACATGCTCACAAGTGCCCATGATGATGATGTGGTGTGTATATGAAGAAATTGACGAATTAACCGCGATGAAAATTTAATAGTTGGCGATTGGTAAGCAAGCATCGAAAAAGGCCAGGAAGGAAATATTGTGGGTAAATATGGGCTGGGCAAAAGGAATGAAAGAGCGGACCGACATTGAGTCTTACACGAAGTATGATTTAGCAACTGCCAACACCAGTTTAAAAATCATAACAGAATATACACATGAAAAAAACCAGGTGATACTGCAGGTAATAGCGACCATAATTTAGTGATAATGAAATGTAGATTGGCGTTTAAAAACCTGAAGAAAAGGTGTCAGATGAATCTGTGGAATTTAGAGAAGCTTGTTGAGGAAAAGTTAAGATTTTTGAGGACATTGCAAGAGATTTGAGTAAAAAAGATAAAACAGAAAATATAGAAGAAAAATGGGAGAATGTTAAAAAAAGGTAATTCTAAAATCAGCAGAAGTGAACTTAGGTGGAACAAAGAGAACTGCAGCAGATATATATTGCTAGCAGATGGAGGAATGTAGAAAGTATAAGAATGCTAATGATTAAGAAGTTAAAAGGAACTATCAACAATTAAAAAATACTATAAACAGGAAATTCAAATTACCAAAAGAAAAATCATTGGTAAAATAGAAGAAATACAGAAAAGTTAAGGAGAATTTTGTGGTAATAAATTAAAATCTAATAATATGTTAAATAAAGATTATATTAAAGATTTATAATATGAAAGAAAAGGTCGATGATAGGTGGGTGGAATATATCTTATTATTTGGAGGAAATGAATTAGAAACTGGTGTAATAGAAGAAAAAGAGGAAGTCAAAGAGGGAAACTATACAGAGATCTGAATCTAATAGATCATTAAAAGATTTGATTGGCAGAAAGGCGCCTAGGATATAAAGGATACCTGCAGAATTACTGCACAGTGTAGGTGAGGAAGCAAAGGATTATGCAAACTGGTATGTAATATTTACAAAAAAGGGGAAGAAGTTCCATCAGACTTCAAAAAGAGTGTTATTGTCATGGATACCTAAGAAAGTAGAAGCATATAAATGTGAAGAATGCAAAACAATTAGCTTAACTACTTATGCATCAAAAATCTTAACTAGAATTCTGTACAGAGGAATTGAGAAGACAGTGGGATAAGTGTTAAGAAGACCAGTTTGGTTTTAGGAAAAGTATAGGGACAAGGGAAGCAATTTTAGGCCTCAGATTAATAGTAGAAGGAAGATTAAAGAAAAACAAACCAACATACTTGGTGTTTATAGACCTAGAAAAGGCATTCGATAATGTAGACTGGAATAAAATGTTCAGCAAAAAAAAAAATTAGGGTTCAAATACAGAGATAGAAGAACAATTGCTAACATGTACAGGAACCAAACAGCAACAGTAACAATTGAAGAACATAAGAAAGAAGCCGTAATAAGAAAGGGAGTTAGACAAGGATGTTCCCTATCTCCGTTACTTTTTAATCTTTACATGGAACTAGCAGTTAATGATGTTAAAGAACAATTTAGATTCGGAGTAACAGTACAAGGTGAAAAGATAAAGATGCTATGATTTGCTGATGATATAGTAATTCTTACCGAGAGTAAAAAGGATTTAGAAGAAACAATGAACGGCATAGATGAAGTCCTACGCAAGAACTATCGCATGAAAATAAACAAGAACAAAACAAAAGTAATGAAATGGAATAGAAATAACAAAGATGGACCACTGAATGGCCTCAAATTAATAGTAAAGATTAAAGAAAAACAAACCAAAATACATGGCATTATAGATTTAGAAAATGCATTTGATAACGTTGACTGCAATAAAATGTTCAGCATTTAAAAAAAATTAGGTATAGAGATAGAAGAACAATTGATAACATTTACAGGAACCAAACTGCAACAGCAATAATCAAAGAACATAAGAATCTAATAAAAAAGGGAGTCCGAAGAAGAATGTTCCCTACCCCCATTACTTTTTAATCTTCGTATAGAACTAGCAGTTAATGATGTTAAAGAATAATTTAGATCTAGAGTAACAGTGCAAAGTAAAAAGATAAAGATGAAGATAATTTGTAAGAACTATCTCACATGAAAATAAAACAAAAGTAATGAAATGTAGTAGAAATAATGTAACCACTGAATATAAAAACTGTAAGAGAAAAGATTATGGAGGTAGAAGAATTTTGCTATTTGGGAAGTATAATTATTAAAAATGAATGAAGCCAGATCGATACAAAATAAGTATCCTCTGAGTACTGTGCAGCTGAAAGCAATAGAAAACTACAGCTGCTTTTTTTCTAAGAAAATGTAGTTCTCTGCATTTTCATATAGCAATGATTCTAGTCCCCCATTGGGATCTCCGGGTGGGACTACTAAGGAAGGCGTCACCAGAAAATTAAAAAATAACTTTCTACGAGTCTGAGCATGGAATGTTAGAAGTCTAAAAAAGATTTTGTAGGTTAGAAAATTTAAAGAGTGAAATGAATAGGATAAATGTAGATGTAGTAGGAATTAGCAGGGCTTGGTGAGAAGAGGAAAACTACTTTTGGTCAGGTGATTTTAGAAAAATTAACTCAGCTTTAAATAATGGGCAAGCAGGAGTAGGTTTCGTAATGAACAAGAAGATAGGAAAGAGATTAAGAGTATTTCAAAATTCATAGCGATAGAATCATTGTAATAAAGATAAAATCGAAACCTAAACAGAAAACGATTGTTAACTGCTTACAAGCGCCCCTGATGATGATTAGGTAAACTGTGTATATGAAGAAATTGACATCACAATTAAACACATAAAAGGAGATAAAAATTTAATAATAGTTGGAGATTAGAATGCAAGCATTGGAAAAGGCAAGGAAGGTAATATAGTGGGTGAATACGGTCTGGGCAAAAGGAATGAAAGAGGGGACCGACTTATAGAGTTTTGCACGAAGTATAATTTAGTAATTGCTAACACCCAGTTTAAAAATCATAATAGAAGAATATACACATGGAAAAAGCCAGGCGATACTGCAAGTTATCAAGATAGATTATATCATGGTTAAGCAAAGATTTAGAAATCAACTCTTAAGACTGCAAAACTTACCCTAGAGCAGATTATTGATAGAGACTATAATTTAATAATAATGAAATGTAGATTGGAGTTTAAAAACCTGAAGTAAAGGTTTCAGATGAATCTGTGGAATTTAGAGAAGCTTGATGAAGATTTTTGTGGACATCGCAAGAGGTCTGAGTAAAAAAAATAAAATAGAAGGAGAATGGGATTAATGTTAAAAAGGAAATTCTTAAATCAGCAGAAGCAAACTTAGGCGGAACAAAGAGAACTGGTAGAAAACCTTGGATTTTAGACAATATACTGCAGCTGATATGTGAACGTAGAAAATATAAGAATGCTAGGGGTGAAGAAATTAAAAGGAACTATAGACAATTAAGAAATACTATAAACAGGAAGTGTAAACTAGCGAAAGAAGAGTATTCAGAAGTGGAAAGAGAAATGAACATTGGTAAAATAGACAAAGCATACAGTAAAGTTAAGGAAAATTTAGATGGTACACCGATTTACAATACGAAAGGCAAAGTCGATAGGTGGATGGAATATACTGAAGAGTTATATGCAGGAAATGGAATTAGAAAATGGTGTTATAGAGGAACAAGAGAAAGTCGAAGAGGATGAAAGGGGAGAAACAATACTGAGATCTGAATTTAAGAGAGCATTAAAAGAGCTGAATGACAGAAAGGCTTCTGGAATAGACACAATACATGTAGAAATTACTGCGCAGTGCAGGTGAGGAAGCGATTGATAGATTATACAAACTGGTGTGTAATATTTATGAAAAAGGGGAAGTTCCGTCAAGACTTGAAATAGAGTGTTATAGTCATGATATCAAAGAAATCAATAGCAGATAAATGTGAATAATACGGAACAATTGGCTTAACTATTCACGCATTGGTCATTCACAGGAACCGAATGTTTTTGAAGTGGGTTGTACTCGAGCATTCGTGGTGGGAGGGGCACGTGGCTGGTGTCATAGCATTTACATTATAGTAGTTGAGATGGCACCGTGGACGCTAGACCAATGCCTGTACGCGTATGACAGTTTTGTGCAAAACGACGAATCCGTAACTGCTGTTCAGCGAGATTTCTGCAGTCAGTTTAAAACCCATCGTAATGCAAGTGTCCCTTCTCGTAACACAATATTGCGATGGGTAAACAACCTTCGAACAAGTGGTTCAATATTGAAGAAAAACCACTGGGTCCCCGAAGAAATGCTAGCACTCCGGAGAACATTGAACGAGTAAGGGAAGCCATTGTCAGAAGCCCACTCCGCTCTATTCAGAGGCATTCAGCGCGCTTCAAATGAGCACAAGTACGGTAAGACGAATTCTGCATACAGACCTGCATTTCCATCCTTACAAGATAGCCGTCGTGCAGCAGTTAAACAAGCAAGATTTCTCGCAGTGATTACAATTTTGTCGACATATGCTTACCATTTTCGAAGAAAATGAAAATTTGTTATCGTTAATGAGTGACGAAGCCAACTTTCATCTGAATGGCTTCGTCAACAAACACAATTGCTGGTATTGGGCAGAAAGAAACCCACATCAGCTTCACGAGAGACCACTTCATAGCCCAAAGGTGACTGTCTGGTGTACAATAGGAAAGGTCGGTGTTATTGGACCATATTTTTTTGAAGAAAATGACGCTGCCGTAACTGTAACAGCTGATCATTACATTGTGATGTTGAATATGTTCCACTCATCCATGAGTTACGAAACTGGGGAATCGTTTTTCAAAATGTGTTATTCCAGCAGGATGGAGCTACAGCGCACACAGCAAGGGCAACCATGGCTGTTCTCTGTAACTTGTTTCCAGGACGGATCATTTCCAAATTCGGCGACATTCCTTGGCCCCCTCGGTCCCCCGACATGAGTAGTTGTGATTTTTTTCTGTGGGGGTTTCTGAAATCTCATGTGTACGTCAATAAATCACGTATATTGGAGGACCTAAAGATCGCAATTCGTCATAACGTCACCCACATTGATGAAGACATGCTGCAAAGAATTGAGGCCAGTTACCGTGCAAAGCTACAACGCATTGTCCAAAATGGACATCACTTGCTGGACATAATTTTTTGTTCAAGAGTAAGTAACAAATGCTTTAATTTAACAAGTGTTTAAATACCAATAAAACTTTTTTAAAGTAAATATTCAATTTTTTATGATTATTTTAAAAACATCCGGTTCCTGTGAATGACCCTGTAATAGAAGGAAGATTAAAGAAAAACAAACGCAACATATTGGCATTCATATACCTAGGAAAAGGCATTCAATAACGTAGACTGGAATAAAATGTTCAGCATTTTAAAAAAATTAGGGTTCAAAAACAGAGATAGAACGATTGCTAACATTTACAGGAATCAAACAGCAACAGTGATTGAAGAACATAAGAATGAAGCTGTAATAAGAAAAAGTCCGACAAGGATGTTCCCTATCCCTGTTACTTTTTAATGTTTACATGGAACTAGCAGTTAATGATGTTAAAGAACAATTTAAATCTGGAGTAAAAGTACAAGGTGAAAAGATAAAGATGCTATGATTTGCTGTCTAGCTGAGAGTAAAAAGAATTTAAAAGAAACAATGAACGGCATTGGATGATGTCCTACGCAAGAACTACCACATGAAAATAAGAACAAAATGAAAGTAATAAAATGTAGCAGAAATAATAAAGATGGACCACTGAATGTGAAAATAGGAAGGGAAGAGATTATGGAGGTAGAAAAATTTTTTATTTGGGAAGTAGAATTACTAAAGATGGATGAAGCAGGAGCGATATAAAATGCCGAATAGCACAGGCGAAAAGAGCCTTTAGTCAGAAATATAATTTGTTTACATCAAAAATTATTTAAATGTCAGGAAAAGATTTTTAAAAGCATATGTTTGGAGCTAGCTTTAAATGGAAGTGAAACTTGGACGATCGGAGTACCTGAGAAGAAAAGATTAGAAGCTTTTGAAATGTGGTGCTATAGGAGAATGTACAAATCAGATGGGTGGATAAAGTGACAAATGAAGAGGTGTTGTGGCAAATTGTTGAAGAAAGAAGCATTTGGAAAAATATAGTTAAAAGAAGAGACAGATGAATAGGCATATACATATTAAGGCATCCTGGAATAGTCACTTTAATATAAGAATCAGGTAGAAGGAAAAATTTATGCAGGCAGGCAACGTTTGGAATATGGAATATGTAAAACAAATTGTTAGGGATGTAGGATGTAGGGGGTATACAGAAATGAAATGACTAGCACTAGATAGGGAATCTTAGAGAGCTGCATCAAACCAGTCAAATGACTGAAGACAAAAAAAAAATTATATTTAAAAAATTTTTAAATATTATTGTAGAAACTGAAGGAAGCAAAACATACTAAGGATTATATGTGCATAGCTAATTTTTTATTTTATTTCATTATATGGTTATTTTTACATCCTTCTGCCACGTGTAAGTTTTATATGCTTGTCTGCTATATAAATGAATTACAATTGTGGTTTGGAGCTGGTAGGCTTAAATAGTACTTTCTTTTTGGATTGAGCCATAAAAGAATTATATCATTCTTTTTTTTTAATAAGAATATTATTTTTTCTTCTGTAGCCACAATGATTCCCACAATTTTATGTACTATATGTTTATTATCAGACAAAAGGTGAATTAAATAATATATAAATAAATACCACTTTCAACAAATTAATTTAAAAATTTAAACACTTATTAACCCTTTCACGACTAAGGGAAACATTTTTCCCCATTTTAAAATTGGTTGATTGTCATATATAATTATAACCTTATCTGCATTTTTTACGCAGAATGTCAAAATAGAACGTATTCTGAACACAATCATGTAAACAGGAACGTTTAGAAAAAAAAAAACTGTCCAATTGTGGCTAATTATAAACATTCGCGGGCTGTACTCGGTTATTATTTCAGTTTATTGTGTCGTGTAATAATACAACATTACTGTGTTTTTATGTTACTTGGTAAGTATAATTTTTTGCAATAATAAAGTATATTTGAACAAATGAAAACAAATGCCTGGTAATGACAAGTAAATTGGAAAAGTAATTCCCTGTGGTTCATACGTGAAATTTTTATGAACTATTAGAATTTTGTTTTTTTATCGTAATAATTTATATTTTGGTTTTATTCCCAGAAATGGCTAGAAGCGGGCAAAGAGAATTCCACATACGAGATGAGATATTGCAGTTACTCATGGTAGACAACAGTGATTAAGATGAGCTTCAATTGGATGAAGATCAGCAGTTCATCGCTCAAGATGCTGAAAATGGGATTGCGATAGTTGTAATAGAAGTTTCTATTCAGGAAACACATCAAAGTGTTACTCCAGATACAGTTTCGCATGAAACTTTGGAAGATGTCCCTAATTTTCTATGTAGAAAGAACTCTTATGCACCTTATGTATTTCATGAAAGCAAGTATAAATTTGGCTGTATAAACTTATTTTCTGATCGGCAAATTATGACACTGATGCATTATATTTATGGAAGTGATACAATTAGAGATAAGCTAATAGTAGCAGTAAGCGTATATAGTAGTAGTAAAAGAAAGTATCAGAACAAAATGGAAGACTTTTAATGAGTTACCAAATGAACTTTATAGTTACCATGTTTAGCCAACAATTAGAAATTCCTGATTGACTAATGAAGATATGTCCCTTTCATTGCTAATGTTATGCCAAGAATAAGATTTGCATTTTTGTAATGATTGTCAGTCACAAGCGAGTCACAGAGCATACAAAATTAGACCAGTCATGTAACACTTCATTTTATATCTTCAAAAAGCTATGAACAATTCTAAGAGGCAGTCCATAGATGAACACTTAGTTCAAAGGTCATAAAATTATGAAGCAGTACATTAAGAATAAACCTATAAAACGGGGCTTCAAAATATGGTGCAGGGCTGAGTATTCCACAGGCTACCTATTTGAGTTTGATTTGTACACAGGCAAGAAAATGAATACTGAAGTTGGGTTAGGTGAATCCGTTGTACTTTGTCTAACAGCTAAATGGTCTTGGATGTGAAGTGTATTTTGATAACTTTTTCAGTTCTTCAGCTTTAGTATTTTGTTGATGAAAACAAAATACTAATGCCTGCGGCACTGTTTGCACTAATAGGAAAAACATGCCAAAGTCCTTGTCGTTGGACAAAAATATGCAGAGAGGTGTGACATTCATGCCGAAAGTTCAAATGGTATATATAATTTGTAAAATGGATGGACACCAAATTGGTTCATATATTGACCAATTTTATTTATCCAGTGCCGACTGGTGCAGTCAAGAGAAGGCAGGCAGGAACTGCTGAAAAAATAAATTTTATTTGCCCAGAAGTCATCATATGCTATAATAAACATATGAGTGGGTCGACCTCATGGATCAGCGCAAAGCATGCTATGAGGTTGACCTTAAAGCAAAAATAAAGTTCTACCTGCACTTATTTTTTGATTTATTGGACATAGCACTAAACAACGCATATATAGTACATGTGAAGTTGCATGAAGCGCAACACGTGGTAGGACCGCTTTTGAGCAGCTTCAACACATTGCAAGAGGTCTAATAAATAATTATGCATGTCGACAGCGGTCAAGGTCCACTGTAGTCACTACTGAAAAGCAGCATATTGCTCTACAAAATTCAATTTGCCAGCACACAACATGCAAAAAGCATAAAAATGAAAAGATGTGCAAATTATGCTAAACACCGCTTAGAAAATAGGATGCATAATAGATGTATTATGTGGAATGTCCAACTTTGCTTCACAACCAAAAGAAATTGCTTTGCAGAATATCAATTAGCACATCATTTTGTACAGTAATTTTATTTCATAATTTTGTATTATTTTAGTTAACATTTTGTTACAATAAACCATTAAATAAAACACACTGCATAATAAGCCTAACTATAATTTGTTTTTCCTTTTTATTGTCCATTGGGAAAAATATTTCCCATAAAATTAAAAAAAAACTACACAATGTTATGCATTTTTCTTATAATTTTTATTTATTTTACGTCTAAACAAACTAAAATAAACAGTTACATACTAATATCTTTGCTTATCCTTATGTAAGGGTTATCCCTATGCTTATGCTTATCCTTATGCTTTTTTCCTGCAAGGGTTAATCAGCAAACAACATTACTACTCTTGTGCCACAATACTTATTTCAAAAGTGATATTTTTATTTAACATTAAAAACTGATTGTGAAATAAAAAAATTAAGAATGAAAGGAAGTGAAAATACTAGTGTCTTCTCATACATCTGTTTCCTGACTGAATGGAATTGACAAATTTCTTTTTTCATATGCTGATCAAATTACATTTTATTTCACCTAATGCATCTTACCTTGTTCTTAAGTAGTGCTAAATATTTTATTTGTATACTTTTATAGTGAAAACTAGGAGTTATACCATACGATAAATCAGATACTATACTTCTATTAGAAATGTGTAGTCAACCACATTGTGATGGAATTATATATCTGGCAACAGTTAGCTTTTTAAACCTTTTATTATGTAAACCTTTTTATAATGCAATTTATAATAAAAGCACCATTTACTTACCAAGTAACTTATTGCCTAATAGAAAGGTCCACAATGAGAAAATTTTGATGAAAAAATGTTTAAGTCAAAGTTCTAAAGAAAATTATCAAAGCACAAATAAGGTGAAAAACTATGCTGCCTAATGGGGGTAGATGACTCAGAATTGATTGGTCACAAATAAAATAAGATTAACTTACCCTTCTGTATATTATAATCTGAGAGAGTTCGTCCATCCTCCAACTGTTTACCAGCAAATATTAGTCTCTGTTGATCAGGTGGAATGCCTTCCTTATCCTGGATCTTTGCCTTAACGTTTTCAATGGTGTCTGATGGTTCTACTTCTAGAGTGATGGTTTTTCCAGTTAACGTCTTCACAAATATTTGCATACCACCACGGAGTCTAAGAACTAAATGTAGAGTAGATTCTGCAACATTACATAACTAGGGTTATTGACAATCATGTATAATTTATTTAACAGATATAATTGAACTCTCAGATTTATGTAAAATAGCTATTTGGAAATCTTAGGTTCATTTTTCCATTCCATGGCTTTACAAAATAACTATGTTAACCTTTTGTAACATGGAAATTTTATATAATTCAGTTGAGAAGTCAATATTATGATTATTTGCTGAAGGAATAATTATAGCCTGCTTGATAAAATGTTTGACAGCCAGGCCTGTGTTGTCAGTACGTGCAAGGCTGTGCGGCACATGACTGTGCTGAATCATAGGCACCAAGCTCTACCCCCTTTAAAAAACTCTAAACTGAAAAAAATTTTTCCCTTCAAAAAACCAAATTTAACTTATATCTATGATGACTGTGAAATTCTAATACTCATTAAAACAAGCAGTCTGTTTTGCTGCCTATCTGAACAGGAAAAGTCTTGTCTTGCTCAAATATGTCTGAACTTGAAAACAAGTGAGGGTAGATGTGGTTGACAAATTGCTTATTTCTGATCTACTGTTAACTGTTGCAATATTAATTTGTGCAATTTTTTTTTGTGATTGTATTTACTTATGTTAAACTTAGGTTAACTTTGTAGTTCAGAAAAGTAACGATTTGAGCATTATTACTCAAAAAATGTTTTTTTTTCTTCACTACTATTTGGTTATTAAGGTAAAAATGAACTTTGGGGAATGTATTTATTTCATACCTTAGTTGCCTTTACATACATGTTTTTTTATGTAATCAATATTTTTAAATCACTCTGGTTTGGCTGGCAAAGAAATCAATTTTAGATTTTCAAGTGGAATATCCTATACACTATTATATTTCAAATTAGATCCTAACCATTACCCCGTAGTGTTTTGACAAACAAATATTTGACTTATTATTATTGCTTAATTTAAAGTGGCACAAACTTTGATATAATAAAAATATTTTCTTTTTCCAGTAAAGATTTGACTTATTAAAGAGTACCTATTG
The DNA here is from genome assembly GCF_047948215.1 of Lycorma delicatula. NCBI lineage: Eukaryota > Metazoa > Arthropoda > Insecta > Hemiptera > Fulgoridae > Lycorma > Lycorma delicatula. The sequence continues at coordinate 188,528,146 of NC_134455.1, forward strand.
AAAAGGTGTTCTAAAATTAAAACTTTGCCATTTTCTGATTTCCTGCTGTATGAAAAACCAGAGAAAAGTATTTGTTATTTAATTAAGTCTTAAAAAAAATCCTTTAAATTTTATTTATTTTAATAAACAAAAGTAGAGGGTACAACAACACCACCACCACCACAACTATTTGGTATAGATCGAATAGTTATGCTAAGTTTCAGAAGGTAAAATATTTCAAACAGTGAATTGTTATTAAGAAGTATTTTACACATTAGTTCTTATAATAGTTATTTTCTACCTTTTTTATTTTTAATTTCGCTTTATTCCAGTAGTCTGAAGAAAAAAAAACTGTTGTCTGGGTATCAGAATGTACTGAAGAAAACGCAAGAGGAATACTTTAAACCGTAACTTTAAAATTACTCAGTTTTCAAAAAATCAGAAAATACCCAAGCTAATGCAGCCAGTACTAATTGTCCATCAATGCTTCAGTTACTAGTGGAATTACCCGAAGTAAGTTAGAAACTGTTCTCTGGGTTCAAAACCTTCACATTCAATTGAACTGTTCTAAACATCTGAAGAAATAATGGTAAACTATTATTGCTTACAGTAGGTGGATATTTGCCAGTCCCTGATGATCCTGGTTTATGACAGAGTCCATTATTATCATTCAAGAACAAACCTTAATGGTCCTGGATATTATCAAAACTGTTTCCAATTTCAATTACCCAAAGACAAAAATGGACGTAAATTTCCTGGTATATACTTTAGTTGAATTTTGCCAAACATCAAAAGTTAAAAAGGATTGCTTACTAAGTCTGTTGAAAAAAATTCTGTTTATTGTCTTTGTTACAAAATTTTTAAAGACTGTGGAACTACTTAAAACTTCATGAAAAAAGTAAAATGCATTTCCATAATCTACGTCTCTGGTCTGATTTCTTAAAGGAAAGGATAAAGCTGTTGACTTGGAATTCCAAAATTTATTAAAAGAAGAAACTACACATTGGGCACGAAGTTATTGAAAGAATTATTTATGCCATTCATTTTTCAGCTTAACAAAACTTAGCCTTTCATGGTTCCAATTAAATTATTTGATGAAATTATTTTATTATTGTTTGTATGAGGTATCTTAATTTAGAAAATACAGAAGTGAGCATTGAGGAAAGGTTTTTAGAATTTTGTCCTGCGACAGATACAACTGGTGAAGGATTAACAACATTCTTATTAAAGATTTTGGAGGAAAATAGTTTAGATACTAGTAATTTACATGGCCAAGAATAAGACAATGGTTCAAACATGAGATGTAAGGTAAACATAGCAGTGTGAAAAAAAAAGAATTTTGGATATCCAACCTGAGCATTTTTTGTTCCCTATTGTAATCGCAGTTTGAACCTTATTGTAAACAACGCTGCCAACAATTTATTTGGTAAAAAATTTTTTTAGACTGTTCAAGAATAATTGCTTGTCTGTTTTAAAAAGGCACGTTCGAAATTCAACAATGAAACCTTTTGTCAGATACGAGGTGGTTGAGCCAGATAGATGCAGTAACTTATTTGAATTTCAATTAGAGAAGGTTCTTGATGTCTTCTATGAAATAACCGAAAAAAATTTGATACCACAAAATAACTTTAAAAAATTTGATACCAAAATCAGGCTACATCTTTAGGAAAAAATTCTAAAATTTATAGTTTTGTGAAAAAATACTAAACAAAGTTACTGTTATTAACAATATTCAAGATAATAATTTTAATATTTCTTAGGCTTGTGGAAGTTCAAAAAAATGAAACTGTTTCTGAAAGAATATATATCTGATAAAGGTTTCAATGATATGCTCATGGATAGTAAAGAAGTAGCATCATCTTTAATATTTATATAAATTTTAAAAGCCAAGAAGCATTAAGACTTCAAAATCTTATGGAAGTCAAAACCAGCCATTACAAAATGAAGTGAACTTTAAACTGTTTTTTTTTTTAATGTTAAATGTTGTGATATCATCTAAGTGAAAGGTTTGATCTCCTACCTTCCGATTCAGAAGTTTTTAAATTTTTGTGGAATATTTGACTTTAATAATACTCTAAACAAGATCAGCTCAATTTATGTCAAACTAGAAGAAGCACAACTGATAAAAATCAACTTGCGCGTGAATTACAGTTTTTGTAAAATTTTGAAACTCGTAAGCTAGCTATATTGGTGTAAACAATTTAACTCACTCCTTTCTTAACATTTATATTGATTTATGCATTTTGCTAAAAACAAAGCCCAATAAGTTAAATTTCTGTAATTTAACTCCTATCAAATATTATTTCAGTTTATTTGTTTATTATATATGCTTTGTTAATGTGATCGCAAATGTGTTGAAAAATAATTGCAATAAAATATTTATTTACTTCTCTTTAGCTGTGTATTTTTCAAATATTTAATATATTACATGTAAATCAATTTGTTTCTAATTGTAAGATGATAGTGTTAAGCAGTATATTTGGTTTAGATATGTTTAGTATATTATTTCACTTCGCTTGCTACTTTTTGTTATTTTTTTATAATATATGTATAATTCTTCAATAAATGTGTTTGAGTGTAGGTTTTAACAAAACACAAAATGTTCACACATTTAAAAAATTACAGGTAAAACATTAATTTTTATTTTTATGTCAATAAAACTTAATTTCAAATGTTAACCATGTCATTTTACGGTTTATATATTATATTTTGAGAGAAAACTTATGTGTACAGTCATGTTTATTAAATACAAACATTAATATACACTGCACACTACCAAGTACTAATAAAGTTCAGAGTTGATTCTAAATCAAATAACTTTTTTCTTAATGTTTAAAAATAACTATTAAACAAATGTGGTTCTATTGGAACAATTATTTTTCAATATTAATTTTTATTTATATAATTACAGGTGGTAACAGTCTGTTGATAAAAAATTAGCACTTTAAATGCCAAGAATGTAAACAGAAAACTGTTACCTCTCATGTAGATGGTTCTTCGGTTTTTTATTTGAACATTATCTTGTTCCTGGTCCAATGCTTGATAAAAAAATCCAAATGTATTCATAATTCTTTAGGAAAAGTGTCTACAAAATTTCAAAACTATATCAAAAGTGGGATTAAATGTGCGGTGCATTTATAAAATGTTTAATTCACACCTTTATCTGTATTGTATAAAATGTCAAGGTACACTGCATTTTTAATATTACTTGAAACTACAAGGAAACTACTAAAAAAAATTACATGAAATATTTATTTTGTAATTGTAAAATCTATATAACAAAACATTACAATTTTTCCTAAATATTATTTAATTTCAGCAGTAATCTGAATGTAAAGAGCTGTATTTGAGCCTCACTATTAGTAATATCATTTATCCAACATTTAGGAAACACATAGGACTAAACTACTATAGCCTATTTGATGTTTGCTAACTTTTAAGGATAAATTCTAATTTGGGCAGGAAAGTAAGTGATAAAAAGTAAACAAATCATTAAAGAGGTAAAAAAGATTAATTTTATTATTTTACTATTGAAATCATAATCAGACCTTATTAGTTCAACATTTGTCACTTGTACACGAGCAGAAACAATTGGCAATGGGTGAACAGAATTATTTTAATTTAATAATTTTTTAATTTATTTGTTTATATATTTTAATCTAGCACATTTGAAAAGAACTAATCACCTAACACAGAATACAGAGATAAAACATAACTTACCTTAATTTTTCATAACTACTTTTGTGTGGTATGCCACTCAAGTGATGATCAGAATAATTTTGTTATTGTATAATAACATTATTATTCCTTATTTTATATTCTATAAAATCATTACTAGGTTTGTATGCTGGTTAAAATATTTCTTTAATGTACATTTTTTCACTCTGTCTTATGCATTGATTGTAAGGCAGATATTTTGTTATTGTGTTTTTAATAGTTTTTTATAAATATTATTTATTAAAGTAGTATCATATACTTTTTCAACTGCTATGTTTTATTATGTTTATTTCGTTATTTAACTTTTCATTGTAATTATGTATATATTTGATTACTCTTATCATATTTGTGTATATGATAATTTTATGGGACCAAGGGTGATTAGATTTTTTATGAATTTTTATATTATTAGATGCAAGTTTTCTATATACTGACGTTTCAATTTGGTTGTATTTATTTTTTCTGATATTGACATCTAAATAATTCAACATTCTATTACTATCTATTTTAAATATGAATTTTAAATTTTCATTATAAGACTTGTAATTCAAGATTATTAGATTTTCACCGTTTATTACTGGGTTATATACAATAAGAATATCATCAACATACCTTGTCCATATTAAAACTTTAATTAATTTACTCTTACAAAAAAAAATCCTATAAATAAATTTCTGATTCAATTGCTGATAGTGGAAATCTCGTACATAAGCATTTTTTTCATGCATAATATCTGTTATTTAAATTCAAAATAGTTTTGTAAATATTCTAAAAAGCTAAAATTCACTGGAATGACTAGTTATCACTAACATGAATGCTAGGATATATATACATATAGACCACACCATAAAAAAAAAAAATAAACAGTAACAAGGAAGATAAATTTATTAAAAGTACAACTCAAAATTATAAGAAATATATGTCAAAAAAACTATTCTGTTTATCAATTATCCAGCTTCCACCAAGTATATTATTATTATTATTATTATTATGCTTTTACGGCCAACATGGGACCACTTAAGTCAATTTTAGTTGGATCTTTTCTGAGAAAAGCGTGTTATTTTACTCTTTCGAGCTGCCCAGTATTTCTTCATCCGTTCAGATCTTGCTTTCTTTTCTTCATCCGTAAACACCCTCTTCGTTGTATTTTGTCGTTTGTCTGTCTTTTGTTTAAATCTAATGCTTTTATCTTTTAGCTTTGTAATTTTTCCAGTTTTATTCTGTAGTCATTCAGGGAAATTCCCAATTCTTTCATATCTTCTCTAATTTCTTTGATCCATCCTACTTCTAGCTTTTGGAACCAGAGCTTTTCAATGATATTTCTTGACAGTCTTGTTTGCGGTGTCCTTATGAGATGACCGAAGAAAGAGATTCTTTTTTTCCGCATAGTATCAGTAACAGGCTCTATTTCTCGATACACCACCTCATTTGGCACAATCCACCATTGGCCTTCTTTTTGGTGTTTTTTATTGATACACGTTCTGACAATTCTCCTCTCTATTTTCAGAATTTTTTCAATTCGGTTTTTCTGAGTGATTTTGAAAAGGGTCTCGCTTCCGTAGGTGACTTCTGGCTGTACTACAGTTTTATAATGTTTAAGTTTTGTTTTAGCAGAAAAGCATTTTTTGTTATATGTTGACCAAGTTAATTTTTGGGATTTAATCATTTTATTTGTCCTGTTTTGCCATGTCACTTTTTCATTTAAATTATAAGTTATTATTTCCCCTAGATATTTAAATTGTTTTACTATTTTAATTTTCTGATTGTTTACCGTAATGTGCTCTATTACCAGAGGATCTATGGCCATTAGTTCAGTTTTTTCGAAAGAGATATGAAGCCCTATCTTTTGTGCTAGGTTTTGAAGGCTCATGATTTGTGTTTTGGCTTCTTGAATATTATTTGCTAAAAGAACGAGGTCATCTGCAAATCCTAGGCAATTTAGTGTGATGCGAGTTTTTCTTAGTACCCATTTTTATATTTTTGGGATTTATTTCATACCATTTTCTCATGACAAATTCCAGGGCGCAGTTAAAAAGGAGTGGTGAGAGGCCGTCTCCTTGCCTCAATCCAGTTTTTATGTAGTAGGGTTGAGAGAGTTCACCTCTGAATTTCACTCTGGACTGGGTATTGGTTAAAGTTAATTTTATCATGTTTACGAGTTTAGGGTGAAGGCCCAGGGTTTCTCAGAATATTCAGCATGGATGGTCGGTGTATACAATCATAGGCCCTTTTAAAGTCGACGAAGGTGATTATTAGTTGTTTTTTCCGTCTTTTATATAAGTCCATCATAAGTTTTAAGGATATTATTTGCTCCGAGCAACCTCTCCATGGCCTAAATCCCCCTTGGTATTCCCCAAGTTCCAGTTCAAGTTGGTCTTTGCATCGGTTGTATATGATTCTCGACAGGATTTTGTATGTGCAATCCAGGAGAGATATGCCTCTGTAGTTTTCAGGATTAGTTTTATCCCCTTTTTTATGTAATGGATGGATGAGGGCTGTGGTCCAGTGTTCTGGAAGTTTTTCTTCGTTCCATATTTTCACGAGGCATACATGTAGGGAAGTTTTGACTGAATAAACTGATGAGTGTTTCCAGAGTTCTGCGAAAAGCTGGTCTTCTCCGCTTGCTTTGTAGTTTTATTTCATTTAAGGCTGCGAGAACTTCTTGAATTGTTGGCGGGTTGATATTTACTGGTGAAGTTTTAACTGGAGTTTCAGTGTCAATCTCAAAAAGCTCTGGGGGGTCGTCACAGTTGAGGAGTCTATTGAAGGTTTCTGCCAAAATTTCAGCATTTTCTTTATTGGTGTGGGCCATATTTCCTTTTTTTCCTGTCAGCATAAGGGTGGGTGGTTCATATCTTTGAAGAGCCTGACCAAAAATTTTATAATAGTCTCGGAAATTAGTTTTCTTGGAACTTTCTTCTATTTGCTGAATCAAGTTTTTTTGGGCTTGTCGTTTGGTTCCTCTTATAATTTTCTGAGTTATTTTCCTTTGTTTGATGAATTCATGGTTAGATTCTTCAGTTTTCTGGGTTTGGTGGTTGATCCAAGCCCGGTGTCGGTCTTTGACTGCTTTGTCACATTCTTCATTCCACCATTGGTGTTTTTTTCTTGGGTTTATAGGGGCTAGTTCTTCAGCTATTTCTTTCAGTTGGGATGTCAGTTCTTTTAAACCAAGTATACATAGTATATGTATACTATATTATACTATATTATGGTATACATAGTATATGTATACCACCAAGTATATATAGTATAAATTTGTAGATAATTATGCATTGTCTATTATTACTGACCCAACCTGAAGTTAAGTTTTATTAAAAGAACTACCTTTTTGTATATTGTAGTCTGAAAGAGTTCTTCCATCCTCCAACTGTTTACCAGCAAATATCAGTCTCTGTTGATCAGGTGGAATGCCTTCCTTATCCTGGATCTTTGCCTTAACATTTTCAATGGTGTCTGATGGTTCTACTTCTAAAGTGATGGTTTTTCCAGTCAATGTCTTTACAAATATCTGCATACCACCGCGAAGTCTCAATACTAAATGAAGTGTTGACTCTAAAACAAATGTGAAAATTATATGATCATCTCGATAATGAACCATATCACAAAATCATCTAATTTAATCACTGAATTTTAAGGAGCAATCGTTGACAAATTCATCCAACCTCACAAACTTACAAGAGGCAAAAGTGAAATAAAAAAAATCCCTACAAAAAATCTGAACAAAACCTGTATTATAATTAAAAGGGAGAAAAGTAGCCTTTTCTTTATGCTTCTGCAGCTTATGAAGAGCCTTGACCTCCTCAAATATGACCTTTCCAACCTTTCTTATTAATTATCTTTCCCTTCCATCATTGCAACATCTTCATTCTTAGTCTTAATCTACTTCAACCAATACCCTGTGTTTACTGGTATGCCCCCTTCCTTCATAAATAGTTTTCACTTTTAACAATTCTTAGTAACAATAGTAATACTAGTTAAGTGATAAACTGTAACAAACACAAATAACTATTCATACTATACCTTTTTGTATATTGTAGTCTGAAAGAGTTCTTCCATCCTCCAACTGTTTACCAGCAAATATCAGTCTCTGTTGATCAGGTGGAATGCCTTCCTTATCCTGGATCTTTGCCTTAACATTTTCAATGGTGTCTGATGGTTCTACTTCTAAAGTGATGGTTTTTCCAGTCAATGTCTTTACAAATATCTGCATACCACCGCGAAGTCTCAATACTAAATGAAGTGTTGACTCTAAAACAAATGTGAAAATTATATGATCATCTCGATAATGAACCATATCACAAAATCATCTAATTTAATCACTGAATTTTAAGGAGCAATCGTTGACAAATTCATCCAACCTCACAAACTTACAAGAGGCAAAAGTGAAATAAAAAAAAATCCCTACAAAAAATCTGAACAAAACCTGTATTATAATTAAAAGGGAGAAAAGTAGCCTTTTCTTTATGCTTCTGCAGCTTATGAAGAGCCTTGACCTCCTCAAATATGACCTTTCCAACCTTTCTTATTAATTATCTTTCCCTTCCATCATTGCAACATCTTCATTCTTAGTCTTAATCTACTTCAACCAATACCCTGTGTTTACTGGTATGCCCCCTTCCTTCATAAATAGTTTTCACTTTTAACAATTCTTAGTAACAATAGTAATACTAGTTAAGTGATAAACTGTAACAAACACAAATAACTATTCATACTATACCTTTTTGTATATTGTAGTCTGAAAGAGTTCTTCCATCCTCCAACTGTTTACCAGCAAATATCAGTCTCTGTTGATCAGGTGGAATGCCTTCCTTATCCTGGATCTTTGCCTTAACATTTTCAATGGTGTCTGATGGTTCTACTTCTAAAGTGATGGTTTTTCCAGTCAATGTCTTTACAAATATCTGCATACCACCGCGAAGTCTCAATACTAAATGAAGTGTAGACTCTAAAACAAATGTGAAAATTATATGATCATCTCGATAATGAACCATACCACAAAATCATCTAATTTAATCACTGAATTTTAAGGAGCAATCGTTGGCAAATTCATCCAACCTCACAAACTTACAAGAGGCAAAAGTGAAATAAAAAAAAATCCCTACAAAAAATCTGAACAAAACCTGTATTATAATTAAAAGGGAGAAAAGTAGCCTTTTCTTTATGCTTCTGCAGCTTATGAAGAGCCTTGACCTCCTCAAATATGACCTTTCCAACCTTTCTTATTAATTATCCTTCCCTTCCATCATTGCAACATCTTCATTCTTAGTCTTAATCTACTTCAACCAATACCCTGTGTTTACTGGTATGCCCCCTTCCTTCATAAATAGTTTTCACTTTTAACAATTCTTAGTAACAATAGTAATACTAGTTAAGTGATAAACTGTAACAAACACAAATAACTATTCATACTATACCTTTTTGTATATTGTAGTCTGAAAGAGTTCTTCCATCCTCCAACTGTTTACCAGCAAATATCAGTCTCTGTTGATCAGGTGGAATGCCTTCCTTATCCTGGATCTTTGCCTTAACATTTTCAATGGTGTCTGATGGTTCTACTTCTAAAGTGATGGTTTTTCCAGTCAATGTCTTTACAAATATCTGCATACCACCGCGAAGTCTCAATACTAAATGAAGTGTTGACTCTAAAACAAATGTGAAAATTATATGATCATCTCGATAATGAACCATATCACAAAATCATCTAATTTAATCACTGAATTTTAAGAAGCAATCGTTGACAAATTCATCCAACCTCACAAACTTACAAGAGGCAAAAGTGAAATAAAAAAAAATCCCTACAAAAAATCTGAACAAAACCTGTATTATAATTAAAAGGGAGAAAAGTAGCCTTTTCTTTATGCTTCTGCAGCTTATGAAGAGCCTTGACCTCCTCAAATATGACCTTTCCAACCTTTCTTATTAATTATCTTTCCCTTCCATCATTGCAACATCTTCATTCTTAGTCTTAATCTACTTCAACCAATACCCTGTGTTTACTGGTATGCCCCCTTCCTTCATAAATAGTTTTCACTTTTAACAATTCTTAGTAACAATAGTAATACTAGTTACATGATAAACTGTAACAAACACAAATAACTATTCATACTATACCTTTTTGTATATTGTAGTCTGAAAGAGTTCTTCCATCCTCCAACTGTTTACCAGCAAATATCAGTCTCTGTTGATCAGGTGGAATGCCTTCCTTATCCTGGATCTTTGCCTTAACATTTTCAATGGTGTCTGATGGTTCTACTTCTAAAGTGATGGTTTTTCCAGTCAATGTCTTTACAAATATCTGCATACCACCGCGAAGTCTCAATACTAAATGAAGTGTAGACTCTAAAACAAATGTGAAAATTATATGATCATCTCGATAATGAACCATACCACAAAATCATCTAATTTAATCACTGAATTTTAAGGAGCAATCGTTGGCAAATTCATCCAACCTCACAAACTTACAAGAGGCAAAAGTGAAATAAAAAAAAATCCCTACAAAAAATCTGAACAAAACCTGTATTATAATTAAAAGGGAGAAAAGTAGCCTTTTCTTTATGCTTCTGCAGCTTATGAAGAGCCTTGACCTCCTCAAATATGACCTTTCCAACCTTTCTTATTAATTATCCTTCCCTTCCATCATTGCAACATCTTCATTCTTAGTCTTAATCTACTTCAACCAATACCCTGTGTTTACTGGTATGCCCCCTTCCTTCATAAACAGTTTTCACTTTTAACAATTCTTAGTAACAATAGTAATACTAGTTAAGTGATAAACTGTAACAAACACAAATAACTATTCATACTATACCTTTTTGTATATTGTAGTCTGAAAGAGTTCTTCCATCCTCCAACTGTTTACCAGCAAATATCAGTCTCTGTTGATCAGGTGGAATGCCTTCCTTATCCTGTATTTTTGCCTTAACATTTTCAATGGTGTCTGATGGTTCTACTTCTAGAGTGATCGTTTTTCCAGTCAATGTCTTCACAAATATCTGCATGCCACCGCGAAGTCTCAATACTAAATGAAGTGTTGACTCTAAAACAAATGTGAAAATTATATGATCATCTCGATAATGAACCATATCACAAAATCATCTAATTTAATCACTGAATTTTAAGGAGCAATCGTTGACAAATTCATCCAACCTCACAAACTTACAAGAGGCAAAAGTGAAATAAAAAAAAATCCCTACAAAAAATCTGAACAAAACCTGTATTATAATTAAAAGGGAGAAAAGTAGCCTTTTCTTTATGCTTCTGCAGCTTATGAAGAGCCTTGACCTCCTCAAATATGACCTTTCCAACCTTTCTTATTAATTATCTTTCCCTTCCATCATTGCAACATCTTCATTCTTAGTCTTAATCTACTTCAACCAATACCCTGTGTTTACTGGTATGCCCCCTCCTTCCTTCATAAATAGTTTTCACTTTTAACAATTCTTAGTAACAATAGTAATACTAGTTAAGTGATAAACTGTAACAAACACAAATAACTATTCATACTATACCTTTTTGTATATTGTAGTCTGAAAGAGTTCTTCCATCCTCCAACTGTTTACCAGCAAATATCAGTCTCTGTTGATCAGGTGGAATGCCTTCCTTATCCTGGATCTTTGCCTTAACATTTTCAATGGTGTCTGATGGTTCTACTTCTAAAGTGATGGTTTTTCCAGTCAATGTCTTTACAAATATCTGCATACCACCGCGAAGTCTCAATACTAAATGAAGTGTAGACTCTAAAACAAATGTGAAAATTATATGATCATCTCGATAATGAACCATACCACAAAATCATCTAATTTAATCACTGAATTTTAAGGAGCAATCGTTGGCAAATTCATCCAACCTCACAAACTTACAAGAGGCAAAAGTGAAATAAAAAAAAATCCCTACAAAAAATCTGAACAAAACCTGTATTATAATTAAAAGGGAGAAAAGTAGCCTTTTCTTTATGCTTCTGCAGCTTATGAAGAGCCTTGACCTCCTCAAATATGACCTTTCCAACCTTTCTTATTAATTATCCTTCCCTTCCATCATTGCAACATCTTCATTCTTAGTCTTAATCTACTTCAACCAATACCCTGTGTTTACTGGTATGCCCCCTTCCTTCATAAATAGTTTTCACTTTTAACAATTCTTAGTAACAATAGTAATACTAGTTAAGTGATAAACTGTAACAAACACAAATAACTATTCATACTATACCTTTTTGTATATTGTAGTCTGAAAGAGTTCTTCCATCCTCCAACTGTTTACCAGCAAATATCAGTCTCTGTTGATCAGGTGGAATGCCTTCCTTATCCTGGATCTTTGCCTTAACATTTTCAATGGTGTCTGATGGTTCTACTTCTAAAGTGATGGTTTTTCCAGTCAATGTCTTTACAAATATCTGCATACCACCGCGAAGTCTCAATACTAAATGAAGTGTTGACTCTAAAACAAATGTGAAAATTATATGATCATCTCGATAATGAACCATATCACAAAATCATCTAATTTAATCACTGAATTTTAAGAAGCAATCGTTGACAAATTCATCCAACCTCACAAACTTACAAGAGGCAAAAGTGAAATAAAAAAAAATCCCTACAAAAAATCTGAACAAAACCTGTATTATAATTAAAAGGGAGAAAAGTAGCCTTTTCTTTATGCTTCTGCAGCTTATGAAGAGCCTTGACCTCCTCAAATATGACCTTTCCAACCTTTCTTATTAATTATCTTTCCCTTCCATCATTGCAACATCTTCATTCTTAGTCTTAATCTACTTCAACCAATACCCTGTGTTTACTGGTATGCCCCCTTCCTTCATAAATAGTTTTCACTTTTAACAATTCTTAGTAACAATAGTAATACTAGTTACATGATAAACTGTAACAAACACAAATAACTATTCATACTATACCTTTTTGTATATTGTAGTCTGAAAGAGTTCTTCCATCCTCCAACTGTTTACCAGCAAATATCAGTCTCTGTTGATCAGGTGGAATGCCTTCCTTATCCTGGATCTTTGCCTTAACATTTTCAATGGTGTCTGATGGTTCTACTTCTAAAGTGATGGTTTTTCCAGTCAATGTCTTTACAAATATCTGCATACCACCGCGAAGTCTCAATACTAAATGAAGTGTAGACTCTAAAACAAATGTGAAAATTATATGATCATCTCGATAATGAACCATACCACAAAATCATCTAATTTAATCACTGAATTTTAAGGAGCAATCGTTGGCAAATTCATCCAACCTCACAAACTTACAAGAGGCAAAAGTGAAATAAAAAAAAATCCCTACAAAAAATCTGAACAAAACCTGTATTATAATTAAAAGGGAGAAAAGTAGCCTTTTCTTTATGCTTCTGCAGCTTATGAAGAGCCTTGACCTCCTCAAATATGACCTTTCCAACCTTTCTTATTAATTATCTTTCCCTTCCATCATTGCAACATCTTCATTCTTAGTCTTAATCTACTTCAACCAATACCCTGTGTTTACTGGTATGCCCCCTCCTTCCTTCATAAATAGTTTTCACTTTTAACAATTCTTAGTAACAATAGTAATACTAGTTAAGTGATAAACTGTAACAAACACAAATAACTATTCATACTATACCTTTTTGTATATTGTAGTCTGAAAGTGTTCGTCCATCCTCTAGCTGTTTACCAGCAAATATCAGTCTCTGTTGATCAGGTGGAATGCCTTCCTTATCCTGTATTTTTGCCTTAACATTTTCAATGGTGTCTGATGGTTCTACTTCTAGAGTGATCGTTTTTCCAGTCAATGTCTTCACAAATATCTGCATGCCACCGCGAAGTCTCAATACTAAATGAAGTGTTGACTCTAAAACAAATGTAAAAAATTACATCATCATCTCGATAATGAACCATATCATAAAATAAATAATGAAATTTAATTACTAAATTTTAAATGTCAGCGGATTGGGTAGAATGATTACTTTTAAGGTAATTAAGGAGATCATTGATTAATTCATCAAACCTCACAAACTTACAAGAAGAAGCAAGTGAAATATAAAAAACTAAAAAAAAATTTACCACAACAAATCTAAACAAAACCTATATTAAATAAAAAGGAGAAAAGTAACCTTCTTCATTATGCTTCTTAATCATGATAATCCGTGACCTTCTCCAACATCACCTTTCCAATACAATCTTCTCCAATCACATCTTCATTTTAAGTCTTGAACCACTTCAATGAATCCCTGTTTATGCACTCATTGTAAATTACATAATATCAGTACTAGTTAAGTTATAAACTAAAACAAAAATGACTATTTATATTATACCTTTCTGTATATTATAATCTGAAAGTGTTCGTCCATCCTCTAGCTGTTTACCAGCAAATATCAATCTCTGTTGATCAGGTGGAATGCCTTCCTTATCCTGTATTTTTGCCTTAACATTTTCAATGGTGTCTGATGGTTCTACTTCTAGAGTGATGGTTTTTCCAGTCAATGTCTTCACAAATATCTGCATACCACCACGGAGTCTCAATACCAAATGTAAAGTAGATTCTACAAAACATTAAAATCACATGTTATTAAATAGGGTAAAAAAAGAAAAGAAAATTAATGTTGGTAATGTGCATAAATATAAATTATTACTCTATTACAATACGGTACAATTTTTACATTACATTAATATCAAATAATAAAAATGTTTTTTCAATAGGTTAAGGGAGAAAAATTCAATTTAACTAAATGTTTATTATACGTGCAGTTGCATTTACAATACTGTAGATATTATACATACAATTTAATGTCCACACTTGTATGTAAGTTGCAGGGGAATAAATGTTAATTATTAGACAGAACTTTAAGGCAGTTTAGAAAAGTATTATTAATAACAATTACAAGAATATGTTATTAAATTTCAGGCAAAGTATAGCATGATCATAAAAGAAACTGCTTTAAAATATTTATGAAATGTTCTTTTTGACTATCTAAAAATTGGCATTAACTAACTTTATATACACTGCTTTTAAATATTGTAAAAATATTTTAGGTTATCCAATAACCTAAAAAACCCAAGACAAATTTAGTCTAAGTAATACGAGGTATAATTAGAAAATTTTAAGAGATGTCACTGCTGCTCAAAAGGAGGGAGTAGGTTTGTTTGTGGGTGTGGGGGGGTGGATATCCTTGTTCAGTAGAGTGGAATCCTGGTGAGTGAGGATTTTTTCAGATTACTCATTCTGCAAAATGGATGAAAACCAAAACGAGTTGGAGTCAAATTTATTTGGAAACCGGGAAATCAGCTTCAGACTTATGAACTCAAAAACAGCTTTCAGGGATAACTGTCTCAGCCGGTCAAATGTTTTTATCTGGTTCAATATATTCAGAGATGGCTGTGTATCAGTCAAAGATGACCCCTGGTCTGGCCAGCCTTCCACTTCAAAACAAAAACATTGTGAAAATTTGCAATTTAGTGCACTCTGACCATGGATTTACAATTAGGGGGGGGGGGGGGGCTGAAAACCAAATTTTCTACACAGTTCAGTCCATTTTAACTGAAGATTTGAACATGTCTCAAATTTATTCTGAAAACTGTAATCAGACCAGAAGAAACAACACCTATCTGAAGTGTTTCAAGAACCGATTAATTCGGCTGAAATTGATCTAGATTTGTTATAATGGGGTAATTACAGGTGATGGAATAATGGTTTTAAGTGTATCAGAGCGAAAAGGATCCATGTTCCGCATGACTAAACAAAGCACAACAAATGTCCAATGTAAAGTCAACATTGATGGTTTTTTTTCAATTCTACAGGTATTGTGCCTCACAAATTTGCTCCTAGGGGCAGACAATCAATCAGGAATACTGTAAAGTGTTCTTCAATCTTTGGTGCAAAAGAGAATTGGGGTCCTCTGCCAAAACACACTGGCTTATCATGCATTTTTGATTGCGGATTGTTTGACTGAATTCTAGTACTACCACAATCCCCGTTGTCTCAGAACAAATAAATAAATAACAAATCTGTTCTCTTAAAGGGAACCGATTTGACGAAGACAGCCATGCAAATACGGAGAGGGCTTTTAACATCTTTAAGATAATTTCCAGGAATGCTTTTGGAAGTGGAAACAATGTTAAGAATCTGTTCAATCAGAAGTGGACTACTGTGAAAGTGATCAATCACAATAAGCTTGTCAGTGCTGCCCAGTCTTAAAACTTTCCAATCACACTTCATAATTATAAAATTAAATGAACCAAATATACACTGATAAAACTAGATAAATGTTTTAGTAGTATAAGAACAAACAGGAAAATAATGACCTCCCGCAGAAAAAAGTTAATTACAAACATATGGAAATAACAGAAATTAATGGTAATTTGAAAAAAGACATACTGAAAATGGAAATCTTGGGTGAATTTATAAACACAAGAATTTGAAAAACTGGCATTGCAATAGGTAGTTAACACTTATTTTTAAGATACCATAGTAGAAATGTTTGAAATTTGATGTTATGCATAGCTACCTTTAAATTACATATGTGGAATAAATTGTAATAATTTATACAAGCTGAAAATGTGGATGAACTTCATGAAAATGGTTCACTGATTAATTTTGTTGTAAAATTTTTTTTTACTGCTGTATTAATGGTAGATTTATTGCTTAATAACAATGGTGAAATACAATTTAAATACGTTACATAGATAAAATAAAAATCTCCTTACCTTTTTGTATGTTATAATCAGATAACGTGCGCCCATCTTCTAGCTGCTTACCAGCAAATATCAGTCTCTGTTGATCAGGTGGAATGCCTTCCTTATCCTGGATCTTAGCTTTAACATTTTCAATTGTGTCTGATGGTTCTACTTCAAGGGTTATTGTTTTTCCAGTCAATGTCTTCACAAATATCTGCATTTTGTTTACTGAAAAAAAAAATTGCAATAAAATGGGCATTAACATTGCATCAATAATTTAACTAATTAAAAAACCTAAGTTCAGTTTCAATTTCTGAACAACAATAACAGAGTAACAAAGAACATTTAAATTAATTATGATAAAGACATAACATGAAAGTAACAGTTATTAATCTTAAGACAAAAAAAACCTTGTTAACACTTGTCAACCTTGTTGACATTAATTACAATCTTACTTTACAAATGTTTATAACTAGTTAAACATCAAATTAGAATGACTATATTTAAAAATATGCTTACAAAGAACCATCTTTTATTTTGAAAATTAATTAAAATTTGAATTAAATTTATTGCAGTGACATTTTTTTTAATTTCAACATTTTTTTAAAAACACAATTAGATACATTGGACACAATGGTGTTGCTCGCGTTGAGCTAATGTAAGCCTCCAATACAGACAAAGCTTCAGCACAATTATTTCTTTAAACAAATGAGATAGTTTATTAATAACACAAGCCTGCAATGGTTGTGTTTTTTTTTTATAGTTATTGATAATTGATTCTTATGTACTTTTTAGCGCTGAATCTGAGAATAACCATTTTTCAACACATTTTTTCACAAATTTCAAAAAGTTGAAAAAGTACTTATAAAAAAAACGTTTTATATTTATTTTATTGTATCAAGTTAATATGATATTTTCACTTTCTTGGTTTATACTATGCATTCTTATAGCTAAACAGTTGAGTGGTCTGAAGAGGAGAGTGGGGAGATATCATTGACCCTTTAATTTCTAACTAAAATTGCCACAAAATAAGCTTTATTTCTATTATAGTGCATTTTTAAATTAATTTAATTTTTATGAGGTACATCATGCCTTTGGAAATCACTTCCTCTTATGTTCCCTTATCACTTACCCTTCGCACTTTTCCTTATGTTCTCTACAAGGTTCATCTCAGTGTAACATCCAGCAATAGTCTACCATCATCATAGTAGTCCATTTTCCTTGACACCTCCTTTCCATTTCTTTCATGTCCTGATGAAATCTCTCACCCATATCTTCGCTAATGGCATCCAGATTTTCAGGAAAATAGTCCACATGTGAATTTACAAAGTGAACCTTCAAGCTCATGGAACAGCCTAAATTTTTGAACTTCTGCAGCATATTCTTAATTAATTTGAAATTCAGATCCTTCTTATTGCCCAGAAACTTTGATACTATGTCTTTAAAGGCCACCTTTAAAAGAATGTGTATTTACTGGTCCTGACTTTAGAAAACTTCTGAAGGCAGGACCAGTAGACACTTTTAATTTGGTGGTTGATAAGACTGGAAATGTGTCACAGATGTATTTCAAACATTTACCTTCTTTTGATAAGGCAAAATTTGACAAATTGCTTCATCAAGCTTAACTTGATATGCAGATGTGGAAGAACTTTATTTGGATCTATTTTCATTTATTTCATATATTCATTTATTTGGTGAGCTTTTCAAAGCATATTTTTGGTTCCAAATTCTATGATGCTTTTTGGCCAGGCTTACCTTATTCAATTATTTTCTCTATCTATGCTATCCCTTTCACACAGAAAACAAGGAAACTTTGTGTGTATCCTCCTTGCTGTCCTAGGAACACCGATATTATTTTGAGATCCACCATACATATATCAATTATGATTGTCATACTTAATTTTATAGAGAACGAATTCCAAATTATTGTTAACACTCTTTTAAATGGACATAATGTTCGATGGGTATTGACAAATATGTACTATTGTGAAGGACAACTTGAAGCTCCTTTTAGTCTCCAATCAATAATTTCATACAGAATGTTTAATAGAGTCAAAAGTCCATGTACATCAGTGCAGAAGACTAATTCTCCTTTCGAAAAATATTAAAGAAAATCCTTTTCTTTGTACCTGAACCAGGAAAATGAGGTGCCAGATGCTAGCAGGTTCTTCTCTTTAAGCCTCAAAACCAAGCAATTCTGAATTTTCTTTGGTCAGACTTAAGTTTCAAACCAAATCTTTACATTCCACAACCCAAATTTTTCAGGCTTGTGTAATTAGCTGTAACATTTTTTTTTAACTCTAATAGAATGGCCTAACTGATTGTTAAAACAGCAAAATATGACATTTCTAATCACGAATAGAATCAAGATAAAATATTTTCCACAAGGTGAAATACAGCTTTAACACATGTGAAAGAAGTTAACTTAGCAATCATTAAAATTTGATGCTTTACTTATCTTCTCACATTCTCACAAAAATTTTCCAAACTCATACAATTTCTTCTTTAAGCCAGTACATTAATCAAACCCATTATGGCATGTTATTTCATTTCCTTTTTTGATAGAGTGTCATTTTAATAGGTTTCATGATTAAAGGAGAAGAAAAGTTTATCATAATGACAGCATACAAGTTAATTCAAAACAAAAATTAAATGTTTTTTCTAAGTTTATTTATTAAAAAAAAAATCATCTGATATAAATTAAAATATTATGAATAGTAAAAAGGAACATAAATATTTCACCATAAACCTTATTATGAAGATTTTTTCATATTTTTTTTTTTTTTTTGTTTAATGCTGCAGGAGATTAAAAATTGTACTCTCCTAAAGTATAGACAAAATGCTAATCTATGGAAAGTATATAAAGAAAAGATGAGTGGGTGGAAGAGCCACAATGTGAAGTACTACTTTAGTAAAATCTCTTAAGAATAAGAGATTGAATAAGAATTGAACTTATCGTTATGTAAAAAGTAACAGACGCAAAGTGTATATAGAACAGAATGAAGGTAATCTAGTGGTGTTATACCAAATCTAGAGAATGATTCACATATTCCAACCATTATAGTCTTACCAGATACAGCATTACTTTCTAATACATGTTTATTACCTTATATAAATTTTTCAAGTTTAAGATCAGTTAGGCCTTACAAAAGTAATATATTTTTAATTATCTGAAAATTTACTGATTTATTAAACCATTAACTTCACATATAAAAATCTGATTCACGTATCAAACCAAGATATGTTTGGTTAAATATGTTTTATGCATTACATGTACAATTTACAAAAGATAAAATTATAAGACATTTTTAAAGCTGTCTAAATTCTTTTTTATTTGTTGGACTAACATTTTTAAGACGCTTAACAAAATCAAAATTTCATTTAACAAATTTTTAAACTGGCTTATATTACAAAATTTTAATAAATTGAAGTACATTTTTATAATGAAATAAGATTTAAACAAAACAAGTGGTTTCTGCAAGGCTTTACAACAAAACTAGAAAACGATATGCTCACCCCAACAAAATTGTCAAAATTAAAATAAAATATATTTACAAGTTTTTGGAAGAAAACTTAATGGTTTACAACTTTAAAGAAGGTATAAAAAGCACAAAATGAATGTTTATTAATGGTAATTTAGTAGCCTCGGCATTAAGCAACAGTTTGTGCTGAATTGGAGGGTATGACTAATTACCCAATTCCGATCAATTATAATTTCCATCGCAATACCATATTCTACAACATTCCAGCAGTTAACACAAACCTGTTAAAAATTAAAAAATGGTTCTACTTACTAAAACTAATATGTGTACACTTTATGATGCAACGAGATATTTACTTATGTGTAAGGAAAATAAACATTTTTCCTACATTTTAATATTAAAATGCAACAATATTTAATATTGCACAATACTGAAAAACGTTCAATTTTTAAATTAAGTATTAAATTAATGACACAAGATTAACATTTACTGTAATATAATAATTATAATACAATTAGTAATCTGAAAAGAACAAAAATTCCTGCGAATTAAGCAGATTTCAATATACAGATTAAAATATACAATCTTATTTTTAGAAATAAAATATCAATCATTACTCCAAAATTAAACATTAATTTCAGTCCAAACATACCTTATACAGCAAAACTGTCTTACTGCTTAAATAATTTTATGAATTTTATAAGAATAAAAAAAGTCAGGTTCCGCAAAATTCAGCAAACAGAGAGAACAAACTGCACGTAATGGCGTCCTATTCCAATAATACGTGATTTCATCAGCATTGCCAACATTAAAGTCACTAGTCAAGTCCCAGTTTATTACACACAAAATAAAATAAATAAAGAAGTAAAAAGAAATAAATAAAATAGTATTTTCTAATATGTAAATAAAAAATTTTTTATTTTAAATAAAATTTCAGCAATTTTGTAAATCGATTTACAAAATCGTAGGACCACCAAATCCAGAGTCGTTCTGATGTACAGTTTTTGGAATTTTGTACTCCAACATTTACATTTATAAAATCTTCCTTTCTTTGAAGTATAAATAAAAAAATATGCATTTTATTGTTTTCACTATTTACATAATAAAGCAGATAATATTATAACAAAAAAAATTAATTAAAAAATATAACCTTTTATGATAAGCCAAATCAAAATGTCTTTCAAAATATTTTTAATTATTTCAAAACTTATTTAGCCGTCTTCACGACAACTTTCTGTAAATTGGTGCTGTTATTTTCACCCTAACGTCACCTAGGTTACTTAAGTGAATTTTTTTTTATGGGTAAAAACATTTTTTTGCGAGGTTCTCCATGGTGAAGAATCAGTTGTGAGTTTGAAACAGTTATTTACGATTCCAAAGGAGACAGAATTGTTATGGCTGATCTACTTTAGGTGTTCAGAAGTATCCTTCAAGAGGAAGGGTGTTTTGACTCATTTTTTCATCTACCTTGTGCTAAGCTAGAGCATTTTG
The DNA here is from genome assembly GCF_047948215.1 of Lycorma delicatula. Lineage (NCBI taxonomy): Eukaryota > Metazoa > Arthropoda > Insecta > Hemiptera > Fulgoridae > Lycorma > Lycorma delicatula. Next base: position 188,549,470 of record NC_134455.1, read on the forward strand.
CCAGAAGGCTCCTGGCCTACTTGGCGAAGGGTAGACCGAGACCTATCGATTTTCATCTGCGGAAACAGGAGAAACGAGTTCCGGGTGGCAAGTCCACTGTAGCTACAGCGGAAGTGCAGACTAAGCCATTGGTGGTAAAGACCACAGGAAGAACGTATGCCGATTTGCTTAAGGAAATTAAAGATCGGGTGAGGGTCGATGTACTGTCCTTACGTCGGGGGAATTATAATGAACTTAGAATAAGAGTAAAAGACACAAAGGCAGCTTTGAATTTTAAAACTGCTTCAGGCGGAAGACTTTAAGGTTAACATTCCATCTAGGGCTGATCGGCGAACCATAGTCCACATAAGTGACATCGAGGTCATAACTGATGAAAAAACTATATGTGATTGTGTGGTAGTGGTCTTAGGCGTCAAGGAGTTTAAGGTGACATCTATTCGACCTGCATACGGTTCAACACAGAAGGCGACTTTAATCATGTCACATAGGGCAGCTAGGGCGCTGACCGGTAACCGGGTGTGCATCGGATGGGTGCAGTGCAGAGCTACTACTAGGAAACGGAAAACCGCTGCTACAGATGCTGTGAGGCCGGCCAAATGGCGTCCAAGTGCTCCGGCATTGACCGTTCGGACAGCTGGTTTAATTGCGGTAAAAAAGGTCACCGTAGGCAGCAGTGTAAGGAGAAAACTTCCTATGCCTTATGCGGATCAGAGCAACATAGCTCGCTGAGTGAGGTCTGTACCAAGACGTCAGCTAAGGCTGTAGCTCAAAACTAGAGGTATCAGAGAAGCATTGAAGTATCAGAGAAACATTACAGGAGAAACAATGAAAACCCAGAAAATGTTGCAGGATAAGAGTACCTGGAATTCCATCCCCGGTTTGATCTGCAGGATTATTCGCGGAATAATCCTGAGACAGAGGCGAGAAATATGGAATAGCCTATTGAGAGACCTAGACAATCAAGAACTCTGCTAGAATCTAGGTGAAGAAAACGACCGGAGTGCAAGGTAGAGAAGGAGAGTCTTCTGTGGAGCCGCCGCTCGTCCGTGCTTGCGTGGATGGACGGCGGTAATGATGCACGAGGATTCTGGATCCCTTGACCTCAATGGCACCTCCCGGGGCTACGTAAGCTTAATTGTTGTCCAGCCCCGGAACGGTGAGAAGGGAATTTTAGTCCGTAGGTGTTGTTCGTCGTAACGCATAGCTATGTCAAAAAACCTTTTTGCTTCCGTATGCTGTATTTTTGCATCGTCTTCGGTTACATCACCTCCTTTGTCTTTTTTTGTCATTAGCTTGATTTTCTCTTGTTATAACTTCAGTAATATCATCATAGATCGTAATTTAATTTTCTAATAGCTCGTCAACGAATATTCATTCGTTCAAGTTATTCGTACTTAATAACGCTGGGCTAACTGTGATTAGCTCCCTCAAATCTTTAAAAATTCCGGTTTCCAATATGTTCAGGATCTGACTTTTGCGTCTCATCCGGATCGCTACTGCTACACATCCCATAAATTTCCGGTAGAAGACGTTTCCAGCACTTACTTATTGTCATGGATGATATTTAATTCCGTGCCACGCTACGTTGTAAATTACGTCTCTAATATAAATTTTTTAAATTAAATTAGGCAAAATTAAATTCTTCTTTTTCTTTTAGAATTGAGGATAAAAATCTCTTTTGGTACTGTATCTTTAATCATTCTATAATCCCTTGATTCACAGGTGTTAAATTAAGCGGTAGAAACTGAGCTCAAGTGTTGTCTCTGCAAGCTCATCGGAAGAAGGATGTGTCATCCTTCAATGCTTCGTGTCGAAGCATTGTCTAGGAATAGCACAGATTTTTCATAGCACAGGTAAATTTAATTCTCTTATTTGTCGTTTTACTTCAGGAACGAATTCGTGATGAACACATTTTTTAAATAACGAAGTATTCATCCATGCATTTTTTGTGCAGTATATTACATCGGAAACTTCTTTTAGGTAGATTTCATAAGAAAGCCGCTATTGTAATGAGTTCCATGATTCGACATCCAGAAAATTAGAAATATTTTCCCGTTTCACATCCCCCAAAATCAGCGTCAGTTCAAAAGTTCTTATATACATTTATATATATTTCACTTTCTTGTGGACACGATAACTGCCGCAATTCTGGGTCAATCACTTTCAAATTATTACATAAAATATAACGATCCAAAATCTCGGTCGATTTCGTTAATGGGTAATATCGGACCATGGGGGTGGAAATGGGTTTTTTTCGAAAAAATAAAATATCGCTATAATTTTCTTATTAAGTAAAATATCGAATTCCTTTAAAGTTCCTACTATTCTTTGGATAAGGGCCTAAAACTTTTCTAAGTAAAGTTTTTTGATATCACCAACCATTGGCCCAGGGGGTGGAAAAAATGGAGTTTCGAAGACAAAAACATCATACCTCCCTTAATAGGTACACTATCGAATCGGTTTAAAGTGGCCGTTAATCTTGTAAACATTATCTAAAACTTTTGTCTGAAACAATTTTGATATGACCAACCCTTACTGCAAGGGATAGCCAAAATGTTGCTGGAATTGTAAGAAGATTACCATACACTAAACATGTGACATTTTTTCACATGCAGTCATTGTTGTATTGAGTAAATTTGAAGTTTTTCTTAACTTTAAGGTGAAAATCTTTTTTATCTCCTACTTAGCACCATTGAAATCTACCTCTGCCTTCGGCATGCTGAAAGGAATTTTTATAAATGTTTTTCAGGCTCTCAGATTTTCAGATATTCCTACTGGAAAAAGTGGAAGTTTATGAGTCCCACTTGTGTTACAGCAGACAGTTGTAGTTAACTGGTCTTTTAATTTTTTTTATATCCTGAAGTAGCATGTTCATCTCGAATGGCTATCGTTTTATTTGGCAGCGACTTATATACAAGCCCCTTCTCATTGACATTATACAGCTGTTCAAAACTAAGTTTTTCTTCATTGATTTTTTTTTTTATGAAGTTGATAAATTTTTCTTCTTCAGCATGGTCTGCAGATAATTTTTTTCACTAGAAATACTTAAAGTATGGACTCCATGGTGTTTCTTTGATGTAACCATTCTTCACTTGCTGTAGAGTCACTAACAGTGCTGCTGCAAGAACCATTTGCTGAAGCGATTTTTCCATTCGGAATAATGGTTTTTTGTTTTAATAGAGGTCCGTTGATGGGTGACCCTCATACTTTTTCTTGAAGGAAGCATATCCACAGTGCCTCATCTAGTAAATCTAACACAGGTGTTTTTAAGGTACACCTCAACTGAACAGTCATCTGGCTCTCTTGCTACGTACAATATGCTTCAACCTGTGAATGGATTTTTTTCCAATTTTTAACCATTGTTTCACCAACACCTAAATGTAATGCCCTGAATTTACTGATTGACCTTTATCTAATTGTTCTAATACTTTCAGTTTAGTTTCAATCAAAACTACCATACATTTTCTTTTATAACTCATAACTGTAAGTACAGGTAAAAAGTAAACTGTATGCAATTTTTAAAGGTTATCTAAAACAAAAAACTTTGCAGTTATCAGAATGTAAGAAACTTATTACACTATACTGAATAGATAAAAATAGAAAGGAATCTTACAAATTACTGTACTGTACCAAATTTAAACTAAAATTTAACGTATGCGAACAAAATTCTCTATGCACTGTATGTCCATTACTTAAAAGGCGATTATATTTTGCAATGCTATAGTATGTATATACAGTATAAAATAATTTTTCACTCTATAGATGCTACTGTATAACAAACTATTCAAAATGCATCTGATGTGATGATTTCATGTGTTTATTTCGAGATTATAATGCAGTTATGACATTATCATATTGAAAAATGTTTTTAAATGAAACCGCTTAATGTATCAATGTTGTGAAATTCATTTGTTAAACAGTGTAATTTGTTTGTTCTGTTTAGGCTAGCTGAGGAAATGTATGATGTCATACAGTATTGTATAAAGTCATAAAGTGTGTATCATATTTTACATTTCATAGAAATCTTTCCTTTGCTTACGGGCCTAATTATTATTATAGCGCATAAGTGTATAGAGCCTAGTTGCATTAAATTATATAAATTAAATTATAAAAAATAAGTTGAAAAATTAATATTTTATAAAAAAATAATTTGTTGTTACAAAGTAACAACAAATTGTTTAATACAAAGAGTCAATTAAACTGTAATTTTAGTGAGTTTGGCAGTCAACCTGTAGAGTCAGTTAAATGGGGAACAGATATCAGGGGAACTAGTGTACTACTACATGCAAAATAATTAAACTGCACTGTCGGTTGAACAACCTTTGAGCTTTCAAATTGAGAAAATCCCAATTTCTTGACATATTTGTAGAATATGATTTAAATCCTAGAAAGTATCAACAAAAATTAATGTTCCTAACAATTTATATTTCTAATGTATACATCCAAGAAATACTAAATAATTTAATTAAAAAGAAAAAAACATTGTATTAATAAACATTGTCAAGAATATTGCTAATTATTTATGCATACAAATAAATGCTCATAAAAATTTTACTTCAGTGAATTTCTGAAAAGGTAACTGTTTTGTGCGAGAGATGTAAAAATTACTCAGTCAGACTATCCTCTTGATTTATTTCAATGTCAGGTTATATAGCCATAAAAACCAAAATCTGGTTTACATAATTCTGTTTGTGTGCATATTTAAATGTATTGGCCAAAATGAATTTTAAATTCAGGAAAATTTAGTATGCTACCATTAAATTTGTTTTAGCAGCTTGTACACTAGAGAAATTGTTTCTAATAAATTTTTGAAAAAAGTCTAATAAGAGGATAGAAAAGTATGCAGGTTGCTATTGATTTACATGTTATTTAAAAGCACAGGTTAAATTAAAATATGATTGTCATTCTTTTGAGAGTGAACTGCTTAAGATTTTACTCATAAAGGTTTAATGAAAAAACTAATACTTACAGAGACATTATTTAAAAATTATCATGGTCAGCCAATTTGAAAATTAAAAGTGTATGTTAATTGTATTCGATTTTGTCTCAAGAAAGAAAATTTGAACTTGTATACTAAATTTCATTAAATTACTGTTTGGTGTATTTCTAGACTGTTATGACGTAGGAACTATTTTAGTTCTTACTATGGCTGCTTGGTCTCTTCTCTTTCCTCTCAACTACAAGTGTTCTCATATGTTGCAACAATTGTGTATTTTTTTATTCTTTTTTTATTTTTATGAACATTGTGTATGTATTCATGTTACGTTTAAAATATAATGCTTTCAACACCACATTGTCAAAAATTATTTATCCTCCCGATGGATGAATCATCAAATTACAATCCACTAGAAACATGAATTTATATTAAAAAATTTTAATCAAAACAACCTCCTCTATGAATCATGAGACCTTGCCGTTGGTGAGGGGGCTTGAGTGCTCAGGGATACAGAGTAGCTGGACCGAAGGTGCAACCATATCGGAGAGGCATCTGTTGAGAGCCAGACTAAGGAATGATTCCTGAAAGAGGGCAGCAGCTCTTTCAGTAGTTGTTAGGGGCATGAGTCAGAATGACTTAAACGGCCATATCAACATCACTCAGTCCTCTGAGTACTGCACAGCTGAAAGCAATGAAAAACTACAGCTGCTTTATTTCCAAGAAAATGTGGCTCTCTGCATTTTCATATAGCAATGATGGAGGCGCCTTCCTTGGTTAAATATTCCGGAGGTAAACTAGTCCCCCGTTCGGATCTCCGGGTGGGGACTACTAATGAAGGGGTCACCAGAAAATTAAAAAATAACATTCTATGAGTCGGAGCGTGGAATGTTAGAAGTTTAAAAAAGGTTGGTAGGCTAGAAAATTTAAAAAGGGAAATGGATAGGATAAATGTGGATGTAATAGGAATTAGGGAGGTTCGGTGGGAAGAGGAAGGCGACTTTTGGTCAAGTTATTTTAGAATAATTAACTCAGCTTCAAATAACGGGCAGGCAGGAGTAGGTTTCATAATGAACAAGAAGATAGGGAAGAGAGTAGAGTATTTCAAAACGCATAGCGATAGAATCATTGTAATAAGGATAAAATCAAAACCTAAACCGACAACGATTGTTAACGTCTATATGCCTATAAGCGCCCTTGATGATGATGAGGTAGAGTGTGTATACGAAGAGATTGATGAAGCAATTAAACACATAAAAGGAGATGAAAATTTAATAATAGTTGGAGATTAGAATGCAAGCATTGGAAAAGGCAAGGAAAAAAATATAGTGGGTGAATACGGGCTGGGCAAAAGGAATGAAAGAGGGGACCGACTTATAGAGTTTTGCACGAGGTATAATTTAGTAATTAACAACACCCAATTTAAAAATCATAATAGAAGAATATACACTTGGAAAAAGCCAGGCAATAGTGCAAGGTATCAGATAGATTATATCATGGTTAAGCAAAGATTTAGAAATCAACTCGTTGACTGCAAAACTTACCCTGGAGCAGACATTGATAGCAACCATAATTTGGTGATAATGAAATGTAGATTGGGGTTTAAAAACCTGAAGAAAAGGTGTCAGATGAATCGGTGGAATTTAGAGAAGCTTGAGGAAGAGGAGGTAATAAAGATTTTTGAGGAGGACATCGCAAGAGGTCTGAGTAAAAAAGATAAGGTAGAAAATGTAGAAGAAGAATGGTTGAATGTTAAAAAGGAAATTCTTAAATCAGCAGAAGCAAACTCAGGCAGAATAAAGAGAACTGGTAGAAAACCTTGGGTTTCAGACGATATATTGCAGCTGATGGATGAACGTAGAAAATATAAGAATGCTAGTGATAAGGAACTATCGGCAATTAAGAGATGCTGTAGACAGGAAGTGCAAACTGGCGAAAGAAGAGTGGATTAAAGAAAAGTGTTCAGAAGTGGAAAGAGAAATGAACATTGGTAAAATAGACGGAGCATACAGGAAAGTTAAGAAAAATTTTGGGGTACATAAATTAAAATCTAATAATGTGTTAAACAAAGATGGTACACTAATATATAATACGAAAGGTAAAGTCGATAAATGGGTGGAATATGTTGAAGAGTTATACAGAGGAAATGAATTAGAAAATGATGTTATAGAGGAAGAAGAGGAAGTTGAGGAGGGTGAAATGGGAGAAACAATACTGAGATCTGAATCTAATAGATCATTAAAAGATTTGATTGGCAGAAAGGCTCCTAGGATATAAAGGATACCTGCAGAATTACTGCACAGTGTAGGTGAGGAAGCAAAGGATTATGCAAACTGGTATGTAATATTTACAAAAAAAGGGGAAGAAGTTCCATCAGACTTCAAAAAGAGTGTTATTGTCATGGATACCTAAGAAAGTAGAAGCATATAAATGTGAAGAATGCAAAACAATTAGCTTAACTACTTATGCATCAAAAATCTTAACTAGAATTCTGTACAGAGGAATTGAGAAGAGAGTGGGATAAGTGTTAGAAGACCAGTTTGGTTTTAGGAAAAGTATAGCGACAAGGGAAGCAATTTTAGGCCTCAGATTAATAGTAGAAGGAAGATTAAAGAAAAACAAACCAACATACTTGGCGTTTATAGACCTAGAAAAGGCATTCGATAATGTAGACTGGAATAAAATGTTCAGCATTTTAAAAAAAATTAGGGTTCAAATACAGAGATAGAAGAACAATTGCTAACATATACAGGAACCAAACAGCAACAGTAACAATTGAAGAACATAAGAAAGAAGCCGTAATAAGAAAGGGAGTTAGACAAGGATGTTCCCTATCTCCGTTACTTTTTAATCTTTACATGGAAGTAGCAGTTAATGATGTTAAAGAACGATTTAGATTCGGAGTAACAGTACAAGGTGAAAAGATAAAGATGCTACGATTTGCTGATGATATAGTAATTCTTACCGAGAGTAAAAAGGATTTAGAAGAAACAATGAACGGCATAGATGAAGTCCTACGCAAGAACTATCGCATGAAAATAAACAAGAACAAAACAAAAGTAATGAAATGTAATAGAAATAACAAAGATGGACCACTGAATGTGAAAATAGGAGGAGAAAAGATTATGGAGGTAGAAGAATTTTGTTATTTGGGAAGTAGAATTACTAAAGATGGACGAAGCAGGAGCGATATAAAATGCCGAATAGTACAAGCGAAACGAGCCTTCAGTAAGAAATATAATTTGTTTACATCAAAAATTAATTTAAATGTCAGGAAAAGATTTCTGAAAGTATATGTTTGGAGTGTCGCTTTATATGGAAGTGAAACTTGGACAATCGGAGTATCTGAGAAGAAAAGATTAAAAGCTATTGAAATGTGGTGCTATAGGTGAATGTTAAAAATCAGATGGGTGGATAAAGTGACAAATGAAGATGTATTGCGGCAAATAGATGAAGAAAGAAGCATTTGGAAAAATATAGTTAAAAGAAGAGACTGACTTATAGGCCACATACTAAGGCATCCTGGAATAGTCGCTTTAATATTGGAAGGACAGGTAGAAGGAAAAAATTGTGTAGGGGGTCACGTTTGGAATATGTAAAACAAATTGTTAGGGATGTAGGATGTAGAGGGTGAAACCCTCTAGAAATGAAACGACTAGCACTAGATAGGGAATCTTGGAGAGCTGCATCAAACCAATCAAATGACTGAAGACAAAAAAAAAAAACCAAAACTAATACCTCAATCTGTAACTGACGTTTGAATTTGAATCAAAAACCATTAGATAAACAGACTAAAACATGTATTATCATGCTAAGACAGACAGGAAAATAATACTAAAGTGATAATATAATAAACTATTATATACTAAATAATAATAATTTTTTTTTTTGCTTAGGTAGGTGGAAATGCATTTTTGCACGGTGTGGCGGGCTCCCGCTGATGGTATTATCCAATCACTATCAGCAGACTACCAACTAAAGCCATCCCCCTTCCTACCAGTACTCGAAACTGTTACTTCATTAACCGGAACCAGAACGTTGACCCATTACTTCCGGTCGAGTCCTCCTATACTAGCCTGATTAGCATAATTTTCTAGACTATTAGATTAGCATAATTTTATACTAGCCTAATTTTCAGGACTATCCAGGTCAACCTTTTTGGCCCTGAGAATGTTGCCGACGAATTGGGCTACATTTTCCCAGATGCTCACGTCACGGAGCATCATCGCAACCACGTTGTGGGGACTCAGTGCTCTGAGATCCGCCTCTATTGTCTCTCGATGTCTCTCAAATGTCTCACATTTGAAAAAGGTGTGCTCAGCGTCGTCCCGTACACCGGGGCAATAGAGACAGTCGGGAGACGGCGCTTTCCCTGTGACATGGAGGTAAGCGCGGAAGTCCCCGTGATCCGTTAAAAATTGGGTTATGTAGTACTCCACCTCTCCATGCCGTCGCTCCGTCCACGGTCTGGCCAGAGGGATAAGCCTTGCGGCCCATCGTCCTCTGGTCTCGTGGTCCCAGGTCTCTTGCCATGCGAGGAACGTGAGAGTGCATTCCTCGTTGGCAATGGTCTCCCGGTCTTCGCCTGCCCGTAGATCACCTGGCGCTCCCTTGCCAAAATAGCAATGTGTATGACGCCGGCAATCACAAGTACTGCAGGCTCGGTGACCGTCCGAAACGCGGAAGCGACTCGTTGCATCTGCGCGAGCCGCTTCCGGTTTCTTGCAACTCTTAATGCCTGGGCCAACAATTCCGACCATAACAGGATGGAATGCTCCGTGGACATCAGAAATCGCCGTCTGATGGCCTTCGGTCCGCCGACATTCACCATGAGCCGGCTGAGAGAAGCTACGGCTCTCGCAGCTTTGTCGGCGGCTCTACAAAGCTACTCAGCAAAGCTGAATTTCCAGTCTGCTTTCAACCGGGGTACTTTGCGGCCGGCTTGGTCTCGACAACCTCTACCCCGACCCACAGGAAGAAAAGAATATCGATACGCTTCTTCGTTAGAACCACGATCTCCGTTTTGCTGAGGGCTAGAGACAATCCATGGTCGTCCAGCCAGGCACCTACTGTTGTACTGAGGCTCGACTGAGCCTCAGTTGAGCGCGCTTCACGTCGCGATCTGCGACAAATAGCGAAACGTCGTCAGCGTACCCAACCAAGACTGATTCTTCAGGCATCTCCGGCCTCAGCACGCTATCATCAACGGCGTTCCAAAGGTCAGGGCTGAGAATTGACCCCTGTGCCGCCTCTGACGTGATCGTAGTCCTTCGCCAGCCTGCTGCGGTCTCGTAAATGAGACTGTGGTTCTTCAGGTATGCGTCCACCATTCTGAGGAATTATTGAGGCACATGGAACGAATGTTCCAGAGCCCGAATCATACCGCTCCACCGTTCGGAGTTGAAAGTGTTTTTAACGTCCAACGTAACGAGGAGGACCACACGTCGCGAAAAATGATTGTGGTCCTCTGCTCGCCGCACTGCCTCAACAACCTCTTGAATTGCGTCTAGGGTCAACCGACCCTGCCAGAAAACCGTGCTGGTTAGGTGACAGGCCACCTGCCTCATTCATCGCCGCAACCAATCTTTTCTTTAACATCTTCTCCAATACCTTCCCAGCTGTGTCAAGGATATACAATGGGCGGTAGGAGGACGGCGACTCTGGGTTTTCTTTGCCTTTGGGAATTAGCGCAAGACGTGCGGTATTCCACCTGGCGCTAAAAGACCCAGCCTTCAGACATGCATTATACATGTCTAGTAGAAGACGGGGCCTGAAACGCCCCGCTAACTTGAGTACGTCGATCGGTATGCCGTCGGGACCAGGGGCTTTTTTGCCTTTCAGCGACCGTAGGACTCCCTCCAGTTCCTCCATCGAGAAGAGCGGGAAGTTGCTCACGTCGCCGAAGTCCCGCTCGGTACGGACCGAGTGGGCCGGGTACAACATCTTAACGACGTGCTCCGCTTTAGCCTCGTCTAGTGGAGCTGCTGACCACGGGACCCTCAATCGCCGAGTTACTATCTTGTAACCCAGCTCCCAAGGGTCTGCATCCACGGTCTCCGTCAGTTCTCACCAGCAGCGTGCCTTGCTCACGTTGATGGCTCTACGGAGCCGCTTCTTTGTCATTAATGATAGTCGGAACCCGCGTACTCCTAATCTCCAAGGCTAATCCCTCTGTCACCTCGGAAAATTCGCCCAGGGTTATGTTTGGGGAGACGTAGCAACTATAACATGTATTCCCCGCCACAATCGCCAATACAAATCCCTTACTTCTTCCCCAGTTGATGACAGCCAGTCGACTGGTGACCATAGTAACCGCACAAGTGCCATCTAGATCCTTGTACCATCTATCGTCTGCAACAGCCCGACAATTAGGCTCAGAGACTTGGAGCAAATCCGTTCCCATATCCCCAGCCACAGCCTGCTGTGGGTTACAGCAGGTGTCCAGTTGCAGAATTCTTATGACTTGCATTGAGGGCTGCCAAATCGGTGGCCCTCCGCATCACACTTCTTGCTGGTTGTGGGTTCCCTGCATCCTACCTTAAAGTGTCCCTCCTTGCCGCAATTGAAGCAGCATCGGGATCTATCGGGGCCCTGATATTTAGCAGCTATATTCCCCATGTCCCAACATTTATAGCACGTTTTCTCATCGATGCTTAGGGACATCCTGCAGGAGACCCAATCCACCAGCATCCTGCCCTTCTTCAATAATATATCGGCCTGATTGTTCGACACCATCAAGATTGCTACCTGAGTACCAAAGTAAGCAGGCCGCATGTTTAAGGACTTGCGTTATTTTTCTAACACAATGAGTTCCGCAACAGCATTTACAACTTGTTCTTGTGATGTTAACGCCATGGTATCCCTTATACAGACCCTCCTCAGTCTCTCCTTCTTTCTCCAAGCGACTTGTACCCACTGCATGCCACATGGCATTGGATTTTCGTGAATAAATTATCAGCCTTCTGTCCATCATTCCTTATTTGAAATAGGACCTCCTCATTCCTGTCCTTACGGACCGACAGCACCTTTAAGGACTCCTCTTTAACCTCAGTCTTAATGTCCTTCAGGACATTAGTATATCTGCGACTCGTTTCAGTCGCCTTTATAACTATCGTTTTCGAGGTTTAGGTTCTGATCTTCCCGCTTTCTTCTGCTGAGCCCTATGTATATGTATATACGTGGTCCAGTGCATTCTCCTAGTTGAGTACTCCACCAGCTTCCTACACGAGCGCCCAAACATATCCTCCTCTACTCCAAATACCACATCGCTCCTCGCATTAGTGAAAATGCTTCTAATACCATTCTTCAATTGCGAGAGTCTTCCCTCTCATCCATAGAGAAATCCAAAAGTAGGACAAAAATCATCCTGTCCGACCCCTCCGAACTCTCCCCCAGAAGCTCCTTCGTGGAGGCTGTAAAGGCCGGCAATTGGTCAGCGGTCAACTGCCCCCAGTCATCCAGACTCTAACCACAGGGACCGTTTTATAAAGAGAGGCTGCAAATGCACCCTTCGACATTGCGAGGTCTAAGATGACCGCCATATAACCATCGGGTTCACCAAAACAGGTCTCCTTTTTCTCAGTCATATGGGTATCCCTTTGGCTATCGCATCATAATTAATTCATCTATGTAATCATTATGCACTCCATCTTCCAGTAGTTACAACACCTTACTCTGGCTAACCTTCTTATCAGTCTGAATGGCACAATCCGCCCGTGACAGCTTCTCCTTCTGATATACTACGAAGTCCCCGACCAAATTAGTCAACTCTTTCTGTATTCGTTTGAGTGTCTTACTGGTGTTTTTTCTACTCCATCATCAAATTCCGTAGACACCATCTGGAGTCGGGCAACAAGATCAGGAAAGTCCAGAGCCTTCACTTTACCCATTTTAAGAGCCTTCTTGGGGATTTCTGGACTATCTCTCTCCGCTCTCTTCACGCATTATTCATCCCCTTTCTTTGTCAGCAGTTATTAATTTCCTTCTCAACAGGCTCAATGGCCGCTGTCCCATTTCGTTGTCAAACTGACACCTCTCCCCGTGTCGGCGATCTCACCAGCACCCTGGACGGTTTAAATACGTCTTCCTTATCCATTTCACGTTCTCAAATTTTTAGTGGTATCTATTATCTATATATATTATACTTAATACATTATATTATAACTACAATATATCATATTTAATATATGTACATTATTATACTCATAATTAAAATATAAGAAGGCCTACTAAACGTGCTGGTCAAATGATACAGCGATGCTTAAAGGAAAGTTGTAAAGAAAATGATTCTTTAAGGAAAAATAGAGAAAAAATTGGCATGAATATTTCCGCAGAGGCTTCTCAACAACGACAGTGTAGACTCTCCCTAATGAGTATATACAACACTCCATTCTTACGGAATAAAAGTCGGAAAGTCAAGCTCATCATGTCAGTTTAATACACAAATTTTTGTCAAATGAAACACAAGAGCGACGATCTGACTGCCTCAGCTTGATACATGAGGAAGGAGAGTTACTAGAAGCTGTACTCATAAAAATTTGATGATGAGACTATTGGTCTTAGAATGAAAAATGTTGATGGTTGTGTAGTTATTTCACCAGTTTGCACAACATTCCAAGCGACAAAGGGATACGGAGATGTTGGGCGCAGAATCATCCCTCCAATTTTAAGCTGGGTTATAACTGTTCACAAACTGCAGGGTACAACTCTTGACAAGGTAGTGATAGACCTCGGCAAGAAAATTTTGCCAAGGAGCACTTTTATGTTGCTTTTAGTCAAGTTAAAATTTTACAGAGCATTGCTTTGCCTGATTTGGACCCAAATAAGTTATTAAAAGACCACATGATGAGAAAGCTGTAACAGAAATGATGAAGTTCAGTAATCTATCTAATTTATAGGTTTCATTATTGCGAGTAGACATTTTTTTTCTGCTTGATGATATCGCCATATAAGCTTGAAGCTTGTGCGTGGGATATGGAATGGAATTTTGTAGCATATTAAAAATGCCATACCTGACCGGGATTTAAACCCGGGACCCCCGGATGAAAAGTCAGGACGCCACCACTTGCGTCACAGAAGCTGGCATTAGGACAAGGTTTGCGAGTACTCGGTTAAAAGAAGTATTTATAATAATTGTAGAATATTATTTATTTCAAAATTATATTATTTAACTTGCTTCATACAGAGTGATGTCGATTGGGAGCTTGTTGCATGACTATTTATTAAATAATATTGCAAAATTAGAATTTATTATTGAATAATAATATTTATGTTATAATTTTTCAACAAGGAATAATACACTTTTTCACCATTTTATATAGATATTAAATGTAAATTTAATATTTATTTATATTGAGTTTAGAGGAAAGTAGCGAAGGAAAAAAATCTGATATGGACATCACATGACTTCCTTGTACGCCTATTAATTACATATACACATTTTTTTTTAAATGAAAATTACATAATTTTATTTCATTAATAACTTCTGTTATATTTCTGCTCTATTTAAAAAAAATATTTTTTTTATTATTGAATTATTATTCATCGTAAAAGTCTTTTTGCTGTGAGTAGTTAATAATTATTAATAAATCAGTATATTTAAATTAAAAAAAAAAAAAAAGTTAAAAAATAGGAGATGAAGTCCGATTCGAGCCGATGTCCCTGCCCTAAGATCCAAATATTTCTTTAATTAAAATCTTATTTGGCAATAACTTTGGAACCAATAAAAATAAGTACCACTTATGATATATCGTTGAAAATCTCTCACTGAGGGCTTTTTTTTGGACACTTTTATTTCAGTCGATTGCATTCAAAATGGGAGGTGCACAACTTGATGTTACAAAAGCCCTAAATCCAAAATTTAAACATCCTTCGGCTAATCGTTTTTGAGTGATAAATTTGAGAGATCCATTCGTACAGACCAGACGCCACGCCGAAACTAGTCAAAGTGGATACTTCCGTTGAAATCTGAAAACCGAAAATTTTCGCGATCACAATACTTCGTTAACTTCGTACAAGGAAGTAAAAAGGAATGATTGCTTATGGAAGAAAAATAGATAAAGAAATGCCATGAATATTTCCACGGAGACTAAACAACGATAATGTAGACTTTTATTAATAGAGACCGATTATATGCAACATAAAAAGCTTGAAATGTGTGTGTAAATATAGATGAAAAATGCTTAAAATATGCATCAAAAGTGTAAAAATATGCAACTTTAAATAATAAAAAAATTGTAATTTTTATTTTTTTATTTCAAAATCAGCATACAATTAATAAGTAGTTGAATAACATATCGATAAATTCGATAATTAACAATTATTTAACATTTTGTTACTTTTGTAAACGTAAGCAATCATGTACTGTTCCAAATATTCGGTAGTAAGATTGTGTCTTCGATCACTCAAATTATTTTTGAGTGGAAAAGTATCATTCTACATCCTGGTAACTGGGCAGTATTTGAATTTGGGTACTATGTTAGCACTTATTGTTTCTGGCAAAAGTTCACCCGTTCCACTAATAAAACTATCAATTTGACACAAAGGTTCAAAGCCTGGGTTATTTTTCAAAATGTTTTCAAATTTTTCTTTAAGTTTACACAGGAATATCGCTGACAATGCGAAGTTCATTTGGCGGATTTTATTCATTAACTGAATAGATTCAGTCAACGCCAAACCTTGAGTTTCAAGCTTTTTAATACTCGCTGGTATGTGGGGAAAATGAATGCTAATCACAGCTATTTCTTTTTTATACTAGAATCGTTAAATGCTTCCTTGGGCTGACAAACTGCTATAGCCCCCTGCACTATCGAAGTGTTTACTATACCTTTGATCGCCTCGAAATGTTCATTGTAAAACAGTACAGCTTCAATCCATGTTCCCCATGAGTTAGCACTGGTTCGGGAGGTAAAGGTACATTTGGCAGTTTTTTTTATAGGAGTTATTGCGAGAAGTGCCTTAAGAAACACTTTCTTTGTTGATGAAATCAATTTATTTACATTTCCAAACGTGGATCGTACTTCTTCAGCAAAACCACGTCACATGAGTCAAATTGGGATAAAATACTTGGAGGGCTTTGGCTACCTTGATCATATAGAGTGTTATCCAGTTTGGCTAGTTTCGGCGTGACGTCTCTACCTCGCATAACTCAAAAACGATTAGCCGTAGAATGTTGAAATTTTGGATTTTGGACCGTTGTAACATCTAGTTGTGCAGCTCCCCTTTTGATTGCAACTGACTAAATCAAAAGTGTCCAAAAATAGCCCAAAATTTAAAAAATTTGGATTTTGGATATTTTCTCAACAGCAGTAGTAAGTCCTCATTGAGAGATTTTCAACAATATATCATAAGTGCTACTTATTATCATTGGTTCAAGAGTTATATCCAAATAAACTTTTAATTAATGAAATTTTTGGGTCTTACAAGGGGAAGGCACATCGGCTCTAATCCGACATTTCCGTTTTTTTAATTTAGATATATTGATTGATTTGATTTAATAATAATAATTAACCTATGATTTAATAATTCAATAAAAAAATGTAATTTAATAGGCGTACAAGGAAGTTATGAGGTGTCCATATCAGATTCTTTGAAGTCAGTTAATAAATAGGAAGTTTGTAGCAGCAGCGCAAGTAACAGAAACGCTAATCTGTATGTAACTGGATAGAGAGCTGGCGTAAAATAAAATTAAGTGTTCAATATATTGAAGCTCACTCCAGCGCTACAGAATGAAATGCTGAGAACTAAATCTACCTTACGCTTGCGCGACTATAATCGTGATAGTAAGGAAGGGATGCTTATTTTACTCATGTTTATCCCTACTAAACTGCATGCGCCATTTCATTTTATTTAGTTCTATCGGGTCTATTACTCATTTTGTAGTGCTAGTTTATGCTTTAAATTTACCAATCCCATGTATCCCCTATCCAGATTTATAGAAATCAGAAAAACAGACACAATAACACATCGATAGTTGTCAAAAGATTTTATCGATAGATACTTGTAATATCTCGATGATATATCTTCGAGTCCGTCAAATAAATTCTGTTACGTTAACCTCGTGCATGAGTAGATTAAAAACGTGTGGTGTGCAATTTGTTATTGAATTAAATGTGACTAGGAGATTTTTGGTGAATAGAAATTAGTATTAGTTGATTGGCCTTGCGGTTGTAACTTGAAATGGGGAAATTAAATGTTAACATGCTACGATATTTGAGTAAAGAAGATTTCCGAGTTTTGACTGCCGTAAGTAGCTCGATTTTACACATAATGGACGGGGTCAAGAAATGAGTTCGCTAACATTTAGCCTGACTATATAAAGTCAGGCTCCATATTAATGAGTACTGATATTTTACAGAGTGATATCACAGTTTAAAACCCGACATTTATTTAGTTAGCTCAGTAGCAACATGATTTGATGACAGTCGCTAACGTACAAACTACAGTTTGTAACAATCTCAGTTTATTTATAATTAATATTTGTTAAATACCAGTGGAATTTAAGAAATTAAATTCACCTGTTATTTTACCAAAAATTATGAATAATTTGAGGGCCTTTGCATACATTCATCTATGTGATAACTGCATTTAATTATTAAATACCTCTGCATTCATGTTTTGTATAGAGATTTACTCACAAAATTTGAAGCTTGTAACCTACGAAGAAGGTTCTGACCCACCTTACTCCTCTCGTAGTCACTTTTGATTTTAGGGTTGATTTTCTGTTTTAAAGAATATCGGGTTTTTTATTTTTCAGTTTCATAGATGCCTTCAAGAAGTTTACTCCCACAAATCATTCTTATATATGTAATTGTAAAAAAATACTTTGTAAAATTGTAAAAAGAAGATGTCCATGATTGTAATTTAGGAATGTACTAGTATAAGTGTTCACTAATCAGCAAACTTCTGCTGTTCAATAACAACTCAGTGACATTATTTCTGTCTTTCATCTGTAAGATCTCAGGTTCAAATCCTAGTAAGATGTGGCATTTTTCCATATTATATAAAATTTACATCTATATTTGTGTAATAGCCTTTGATCTTATGTAGTGAATTATTCATAGTAAAAGATTTTTTTCAGCCTGCATTCTTCATATTTTGGTGATACGATAGTGTTTCTTAACCATATTTTATCAGTAAGGTCTGTTTTTATATTATCAATCATTTTAAACTAAAGAGTCATGTGTTGATGGTGATGCAACTTTTTTTTTGTTTTTATTTTATTAGAATTCCATGATTATTTAGCAACATCTTTAGGTCTTATAATTAACTTTTTGTTTGAACTCTGAGAATTAAAAAGGAAATTGTGCTTTTGAAATTTTGTTATATGAAAGATGATTATTTGCTGATAAATACAAACCAACTGCTTTGTTAACAACTTACTAAAAATTTTCAAAAAATCTTAGTTATAACTAATTAATAACCATTTTAGATTGCAACTGTTAAATCTAAGTTGGCTTGGTTTTCAATCAGTTAAATAGACTGTTCATTTTTGTGTTGGCATTATTGATATTTAAAAAAAAATATTTATTTTTAGGTATTGTACTTCATTTCAGTTCATCATAAGTATCTAAATGCAATTTTAAACTTGCTGGATGGTCAGATGAGTACGGTCCACGTGGGTAATTGGTTGTCATCCAATCATTGGTAAGATTTGGAGGAGTGGCAAGCAAAATTTGGAGGTATGTAGGTGGAGGTGCATGATGATTATATACATTCACCATTGTTTGCAGATTATCAATCAGGTGATTATAACTTTGGATGATTATGATATTCAATACATGATGAGGAAGCTGGTGGAAGTATATGAGAAATGGGATCTGAAAATAAATTTCGACAAGACCAGATGTATGGTTGCAGGGGAGGGGAAAGTGGAAGATTTAAAAGTCTGTGGTAATATTATTAAAAGTGTTGAAGATTTTAAATATAGGAGCTATTCTAAGGATGGAACAAGTAAGGCTGATATATGGCTGTGCAGAGGTGCAAAATCGACATCCTCCAAAACAGTACTTGACACTGGTACCCTGTGTGTGATTTCTTCATTCCAAATATGTTGTAACTGTTTAACTCCCACACTTCTTCCCAGAACATCCATCTCCTTCACCATCATCTCTCCTCATCTTTCTTCCTCAACTATCATATTTCTGCCCCATACAGTGTTATATATATTCTTAAATTTCTTAACTACTGATTTGTATCTTTGTACTACGCATGCACACATGTGCATCCTAGGGGCACCCCATTTGTTACCAGTTGATGGTGATGATTGATCTAGCCTCCCACAAGGGGCTTGTGTACCTCACCATTCTAACCTCACACGCAGTCCTCACAGAAGGCCCATTATTTTTAAACAGAAGTTTTATAAATTTATTTAGTATTATTTTATTTAATGTAAATTTAATTCTGTTATTTTTGTAACATTCATTTGATTGATTTAATTCATTCAGTTCAAACCCAACTAGCCCAGCGATAGAGACTCACAGTTCATAAGTTAGTGCTTCAACCAGCAAATCTCCATACATACTATATAAATATTTTTTTTTTTTTTGAGATGAAATATATCTAAAAACCTTCTCAGTTATGCTAAGAAACATATTGGTAAAAATTTCGTTGCGATGGATTGGTTTTTTTTTTGTTTATCCCAAACAAACAAAAACCCTCATTCTCTTTATATAATAGTGTACATATATATATTTAAATTCTATGAAATAAACCATTCAGTTCAGAATATTGAGCTAAGATACCTCTTACCTTAATTTTTCATGAAAAGGGTTTGCGGATTCTGTGAAAATTAATACATAATAAAAATTAAAAAATAAAAATAATGAAAATTGTGTGGTATAATTTACACTAGTGCTTTTCCAGTTTTTATAAGACCATCTCCTTCAAACACTTGTCTAATGGTTTATCAAAATGAAATTTTGTTTGGATTTATTTATGTTTATAATGGAATTATTTCAATCATGACAGGATGCAGGAACCTGCGAAAGTACTTTGATGAAAAATTAAGGTAAGGTATGTCTTACTCTGTGTTCTACACCAGTGGTTTATTTAGTAGAATATTTTTTTTTGTTATAGATTGAGATGGGCATGAAAAATCATGAGTTGGTTCCCGCATCTCTTGCTGCTTCAATAGCTAACTTGCGACATGGTGGTGTACATAAAGTATTACGAGAACTTTGCAAACATCGACTACTCAGTTATGAAAGAGGAAAACATTGTTAGTGTATATATAACTGTTTGTTTTTATATATTTATTCAGGAAATTGCTTTGTAAACAATTACTTGTGAATTATTTATGTAAACAATTATAGTGTGACTATACAATACTAATAATATACAAGAAAGAGAGTTGTTAAAATAACTTTTAATTGTTACAAAATAACATGTTGCAGATCGTTTTATAAGTTAATACTAAAATAATAATTTTATATTAAATGAAATTAAAATTTTTATTGGCTTTTTGAAGAAAAATATTTCATTACTTTTGGTTACGTGGTGGGAGTGGGGAGTGAAAATGGATTTTTTTTGATTTGAGGTATGAGGAGTACGATAATACCTTTCACTTAAATAAGGGTTTCCTTACATATAGGGTGGCTGTACTCCTCATGCTCTTTTGAATAAGATATTCAAAAGTAACCTTATGTTAAGAGAACCAGTTAATATATTTTAATAAGTTTATTAGTAATAACCACAGCTACCCACAAAGTTTTAATGCAGGTTAATCAAGTTCAGTGTGTACACTTTTGCAGCTCAGTAGACATCTAGATGATAAGTTAACTCTTGCCAGGTGTTTAGGAGCATCTGCAGCATTATTAGACCAACAGCTTCAACAGTTCTGTTTTAAATCATCCAAATCTTGAACTTTTCTTTGGCACACACAACTTTGAATAAACCCCCCAAGCAAAAAAGTCCAAAGGAGTGATATCTGGAGATCTAGGTGTCCATGCAGTTGGACCTTCTTATCTGATCCAGCTTCCAGGAAAAGTGAAAGAACATGGTAACATCTTGATGAAAGTGTGGTGGAGCACCACACTTTCCTGTCACAGTGGCCTCCAGAATGCCATTTTTGTGTAGTCGTAACCAGACATTGGTTTTCAGTGTGTTCTTTTCATTGATTACTGTATGGGGTTTTTCAATACAGCAAATTTGACATATGTATCAGTTCAGTTAACTTTCCTGCATGTATGAAAGGTTGCCTCATCACTAAATAACAATATATCAAGATAATTAGGATTGTTTTTGACATGGTGGTTACCTCTGCAGTAAACCGGTATCATAGGCAGTGATCATTTGGTTGGTGGTAAAGTAGTTGTAACTTGTAGGTTTGCTAACGGAGCCACTTCTGAACAATGTTGTGAACAGTGTAATGGAATGAGGAATTTACAATTCGTAACTAGCCCTGTTATATATATATATATATATATATATATATATAATAGGGCTAGTTACTATATATATATAATAGGGCTAGTTACTATATATATATATATATATATATTTACAATTCGTAACTAGGCTAGTTACGAATTGTAAATTCCTCATTCCATTATACACACACACACACACACACACACACACACACACACACACACACACACACACGCACACACACACACACACACACACACACACACACACACACACACACACACACACACACACATATATATACCATGAGGGTCATTTCAAAATTAAATTACTCTATTTTTTTAAAAAATCAGTAAACATTCAAAAATTTAAAAAAGGGTTTACTTTGAAAAATACATTTACTAGTTATTTTTCTACATGACCTCCTTCGATCTCAATACATTTTTGGTACCATGATAACAGTTCTAGTGTCAAACCACTCTCCAGCCAAACTGGGTAGCCATCTTTCCACTTCTTGTTTTAATTCATTCTCATTTGTGAAGCGTCTTCCCCCAAGATGTTGCTTCAGCTGTGGAAAAAGGTAGAAGTTGCTCGGTGCAAGGTCAAGAGAGTAAGGTGGATGACCGAAGATATCTCATTGAAACTGCTCAAGTAGAGCTTGAGTCTCACGCGCAGCATGTAGGCAAGTGTTATCATGGAACAAAAAAACTGCTCAACCTTCCTCCATTTGTTTCAAATTACCCTTCTGAGGTTTCACAATAGCAAGCAGCTGTGATTGTTTGTGTCCCATGGAACAGGTAATTGATTAACAACAGTCTTGGAATCCCAAAAGACTTGCCATGACCTTGCCAGCAGATTCCACAACTTTTGCCTTTTTTTGCATTGGCTTGTTCATTCCTTTCCACACCATATTCTTTCTTTTGGATTTGGGCGTCCAGTGATGAATCCATATCTTGTCCCCAGTCACTATTGTTAGTGACCAGGAACCAATTATCTCCCTCATTCTCAACAAACTGCAAAAATTGCAGTGGAGCATCAACTCTCTGCTCTTTGTGTTGTTCTGAAAGCAGGTGTGGAACCCATCTTGCACACACTTGTGATAGTCGCAGATCTTCAGAAATGATCCTGAAAAGTGTTGCATGGCTTCTTTCAATATTCTGAGGAGAAAGAATTTTATCAAGTGTAAGTGTTGATCAGTGTCCATGACCCTTTAGTCGGATCAACAACATTTGAAGTGCGGTGAGTGGAGGGTCAGCTGGTTTGTTCATTGTTGTAACGTTGTTCTCCTTTCAATGAATGATTGATGGCAACAAGAAACCATTGGCCTTGACATAATGTCTTCATCATACACACTGCACAAGTCGTGATGAATTTCAGTCATACTTTTATTTTTTTGCCGTAAAAAAATGAATAACAGCATGAACTTCACAATCGGTGGTAGGAGCAAGTGAAGTCTCCTTGTTTGCTGGCGCGTGACTGTTAGGAAAAGGTAAAGGTAGATGCATAGAAATTTTACATTGCTCTCACTACAACCAGACAAAAGTTCCCTGGACTTCTCCCGCCTACTGCATGGATTTAAAAAAACAGTATAACTTACTTTTGAGATGATCCTCGTGTATGTATTCATATTCATATGTGTAGTATATATTTTATTTTTTTAATTTCATTAAAATTTAGTTATTCCGTTGTAGTAATGTATCTGAAATTGTGCTTATGAAAATTTGATGAAGATTGATTGAGTTATTCTTGAGTTACGCTCAGTTTAAAGTTGAAATTTGAGGGTTGTAAAATTTGAGCTTACATTGTATGTTTTCATGTGGATTGTAGGATTGGGGTTGAAAATGAACTTTCTTTACATTTTGAGGTATGAAAATATCATTTACTTAAATTGGGGTTTCCTTATACATATACATATATATATGAGGGTGAATCAATATAAACGGTAATTTTTAAAAAAAATTTATTGATTACTAACATTGGTCAACATGATTTTTATCTCCACGAGTACCAGTAGGTTTACTTAATGCAGGTTTTTATCCTGTTTTCAAATATGTATTCAGAATTTCTCCATCACTCATAGTTTTTTATTTTAATTTTTTAAAATATTTTAAAACATTTTTTCATTCATTTGTACATTGTAAAGTAAAAGCTCGTAGAGCATTGTAAATATGATTGAACCAAATGAGTTAACTCAAAGGGTAATGTTACTACTTTTGTGTAGGTTCAGACGTTTATAGAAGTGT
Source organism: Lycorma delicatula (assembly GCF_047948215.1). Classification (NCBI taxonomy): domain Eukaryota; kingdom Metazoa; phylum Arthropoda; class Insecta; order Hemiptera; family Fulgoridae; genus Lycorma; species Lycorma delicatula. The sequence continues at coordinate 188,573,014 of NC_134455.1, forward strand.
ACAAATGTAATCTGTGTAACAGACATTCATCAGAACAATGCCAGTTGTGAGATAGTAGTGAACCAGTAAACATATCATTGTGAGTGCTTTGTGTGTCTGAATTATTGTGTATTACATATTTACAACTTTATTTATTTTAATTAGTCGTTAATTACAGAATGCCTAGTTCTCTTTTGTTTTAACTAATTTAATTGTGTACTCTAGCAGCTGTTGAAGTGTTTAAATAATTTTGTTTTCAGATGATGGTTATCGATTGACAAATGGTGGTTATGATTACCTAGCTTTAAAGACATTAACATCTAGAGGATCACTAGTATCATTTGGTAATCAGATCGGAACTGGAAAGGAATCAAATGTGTATGTAGTTGCTAATGGTGATGGTCAATCCCTTTGTCTTAAATTGCACAGGTAATTTGTTTTGTTATATATATGTGTATACATTAATTCCTTTCCTTTCATGGGGGTTCTATTCCACATAAATAGCATGAATAACGAAACTGCGAATACCAAAACCAAACTTATATGGCAAAAAGAAGTTTACATTCTTAAATAACCCAAATGTCAATTTCGTTCACTATAGTATCTATTAAAAAACTGTGTATTAACATACTATATGCTTATGAATGAGTGTAGTTATAATAAGTATGTTTTACTTACGTATAGTATTGTATTTTTATTCATGTGATGTTATTTTGAACTATGAAAAACTTATGTACAATATGTATAAAACCATAAACATTAAACACTAAGAATAGAATGTTCTAACTACGTAATAATGTAGGCCTATGTTAACTTATTTCATTAAAAAAAAAAACTCGTAATTTTTGTTTGCTTTATATTTTTCTTTACTTCTTTAGGTAATTTGTAGTATGGTGCTAATGTTGCTTCAAGCTGTCGTTTAAAATTTAATGACTGCTCTACAAAATGGTCATTTTCAGAAACCTTTGTTTTTAGTTGCCTTTTCCTATTTAGCCTCCGGTACTACTGTATTACTGTTCATTTGAAGTATTACTGTTCAGATAATACTTCAGAGGATGAATGAGGATGATGAATGAGTGTAAATGAAGTGTAGTCTTGTACAGTCTCAGTTCAACCATTCCTGTGCCTGTGATGTGTGGTTAATTGAAACTCAGCCACCAAAGAACACCGGTATCCATGATCTAGTATTAAAATCTGTGTAAAAATAACTTTACTAGGACTTGAACGCTGGAACTCTTGACTTCCAATTTGCTCATAATTTCTTCATTTTTGGCTTCATCTTCCAGAGGAGGTGAAGGCTGTGTTAGCTCTTCCATGAACTCTTCCTTGTCATTGTGCATCAGCTCGTAAAACCTTCACTGTGAATTTTATGTGCGTTTTGTGTTTTCAGTTTTCATATTTTTTTAACAGTGTCAGGTCACAGATTCCACCAACAAGCATTGATCGTGATAGTTTAATTTCATCAACTCGCTCCTTAATGTTTGCAGTACAATATGCCATGGTTTAATTTTTCCACCACTTACTCACAGTCAGTGAATTATCTATCTACCTCTGTTTCACTTATCAATCTACTGAAAGTCTGCTGCAGTTAAGAGGCTTTGAAAGCAGTGATGATCCCTTGATCCAAAGGTTGAATCAGAGCTGACGTATTTGGTGGCAAAGATAACACTTCTACATTAGGATGCAAATATTTTACTTCTTCTGGATGTCCTGGAGCATTATCAATTAAGTACATAATTTCACTTTTGTTTTCAGATAAGTTAACATGTTTAAGATAAGTAACATGTTTTGCAAAAAAATTAAACCACTCAATAAAAAGAGGTCCTGTTACCCATGCTTTTTGGTTTGATTTATATAAAACAGGTAAATGATTTTTATCTTTACCTTTCAGTGTCTTTGGATTTAATGATTTGTAAACAAGAGGTGGTTTAGGCATGAAGTCACTACTACTAGCATTGCAGCAAAACAGGACTGTCAGACAGTCTTTAGATTTTTAAAAGCTGAAACAGACTCTTCCTTTTTTGATAGAAAGGTTTGTGAAGGCATCTTCTTCTATTATAAGCATGTTTCATCTGCGTTAAAAACTTGGTCCGCTAAATAACCTTTTCTTTTGTTGATATGAGGTTACGCAGTTTTTTTGAAATGAATGTGCTGCTTCATGGTCAGCTGATGCTGCTTCTCCAGTTACTCTTAGATTGTACAGGGAAAACTTTTCTTGAAGTTTTCAAACCAGCCTTTACTAGCAGAAAATGCAAATGCACTGGTCCTACTTTCATTTTCAGATTTAATGAAGTGATCATACAACATTGTTCTTTATCTTGAATAAGAACTGAACTAAGAGGTACCCTTTTTAACATTTGACACCATTACACTTGTCCATATCATTTCTTCATTTTTCTTTATGTAGCGAACAGTTGATTCATTAACATTAAACAATTTTGCTATTGAAGCTATGTTTTAACCAGTTTTCACTTTATCAAGAAGGTTGATTTTCCTGATTAGAGGTATAACTTTTTTTTTTGTCTTTTCCTTTGGCAGCTTTGTGACCACAACTTGTTTGTAGGTTTCCCTGTCATTATGCTGTTCATGATTACACATTGATAGTTTGCATCTGGTTATTCCCCCTGTTTTCTATTTTTTTTTTCTGTCTTAAGGTTACAGATAAACGTTTCTTAAGCTTTAAATATGCAAGATGTTAAAATGTCTGTGTTAATTGCCTTAACTATAATGATTGTTTGCTGATCTGACATGAGACAAGTAGTAGTTCCTAAAAACGGAAAAACTATTCCCTGAAATAATAATCATCTTATTCCAGGCTTATTAAAGATATTGAGGAATGAAATTGTTTTCCACCACCAAATGTGTTATGTGAATCAACATGGCAAGTCCACTGAGAGGTTGGTGATAGTAAGTGCTACAAGTTTTACGTTTATTCTGTTCACTATGATTGGCTGTGCAGGGAACATCATTACTCTGATAAAGTATTCTGATAAGTGGCACAATTGTAAGATGAGACAGTTGCTATAAAGCAACAAATTAATTTATCCCTTTTTGTGAGAAACTGCTTAATTCATTCAAGGAAAAATGTAAAAGTAGAATAAAAAGTTAAACCTTGATAAAATATATTTGTATCAATTTATTTTATGCATTTGGTAAATGCATCAATAGACTTCTCTCTTTTCCTCTCTATTTATTTCCTACATTTTTCCTTGATGGTTACTGTTACTATGCATTTTGTTATTTAGAAGCTGAGTTCTTTTCAAAATATATGTAATTCACAATGAAAAAAAGTTATAGCATTTTGAAAAATAGTGATTAAATCTGTTGGTTTTGATAATTCAATAAATAATACAAAGTTAGAAGATTGCTCTCTCACTTTTTTGTTGGTTTAGAGTTATTTAAACTGTAGCATTAGTTTGACAAGAAATATTATGTAATTTCATTTAATTATTAATTTTTTTCTTGAAAAATAATTACCAAATGGTTCATATTTATACTTTTTATGCACAATTATTCCAATTTGATAAACTTCTTTGATTTCTTGCAGTAATCTAATTAGTGTAAGATTGCAGTTTGTAGTAAGGTAAAAAAAAAAACAAAAAAAAAACTTTAAATGCTTAAATAACAATTTAAAAAAAAAATTTAATCTTTATTTACGTAAATTTGTATTCACTCATAATTGTTGAAAAGATAGGGAATCTTGGAGAGCTGCATCAAACCAGTCAAATGACTCAAGACAAAGAAAAAAAAAATTGAAATGTGCTTGGAGTCTGCTAATATTTCATTTTGATATATTTATTTATTTTTACTTTCTACTATCTTTACATTTTATTTATCACTTTCACTATTATGATCAGTGCTACATATTCTTTTTTTTTTGTCTTCAGTCATTTGACTGGTTTGATGCAGCTCTCCAAGATTCCCTATCTAGTGCTAGTCGTTTCATTTCTAGAGGGTTTCACCCTCTACATCCTACATCCCTAACAATTTGTTTTACATATTCCAAACGTGGCCTGCCTACACAATTTTTTCCTTCTACCTGTCCTTCCAAAATTAAAGCGACTATTCCAGGATGCCTTAGTATGTGGCCTATAAGTCTGTCTCTTCTTTTAACTATATTTTTCCAAATGCTTCTTTCTTCATCTATTTACCGCAATACCTCTTCATTTGTCACTTTATCCACCCATCTGATTTTTAACATTCTCCTATAGCACCACATTTCAAAAGCTTCTAATCTTTTCTTCTCAGGTACTCCGATTGTCCAAGTTTCACTTCCGTATAAAGCGACACTCCAAACATACACTTTCAAAAATCTTTTCCTGACATTTAAAATAATTTTTGATGTAAACAAATTATATTTCTTACTGAAGGCTCGTTTAGCTTGTGCTATTCGGCATTTTATATCGCTCCTGCTTCGTCCATCTTTAGTAATTCTACTTCCCAAATAACAAAATTCTTCTACCTCCATAATCTTTTCTCCTCCTATTTTCACACTCAGTGGTCCATCTTTATTATTTCTACTACATTTCATTACTTTTGTTTTGTTCTTGTTTATTTTCATGCGATAGTTCTTGCGTAGGTCTTCATCTATGCCGTTCATTGTTTCTTCTAAATCCTTTTTACTCTCGGCTAGAATTACTATATCATCAGCAAATCGTAGCATCTTTATCTTTTCACCTTGTACTGTTACTCCGAATCTAAATTGTTCTTCAACATCATCAACTGCTAGTTCCATGTAAAGATTAAAAATTAATGGAGATAGGGAACATCCTTGTCAGACTCCCTTTCTTATTAGAGCTTCTTTCTTGTGTTCTTCAATTGTTACTGTTGCTGTTTGGTTTCTGTACGTGTTAGCAATTGTTCTTCTATCTCTGTATTTGAACCCTAATTTTTTTAAAATGCTGAACATTTTATTCCAGTCTACGTTATCGAATGTCTTTTCTAGGTCTATAAACGCCAAGTATGTTGGTTTTTCTTTAATCTTCCTTCTACTATTAATCTGAGGCCTAAAATTGCTTCCCTTGTCCCTATACTTTTCCTGAAACCAAATTGGTCTTCTAACACTTCCTCCACTCTCCTCTCAATTCTTCTGTATAGAATTCTACTTAAGATTTTTGATGCATGACTAGTTAAACTAATTGTTCTGTATTCTTCACATTTATCTGCCCCTGCATTCTTTGGTATCATGACTATAACACTTTTTTTGAAGTCTGACGGAAATTCCCCTTTTTCATAAATATTACACACCAGTTTGTATAATCTATCAATCGCTTCCTCACCTGCACTGCGCAGTAATTCTACAGGTATTCTGTCTATTCCAGGAGCCTTTCTGCCATTTAAATCTTTTTAAATTCAGATCTCAGTATTGTTTCTCCCATTTCATCCTCCTCAACTTCCTCTTCTTCCTCTATAACATCATTTTCTAATTCATTTCCTCCGTATAACTCTTCAATATATTTCACCCATCTATCGACTTTACCTTTCTTATTATATATTGGTGTACCATCTTTGTTTAACACATTATTAGATTTTAATTTATGTACCCCAAAATTTTCCTCAACTTTCCTGTATGCTCCTTCGATTTTACCAATGTTCATTTCTCTTTCCACTTCTGAACACTTTTCTTTAATCCACTCTTCTTTCGCCAGTTTGCACTTCCTGTTTATAGCATTTCTTAATTGCCAATAGTTCCTTTTACTTTCTTCATCACTAGCATTCTTATATTTTCTACGTTCATCCATCAGCTGCAATATATCGTCTGAAACCCAAGGTTTTCTACCAGTTCTCTTTATTCCGCCTAAGTTTGCTTCTGCTGATTTAAGAATTTCCTTTTTAACATTCTCCCATTCTTCTTCTACATTTTCTACCTTATCTTTTTTACTCAGACCTCTAGCGATGTCCTCCTCAAAAATCTTCTTATCTCCTCTTCATCAAGCTTCTCCAAATTCCACTGATTTATCTGACATCTTTTCTTCAGGTTTTTTAACCCCCAATCTACATTTCATTATCACCAAATTATGGTCGCTATCAATGTCTGCTCCAGGGTAAGTTTTGCAGTCAACGAGTTGATTTCTAAATCTTTGCTTAACCATGATATAATCTATCTGATACCTTGCACTATTGCCTGGCTTTTTCCAAGTGTATATTCTTCTATTATGATTTTTAAATTGGGTATTGTTAATTACTAAATTATACCTCGCGCAAAACTCTATAAGTCGGTCCCCTCTTTCATTCCTTTTGCTCAGCCCGTATTCACCCACTATATTTCCTTCCTTGCCTTTTCCAATGCTTGCATTCCAATCTCTAACTATTATTAAATTTTCATCTCCTTTTACGTGTTTAATTGCTTCATCAATCTCTTCGTATACACATTCTACCTCATCATCATCATGGGCGCTTGTAGGCATATAGACATTAACAATCGATGTTGGTTTAGGTTTTGATTTTATCCTTATTACAATGACTCTATCGCTATGCGTCTTGAAGTACTCCACTCTCCTCCCTATCTTCTTGTTCATCACGAAACCTACTCCTGCCTGCCCATTATTTGACGCTGAGTTAATTACTCTAAAGTCACCTATCCAAAAGTCGCCTTCCTCTTCCCACCGAACCTCACTTTCTTTCTTTCTTTTTCCTGTTTAGCCTCCGGTAACTACCGTTTAGATAATTCTTCAGAGGATGAATGAGGATGATATGTATGAGTGTAAATGAAGTGTTAGTCTTGTACATTCTCAGTTCGACCGTTCCTGAGATGTGTGGTTAATTGAAACCCAACCACCAAAGAACACCGGTATCCACGATCTAGTATTCAAATCCATGTAAAAATATCTGGCCCCACCGAACCTCACTAATTCCTACTATATCCACTTTTACCCTATCCATTTCCCTTTTTAAATTTTCTACCCTACCAACCTTTTTTAAGTTTCTAACATTCCACGCTCCGACTCGTAGAATGTTATTTTTTACTTTTCTGGTGACCCCTTCCTTAGTAGTCCCCACCTGGAGATCCGAACGGGGGACTATTTTGCCTCTGGAATATTTTACCAAGGAAGGCGCCTCCATTATTGCTTTTGAAAATGCAGAGAGCCACATTTTCTTGGAAAAAAAAAAACAGCTGTAGTTTTCCATTGCTTTCAGCTGCGCAGTACTCAGAGGACTGAGTGATGTTGATATGGCCGTTAAAGTCATTGTGACTCACGCCCCTAACAACTACTGAAAGAGCTGCTGCCCTCTTTCAGGAATCATTCCTTAGTCTGGCTCTCAACAGATACCTCTCCGATATGGTTGCACCTTCGGTCCAGCTCCTCTGTATCCCTGAGCACTCAAGCCCCCTCACCAACAGCAAGGTCTCATGATTCATAGAGGAGGAGTGCTACATAAATGAATCAAAATCTTGCATAAGTAAAATTTTAAACAATTTCAAAAGCTACAAAAAATAAAATGTAGATTTAAAGTTGTGGAAATACATTTCAAAAATTTATATAAATATATATATTTTTTTTTTGTGGTAGAATACAGCCAAATATAGACAGTTGGAACAAAGTAATATTGAATTAGAGAACTAGGCTGTGCATGATATGGGGTGAGCTGGTTCAGTCTGTTTGACTTTATATTAAAACGGATAATGAAATAATGATTATTACTAGACTTGTTTCTACTTTGTTTATAGTTGTCAGATTTAATGTATTAAATCATTTGATATTGCTATTTATTTGAAGTGATAGTGAAGGAGTTTTGTAGAAAAAATGTGCAACAGTGGATTCAGAATAATGGTTAAACGTATAAGAAGTGCTTTGATGTAGATATAAATGATAAAATAACTTTAAAACAGAATTGTTTAGTTAAGTTTTAGAGTTAGATTCCTGCTGTAAATCAGATGTAAACATTTAAAAGAGAGCTTGAAATGGCAGTGACTTCTCTGACCAAAGTGGTGGTAAAGAAAGGAAGAATGCTGAGATTACGAAATCCTTTAACAGTAGACAAACCAAAATGATGAACCAGATTTTCATTTTATTTAATGTTTTATATAAATTTACATTAAATAAATTTACTCAAGAAAACTTTTTATTAAGAAAAATAAACGTAAATTTTATGATTACACATTTGTGTACATTAGTAACAGTAATAAATAAAAATTCCAGTTGGTCATTTATTTATGATTCTTTGCAAAATGTCTTATTAATAAGCAGTCTGCAGATGTAAGTTAGAAGGACATTTCATCATTTTTAAAATCAGAGTTATAAGTTTTTATTTTTCATTCTTGAATATATGCTTGCAAATACTGAGGGATTACTGTAAGTATCACCATTATTTCATCAAATGATTTACAAAAAAAGAAAATAAAAAATCCATGGGAATTAGAAAATTCATGCTTATCTTGTTTCGCACACTTCAGGCTGGTTAAAAACGAAGTGTCACTTTTTTTCACTTTTAGATATTGTTGCAGCTATTTTCAGAATTGAAATCTACATTCTATTACAGTTGGATCTCAACGTATGAAATCAACTTTACCCTTTTAGAAATATTTTAAAGGGCAGAACTGTGCTTTCATAGAATATCAGAGCATCTTGCGTTAAATTATATAAGCTTGCATTTTATTGGCAGGAAAGTTGGAAATAAAATATTTTTCATTGTTTCATTAGGGTATATTTTTATACCCTAAAATTTGTACTGTTATATACAAAATGTGAATAGTTTGTACTATTTTGCTAAAATTTTGTCTAACTCCTATGCAAAACAAAAGCTATTTGAAACTTCTTTATAAAAATCTTTTTTTTTTTTAATTTCATCACATAACATTCATTAAGTGATTTTTTTTGTATGTGTAGTTTTTGTGTTCTTGTCTGTATATACTTACATCAAGAACCATAAACGTGGTTGATAATTGGTGACATGAGTCACCATACACTCAGGGTGAAATTTTACATTTTCTAGTGAATGGTGATTTTTGACACTGAAAATAATGATGACAATGAAAATTAAGATCTGTTTGTTGTGGATGAAAATGCAAGTTTGTATTCAGAAAAAAGCAATTATATTATGTGGTAACAATAAGGGTTTAGTGTGCCAACAACAAAGTTACCTATAAATGTAAAAAAAAAAATTTATACATTTGTTGAATGTAATGGCACAATGATCAAAATTTACTGTCAAAACTTTTTAATTTTTTTTGCGATTGATTTTGGAAGAAATAAATTATTTTGAGTTATTTTTTAGGATATTAATTCATTCTATACAAGATCAGTTAGATATTAAATTCAAATACGTTATTGTTAGTAATGTTATTTGTATTAAAGAAAAAAGAAATTAAATAAATGAAATACATAACAATATAAAATGGTAGTTATAACTTTAATGTTAATGTAGAAAAAATAAAAAAGAGAAAAACGGTATCAAAATACTATTGGTGTCACTAAAAAATTATAAAAATGAATTTTTTTGAACATTACAACTAAAGATAACTTCAAAATGTTTTTAAGAACTGTGGTAATTCATCTTTTATTCCAAATGAAAAATTATATAAAAACGGTTTGTAATTGACCACTCCATAAAAAATTCAAATACAAGTTTATTCTAAGGAATAATTATATCTCTTATTAAGGATTAAGATTCTGTTATTAAGGTTCTCTCTTTAAGGTCTAATAAAAATAATCTCTTATTGATAAGTTTTTGATCTTATAAAAGGTAAGATTAATTGTCAAACCAGATATACGAAACCTCATTCATATTAGCTATACAAAACCCTGATGGGGAACCTTACTGTTAAGGACTTTTGGGTTGGCATCCACATGGCTCTAGTCTCTGCATCTTTTCTTCCCATTACACACTAGGCTGCTGAACCTTTTAAACCATACATATATACTATACCACAAATACTGCACAGATTACATCATATACTTGTACACAACATCCTACACTTTTTCTTCTTACACTTACCCGTGGTGATATTGCGACACCTTATGAAATGCTACTGTAACCCAAAATGGAAATTATCGTGCCAAGGGTGAATGGCTCTATATGGTGAGTCTCGAACAATTCCTCTGGGCAGCTGAGTGAACCCAGTTATATGTAGCACTAGCCTCTGTACTCATGGGCTCTGCAGAAGTGGTCCTGTATTTCTCCAGTATACGTGTGACCAAAATTATTAGTTTTGATTTAAATCCTATGAGAGTTGGTGGTCCATCTGAAAAAAACACCACTCAGTGTCATGTGAAAAGACCTCACTCAGTGTTATCTGATGAGGATAAGATCTGTATTGTAGAGAATTGGTGACGCATCACATCCACCATATTAAAATGTAAGATTTTTAGTTCTTCAAAACAATCAGGAAGAAGGCTTCCTTCAAAAGACCTCACCCCCTGCTGAAAAACAGTGTGGTAATGGGTTCAAGTGGGTCACTGAAAAATGTCAGGAAGTTAAGAGATAGACCGATGCTGGGTTCACTGTTGAACAAAGCCGATCACTCTTGCATCACACCAGTATGGGTAGTATATCAACATAAAGGCAGTGTGCCAAAAATCCTTGAATACCAGCCGAGGAGTAATCTTTTGTCGAGACCTTTTGGAGATTGATGTTAGTGAGATTGCTGCTGAACTTCATCCCCAAGGTGTTGTAGAGGTGAAACAAGTTAGTTAAACAAGACAAACCTACACCCTGTTTTTTACTAACATTAAACCTTCCCATACCACCAGAGAAAATGAAAGCAGAGGTTACATGTCTATTCGAATATGACCATTCATTCCCAATCTTCGGCGATGTTTCCAATGCCAAAGATATGGTCACAGTACAACATCTTGCTTTTGCATTATATTGCAATATGTGCTTGATGCGCAAATGAAGGTCACAACAACTCTAACTACCAGAAGAAAGAAAAAGTGTTAATTGTGGGGAATCTCATTCATGAGATTGCCCAACGAAGAGAAGGCAGTTCTCAAAATTTGTAAAAGCAGAAGCTGTCTTTTCCGGCCACAAGAAGAGAGTATAAAAAGATGCTGAAGTCGTGGAACCTGGAAAAAACTTTTGCAGCCGCTACAATAAGGCTACCCCCTACAAATGTGGGTAATCAACAGTGCAGATCCTGTAGTGAATTAAAATAGCTTTTTCAGATAACATCTGAACAAGGTTGTCTCATTCATGGGCACTGTTTTGGAGTTAAGATGAATAAGAGGTCAGTTGTAGCAGCTAGTGAAACCAATGCTAGTGGAATCCCATGTATGAAATGATCATTTATGTTGTGTTTTTATTCTTTAGTTAGGCCCAGTTTGGATTATGTATCACCTATTCTTTAGCACATTATACCATGCTTAAGATGATGGATGCTATACATCATGCTTTTCTTCGACTTACTACAGGTGCCTTTCGATCAAGTTGCAAGCATACTTGTTGATTGTAGTAAGCCATTACTTTGTTATAGGTGGGACTAGCTGCTAGCATCTTACTGTGCCTGTCTTAAAGAACTACCAAATCGCCCGGTTTGTAAAGCAGTCCTTGCAAACCCTCATTTATAACAGTATGAAAAAGATCCTCGTTTACAGTACTAATGAGTGTGTTGGCATCTGGTGTTTATTGTACCTTTTAAATTTTGATATACCTTCTATTTTCACAATCTATCGCTGCTCATATACTCAGTGGATATTCAACACCATAAATTTTAATTATGACCTTACCATATATAATAAAAAATCAACTACTCTTATTGTCTTTCATTAAATGTTTTACCTATTTCAATCCAAGACAAACCCAGATGCAATAGTGTACACAGATGGGTTGAAACAGAATGATAGCGTTGGATGCACTTTAGTTGTAAGTGACAGAACCTATATGTTCAGTCGATCTTGGGTTACAAGTGTGTACAATGCTGAACTGTATGCCATTAATTAGGCTTTGAATATCATTAACCCAAAATTATCCTTATTAAATTTATCCTTATTTATAGCAATTTGTGCATTTCAAGCTTTAGAAGATTTGTATTCTAGACCTATCATCACCAAAATCCTAATGCAATCGCGAGATGAACTGTGGCAACACACGAGTGAGTTTTTGCTGGATCCCTAACCATGTGGGAATCCCGGGTAATGAATATGTGGATTCTGCAGCTAAATGCACATGTAGCCAATTGTCGCAGTACTCATGTTACTACTATAGATTTTACTAATTCTGTTAAACAAACTCTTAAAGGAAAGTGGCAAGATGACTAGACTGCTACAGTAAATTATAAACTCTGACACATCAAGGATATTGTGCTTCCATGGAACTCTTCATGCAGGAATAACCATTGAGAGGTTGTTATTTGTGGTTTGCAAATAGGACAGACAAACAAACCTTCCTCATGGATGCCTAATGAATCTGACCATTGCGGCATCTGCCAACTAACAATGCACCACATATTTTTGGACTGTGTGTTATACAGTAGGTCTGAAAAGTTCCCGAACTAAATTTCTGTAGTCAATACAAGTGCCACCTCTCTGACAACTAAGGAACTATGTAGTACGATGTCTCATGAGTTTGTGTACAAAATCTCATCACATTTCATCACTCCAGTCTCGTTATATTCGGTGACCTTGAGTTCATGTGACCTTGTGCGAGCTTGCAACATGGAGCAGAGAAGTGCGATAAAATTTTGTGTTCGACTTAAAAAATCTTTCATTGAAACTTATTCTATGATACAGCAAGCATTTGGTGATGAAGCTGCATCTCATACTACAACATATACGTGGTGGAAGTGGTTTAAAGATGGTAGAGTCGTTGGATGATGACGAACAAAGCAGGAGGCCGTCAACAGCTGGTAACGATGAAACTTTGCGAAAGTGCGCGTGCTCCTGCTCGAACAACTTCATCTTATCCTTCTGGTCATAGCAGAGCAAAACACTAGTAATGACATGGTACGTACAGTTCTAACAAAAAAAATGAACTGCTGAAAGGTGTGCTCTTGTTTTGTTCCACACTTCTTGACCGAAGAACAAAAACAGGTGCGTCTTTCTTGCACTCAAGACTGTTGAACCTACATTAGTGACCCGAACTTTTTTGCAAATAATTGTAACTGTGGATGAAAGCTGGTGCTTCATGTAAGATCTGCAAACAAAGTGTTAATCTGCTGCTTGGACTGTCATAGTGCACAAAGAAGGGCAAAAGTCAGGCAGCCAAAATCAAGAATGAAAATGTTGTTGATTGCATTCTTTGACTCAGAGGGCCTGATTTATCATGGATTTGTCCCAACTGGTCAAACTGTGAATTCTAAATTATATTTGGAAGTAATGAAATGCCTGATGAGTCACATTTGTTGAATCCAGCTCAAGTACTGGGATCCGGGCAGTTGGACTCTCTTGCATGACAATGCCCCAGCATACGTGCCAACAGTTTTAACATATGTTACGAATCAAATCACTGTCTTATCCCACCCACCCTATTCAATTGACTTGGCTTCAGCAGACTGTTTTCTGTTCCTGAAACTCAGTTGAAGATTAAAGGCCGCTTTTTCAATGACATTCCGGCTATCCAAAAGGCTTGCACCAAAATCACTTTGTGCATTCCACAAAGTGATTTCTCCAGAGCATTTGACAGACTCTACTGGCACTGCAACAAGTGCATAACTAGAGAAGGGTTCTATGTAGAGGGCTGACGTGAGTAAATTTTTTTATCTTTAAATCTCTTTTTTATTTAATTTAGTTTGGGAACTTTTCAGATATACTGTGTATCTGGCTTTGTGTCGTAAATTTAAATTAGGAGCTAACCTCCAGTATACTCTTGAAACAATAAGAGGATGCTATCGAATATCTTAAGTTCGGGCATCTGTATTTGACTATTTAATAATTCTTGTAAAATGGTTTTTTATAATACTGCATTATGGTTTTCCCAGGTGATGATAATGCAAAAGTGTTTTCACCCACCCAAAAAAAAAAAAAAAAAAAAATACCATTTGGTGTATGCTGAATGGTAATTTTTTTTCTTTTAAGTTACTTTTTTTAATTAGTGTTTACTGTGGTTTTATTTTGCTTTTAATATACGTCATGGGCTTTTTCCATCTGTGTTTTGTTTTTGTAGTATAACTGTTACGTTTTTAAATTAATTTTTATTTGTTTTTTTAAATATTTTTATGTTTACTATAAATTTTGTATTCAAATGCTGATGAAAAGACTTTGTTGTGTGGAAAAAAGTCTATACAAAAAACAATATAATATGACTAAACAGCATTGTCACATAAAGTTATACTTTGTGATCTTGAAATGGGTTATTTATGTTGTACCTTTCACTAGAAGTGAAGCAGAAATAAAAATTACTGAAAATTTGGAATCTGCTTTTAGCATGCCATTTTTTTTTTTGGGATAGATTTGAATACTAGATTGTGAATACCAGTGTTCTTTGGTGGTTGGATTTCAGTTAACCTCATGTCTCAGGAGTGGTTGATCTGAGACTACAAGACTACACTTCATTTACATTCATGCATATTGTCCTCTGAGGTAATACCTTTTGGTGGTTCCAGAGGCTAAACAGAAAAAGAAAAAGAAAGTTTATTGAGATTATATCAGGGGCATAATTTGTGATTGCGTAGTTCGTATACAATCTTACATGTTTTCCAATTTGTATACAAAAATGAAACTGCTACTTGTATAGAATTAAAATCTCCAACATAAATGAATATCTGAAAAGATTTTTTAAAACCTTGACTATTGTAAAACAATTTTGCATTAAAAGTTTTTGATTTTTTTTGTCTCCAGTTATTTGACTGGTTTAATGCAGCTCTCCAAGATTCCCTATCTAATGTCAGTCATTTCATTTCGGTATACCTGTACATCCTACATCCCTAACAATTTGTTTTACATCTTCCAAATGTTGCCTGCCTGCACAATTTTTCCTTTCTATCTGCCCCTCCAATATTAAATTGACTATACCAGGGTGCCTTAATATGTGGAAGTCTGACTTTTCTTTTAACTATATTTTTCCAAATGCTTCTTTCTTCATCAGTTTGCTGCAACACCTCTTCATTTGTCACCTTATCAACCCATCTGATTTTTATCATTCTCCTATAGCACCACATTTCAAAAGCTTCTAGTATTTTTTTCTCAGATACTCTGATCATCCAAGTTTCACTTCCATATAAAGCTACGTTCCAAACATATACTTTCAAAAATGTTTTCCTGACATTTAAATTAATTTTTGATTTAAAAAAATTGTATTTCTGACTGAAGGTTCGTTTAATCTGTGCTATTCGGCATTTTATGTTGCTCCTGCTTCGTCCATTTTTAGTATTTCTACTTCCCAAATAATAAAATTCTTCTACCTCTGTAATCTTTTCTTTATTTTTTTTAATATTCAGTGGTTCATCTTCATTATTTCTACTACATTTCATTATTTTCATTTTGTTCTTGTTCATTTTCATGCGGTAGTTCTTGTGCAGGACGTCATCCGTGCCATTCATTGTTTTTTCTAAATCTTTTTCACTCTCAACTAGAATTACTATATATATCATTGGCAAATCGTAGCATTTTTATCTTTTCAACTTGTACTGTTACTCCGGATCTAAATTGTTCTTTAACATCATTAACTGCTAGTTTTGTGTAAAGATTAAAAAGTAACAAGGATAGGGAACATCTTTGTCAGACTTCCTTTTTTATTACGGCATCTTTCTTATGTTCTTCAATTATTACTTTTACTGTTGCTGTTTGGTTCCTGTAAATGTTAGCAATTTTCATCTATCTCTTTACTTGAACTCTAATTTTTTTAAAATGCTAACATTTTATTCCAGTCTATGTTATCGAATGTCTTTTCTAGGTTTATAAATGCCAAGTATGTTGGTTTGCTTTTCTTTAATCTTCCTTATACTATTAATCTGACCGCTAGATTGCTTTCCTCTTCCCTATACTTTTCCTAAAACCAAATTGGTCTTCTTCTAACACTTCTTCCACTCTCAATTCTAGTTTTGTTGCATGACTAGTTAAGCTAATTGCTCTGTATTCTTCACATTTATCTTCTGTTTTCTTTGGCATCATAACTATAACACTTTTTTTGCAGTCTGACGGAACGTTCCCTCTTTCATAAATATTACACCAGTTTATATAATCTATCTATCGCCTCTTCAACTGCTCTGTGCAGTAATTCTGCAGGTATTCTGTCTATTCCAGGAACCTTTCTGTCATTCAGATCTTTTAATGCTCTCTTAAATCCAGATCTCAGTATTGTTGCTTTTGTTTTTTGATTGTCGATAGTTGCTTTACTTTCTTCATCACTAGCATTTTTATATTTTCTACATTCATCCATCAGCTACAATATATCCTCTGATATCCAAGGTTTTCTACCAGTTCTCTTTGTTTCGCCTAAGTTCACTTCTGCTGGTTTAAGAATTTCCTTTTTAACATTCTCCCATTCTTCTTCTACATCTTCTACCTTATCTTTTTTACTCAGACCTCTTGCAATGTCCTCCTCAAAAATCTTCTTTACCTTCTCTTCCTCAAGCTTCTTTAAATTCTGCTGATTCATCTGTCTGCCATCCTTTCTTCAGGTTTTTAAACCCCATCTACATTTCATTATCACTAAATTATGGTTGCTCTCAGTGACTGCTCCAGAGTAAGCTTTGCAGTCAACGAGTTGATTTCTAAATCTTTGCTTAATCGTGATATAATCTATCTGATACCTTGCAGTATCACCTGGCTTTTTCCATGTGTGTGTTCTATTATGATTTTTAAACTGAGTGTTGGCAATTACTAAATTATACTTCGTGCAAAATTCTATAAGTCAGTCCGCTCTTTCATTCCTTTTGCCCAGCCCGTATTTACTCACAATATTTGCTTCCTTCCCTTTTCCGATGCTTGCATTCCAATCCAACTATTATTGAATTTTCATCCCCTTTTGTGTGTTTATTGCTTCATCAATTTTTTTGTATACATACTAACTCATCATCATCATGGGCAATTGTAGGAATATAGACGTTACAATCGTTGTTGGCTTAGGTTTTGAATTTATCCTTATTACAATGATTCTGTTGCTATGTATTTTGAAATACTCTACTCTCTTCCCTATCTTGTTCATTATGAAACCTGCCTGCCTGCCTGCCTTTTATTTGAAGCTGAGTTAATTATTCCAGAATCACCTGACCAAAAGTTGTTTTCCTCTTTCCACTGAACCTCACTAATTCCTACTACATCTACATGACTTCTAACATTCCACGCTCAGACTCATAGATTATTTTTTAATTTTCTGGTGACCCCTTGCTTAGTAGTCCCCACCTGGAGATCTGAACGGGACTAGTTTACCTCCGGAATATATTTTCTAGGAAGGCGCCTCCATCTTTGTTACATGAAAATACAGTGAGTTACATTTTCTTGGAAATAAAGCAGCTGTAGTTTTCCATTGCTTTCAGCTGCGCAGTACTCAGAAGACTGAGTGATGTTGATATGCCTGTTTAAGTCTTCCTGACCTATGTCCTTAACAACTACTGAAAGAGTTGCTGCCTAATTCCAGGAATAATTCCTTAGTCTGGCTCTTTAACAGATACCTCTCTGATATTGTTGCACCTTGTGTCCAGTTACTCTGTATCACTGAGCACTCAAGACCTCTCACCGTCAGTAAGGTCTCATGATTCATAGAGGGAGAAGTTTTTATAAAAGATCAATTTTATGTATTATTTGCCATCCATTAGAGATGGTAGGTTAAAAAATGCTGTTGTTAATGTGATTCAATTAGTTCAGTAGAGTAGCTGTATTAGTTCTTAAAAATATATGAAATGGTATATCAAATTGTGTATACATCTTGTGGTTGTAACAACTAATTCTTGCTGCCTTTGTCAAATGAAGGCCAAAAAAAGGCTTCTGAGGATAAATTTAAAATTTGAAATTTTAAAGTAGATATTTGACAAGTATAGCCAGCCTTAATTTGGCCCAAAGAGGTCAGTTTTCTTCACAAGAAAATGCTAAAGCCATTTTTCAGAACCAGTTTTTCAAACAGCAGTTAAATGATGAAGTCAGTGCCACGCTTGTGAATAAACAAAAAGAAAGGACACTATGTGTGATGTAGGCCTGTATAGGTTTTCTGTGTTTAAAAGAGTATCATACATCCTTGCTCTTCTAAAAAAAAATATTTTCTGTAAAAAATTGGGTTTCTAAGAAAATTAGAAAAAACTACAGGTAATGAAGTGTACAAAGTTCTTATGAATAGTATATTTTATGTAGAGTAAGGAGTAAATTTGTTTTACAGTTCAATTTTTTGCATGCAAATTACGCTTATTTCTTACAATGGAGTGGTTAACATAGGCTCATCATATTTGATGTTTATAAATAATTGCAGTCAAATTGTACAAAATTCAACCATGTTCAACGTTGTTAATAAATTGTTCAACATTCAACTAAATCTATTTAGTTTCTCCCCTTTTCACTTCAAATGGTATTAGTAGATTTTTTGTTTTTTTTCTTGCATTACCATGCAAGTGTAAAACAAATTGAATACATGTTTGGAAGGGAAAAAAGTGAAATATAGGTCATAAAACTTGGATAAAAACTCAGGGTTAGTTCTGACTTATATAATTTATTCAAAAGGTTAAGTGACATAAAGTTGTATGACTTTATATTAATGACTATCAGTAAGTTTCTTAAAAGATCAGAATTTTTTTCCTAGGAATGCTAAAAAAATGTGAGTTTTGTTAACGAACTGAACTTCAAATTTAATTTACACGGTGCCTTAGGTTTTATTCCTAAAAGGTAATTATGTATGACAAACACACTAAAACAGTATTGGTAATTGTTAATTATTTACATAAAAAATAGCTGTTGACTAAGAACTTTAGTAATGCTTTAGACATTTCTGCTTAAAAGGAAATGATAATTTAAAAATATTCTAAACCACTTAAACAATGAGTGCAGATTGCCGATTGCCCACTGTGACAGTACAAGATTTTCTGTTTATAAACTATATACAGGCAAGAATGTCTG
The DNA here is from genome assembly GCF_047948215.1 of Lycorma delicatula. NCBI lineage: Eukaryota > Metazoa > Arthropoda > Insecta > Hemiptera > Fulgoridae > Lycorma > Lycorma delicatula. The sequence goes on from NC_134455.1 coordinate 188,591,910, forward strand.
GAAATGTAAATAGTTTAAACACTTAGAAATAATGCAAATATGTATGGTAATAAAGTACTTATTGAAAATGTTTGGGAACAAAAAAATTATGATTAACAATCCCATTTAAGGTAATATTTTTAAATTGAAGTAATAATTACATTTTAATTTTTTCAGGCTTGGTAGAATTTGTTTCCGAAACTTAAAGGAGAAGCGTGATTATCATAAACACCGGCATAAGGCATCATGGCTTTATTTGTCAAGAATATCTGCTACTAAAGAATTTGCATACTTGAAGGCATTACATGATCGTCAATTTCCTGTTCCAAAACCTATTGATTGTAATAGACATTGTGTTATTATGGAACTTGTTGATGGTTATCCACTGTGAGTATTTGTGTTTTTAATAATTCTATTTTAATTATTGTGAGAGTACATTTAATTTTACTGATTATGGATATTCCTGTGTGCTCATGTCTGTGGCATTGTTAATTTTTTTTTGTCAAGGGTTTTAATACATATTAATGTTTCTCATATATGTTGAAGAAAAATTAATTATTGGTCAAAGATATGATTACATGCATTTGTTAAAGTAAAAGTACATGGTTATGGCAGGTATATAATTCTTTGGAGAATAGGAAACGTCAAAAAAATTATATTACTAGAAAAATACATACTTTCAGGAAATTATCAAATTTAATCGTACTTGGATTTAAAATTATAGTAAAATAACATTAGTAAATCATTTGAAAATGTCCAGAGATGTTTCCAAATTCAATCTTACTTGGATTCATCAGATAAATTTCTCATAATTTAATATTGTGTGTTTACCAATGATGTTTATTTAGTTTTCTTTACTTGTGTTAGTTTTTGGTTAGTAGTTAGATTTGAATTAAGTTGTTTGAAATTCCTTGGTTTAATATTTGAGTTTTTCTTTTGCATGAAATTTTATCAACACATGTGTAATGGTTGAAAATTACTGTTGCCTATTTCTAAATGATAATCAGCAGTAGTTCATGCAAGATAGAAAAGATAAGTTGCTTTAGTATAGTTAGGATTACAACGTAGGCAGCATAATAAGAAAATAAATGGTGTTGAGGTATTGCAGAACTAATTATTTATATTTCTAGATGTTGCTAATTTTTACCACTTTGTTGTTTAATTAAAGTTGTAATAAAATTTGAATGAACAAAATTTCTTATACATTTTTGGTTGTCAGAAACACTATTTTATTACAATTTTAGTTACACCTTACTGGAGTATGTGCAATATTACTTTCTACTGCAACCAGGTAAAATGTTTGTTATCATTAATATAAAAGTAACTGTTCGATTATTGAAACATTAACAATCTGAAATTAAAATAAAATGAAAATGCATGATTGATATAAATTTGAAAGGTGCTCGTACAATTACAGTTCTCTTGTCCAAATATTCACAGTTTTAACTAAACTCACATCCTAGTGCAAGTAGTAAAATACAAATCTTTTTCTTACTGTTTAGGGTTATCAAATATCTAATAATCAATGAAAATAATTTTATTTCATTAGTAAATTTAAATTTAGAAAATAACAATGAACATAACATAAAAATAAACATGTAAATCTTTATTACTTATTCCTAAATAAACAAGTTAATTGTAATAAATTATAGGCATACAATTGCAGCAGTTTGTACTTGATAGAAGAAAGACTACACAGTGCCAACTAAAACATATATCCCATGGATAAAAGAATTGCGAAAGTAATTCCTGAAGTGTTAAAAAATAGCTTTGTTTTACAAATCTTTAAAAATTTGCTGTACAAATTAGCTTTGTTTTATAAAATAATGCAACGAGAGAAAGCCACAATTGATCAGGCTTTATAAAATCTGCAACCAAGAAAAAAAAATAGTCAGCACTATAAACTACTTGGGCACTGTATCCAAAATCTCCATCACAAGAAAAGTTCACAGATTTTTCTTTCAAAATGAAATTTCTATGTATGAAGTTTATGAAGTAGTTAAAAATTAAAAAGTTCTCCCAGATCTATCTGGGAATATGTTATATAGACTGTTAATTTTTATGAAAGATGCATTTCTAATGTTATACTTAATGTTTTAACTGAAAAACTATTTTAAATGAAAGGAATGACATAATTTGATGCATACAATCTACCTGACTGAAATAAGGTGAGTGTCAAGAAGCGAAAGAAACTTACCCATCTAGAAAGATGGAAGAAAAAGATTGAAAAATTATTATTTATTACATTAGTAATGAGTAAGAAGGAGGTGTAATGCTTATGATCATACTTTATAACTTTTCTCCAAAGTAACAACTTTAACAAAAGTCGGATTGAGTGTCCATGAGGTACACCTGGATATATCCGGAACAAGTAGGAGAAATTTATCTGGTGAACTGAATCTAAACCAACTTCACAGCATCATTTATCTCAGTTATCTTAAATCACACCTCACTAGATCACATTTGGAGTTGTAACTCAGAACCTAGTCCCACCGAAGGTGACCCCTTGACAGTCAACTGCATGAGGTGTTTTAAGGAATATTCCACCTGCTGAACCAAGCAACACCAGAGTTCAGAGAAGGTAACAATTCAGGTACGGTAGGCTGCCATTCAGAAGAAAACATGCATTCAAAAGCATTGTAATGTCCCAACACTACACTCGCTGACAAGAAAAATACTTGTCCAAAGTCTAAGTCTAAAATCAAACCAAAGCAATTCACCTACATCTCCATAGACAATGTAAACTTGCTCATGCAGACTTGTAAACTAAAAATGATATCTGTTCTAATGGACCAACATAAAATTTTCATCATGGGTCTGCAGGAAATAAGAAACATCAACCAGGACACCATAGAATCTCAAGGAGGCTCTACAAAGGTAATTTGTATAATTTTGTAATTAGGGAGACAATGCGGAAATATTAGCCAAATATTTCAACAAACTCCTAAATTGTGAAGAACCGACAGAACTCCTAAACTTCAACACCAGCACCCCAATAACAATACCACCAGAAAACATCAGCCCCCCCCTTAAAAGAAGTCTGCCAAGTACTGTATGAGATGAAGAATTACAAAGCAGCCAGAGAAGATAAGACTTTTGTAGAGATCTGGAAACATGCAGGAAGATTAGCAAAAAGTTTTTACAACAGCTTGTCAACATCTGGATCAAAGAACAACTACCAGAGCACTGGACGACAGCCCTCATCCATATGCTACACAAAAAAGGGGACAGAACAGACCCTAAAAATTACAGGGGAATCTCACTCCTAGACACAACGTACAAAATTCTTTCAAGAATCATTCTCAACAGGATCGGTTTGCAGCTTGAGAAAGAACTAGGAGAATACCAGAGAGGTTTCAGATCCGGGAGGAGCTGTCCAGACCAGATCATGAGTCTCAAGCTATTAATGGATTGCAACAGGAAAAGAAACAGAGACATGGTGATAAACATTTGTAAATTAAGAAAGTTTATGACTGCATTCACAAAGAATTTTTACTAAAAATTCTAAGACACCTCAGACTACATACCAAATTAATAAATATGATAAAACTGACCCTCGCAAACACAAAGTCAAAGCTAAAATTTAGAGGCTGGCTCCTGGTACCATTTTAGATCAAAACAGGTCTGCGCCAAGGGGATGGGCTTTCACCACTACTATCAGCTGTGCTCTAGAAATGGTAATGAGGGAATAGCTCAAAAAATGCTCCTCGAAAGTACCTGGGATTGCGTCTATTTTAACTCCTATTGATGGAATTGTTCATGAATGATTTACATCTGATGATGAAACGATAACTCATAATTGAGTTAGGAATGGTACTGTTATCCGATTATCAACTTCAATTTGTTGAAATGATGATTTTTTTTGGTTTAATTATACATGATTGAAATTTTATTTTTTTATAGTATTCATAAGATAAATATCATGGTTTCACCGACAACTTGGCACTACTAGCAAACTGCATTCCTACATCAATGAAGTTAAATCACAGATACATTGCAAATAAAATTGGTCTCAAAGTATCATTCAAAAAGACAGAAATTATGCCCCAAAAAATTCAACACTATTAAAAGAAGTAAACATAAATGGTAATAAAATAAAAATAGTAACCCAATTTAAATACCTTGGAGAAATAATAACAAACAATCTAAATGTAAAAAACCTCGATCCAAATAAGATGTAACAAACTACTTAAAGCTCAAAAATTAACATGGTATACTTACAATAAAAGATACCCATCAATAAATGCAAAAATAAGATACTACAACAAAGTTATAAAATCAGAAGCCATTTATGGAGCAGAAACACTTCCACCTGGAAGAAGAATCAAAAACAAACAGACAGACTCCAGAAAATTTGAAGAACCTGCATTAGTAAAAAGTACTAGAAAGGCAAGCAGTGGTAGATTGTGCCTGACAAAGTTGTGTACAATGAGTTAGAACCCATCACTGATACCATGTGTAAGTGGGGACTAGGATTCTTTAGATATATCATGAGAATGCAAGATGGTAGACTTCTGAAACAGCTAGTACAGTACAATCTCGACTTGAAAAACACCAAGACAGGATGCAGAGAAATAAGAGAGGATCCGAAGGAAATTGTCCTCACACCAGAAGACATTACAGGTAAGATAAAATTAAACAAGAAAATCGAGAACAAAAACACTCGCTTCATATTCACAAGAAAAAACTCACAACACAAACATTTTCAGTACTAGAAAAAGCACAAAGATCGGAACATATGAAAAAGTACTGGAAGGACTGCAAGGCCCAAACAGTCCATCAAAGAGACTTGGATAATGGACTTATTAAAATGATTCTATGCGGTCATAGAAGATAATAATTTAAAAGTTAGTTAATTTATTTTCTGTTTAAAAAGAATGTACATGAACAAGGTTTCATCTGTTATGCAACTTTCAACTCATATGGAATATACTTTATACTGTATGCTTTTTAAAAGGAAGGTTAATTGAAAAAAATTAGTTGAAAATTTGGTGGAGATATCTAGTTCCATACAGTAGTCATCATATTCTCCAGATTTGATTCCCTGTGACATTTTTCCTTTGTATCTGCCTTAAATGCTTTACTAATGAGTAAGTAAAAAAGAAGAATATTGAAAACATTAATAAAAATAACATCTTATAACTTTCAAATGTATACTTTTATAAACAATCACTTTAAGCTGCCAAATATTATTCTCCAAGTCTAATGTAGATCATAACCCTTTCTTTATTATACCTTAGTCATACATCAAAGTGTACTTAATATTCTTTTCAGTTGCTTTTTAATTTAGGGCTATGTAGATCATCTTTGCTTTTTCAGTGAAATTTTAAGGAAAAAAGAATGTTAAAAGTAAATACGAGAAGCACTCAAAATGTTATCTACCTAGGGCTGTTGTGAGTTACATATTGAGATGCGTTTGATATCTATATGTAGTTCATAATATGTGTGCTATGACCTAATTGTGATTGAATTTCTTTTACATGTGTTAATGCAGTAGTCCTCTGAAGTTAGTAAAACCCGCGTATGGCAGTAGATTTGTGTAAATTGGAGCATTGATCAGTCATAAAGTTTCTCACCAAAGAAGGGAAATGTCTGAAGGACATCCATAGTAGGATGGCGACTGTGTATGGTGATAATGCACCTTCACAATACCAAATGAAATTTTGGTCCAAAAAATTTAAGTAGGGCAGGGAATCCATAGAAGATGATCCCTGCAGTGGAAGACCTGTGGAAGCAACCACACCCTTCTGCCAGAAAGTGGACGGACTGTTATAGAAGACAGACGTGTTAGGGTTGCAATACATGCTACAGAATGTGGGATGTCTGAAGGAATCATTACAACAATACTTGATGACCATTTACACATGACAAAAATCAGTTCCTGATGGGTCCCACAAAACCTCACACCACATCAGAAGCAATGTTGTGTGTAGTTGATTGCGGAGAACTTGCAGCTGTGTGAAAGGAATCCTATGGATTTTTTTCAGCAGGTTGGTGACTAGTGATGAAACATGAATTCATTACTGAAGACCATACAAGAGTCCATGCAGTGGAAACAAAAGTTCCCCAACATCCAAAAAATTCAAAACCCAGCCATTGGCTAGGAAGATCATGGCCACAATTTTTTGGGATAGTGAAGGAATTTTGTTGATTGAATACATGGAGCACAAGCAGACTGTCACTGGTAATTTCTGCGCTGAGTATCTTGGTATCTGAGAAGCTATGGGCAGCAATAAAGGAAAAACAGGCAAGGGAAGCTATCCAAAGGTGTCTTGCTTTTGCATGACTGTTTCAATGCACATTGCAAAGCAAACATTAAGGGAGTGTGGATTTCAAGAACTTCCTCATCCTCCCTGTAATCTCTGGCTCTGGCTCCCAGTGATTTTTCCTGTTCAGAAACAGAAAAACCTTTGGGGCAGAGGATTTTTACGGCAACGATGAACTGAATGCATCTGTTTGAGGGTATTTTGAGGAGCAAGATAAACATTTTTTTACTCTGGCATAACCTCTGTGCAGGCTAAATGGAGCTAGTTTGTGGAAGTGCAAGGAACATATATTGAAAAATAAAAATGACACTACTTCTCTGCCACCACTTTTTCTAAGGTAGGTAGATAACATTTTGAGAGCCCCTCTTACTTTATTAAACATTTAATTTCTTTTCTGCGTATGCATTGTCTTTAATTTTGTCTGTACAGTTTACAACAAAATAGTTTATTATTATTTTTTAATTATCTTTGTGTTTCTTACAAAACTGAAAGAAATTACTTTATCATGATTCATATCTATTTTTCTGGACTTCATGAAAGAACAGCCGAACTGATTTTTACCTTCAACCTATGTTAACTCTGATTCAGATCCTATGATTGTATTAATTTGAAACATTTAAAGGAAATTTTCCTCTTGACGTAAAAGTCATACTTTTGGCTTTGATTTGTTCAAAATAGATTTAGAAAAATCCTTAATGGAAAAATTAAGCTCTGCGTTATATTTGCAGTAACATTTTTAATTTTTAGAGTATTTAATGAGATTTTGAATGGGGGCTCTTAACTCATTAATTTTTGTTTGTAATATATATATATATATATATATATATAGTTACAAAAAAAGAAATTTCAAGAGGTCCATCTTCTCTCTTGGTGAAACTGGTTTTGTTTTTTTAGTTACATACCAAAAATGCATTTTAACAAAAGATTTTGATAAATCAATTTAAAATAAATTTGGAAAACTATAAACCATTTTGAACTCAATTTAAGACATTTTTAATAATGGCTTCACCCCCTCCTTGCAACAGTAACACTTAGGTTTTTTGTGATGGTATACTTAAACAAAAACTAAAAGGATAAAACTTGGTAATTTAAATGGCATTATAAGTAATAAATATATAACATTTTTTATTTATTGAATTTCTAGTGTCTCTTATGTGACTTTTTTGAAATTTCCTCTCATGAGGTAAACACTTTTCATTAATTTAGTGGATGGGGATAGATATTAAAGAAAAATTTTTCAAGAAACAAAAATTGAAACGATTATACCTAAAAATTAAATAAAACACCTTGATTTTTATTTTATTTTATAATTTTTACCTGGAACCAAATGACTCTTTTTAACAATATAATGGTAAATATTTATTGTATGACATTCATTGTAAAATTTTGTAACGTTAATTTATATTGTGATTAATGATGAATCTCTTATGTGTAATGATTGATTCCAATTTTTTTTAGGAGCCAAGTGCATGAAGTACCAAATATTGAAGCACTTTATGATGACTTAATGAATTTAATTGTAAAACTTGGTAATTGTGGCGTTATACATGGTGATTTTAATGAATTCAATTTAATGATTACTCCTGGTGGTAAACCTATTTTAATTGATTTTCCACAAATGGTATCAACTTGTCATATAAATGCCCAAATGTAAGTAAAACTTGTTTTAATCTTTTCTAATAATTTTTTGTTTTTGTAATCTCAGTTTTTGTTAATAGCATATTCTTTGTTTAACAAATTTATGTCTGCTTTAAATTTAATTGTAAAAATTCGGTTTGGCCTGTTTAATATACATTAAATATTTTCAGAAAATGATGTGTTTTTCTAGATTCAATTTTTATATTAAAATCAATTGTTGCATAATTTTTTCATTAAAATTTTTTTTTTGTAAAGCCGAAATGAAAAATTGTTAAAACCATTTCATTTCATTAATTTCTTACAGTACTGTTATAAAAATGTGTGAACTGCCATTTTCATTTAATGTTCTCAAGTTTTTAACCTGAAAAATTTATATTTTCTACAAAAAAATCCATTTTATGTATTAGTTTATAGGGTATGAAAACCAGGTTTGTTGTAGTTTTTAGAAATCTGTTCTGAGTTAAAACCACATGAATGTGTAATATGATATGTTATCTTTTGTGTATGAATACAATTTATTTTTCTACAAACTTATTCTTAATATGATTCAAAATTTTAAACATTACTTGTCACTTTGGATAAATATGCAGAATTTCAACTTTCTAGGTTTTGCAATTATTAAAGTAACAAATAAAGTTTTTACAACTGTAGTGTAGTTTACAAAAACATAATGAATAAAATTGTACAGTGTAATAAGATTTGCCATGCTTGTCTTAGTTTGTAGTTTGCATAGCCCCTTGGAGGCGCTAGAGATTCAAGGGGGCGCTAACAGCAAGAACTGAAGATGGTAAGAGAACTGGGAATGTGTATGTAAGAAAACTAGCAAAATTTAATTATTTTTTGTAATAAATATTTTATTATCATTAAATGTGTTATTAATTTTATTAAATAAATGCTAGCAAATCTATAAATGATTTTCAGAGTAATATATTTTATTTTGAATATTCCAAACAAGTATAAAATTAAAAAAAAAAAGGTGGAAAAAATAATTAATTCTTGACTAGTTCTTGAGAAAATAGTATATAATTTAATATGAAATGTTGCTTGCTTGTGTGTATAGAATCTCTGATCAGTTTCATTATTAGTTTCTGGAACTACACATTAAGCTAGATTTAATAAAACATTTTGTTAAAGCATTGGATCGTGATGGGACTGGATTTCAGTTTCTAAAAAAAAAATTTCCTTATATAAGCGATGCTAAGATAAAGGAAGTATGTTTGTTGAACTGCAGATAAGAAAACTAATGAATGATAACAAATTTGAAGACAGTTTGAATGACTGTGAGATTGCTGTGTGAAAATTTAAAAAAAAAGTTGTAAACAACTTCCTTGAAAACCATAAAGCAGATACCTACAGAGAACTATAGCTTCTTAAAAAATATAAAGCACTTCGATGTAATATGTCATTAAAGATCCTCTTCTTCTTAGATTGTCATCTGGATTTTTTCTCTACCAAAATTGTAGCTGTGAGTAACAAACATGGATAACACTTTCACCAGAAAATATTCACTTGGAAACATGGAAAAATTGAACTCAAATGCTGACTGACTATTACTGGAATCTCAAGAATGATGTACATACAGCAAAATGCACCAGAAAATCCAAAAGAAGCACATTTTGGGCATGGAGAAATATGCATATATAATATTGTTCTACTATTGTCACAATGCTTTTTTCTTACAACAAAAAATGGTAATTAAAAAAAACTGTACAATATAGAAAGAAACCACTTATATGAAATCAGCGTCAAAAATAGTTCAATATTTGAAAACTTCACTGTTTGAGTCACAGTTTGGTATGATACAGGTCAAGTTAGTGTCATTTCTTATAAATCCTTACTTTATTAAATAAAGAGTAGGCAGCTGTGACTATGAATACTGATTGTTCTTGAAAGATAAACAGTTTGCTTAAACCAGAAGTTTGTCATATCAATCACTAGGCAATATGGTCCCAACAAGAAGGTGTTACAATTCATGTGGCTCAAATCTCTATGATAATTCTTGTCACAATTTGCTAGACCACATCATTTCCTGGTTTGGTGATATAGCCTAGCATCCGTACTTCTGTTTGTGACTTCTTGTGGTGTTATCTGAAGTCGTGAGTTTACATCAAAACACCTGTACAGTTGACAACCTCAAGCTTGCTATATCTCAAAAAATTGCTGATTTGAAGAGGAGATGTTGGAAAGGATAACTTGCAACTTCTGGGAGAGACTTGGAAGAATGTATGCATTTGAATGTAATGCATTTGAAGTATGTGATTTTTAAAACAAAATGAACATTTTTAAGTAAAATTAGCATACAATTGGCTGTATTTCTATATTAATAAATTATTCCAGTTTACAAATTCTCTTATTGTCATTTCAAAACTGTCTCAACTTATTTACCAGATCCTGTATATTATTAAATTAATTACTGAATGTCAGTTGGTTCATTAGATGATAATTCTTGTCTTCCCGTGTGCAAGGTTTACACATGTAGATATACAAGTCTCATGTAACTTGGCCTACTTGAGGCCAAGCTAGATAAATTCCATTTTAATGCTATCTTAATCTGCTTAAAATCTACGTAATTAACAACAGATCATGACCTTGTGAACCGTTTAATACTTTGTAAATGAACAATGTATGCAGTTCTCTGCATTCTCCTTGTCAATAAAAACTCATTTTGTAACTATGTAGTTCACATGAATCACTTAATTATTATTATATACCAGTTATTTAATCACCTTTCTGTGAAAAAAGTAATGATAGCAATTTGCCTAATTGGGCCTAAGAAAACTGTGTAGTAAAAGTATAAATAATCTTTTTCTGTTAATGAAATTTCATCAGACCACCCACTAAAATTGTTAATTCTTTAAAAATTTTTATTTACTTCTATTTATAACATTCATTAGTTATTAATTTTTTTTCTAGGTATTTTGAAAGAGATGTTAATTGTGTACGTGACTTTTTCAAGAGACGTTTTGGATATGAAAGTGAAATGTTTCCTACATTTGATGTAATTAAGTAAGTTTTTTTAAATTAATTAATCTATGTAAATCTATACGCAATATTATTGTGTATATTCAATATTTCAATATTTGTTGTAAAGTACTTAAACATTTACTATATTATGTGTAAGATGTACAGGTTGTAAGTACAAGTCTGTTTGATAAATTTTTTTATATACTGCTATATTTTCATTTTTAAATTTAACTATTTTCATCTATAACAAAGGAGATTACTCTCGACCATAATAATGATAATTTTCCTGTATGGTATTTGATTTGCTTTGGGATGAAGGCAGATAAGAGATTTAATGCTTATGAATAGTTGTAGACTAGATAAACGAGGTTGAATCAGATTTAAATGTAATTTTGCTATTCTACGCAGCAAGCAGTTCCAAGCTGATGGCAGAGTGGGGGGTTAATGTTTGGTGTGTTAGAGAGGGGCAACAAGCTTGGTTAGCTCCTCCGCTCTGTTCTGTTGATAGTACATCCATGAGTGAGCAAGAGGTTTGTCGTCTGTTGTACAATGTATAATCATAAAGTTTTTAATTAATAAAGGTGTAAAACCCGCGGAAATTAAAATTTTTTTGAAGGTACAGTTTGGGGACGCTATACTGTCCCAGAACCAATTGTATACTTGGGCCAGACAATTTTTTTTTTGAAGGGTGGGTGAGAAATTGTAGAAAACAAAAGTCATGATCGACACCCAAGATTAAGTCTCAGCTGACAACATCCGTGCCATTCGAGAGCTTATTGAAGGTGATCACTGGTTCACTGTTGAAGTAATCACGTCAGAAGTCGTTATCAGCTGTGGGAGTGCTCAATCCATTATCACTGATCATCTTGGCCTTAGAAAAATTATTGCTTGATGGGATCCAAGGTTATTGACTGAAAATTAAAAACAGGTCAGTCTGTAGGTCTGTGAGAGACTTCTGAATTGATTTTGGCAAGAAGGGGATGATTTTTTGAGGCACATCATCACATGTGATGATGTGCAATGAGACATGGATCCATCATTACACTTGGGAGTAAAAAATGGCACCTAAGGAGTGGTGAAGGTAGAATGAGGGATGCCCAGTAAAAGCCAAAACCTGTTTGTCAGCCAGAAAAGTTTTTGCAGTATTTTTTTGATTTGGGGGGAGATTGATTTTCTTCACAATCAACAATGGTGAAGAATCAGCCAACTTCATCATGGTGAAGTTGGCTTACTATTGCCAGATCCTACAGTCAACAAAAGCCACCTACCAAAACAAAAGATGGGTATGCCCATCAGAGATGTCATTCTTCTCCATGACAATGCCAGGCCGCACATTGCGGCCTGGCAAAGTTCCGAAGGGCTATTAAGAAAGATCAAGAACATTCTTGTATAAAGTTTTGTTGCTCTTTGATACACAAATATTTTTCGAATTCAAGAAGATTTTGAGAATTCATTGAACATTTATTCATTTTGCAATTTTCTGTAAATTTCTTTGGCACTCATGCACATTTTTGATGATTCAGTTTATTGACACAAATTTTTATATAGAAGCAATGAAATTTCTGGGAAATCCACCGAAAGATGTGATTTTGAATCATCTGTTCTCTTGAATCTTGTCATTAATGGGTGTATCAAATCATTGGTAAACAAAGATAGTCTGCTCTGTTCATCTTGATGCAAATTACCACATCCATCATTAAACATTGCTTAATCTCCATACTGTGGAATCACTCATTGGATTTTCTTAATAAACATCACAAATCTGACTGTGAATTTCAGCTGATTTAATGTTCCTTGCCTTCAGGAAACAAATTCGACTGAATGTCTACATGCTGTCTTGATTTTCTTAAACACCATAAATGCACACTAAGAAGGGTACAGACTAGACAACTGAATAAGAATCATGTCAATCCCTTGCTAATATAGTCTTACATACATTCCTAACATATCTGCTTATATATTTATTATATTATGATGAAATTACTATATATTTAATTACTTATCTATTTATTATGATGAAATTTACTGTTGTTTTCTACCTTATAAAGCAGATATTTTAGTTGTCTGTTACATTGCTTCTTTTTGTATTAAAAAATTATAATTTGATATTTTATTTTTTTGTACAGCCGAGAAGATGCTATGGATCTTGAAGTTTCTGCTAGTGGTTTTACTAAACAAATGGAAAAACATTTATTAATTGGAATGGGAATTGATGAGGGAAGTGATGATGATAATGAAACAGAAGAGGGTGATGAAGAGAACAATAAAGATCAGGAAAGTTCTGAAATTGAAAAATTAAGATTGTCTGTTGAACAGTCCTTATTAGAAAGTGAAAAAAATATTAGTTCAAATCAGCTTGATAATTATAATAATAAAGAGATTGATAAACTAAATGAACTTGAAAACTTAAAAGAGAAGGTTGAAAATATTTCAGTTAATAGTAATGATATTGTAAGTAATAAAGATTTGCAAGCAAGTAATGATTTTATTACTGTTGAAAAATGCATAGAAATATCAGAAAGTAACAATAAAAAACTTGAAGAAAGTTTGAAGTCTGATGGTAATTTTAGTGATAATGAGAGTAATTATGCAGAATCTGATTTAGTAAGTGTTGCTTGGACTAATTCTACTACGGCTTCTACAATTCCACCTGATGTAATAAGGGATAGGGTCAAAAAAGCTTTAGACAAAAGAGAACAAGCTATTGTTAAAAAACGTTGTATGGCTAAAGGTGAAGCCAGTGCAGTTATGAGAAAACGTAGGGAAAACAGAGAAACTGTTAAAGATTATGAAAAATTCTCTGAGTGGGAATGATGAATAATCATTCATATGTTATGTTATTTATAAATAAAATGTACAATTAACAGGTAAATTTTTTTTTTGTTGTAAATTCTGTTTCTTCTTGATTTCTTATAATACTTCCACTGAATTTTTTTATATCTTCTATATTATAAAGGTTTGTCAGGTGCTTTTTAAACTTGCTACTGAGTTTGATTTATTTGAATCTGTGTATCCTTACACATTGTGTTTATTTTTTACACAAATTTAATGTAGATTATGAAACACTTGGTTATTCCTTGAGACAGTAGTTTCCAAATTGTTTTGTACCACTCGTGTTAGGAATGTGTGAGCCTCAATAAAGGAGTGAGGGTAACGCAACTGTACAAGAAGAAAATTCTGTTGTGTTAATTGAAAATATACTGTCGTTAATTCTAATGCTGCACTTGTATTCCTTTAATACAACAGAAATTATCAAAAAATACACACGTAACATAATTTTATAGAAATAATTATGTAATTCTTATATAATTATTAAATCAGAAAGCCTGTAGAGAGTAAGCTTTTCCAGAAATAAGCAAACAATTTTTGAAATTGTCTGATTTTTTTCTGTTACAGGGTCTGCCAAAAAAAACTAATGCATTGAAAATGTTTCTTTTTTTTTCAATGAGATTTGGTGGATTTTTTCTTATCTGCGATTTGAAAGTTATGTGTAAACAGTCTCTTTCTATCTTGATGCACTCTTGCAAATAATATTTGAAGTTGTCCACTACTTTCCACCTGATGTCCTGACAGACATCAGGTGTGTTTTTATTTTGTAGCTTATCCTCTCCTTATGTTTAACTGAAAGTGTGAGAGCCATATATTTGATATATCTATATATTTCAGATTTATATATTACAATTCCATAGGAAAAAATAATCAGTTAAGAGATATAGAGTGACTAGGCCAGGAAACATCATGAAAATGGAGGTAAGATTGCCAGGAAACAAGTCATGTAAATTGAAAATGCTTTGTCTGGCATTGCAGCTCGTAGCTCCAGCTTACTAAAAGCATAGCTGTTCATAGTTCGTCATTTCTATAAAGTCAGGTTGTAAAATCACTTAACATGTGTACTTTTGGCCCTGTTAGTTATTGGATGTCAGTCTCACTGCCTTCAAAGAAGTACAGACCTAAGATTTGGAATACAGAAATTGTGAACCATTCTGTACCTTGGATGAGTAGAATGTTCTTTGGTGGATCTGCTGTGGATTGTTTATATGTTTTGATAATTTTTTTGTGTCTTTATATCACTGTTGACATAAACATTGGTCGTTTCACTAGCTGCCTGGTCTCAGTTGTTGCTTGGTCACTGTTTTGTAAGTGTGCAATTTCAAAGCCTGTAGAATTTACTACTGGAAACCATGAAGGGTGAGAACCAAAACTGAACTTTTATGTCCAAAATTGAGTGCAGAATGAAAGTTTTCAACCCGTAAAAGAATCAAGTTATAACTGTGTACTATGCAATTTAATGTACTTCAAATTATCTTTAAATTTTTTTAATGTACTTTAAGCTTTCATGTCTTGGAGTCTTGGATTTCCTTCTCACCGTTTTATAAATCAGTTCTATAAAGTTTACTAAAATCAAACTAGAAACAGATGTATCAGCACTTTATGATAGTAGTTTCTATAATTGACTTATGCTTTACTATCGCTTCATTTGTATTTACTTAAAAAATTAATTTGATATGGTAATTGATTAATTAGTTATTTCTAAAATAAACTGGTTGTATTGGTGTGTAAAATGGTAATGTTATCATTTGGTTTTGTAAAATATATGACATGGATTTGTACTCAAAAACTATTTTTGTAGTTGTACAGTAAATGTTTTTATATTTTGTAAATGTATTTAGTAGTAGAATTGCATAGCATTAGTAATATAGTAACAATAATTATGTTAGTAATGTGTAGTGATTCTTGTAATATTGACCTTTTGGATCCTGAATGTTCATATATACAGATGTTTGGGTATCTCCATAAAATCCCAACATCTGATTTTTCAGATGTTTACTAAATTAAGGTTATTTTGTCTATTATAGAAGAGAATGGTATACTTATTAGATATCAAAATGATGAAGAAAAAATAATCTTTCCATATATGTTAAAATGTTACATATTCAATGTTTCAATTTGATTGGAGTTTAGTTGGCTGTGAGAACGTAATTACGTTGGCCTTGCATATTCAGTTTTTTCTTTGTAATGCTGTCAGCTGTTCTATGTTTTTATAACTTTGCTAGTACTTTGCGTTATTTGTTTATGTATCTTAATTTTCCATGTACAAGTAGTTTATAGTTTTTTTAGTTTCATTTAGTTTATAAAAAATGAAGCAGGCATGTTCCCGTCTTAGTGAAAATACTATTACGAGAATGATTGAGGAAGACATTTTTTCTAGTGAAGACTTTTCTCAACTAGACGATTCAGAATGTGAAAGCTCATCTTTTATTGATGATACCAAGGATAATCTGGATTATGATCCAGATAAACAGACCACACTTTTTCCAAGGCTTTTACAGAAAAATGTAAGTTTTGATTTATTGTCAGATAGTGGTAATGAAATTTTTCTGATGTAGATAATCAGAAGCATATTCCAACTGTTTGACATAGAGGTAGACAGTGTGAGCCTATGACTACTATTAGTATTAATTACTCAAGTGGGGAAAACGAGGATGGTTGGGCTGAAGTGATGAAAATAATAATGACCTTTGGCATTTACATACATTTTTGTTCAATCTGGTGTGAAGCACTGTCCTCCTAGCAAATCCCCTGTCTTAGATTATTGTAAGTTTTTTTTTTCATTTCATCGTTTTTTTAAAATGTATGTGAAGTATATAAACAAATATGCTGAACAAGTAATGTCAGCTTTCAATGCAAAATTAGGGCTGAACGATAGCTGGCAAATATGGAGTCAGTTGCCGAGATTCAGGCGTTTATTTATGTGCTGATGAACATGGGTCTGAATAAAAAACCAACTATAGTCAGTTATTGGTGGACAACTGACATTCAGTATTGTGCGTAGTACAATAAAATGTTCAGTCAAAATTGATTTCAAGATTACGATAAAAGATTATCTTGAATAATATGATATTATTCAAGATTAAGGTATTACAATATTTCCATTCTGTTGATACAAACAACCTTCCGAAGCCAAAGGAATCAAACTATGACACCTGTGCTAGGGTTCAACCTGACATATATCATTTTACTGGGTATTGAAACACCACTACCCACCTGGGAAATTCCTTTCTACTGATGAAAGTATAATACAACAAATTTGTACAACTCTCTCATGCAATATTTACCAAAAAAACACCATAGATTTGGTGTGAAGTTGTGGATGCTTTGCGATGCGGTTTCAACTACTGTCTCAATTTTTTTATTTACAAAGATGCCAAGCACTTTGATGCACAAGAAGTGAAAGAAAAAGGACATGGCTTCAATGTAGTCTTGAAAATTTTAGAAGTAGCAGGTTATCTAAATAAAGGGTACTACAGTTGTGGATAATTTTTTCACTTCAATTAGACTAGCCAAAGGTTTGTACACCAAATTTACATTTTTGACCCATATAATTAGACAAAACAGAAATAGTATCCCTCCAGTTTTGAAAGTAAATTATTCAGTCATAGAAAATACAAATGAAAAAATAATATGTTGATGTTAGAGTACAGGCAAAGGAAAATACAAAAGAACCCAGTATTATTGTTGTCAACTGATGCTAAAGCTGAGGAAGAAAAAAAGAAAAAGAGGAAATAAATTACATATTACTAGTAAACCTAAAGTAATATGCGATTATAATTCCTACATGGGGGAGTTGGAGGACTGTAATGATCAAATGTTACTTCAATACATGAATGACTGTAAAAGTGTTAAATTCTGGAAAAAGATAACTTCTAATTTGCTCACAAGAATGTGATTAAATATATGTATTTTGTATAAAGAAAATACCACAAATCCTATGTCTAGATGTAAATTTACAGTTGCATTAGTTAATTATTAGCATCTGAATGGTTTGATTTAAAGAAAAATGAAAACATGGTGACTGATAATGATGTCGAAGAGCAAGTGATGCTGACACTTTTGTAGTTATTTTTATTGAAAAACGTGCCCAATAAAAGGTAAAAGAATTGCTGTGTTTGCAGTGCAACTAGCACCAGAATGGGTGGAAAAAGAAAAAATCTACCTTTATATGTGCCAAGTGCAAAAAAGGTCTACGTACAATGTGTTATTCACAACACAAATGCTAGAATTACTCTTCCTCAAACACACTATATAGTTATTTTGTATAATATGTAGGTTAGATGTTTTTGCATTAAAATAAAACTGTTTTTGTTATTGAAAAATTATGTTTTTTATAAAAATTTTTCAGCAGTGCTAAAACCTGTATTGAGTTATAAATTCCATTCTTACCTAACTTGATGAAGGCCTCTCTGCAAAACCGAAAGTTTTTAATTTACAACACAAATTTCTGACTATTAGGGCTGGGATTTTATGCAGATATCACAATAATAAACCTTGGGATTTTATGGAAGATATTTCTAAAAACTTTCTGGGAGCCAAAGGGTTAAATACTCTTTTAGATGAGAAAAGTTTTCTATTTTATTTCAGTGATGTAATTAAGTATAAAAAATTGGGGAACTATTAGATCAACCTCATGTAGTTAACTTGTTACTTCTGTGTAATGGGTTTATGTCTTAATAACTGATATTAAATTAACCTCTGCATATATTAGTAACTAAATAATTGAATTTAAATTAAATTGATTTTATAATTTTACAATTAGGTATGATGTTTTAACTTAGGTTTTAGAAATATTTTTATAAATATATTTTAGCTACAGAATTTTGGAAGCGATTTGGATTTTAAGGAAAACTAATTGTACTAACTACATCCTGCAGGATCATCTATTAAAGTACAATATTTTTTTAATTATATGTCATCTGTTGTGCTACAGTATATTTCTGTTACACTTTGTGGTCCTCTCAGCAAATATTTTCTGGGTTTTTATACATTCCATTTTATAACATACTTGAACACTTATGATTGTTGTTAATGATAAATATAATTTTTGGACTTTATGACCTTGCTTTGATAATTCTGTCAGTCAAATGATTTAAGTTGTTGGTATTGAGATATTGATTGTTATCGCATTGGTTAAAAATAATAACTGTGTGTAATTTGGTAGCCAATTGAAAATCTGTCTAGTAACTTGTAGAAATTGGTCTATTAAATGTTACATTGACATTTAATTCTTATTTCACATACATTTGTTTCAAGATGCTTACTCGATGAAAAATTCCGTGTTGTGTATTCAATCAACTTGTTAGTATGTATGGTTCCTCCTCTTCAAATTTTATTTTCCATACTTTCCTTAAGTCTGTCTTTTGGTGTAATAAGCATAAAAAACCCATTTTAACTTTTTCAAGAACGAAAAATTAACTGTAATATATACCTAACTGTAAATATATATTTAAAAATCTTATATGAATTATTTTGTTTGATTTATTGATATTTTGTGAAATCTATAAAAAATCGAAAAGTTACTGTGTGTTTCAAAATGAATATCAAAGTTTTAAAGCTGTGTAATACTTCTCAAATTTCACATACATTGATTAAATTATATATGAAATGAAAGAGAAACTCAAACAGTTTTAGCTGTGCACAATCTGATAAACTGTTTCCTGTACTTTCTGCTTGAAAGTACTACAAGAAAAGATAGCAAACCCCCCCCCCCCACAACAGAAAGTGTTCTGTGTTTGGCAGTTTACAAATTGTGAATCTATAATTTCTGTTCACTGTGCATTCTGTTGTAATCCCCCAAGTGAAATAACATTCGTAGATGGTGTAAACAGTTTGACACCTTTAGCTGTATTTGTAAAGTATTGAACCGATCAACATCTATATTTATATTTAAAGCGTGCGGAAAAGCTTTAGTCACAATCTTAATCAGATATTTTAAAGTTCTTACATGGTATAGTGAGTAATATCTAATCAACCACACCGATGATGATAAATCTACGTCCATTGTTACACTGCGACCCTGGCGATCCATCGTAAACCTTATATAATATATTCACAGTTTATTTTTTACCTGTAACCAACAACTTTATTTCATTTCTCAACAGCTCTGCCCAAAGTGTACTAAGAACTGTTGGAGGGGGAGAAGCTTTTTCATTGTCGTTCAACAACAAGAGTGATTTTGTATATATTCAAGTACAACATCACGATTTATATTATCCAAGTAATTAGAAAACATTGGCATCACTTCCGTTAAATGTTTCCACTCTACAAATGTGAAATGAATTCGCGTACACATATTATCGTATATATGAACATACCATTTTCCGAAAATGGATTTTAAATCAATACCGATACAAAATTCGTCTTTATCGTTTTTCAAAATTAACTGCTTCTTCTTCTCCTCGTGTAGTTCTATATAAGCTGTTATATCGAAAGATAATGCTACCAACTTGTTCCATAAAAACCCATCTAGTATTAAATTCTTCGATCCATTAGTAAATATTACTCCCGCTTTAAAATCAAGCCTACCAATCAAACCAACCATTATGAATTTAGACACATTTAAATGTGTGTCAACCGACAGAACATGCTTCTCCGTCTGATCTATCATGACGACTGAGACTAAGACCAAACATCGTACACCTCCTTCACCATTCGTGATACGATCTGTTAGAGAGAACCAATAGATCGCAGCACAGGCCTTGGGACCTTTCATTCAGTGTTTTGTGTGCGTGAATTATTTTTATAGAGTACTGAACGGGGGTTTAAGGTATACCAATGCTTGGTTACCATTTTTAAAATTTTTTTATTTTTTTTACAAAATGGATGGCTACAACTATAATTGAGACCTCTAGCCACACATTAACATCTTGCAGCAGAATGAGTTCTACAGCAGTAGTCGTTTTCGTGGTACAATAGAATCAAATGAAAGCGGAATGTTCTCCTTGACGCAGTTCTTACATTGTGGTGAATTGTGTGAGTTAATTGGTTCGTTGCACCAACAACATCTTATGCACAAGTCATTGAAAGAATAGTAGAAACCGTTCTTGGCCAATTCTTCTTTGTTTTCTGCGTTTGTCTTTTCAAACGAACGCAAGCGATCCGCTTCTCTGACTTGATACAACTGCTTTTTACATAACTTTAACCACCCCATGTAGAAACAACCGGTTTGTAAAGCGCATTTTCTGCTCACATTGAGGAGGTTATGGTACGGACAATTTACGATGTAATTCGAAGTCGGCTTCGGTGAGTTTTCCGGTATCATCCGAACATTTATGAAATCGACGCAGAAATTCCACTTTCTCCAGTCCCTTGGTGTATATTGTAGCAAACTGTAAACAGAACGCCTTCATAACATCGTCGGTGAATATAGCGTTACCATAATCCCAATCTATTTTGTGAAAGTTCCTCTCTAACCAAGCGGCCATCCTTCGGTATTTGGATTTCAACTCTGACCTTGGGTACAACGAACGAAAATGAATAATCGTATAGAATCCTTCGCTGACAACGGCAAGTTCTTTAACTACTGTATAAACTCACCACGATTGCCAAGGAAGCCGTGATATTCGATAACTCTAAACTGTGAATGGAATGGAATGTAATGCAAAGTTGGCGGGAGTTTATAGATTCTCCCTACGGATCGCAGAACCTGGACAGTGTCCCTTACTGCTGGATGATTCTATCGGGCGTGTTTTTAAAGGTTTATTTTAAGTGACGAGTCTAATTTTTCAATTTTTGTCTTATTTAATATTTTGTGTTTTTAAAGGACAGATTTAATTGCATTCCAATCCGTTGTTAAACCAGCGTTATCGAACCCATTTTATGGGCCGACCGCGGAAGGCTAGGCTTATGAAACCTGTCATCCCGACGTAATTCCCCTTCAGACCGTCCACTGAAGTCCTTTCGGTGCTAACGCTTCATAGACTAGCAGGAATACGCCACAACGGGGCACTAACTGTATGGAGGGAGCAATGCGCCCCCTTCTCCGGAGGAGTCGCAATTGCTGATTTAAGTTAATTTAAATGTAAGTTTTAAAAGGAGAGGTTGAGTAGAAGCTCTTCATCCACTTCTGTGATGGCTGCCTTTCGGGACGCATCTCTGCTGGGCTGAATACTGTGAATGAGGTCAAACACGATCTTCATATACCTTTATTGCATCACAAAAGGGATGGTGGAGTGGGGGGATTTTCACCGCCTTTTAAATAATCGACTAATTCTTTATAATATCAAGCGTATTGTTAACAGTAGAGCTCTTGAAGGTTTTTATCTCCTCCTCCTCCTCCATAACCAACGTAAACATTTCTAAATCATAATCATCTAAAATAGTTAACCTTTTCTTAGGCAATGAAGAGGAGGAATTGGTTAAGTTACCAAATGGTAACGATGTTGTTGTTGTTGCTACCAATGAGAAATTGGTAACGTTAAACAACGTGTGGTGAAAAAAACACCAAACGGTGTTGTTTTCACCGGTCACTGTTAAACTATTAACGATAGGTTGTTCTTGAGTATTGTTATTGTAGAAAAATCTTGTTTCTACCTTTGACGAATTATACAAAATTATCGGAGGAGTTTTGCTGTTATCCGGTGAAAAAGCAATTGTACACCTTTACGGATTAAACGTGGTGGGTTTATTGTTGCTGCTGCTCGATAATAGTGTTAAAATAATTCTACATAAAATGCCCGCTTTGAATGTGCATACGATTATAAACCATCGTTTTAACCACCACCATGATGACCATCTTCGTGGAAATATATTTTTCTTCTTCTGTTCTTCTTGTTCAAAGTTCATAAACAATATAAAACCTTTTTCACTATTCCTGTAAAAGGAAGTCTTATTCTTTAAGACTTTGGGGGTTGGCGTCCCCACGGGCCTAGCCTCCGCAGCTTTCCTTCCCACTATACAATGAGCTGCGGAACACTTTACATTATACACATATACTACACCAAGAACACTATATAAATTACAACATACACACTTACACAACAACATCCTACACTGATATTTCTTACATTAACACTCGGTGGTGTTGCGACATCTTACGAAACGCAACCGTAACCCAAGGTGGGAACAAATCGTGCCGATGGGTGAATGGCTCTACGTAGTGAGTCTTGAACGATGTCCTCTGCGCACCAGGGCGAACCCAGTTGTACTTAGCTCTAGCTCCAGTACGCGTGCGCTCTGCTGGAGTGGTCCATTTTTCGCCGGTACTCGTGGGACCAAAATTCCTGATCCTATAATTAATCCCAAGATGGTTGGTGGTCCATCTGAAAAAACCACCAAATTAAGTCTTGCGAAGAGACCTCGATCAGCTTAGTCTGACGAGGATAAAAGTCCTACTGAAGAGAACTTCTTAGAATCGAAATATAAAAATATTAGATTCGTTGTTCTTAGAAATAGTCAGGAAGGTGGCTCCCTTCAAAAGGTTTCACCTTTCTTAATTAACAAAACCATAACAGGTGCAAGTGGCTCCCCGAAGAATATCAGGAAATTACGCGACGGATCGATTCTGGTTGAAACATTCAACGATGAACAGAGTCGATCTATCTTACGTCTCCGTAATATGGGTGGTATAAATATAATTGCAGAATGCCACAAAACGTTAAATACGAGCCGGGGTGTAATTTTTTGTAGAGACCTTCTAGATATAGATATCTCGGAAATAGTTGATGAGCTTTGCCACCAAGATGTTGTTGAAGTGAAACGTATAATGAAACGGCAGAACGGAACAGAAGAACCGACACCGTCTCTTATATTAACATTCAATCTCCCTGTTCCACCAGAGAAGATTAAAGTGGGTTACCTCTCGGTTCGGGTACAACCATTCATACCCAACCCACGGCGATGTTTCAGATGCCAAGGTTTTGGTCATACTACAACATCTTGTACAAAAACTGAGATCTGTGCTCGATGTGCTAAAGAAGGTCACAATGACACTAATTGCGAAGAAAGTGAAAAATGCGCAAACTGCAGTGGTCCACATACAACCCGCTCCCGAGATTGCCCAACTTTTAAAGAAGAAAAGGCAATTCTCAAAATCTGTACGGAGCAAAAACTATCTTTTCCGGCTGCACGTAGAGAATATAAAAAGATAAACAATTCACGGAACCTGGTTAAACCAGACGTATCTTTTGCCACCGCTACATCTAAACAAATTCCTACAAATGTTAATAATCAGCAGTGCGGATCCTGCAATGAGCTTAAAAAACTTATTCAGATGCTATCTGATCAAGTAGCTTCACTTACAGCCACTATCTCAGAGCTGACAAAAATTAATAAAAAGTCCTCCGTCGCAGCTAGTGAATCAAACAGTATGATACATACGAAAGTTCCTATTCCCAAAGTCGTACCGCCACGAATAGCGACTATCACAGCTGGCAGTAAGCCACCTAATAAGCTCCCCATAAAGGGAACCCACATAACTATCTCCTCTGGGATGTCAACTACAGCATCCCATTCAAATATATCTCCTCCACCATCACCTCATATACTGGAGGATATGGTTGAAGAACCACCCGACCCTAGGGCATCGGAGTTCTTTAAAATAAAAAATACAAAAAAGAAAAACCGAATCACGTACAACTAATTTTTATATAATTTCCGAAATTTATTTTTTTATTTATTTTTTACACTTATGAACATTATTCAGTGGAATGTTAGAGGTATTCGGTCCCGCATTGAAGATATTAGAGTACTAGCGCACACACATGATCCACTAATCATGTGTTTCCAAGAAACTCACCTTCTACAACATGACCGAATTACACTCAGAGGATACTTCTGCGAGAGATACGACTGCCTAGTAGACAGTAGGGAGAGTGGTGGAGTAGCGATTTTCATGAAGAATGGGGTGTCAGCTACAAGAATTCAACTAACCACTGTCATTCCTGCTATTGCAGTAAAGGTCTCTATTCCTTTCAAATTGCATATCTGCAATCTGTATCTCTCACCGAACACTGAGTTCAGTGCTTTAGATGTCTCAAATCTCCTCACACAAATACCATCTCCATCGTTAATAGTAGACTTCAATGCCCATCATATTTCCTGGGGCTCAACCTTCTGCTCCACTCGAGGAAATATGATAAACAGATTGAGACAAGATTTTGCCTACTGAATAATGGATCACACACATTCATGTCCTTATCAACTGGTACTGTATCTAACCTTGATCTTTCCATATGCTCACCGAATGTGCTCCCTCATTTTAATTGGTCGGTTTGTGATGACTTCACGGCAGTGATCATAGACCAATTATTGGTTTCGGTGTAGACTGCGAGATTAAAAGAAGGCCACGGAGATGGATTGTTGAAAAGGCAGATTGGAACGGATACCATAAAGCATTCCAATCTCAGTATGACGATGGAGCGAACATCCTCGACCAGTATTCTTCTTTTACGTCCATGATACTTGAGAATGCCAACAGATATATCCCACAAACATCGGGTAATCCTAGACGTCCTTTCGTTCCATGGTGGAACGGTGATTGCAAAAATGCTATTAGGAATCGACGGCAGGCACTACGTAAATTTAATCGTAGGCCTACAACAGAACATCTAAATTTATACCGCAGGGCTAGAGCGGTATGCCGTCGAGTATTCTTGGACGCTAGGAGGAATTCATGGACGAAATATGTGAGCACTATCTCACGCACTACTTCCACGTCTACTGAATGGAAGAAAATTCGTGCAATTTTCGGATCACCGAAACAACCTATTCTTGGTCTTATTGATGAAGGAGATGTTTCATCATCCTCGGAAGTGGCAAATAGTCTAGCAAAATCTTTCCGCTCGGTGTCTCTCACCTCATCATATAATAACGATTTTCAACGGTACAAGATACAAATAGAAGTATTATCGTTAAACATTGGTGATTCGGTTGGTGAATTAAACACTCCATTCATATTTGAAGAATTGTTACATGCACTTAAAAATTCACGGGACACTTCCCCTGGACCGGACAACATTCGCCTTTCCATGCTTTCATACCTTCCTAATCCGGCACTACAACAACTTTTGAATATTTTCAACGGTTTATTCTCCGAACAAGTCTTCCCACCCGGCTGGTCAGAAGCATTTATTATACCAGTACTAAAACCTGGTAAAGACCAGACGAACCCCTCAAGCTATCGCCCTATTTCATTAACAAGCGTTTTGTGTAAAATAATGGAGAGAATGGTAAACCGCAGACTTACATGGTACTTGGAGAAACATGGCTTTCTATCTCCAGAACAGTGTGGTTTTCGACAAGGACGATCTTCTATTGACCATTTAGTGTCACTAGAAACAGCCATACAAAACGCTTTCCTAAATCGGCAGCACCTCGTCGCTATCTTCTTCGATATAAAAAAGGCGTATGACACAGCCTGGCGACGTGGTATTCTTAACACTCTCAAAGAATGGGGAATCAAGGGCAATATGCTTGCTTTTATCCGGGGACTCTTAAATCACCGAACGGCTCGTGTTCGTGTGGATGATTCGCTCTCAGATAGTGTCATCTTGGAGAATGGAGTGCCCCAAGGTAGTGTATTAAGTGCCACCTTATTTTCTGTAGCCATAAACGATATTACCAAATGTGTGCAGGCTCCTGTCTCATGGTCTCTATTTGCTGACGACCTTGCTATCTACATTGCAAGCCGTTCAGCACCTACAGCAGAGAGACTACTGCAGAACACTATATCTCACCTTGAAGCTTGGTCCAGGATTACTGGTTTCACATTTTCATCCGAAAAAACAAAATGTGTAGTTTTTTCTCGGCTACGAAACCCTTCTATTCCGCAAATTTTTCTGAATGGAGAGACTATTACTATCTCTACTTACGTCAAGTTTTTAGGTTTATTTTTTGATAGCCGTCTTACTTGGGTCAAACATTTAAAAGAATTGAAAACAAAATGTTCCAAACTTCTAGATATGATGCGAGTCCTTACTAACACCAACTGGGGAGCCGATAGATCATGTATGATACGTTTTTACTATTCCTTTGTTCGCTCCCGTTTAGATTATGGTTGTGTCGCCTACTCTTCAGCTCGTCAAACCGTGCTTAAAATGCTGGATAGTGTACATCATGCTTTCCTTCGGCTTGCCACAGGCGCGTTTAGATCAAGTCCTGTCGCAAGCTTACTTGTAGACTGTGGTGAACAATCACTTTGGGATAGACGAGACCAGCTCTTATTATCTTATTTTGCTCGTCTCAGAGGACAGCCAAATCACCCGGTTCTTGAGTCAGTCTTTAGAAATCCTAATCTAGGAAAGTATGAGGACCATCCACGTCGTACTGCACCTGTAGGTGTCCGTACCTGGCGTCTGCTGCAGCATATAAATGTTGACACACCTCATCCTTTCCTATGTACTCTTGCTCATATCCTCCATGGAGAATAAACCTCATAAATTTTAATTTTGACCTGACTACATACAATAAACAATCAACACCATCTATTGTCTTTCAGCAGATGTTTCAGTGTGTTCTCTCCAAGATGAAACCAGACGCGGTTGTATACACTGATGGATCGAAACAAAACGATACAGTTGGGTGTGCTTTTGTTGTCAATGAGAGAACTTATATGTTTGGTCTCCCCGGTATTACGAGTGTGTTTACCGCTGAACTATACGCTATGAATAAGGCTCTAAACATCATTAACCCTAAATATAGAAAAATTCTTATTTGCAGTGACTCGTGTAGTGCTCCCATGCCTTAAAAAACTTTTTCTAAACATCCTATCGTCATTGAAATTTATAACGCAATCGCTGAGTTGAATAATCGCAACACAGAATTAAGCTTTTGCTGGGTCCCTAGCCACGTAGGGATTCCAGGTAATGAACATGCAGATTCCGCTGCCAAAGAAGCATGTAACCAGCCTCCTTTCACCACCCGAGTTGCTACTTCTGATTTCATAAACTATGTAAAACAATTATTAAGAGCAAGGTGGCAAGGTGATTGGACACCTACCATTGATAATAAACTCCGTCAGATTAAAGATTCTGTGTTACCATGGGACTCCTCAAACAGAAAACCCCGGCATGAGGAAGTAGTTTTCTGTCGATTGCGGATAGGACACACGAGGGTCACACACGAGTACCTGTTTACAAGAGGACCTCTATGCACACGATGCAACTGCCGCGTGACTGTGCACCACATACTCGTGGACTGCGTATGTTATGCGGCAGTACGTCGCAAATTTAAACTACCTAGTAACATCCGTGGTATCTTGCGTGATGATAAGGAGGTTTTAAACCGGATGTTTCTGTTTTTACGTAGTATAGGGTTAATACAAAAAATTTAATTAGTATGTATTGTTTTGTAATTGTATGTATTACAATGTATTACTATGTATTGTTTTTGTTATCCGAGTAGAGAGCCTTTTACACTCCCTATCGGAATTTTGTTTTTTTCTATATATATATATATATCTTTTTTTTTGTTTGTTTTTTAAATTCGTCTGTGATATTAGTTGTAAGATTTTTGTGATATTAGTTGTAAGACTTTAAACATAATAGTTTTAAGTTTTATTTCTTTTTAGTTTTAAGTTTTATTTATTTTTAATATGATAGTTTTTAACGTAGTTTTAAGTTACATGTTAGTGTTTTTGTTATTGGGCCTTTTACACCCATTCCGGATTTTGCTTCCTGTGATAGTAGTTTTAAGTTTTAATTTTATGTAACAATTTTAATTACTTTTATTTATTTATTTATTTTCCGGGCGATGATAACGACCAACCGTTTTTCGCCCTAAAAAAAAAAAAAAACTATTCCTGTAAGCGGAGTGTACGTGACAATGGTGTCGTGAATATTGAGACAGTACGCAGCCGTCTTGGCCGGTATATTGTCTTTGGTTTCAAAATCAATACGTACGTCTACGGTTCCCGTTTTAAGTGATTCGTTCTGTTTGGAAAAATCGATTACAATCAACGGTACTTCCGTTTAGAAGTCGTTCAAACTGTAAGCTGGACACTCATCTTCTACCTTGTTGTAATAACACGAGCGAAATCTGGCGAATATTTCGTACTCATATTCACGTCGCCCTGTAAATTGTCGTACGGGTAGTATTGTGAATTTAAATAGAGACGTATGTTTTTCAACCTGCACATATCGAAACGAGTCATGGAATGTCTTTTTGTCTTTTCTTCCAGTCTGCTATCCGAATATAATGTATCTCGGTTTCTCCATTTGCGTACATATTTTTACCGTTCACAAGTGTACGTTTGTAAGTGGTAGAGCCGGGTACTCGTGGATCTGCCATGTACGAAAAGCGACTGTCAACGGTCTATCTCGTTCTACTATTTTTAATAGTTGCAAGCGCACACTGTCGGTGACATGAACATAAGGAATTTTCCATGCGACTTTCAATATGTTCAACTTAGAGTCGGGATTATCTTTTCAGATACAAGCGCATTTACGTCGGACGAAGAACGGAGCAAATCCAATTCTTGTTTCATGTTCAATATGATGTACTTATAGTCTTCATACGTAGTGGTACGTAGAAGCAAAACTTTCCAGTATTTGCATTCAAAGTTAATTCATCTGACGATTTAAACTTTCAACCGGCGTTTTCCAAGATATTTTCATCACTTTTACGCAGAGAAAGAATATTCTTTATTGTTGTGGTGATTCCCAGTTTTTGTACCCGACACACTTCCATTCCGTTTATTTCGTATCGTATTTCCTCAAAGTGAAACGGAACGTTATTCAACAGATGTGTATCAATCGCTTATGTAGTACCATCCTTTTTCGTTAAAGTTCCTTCGATAACCAGAAAACTATAAGTTGGTGAAGCGTATGGCAGATGAGTGTGATATTCAAATTGAGTGATTGTGTTGTCAAAGCTAATACTTTCACCAACGTCCAGTATATGCGCCATTACGGTTTACTGTAAAACCGAGTTTGCGAAGGAAAAGCACGTTCCTTGATGTTAACACTTTGGCGTTTGATCGTCGACTGACCACCGGTGGTGCTGAACCACGAACTGTACCGCTACAATTATATATATTATCCTCATATTCCACTTTACGACGTTTTAAATTCAACCTCACAGTTATAGTCTCTCCGCGAAAATTGATCAATTTTCCGTTCTGATCGGTTAACTTTAATGTGATTTCGTTTATACTCTTTGCATTAACCGGCAAGTATATGATATTTTTTGGCGATTCGATTATCTTGAAACCGGGCGGGACGCTAAGAGTAAACTCATGCAAAACGTGACCTTCAGATCCGTTTGTGTAGGAGTCACGTATAAGATTGCATTCGACGCGTACGGTGTTTACCTTGTTAATGGCGACCGGTCTCGAGGACGTGTGCCATATATCGGACGATAGACACGTATTTTCAAAGCTTAACACTTGTGCTAAGCTGTCCTTTGATGTTAAGTCGACAGTCGCGGAACATTTAATTTCACATTTTAGTGTGTTGTTATTCGGTCGCATAGTCAGCGTTATTCCATGTTTTTCTTGGAACTGTTCGCTTAGATTTTTAGCAATGTCGTCCACTTCATACGATCTTTTCCAACACGGTTTTGTTTTTTCCTTCAACGACACGGCAAACAAGTTGTTGACACCTTCGATATTTGGTATCGAGTTGTATGTAGTTAGGTTTATCAATGGTAATTCCCATTCACCGTTGGAAACATCTAGAGCCGGGAAAAATCTTGAGTGTATTAACGAAGTATTTCCACTTATGCAGAACATTATGTATGATGCTTACACGTATACAGGTATGATGTGCTCACTGGTATTTCGATGAATAACCGCTGGTGAGAAATTGAAGACAAATGTCCACAAATAACCGTGTTTACACGCTCTCTCGTCTGGCAATTATAATTTATTGTCGAATTTGAAGGAAAATAACGTATCAACTCGATCGGTGGACGCAAATTACCGAAACTGCCGAAATAATCCACTATCCGAGTTCCTTTGCGTACAATGCCAGTTCGATATTCGACAGCGGTTTAATCGATATTCCATTTATGATAGTTGTCGACGACGACGAGATTTTTTTTCTCTTACCACCACCAATCCCCGATCCGGTGGTAGGGAACGATTTAAGGTACAAACCTTTTCCTTTTCTTTTAATCATTTTCACAAGTGACTGTAGAGCTTTTCCGCTGCGTTGGAGTTTCTTCTTCGACCTTCTCACTTTGACCATGATGAAGTAAGACTGAACGATTTACCACCATTCAACTTCGTACTTCATTATTTGCGATAGGCGGCGGTGGTGGTGGTGGTGGTGGTTGTAGTGGCGATGTCGGCGGCGGCGGCGGATCTTCTTTATTTTTAGGTGAATCAGCTTGGTAATCTCTATCATCGTAATCACCATGGTAGTATTAATCACTATCTAAAAATCCTGTAATCATTTTCCGATCAAAGTTGTGAACGGAAAGTTTATTTATTAATTTCATTATTAATCGGTATAATCATCTTAAGAGATATTTGTCAACATACCCTTTGATGGCAAAATCTCTTGATTCATTTGGCAACATGGCGTTTGTAACAATACTTCCTTTCACGTCCACCCTACCCTCTTTGTTATGCAAAAACTCTTGTATCAGACCAACAAACATTTTCTTTATATCTGACTGTTTATTATCAACGTAGGACTTTGTTGTAAGATCTGACTTTTTCTTCGGCTCACCTGCGTTACCAATAACATTTCCTTTTGCACCAATTTCTCCCTCAGCCTTTTTACTCGTGAATAACTCTCTTGAATCCACATAGGATTTTGTGACCAAATCTTTTGGATATTTCGGTTCGGCATAGTTACCGATTCGGCTTTCTCTGGCGTTAATTACGTCCTTTTCGGTAAACAGGCGAGTGCATAAGTAACCGAGTGTAACAGCATCATTCTTATCGATGGGTTCACTGATATGACACGTTTATTAGAAA
Organism: Lycorma delicatula; assembly: GCF_047948215.1. Taxonomy (NCBI): domain Eukaryota; kingdom Metazoa; phylum Arthropoda; class Insecta; order Hemiptera; family Fulgoridae; genus Lycorma; species Lycorma delicatula. Next base: position 188,623,452 of record NC_134455.1, read on the forward strand.
AGTCTAGTCCGCTCGACGAGTTGGTGTTTGGTAAATTTGATGATACGTATCGATTGGTCAAATCGCTTTGTCGTACGTAAATTTTGTTCGCAAAACCCATAGTGGCAGCATGCGTATCTTCAACAGGGCTGCCTACATTGCACAATCGACATTTTTGAATGTTGAAATTCCCATCGACGGTTTTTTGAAAAGTTTCAATAATTCGCGTGGGAGGTAGTCTATTTCCTCCTCCTTCCCCTCCTACTCCACTAAAACGTCCAAACTTGTCGATGCTCATCTTAAGACTGTGATTAAAATACAATCTTACCACCCGTTATATATCCTGCCTCGCGCAATTCTTCGATAATGGATACGATCTCTTTATTATGACCAGTATGTCCGGCACGATTTTAATCTATTAAAAGCCGAAGTCTATCACATAGTTCGTTCGGATCGTCCCAGTACACATAATCGGGTCTGTATTGCGTTTTCTTTGCCCTCATAAGCAATCCAGATCCAATTATAGGACTTTCTTCTACTTCATTACTTCTGCTTACCATTCTTTTCGGAGGAAATAATTCTTTAATAATATTATTGCACTTGAAGGATCTGCTAGAAATCACTCGTCCGGTAATTTTACTTTTATGCGCCTCTGTATGTTCTAATATCTTTTTATGATTATATAAATCTGTTGGCGAATAGTCTTTGGGTTCCTTCAAAAATATCAATTGATATAGACCTCTGGTACCTTTGAAAGTCTTTTTGTCTATAATAATTCTATTTCCTTTAAAGACAACTTAGCGGTATCCAATCATCCATTGGTTGTTTACGTTTTTCACACCGTATACATTGTCAATTTTCTTATTTGTATCAGTTGTAGCTAGATCAAGGTAATCCTTTACATGTGTTCCTAGAGATGATAAGTCAATAGGTTTGTGTTCTGGTGTATCAAAAGGTCTCCTAATAACTGTTGGTGAAATAGAAGCTCCAGCTTCATCCTTCTCCAATTCTTCCTCCTCCTCCTCTTCCACCTCTTTTTTCTTATCATCATCCATCTCCACTTCTTCTTCTCCTTCCTCTTCCTTTACTTTTCCTTCTTTTATAAGATTTCTATTATGTTCTTTTTTAAACGTTTCCTTAAGTTCACATAAAGGTTCGACAATCGGTTTAAAATGCTTTTGGCATTTTTTGAAATGCCGTTTCCATTATCCCATGCGTAATTTTACGATGTTTCCTTTTAATTGAATCTCGTATTTTATCAATTTCTTCAATTTTATCAGTTTCATCGGTAAATTGTACTCCGTACGCGGTGCCCACAAAACATTTACCACGACGGTACGATAGCGCTAAACGATACAAAGATTTTGGTGACCTTAAAGGTATCGTACGTTCCGTTATTACAATACAACATCTCGCACTTTCCACTCGGCTACCATACTCCAACATGTGCATATAAAGATTTGTATAATCTATAGATCCGTGTCAATTTCGCAGATCTATCAACGGATTTTTTTACACGTGTGGTGATAGTCTAAATCTTGATATGAAATTCCACCCATGTCGGACTGTAGTGTTGAACATATTTTTATCGTAAATCACTAACTCGATAGGCAGCTCATACTTGTCGCGTTCTTCTAAAAATTTTATCCATATCCTTTTGTTGTAAATCTTTCCTTCGCTGGTGATCATCAACAGTATCACTACCGGATATCCGCGATTCATTCGTTTAACATGACGCCAACACCGGCGATCTTTATTTTCACAGTAGTTTACCTTTCGACACACATAGTTGCCGCAAAACGTTTTACGCTCACTGAAATATTTCGAGCATAAATTATTTTGTGGTTTTTTTCTAAAATGTATCGCGTTTGCGTAGGGAATACCGTCCTCGTAGATGTATATACTCGTCGGCGCCGCGGCCATCGTTCAACTAATATCTGTGACAAAAATGTCGAAACCTATTCGATACCGTCTTTTGTTAATGTCACTCTCCTTATCGATTGACACGAATCCGTACGGTGTTTTCCACGCATGTCCGCGCCTTGTTTGAATACAAGAAGAAAGTTGGCGTTATCCCGTACAAGGTGCTTTCCTACACTGGAATACGTCTGCGTGAGGTAAAAGCTATCGATGTTGTGTCGTCCCATCGAAAAGTACTTGCGTATATTATGCTGCTTTTTGAACGCTACATCGTCGAAAATCATTGAATTCGGTTCGGCCTCATCAGGAGCCGTAACATGATCGTTTTCAGAATACGTGAAATAACCGATCTCGGGTACAACACCAGTCATAACGCATTCCAAAAATTTATATTTCGGTTGGTACAATGATTTGGAGAAAACGTAAATAATTTTGAAACGTACACCGTTCGGTGAAAACAAGTTGAAGAGATGGTTTGTTTTATCGCAATTAGATGGACCACAAATAATACATCTTATTGTGTGTGGTAAAAGAGGTCCGTGTCGCCGCCGCCTCTTTTCTCATGATGTTAATCCCCCACCAGTTGTGTATTCGTAGAAATTTTGGAACGCAATACCACCATCATCGAAATGTTGTCTTTCCAACCTCTTGATTACGACAGATTTATGCTTGCTTTACAATACTACTTGACCAAGTCTTTCTTATTTATCCAACTGTTGTGTTTCCCGTCGAACCCTTGCCACTTTACAAACAATCACCTTTTCTTCGTAAGACTTTCTCAATTAAATATACGTTGTTTTTACCGTTAGTTATAGCGAGCTCTTTGCTGTAAAATTTACCACTCAACACTTGTCCGTGAATGTCTATCAGTGAATACGTACAGGGACGTGTATCATCGTGTTCTTTATGTACGGTGAATAATTTATTTGTCCAGTTTGGTAAATAGCCTTTCGCAAAAGTTTTCTTAAATTTACTTATACGTACCCGATCGCCAACTTTGAATTTCGGCTTTGCAGTAACAGGCCTTCGGTACAGTATCGTATTCAGACGCTTCAAGATAATCGTTTCGTTTTTCTTATTCACATCTTTCGGTTTCCGATGGTGCGGTGATGAGTGTTGTACTTTGTGATTAACTTTGGTAGTAAATCTAACCACTTGTATGTACTTTGTTCCGTAAATTTTCGCCACATCATTGTTTTTAGTGTGCGATTAAAACGTTCTACGATCGAAGCTTTCTTATCCGAATGTGAAGAATAGTGGTTTATATTGTACGATTTTATCAACTTTTTCACCGATGGATTGTAAAACTGTTTACCCAAATCGGCATGAAAATGACGCATTGGATGTTTATCCAGTATAGGTTTGAGGGCTTCAGCAATTTCGGTTCCCGTTTTATTTTTTAGCGCAACAACAAAAGCTAGTTTTGAAAAGCAAGTAATTAATAATCGTCAATATATATCGATATCCTTTGTTTGTTTTAGCATAAGGAATCATTTCAACCACATCGGCCTGATATAGGTCTTGTATACCCTTCAACTCTACTCTTGGTGTAGGGTAATTACGTCGAGCTTGATGCTGAAGCTTTTTTGCTATTGACGCTTTGACACTCATTTCTAAAATGATTATATTTCGTAAGAACGGGAAGAGAATATTAATTCTGGGGGGGGGGGGGATAGTTACATAAAAAAGGAAAGGATCTTTATTTCTTTATTATTATTATTTTTTACCCGCCTCACCACTCTTATATCCCGGCCTTGGCACCGACCGTTTCGATAACATTGTCAAACCATTAATCGATTTACAACACGTGTAAAGCTAATTATGATTTAATCGGTTATCGACTCAAAGGGGTTTGGGGTGGTCCTTAAAATGACCGTTTATCATGATGACAATGATAATGGTTATCTAAAGAATGGACAGGAAGGCATACGACAAAGATGTTCTACAAAAGGTTCATCATCGTCAGTCCACATACCTAATTCGACAACTCTGACACCTAATAAAATCAGCATCACCCTCATATAAATCCTAAGAGCCAATCTTTTAGGTGCAAGTGTCGGATTAATAACATGTGGCGAGATCGATTCGTATACCTTCCTATTTCCAATTGCTAATATATATACTTGCTAATATATATAGCTAATGAATTAGTAGCATTCATTATTAAACATGATCACCATTACAGAGGACAATATACCGCTACGTGTCGCACAATTAAGAATACTGAGGGCTTTGCGACATCTAGCGCGTGCTATAAACAGATCGCGAATACACGATATAAGATTTTTAAATAACATAAGCGAGTCGATACGGCGCATAGGTAATCGAGTCCAGCGAGTAACAAGTAATGTCGAAGAGATCAACACTTTCTTCGGTGTTCTTTGTGTCTTAACTGTCTGGTGGCGTTGCACTGATTGATTGTGGACACACATTTTGTGTGTGTTGCATTAATTTAATGAGTGCAGGTCACGATTCATGTCCTTACAATCTTACATTGTGCGTTGATAAAAAGGTCCTTTTCAGGGCCGCCCTAAACCCCCCGAGGCGATAACCGATTAAATCATAATTCGCTTTACACGTATTGTATATCAATTAATGATTTTACCATGTTATCGAAACGGCCGGTGCCAAGGCCGGGATATAAAAGTGGTGTGGCAGGCATGAATTTGAAAAAGTAAACAAACAAAATAATTAAAAAATCATTATTTTTTTAATAAAATAATCTTTCTTTTTCTCTTATAACTATACAAAATTTACAAAAAAATGATAAACAAAATAATTAATAAAAAATCATAATTTTTTTCTCTTATAACTGCAAATTTTACAACCATAAAATGATGAGAGAAAAAAGGCAATTCAAATGTATGTTTACCATATGATGATGAATGGCTATGATAATCATAATGAGGAAGAAGTGTCATATACGGTTCTTCGTTTCTTTTCGGCAGTGTCATTGTCATTATCGAGAGGTAGTTTACGTTTTTTATTTATGCTGTAGTGACCGTACGGAAGAGTACGGTCATTTTCTTTTTGTGAGTCTTTTTCTTCTTCTATGTATCGTTGTCGTCGTAGGGCGAAAGGGATTTCTTAGACTGATGAATAGAATAGATATTGTGCAGATTGCTAATGATACCATACGCACATGTGTATGTAAGGGTATCATCAAAGAGACATTTTTTGTAAAGTTCGAACCTAAGATCGTTTGCAATTGATACTCTAGGAATAGCCTTTGCTACATTCTTCTCATTCTTATTGAAATCGAGAATACTGTACATCTTAGCCCGAAGCCCTATAAATTCACAAATAGCTTTTCCATTCATTTCGTCTTTGAATTTACCAAGACGTTTCTTATTGACATAACTAAAGCACATATGATCAGGTGAATAGTCCGAAGTGTCTAATAGGTCAATATCCTGCACAATATCGTGATACACATTATCAGTCATGATATGATACATTTAACTGTCTGTCATTGATACTGTGTGTCATTAAAAGCCTTATACTTTGACCGTACTTTTCCACCATGTAGTCATATTGGAATTGGTACATAATCATTTTACTAATGTCCAACACGGAGAATCCAATGTAGACCGAACGATTTAGGAAAATCTTGGTTTTTTTTTAACTAACCCCTACCACCTCTGTGTTATAGACATACCAAGTTTTCACTCTCGGTTTTGCTATCACTTTATCCAGTTCACGTCGTCTGTAATCAGTTCGAAGTCTATACAGTTTCGTACGTTTTCCAAAGAATTACCATACACCGCACTATTTAGTAACTTGAAGTCTTTTTCAAAACTTTTTCTTGCTTGTGCGCGTTTTTCAGTATTGAATTTGATGTACGGCTTCAACCAAGGCGATTGGGAGAATTCCAGAACTCTATGTATTTTTCTCAGTCACAGTCCTAGCCGTGTATATAGTTTAAGGTTTCTAAAGTGCGGTACATAAAGTTCCTTGTCGAATAATGTCGTCATTAGTTTTTTGATAGAGCATCTTTTTAAATTTTTCAAATAAGGAGATACCATGTCGTCAGTTGGTATTCTACGTTCGGGTGCAAGTGGGTAGTCCTTGTGATGATCGTGCAATTCTTTTGGATATTCAAGATCTACTTCGAAAATATAGCCCTTTTCGCCACGATCGTCTATAGTGTTGATATTGAGATTGTTTCTCTTCTCAGAACTTTGCGACCTAAAATTAGCGTAGGGTAAGGGCTCAGTCGTGGCTGTTCCAAGTTGTTGCAATCGTAGTATTGAACCCAGGACGTGGGTTTTAACGGGTCGTACTGGTCTGGAATCATTGGGTTGTTCGCCTTGGCGTACCTGTTTGAGATCATTGCTACTCCACCTCGTGTTCTTTTCTCAAAAAAAAGGTGCATATCGATTTTAACATGGCATTCCAGATGAAATGAGGGGTGGAGTAAAAAGTGACAGGGGTCCAAACTGTAGTGCTGCATGGAAGTGTTTCGAAAATTATCAAAGACATCAGCCAGCAATAATACATCGCTAAGAAGATAAAGGTCGTGGTAATCACCTAACGTGTTGCACTCAAAAGTATTCCATAAATGTTGAGCCAGAACGTACTCTTCGTCCTTTATATGCCCTTTAGATGGAAGCTGGGTCTTGAAAAACTTGTTTACATCGGTTACGTATTCATAGGGATAGACTCCTTTACGGATTAAGCAATCCCTTTTTTCAGGTTCTGTGAAAACCAAAGTGAGTCTTTTGAATACGTCTTTATTGTCAATGTCTTTTACCAAATTGTCTACAAGTTTTTGTAGTGACGATGTCAAAAACTGTAAAGAGTCCAATAACCGTATTGTATTTTCCCAAAGCTTGAACTATATGATGGCTATCGTAACCGCGAAAGTTATGAAAAAAACTGGAACATGTTCGGCGTGCTTACAATTTAAATTGCACTCATTATGACAGGCGCCAAGAAACCGTCCTGTGGTATGCGAGTGATAACGTACTCGATTGTCGTTTAACTCGCAATGACACAGAAAACACTCGGTAGCCCTTTGAAATGTTTCAGTGTCTTCGGGTGTCATTAACATCGGTTTTCCGGTAATCATAATGTTGTACAATATGTCGACGTGATCAAGCAGTTCACCCAGCATTGTTTCCACAATGTTCTCATCACTAGGTCTCGCACGGTAGACTACAGGACCTTCACAGATCTGCCCTTCCTCATCGACGATTACATAGGCGTAACCGGACGGAAGATGTTGGGCTACTTTATCAATATAACTAGTATTGGGTTTAGAGGTGGCAGTGTCCATCGGACGTACAAATGATTCAAAATCTGCATACACGGCATAAGGAACGCGGAGTGTGGACGAGTAGTCCCTAAATTTCATCACACATTCCTTTTCTTTACTGGGATCGGGTATCCTTATCCGCTGTGCACTATGTCGCTTACATTCCACTAGATCTTTCTCTAAATTTTGTTTAGCAACGAAGGGATCCGATGAAGTGAAGCGGTGCAAACAGTACGGACAATATTGACTGCTGCAACGACTCTGTGAGACCTGAAAGGAGACGAGAAAGTCCGTTCATACCCGGTTTGGTATTAATCAGACAATAATGGAATTTTTCTCTCGTCTCACCTGCAAGCAGCAGTAGGTGTATGCAATGGGCACGATCGCGGTATTCGGTAATACGTACCGGGTACACACGATCGTTTTCGTCCTTATAGCCGTAAACATTGATGCTTATTGTGGTATATAACACCTCAAAGCGATCAATGTCTTTTACCTTTACAGGATATGAGATTCCAGTCATTTTTATATTTTTTTCGTACATAACATAAGCATTCTGACGATAGTTTCTTCCAGCCTGATCGTAAAGGTATGCGAGTACGGACCAAAGAAAGCAGTTTTCATCACGTGGATTTTTTACATTTATAATTGCTTTTCTTTTTTCAAGTTTTTTTCGGGTTGCAATGATTGTGAAAAAGAGGCACCGTACAAAGGGCGATATCGAACAATACTTAAATCTATATAAATGAATTTGTTCATTAACCATCCGCTTCCGTTTTGAATAAACTTGGTTAGTGTCTCGTTTATCTTTTCTGCAGATTCCACCCACTGCCCTTCCACATCGTCGGTGTTGTCTTCTAAATTTATTACAGTCCTAGTTTTCCCGTGCAGATAGATGTTCGTGAATGGCGTCTCTACTCCTCCTTCTAGATGTGTCTGTTTGGTTAGTTGAACATGTGGTACGAAAATGTACCACATTCGATTAATTCGTGTATATAAAATATTTATTAACCTGTAACAAAACCAATATATACCACATTCGATTAATCCTTCATGCATATAGAATATTTTAAATATTGTACAATGCAATCTTATCTTACCATTTAATATTGCCGTCTAAATGTGTGCCTTCTTTTAAAGTCTAGAATGTAACTCTTGTACCGGTGGAGGCAGATAAGGTCAATTTCCTCAAAGTCAGTCACATCCCAACGTAGACGGACGACGTTGTTGTTAATTGCTCGGGTAACTAATGGTGACGTCATTTTTTGAAACAGCGACGAAGTATTCTTGTGACGATGTGGTCTGATGACGTTGAAGTTAGAATCAAGAATGATTAAATTGTGCTGTGCGCATTAAGTTATATAGAGTTTAGGTAGGAGAATGTTGCTATTTTGACCGAAATACTTTCCCTAAGATTTTTCTAAAATACAAAACAGAAAATAAAACATTTTTAATCAAAGAAAGAGGAAAAATCCCAATTTAAAATTATTTTGTTGCAAATTAACAGGATTTATAAAAATTAAGCAATAGCCAAAGATATGGTAAAGCTGTCATCTTAAAATTTTTTATATACAATTTAGCCTAACATTTCTAAGTTATTTAAATATAAATGTCTCATTGAAACTGGTGTGAATCAATTTTATTCACAGTAAATTTTTTTTCAAAATTGGCCTTATTAACCAAGGATAAATAGTTCTACAATATTTACCGATTCTTTTCTATTCTAAATGAGTATTCTGTACTTTTGTAATAATAATTTAGAAGAAATTGGTATCTCCCATCATTATTTCCTTTTCTTATCTGCACGTATTCTAGTTTAATCCCTATGCGGTTCTTCTCTCCACAAAGCGTGATTTTCTAGGTTTTGTACAAAATTAAAAGAATAGTAATCTGGGATTTTAATTTATAATTTGGGAGAGTAATAGAGTTTTCGATTTGATGAGATGTGTCAAGTTCTGTAGACCCTGAGAGTATACTTCTACTTTTACTACTTGTAAAATAAACAATTTTCCACTCACCGGTAGCTGACTTATATTAATCCTGTTCACAATTTTATCCTGGAAATTACACTTGAGTGATTAATATGGATAACCTGACGTCTTCTACCGAGGATTACTTTCATATAGGATTCAATTTTCTGTTCAAAAAATACTTTCCGTTCAAGAGACTGTAATATCATGATTTAACATTTATGAGTTTAAATTTTATGAGAAACACACACAGTTCACCAATCAGTCTTCGATGAATCAAAACTTATCCTAATCTTTTACCTTGAATTTATTGTTAACAGTTTTTTGTTTTTTCATTGCATATTCTAGGTGAATTTTATTCTAGCACGCTGATAGATGAATCGATTAAAAAAATATAAAATAATTATAAACCTTTTCTAGCTTGGACAGTCAGTGAACGTATTAGACTATTAAGAAACTTTTTTAACCAGTTTATCAAAAAAGAATTGGTTCCAGAATTATCTCTTACTGCGTTTTTATGTTCTGGAAAACAGAATTAAAATAATAACAAACAGATTATGTTTAGTATATTTTAAAGTTTTTCTTCTTTTTTTTTTTAAAGATTTAATAGAAAATAATTCTGTTTCTATGGTTTCTCAATTTTCTCTTTATTAATATAAATAAACATAAATTTAAAGTAATAAATATTTATTATCCTATTATAATGACTAATTTACTAACCGTTCGGCCACCATCCGCAACACCACCACCACCACTTCTAACTCGACCGCTGAAGATCGACCGCCACTTCTAACGCATTATTCCAAACAACATTATAAGTAACGGTTCGTCTATTCATATTAATTTTGAAAAAATTCATGATAAATGTAACTTGCAATTCCATCCTCCGGTCTGGTGGTCGGACTTTTCCGCAGTCTAAACATTTCTGAGGTTCTAAGCATATGCTAACTCTGTGGCACAAACCACAATTATAACAAAAGACTACGTGGTTGGGTCCCTAAAAGGATCTCGTCTTACGTCGTATGTTACAGCAACGGTAACATCTAATGTCAGGCTCAATGAGGCAATAGTGCCACCCATGTTTAATTCTGTTTTTTTTCCCAACACCTAGTTTCAAAAAGATTGACGATCACCACTAAGAACACGACCACCTCTACCACAACCACCACCACCACTAACACCACCACCACCGAAATCGTAAAACAAGTTTGCATTACTTCATTATCCCCTTAAATAGTTTGATTCTCTCCTGTAGATGAAACCTGCGACAATGCCTCCTATTAGATACAATTCATAAGGATGTTATGCACTGTTGGCAGGTTAATTGAGCACTAAGGGGTGTGTAACTCTTTGCATTATCAGATATAATAGCCTAGTGAGCCTAAGCTATTGAAAGCCTAGGCTTTCTGTTCGCAGAAAGTAGACAACAACTTCCTCCCAATAGTTATTGGGAGGACCCAGAACTAGTGTTCTTAATTAGGGGAAGATTGTTTTTCATTGTAGCATTCCATTCACGTTCGAACGTCTATATTAGTCAGTACTACCATTTACTCCCTCAACAGCTAATTAAAATGGAGGAAGCAATCAAAGAAAAACAGCCCGGATTGGCAAATTTCAAAGGAGTTATGTCCATCAAGACGATACAAGTCCTTACACTTCTTTGATAACCTTTGGTGAATTTTTAGAGTGATTAGTAAATGATGTCTCATCCTTCACATAGCTCTGATCTTGCACCATCACATTACCATTCAAACTTTGGCAATGATCATGACCTAAAATCGTAACATTTTATGAGCGTGGAATCATGAAGTTCCCAAAAAGACGGCTGAAGGTTAAAAACACTGATCCAAGAAAGTCATAGTGTTGTCCATATGAACCGTAGCATCGTCCTGCTGAAATCACATGTGTTCTAGCCGGTCTGCAGGTATAGTGAAATTGTTGAACCATCTGTATGTAGCGCTCATTGTTTATTGTGTCATGAAGATTTGCCTTCGCGAAATTGCACAACAAACATCCACTCTTTGTCCGTGCAGCTGATGTGCATTTTCCGTACACCAAATGCGTGGATTCTGTGCATTCACGTGTCCATTAAGGTAGAACCTCGTCAGACCGAAACAAATCATCGAGTTCCACCCGTCTGGCGTTACAGATGACATGAACCGCTGGCAGAAAGCTACACGTTTCCCAGCGTCTACAGGTAACAACTCGTGAACAAAACGAATTCTGTACGGTTGCATGTTTAAACACCTGCGCGATGCCGTGTAGGAGGTACCAGACCGGCTAGACAGGCGTCACACAGACTTCTTGGGACTAACAGAATATGAAGACGATTAACTTTTCTAGCGTTAGCACTTTCGGTCGACCACTTTTTGCCATCTGCCACATTTCCTGTTTCTTGAAATTTGTCGTACAGCGTTGGATGGAGTACTTGTTTGATGCATCTACACCGTACTTTTCTGTTAAGGCATTCTAGGTTTGGGCACAACTGGCACATCTTTTGATTTAGAGATAATGAATATTCTCTGCTGCATTGTGTAACAATCCATTTGTCCACAATTAAACCAGCAACAAAGAAGGGAACATTTTTCCATAAGGTTTCATAACTTTTTGAACACTCTGTTTATAAAATGAACATACATACAAAATTTCGTGTTTATAAATTTAATAGTTTAAACTGGGCTTTGATGAGTGAATGAATCATTCAGTCAAGACATCTCTGTTTATAGGTATAGATTTTTTTATTATGTTTTTGTGAGGAACATACTACTGTAATAAACCTGTCAGGCATAATTTTTTTTGTAACTTTGAACCCAGTGTATTTTCTTTTTTGAAAAAAAATCCCTTCTTTTTGTAATCCAAAGCTACTTCTGATTTCATATTATACTTCAAATTTTATATTAAAAAAAATAAAGTTCTGAAGAATAGTTAACAAAAATATTTAAATTTAATAATACTGTAAGAACTTTCTCTTTTGCCTCGTCACTCTGAACTCTTTTTCAAATTATTTTTAATATATTTTTTTATTTACCAATAATTTTTTTATTTCTTAATTAAATTTATAACGAGTTAAAAAGAACTTGGTTCTTTGCCATTAATATATTTATTACGTATATATGTTTCAAAGACTTTTCTTATTCCCTTCTCTCATTTTTTCTTTTTTTCGTTAGTTTTAATCCGCATATGCATTTATAACACAACTAGGCTATTACTAATAACGTTTTGGTATGCATTAATATACACAATTTTATTCCTGTTGCTTTCATTCATTACATCATTTAGAATATAGATTAATCGATACATGTACATGTAATGTGATAAAATATACGGTATCTGTATAAATAAAAATATAAATGTTCGTTTGTTCAAAATCTTAAGTATCCGAAAGTTCTTCACCGATTGCTTTGAAATTTTGACCCAACGTTGCATTCGAATACGCACATATTTTTATGTACCTACTATTTATCGGTATTTGTTGGACGTAAAAGTAACATACGCTATATTAATTATTTTACGACTCCATTTCAGTGTTTCTGATCTGTGTGTCCGCTATAGACTGAAAAACTACTGGACCGATTTACGGGCGGGGAAAAATCGGAAAAGGGAAAGAGGAAAAAATCGAAAAAGTAAAAAGGAAAGAAGTGGAAAATGTAAAAAAGAAAAAGGGAAATACGGGGAAAAGGAAAAACTGGAAACGGAAATGGAAAGGGGATCGCATACCTCACCACTGCAGCCTCATATGCAGACCTCACGCGAAGCCCATTACTCTTAAAGAGTTCTTAAAGTTTATTTAATATTTTATTTAACGTAAATTTAATTCTATTTTTGTACTGTTACTCGTTCGATTTATTCGAATCATTCTGTTCAAACCTAGCTTACACAGTGATATAAACTCATAGTTCACAATTCATTAATTCAATTAAATATATATATATATATATATAGTCGATCTCGGATCGACTTCATACGATCAGGAACTTATTAAAATAACACGATCCATTCTTATGATATAAATTTTCATCAAAAACTCAAAATGGTGGGCAGAGAAAAGATTAAGCATGATAGGGATTTGTTACTTATTCATTTTCTTTTACAGAAACTGGATGATGGGTCTATGAAAAGCAATTTTTTATGATGTAGAAACAAATGCGGATTTACATAGTCATAAAATTACTACTTTATGATGTGTTTAAAATTTTTGTCTGCCAAGTGTCCAAATAAAGCCAAAATCCAAAACATTTGGATTTTGGACTTTTCGTTAACTGTAGTAATAAGTGCTCATTGAGAGATTTTCAACGATATATCATAAGTGTTACTTATTATCATTGGTTCCAGTGTTATATCTAAATAAACTTTTAACTATTAAAATATTTGGATCTTACAAGGATAAGGCACATCGGTTCGAATCACACTTAATTTCCTTTTTTCTTTAACTTTTTTTTTTTTAATTTACATATTAATTTATTAATAATTATTCACCTCTGATTGTACAAAAAAATTTACAATAAATAATAATTCAATTATAACAATAAAATAAAATATGGTAAAGTATAAAGGAGATGTTATAAAAACGTTAAAAAATGTCCTTGTACTACTCTTCAAGAAGCTCGATTTTTGGGTTCTGCCCGAGTTGAAAGAAACTCACTTAAAGTTATTAATGAAATAAAATTTTATATACGTCTTGTTTAAAAAAAATGTGTATATGTAATTTAATACGCGTACAAGGAAGTGTTGTGATGTTCACATCAGAGTTTTATGGGTATGATTACCTACCCCCGGTAACGTACGGTTTCCAACGCTCGGTCATACATCTAAATCGGTTCAGTCGTTGAGCTTGCTACGAAATAACAAAAAAACATACATAAAATCACCAAAATACATCACAATGCTTTTTGAGCAGTCGTGTATTAAAAAAAGCAATACAAAATAACTGGGATTCAGAAGAGGTTAACAAAAAAAATTATTCGAACAGATATCTATGTATTTAACGAGATATAGAAAATAATTTTTTGATTTTTAAAAAATGATTTTATTATTTAAAATTTCAGAGATAGATAAAATTATTTATGTAAAATAAAAGCGTTTAATTGTATTTTCAATAAATTGGTGGGAAAACTTTTTAATACGAAAACAAATTTATTTTTTGGTTATGTTGAGAAAACAAACTGGTAATGTGAAAATAAATATTGGGAATGGCAAGAAAGTAATTTTTCATTTCCACAAATAGATAGCTTTATGTTTATTTTGAAGGACGTCTTTCGATGTTATGATTTTTTTATAGTCTGATAGCTGTCACTTTTAGAGTACTTTAGAAGAAAATCGCGTATAATTTTGTTCACCTGTTGGTTTATGGTCGATTTTAATATGGAATGCACAAACGAACATTTTCGACATATTTTACTTCTTTATTTCCGTACACGCAAGAAACCTTCTGAGGCTCACAAAGAGGTATGTGACGTTTACGCCTAACAGAAAGCACGTGTCAGAATCGGTTTAAAAAAATAAGTTCTGAAGATTTTTTGCTCAAAAAGAGCAACGTTCGTTCTGGTCGACCTGCCGAAGTGGATTAAGACCAAATCAAAGCCATACGCGAATCGGATAGCCATATAACTGTGCCAGAAATTGCAGAGAGGTTAAATGTATCACAAACATCAATTGAAATAAATCGCATCAAATGATCTTCAAGAAGCTCGACATTCTGGTTCCGCACAAATTGAAAGAAATTCACTTAACACAACGAATCGATATATGAGAGGTGCATCTCAAACTCCTTAAAGTCGAAACTTTTTTGAGACAAATCGCCACTGGTGATGAAAAATGGATCGTCTACAATAACATAGATCGAAAGCGATCATGGCCCAAGCGTGATGAACTATACCGAAAGCTGAATTGTATCAAAAAATGATCTTGCTGTTAATTCGGTGGAATTACACAGGTTAAAGTCGGCTTTAATTCCGCTTCCAAGAAACCAAACGACCAATTCAGTTATTTACTCTTAACAGCTAATTAAACTGGAGGAAGCAATCAAAGAAAAACAGCCCGGTTTGGCAGATCTCAAAGGAATTATGTCCATCAAGACGATACAAGACCTTACACATCTTTGGTAACTTTTAGTGAATCTTTAGTTTGATTAGAAGATGTCTCATCCTTCACATTGCTCTGATTTGCACCATCAGATTACCATTCAAACTTTGCAAAACTCTTTAAGCTGTGAAACTTTCAGTAATGATCATGACCTAAAATCGTACTCGGTACCGTTTTTTGCTGATGAAGACCAAATATTTTATTAGCGTGGACTCATGAAGTTGTTAAAAAGACGACTAAACATTATGGAAGAAAAAGTTGAAAATATGTAATTGATTAAAGTTCCTTCTTAATATAAACAAGTTGTGTTTTTTTTTTTTCATACTAAAAAACCGAAATTACTTTCTTGCCAGCCTATTATTATAATTTTTTTCTTTGTAAAAAATGTTTTAATTACGTAATATTTCAATTAATGAAAATAAATTCATAAAAAATAATCATAAAATTCATAAAAAAAATAATCAAATATTTTTTTCTAAAAATTATTCTGTCATTTAAGTGTTATGTTTAGAAAGATTTTTTTAAGTAACCGTTTTAACAGAAAACAATCCAAAAAATAAATAATTTCTACATAAAAATAAGTAATTTAATTATATAAATGTATAAAATCATTAAAGCTCCAAAGTTGGATTTTTGTCGCCTCAGATGTTTTAAACAGAGTAGTTATAACGTTTTTATTTTTTTTTCGTCGTCGGAGGGGAACCTTTTATAGACACCATTTGGTTTCGTAGCCCATCATAATGTGGAATTCTCCCTTGCGAGCCTACCACTAAAAAAACCCTCCCCTACACATGGGTTGCCGGGCCCACCTTACGGTATTATCACAGTACTTACTCCATGTATCTTTTTGACATCCGCACCTCCATTACTGGTCCTACACCTCGAACTCATCAGAATTCTACGGTTTGTTTATTTTTATTAACCTTGATCTTGTGGCCGGGGACCTGCTCCAAGGAAGACTCGGAGATAATTATTCACTCCTGGATATCTTCCACCTTCTTTTTCGGATGATCTTAATCGCCTTAGTGTAAACCACGTACCGTGACAGTTCAGTTTGTAGTGTAGTCCCAATTATGTTCTTTAGTGAAATAAAAAATGCCAAAAAATATGCAGTAATCAGCCTATTTATCAACCTTTTTTTTTCAAAGATATTCAAGACAATATAATTATTGACAGATTAATAAGATAAAAATATTTGTAAAAAATAAAAATCATGTAGTTTTACTGCATGTGATGCGTTAATTAAATTAAAAATCTATAACTAACATGGCAAAAGTAAATAATTTATCAAAAACATAAAACAAGACGTGTAATATATACTAATAAATAAATTACTTTCTGTTACTAAGAATGTAAAATTTATTATTATTTTTTTTCATAATTGCATGGGAAAACAGAAAAGCTTAATATTGATGAGTTTTCTACGACGATGATTATATGAAATTTTTCAGGTCTAATAATTCCGCTTATATAAATTTGAATAAGAAAATTATTAAAGCATAATGGAAAAATGTATTTTCTTTTTACTTAAATTATTAATCACCACAGAAACCTTTCAAGCTTGTACATTGGAATATGGAGATTGAATTTTATAGCGTATGAAAAATGCCATGCCTGACAAGATTCGAACTTTGGATCCGCAGATGAAAGGCTGAAACGCTAAAACTCCGCCACTGAGATCTCAACTTTTTAATTATTTTCATTTTAACATATGCAGAGTGTAACCATAGGATTGAGACGAGAGTTTGATACATTCAAGGTATACATTTTTTATACGTTTCTTGAAGTCGGTAAGCACTCAAGTCATACTTATCTATTTATTTAATTTATAAGCACACTTAGTATCTTTTTTGTTGAAGAAAAATTGTTGAGTCAATTTTCAATTGTTTTCAGTGATTTAATTAAAATTATTTCTTACAGTAAATTATTCTACATGTATGAAATTATTTTACTTAGTTCTTTGATTTGATTCTCGACTTCATAAGTTTTAAAGTAAATTTAGCTTGACGTGGAGAAAATATAAAATAATTTTATATATTTATATTATTATATATAATAGAAAATATATTTATAATATTTATAAATATAAATAAATGTGTAAGCTTACCCATTTTCTTATCCATTCTTTTCTTTTGACCTATGTGATATACTCGTAGTTTTTAAAGTCATCTTAGTCATCTCTGAGATTCTGAATCGCTATAAAGCTACTTGGAAGTCTTCCTCTTACTCTCCAATCTTGTAACTGTTTTATCATATCTCATATAATATCAAAATATGATACCATTATTATACACAATGAAACGATCAAAATGAATCCAATACTATTTCAGATAAATTTAATAAGACTGATAAAAACATAAAATTTACCATGGAAACAGAAACACCATTTACCATGGAAACACTTAATAACCAAATCAAATTTTCCACGGTAATAAAAGAAACAAGATGACCGCCATATCGGTTTACGTCTACTTTTTGCTATATCTCTGTTGTGTGTCGTCAGATTTTTACGACTAAGGTGTCGTTTTGTTCACAAAAAAGCTGCTTAATAATTTTTATAATAAAACACAATTTGATAAATCTAATAATTCCTAAGATATTTAAGATTGAAAAATTGTAATGACCGCCATTTTTAAATGTGTCAACGAAGAGTATCGTTACGTTTTTACTATTAAAAAATGTTACTTTAAAAACAGTAAAAAATTTTAATGCGTTAAAAATATTTTTTTTTTAAAAACACAAAATACCGGACAGACAGAAAAATATACGTTTTCAGACTTATGTTCACTGGACATTTTTTCTTCAGTATGTTAAGTAGAAGAATCACTTCCTAGAGTTTGGCCTCACCTTTAAAGGATTCTCTCTCTCTCTCTTTCTCTCTGTATATATATATATATATATATATAAACATCTAACTACTAAAACTAACCATGGTTTTTTTCTTAATGGTAAATTACAAGCAATTAATTGATTTCTAATTACTTTCATAAGAGCCATAGCCGCTTTGTTAAAATTCATTTAAAAACTGTTTCACTTACTGCTATTTTACGTCAATTGAATACTACCGCAAAGATTTGTACATCAGAATAATGTTTTTCTTTTTTTATATTATAAATTAATTAAAAAATAAGATTAGAAATAAATAATATCTAGCTATCTCAGTCATTAGAATAAAAAGAATTATTCTAGTGATAATCTGTAATAAACATTTATGTTTACAATTAAAAAATTTTGTCTGAAGAAAACAATTCTGAAAGCACATAACGCATATTATTGGAATTCAAGAAAAAAATAAAAAATAAAATAGAAAGACTGATTTTAAAAATATTTTTATTTTGTTTCTAGAATCTGATTGGTTTAACTATTTATTAATGTAAAATTCTAGTTAAAAAATATGTAATTACAAATTTACACATTAGTTAAAAAATTATATACTGGTGTACATTTACTTTCTGTGCAGGAAGAAATGTAAAACTAACTTTTTAAATTTAGACCTAATTTTAAAGTTAATAAAGAGAATCCAGACCAATTATATGACAGTTACCTGTAGGGTCTTTTGAAGTATCGCCAAAAATATGAGAAAACATTGACGAATCAAAGTGTAACCAGCAAAGAAATTATTTTTTCGTGGCAGCTGCCGTGCATTGATGTATTCCATAGGTCCATCCTTAATTAGGTAAAAATAATTAAAAATGTAAATTTAGCTTAAAAAATTTAAACCGTTAAGACTTCAACTCAGGTAGCCCACCAAAACCTAATGTATACTTCTTGAATAGGCTGGATAAAAAAATTATTTACATATGCAGATTTGAATCAACCTTAAATTAATATATAAATATATATACATAATGTGCAGAGGGACCCATTAAAACAACTTCTGAATTGCAAAAAAAGGAAATTTAAAAATTACAAGGTCAAATCACAAGTAGAGTGATAAATCCATCGAAACTCTGCTGATAGAGTATATGAATGATGCCTTCATTCTGTTCAAGAAAAGGATTGGCTGTAAAATATATATCATTATTGTACTTTTATAAAAACGGAATTTTTTTTATAAAAAAAACTCCTTATCCGCTTTTTATGCACAGGGAAACACAGGGACAGGTATTGAAAAGTAAGAAATTAATGAATGCCTTTCTGAGGGAAACGTTTCATAATGTTAACAATATTAGTTTCAGAGACGTAAATGCGGTGTCATTTTATGACTTACATGGTTAACTCGCCGAAACGACATTGAGTTTGTGTTACTGGCGAGCGGGTAGAGGATACAGCGCAGATCGGCCAAAACTGGCGCTCTCGCTCATTTCCATTCGGTGTAGCTCACGACTTAGACGTGATAGTGCGGTGATTCGTGTGTTTGTGTTTATAGTTTGTAGAGATAGATCGATTTAAGTAATATAATAAGTGTATGTATACCCCTTGGTTCATCAGGAACTCAGCTCTGCGCAGAGACGCTAGATTGCAGACAGTCTGCGAGGTGGGTCTGAAGCAGGCGAAGCGGTTCTACAGCTCAGCTGCTGCTTCCGAGTTCCAACATATCCGGGACATCTGCTGGGAGGACCCGCAACCACAAGTGGTCAGGAAACGACCACATGCAGTCTTGGACGAACCGCCTTGAGGTAACGGCCGACCAGGTAAGCCATGCCACAAAGATGAGGTAAGTCCTTCTTCAAATTAAATGTTCCTAAACATATATATTTATTATGTAACATGGTTTAGTGATAACCATTCAACAACTACAACGTGGGTTGTCGCCCCCTTTTTATAATTGAGGTTAAAATCATATTTGACTCTGGGTTCTTGCGTATAAAGTCAACATAATGACATGACAACTTATGTCATCCCCTGTAAATTTAAATAAAAATTAATAATTGATAGAAATTCAAATTTAAAGGAATACACGCACACATATGTTTATAAAATTGTATACGTATATAGAATAAGCAAACCCCTTACACCCAATCCCCTCTGCTCAAACCTCCTTCACCTTCCGCATCAGAAGAAAGAAGAGACGACGAGGCAGCAGAGGAAGAAGACGATGAAGGAAGAACTACCGCTGAAAGAAGAAACCTGCCTTCTCGTCCGCTTAGTTCTTCTTAGAACTACAAGCAAAGCGGTGACTTAAAGATTACTCAAGAGAAGAGTTAGGCAAGGTCTACGGCTTCGCAGTGAGGTCCCACCATAGGAAGACAGGCGGACACATTACCAAATTCCACTTCCACTTCCACTTCCATACCCTTCCGGCAGCACAACTGCCTTAACCCGTCACCCCCATATACCATGGTGATGAAAGAGCAATCTTTCTCACTCTCCTTCAAAAGTTCAATCCGCTGTGCGCTTGGGCTCTTTTTTTTTCAGGTGAATCACGAAGAACTCCAGGGACAGCAAGAAGAAAGCGTGTTTGGCCACACACCACCAGACCCCCCAAACCCTCCGCGGACCATTATATTTTCTAGGGCTAGACCAGCATCTGCATCAAATCAAAGTTTACATATAATAGGGGGCGTCTTATTCAAAATTGTCACCAACCCGGCGCACGGGCGCTCGAAAACAACCTGCGTTATATATATATATATATATATATATATATATATATATATATATCTCCTGCTTGCCCTTACGGCGGGCAGACATCGAATCCTTAATAGAGGTATATCGCGCTCAGACTAGTAAATCCTAACGGTACTAACAACCGCGCCAAAACTGCTAGTACCACGATCCCACATAACCTTTTCGCTTCCCACCCATCCTTGAAGAAAGAAGCGAATTAAGAAGAAAAGAAGAAGAAGAGTCAGAAGAAAGAAGAAAAGAAGACAACAGTCTGTCTCTCGCCAGTATAGTTTCCTCTGGAACATACTGGTTACTAACAAGGTTAACAAGAAGACTAGAGAAGCAGACATGAAAAAAAATATCCAAATCATCCCGAATCCATACTCCTACTGACTGAGATAGCTCTGGGGCGCAACGCCTCAGAGCAATCCATCCAAAAACATTTCCTTAATTCAAACCAAATTAAATTGAATTGAACTAAATAAATGATAAAGTGTAGGTCCAAAAATCGCTCCGACGTCCTTTACTTATGAGAGGACGCCGCCTTAAATGAAGGATTTCAGCCCACTCTAGGCTGAAATGGAGCGCGTCACGGAAGATAAGCTGATTAGCACATCGTTCCGTGGGGCCCTTACCGACAAACCCTCCATTGGATCGGAACGCAATCCAAACTTCACAAAACGAATAAACGTCAGCCACTATTAATAACCGTCAGTCTTTTAGAATCACACAGCAGCAAAGGACGCTAGTCCGTATACTGTGAAAAGTAGGAGGGTATTGCACCCTCCGACATCCTTGCGTTCCGTTCCGTGAATTGGCAATTCATCATTAACCACCACCTGAAGAAGACCAAGAAGAAGAAGATGGAAGAAGACAGAAGAAGTTCCCTGGCCGGCTCAACGTGGGACCTCCCGCCGGATGCCAACATCCCCGCCGGAGCAGCAGGCCTGGCCGGCCCGCCGAGGGAGTCGCTGTATGTGAACGCTACTTTCCCGCTCCAGCTCCAGCTCTACGGGCTTCAATCGACTCAGCCGCAGGAGCCGGCCCAGCGTGGGATCGCTCGGGGAGAACCGCCTCGGCCACGCCGGCGAAGGACGACCGACGCCGACCCGACACTACGGGGCTCTGGGGGCCGCCACTGCCACGCTTTAGTGGGGATCCAACTGCCGCTGAGGGAAAGCCCGGTCGGACTTTCCCTCTCCGGGGTGTTGCGGCTCGTTCATTCGTCCGGTCGAATGGACGAGCCGCAACTCCCCGACCTCGTCGGAGACCAGCTTCCAGACCCAACAACTTTTCTTCATCTGTTTGAATGTTTTCATCTGGTACTCGGTGGGTGGCTTCTCCAATCAATGATATGTTCAGCTAAATGGTTCTATAGAGAATTGTGTTTTGAAAGCAACATGGAATGGAATGGTCCCATGTGATGTTTCCTTTTATCCACTGTCAGTGATGTATGGTCCTCCATAAGGAGGTATTAACATTATTTGAGAGGTTCTGGTACTGAAGAATACAGAGCTCGCAATATTATTAATTATTATTATATACCTATATTATCTACATTATTTATATAAGAAGGTAATCATAAAATATTCATAATTGTAGAAGACTAGTGTTATACCTTTTCTAGGATAACTGCACTCTAAGGCGCTTAAATATGTTTTTCAAAACAAAACCGCTCACAGATTGTCTGAAAAGCTATTGGAAATTCTAGTGAGCAGATCAACCACTGATAATATCTTCGCAATATTGTGGCAATTAATATCAAAAACAGGAAGGCAATTGGAAATTTTAGTACAATCTTGAAACACATCATATGTTTTAGTTTAGTGTGTTTTGCCAGGATTATTTCATGAAAAAATTTCATAATAAATTTTAATTAAACTTCAAAAACAGAAACCAGCAGAAAGCGGTGCACATTTTCTGTTGTAAATCAGAGCACTCGTTTCAAATCCGTATTCAGCGTCAGTTTTCAAGCCAATTGAATTTATATAAACACTTTAATTAGGTTCAAACTCTGTTATGGTTTTTTATTAATAATAAAAAAGTAGATTTTTCTCCAAAATGCATGATTTCTAAATTTCTCTTTTTTGGTGTTGTCATTTTTGGGAATGAAAATTCACACCGGCTCACTCCCAACAATTTCTGTTATAACTTGGTTGTTATTTTATCACATTTAAACAAATAAGTTGTAATTTGTTATTGATAATAAAATGATTAAAAGGTTTTCTTATAAAATTAAAAAAAGAACCCAATTACTGAGGTAATACAAAAATTAATATGGTTGCCATTTAGAAATGTACTAATGAAAAACATTTTTATATTTGTGTTTTTAATTAAGATTGTGGCTTTAAACATGTGAATTCTATTAAACTATTTTAATCCTTTCTTACTGAAATATGAATTTTAACTAAAAAATACAAAACATTAAAGATTAAGGAAGAAGGCATTTCCGAGCATATATTTATAGGAAGTTTTTTCATGTTTTGTTGTGGACTCTATCCACAAAGTTTCTCCACATACTTCAGTGTCACCTTTTACATATAAGTACGTAACCCTGCACGCTGTACATTATAATCTTTTAATTTAAGTATGTAATCTTTCTGTTCCAGGGTGTCACCAATACCTACTCGTCATGTTGTTTCCAGTGAAGCTTATATACTGTTTTACCAACAAAATGGACAACATTTGTAATTTAATCGATTTCATTTTATTCTAATAATTTAACCTTTAAAGTGTTTATTATGTTTAAGAAGAATTTTAATGTTCTTTTCTTAAAGTAAATATTAAACTAAAGTATATATATTGTGGTAAACATTTAGGTTTAATATATATACTTTCGTTAACGAAAGTATTTTCTTTGTGTTTTGTGTAAAACCTTTAAAAACACGTCCGATAGAATCATCCAGCAGCAAGGGACTCTGTCCAGGTTCTGCGATCCGTAGGGAGAATCTATAAACTCCCGCCAACTTTGCATTCCATTCCATTCCATTTGTGCACACAACTACCTGCCATATATTAATCGTGGACCGGTAGGTCGGTACCCACTGGTACAGTGTGCATTTACCATGAAGGTATTTTACAAGAATGGTAACAATGTGACTACTGCTCAACAGGAATTCCGATGTCACGGTCGCGTTCAGAATTTCGAGAAGACGGTTTCAGTAGTAAAAAAGAAACCACCAGGAGGTCAACGAACCCCAAAAACATTGAAGCAGTACGGGGTTCAATTGAAAGAAGCCCACGACGATCGGCAAGGAAACACGCAGCAGCATTGAACCTAAATCGAACAACCGTCCGCCGAATTCTCCGTACTCATCAAATCGTTCATCTAAAGCCACATGAAAAAAAAACAATAAAATCCGTAGCAGACATAAATTCCCTACTTATCATTTGCAACCTCTTTCATAAAATAACAAAAAAACAACACAGATTTAGACAAAACGAATAACGTTGAACACACATACTCAAAGATTCGAAGAAAATATATATAAATGAAAAAAAAAAAAAAAAATACTAGATATACAGTATATTGAGCGATTCTCGAAGATCCAACAAACTTTCAGGATATGTTCTACTGATGAAAATAAAGTAGTAAGTAAACATATAAAATATAGTTTCGGAAACGCTTCGTTAGCGAGTATCGGCTGGCAAAAGATTTCGCCCTGATTTCTGCGCCTTCGGTAAAATTAAGCCGGACTGTAATCTTTGGAATACAGATTATGGGGTAAATTTAGTGTTTTTGTATGAAATTTGGCCTGAAAAATTGAAGAAAGTAGTTTCCAGAACTGTATTTTTAGTAGTTTTTGAGAAATCTGTAGTAAAAGACAAAAGATTGGAGTCGAAAAACACAATATTTTATGTTTGGCATAAAATAACTTAAAATAGAATTTGATTCTAATATGAAGTAGAAGTTATAACAATTGTGAAAATTGATATTTAGACTTTTATTTGAAACAGAAAGGTATATGTTTCACCATTTTCAAAGATCCAGTTTGGGAGCACGGGAGTGGATAAAATGTTTTTATAAAAATTCTAAATCTTAACAGTACGTATAATGCAATAAAGGTATTTCAGGAGTCGTCTCTGGTCGTCCAGTAGTAATTCATTCTGTGGTTGTGGCGAAGGAGAGTCTGTGTTTATTTCGCAAATACCTCTTATACGTACTATCAAAATATATTTTTTTGAGTTCAAAAAACTGTAGTTTCTCTAAAGTTGTGTTTGCCATGACTATCAACAAGTCTCTGGGGAAAGAAGTGTTCGACGGGAAGATTGGCTCTTTCATTGATAGTTTCACATGCCCTGATCTAGAGTTAGCTCATCTAATCGTCTGCTCATTCTTGGACCTGAAGGGAATTGTAATTTACAAAACTGAGCTCAAATAGATTTGTATCTTCTACTCGCCTAAAAAGTAGTACATTGTACATCGTCCGTGAACGCTAAACATCGCTGGTCAACAAAATCTAAAGTGTATGAACATTCCCAGGATAAAGCCAACCTGGATTTAGAATAAATTTTAGAATATCAAAATTCTTGCTAAAGTAAATAGACCAATTTTTCAATATGGCCACCAAAACAATATTTTAATTATAGTAAAATTAACAAACATTTAAGTTATCTTTGAAAACTTATTCTAGATATAAATCCAATATTCGCAACAGCTAATAATGTATATTTTTATTATGATTCAGTTTAAACTGTTTTATTGTTACAATTTATTTTTACTAATTTGGAGAAAACTATTTTTTCTTTATAGTAAGTTGTAATGAAAATGATAATACAAGATGCAAAAGTAATTTTAATTTTTATTTCTAAAAATAAATTATTAAAAAATTTCTAATTTATAAATATTTTTGATTATTTTGATAGTGTAGTTAACATAAAATAAGATGTACAAATAAGACAAAATTGTTTGGAATCACTTTTATTTAAAAGTAAGATTTTTAAATAAAATAAGTTTCGCTATAATTTGTTAAAATTTTTTAAAGATAATCTAAATAAAATATACTTAAAAATAAATAAATTCGTGAAATACTTATACATGCAATAAACATTACCCGTTTTTTTTTTTTTTTTTTTTTTGGCTTCAGTCATTTGACTGGTTTGATGCAGCTCTCCAAGATTCCCTATCTAGTGCTAGTCGTTTCATTTCAGTATACCCTCTACATCCTACATCCCCAACAATTTGTTTTACATACTCCAAACGTGGCCTGCCTACACAATTTTTCCCTTCTACCTGTCCTTCCAATATTAAAGCGACTATTCCAGGATGCCTTAGTATGTGGCCTATAAGTCTGTCTCTTCTTTTAACATTATTTTTCCAAATGCTTCTTTCTTCATCTATTTTCCGCAATACCTCTTCATTTGTCACTTTATCCACCCATCTGATTTTTAACATTCTCCTATAGCACCACATTTCAAAAGCTTCTAATCTTTTCTTCTCAGATACTCCGATTGTCCAAGTTTCACTTCCATATAAAGCGACACTCCAAACATACACTTTCAAAAATCTTTTCCTGACATT
Organism: Lycorma delicatula; assembly: GCF_047948215.1. Lineage (NCBI taxonomy): Eukaryota > Metazoa > Arthropoda > Insecta > Hemiptera > Fulgoridae > Lycorma > Lycorma delicatula. The sequence goes on from NC_134455.1 coordinate 188,649,730, forward strand.
TAAATTCATTTTTGATGTAAACAAATTATATTTCTTACTGAAGGCTCGTTTAGCTTGTGCTATTCGGCATTTTATATCGCTCCTGCTTCGTCCATCTTTAGTAATTTTACTTCCCAAATAACAAAATTCTTCTACCTCCATAATCTTTTCTCCTCCTATTTTCACATTCAGCGGTCCATCTTTGTTATTTCTACTACATTTCATTACTTTTGTTTTGTTCTTGTTTATTTTCATGCGATAGTTCTTGCGTAGGACATCATCTATGCCGTTCATTGTTTCTTCTAAATCCTTTTTACTCTCGGTTAGAATTACTATATCATCAGCAAATCGTAGCATCTTTATCTTTTCACCTTGTACTGTTACTCCGAATCTAAATTGTTCTTTAACATCATTAACTGCTAGTTCCATGTAAAGATTAAAAACTAACGGAGATAGGGAACATCCTTGTCGGACTCCCTTTCTTATTAGGGCTTCTTTCTTATGTTCTTCAATTGTTATTGTTGCTGTTTGGTTCCTGTACATGTTAGCAATTGTTCTTCTATCTCTGTATTTGAACCCTAATTTTTTTTAAATGCTGAACATTTTATTCCAGTCTACGTTATCGAAAGCCTTTTCTAGGTCTATAAACGCCAAGTATGTTGGTTTGTTTTTCTTTAATCTTCCTTCTACTATTAATCTGAGGCCTAAAATTGCTTCCCTTGTCCCTATACTTTTCCTGAAACCAAATTGGTCTTCTCCTAACACTTCTTCCACTCTCCTCTCAATTCTTCTGTATAAAATTCTAGTTAAGATTTTTGATGCATGACTAGTTAAACTAATTGTTCTGTATTCTTCACATTTATCTGCCCCTGCTTTCTTTGGTATCATAACTATAACACTTTTTTTGAAGTCTGATGGAAATTCCCCATTTTCATAAATATTACACACCAGTTTGTATAATCTATCAATCGCTTCCTCACCTGCACTGCGCAGTAATTCTACAGGTATTCCGTCTATTCCAGGAGCCTTTCTGCCATTTAAATCTTTTAATGCTCTCTTAAATTCAGATCTCAGTATTGTTTCTCCCATTTCATCCTCCTCAACTTCCCCTTCTTCCTCTATAACACCATTTTCTAATTCATTTCCTCCGTATAACTCTTCAATATATTCCACCCATCTATCGACTTTACCTTTCGTATTATATATTGGTGTACCATCTTTGTTTAACACATTATTAGATTTTAATTTATGTACCCCAAAATTTTCCTTAACTTTCCTGTATGCTCCGTCTATTTTACCAATGTTCATTTCTCTTTCCACTTCTGAACACTTTTCTTTAATCCACTCTTCTTTCACCAGTTTGCACTTCCTGTTTATAGCATTTCTTAATTTCCGATAGTTCCTTTTACTTTCTTCATCACTAGCATTCTTATATTTTCTACGTTCTTCCATCAGCTGCAATATATCGTCTGAAACTCAAGGTTTTCTACCGGTTCTCTTTATTCTGCCTAAGTTTGCTTCTGCTGATTTAAGAATTTCCTTTTTAACATTCTCCCATTCTTCTTCTACATTTTCTACCTTATCTTTTTTACTCAGACCTCTTGCGATGTCCTCCTCAAAAATCTTCTTTACCTCCTCTTCCTTAAGCTTCTCTAAATTCCACCGATTCATCTGACACCTTTTCTTCAGGTTTTTAAACCCCAATCTACATTTCATTATCACCAAATTATGGTCGCTATCAATGTCTGCTCCAGGGTAAGTTTTGCAGTCAACGAGTTGAGTTCTAAATCTTTGCTTAACCATGATATAATCTATCTGATACCTTCCAGTATCGCCTGGCTTTTTCCAAGTGTATATTCTTCTATTATGATTTTTAAATTGGGTGTTGGCAATTACTAAATTATACTTCGTGCAAAATTCTATAAGTCGTTCCCCTCTTTCATTCCTTTTGCCCAGCCCGTATTCACCCACTATATTTCCTTCCTTGCCTTTTCCAATGCTTGCATTCCAATCTCCAACTATTATTAAATTTTCATCTCCTTTTACGTGTTTAATTGCTTCATCAATCTCTTCGTATACACACTCTACCTCATCATCATCATGGGCGCTTGTAGGCATATAGACGTTAACAATCGTTGTCGGTTTAGGTTTTGATTTTATCCTTATTACAATGATTCTATCGCTATGCGTTTTGAAATACTCCACTCTCCTCCCTATCTTCTTGTTCATCACGAAACCTACTCCTGCCTGCCCATTATTTGACGCTGTGTTAATTACTCTAAAATCACCTGACCAAAAGTCGCCTTCCTCTTCCCACCGAACCTCACTAATTCCTACTATATCCACATTTGTCCTACCCATTTCCCTTTTTAAATTTTCTAGCCTACCAGCCTTTTTCAAGCTTCTAACATTCCACGCTCCGAATCGTAGAATGTTTTTTTTTAATTTTCTGGTGACCCCTTCCTTAGTAGTCCCCACCCGGAGATCCGAACGGGGGACTATTTTACCTCCGGAATATTTTACCAAGGAAGGCACCTCCATTATTGCTATGTGAAAATGCAGAGAGCCACATTTTCTTGGAAAAAAAGCAGCTGTAGTTTTCCATTGCTTTCAGCTGCGCAGTACTCAGAGGACTGAGTGATGTTGATACGGCCGTTTAAGTCGTCCTGACTCACGCCCCTAACAACTACTGAAAGAGCTGCTGCCCTCTTTCAGGAATCATTCCTTAGTCTGGCTCTCAACAGATACCTCTCCGATATGGTTGCACCTTCGGTCCAGCTACTCTGTATCCCTGAGCACTCAAGCCCCCTCACCAACGGCAAGGTCTCATGATTCATAGAGGAGGACATTACCCGTAGTTAAGTAAAATTCATATGGTTAAATTCATTCTCTTGGAATCGAATAGAAACAATACGATTTAGATTTAGTTCTTCAGCTCGCAGATTGAAAGGAAAATTCTGTAACTAATTTCAAGAAAATTAAAAAAAAATCCTTTGAAAATTCATTGTAGTTTATATTATTTTTCTTTAATGATAAATTAGAAAATTGATTAAAATAGATATTTTTGTCAGAGAAAGAATAGTAACATGTACGTTTTTTCATAAGAAAGTATCGATAAACTTGTTTATAAATCAATTACAGTTGTATAAACTGTTATTGCTAAATACTTGGACAGTAAACACGCACAATTGGTTTCATCGAAGCGTGTATTGAATTTCTTTTTAGCAATACACATCTATTGTTTATAATTACGTTTAAAATGTCGGGTTACAATGCCAGATTGATCGTGGAACAAAAAGGAATTTGTTAAAGTTCAAGAAAAAATAAAACAGTACAGAAGTGAAAATACTTCTGTCATAATATCATTATTGTGATTAATGTTAGAAAAGAAATACAAAGCAAAAATGAATGTGGCGTCCTGAATTATGGTGATAAGATCGAGAAAGATAATTTTTATGATTTATTCTCCGATATAAGGAAATAGAAAAAAAGAATTTTATAAATTTTCTCGCTTGTCAACAGTACGTTTTATCAATAAAAAATATATACGAAAAGTAATAAAAGATAAAAAAATATAACAAAAGCAGTCTAAAAAACTGGTGTACCTAACGGAACAGATCTAAAACAACGTAATCGCTAATCGCTTGAAGTTCTAGCAACCGACTCCTGTCAGTCATCTTACCCACACATCGAGTCAGTTTGAAAACTGCCAGGTGGCGCTCACCAATGTATATATCTTGCGGTAAACCCCGTCAACTGTTTCGTTGTATTAGCAATTCGATGAACAGTTAGTTCAAAACAGCTCTGTGTGTCGTCAGCCTTAATAACAATAATTCCTCATACTGTAATAAATATAACACCTCATACGCATTACTTGTTTAATTTAGAAAGCTTAGTTGAGACAGAGTGGAGATGGATTGCTGGACCAACGGGGTAGGCACGAGGAAAATCAACACAAACACGCTAACTAAATACATGCAACAAAACGACAGGTTTCTTGCTAGATTAGATATCCGGTCGAGGTACATTATCCCCTTCACTATAGTATTAACAGTGCCGATACTACGACAGATTTGAAATCCTCTTGCGGGTGGTCATTCGCTTTTCCCCTTCCACTGCCTAAGGTTTCTCCTCATTTCTCTTAAACCACGGTAGTGATTCAATACTGAATTTTTCCTTTTCTCTTTAAAGGTCAACATTTCCTCAACTCAATCTTACATATTTATTGCATTACTCTTGTGCTCTTAAAAAGTTATCGTCTCGCATTTGAAACGCTTTATTTTAGGTAAAATATTTCCGTAATTTTTCCACATGTTCAAAAATGTTGAAATTTTACGGCTAAATTTAAATACGTACTTTAAAATTGAAAAATTCGTAAAATTTCACGCAAAATCTAAATAAATTATAATTTGAAAATCAATATTACCTGTAAGAAATTAAACTCTTTTCACCTGATAAATCTGTCGTATTTTCGTCCCTGTCATCTTCTGGTAAGTTATCTACAGTTGTAGGTGGTCACGTAAGTAGTCGCTTACAATTGCATCATGTGATCACGTTGTAAGTGGTCGTCCCGCAATTCTTTTTTATGAAAATCTTCTAATTGAAGGTTTTCTGCGTGTCTAACGCATTTTCACCGGTTATCTATTGTTACGTGGTTTATGGCATCTAGCAATTACGTAATTTATTTGAAATGTAATGTTTTTGGCTGCCACCTCGCCTTTTATCTTCGCCCAAATTAGTTCGATCGAGTTATACAGTGATACGGTGGTAGTCGAACGACTTCATGCCCCGTTTCTGTTGCAATGTCGTCAAGCTCATACAGTCTGTTGTTTACTATGTGATCATTAACGGTAAACAGTAATTCGGGAATTGGGTGATATTTTCTTCTCTTCTAATCGATTTTTTTGAGTTGGTCACTGGCACTTTCTCTAAGCGCATAATGATAGCTGGCGTTATCTATCACGATAAGGCAGCCTTCTTCCAGAGATCGTAACAAATTTACGAACCATTCTTGGAATTCATCACCGTTCATTTCTTGGTGGAAGTCGCCCGTATACTTAGACTGACAAATGAGAGCACAGTCTTTTATAAAACCTAGTTCGTAGTAACCAGCGTGGCATAATTAAACGAGATCCTTTGCTAACCGGAATCTTAAAGGTCACCATTGCTTATTGAATTCTACCAGACGTATTTCCTGGAATGGTAATATATTTCTGGAACGGTTCTGGTTTACCCACGTTACGTCGCTGTAAATTATTGGTCGAAAATTATTTTGTCTTAATTTCGTGCATTTTCCTTAAAAAATTTTACCCGAGCAAGAACTTCAGACCTCTCTGTCAAATGTTTTTGGCCGTCATTTCACTAATGAAAACGGAAACATTTTCTTACAATTTTCCACGTGGAATACGCACTCCCCGTAAAATTTATTTTTTTCAAAATGTTTCTAATTTTAGAGAACAGAATATTGTCTTCATAAAATTCTTGAATGGAACGATCTTTATTAAAATTCTTCATATCGGTTACCCGTTGTGTATGAGGAATTTTTTCCGAGGCGATTCAAAAACGTTTTCGCATAATTCGCCTTGGGCTGATGTATTTTCATTACCTTTACGACAAACATTTTCTACAGTACTCACTGATACAGCATTCATAGTTGTGGCCACATTGTATCGCATTAAAAACATAGTAGCATTAGATTTGCTTTGCATAGTTTCTTTTAAATAATATTATACCCTATAAATAATATTTTTAGATTGTTTCCAAAGATGAGGACTGTTTGATACCGTTTTAACTTACATGCTTACACAATTAAAATAACGTAAACAATTAAAGATTTCACAATTAAAGATTAGCCAAAGAAATTGCATGTTCGATTAATATAAAACCGTAATCTGAACCGGTCGAAATTGTATTACAAAAAAAAAGTTGCGTATGCGGTACAAACATGATGTAACAACGTCTCTAAATAGTAAACATGTAATATTTAAAATTATTATTAAACTGAATAATATTTGCCTCTGTACGTGACTGTTACTCAATAACAATTCAAAAAGGAATGAAGTAGTTCGAAATATGGGAAAACAATTTTTTTTAGAACGAGGTAATCTTATTGTTTTCGTAAAATACCCTAAGCGGGGTTACTGAAAAAAATTAATTTCGATATTTGTGATTTAGTTATTCTGCTGAAGATACTATATTTATTGTGTACGGGCTTATTAGATTTTTTTACGCGTAGTTAATGGTGGATGTGGTAATGTACTGGCCGCACGCGCTCCTCGCTTATGCAGAATATCACTGTCGGAGGTGGGTAGGAAAGACAGGAAGTCGCGTGACTTTCACCCGCAAGATGATTTCAAATCTATAGTCAAAGACTCTTTGATATTTGAGTAGACAAGTAGGCACATTTGTATTAGTCGTTTGCAAATTTTGACAAGTAGGCCTAATATTTTTCCATAACTTGCTAAGAATAATCACTGTGCAAAAGTCCTTCGTTTTGTGTGGAAGTAAATTTTCAATCGGGTTACTTTCACTGCATGATCGAACCGTCTTTATAATTATACATCCTGCACTTCAGAGGAAAAAATTATTTATTTAAAAATGACGAGATAGTAACTATATCATCGAAATAATGTGATATGCCTAATACAGAAGTGTGGAAGAAGTTTAACGAAAAGATGTACAATCAGTCATACTGCATTTAGATTTTAGTTTTTATGTAGTGCAATTTTCAATCAACAGAGTGCAATCTGGTTCCTGTTTCATCATTTGGGGACTCATTCAGTACTCGGTGTAGTTCGTTTTTATATTTCTTCTTCATAGTTTATATAACGCAACTATAAAATGAAAAAAAAGAAAAAAAAAAGAATTATGTAGTGTTTCGTGGGTTGCAATATTTGTGTTCTAAGTAGGTAATTTAAAACAAACTTATACAGTTGTTTTTAATGGTATTTCGATATGTCTCATTCTTTTGAACAACAAAAACCGAGCAACACAAAAGAGCAAAACAGACTACTTGAACGTCGAAGTAAAAAATGATTTGAGAAGAAATCAAAGCAACTTTTTCTAGTGATGAAAAAACAAAAATTACATATATATATGTACTTATACACAAAAAAACTGAAGCAAAAATCCAATGTACCTTCTTGGGATGGTACATAAATTGTTTTGGAACATGTTAGTAGTACAAAGCCCGAATGGTGTTCGAACCCAGAGCCTTCTGGATGAAAAAGCACTGACCAAAGACATTGATTAGGAAGTCTTTATTTAATACAACTTCTACAACATGATTTATTCATGTGTAAACTATTCTAGTGAGTATTTTTTAAACATGAGATGTTAAACAGATTGAAGATATAGATGAGAGATGGTCAACAGAGAATCTCACTCCTTTTTGAATTATTGCCTTTCTTCATCTTCTATCTGATTCTTTTATCAACCATATTCTTTTCTAATACTTCAATAGATTTTTCCTTAAAATGTTAAACATTTTTCCATTCTTCTTGCCAAATGACTTGTCTGTATCTACAAATTCCTTGCAAGTGGCTTTCATAAAATTAAATTGATGTTTATAAAAGCCCCCCATTCCAAGATAAAAATTAATGAAATTATTAATAAAAGTTATAAGTTAATGAATAAGACTGAAATACTTTCTGTCACTGAACTGAATAATAGTGGGACACATTACAAATGATGTTATCGTTATTAAACATCAATTACAAAGATTCAACAAAATTTTTAATTGTTTTTCATTGGCATGCCATGACGCCAGGCAAGTGATATCTTAGTCTATTATTATATGCATAAAACAATAATTGCACTTCTATTTGGGAGTTGCAAAATAACTTAGCCTAAACTATTGAGGTATTACATATACATACTGAATTCATATTTATATCTGCTGAATGGTTTTGAGAGATAAGGTTTAGGTTGAGTAATAGTATTTAAATTATTTACCAATTGTAGTAGTCTATAATGGCTGATAAATCTCACAGAAATGTGATTTAGTCTATATGATTAAATGAAGTGAAAAATCTGATTGTCTTCTGGATTCAGAATTGTATTTGTTTGAAATGGTTTTATCAGGTTGCTAAATACTAGACAAAAAAGTAAAAGAAAACCTTTATATTTATCCACACTTATTTTTATTCTCTTATAAATAAATATACAATCAAAATTATCAAATATTTATATACGTAGTACAAAATAATTTGGTTAGTATTAAATGGTATAAATTTTTTTATTTGTGTAATTATTCTTCCTAGTTTATTTTATACCCATTTGTATTCTACTACAAAATAGAAAGTCATAGTTATTAAATCACAATTAAAATATAAATAATGTTTTATTTTTACTACTGTTAACACATGGCACATCCACAACACTATTTACACTTGTTAATTATTAAATTATAAAAAAAATTCTATATTTTATTTTAACTTTAAAATAATTCTACATAGTTTGTTACAAGTAATTAAAATCTTACTTTGTAACCCAAACATAATTCATTGTTCATTTTTGAAAAATAAACTGAGATTCATTATTTCCTTTCTGTGTGTATTGAATACAGAATAGGTTAGTTGTCTATGAAAACAATTTTATTCCATAATTTTTTTTAAGTATAGTTTTTCTTTTTTTTAAAGTTGCTTTGCTTTATTTCTTAAGTTTTTTTTACTGAATATTTAAAAAAATTAACTTAAAATATTTTTTTTTTTGTGTGATAATTCAGACTGTTTTGAAAGATTGTATTAGTATATTAAGTATCATATTTATTTAGATTGCAGATACAATGTGATTAGTGCTCATTATATCTAGTCAGTACTTGTGTAGTAATTACAATTAATTAATGTTTTTATTACAAGGTGCTACGTAAAAATCTTGAAATTATTATTTTTTAAAATCATGTTTAAAAACAATTATCTTTATAGTAATAATACTCTATAGTAATAATATTTATAGTAAGTAATTGAAAATTATAATACAATTATCCAACAGTTGTTATTATCTATAATTGATTGTTTATTTTTATCTGTGACTGTTTGTGTAAGCATTTGGAAACATTACTGGAAATCATTTCCTATTAGCCTGTTCAGTGTATTGAGTTATACTTCTCTAATTTTACAAATCTTTTTTTTTGTTTTGAGTTTCCATTAAATTTTAAGGGCAGGACAAAAAGAATTTGTAGAGGCCAAATACTTATTTGGAGAATAAATAGGGAATATAAAAGCTGATGGGGATTGACAGTTGTTTGTTTCCTACTCTTGTAAAGGACCTTTTGACCTCATGTTTATTATAAATATTAAAAGAGGAGACAAATGATACTTATGCATGTTTGAATTCTCTGCATTTATGAACCATCTCATATTCCATATGAAGTATATGATAAAATGCACTTGGATGTTGTCCTGGTATACAATTCGTGAGCTGAAAGTTTGGCCCTCATCAACTGCTGTGTCTAGTGTTCTATATACATTAGTTCGGTTGAAAAAGACAGGGGCAAACCTTCAACTCATTTAGTGTCCAAAGGTGTTAAAAAGTTAACCAATTATGTGTTTATGGTTTCATTAGATTATACGTCATGAACATAACCCACCAGGTTGGTCTAGTGGTGAGCATGTCTTCGCAAATCAGTTGATTTCGAATTCGAGAGTTCTAATGTTCAAATCCTAGTAAAGGCTTTTAAACAGATTTGAATACTAGATTGTGAATACCAGTGTTCCTTGGTGGTTAGGTTTCAATTAACCACACATCTCAGAATTGGTCGACCTGAGACTGTATAAGACTACACTTCATTTACACTGATACATATCATCTTCAATCATCCTCTGAAATAATACCTGATAGTAATTCCTGTAGGCTAAACAATAAAAAACGTCACAAATATGGCTTTGAAATACATTGGACTTTTGGAAAACTAACTTGGAGACATAACAGTATTATTTTTAAAATATGTAGATATCAGCATGTGATGAAGTATGAGTGAAGAAAATGGACTGAGATTGTTAAAAAACTGTAATCACGCAGGAGGTATCAGATTGTATGGCATATTTTTTAAAATATAAGCTGTTAAATTATAATGTTTATTTATTTTGTTTTTGTATGATTTATTTTAATAACATAACTGTGATGATGTTTTCTAGCCAGTTGAATAAAAAATGCCAACAGCATGCAGTGAGATTACACCCAATATTTTTAAACCTTTGGCAATCGAAGAATACCGGTTTATTAAATATGGCTTTAGCATTTGACTTTACATGTTTATTTCACACCTTTCATTTCCAGGATGCTATTTCATAATTTATTGGTTATTATTTTTGTAATAGAATTTTGTTTAAATAATTAGATTATGAATATAGAAGATAAATTATTGAGTCAGCATGAATGTGTGTTTTGTTTTTTTTGTTATTTATATTTGGTGATATGTAACAAGTGCAATGATTATCATAATTAAATTAATCAATACTCCAGTGAAGAAACATATTGTTCGAACTATTTGGATGTGTAAACAGCAGTATGCAATAGTGTGCATGATCCTTGCGATTGCATAAAATCTGAACAGCATCAAAGCAAAGATTGCATTTGGATCTGCTAGAATGAAGAGAATTCCAGACATGAAAAATATTGGAAAGTTTTCCAGATCATTTTGGTGAGTTCTGAAACAGAAAAATATAAAGCAAGATAATTTTCCTTAATTAAACACAATTTTTTAAATAGATTTTTATTCCTTGAAGACAACACATTAACACATTTTTTATACAAGAGAAAATTATTGTTACTCTTTTGAATCCAAAAAAAATTTTATACCATCTTGCATTCTTCAGTACTTATTTATCATGTCGAAAAAAAAATTGTTTATAAATAATTTCTTATTATATCTTTAATATTTCACTGATATTAAATCTGTAACCATGTTAACAAATATGCCCCTTATCTACAGATATGGGGCATGTTTGTGTGAAGTTTTCTTCATAATTTTTATCAAGTAGTCAGTGACTACACATTTTCCAGTGCTATGGAGAGCTGTATTTTTGGTTTTTTTCAGCATAAGCTGTAGTAGTTGTGAAGGTTGGTCACAGCTTCCTAAAAAGCATGAAGAAGTTTTGAATTTGAGATTTATTACATCCATCTAAAACAATTTCATGATTTGGGGTTACTTTGTTCCAATTTGTTTTACTGTCACATTGTCACATTGTCTAGTTTTGCAGTTGCAAAATTTAAGTTAGAATATTTTTAAATAGCTCATTTTTTAACTGTATTTTCATTAAGCAGCTATTTTATTTACCAGTAAGTTTTGTTTGACATTAAATTTTAGAGCACAGTAACTTCATAAGAGTAAGATAGTTTGCACCATATTTTAATTTTGTATCTGTAACACATAAAACAATTGGAACAGAGGTAGAACAAGGAAATTAAATAATTGTGTCATGTAATACATTTCAATGAAAATGATAAAAAATGTTTATCTGTTAGGTATTGGTACGTGAAATAAAATTTTACTTATGTCTGTTTGACTTTCAAAATATTATATTTATTTATATTTAAATAAAACTATTTATATTAAAAATAAATAACTTAAAAAAGTAGTATTATAAATAAAATAAAATACAGCTAGCTGTGCGTGCCCGACTTAACCTAATCCTACAAATAATACCATATAAAAAAAATCTTTATATATATAAAAAAAAAAAAAAATTTGTAACTTAACAAAATTTGTTATGTAAAAATTAAAAATATGTACAAAAGTTTTAACAAATTAACTTAAGCATGGTTAATAATAACATTGTCTTGGCTGAATAAAAGTGAAACTTTTTGTGAAGATCAATTTCTCCTACTACATTATCCCAAGAGTATCTTTTTGTAGATCTACAGACTTTATTTTAACACCACCTCCTTCTATGGGAATTAATAATGCTTGCATCAAAACAATTTACATATTTAAATTTGAAATATTAATTGATTTTTCTTATTCTTTTAGATGTAGAATTTTATTTTACATGTAAGATAATTGAATCGAATCAGTTACTTTCACTATCAAATATTTCTGCATGCTTTTATTTTCATCAATAGCATGTATTATTTTCAGCATCATGAGGTAGTTCATCAGTGATGAATCGTCAAAAGGTTTTTCAAAATCAGTTTCATCACTGGAGTGATTTTCAATTTTTTATCAAGTAAAAATATTTAAGTAACTATTAATATAAACATAATTAAGTAATACTGAATGAAATATTTAATATTAAAGTAATATAATTTTATCAAGTATTGTGAAGTTTTCTTCATAATTTTTATCAAGTAGTTAGTGATTACACTTTTTCCAGTGCTGTGGAGAGCTTTTTTTTTGTTTTGCATTTTCTTTTTTCTGTTATTGACATTGATAAAAGAAGCTCTTTTTTATATTATTTTGAGAAACTAGTCATTTACAGCATTATTATCTACGTACAGTTTTTGGTTTGGAAGTCTTAGAATTCATTCATAATAGGAGGAAGGATTCATCAAGTTAGTTTTCTTTGCTTCCAGTTCATTCAACAATTGTTTCAGAAAAAAGATAAAGTTTTGCTTTTATAGAATTATTCTTTATGATCTATAGGTGTTTCTTTCTGTTGAAATAATACTTTTGTTTTGTTAAGCATCTGCTATTTGCTGGTAAGTGTAACAAAGAAATACCATTGCTTCACACAGTTTCAGAATGTACACAGATGTATAAGAAGGTAAGTTTTTATCAGTAACATTTATCTACCTGTAATTCTCTTTAAATGTGGTGTATGATCTTCAAATGAATCAGAAAAAGATACAGTATCAAACCAAGTTACCTGCATTATTGGAAAGTTTTTTAATTTTAGAATATTCTAAGTCCGTGTCGACCATAAGCAGTTTGATTTGTGAAGTAGATAGGGTTTTAACAATTCACCTGTAGCATTTTCTGCAAGCATAATTGAAATACTTGAATTGGAAGAATTGCTTATCTTTTTAAGATATTTCATTGTATATTTTATGATTATGCAGTTGCTTCCAGAATTATCCATTTAATTTTATTCATCTAAATGCCAAAAATTCTATGAGGGTAAATCCTCTGTTACTTCTAGATTCTAACATACTACTTTAAACAACTGAATGTAACAGCAGCTGGGTTTCTCTTCATAAAACCTATAATTTTATAATTGAACTCATGGTTTTAAAACTTCTTATTCTATTTAAACATGAATTTACATTAGTTGTCAAACTAAAGAAAATCTACACACTAAATTAATGTATTTACAAATTCTTTTTCTTCCTTTTTATTAAAATAAGGAGGTAATTCAGGTTTTCTTGTATGGATCATTTCAGATTTTTACTAATTTTTCTTCCAGGTATGTTATACAATATTTCAGCCTTACTTTGTGATATCGTGGCTTGTCAAGGCTTTTAAGCAGGTATTCAATATATTTTATATATATAAATGTAAATAATTACCATGTTGTCCTGCTCAAACTTTTCTAATATATCTTCTTTGCATTCTGTAATGTAAAAAATGCTTAAGCTAAATTGTCAGGAAATTTTGATTGTCAATTTCCAAGGTAATATATTTATACTTTAATGCGCAAAATTGAACAACAAAAGTTGTTCAGGTGAGCCAGAAATGGCTCACACTAGATTGTTGAATGAAATGTAGTATAAACTCAAGTATCCATTCTTTGTATAAGATGATAATATCAACTGGCATTTATTTTAGCTTTTTTTATTTTTGATTAAAAAGATTTTATGTGTTTTAATGTCAGAGTTATGTGATGATCCACGATGAATTTTATAATTTTGTATATTATGTTGAATAAATCAGAAAAAAATAAAAAATAAAAAGAGTTAGAAGAAGACAGAAAAATAAGGAGAGAGGGAAAGTGATTTGATTTATGTTTTACTGAAAGTCCTAAATTCTATAGGTAGTCACAAGTTAAAAATAGAATTTTAAAATAAAACATATATTACACACATTATATTATAAAACATATATTTATTGATTTTAAAATTAATAAATACTACAGTTTCTCAGAAACCAACTTAAAACACATTTTTGTTTTAAAGGAAAAATTAAAACTTTTTGCAAAGTTAAAACGTAACATAATGTTTTAACAATTCATAGTATCTCTTTACAAATTAATACCTTCTTTGTGTGATTCTAATAATTCAAAAATGGTCAAAACATTTAGAAGAATTAAATATGATTTTTTTTAATTTTTGACATTTTTCTCAGATGTGTACATGTATGGTAATTCATTCACATATGCTAATATGTATATCAAAACAGCATTTTGAAGTATGTAAAGCAAAAAACTATCGGTATAAATATATCAGTTTGAAATGCCTGAGGTTCAAATTTGAAGACATCTTATTCTGTCATCAAACCTGTCATCTTATTCTCCTGATAATATTGCCTTCAATTCAGGGCTAACAATCATAAAAGTAAATCATACATTAAGACAATAGCCTGCCTTACTGGTGATATCTAATTTTTCTAGATTTTTGGCTAGCTTCTTGATAATATCCTTTGAATAAATCAGATACCTAAACAATATTTAAATAAGTGATTTCAAAACAATAATAATAAAAAAATTAATGGCATATATGAATACTTTTTGGGGGAGTGATTTTTTTTATTTTTTCCCAAGTTCCAAAATATTCAATGATTTACGTATATGTTTATTATTGTAAACCTCATCAATTAAACAGGAATGCTTGATTTAATTTTTTTTGTATATTACAATGTTTTAAATTAATATTTTAAATAGTGTAATAATAATTATTTTGCTGAATAACTAAGTTCATGATTGAAAATATGAAATCCCCTCTCCAAAACACACACCTCCCCACACACACAATAATTATTAGCTCCTGTTCCTGTTGAGTTTTTCCATTACAGAATGCAACAAAATAAAACATTTTTGTTGAAAAAAAATTATGTAATATGTATATTTAAATTCTATTAAATAAACCCAAAAATAAGAGTCTTGTTTGGGTTCTTTTTTCTTCTATTCTTTACCTAGTACATAATATTGAGATAAGACATCTCTTACCTGAATTTTTCAGGAATGTTTTCGCAGGATCCAATGGAAGTTATTGCATATTAAAAAAATTAAAAATTAAAATATTAAAATAATGAAAATTGTATATTAATTTACACGAGTGATTATCTGTTGCAGTTTTTATAAGACCGTCTTCCTCAAACACTATGTGATGGTTAATAAAAATGAAATTTTGCTTGTATATATATATATGTGTGTGTTTATAATGGAATTATTTCAGTCATGACTGAGGATGCGGGATCCTGCAAAACTACTTTCATAAAAAATTAAGGTAAGATATGTCTTATCTTAATATTCTACATTAGTGGTCTATTTAATAGCATTTAAATACAATCTAGCAGTAGAGAAGAGTAATATGAATCTTAAAAAAATTAATTTCAGTAAAATAATTACATTTATATAGGTGATCCAAATTGCTTGGCAATCTCTCAGAAGATGATTTTTAGGTTCGGAATAAAATAACTCTGTAGAACAAAAATTCTAGTTAACTTTGTAGAGAATTTAATTCTGAGAAAGTTGATGTAACGACTATTAAAATTAAACACAAATTTGAGAAGTTCAGCATTAATAAAAACGAAACTCACAAACTGGATCAGAAAAGTGATAACGATTTTAAACAGAACAATTTTCATGCAAATACTAAAAATGATAAAAGTAAATTTGAAAGACATCTTTCTAAAACATTAAAAATTTTTATCTTTTTATAATTAAATTTAGTGCCTAGCCCTTGAATATTCATTTGAGCAATGTTTGTGCTGTTATTGTTCGGTTAATCATTCACATTGGGTGATACCACAGATTTAATTTCATTTGGAGAGTGACGGACATGTTGTTAATTTATGATAAAGTAAATAAAAATGGATTGGCTGCTGTGCGTGAATACTGGGAAAATATCCAGATGGAAGAGAACCGGATCATAAACATTTGAGGCTTTGGAGAGGTGAGTTTGAGAAACAGGTATGCTTAAGCCACATGATTCGATACTGGTCGTGAATGTTTTGTGAGAAATGTCACTGAAGAAGCAATATTGAATACAGTACATGTATCTCTCACCTCAACCACCAGAAGGTACTTGATCACTTTCATGATTCGCGATCAAGTATGTGACGAACGTTACGGGAGCAACAATTGTACCCATTCCATACAAAACTTGTACAAGAGTTATTACCACCAGATTTTGATAAACGGATGAAATTCTGTATGTGGCTAATTAGAAAATGTGAATATCATCCCGATTTCCTAAGTAATATTCTAATTACTGATGAATCCTCTTTACAAGAAATGGCATTGTAAATTATCAAAACACTCACACTTGGACAGAAGAAAATCCCCATGAGACTGCTACAAGTCATCTCTAATGCACTTTTTCATTTAATGTGTGGTGTGGCCTTCTTTGTGATAATCTCATAGGCCCTTGGTTGGATTAAGATATTAGTCTATTTCGCTTGTATTAGCACACAAGAAGAATTGAGACATCGTATAATAGAAGCTGGAACTACTGTTAGGAATAATAATGATGCTATTCGACGTGCCAGCTAGTATGGATTCGCTGAGCTGAACTATTCATTGAACAGAACGGTGGCTACATTGAACAACTGCTTTGAAGAAATGTTTGTAGAATCAAGTAACCATTTTTGTATTTAATAATTTTTAGAAGAAAACCAAAAAGTATGTAATTTTTATTTTTTAAATCTATTTTTTTATTCATTTTTTTTCTTTATTTAAATTATACTGTTCAAATATTGATGAAAATTGTTCTATTTAATATTGTACCACTTTTCTGATCCAGGCTTGTGTGTTTTGTTTTTTTGTTAAAGTTGAACTTCTCAAATTTGTGTTTAAATAGACATTATACAGAAGTAATATCAATTTTTTCAAAATTAAATTCTCTACAAAGTTAACTAGAAATTTTTATTTGTTTATTGGTAAATTAACAAAGTTATTTTATTCCAAAAGTATATTTCTGGCAAAACCTTTTCATGTTTTATCCTTATTCTTAAAACCTAAGCAGGATAGAAGTCTGGGACTACTTTTATCCAATTTCTTAGGCAGAAAGCCATCACCAAATTTACCCCTCGATTTGTACCCCAAAAAAATTTTTGTACGGTTTAATTTCACAGAAAGCAGGACTAAACATTTCGCAAGCCGAAACTTGCTAACTAACCGATTTCTGACCTGTATTTATGGACTTCTTTTCTTATTTTTGGCTATAGAATAATTTTCTGAGGGATTGCGTTCAATTTGGAATCACTCTGTATAATATATATATGTGTATATATATATACACACTCGCACTATTAAAAAAATTGTCTGCATTATAATTTTTTCTATCTTCTCAGACCAGACATTTTTGTCCCTATGTGACATGGAGTTATTATTTTGTGATTCAGATATAACTTTAATGTAATTATGTCTCCCATAACAATTACAAAAGATGAGAAATAGCATAAATCTAACTTCTCAACAGATAATCTGAGTGTTTATTGAGCACAAAAGGTCTGTTCTGACCTCTACAATAATGTTAAAGAAATAAAAAATTAAGAGAGATTGTGTAAACAATATGGAGAATTAAAAAAATAACTAATAGAAAAACTATATGTGTCAAGGCTGCTTTTCATCAAACACTTCAATTTTATTTATAGTGGGGGAGATGAATATATTATGTTTATTATTTCACTGAATTGAATTGTTGTTTTTCATATGTAGCACCATATGAATTCATACTATTGACCAATTACTCTGTGTTTTGTTGATTGGTATATTTTTAGTTTTTGCTGATTACTATGTCTAAATATTTTGGTAATCTGCTTTAATGTGAGGATCAATGAAGTTCACCTTTTGATTGACAGTGACGTGAATATACAGATGATTCAGGAGCAAAGTGAAATAATATGGGAACTGATTCTAGAGCTTGAATTAAGGAAATTTCATAAAAACATGTCTGAAATTGCTTTGTTATCGAGTAATGGTTAGGGAAAAATTTCCCTCGGATTTCAGATCTGATGAAATGACGACATACTGAAATTTTTAAAGCGTTATAAAATTAGTAAACTTCATCGTTTCTTACTTTTTGTCACCTGAAAAATCAATTAAAATCGGTCCCAGAATTGCATCTCCCGTAGTTTTTATGATATGAAACGTAAAACAGAAAAATTCGGTGACGAAAAACCATTTTTTTTTTAGGTTTGAAGTACAATAACTTTGTTAAATGACCAATAAATGCAGAAACTATTATCAAGTAGAGAATTTAATTCCTAGAAAGTTGATGTTACGTCTAGGAAAAAAAATCAATTTTTATTGTTAAAAACAAAACGGAATAACACTAACAAAAAAATGTTTTAAAAAAATTACAAACGAACAGCCGTTTTTAATTTTTGCGTTAAATTTTGTTCTGGTGCACCGGGCGTTGTAGTGGTTAACTTTTTGTCGCAAATCAGTTGTGTAACAGGTGAGTTTTGAAGTCGAAGGTTCAGAGGTACGAATCTTAATAAAAGCAGTTATTTTTATGTAAGCCATCTGGTTGGTCTTGTGGTGATTGCTTCTTCCCAAATCAGCTGATTTGGAAGTCGAGAGTTTCAGCGTTCAAGTTCTAGTAAAGGCAGTTACTTTTATATGGATTTGAATACTATATCATGGATACCGGTGTTCTTTGGTGGTTGGGTTTCAATTAACCACACATCTCAGGAATGGTCGAACTGAGACTACACTTCATTTACACTCATACATATAATCCTCCGAAGTAATAACTGAACGGCGATTCCCGGAGTCTAAACAGAAAAAAGAAAAGTTATTTTTATACAGATTTGAATATTAACAATGTATACCGGTGTACTTTAGTGATTTCGGTTCAATTAACCACACATCTCAGGAATGGTCAGCCTGTCTGGACCAAGACTACACCTCATTTACATGTTATACATATCACCCTCATCTCATTGAGCTGTGAAGGGGGATTTTTTATTGTTCACTAATGGAACAGATTGCAACTTTCACGTTTCTATGAAGTTTAAAAAATTTATTAATAATATAAGTTTTATTTTTAATAATAAAAGTTGATTTTTATTTTGTTTTTCATAGACTTTGTTGCATCAAGTTTCTCAGGATTAAATTTTCTATAAGTTTAATATTAAAATTTAAGCATTTATTAATCATTTAATATAGTTATTGTACTTCAAACCTAAAAACACACGTTTTGCGTCACCGAATGCTTTTGTTTTACGCTGGATATCATAAAAACTACGGGAGATACAATCCTGGGACCGGTTTTTTTAGATTTTTTCATAAGAAACAAATCAAATTTAACCCTTATCTAATTAAAAAAATTTTAGTACGACCTTATTTCACCAGGGGAACTGAAAATCCAGGCGAAATTTTTCGCTGGCCATAACTTGATAAAGCGTTTTCAGACATATATTTCTGTGAATGTTTTTCTTTATTTATTCTATAATTGGTTCCCAAATTATTTCCCTTTCCTCCTGAATCACTCTGTATATATCATGTTATGCAAGTGCATTACATCTCCTCCACAAATGTGAAATCATCACTGATCCTAGACCTAGCATAGTAGTATATTAATGTAAGAAGGGTATTGACAGTATGATTTGCGACTTTATTTTCTCTAAATATTCTTCTAAAAATCTTCTTTTTTTTTGATGTAATATCACATTGATTGTTGTTCCTTGTGGAAATGCTTTATTCTTTATTCTCTTCCACATAATCCAAAAAATATATGTCAATTTCAAGGTTATGCAAAAGATTAAAAACAAACATAAATGTCAGAAAACAGAGATTCTATTTTTATTCCATGAGATATTTAACACGTAAACAACTAAACTATGCAGTTTTCATCAATTCTAAAAGAAAATTACATATTGTAATTTTTAACAACCTTTCTAAACAACAGAATATTTTGAAGAATTGAGCTGCAGATGACAAGAGTTAGTAAAAAATATGTGGAGAATAATTACTGAATAAATATTTATATAAATGTAATTGCACAGTTAATACATTTCAAACCAAATGAGTGATACAAATAATAGAAAGTAGATAACATTATGACACAAGGTCTGAACAAGAAGTACGGAACGTTAGGCCAAAAAAAAAAAAAATAAAAGTAGCTTACCTGCATATTTGAACAGCTTTCTTTCAAAGTACACCCCTTCTGAGTTGATACACTCCATCCAAGAGTTCTTCTATTGTTAGAAACATTTTCTGTAGTCTGTTTTTGGAATATCCAACAGGAGCTTTGTCAAATTTATTTTTATTTCTTCTTTTTCTTATACCTTTGAATGCCAAAGTACCTTAGAAAAATGGCAAAGTCCTATGGCTTAGAAAATGCTTAAAGTTGCACTAACCTATACTCACGGAGAAGGGAGGCTGCTGAACTTATGTAATGCTGGTTTTTACTAGAAAAATGGATGAGTTGCAATCTGTGGGCAGGAAGATTGTCATGATGAATCAATCAGTTGTCACTTTGCACAGCTGTGATCATTCATGTCTTAATAGCACCCTCACTTTGATCAATAATCAGCTAGTTCTCCTTGTTGACACTTCAGGATACTCTTTTAATATTAAGACATATACTCTATTTAAGGTGTTTTTAGGTGGAACAACAAAACCATCAAGTTTACCCCCTTATATGATGCCTTAAAAATTTCAGTACAACCTCATATCATTCGGGTGAAATTCTTCGCTAGCCATAACTCGATAACAAAGCATTCAGATTTGAAAATCTGAAAAACTTGAAAGATCAGAAAAGAACACATTTCAGTATGTGTTCTTCATTATATTCAAGAAGAATTACAGCTTAGGGGCTGAAATAAACAGTCAACATGAACTTCATGTTGAATGATCACATTGCTTCATGACAGCAGCCCCTTCATTCAAGAACACTATGGTGTTTTCCACTAAGATGACTCGCTCTTTATCTTTGCCTTAGGATTGTAATCGTAGACCCAGGACTTATTTCCAGCTATGGTTTTATTCAAAAACTGGAGTCATTGTTATTGCAATTCAGTATTCAAGTGAAATGTGCAGATGGTTTTCTTTTTAATCAGAAGTAAATAAGCTCTGTATGAATTTTGAAGTGACGTAAGTACATCCAAAGATCACCAGTTAGAATTGATTGCATAAAACCAAACAAAGCTTCCATTTCACTTTCAATCGTTGTAATTGTTATTCTATGATTTTCCTTCACTAATCTTCAAACGTTTTTGATTTTTTATACTTTTGCTGGTTGATGGCCTGCTAGAGCATTTGTAACTCTCAAATGTTGTTCAAAATGATTTTATATTGATATATCCCTCCTTAATGTGATCAGCACTCACATTACCAAAAGCCATTTTATGAAAAAAGGATGCATGTCGGTATATCATGACAGGCTTGGCAAGGATCGCAAAGTGAAGCTATCTTACATAAAAAAAATGCACTCACTATAGAACAAGATCACATGCATTACTAGTTCCTAAATTTATACAGCAGTTGGTGTGAAAAAAGATCAAATACGTTTTGATCACATCTTATATTACATGAGAATTTTAAATTTGAAAAATTCTTTACAAGTAATCTTATGTGAACTGAATTCTCACAGTAATTATATCTAGTTTAAGAAATTTGTTGTCTATTATTTCATAGTATTACACTTATTTACTGAGGAAAATAGGAGTATAATAACTGATTAACACGTATAATAGAGTTGGACAAATAATAAAACAAAAGAGTATTTTGTTAAAAGTGTACTTGATGAAACAAAACAAAAAAAAGAAACAATTTGAAAACAATAATTTGAGTAGTATACTTTTCTTCATTAACTTCTAAGCTATTAACTGTCATGTATTACATCAGATTTTTAGGTAAAGAAAAAAGCAAAATTCTGTCATACCAGATCAGGTGAGAAAAAATTTAATTTTATTCATCTTATTATCACTAATAAATGCCATCAAAAATGTAACATATCATAAAAAATTTGTTAAACATATTGTCTAACCCACCAGATTTGTCTGGTGTGATCCAGTGATAAACTCCTCATAGCAAAAAATAATGTTTAACAGCTGATTTTCAAAGTCAAAGGTTCTGAGGTTCAAATCCTAGGTAAAGGTGAGTTCCTTTTATTTGGATTTGAATGCTTGGCAGTGGATAGTGGTGTACTTTGGTGGTTGGGATTCAGTTAACCACATATCTCAGGAATGGTTGATCTGAGTCTGTGTACTAGACTACACAGCATTTACAAGTTGTACATATCTTAGTGAGCCCAACTTCTTGGAAAGAAATTTCTGAATCCCAGAAGGCTCAACTGATATCTACTTCAGTAGATATTGATTATATTCCAGAAGAATCAAATGCTGAACCTCATCTCATCACACAAGCAGAACTGAGCGACCTAATTTGTGATTTGTATTTGTCAAAAAAACATGCAGAACTCCTAGGTTCATACCTTAAAGAATGGAATTGATTAAACAAGGATACTAAATTTCAGTATTTAGAAATTGAAATGAAAATTGAAGAGATGGTTTAATTTGTTCCTGCCATGATGTTAAGGATTTAATGTCTGAACTGGACATTGAATATTTTATTCATGATTGGCATTTATTTATAAACTCATCAAAAAGAAGCTTAAAGGCAGAATTGTAGCATAATTTGAATAAGTTTTCTTCTATACATAGCACATGCTGTAGGAATGAAAGAAACATATGAAAGTACGTCAAAAATTTTAAAAGCAATTAATTATGACGAACACTCATGGTGAATCATTGCTGAACTGAAAGCAGTAGGGCTTATTCTCACTCTCAAGAGTGTTTTTATAAAATATATGTGTTTCTTGTGTGTGTGTGTATGGGATAGTCAGGCTACAGATAAACACTACACAGTTAAAGACTGGGCAAAAAGAAATCAGCTTACCCGAGGAAAGGAAAATGTTTTAATATTCCCCTTGTCGAAGCAGATCGTATTATTTTACAACTTCTACAAGTAAAACTAAGCCTGATGATGAATTTTGTAAAAACATTAGATAAAGATGGAGATGACTTTAAATATTTAGCTGAGGTTTTTTCACAATTAAGTGAAGTCAAATTAAAAGAAGTATTCATTCGGCTACAAATAAGAAAATTAATTTGTGAAAATATTTTGACAGCAAATTGAATGCTAAAGAATTAGCAGTGTGGAAGTCATTCAAAAATGTTGTTACTGGTTTTCTTGGAAACAAAAAAGCTGAAAACCATGATCAGCTTAAAAATGAAATCTTAGTGAACTACAAAGATTTAGGCTGCAGAATGTCATTGAAAATTAATATTTTACATTCTCATTTGGACTTTTTCCCTTTAAACTTGGTTGATATCAGCGACGAACAAGGAGAAAGGTTCCACCAGGATATATTGCAGATGGAACAATAAACGGTCTGTTTATAAATCAGGATTAAAGTAAGAGTGTGGTTAGATTATGGATTGAAAATAGAGTTGTTTGGGAAAAGAACATGAGGTTTGGTATTTTTAAGATATATTATTTACTTTTTAATAATTATTTATCTTTTACTATTTTAATTACAATTTAATCACAATTTTCTTTATCTGGTGTAATAGATCATACCAGATTGTGCCCCAATTTCTAGGTCGATTAAAAGAGCAGATTGCAAATGGTTCAATTCATTTTCCCCGATAGTAACTGGGAATCATAAAATAAAAGATCAAGGCAAGTAGGATGAGTCTATGAGTGACTACTGCTGGATGATAAAAAGAGAAGACTTCACTAAACATAAAACGAAAATAAGAACAACTCAAAAGATTCATGTAATGTACTATATTTTAAGTGTTTAAAAGATTTTGAAAGATTCATGCTATTAATAATAATAAAAAAAAAAACATATGTACTTGTTTTTTTTTAATTTATGATAAAAATTACATGTATAATAATTTAATTAAATATAAAATAATGTAGGTAAACAGATAAATTCATAAATAACTAATTGTGCATTTATATTTTGTAATCAATCGTACTCTAATGTAAAAAATTAACTGAAATAAGTACAAAACTGTGCCTAAAAAAATTATATGTATATATAATTAATAATATGTAAAACAATATAATTTTTTTTTAGAATAACATTTTATCATTGGTCCATTGTTACTAACGTTTTCCACTCTACACATAAAAATATTTATACAACTTATAACTTGGACATCCTTTCATCAAACACAAATATACAAAAAAAGTTGCCTACTTCTAATTTTTTAAAGAATTTGTTCTTTTATGAGTAATTATTGCATTATATCTAAATATTTTAGTGCGGTGTTTTTGTTTTCATAATTTAGTTTGGGATCACCAATATTTATAAATCAAACGTAAACATTCTGAGATATAACAATTTTATATTTTGTTATCGAGAAATCTTCATTACTTTTTTGAGTGTTA
The DNA here is from genome assembly GCF_047948215.1 of Lycorma delicatula. Classification (NCBI taxonomy): domain Eukaryota; kingdom Metazoa; phylum Arthropoda; class Insecta; order Hemiptera; family Fulgoridae; genus Lycorma; species Lycorma delicatula. Next base: position 188,674,161 of record NC_134455.1, read on the forward strand.
TAATGTTATCAAATTATGATTGAGTATTATGGTAATACAGATGGAACTCATCTGTTATTATACAAAATATCTTTTAAAAGGTACTTTTAATCTATCTAAATTCAAAATTACATTAATTTTTGTAACATTGCAAAACAATATACAATAAAGTATGTATTAACTCTGATAAATTTTTCTTTTATTTTGAAAATGTGGACGGTCTGTTTATAAATCAGAATTAAAGTAAGAGTGTGGTTAGATTATGGATTGAAAATAGAGTTGTTTGGGAAAAGAACATTTGGTTTGATATTTTTAAGATATATTATTTACTTTTTAATAATTATTTATCTTTTACTATTTTAATTACAATTTAATCACAATTTTCTTTATCTGGTGTAATAGATCATACCAGATTGTGCCCCAATTTCTAGGTCAATTAAAAGGGCAGATTGCAAATGATTTAATTCATTTTTCCCGATAGTAACTGGGAATCATAAAATAAAAGATCCTAGACTTAGGTGGTCGTAATGTAATGGTATGTAAGGCTGATCAAACAAGGGATTATACGTTACTCATTAAATACCATACATTATGTAGTTACTTAAATACATATTTTACTTTTGATAGTTATGTGAAATTAAGTAAACTCTGCTATACTGGCATGAACTTTAGGGTTAGGTTTTCTCAAAATTTTAAATACCTTAATAAAAAATTGAATAAATGAACAGTCTTTAGAAGGCAACCATCATTGCATAAACTACTCTTATATTAGCTAATTACATACATAAGATCTAATCAGAGTTACTCATGAAAATAGTCTGATACAATTAAAAATTTTGTCAAGTGAAAAGAATATTGATGTAATATTATTCAGACATTGAATGGAAAGGAGGGGGTAGTTGTGGATCATTTAGAACAAATAAGCATTGTTGTCTGGAACAGTTAAGAAAGCAAGGAAAGAAAAATGATGACTTGTGGGAAAAGATAAGTTGAATAAATGCATAAAGGCTATGTTAGCCCATATGTTGTAAAGGATCAAAACAGAAGTAATTCTATCATTTGGTTTTGTTCCATTTCATAATAAAACCTGATTATAATGGCAGTATTATTAATAATAATAGTGTAAGTTTGTTCTTTCAAAAGAATTATAATTTTAATAGGATGTAATGTTGTTCATGTAGAGAATGCTTAATTCTATTTGTGTATATGTGTATGTTTTTTTAATGTTTACATTTGGTGGAATGTAATAAGTGCAGTGATTATCATAATTAAGTTAATCAAAACTCCTATGAAGAATGATATTGATCGAACAGATCGGACATGTAAACAACAGTATGCAACAGTGTGCACAATCCTTGCAATTGCGTAAAATCTGAACATCATCAATGCAAAGACTGCATTTGGATCTGCCAGAATGAAGATAATTCCAGACATGAAAAATATTGGAAAATTTTCCAGATCGTTTTGATGAGCTCTGAAACAAAATAATAAAACGTAATGCTAGTTTTGTTTTTGATAGTTTTCTAACTCATATTTTTTAATATAGTAATTAGTTGTCAATTAACCCAGGGGATATACTCTTTAGCTAAATTTTAAACAATCTTCATAGACATTTTGGGATCATGTGCAGTAGGTAGGAAATATTAACTGTAGGTGACTAATACTGAATCCATCAGGTTGGTCTAGTGGTGAATGCGTCTTCCCAAATCAGCTGATTTGGAAGTTGAGATTTCCAGTGTTCAGGTACTAGTAAATTCAGTTATTTTTATATGAATTTGAATACAAGATTGTGGATACTGGTATTCTTTGGTGGTTGGGTTTCAGTTAATACACATCTCAGGAATGGTCAAACTGAGACTACACTTCATTTACACTCATACATATCAACCTCATTCATCCTCTGAAGTAATACCTGAATGGTAATTCCTAGAGGCTAAACAGGAAAAAAAAAGAAAAGGTGACTAATACTAAAGATACTAGGGTCGATTAGAAAGTTCTTGGACTGACACAAAGATAGCCCAATAAGACCAAATGACTGTGGATATTTGTCAAGTATGATCCTTTAGATGATGTGCTGCAAAGTTTCAGGCGTGTGCATTTAGTTGGTTGTGGTGTTCGAGAAAACCAAAGAAGTTTTAACATTTTCTGAAAAACAGTTAAAATTGAAGTTTGAGCTATTATAAAGTACTTTTTTTTAAACAGTTTAACCCTGATGGATATACAACAGAAGTTTGATTTCATTTTAAACAATTTTTTGCCTTCATTTTCAACTTTAAAAAAGTGGACTATTGAATTTAAACATGGAGGTTATTTAGACATCTTGGTTGTACATTCGTTCAAGGTGATGAAGGCTCAGAACATGTCAAATCAGTGTTCGTGTTAAAATGCAAACTTACTGACATTGCAAATTACTCGATAGTCTGTTTGTGTCCACTACATTTTACGCAATGTTTTGGGCATGAAAGGGCTTTCCACTCAAAAAGTGCCGCATTTGTTAACAGTCTACAAAAAACACATTTGAATGAACACTTTCAAGGATGTTTAGAGTTATTTAAACATGATTCCGAGTTTTTATGATGTTTTCATCCAACAGTGGATGAATCATGGACTCACCATTACATGCCATAGACCAAACAGAAGTCAGTGGGAGGAAACAGAGGAAAGTGGGTCAAAGCAAGTGAAAACGATACCATTCTCAGGAAAACTCATTGGTATGGTTTTTTTTTATTATTGTGGGTGATGATCATAAGTCTATGTAGAAAAATGTAAGACAACCCACCAGGTTGGTCTAGTGGTGAATGTGTCTTCCCAAATCAGCTGATTTGAAAGTTGAAAGTTCCAGCATTTAAGTCCTAGTAAAGGCAGTTCCTTTTATATCAATTTGAATACTAGATCGTAGATACCGGTGTTCTTTGGTGGTTGGGTTCCAATTAACCACACATCTCAGGAATGGTTGCTGAGATTGTACAAGACTTCATTTATACTCATACATATCATTCTCATTCATCCTCTAAAGTAATACCTGAACGGTAATTCCCGGAGGCTAAACAGGAAAAAGAAAGAAAGAAAAATGTAATTCAGTCATGGTGGAATATTATACTTCATTACTGGACTTATTACTATTCAAGTTAAATGTCCATTTGGTAAAAAAGAAAGTGTTTTTTCACCACAGTAATGCAGTTGCACACTTATCTTGGGTTATTGCTGTAAAACTGCATGATTTTAAGTGCTTCGAAATGCTTCCAGATGTGCTGCATTTGGGTCCCAGCGATTACTTCCTCTTCCCCAAACCTGATGAAATGGCTCGCTGAATGAAGATTCATTTCAATGATGAAGACGAAGTTTAGATTACGTTTATTTTGTACAGTTGGACAGATAAAATTATACTAAGGTATTAAAAAGTTGGAAAGTTGTTCGTCTGAATGTATCAGATTGCAAGGTGCAGAAATCATGATGAAAGGATCAGATTTTGCAGAAATGATTGGGTTTGCTGTTCCACAGATAAAAGGAAACTGCCCCTGCATTTGCTTGGAGAAATCAAAGGAAGCTATTGTAAAACCTTGATCACAGTACCTCATCACAAACACAGAGTAATTATTAAAAAGATAGAAGAGATACTCTTTGTACCAAGTTAAAAAAAAAAAAAATTAAGGCGTTAATGAAAATTATGTGAGCATTTATTAGTTGTACAGAGTTAGTTAATTGAAGAGATGCAGAAAATTCTGATGCATTTATTTTTAATCCTTCCATAAATAAATATTTATTATTCCCAACTGACCTGCATTACTATTTTTTGAAACAAAGTATTTCATTTTTTCTTGTTTATTGTCCATGTTTCTGTATCACACTCTTCAATTGTATTACTACTAACAAATTTTATCAATGATAAATTTTTGTATTCTTTCTCTCCACATACACTCTTAATTTTCCCTCTTATTTTGGTATTTACATAATTTTTCACTTGTCCATGTTTAATTTCATGGTATACTTTCTCTTGCTGTTCATATTATTTCCATAAATATCTTCTAGTTTTTCTTTACTTTGTATAATTGTTACTTAACTGTATAATTAAATGTTTTCATTATCTTATCCCTCAGACAGGTAATTCCATCCAATTTAAGATATGCTTAAGTATGTAATCCTTTATCAGCATACCACGTGATAGAATTTTCTGTAACTCAGTTTCTGTAATTAGATATTTTCTGTAATCAGCTGATATCTGTAAATATTAAACAGAAATTGTGATATTCAACAAACTTGGCTTTTCCCCTCTTCTTAAACATACATCTTCTGTTTCTTCATCTTCTGTTGTAATTTGCATTCTCTGTTTCCTGTGTAGTTTCTTATTAAAAATCAGTTTCCAATCAGTATTCAATTTTTTTTTCATTATAATTTTTTTTTTTTATTAGTTTCAGTTAATTCTGTTGAGGGTCTCTTTTAATTAAATTTACATACTTCTTTCTTTAACTCAAGCATTTTTTTGCAGTATTCCATTACTTGTCTGTCTTCTTGGTAAAATAAAACTGTCATACAATACTCCTTTTTTTATTTTTAATATTACTCTTACTAGAGTATTTGCAGCATGTGGTAAGAGAGGTAGCATGTGGTAACATTATAGTCCTATAAATTTTACAGCAGAAAGTTACAGAATTTCTAATGGTCTATATAACTGCTGAATTAAAATAAAATGTGTAACTGAATAAATAAATGTATAAAAAAAAACTCATATGAAATGAGTATAATTTATACATAAAAATTAATGCCTAAATAGAATATTTTAGTATCTATTACCATGTAAAATTATGCTTATTAATGAATTTGTCAACACTATAAAGAAAAACTTTAATTTAGTGAAAGGAGTTATCCATGTTACAAATCAAACTGTTGGCAAGAGATATAATTAGAACAGACCACTGCTGACCAATAAATACCTATGGCATATTTTAAAAGTGCAGCCAATATTGTTAAAATTCAGTGATTTATTGAGATCAATTTATTAAATATTGGTTTACCTGTTGGGATTTTATCTTTAATTCTGTTTCTTCTTCAGTTCCAGGAACTTCTTGATGTGCTGTGAAATTATTTCATTGTATGGGAGTACAGTTTACTGCCTTACCCAGGACACTATGTGTGTTAATTTTGTCTAATATTTATCTGTTTGTTGCAATCTTAGTATAGCTTTTTTAATACAAAAATTTATAGAAAGAGTTCATTTTAAAGTTAATGAAATTAATCTGTACGTGTTCTTTTCATCTGATCAAATGCTTTGTTTGTAGTTGCATTTATATCATGTATGTTGTGTTACATATTGTATTAATCAGTGTCTTAATTTATGAAATTTTGTATTCAATTTTATATATTACAAGCGAGATCATTTTATCATGCATGATATTATATGCTATAATTCCACTATGGACTATAATACAAAGATACTCACATTAGATTTGATTCAGGAATGTAGCTATGCTATCATAGGACAACCTTTGTATGACATCAGGGCTGATGGAGTTCATCTCAAAAAATATTATACAAAGGGTTTGAACCTGCATTCAGGAAAAAGATGGACATTTCAAACACTTGTTGTAAGACATTTCTAGTTGTGCATGAATCCAATCAAATCAAATCATAAGTAAGTGTTTCTGTATTGTAGTACATATTGAAATTATAATGTATAATATCATGATGTGCATGATAAAATGATCTCACTGTAACAAATTAAGCCTCAAAATTTCTTCTGATTGTATATGACAATTTTCATTTTGTGAATTAGTTTTATAACAATGAAGAATAACTTAGAAAATTAATATAAAAGCATTTTCATATTTCTACAAAAATTAACATTAAATTACAAAATTAGAGAAGTATATATTTATGTTAAACATAACTTTTCAAGATAGTTCCTATGGTTTTTGACACACTTCTGTCATTGCACAAACTTCTTTATATCATCAGAAATTTTTTTTTTGAAGTTATACTGCTTTTGGCGCGTTAGGAGAAACTGATCAGAGTGTACTTTCATCAAGTTACGGAAGTTGCGCGCGCCGATGTAACACACCATGTGCAGATTTGCACAGCTCCAAGTGGAACAGTGTGCACGCACATGCGTGTACTGTCTAATACAGTCAATCGTTCAATGGAATTAAGGGATTAGTACGTGTTGAAAACATAAGATATTGAGTCGTAATAAATATATATTTATACACACGATTTTTGAAGATGGTTATTTTAATCTGTGAATAATATTGTTCATATTCGATAACTTTATTTATATTGCAACCTATATTTATTTATTTATTTTTTTATGAAAATTGTGTATCAAGATTTGAGGTTATATTTATGTAAGTATTATTTTTTATGAGTAAAATTATATTTTTTAATGACACAGAAAGTAGCACACATTAGATAAATTCTTAATTTTGAATAAATAATTTTAAATTTACCAAAAACAAAATTTTTGATAAAATACACTGTTATAAAATAAAACTATTTGTATCATATTTTTCATATCATAAGCCGCTGATAACACTTGTGCCTATTCAATTGTCATCCGACAAATTAATGAAACTAAATTAATCAAAATATATTCGATAAACTTTGTTTTGTATGACAACAAATACTTCCAATACTTTTTACACGGTATAAAATAAATATTATTCAAATTAAGTGTTATTATTTAAACTTTTATTCATGGTATTTAATGACGTCTTTCAATCGTTTGATTCAGTTCAAATTTGTTTGAATGGGTAAAAAAATTATTTTTTTATTCACGCCAAAGAAGTATTAATTCTTACGTGCGTACATAAGTACACACGAACCTTTTCTTTGTTTGATCAACAAACCAAGCATGAACTACTTATTTCATTTCTGGGTCAGAGGAGAAACAACGTCCTCTTAATATCTTTTTAAATGGAACAAACATTTGACAATCTGAAGGTGTGCGATCAGAACTGTGTGGAGGGTGAAAAAAAATTTGATTGTCTGAAGGGTTTCAATCATATGAGCAGAAATATGCAGTTAGGCATTGTCATGCAATATAACCAGCTATTTACAGTTTTCCTTGGTTGTAGGTTCGAATTGCAGGCTTCATCTTTTCAAAAGTCTTCGCTGCAACAAGCACTACTTATTCTTAAGCTCCTTTTCTGATACTGTTCCAGTGCTATCCTTTTGAGTTCCAAAAAAATGTTGACTTCAATTCTTCTATTGATGGTTAAATTTTGTACTTTATTCTGTTTGGAAATTGTGGATGTTTCCATTCCATGCTCAGCCTTTTACTTCCTGGCTCAAAGTGTTCTTCTTATGAACTCAGAGCACTAGTATTAAGTGTATTACTAACAATTTGTAAATTTATACACTGTTAAGATCCCTTATGAATTGAATAATAAACAGTACTTCCACCTATTTAATCATTAAAGTAATAGATAACATTTTAAAAATAAAAGTGATGTTACCTATTATTTGTAGTATGAAAAAATGGTTCTAAAGTGGTGGAATAAAGTACACAGATTAAACAAAGAAGAAGAAAAAACAAACATAATTTTAAATTATAAATAGTAGTTAACAAATATATTGGTTTAGCAGATCAAACTATTGATACAATTAAATATTTACTTTCTTATTCAAAATAAAAAAAAAACAAGGAAATGGATTTCATAAATACAGCAATATTTTTATGTACAGAACAGCAAAATTATGTGCTATTCAAATATAAATTATTTTAATTTAAAAAAAACTATAGGAAATCCTGTATTATTCATTAAATCTAGTAATGTTCATACATGACTTTGAACAAAAAGTCATCAATAGAAAAAATAATACATGTAATCTTTTACTATGATGCTGGTATGTAAGTAACATTTTAGTAATGTAGGGGTTGTTTTAAACAGTGTACAATTTGTAGCATATGATGTTTAACTTACAAGTGGATAAATTTTTCATTAATGTATTTGGCAGATGGTAACACTGTATAGGTTAGTTGCACATGTAGTTAAAGTAACCTTCTTGGTCACAAGTCATTTCAGTATCCATCCTTTGTGTTGTATAAGCTCTGTAGTTTATTTTTAAGATGAGGATGAGTTAATTGTTGAGTTTATTTTGCCAATAATTCTTTTAAAGCATGTGTAAGATAAGTTTCATCTAAAATCTCTTCAGTCTATAGATCTATTTAAGTAGTGTCATTTTAGAAACATAAATGTTGTGTGACTAGGAAAACACATCGTCAGAAATTGTTAACTGTGGAAAGTTCTTGACAAAATAAATTTGCTGACTCAGAAAATCTATGAAAGTTATTCTCACAGATTGGTTTGTTGGTAGCTACTGCTTTTAGTTTATATAAAGCTTAAAACTGGATGTTTGTTTATTGGATCGGAGTGCATGAATTAAAAGAATCAAACCATGAAAAATGTTTACAATATTGATAATGGTACAGACTTTTGTTGATGAAAGTGGCATTTAGCTGCTAAATATTGTCATTTTAGTGTGAGACTTGATTTATCTGATTGACTATGTGAAAAGTTAAACAGTTGAATATGGCATAATGAAATTAATGATATCTTTTATAAAGAATCACACATATGCCCATTAACACAACATGCGCGCATGCATACACACACACACACACACAGAGAGAGAGAGAGAGAGAGAGAGAGACACACACACACACGCACATATAACATAATAGATACATACATACATATAGAATAGAGACAACATACACATAATAGATATACAACGCATAGATACACACGAACAGAAGATTGATATTAAGTGCAGTGGGCAATCATCTAACCCTGCGTAATAGGTCCTTCACTTTTTTATGAAACTACATATGCCAAAGTTTTACTTTGACTTAATTAGCAGTTTAATGCACTGTAAGGCAGAAAATTAATGAGAAATTATTTCAGCAACATTACACTATTACTGTTACAATAGTTTTGTGATAATTTTTTTTATTTCAAAATATATTGTGGTTGCTTGGATTTCCAGATATACCCCACCGTATAATTTCTTTTAGAAAATTAAAAATTGTAATATTTTAAAACAGTTTTGATATATATCACAATATTTGAACATTGCCATTTTAAAAATTATAAGAAGTGGCTGAAATTTTCATGAAGTGGGTAAAAGCCTGCACTGGAAGAGAAAAATCACTTCCAGTGTCTGTTATAAAAAATGTAGGCAGTCTGAATTTTTTGTGAATGGAGTTTCATGTTTTCATAAAAAAAAAATTATATAGCCCTTTGTATCCATTTTGAAAACATTCTCTTTAAACCAGTAATAAATAATAACATATAATTTATAGAATTTTTATTCTATTCTAATTAAATACTTAATTTTTAATAAAATAAATTCATTCAATAAATTATTAAAATTAACTGTTGAAATAAAGAATGTAATGTAATAAGGTTTTAGATGTAAAAGTGATAGTAAACAATAATAATCAATTTATACCAAAATTCAATGTCAAATAACATTAGAATACAATACGTAGAGAATTCAATCACTTGCACACAAATACAAATGATTCATTATTTGTTTCAATTCACAGGCAGATTAAAACAATTAAAGCGGAATTAAAAGATTAATACATCAAACTAAATAATACGAGGGATATCTCTAAAGTAAAGACCGCTGGGAAATTTCTCTCCTTAAGGTTGGCGAACCTGTGTCGTTCATGGCCACGCTAGTAATTTACACACTGCATTGTTGTCTGTAAGATGTTGTAGTATTTTTGATTACGTTAGTTGTTACGTTATAAAATGAATAGGAAAGTCGATGTTGCCGCCGACTGTGAAATACGTGGTAATACGTTTTTTAAACCATTAAAACGTTAAGCCGGATGAAATTCATAGGCAGTTGGTTGCTATGTACGGCGATAACGTAATGAATGAAATAAACGTCCGAAAGTGGTGTGAAAGGTTTAGAAATAACAGAATTAATGGGCACGATGAAGAAAGTTCGGGGAGGCCCTCGATAATCACCGAGTACTTGTTGAAACGCGTCGATGATGAAACCAAAAAAGATCGTCGCTCAACGATTTCCGACCTGGCCCTTTTTTTCCTGATGTTTCAAGAGCTGTTATCAGTCGCATTGTTCACGACCATTTAGTCTTCAGAAAGGTTTGTGCACGTCGGGTGCCGCACGTCTTAACGGAACGTCACAAAAAATACGAATGCCATATGTTTTGGAATTTTTGATGCGCTACACAGAAAAAGGTGATGAGTTCTTTAATTCAATTGTTACCGGCAATGAAACATGGATTTCGTATTACAGCCAGAGAGAAAACGGTAGTCAAGTGAATGGCGTCATCCTCAATCACCAACCAGACCGACTAAGGTCAAGCCACAGCCATTTGGACGCAAACTGATGGCCACACTTTTTTGGGATCGGTTTGGCATACTGCTGATTAATTTTATGCCAGTGGAACGACTATAAATGCAGAAGCCTACAGCGAAACTCTACGTAAGTTACGGCGCGCCATTCATAATCGGCGACTTGGGCGGCTGACCGACGGCGTCGACTTGCCACACGATAATGCACGTCCACATGATGCGGGTCCAACACGTGATTTACTGAGAACATTTGTATGGGAAATTTACGATCACCCACTATATAGTGCGGACTTGCTCCGTTTCATTACCATTTGTATGGGAAATTGAAAGGATTTTTGAGTGGTAAGCAATTCGCGGGTAACGATGAACTTAAAAATGCTGTTAATCAGCGGCTAAATGGACTGGCGGGAGAAGAATACGACGAGGGTATTGAAGCTGGTGTATCGCTACGATAAATGTCTTAATTTATGTGATGATTATGTAGAGAAGTAGTATAAGGTATGCAGTTTAAGAAAAATAAAAAATATTTGTAAATTTTCACAATAAATTTTTTTACAATCAAACGGTCATTAGTTTAGAGATAACCTCTCGTATTTATTTAAAAATTACAATTGAAAATGGGTATGAAGATAATTACGTGAATAGAAGTAATTCATAATGTAAGTACAGTTGTAGCGATAAAAAAAAGAAGCTTTAAATAAATACACCAAAACAAACCAGAATCTTATATTACTTCCAGATATACTTAACACACAGCTTTTAAATAGATTTATAAAAAGGTTCTTTAAAAAATGTTGAGAATAATGGTTTTAAAATGCTTTTATAAACTTTTCATACTGATCAATTACAAGATAAATTTGATTCTGACAGGGTGTTTTAAATAAATGTAGTTAATTCACAAAGAGATTTTCTGTACACTTTTGTGTTTTTAAAAGAAGGAATGATAAAATTTTCAAATGAAGTAGAACATCTTCTAAATACAAAACATGGTTTTATTAACATTGAAAATACTACTGGAGTAGTATCATCTTCTGGTGGACTGAAAGCACCTGAAACTGGTGGAGTGAAAGCATTTAAATATGGAAGGTTCTGGGTTCAAATCCTGGTCAGATACAGAATTTTTTACATGTTACATATTTGTTAATATCACACTCCCATGTTCAGGCTTTAATCTTATCGGTTAATTAATCTACTTTAAAATAAAAATTAATATTTTAGATGCAAATAATGATAAAGTCGTTTGTAATAAATGGTAGATAATGGTAAATGATGAAGAGAAGGGTTATGATATCTGTGGCTACCTCGGTGGTGCTCTATGCAGTGCCGGTTTGGTGTGTTGCTGTGGAGAGGAAGAAGAATGTGAAATGATTGACCCCTTTGCAATGCCGGGACACAGTCCTGCCCACCTGCAGGACTGTGTCTGGAGTGGCGGTGGATGTTTTAGCAGAAATTCTGCCAATCCAATTACTTGCATGGCACCTCATGCGGGTGTACAAAGGCATGGAGAGACCTGACTCTGCAGCTCTGTTGGTCGAGGAATGACAGGACCTATGGGACATGGCACATATCCATAGGAATACAATGTAATAAATATGAATACAATATAATAGAATTTGCTGTGTAATCCTTAGCTTCTTAAGAAAGTGCAATGGTTTTATTTATGTTTAAAGTTAGATACTAACTTCATCCAGTGAATGAGTTTTAAATCACTAATGATGTAGGGTTTGCTAACCCTGATAAGTAAATACTTTCAGATATATAAAGAATAATCTTTATTAAATTTCAACTTTCTAGGTCTTTATATGTTTAGTGGATAGGAGAACTGGTAGAATTACATTTAAGTTGGTTTGTTGACAATACTTTATGATATATGTTTTACTTCATAAAGTTCGGTGTTTCAAAAATTCTTGAATTTTGGAATCATATAATATCTAGAAGTTAAAATCTTATTGAAAATAATGAATGTAATGAAGCTTTAGTGCATCTGCATTTGTTGTCTATTTCCTCCCTTTTATTATTTGGCTTAATACTCCAGAATAAGTGGAAGAACCATTTATGAGTAATGGGGCAGTGTTCACTATCTTATCCAGGGACCTGTCTTTCATAATTTTCTAATTATTAAATAGTTATTCATCATAAATTTGTCAAATGTATTTCTCTTACCTTCTGATTCGTTCCACATCAGGATCATCTTTTTTTATGTCAACACCAGCGGCTGCTGCGTCCTCACTATTTATATAAACCTGTAAAAAAATATTAATGTTAGTAATCATTATCTATTTATAAATACATAAAAATTTTAATATTTTTCTCTAATTTTGGATGTGGTATCTACACATATGTATCTCTTGATGTATTTTCAATCTCTATAGATTACTCTTACATATAAGTATTATTATTATCCATATGATTCAAACTAAGCACTATACTTAATTATATGCAAGATTACTCTTCCATGTCTACAACACGTTATGATTATGTCATCAAAGTAACTGGTAGACAAAAATATTATAATTTTTTTTGCAGAATATCAAACAAAATTACTATTCAGATCTTGAAAAAAACATTGAAGATTTTACATATATTTTCTGAAGAACTAAATTTGATGGCTGTTTAGATTGTTAAATAATCATCATCATCTCAATCCCGTAGGGGGAGAGATAATCATCACCAGCAGATTGAGAAAATAGATGTAAATAAATAAATAGAACCAATAAATGAAAAAATCCAGCCAAAGCTGTATAAAACAGCTTTGGCCTCATTTTCAATTTCATTGGAAAAGGGGGCATCATGGTACCCATATTTTTTTAGTAAACTATAATTTTTTTAGTTTTGTTTCATAAAATTTCCCCAATTTGGGGCAGTTTATTGGAGTAAATAATTACTTTAATAATAAACCCTTATACTACCAAAAAATAAGAAGCTGAGTGAGAATCTACTTAAAATATTGATATTTTTAAATTTAAATTTTCAAGATTGAGAATCCAACTTTACCTAGTATTAATCTAGATGACATGGGAACACTTAAAAAAAGGGGGTTCTGTGGGACCCATTTTGAGATTATAAAAAAATGTTTTGAATATTTTATCATTTCTGATACTTGTTCTGTTTTTCAACTTGTGGTTGTTGTTAAAAAATCTTACATGTGGTAGTTGCTGAGCAAGAGACACAAACTTACTTAATAAACACTTTTTTATATATCTGCCTGCTTGCAACTTGCTATGAGTAGTATGCACCCTCACTTTATAATTCAAAATTATTTAGCTTATTCTAGATTTCCTTTGAATTTTTCATATATTTATTTGCTGTTCTAGATTTGTGGTAGAGCGTGAGGAGATCGTGGATGCTATTGGCAGAGAGGAAATGTTTGAACCAGGAAATTATATTAACCAGTGAGAATCACTGGGCGGCTGTTGCCCGATATGCTAAAGCAGTTATGGAGAAATTACATTCTGCTGAAAAAAGCCGTAGGTTAAATAGACGCCCTGGGATTTCTGTGCGGGGGACAGGTCCGCGAGCGAGTGTCTAGAGGAACCACCGATCTTGTGGGGGTCGGCTGGATGTAATGAAGCCGCGGTCAATTCACCGGCTGTGGTCCCCTAGGGGAAGCCCTTCACGGGCTTCCCCTATTTCCGAGCTAAAGCTAATGGCATATAGGTATGCGAATGGTAAGTATGAGTGTTGCGAGCGTTATTGGTGTGCATGTCTGTGTGCGGGTAGTGTATTCGTGTTGGTTTGTTTGGTTCATATCAAATGTGTTTGGTGTTTTGTACTGGTTTTTTAGTTATGTGTGGGTTTGTTTTTGTGTGTGTATGTGCCTTGCTATTTGCTTTGTTGTCTGAATGTGCGTGTGTGGGCGCTTATCCCCCTTTTGAAGTTATGCCTTACCAACTATTCCGAGGAGGGGCGGGTCGCCAGGTGTGGAGGTTTAGTTGGTAGTGCGCAGGAATACATAAGCCTTTTTTACTATCTTGCGGAACCTGTTGGCGAGTCCGACACTGCTCCGTAAATGGGGTTCCTGCATCTCTTAATAAAAAAAAAGATTCCCTTTAACTTATTTTATATAGATTCGAAGAAAAAATAGAATCTACACTTTGTGAAATTTTTATTGTTTGTTAATTGTCATGTATTGGTGTTGTTATATATTGCAACAGCTTACAATGAATGTGTCTATCGATGAAAATGTAACTACGTGTAACGTTTAAAAAAATAACGACATCGTACAAAAATAATGATTAGGAAAATTTACAAATTTCTACCGCAACAAATATGCTTCCATTGTTGTATTAAATCATAAATAAATAGTTTATTATAAGTCATTTAAATACGCCAGGATTGATAAGTGTGTATCCTAAAGAATTTCTTCAGAATTTGCTTGGAAGGACCAACAAAATTCGAACTAAAATCTTAATTAAAGTAGTATTACTACTATAAATTTAATGAATAAAAAACAGATATGTTAAATAACCCATATAAATACGTTCATAATAATAATTAAATAAAATAATAATGATACAATAAATAAATAAGATCGGTATAAAATGAAGTAATGTCGATCTTCGTGGCAGAATGATAGCGACTCGGTCTTTCGTCCGGAGATCCCGGGTTTGAATTCAGTTAGGCATGGTATTTTTCATACGCTAAAAATTTCCATTTTTATATTCTCACGTATTTAAGTAGTGAGACTGTGGAGGTTGGGAAGGGAAATCACCTTTTAGACTCAAACAATTATGTGTGTAATTTATGTGGTGGAAACATCTTATGGTGACAATCCTTTCAATAAAATACTAGAAATTATAGTTAGCTTTTGGCCTCCTTAGTTTTGTGAGTTGTAATCTTGTGTGTTTCACAGTAAATTCATTAAATTTGTTTATCTTTTCCACTATTTCATCATTTTCATCATTCTTCACTGTTATTTACTAATTTAAAGTAAATATTATATATAGAGAAATAATTAGATTTTGTGGTTCTATCCGATATTGAAATCATTAATTGAAAAAAAATCTGTATTTAAATACAGATTAAACGAACGTACAAAAAAGTTCACGTTTATCATAATTCGTTTTATTTAAAAATTCAGAATATTTAGTTTTTGTAAAAGAAAATGTTAAAATCCAATTTAAAAAAATGGTCAGAAGTTCTTTAGATTGTTAAAAAGTATATAAAACAATTAAACGAAAGATAATTACCGCAATATTATGCGTGTAAAGCGAAAATAATTCTGTTCTGCAAATTTTTTATCTGAGATTATATTTCCATTAATGGGGATATTATCGACGCGATTACCGTCATAGGTCTATATGAAAAGCAAAACGTTTTTAATCGTATTTAAAGTAATATAGTTACGATTAGTATAGTGAATCGTAACTATACTAATTAATTACCTTACCTTCTGATTAATAACTATAAATCGTAACTATATCTGCTTCTCTATTTTTGATCTGCTAATAGAGAATTTTTTAATGCTTATAAGTAGTTATCTTCTGATATAAATACCAATTGGTGTCGTCAGGGAAGAGGGAGTGGTCTGATATTTTGAGAAAGATAGTTTATAAGTATTACGAAGTACAAAGAACCATGGACATTTCTCTCTGGGTCATTCCATATTGGACATATTGTATAGACGACTTACACTTTTCCATGTTCTCTTATAGAATAAAGAGATTTTCGTAATCTATTCACGGTAAGGAAATGCATCTCTTATTAGCAGGAAGATCATCTAATTCTATAGCAGTTAAAGATTTTTCATTAATTAGAAGTGGGAACCTAAATCGTATGATTTATTCGGATCGCAAAAAAACAATGTAATGTGAACACCTCAAGACTTCCTTGTACGCCTATTAAATTATATATACACATTTTTTTCTGCATTTCATTTAAACTTATTCATTTGCAGTTCTTTAATAAAGTGGACAGCTACACAACTGCTGAAATATTAGTTTTTATTAACATCTAATATTTACACAATTATTAATTCAACAATCTTACATGAAATATTAGGATAGAATAAAACTCCCTTAACATTTAGAGAAGATGACAGATATAAAAAGGAAGAAAATGTTAAGACCAAGGAAAGAATAAAAAGATTAAGAGAGGCTGATGAATATAAAACAGAGGAAAATTTGAAAACTAGAGAACATGTACACAATTAAGATTAGAAGAATTATATCAAACCAGAGAGCGATTAAATTACTGGCAACAAAAAACAAATAACGAAATGATCAACTCCGACTTAGGGAGAATATTGTCCGAAAGTATCAGAGGCGTAAGAACTAAAAGATAAGAATGTTTTACAATTTATTAAAGATCGGGCATGTACGCCTCAAGTATATGTTGTTTTTGCGAGGGTCTATTTTTCAGTCACTCTGTAGTTAACTTTAATGTAGATAAAATTAAACCGAAATTCCAGAATAATTAAATAAAATTAACTAGAAAATCCAAAAACAATACGATTCTAAATTATAATTTTCAATTCATATTGTTTAATCAGATGTTTCATCAAATCTATTATATATACATATGTAATAATGCCTATTAAATTATACATAAACATTCTTAAAAGTACATAAAATTTTATTTCACTAATAACTTTTTTTTTAATATTATTTATTTATTGTTATTATTGAATATTTATTTATTTTAAACCTTTTTTACAATCACGGGTTAATCATTATTAATAAATCAATATACGTATTTAAAATGAAAAAAAGGTAAAAAAATAAATTAAAAAAGAAGTTAAAGAAAAAAAAGGAGATGAAGTGTGATTCGAACAGGTGTGCCCTTCCCCTTCTAAGATTCAAATATTTTATTAATTAAATTTTAATTTGGCTATAACTCTGGAACCAATAAAAATAAGTACCACTTATGATATATTGTTGAAAAGCTGTCAATGAGGGCTTATTATTGCAGTTAAGAAAAAGTCCAAAATCTAAATATTTTGGATTTTGGGCTTTTTTGGACACTTTTGGTTCAATCCATTGCAATCAAAAAGGGAGGTGCACAACTAGATGTTACAACAGTCTTAAATCCAAAATCTCAACATCCTACGGCTAATCGTTTTTGAGTAATGCGAGACACGTACAAACTTACGTACGTACAGACGTCACGCCGAAACTAGTCAAAATGGATTCAGGGGTGGTCAAAATGGATATTTCCGTTAAAATCTGAAAACCGAAATTTTACTCGATCACAATACTTCCTTTATTTAGAACAAGGAAGTAAAAAAATAGTGAAATTATTACTTTTGTATATATTTTTTTGTTGTTTTCAGTCATTTGACCGGTTTGATGCAGCTCTCCAAGATTCCCTATCTAGTGTTAGTCGTTTCATTTTGGTATACCCCCTACATCCAGCATGACTAACACAAACGGTATTTCGGTTCGGTATTCCAAACGTCGCTGCCTACACAATTTTTTCCTTCTACCTGACCCTCTTATATAAAAGCGACTATTCCAGGATGCCTTTATATGTGGCCTATAAGTCTGTCTCTTCTTTTAACATTATTTTTCCAATTGCCTCTTTCTTCATCGATTTGCCGCAACACCTCTTTATTTGGCACTTTATCCACCCACCTGATTTTTAACATTCTCCTATGGCATCACATTTCAAAAGCTTCGAATCTTTTCTTCTCAGGTACTCCGATCGTCCAAGTTTCACTTCCATATAAAGCGACGCTCCAAACATATACTTTCAGAAATCTTTTCCTGACATTTAAATTAATTTTTGATGTAAACAAATTATATTTCTGACTGAAAGCTCGTTTCGCCTGTGCTATTCGGCATTTTATGTCGCTCCTGCTTCGTCCATCTTTAGTAATTCTACTTCCCAAATAACAAAATTCTTCTACCTTCATAATCTTTTCTCTTCCTGGTTTCACATTCAGTTGTCCATCTTCATTATTTCTACTACATTTCATTACTTTCGTTTTGTTCTTGTTTATTTTCATGGGATAGTTCTTACGTAGGACTTCATCCATGCCGTTCATTGTTTCTTCTAAATCCTTTTTACTCTGAGCTAGAATTACTATATCAACAGAAAATCGTAGCATCTTTATCTTTTTACCTTGTACTGTTATTCCAGATCTAAATAATTCTTTAACATCATTAATTGCTAGTTCTATGTAAAAATTAAAAAGTAACGGGGGTAGGGAACATCCTTGACAGACTCCCTTTGTTATTACGGCTTCTTTCTTATGTTCTTCCGTTATTACTGTTGCTGTTTGGTTCCTGTAAATGTTAGCAATCGTTCTTCTATCTCTGTATTTGAACCCTAATTTTTTTAAAATGCTGAACGTTTTATTCCAGTCTACGTTATCGAATGCCTATTCTAGGTGTATGAATGTCAAGTATGTTGGTTTGTTTTTCTTTAATTTTCCGTCTAATATTAATCTGATGCCTAAAATTGCTTCCCTTGTCCCTATACTCTTACTGAAACCAAATTGGTCTTCTCCTAACACTTCTTCCACTCTCCTCTCAATTCTTCTGTACAGAACTCTAGTTAAGATTTTTTATGCTTGTCTAGTTAAGCTAATTGTTCTGTATTCTTCAGATTTATTTGCTTCTGCTTTCTTTGGTATCACGACTATAACACTCTTTTTGAAGTCTGACGGAACTTCCCCTTTTTCATAAATACGCGTATTACACACCAGTTTGTATAATCTATCAATCGCTTCCTCACCTGCACTGCGCAATAATTCTACAGGTATTCCGTCTATTCCAGGAGCATTTCTGCCATTCAAATCTTTAATGCTCTCTTATTTTGTGTACATAACATTTTTTAAAAATTAGAAAATAGATATTTCAGTAGAAAAATATTTCTTTAACTTATGTTGACGATATGTCAATATTTTATGTTTTTCAAACAGTGCTACTCAACAAATTTGTAACTGCTGTTAAGGAGGTTACTCAGCATATTTATTTAAAAATAATTTAAAAAATACAAATTTTTTCTACATTTAGAATCTAATTGTGGAAGTGGAATGTTGAATACGTTGATAAATTAGAAATATTTACTGAAAAAGAAAAATTGCATAGTAATGTAAAATGAAAGTAAGATATTTTTTTAAAGAAACAGTAACTAAGATCTTCAAAATTAAATCGAAAGACTTGTACTATGTTTCTAATACAGCACTTAACATTAGTGATCTACCTTCTTTTACTCGTCTTATTATTTTTGTTATTATTTATTATCTCCTCTCTCTCACTTCGCTTTTTTAAAAGAGAGATTTGGTACGCTCGAGAAGTTACAGGCAGGAGTGCAGTCTTAAATTTTCTAGTACCAGAATGTTTGATTTTGTATTATAGCAGAACGCGTGAAAATGGTCCACAGCCACAAGCGGCTGGCCACATGACAATGTTATAAAAAATCTGATGTGGACTTCACATGACTTCCTTGTAGCCTATTTTTAAAACGTACATTTAAAAAAAAATTTTTTCTCAACATAATTCAGTCGTTAAGTTTTAGGGAAAAGCCCAAATGATTTTTTGGTTAATTATCACTTCACACCTTACCATTTTCATATCATCCAGTCTTATCTAATTAAAAAATAAAGTTAATGTAAAAATAGAAAGATAAGGTAGTTTTATTTATTCTTAAGTAAAAAAAAACTGTTCAAATTTTAAGTCTTTTACAACATAATACATTTCAATTAAAATAAAACATTTCAATTCAAATTACCACTTTAGGTTAACCCATTAAACACCAATATGTATAATAATTTAATGGATTAATGAGTTAATTTAATGTACAGAATTTAATGGATTAACCTTCCATATTATCAATCAAACGCAGCTGCAGGTGGTAGACAAGCTACGTTAACTGTCGCTTGTTAAAAATCGTATCATTTACACCGATCAGGTTCAGTTATTACGATTCAGTTAATAAACCTAGATCGTGGATACCGGTGTTCTTTGGTGGTTGGGTTTCAATTAACCACACATCTCAGGTATGGTAGAACTGAGAATGTACAAGACTACACTTCATTCACACTCATACATATCATCCTCATTCATCCTCTGAAGTATTATCTAAACGGTAGTTACCGGAGGCTAAACAGGAAAAGAAGAAAGTTAATAAACCTAATTAAAATATAAGTTTTAGTGATTTTATAAACTTTATAGTTTATATGAAACTTATCGATAAATGTTTTTTTAAAGTGTCTTGAAATTCTCAAAATTCTATTACAAGTTTTTTTTTTAAATACGAACGTTTAAGTTCGCAAAAACTTGGCCTAATTTCGAATTTTATCTTTATAAAAAATGTTAGTTATATTGAAAAATAGTTTTCTTTACTATTTTGAACTAAAAAAAATTGGGATGAAATGATATTTAGAATTTTTTTTTGAAATCTATAACTAGTATTTAAATTTTTTTTAAATTGTTTTTTTTTTCAGCAGAAACCACAATTTTCATTAGTATATTTTTGGAAAAAAGCAAAGTAAAAAATGAAAGAAAAACTGTAGAGTTTTTCAGAATTAACGATGTAATCAATTAAAACAGGTAGCCTATAATAAAAATTAAAAATAAATATTTTTGTGAGTGATTAAACAGAATAATTTTTTATTTACAGCTTGGCCGAGGAGGGGTCGTATCAGCATCCTTTAACTTAGGGTTCAAAGTGTTTTGTAGTCGGATCTAAATTTAAATCTACAGATTTCTATGGGTATATTTTTCATGTAAATGATTGCACTTAAAAGTAAGAATGCATACGAATATTCCAGTATCTAAAAATTTATTGCATCATCTAAACACCACGTTTATGGTTTTTCTTTTTTTATTAAAGGAGGGTTGCACTTCCACAGTCGCATTCGTTTCATTATTACTACAACTTAGAATAGATAAATAAGCCTATGAACGTTATTTTAATGAACCTGGCGATGTCAAAATGTTGTAGTTCTGAATAAAATATGAATTATTGAAAATTCCTTGACCTATTTATTTGAAGGAAAAAACAATAAAAGTAGACAAAAATTAAGGTTAAAGTCTATTAAGTTAACAGTTCAAATAATGTAATATATATATATATTTCTACTACATAGTTTCCAGCGAAAATAAAATATTAAAAAGAAATCGTGTTGTAGTCTATAAATGGGCGTTTTGCTCTAAATAAAAGTTACCTGTTTTTAAAATTAATAAACTAATCTTACTACTGCCTCATAGGTCACCCATTTTATTGATTTTAATGGGCAGTTTTACTGAATAAATTAATCTTTAAGTAAAATCGATAGTCTACGAGACTTAAACGTATAACCTACTCGGTAACAGTCGTTTCTATTCAGAAAAGTTTGTTTCAGAAATAATTTCTTTTTGTATTATATCAGCGGTATATATAAAACCCGTGAGCTACCTAAATACATACTCTTCAGTGAATTTTATCAATACTTTCCGATAAAAATCTCCTTACATTTTCCAAATAATACATTACATTTTCCAAAAAATTTACGTAGGGAAACAATCATCGTTGAGAAAATTCTAATTTAAAAAATTTTTCTTGAATTCCCCAAAAAGAAAGCTAGCAAAGTATTGTATGACTTTTCCTGGTAAAGCCATGATTACCAAAATAAGATTTAAGGATCAATTCCTAATTTCGAATAAAAAAAATTGATTTTAGGGGTTCCTTACTCTGTGGGGAAAATTTAGGAAAATTGATTTAAAAAGAAGTAATCCCTAACAAAAAAAGTAATAAATTTAGAGAATTGTTTAAAAATATTGAAAAAATAAAATATAACTTATGAAAGTAATGGAAAAAATTATTTCTAATCTTGGGTTCGGAATATATCATAGGTTCAAAGCTACTTTCATTTTAATAGCACTTTAAATGATAAAGATAACCAAAAAAAATGTTATTTCCTCTGAAAATGCATACTCTACTTTCTATTACTCTTTATTATTCTAGTGCTGATATTGAAAATTCTCAACTCTCAGTGGTGTTGCCACTTCTAAATCTATTTCATCTGACGCAAAGTACTGTAGCCCTGAGAATTCTCATCTTTGACATTTGTATCTTCTTCTTTCTTTACTGTTTAGCCTCCGGTAACTACCGTTTAGATAATTCTTCAGAGGATGAATGAGAATGATATGTATGAGTGTAAATGAAGTGTAGTCTTGTACATTCTCAGTTCGACCATTCCTGAGATGTGTGGTTAATTGAAACCCAACCACCAAAGAACACCGGTATCCACGATCTAGTATTCAAATCCGTGTAACATTTGTATCTATCTACAGTCTTTAGTCAATCGTACTTATGTTTATCATATAGTAGGGTAGGCACAACAGTTGTTTTATAAAGCTTCATCCTTATGACCACCCAAGTTTTGTTTTTCAGGTGTCGATGAAATAAACACAAATTGCACTGAACTTATTTACTTTTTTTACTTCGTTGTACGAAGTAAAGGAAGCATTGTGATCGCAAAAAATTTAAGTTTTCAGATTTCAACGGAATATCCATTTTGATCATTCCTGAATCCATTTTGACTAGTTTCGGCGTGACGTCTGTACGTACGTACCTCGCATAATTAAAAAAAAATTAGCCGTAGAATGTTGAATTTTTGGATTTAGGACTGTTGTAATAACAAGTTGTGCACTTTTCCTTTTGATTGCAATCAACTTGACCAGAAATGTCCAAAAAAGCACAAAATCCAAAAAAATTTGGAATTTGGACTTTTTCTTAACTTTGGTAATAAGCCATCATTGAAAGCTTTTCAACGATCATAAGTGGTACTTATTTTCATTCGTTCCAGAGTTGTAGCCAAATAAAATTTTAATTAATGAAATATATAGATCTTACAAGAGGAAGGATCATCAGTTCAAATCCGTCTTCATCTCCTTTTTTTACATTTTTAAAAAATTTAAATATATTGATTTATTAATAATTATTAACCTGTAATTGAAATAAAAGTTTTACAATAAATAAAAATTCAATAATAACAATAAAAAAAATATGAAAAAAATCAGCCAAAAAAAAATCAAATTAATAGTAAAATAAAATTTTATGTACTTTTCAGTTTAATTCAACAATTTTTACAGAGGTTAATAATTATTAATAAATCAGTATATTTAAATTTAAAAAATATATGTATATGAAGTCGGATTCGAACCGATGTGTCCATGGTTACGGATCCGACACGTTCTCACACCACATAACTAATTGAGCGACGGGAAACAAAATTAATATATAAACTAATATAAAATGCTGATACGGACATTGCAAACATATGTGATGCTGTGTGGTGTCCACCACAATGCAATTGTGTAACTGTCCACTTTATTAAAGAATTGGAGGATCGTATCTCACTTTTAAATGAAATAAGTTTAAATGAAGTGCAGCAAAAAATGTGTATATGTAATTTAATAGGAGTAAAAGGAAGTCTTGTGTTGTGCACATCAGACTTTTTATGTTAGCATCTCTTTCACATGCTATAATCACAGGGCAGATACTTGAAATGCCACATATTCTAACATTATATTGTCTATGACAATCTTGTTTGTTAATGGCTCTGCACTTTTAATGGTCGTAACTTTTGATTTCTAATTGATATTTTCAAACCGTATTTCTGTAATATTTAAGAAAATATAATCATTACTGTTTATAATTTAGCTTCTATTTTTTAAATTACTACCTTATCATCAGTAAAAAGACGTTGTGCAATTCAAAATTACATCAGCTATAGATAATTATATTCCAAAGTTAAAACAACTTTTTTCACTTTTAACATAGATGTTATACATGTCGTCAATGCATATGTTAATCAGGTTATTCCTGATTGTTTATTATTTCAGGGATGATGATGCTTTTTTTTAAGAAAGAATGTAACTCCATCTCAAATTATTGTATCAGTAGCCTTTTAATAGTACAACATTTTTATAACAGAAATTTATAAATGTGGTTGTTGATAAAATTAGAAATATTCATTCTTCGTTTTTTGTTGATTACCGATATTATCAAAATATCGGTGTTACCGTTCTTTCCGACAATCATTAGAGACGGAAAAATCTTATATGGACACCACTTGACTTCTTTGTATACCTATTTTACATATACACATGTTTTAAAATGAAAAGTACATCAAATTTTATTTCATTAATAACGTCTGATATTTTTTCATATTTATTTATTGTTATTATCGTAATTTTTTTTTACAATCAGAAATAAATATTTATTAATAAATCAATGTATTTAAATAAAAAAAAGTTAAAAAAAAAGGAGATTAAGTCTGATTCGAATCAATACCTTCCCCTTGATCCAAATATTTTATTAATTAAAATTTTATTTGGCTACAACTCTGGAATCAATGGAAATAAGTACCACCTATCATATATCATTAAATAGCTCTCAATGAGGGCTTATTACTGAAGTTAAGAAAAAGTCTAAAATCCAATTTTTTTTGGATTTTGGGCTTTTTTGGACACTTATGGTTCAGTCGATTGCAATCAGAAAGGGAGGTATACATCTAGATGTTACAACAGTCCTAAAACAGTTAAAGAAAAAGCTTTTGTTCCTGCACCCTGCTGACACTTTGTCCAAGAACTGGCAGTAGTACGCAGCATTCATTGTGTAATGTTCGTAGAGAAAATCTATGATCAGTACGCCTTTCCAGTTCCTAAAGACGGTTGCGAGGATTTTTCTAGCTGACGGACGCGTTTTTGCCTTTACAGGGGAAGGCTGTTCCCTCCTCAGCCCCTCCATAGTCAGCGATTTCGACTCGGGAGTGTGGTGATGGACCCATATCTCACGACATATGACTATTCAATGTAAAAAATAATTTCCCTCTTATCGGAATCCATACAGGAATCTTTGGCAGATTTCCTGTCGGATTTGTTTCTGATTTTGGATCAAATTTCTTGGAACCCACTACGCACAGACTTTGGGGAACCCAAGGTTTTCCGTCATAATGGCATGGACACTACCGTAACTGACCTACTTCCTCGTAATTCAATGTATATATTATAACAATCGGAAAATAAGACAATTGTGTCAAAAATCATCTTACTACTTGCTTTGGTTTTTTCGAACGAAGGGAAATGAAACTTTGAGGTAAAAAAAAAAAAAAAACACAAAAATGTGGGAGGGGTTAATTCTATTTGTTTATATAAGTGAATATTTGCGGTCAATTAAGATAATTAACTAAGGTTTTTTTAAAGCTAAAATCTTCATAAAAATAAAATAACGAGAAATTAAAATGCGTAGAATAGAGGTTGAAACATTTCTAATTAAAAAAAATTGAGGAAATTTAGTTGCCGATATTTTTTACCTATAGTATACGGTCCTAGATAACAGTAAAATATGAAGTCAAAAAATTTTTTTCAAATCTAATTTAAAAATTTTTGGTTTGATGAAAATATTCAACCGATTTGAAATATGTAGTGAAATTTTTTGGTAGGTATATTTTGGGTATCATAATTACATGAGGTTATTTGCAACAATCTATTGATCTGTTTGACTTACCCTCACATCGATGGTTGTCTCCCACGAGACAACCAACCTTGCACAATGTCCGTACACATTCTCCTCTGTTTCCAGCTAAAATTTTAAGATCCTAATACCTCTCATTTCTATAATTTTTAGTGCCTTGTTTTTGGATCTGCTATTGATTCTTTTAACAAAAATACTCTTTTAACCAATCTTCTCCCTCATGAAGTTTCACAGTCAGGTGGTTAGTTTTTTATTTTGAATTATTCTAATTAAGCCAATTAGAATAACTAATTATTCTAATTTTCTTCCAATCTTTTGATTACTTAATCCCTTTTCACTTTGTTCGTTTAACCTTCTTCAATTTCATATAAGTCCACATCTAAATTCCTCCAACCTCTCTTTCTTCTCCAACAGGAGAAGAATACCTCTCAAAAGAAACCTTTACAATTCTAACTCCGTCTTATTATTTGGTAACTAATGCGTTTTATGAAATGCTTCCTTCATCATAACTATTCATATTTTTATTTTACAGTCTTTCTTCAGGATGATATCTAAGTGTTTTTACTTGCTCCGTTTTTTCTTTGTTTATATAGACCTTTATTGGCGTATTATTCCCTATCCTTATTGTTTTAATTTTCTTAAAATTAATTTTTATTCCACGATGATGATGATTAAAAAATCAAAAAAATATCTATTAAATAAGAAATATTTTCTTATATCGTAAGAGTCTATGTAATTCTTCATTGAAAAATATATCATAAAAGATTTTTTTTATTTAAAAATCATGAAAAATCTTTTTATTTAAAAAATTGTCAGTCAATTGAAGGTAAAAACAAGAAATATCGAAAGCGATATTTGATGTAAAGAGTAACGTTAAAAGTACTCTAAGATTAAGCCCAGTTAAACCCATCTTACCCCTCGTAAGATTATACCGGTATCGCACCCCTAATACAAGACTGTTGCAAGTCTAAACAATGAATTATGAGAAAATAGGGATTGAAGTTTTATCATAATTTTAGTTCTGCATAGCTTGTTTACTAATTAAGTTACAGAAACAATTTTGCACCGGTATTTCTTAATGAATTTAAATAAATACTCTTGCACTGAAAATACATTGAGGAAAAAAAAATGAGGAAAATAAGATTGCTAATAAGTGAATCACCGTAAGTTACGATGATCATGCATTAGATATTACTCGTATATTCATTTATTATGTATTTCAAGTCTTACCTTGTACCAAATAGTTCGATTATTCTTACTCGGTTATTTTTCCCAGGAGGTTTCTATTGTAATGACTGTTAAGTTATAGATAATTTAGTTGGAAGTAATAAAAAATGTTATTTGAAACGAAAACTTTCGGTTTTTATCGACTTTCGGTAAATTTGAACTTAATATTGGATTGTTTTACAGTCATGACTTACACCCTGATGTTATTATAATACTGAAATTACTTTACCCTGAAAATCCGAAAAATTTGGTTGGAAACTGAAGATAAAAAAATACAATTTCAGATTTCCTAAGGGCCTTTACTTATGTTTGGTGGTAGTATATTTAATCGTTTTTCTGCGTTCCTTTTTTTATTGTTTTCTAATACCGAAGGTTTATCTTTCTTGTATTTCTTGCAAATTATTTGTTTTCGTATGGAGAGGACTGTTTGTACATTTTCCATATTTTAAATTAAAAAAAAAAAAAAAAAAAAAAAAAAAAAAAGCTAAAAAACTGATTTAAACCGCTCTAAAATATGTAAAATAATATTTTATTAACTTTTGCAATTTTTTAAGTCAGCGTCAAATTAAGTAAGTTATTTTTAATTTCTTGCCAACTTCTAAAAGTTTGAATTGAAAAAACACTCTTTTTACTTATAAAAGAGGTTTTTTAGGTTCTTTTATAATATTTTTTAACGTTTATTTATTAATCATGTAGTGCTGATATTATTTTTGTTTTTAAATGAAACCTGGAACATTTAAAGATACGTAAAGGATTTCCTTACAAGTTTCAAATAGATTTAAAATTAAATGAAGTTCACTATCGTAAGATTAATGTATTAGTATATATATATATATTTTATTTTTACCCCATTTAGAAGATTACTTTTATATATAGTTTTTCTTTGCCTCAAATAATTTAGTGTTAAGAAAGAAATTGAGTTGACAAGCAATCAATAAATGTCGGCAACATTTAACTAGGACATATAAAATATTCAGACAAAAATACAAGTTGAATTATAAAGTTATCATTCGACATAGAATAATACCAACAGGTCGGCTAATATCACAATATATCATTTTCTTTGATAATTGAATCTGTAAATGATGTTAGATAATTGGTTGACCTAATTTAAAAAATAACGGTATATCAATTAATTTTTTCAAATTAATTGTGAATTTATTGTACTGTTTATAACTAGTTAAATCATTAGTAAAATCAGAAAGAAATTCAATATTTGCTGATTTTTTTTTTTGGATATGTATATACATTTTTTTTTATTTTTATAAGTATATTCAATCTTTGCTCTTCACCAAATGGACCGATATAGATAATCGTTTTACTTTCTCGGCTATAGCGATATATACTTCTATAGCAAAATATAGATTTATCAAAAAAATCTAAAAAAATTAGTCATTTTTTAAGTTTTGTGAGTTAAGTAGACATTCATTTAACAAAAAAAATTGTAAATAATGTGGAAAAAAGCTTTTATTCTAGTGTTCCAAGTCCAAAAAAAAAAAAAAATTGTCAGATGGACGTTGTGCGTATGCATATTGGGCTGTATTTGATCTTAAATCTGTGCCTTAAAATGCATTAAATATTTGCAAAAATTGGAAAAAAGGCGTTATTTGCCCAAACACTTCCACACCTTTTTCTATTTGATTAGAAATGAAATTTCTATCTGATTAGAAATAAAATTTCAAATCATTATTGGGGCACAATAGCAAAAAATCGTCTTACAAATTTTCAAATTTTTTTATGAAGATCACAAATTATCAAAAATATTTTGTTTAACATTTATCCCTTCCTCAAAAGATGGCTTATAACTAAAAAAAAAAATATATGGCTTATAACTAAAAAAAAAAAATAAATATATGGCTAATAACTAAAAAAAATAAATATATATAATTTCTTTTTTTAGTTATATCTTGCTTCCGAAAAGTGCTAATGGGAGTTTTCTGCATCAATATTTTCCGCATCAATAGGTCTTCAAACCACTTTAAAACCTTTTTGCCCATCTCATTCCTGTGATGGGCAAAAAATATTGTCTGTGGTAACAAAAAATAATATATAAAATTTTGTTAAAATTAATTTTAAATTTAAATTCATCTCGTAAGTCACCCAATGGATTTGAAATGTAAAAAAAATAATTATTTGATAGCCCTTACT
This sequence comes from Lycorma delicatula, assembly GCF_047948215.1. NCBI lineage: Eukaryota > Metazoa > Arthropoda > Insecta > Hemiptera > Fulgoridae > Lycorma > Lycorma delicatula. The sequence continues at coordinate 188,703,251 of NC_134455.1, forward strand.
CTTTAATATTTAAAAAAAAAAATTGTCAAAATTTTCACCCCTTCCTGGAAACTTACGCTTATAAAAATTACGGCCTATCTTTGTATGTCTTAAACAATTTTAAAAAGTTCTTTTTTGGCATATTATTACCGCTTAGAGATTATTTTCTTAAAAGATAATTTTACGGAATGCTTTCCCTTGAATATGGGAATATTAATATTTCTCTTGATGTAGTTCAGAAAATGAAAAAAAAGTTTTTCGCAATTTCAATGCTGTTTTTAAAACTTTTTAATGGTCAAAGCGTATCTGGTTAAACGATAAAGCCATTAAAATAACTTAATACCCCTCTCCTAATTGGGAGCTCCAAAATTAAAACTTATCCTTATTAAAAAAAAATCGATAATATTTCTTTATCGTAAAATTAGAAATAAATACTGGAAAAAAGAATTCATAAGTTTGGTTGTTGTTTTTCAATAAAAAGAAATTATTAAAAATACAAATAGAGCTTAAAATGATTGAATTGAAAAAAATATATATTCTGGCGTAAAAGAGTAAAAATGAAAAAATCTGGAGTAAAAACGGGGAAAAAACTGAATAAATGGATTGCATAACTTGACTGACTACGCCGGTCAATTCATTGTTGGATTTTATATTTTTACTGGAAGCTGGTAGGGTGGTGACGTTAAAATTTTTTTCAAAATAAATTTTTTTATCTATAAATTAAATTTTCTACATAGATGTTTAATTTTTTTTGTCATATTAATTAGTAATGGATTATTGAAACTTACTGATTTTTAAAGTATTTTCATAGGAGAATTATAGGGAAGACATATAGGTTAATTTTTAAGTAAAAAGAAGAGAAAAAAGAGCAATAAGTACAGATTCCTACAGACAACCTTAACATTTACGTTCAGTTGCAGATTATTTACGTCATTTCGCTGCAAAAATTTTTTATTTTAACAAATTAATTTTTTTTGTTCTTATGTTTCATTCAAACGGTTTTTTACAGAAGTAATGAGGTTTCTATCAATAAATATTTTAAATAAAAAATAAAGATAATAAATGTAATAAATTAACTTTTTTGAAAAAACAAACCGTATTGAATATTTAAAATTTCGACTTTTTGAAACGATTTCAAATTAAGAACAACTTAACCTGTAATAATTTATTTGCTAACTTTTGAATTGGTGCCGACTACAAAAATGTAAAATTTGAATGTGAATTGACAATTCTTTATTTTCAATTATTTAGCATAGTTTTTCTTATATTGATAACATTATTTTTTAGAATTTTATTTAAAAATCTTTTTATTTAAAAAAAAATTGTCTTTTTAATTTCTTAGTTTTATTTAAAATTTTGTTAAACGTAAGAAAAAACTTAAAAAAACAAACCGCAATTCGTAAGAAAAAGGTGTGAAATAAATATTACATATTGATAAATATAACGAAAAAATTACAGAGAAACTAACGACTTAAGAGTCTGTGCCACCGAGCGCAAGCTTTTTATTTTGCTGCATTTTCTGGACTGCAGCAATATGAATATATTATTTTTTCACTAATGTTTTCAGAGTAATTTTCTTATTTTTTTCACATGATAATATTTGAAATATTACAGTGGCATAAGTATATACATTATTACGGTATGAAAATCCAAATAAATTTAAGCTTCATGCCAAAAAATTTGCAAATTTCGTAATTAAACAGTACAAATCTTTCAAAAGATTTTCAGTTTACGTTATATGAAAAAAGATTATAACAGGACCCTGAGAAATTTTCTCCAGTTGTGGAAATCGGTCCAGTGAATTTGAAGCTTTGGTTATACAAAAATAAACGTACAAGTCAAATTGAGAACAACTTCCTCCCCATTTTTCGAAGACAGTTAAAAAGTAAATGATAATTTCTGTTATGTACTTTGTGTAATTATTTTCTACTTTTTATTTAAATGCCACCGAAAAATAAATAAAAGTAAGCTGTTAGTAAACAAAAGTAGCTTTTATGAACCATTATTGAAAAACATTTACGCAACCTAAATACATTAACAAACTGAAGAACTCCACTTTTCGCCTGAGTAAATAGTACTGTTTTACGTTCCCTTTGTTGTATTATTTTTGCCCTTTCGAGTTCAAGAAAACATTTTGTAATTCTAAATGGATCTGTATAATTAGGTCAATTTGAAATTTACTGTGAACAAATATATCTATTGTTATTTTTTCCTAGTGTTATTCCTGGCATTTTCAGAATCCAAACTAAAAATATGTAATCCTTTTTTCCAATTTCATCCTTTTAAGGATGTTTTAAAGGGAAATACTGCAATAATTGTTCGTAGAATTTCGTAATTAATACCAGGTTCAAATCCTTAATATGTGTTCAGTGTGTTTGAAATATCCACGGAATTTAAAGAATATATTTATCTTGTCTTATCCTTTTAGAAATGATTATTAGGGAAATTTCAATTTTTTCCCAGATATTGTTATAATTACTCTCAAAGCTAAATTCTAATTTATATCCTGTATGCTTTTTGTGGATCGTAAAATATCCGGGCACTATGAGATCCATTCGTTATTCGACTTCATCCTTTTAAGAATGGGTATGCGAGATATATTTTTACAGAATATCGGGTTAATCATCTGGGGTAAATTTTAAGCACGCAACAGGATCTGAAGTTATGTGGAGGTTGTAACGATAATCCCGTTTAGATCTTTAGGGATATTTTGAGATCTACAAAAGGATGATGCCTTATTGAAAAAAAAATCGTTCGAAAGAAACTCAGGGCAAAAAACCAGCGTCAAGAAAAATATAAGAAAAGAACGCTGTGAAACAACGTAAAATATCTATTATCAAGAGAGAAATAAAGTTATCTGAAATGTGGAAATATGTATTGTTTATTCCTCAATTTTTCAAAATAATTTTCTTGAAGTTTGGCATAAAAATAGTTGGAATATTAAAATAACGTATCATTATGCTAAAAAATCAATAAGCTAACCAACTACAAACACAATTATTTTCAAGCCGTCTGAAAAACAGTACTAAAAAGTTAAAAATAAAAACATTTTCAATTTATTTTTAAATTTAAACTTCTAAACTCAGGCGAAATTAAAATAACTACCGACTATTTACTAATCCTTAATCTGATGCTGGTTTAAAAAAATCATGATAAAAAAAATTATATTTTAGCCTCGGATCCCATTCAATCTCTCTTATTTTTGGGGCTTAAAAGTTTATTTATTGAAATTTACTTTAATTTTTTATTTTTTGTGCGTTTATTTTTTAAAACTGGCTTTGTTTTGTTATCTTTATTTTATTCAATAATTCTTATTTCATTTAAAATACGGATAAGTAAAAAAAATTTCAATTCAACCTGCATGAAATAAAAAAAATCGTTTCTAAGAAAAGAAAATCAACAAACCTGCTCCTACATAAAAGTAAGAAAAGGAATAAAGAGAAACAATGTAGAGAAACAGCTACAGTGTGTGAGCTAAGGCTCTGCAGAATGTAGTATTATATTTTTTATATATAATGTGGAATAATATTTAAATATGTAATTAATATTAACTTAATATGGATTATTTATTATTTAATATGGAATATATTATATAATTGTTTATTTAATAAATTTTCAGGTAATTTATAGGAATTGACTCACAATTGCAAAAAAATTGGGCCTAATTTGACCCCCTTGATCAAATTATGTTTTTATCATCAAAATTATAGGGTGTTAGTGTGTAATCGCTAAAAAAGATCAATATTTCAGGTAAAAATATTTGTGGGCACATTTTAACGCCTTAATCGAGAGGTGCCGCATATAACATTTTAATAACATCCACGACTTGAAAAATTGATAAAGAATTAAAAGTTACAAAAATATTCAAAAAACTTTTTAATTTCTGAAGAAGCTCTGAGCCTCCTTATCTTTTAAAAATAAGTTCGTATGTCTACATTAATGTTGAATTTTTAATCTTAAAATTAAAACAATTGATATTTTAAGTATGGCTTCCACTCACCTTCCTTGTTTTTATAATTTACTTTAAAAAAAATGTATATACGGTTATCGTGATGTCCTCTTGTAGTATGAGGTAGAAAATTAGACCAAAGATGGAATATATATATATATATATATATATATATATATACCTCACACAAACACACAGTCATATTCTTTACAACAATTTCAATTCGAGATATGAGATAAAAACTGTTTAGAAGGAAAAACCCCGGTACCCAAAATTTTCGCAGATCGCTATATTTTCCTTTTATAGCTATAGTGTCGCAGCAGAATAGGATTATGGTCGGGAAAATAAAAATAAAAAACATATTAGTTGAATTGAGAACCCCTCCTTTTTTTGAAGTATGTTGAAAAATCTGATGTGGACACCACACGACTTCTTAAATTACACGCCTATTAAATTACATTTTTTTTTAAATGAAAGTACATAAAATTCATTAATTTTAATGAAATAAATAACTTAAACATAAATTTCATTAATAACTTCTGATATTTTTTCATAATTTTTTTTAATTGATATTATTGAATTATTATTTATCGTAAAACTGAAATTTTTCGCGATCACAATACTTTCTTTACTTCGTACAAGGAAGTAAAAATCAGGGAAAATAGTTTATTTAAAAAAAGTTATCTGTTAAAAATTTTTTTATACATCTAGCTTTCTTCGTTTTGTTTCTTTTCATTTTATCTCTTTTGTTTTTTCTATTTTTTTACTTAGTCGTGAAATATAATTAAATACATCTAGTTAGTTTTTGCTTTCTCTAATTGTTATCTCCACATTGCTTTTAGTAGAGTAAAATATATTATTGTACATTAATCAAGTTTTACTCAATTTCTTTGTTTTTTTTATTGAAAATAAAGTGAAGTTTGTTGTAACTTAGCAACGACGATTTGTTGTTCTAACTTGTTTAATGATGTTGAAATTAATAATTTGCTCGAATAATGTTTTACTTGTATGTCGTGCTTTCAATTTACTTATACTGTCAGTTGTATGCTCATTTTCTTAGCACTTATTTTATTCCTGTTATATAATGTAAACAAATTCGTGTGATAAATGAAAATCAATATCATAAAAAATAAAAAAAAAACTTAATTTGTGTAAAAATATTTTTATGTTTATCCGGCATTTCTGTTGGTACCAAATATTATATGTTACCCGGAATGTAATTTTCAATAAAAATTCCCAAAACATTCTTTTCTCACTATTCTTTTTTCTTTTTTTTTAAATTCTATTTGAATTAATTCTTGTCTCTTGATATATTTATTAAAAACACATTCTCATATAACAGATAAAAAAAATGTTTCCATGACAGAGTTCTATGTTTCTTTTGAAGTTAACGGCCGCAATTTTAATAAAATTCGGAAAATAATAGGAAAAACTAAAGTAAATAACCATTTTTTAAGTACGTTAAAATCTTGGAACGTCACTTGAAATAAACGTGCGACAATACTTGATATTATGAGAGGTAATATCTAAAGTAAAGACCGTTTCATTGTAAAAAACATTATTCTGAAAACTTTATAAATATTTTTTTATTTCTCTTGAACTACATACCTTATACTACTTCTCTATATAATCGCCACATGAATTAAGGCATTTATCGTAGCGATACACCAGCTTCAATATACCCTCGTCGTATTCTTCTCCTGCCAGTCCATTTAGCCCCATAAACAGCATTTTTAAGTTCATCGTCACCCGCGAATTACTTACACTCAAAAATTCCTTCAATTTCTCATACAAATGGTAATCAGAGGGAGCTAAGTCCGCACTATATGGTAGGTGATCGTAAATTTCCCATCCAAATGTTTTCAAATCACGTGTCGGACCCGCAACATGTGGACATGCATTATCGTGCAGCAGGACGACGCCGTCGGTCAGCCGCCCACGTCGCCGATTTTGAATGGCGCGCCGTAACTTACGTAGAGTTTCGCTGTAGACTGCTGCATTTATAGTCGTTCCACGTAGCATGAAATCAATCAGGAGTATGGCAAACCGATCCCAAAAGACTGTGGCCTTCAGTTTGCATCCAAATGCAAACCTTAGTCGGTCTGGTTGGTGATTGAGGATGACGCCGTTCACTTGACTGCCGTTTTCTCTCTGGCGTCCCATTCGGATTTTTTTTTGACCGTTTGATTTTTTTTTCCGTTAAGACGTGCTTTCTGTAGACTAAAATGATCGTGAACAATGCGACCGATAACAGCTCTTGAAACATCAGGAAAAAAGGGCCAGGTTGGAAACCGTTGAGCGACGTTTTTTTCTGGTTTCATCATCGACACGTTTCAACAAGTTCTCGGTGATTATCGAGGACCTCCTCGAACTTTTTTTCATCGTACACATTAATTGTTATTTCTAAACCTTTCACACCATTTTCGGATGTTTCTTTCATTCATTATGTTATCGCCGTACACAGCACCAACTGCTTATGAATTTCATCCGGCTTAACGTTTTAATGGTTTAAAAACGTATTACCACGTATTTCACAGTCGGCGGCAACATTGACTTTCCTATTCATTTTATAACGTAACAACTAACGTAATCAAAATACTACATCTTACAGACAAGAATGCAGTCTGTAAATTACTAGCGTGGCCATGAACGACATAGATTCGCCAACCTTAAGGAGAGAAATTTTCCAGCGGTCTTTACATTAGAGATATCCCTCGTAATTTAGAAAATAACCGGACTTATCTAAACTAACCTAAACAAATCTTCTCAAAATAACTTTTATTTATCTTTATTATTATGTTTAATTTCGGTATAACTCTTAACATATAAAACATTTGTTTGTTTTATGTATAAGATATATAAATAAAAAGCTAACATCAAAATTATAATACTTTCCTGGCACTGGTTAATTAGCCTTTTATAGTGAAAAAATAATGATACTTGAAAAAAGTTACCTAAGATTTCTTTTTCTGGAGTGTTTATGATAATTTATGATAAAGTTTTATTGTAAAATTATCATTATATGTTTAAACAAAAAAAATCTGATGTGGACACCACATGACTTCCTTGTACGCCTGTTAAATTATATATACACATTTTTTGCTGCACTTCATTTAAACTAATTTTATTTGAAAGTGAGATATGATCATCCAATTCTTTAATAAAGTGGACAGTTACACAATTGCTGAAATATTAGTTTTTATTAACATCAAATATTCATACAATTATAAATTCATCAATTTTACATGAAATATTAGGATCGAGTAAAAGTCCCTTTATTACTCGTATTACTAGATCAGTATTAATTCGTATCTTCCTGAGATGCTGATTAACAAAAGTTTCAAAATTCTGCTGTGTCGTATAAATAAAAGTTAATAATAATTAAACTATTCCGTTTAGTGAATTCCTGTATACTGGTTACAAATGATAATTTCGACCTTACGGTGTAAAATATTCAATTTTAATTATTGAATTATTTTTTGAATAATAAAAAATGAAAAAGAAACAATCATACAGGAAAAAGAAAGATAACATGAAATATATCTCAAAAAACGACAAGAAGATAAATATAAAGAGGTAAAAAATGTTAATAACAAGGGAAGAATAAAAAAAAATTAGGAGAAGATGATAAACATAAAGAGGAAGGAAATGTTAAGACCAAGGAAGGAATAAAAAGATTAAGAGAAGCTGATGAATATAAAGAGAGAAAAAAAATTTAAAAACTAGAGATTGTGTACACAAGTTAAGATCAGAAGAATTGTATAAAACCAAAAAGCGAACTAAAAGACAACAATTTTTTGCAATTTATTAAAAATCGGCCATGTATGCCTCAGCGTATTATATGTTGTATACGCTGAGGCATACATGTCCGATTTTTACTTATACGCAAGAACAACTTGTTGCGAGGGTCTATTTTGTTTTCAGTCGCTCTGTTGTTAACTTTGATGTAGATAAAATTAAACAGAAATTCCAGCATAATTAAATAAAATTAAACATAATACGATTCTAAATTATAATTTTCAATTAATATTACATAATTAGATGTTTCACCAAATCTGTTACATACACACGTATGCAATAATTTGTATTAAATTACATAAACACATTTTTAAAAGTACATAGAATTTTATTTCACTAATAATTTTTGATTTGTTTTCATATTTCTTTTTTTTTTTTGTTATTATTACTGAGTTATTATTTATTATAAATGTTTTTTTACAATAAAAAACGGTTCAAGGGTTAATAATTATTAATAAATCAATATATTTAAATTACAAAAATTTAAAAAAAATGGAGATGTCTGATTCGAACCAATCTGCCTTCCCTTGTAAGATCCAAATATTTCATTAATTGAAATTTTATTCGGCTATCAATCTGAAACCAATGAAAATAAGTACCACCTATCATATATCATTAAAAAGCTCTCAATGAGGGCTTATAACTGCAGTTAAGAAAAAGTTCAAAATCCGAATTGTTTTTGGAGTTTGGGCTTTTTGGACACTTTTGATTCAGTCGATTGCAATCAAAAGGAGAGGTGTACAACTAGATGTTACAACAGTCCTAAATCCAAAATTTCAACATCTTACGGCTAATATTTTTGAGTTATGCGAGATACGTACGTACGTTCGTACTTACGTACGAACAGACGTCACGCCGAAACTATTCAAAATGGATTCAGGGATGGTCAAAATGGATATTTCCGTTGAAATCTGAAAACCGAAATTTTTCACGATTACAATAGTTCCTTTACTTCGTACAAGAAAGTAACAATTAAAAAAAATTGGCATTTTTAAATTTTTTCTTCTCCTTCACTTCCAAAATAACCTTTCAAGAAAAATTTTTGGTTTTTCTACGTTTACTACGTTAAATGGTAGTAACTAAAAAAGTTCCACTAAAAAATGTACAACCAATTAAAAAAACGACATGAGATTTATTTTTTTTTGTGGCTGGGATGTGAATTATGATGAAATTTTATCTTAATATTGTTATTAAACGTTTATTATTTAAACTATAATGATATTAAATGTTTAAATGAAATAAAAAAACTTTTTAAAAATTCAAAAATATATTTTTTTAATTTTGATCGTCTTCTGCCCCCAATATTGCCCCCAAGTTTTTTTTGTCACTTGCATTACTACTACGCCTAGGAAAACATAAAAAAATCAGTTGAAAGATGTACAATAAATAAATTATGATTCTATCAATTATATGTAATTTTGTTTAAACAAAATCTATAATAAATAAATCATTATGTAGTCAGAACTGGTTACAGTTTTAAATATTATAAACTTACAGCAAATGGCAAGGTATTATATTGAAAACAACTTGCCAAGTACTGCATAACTTTCCCGGTTATGATTAATAAAAATTAAGACTTAGAGCCAAAGAGCAAAAAAAAATAAATAAATAAAATGTATATTTTTTGGTGGTGGGGGAAAAAGGTTTAAGAAAGATTTTTCTAAAAATATCCATATACTCGTATACATTGCTTAAATGTTGACAATGTTGAAATAGATTTTCCATATCTTTTTCCAAAAGAAATTTTGTAAAGCGGTGAATTTCTGACAGTTTTTAGAAGGAGAGGAGAAAAAATACTGAAAATTACGTGCGAGAATGGTTGGAAGATGGCGATACTGATCCTGAGTACAGAATTATGAATGACGAAGAAATAATTAATTAAGTTCTTTCGCAGTTTGAATATGATGAGGCAAAAGAAAAGGAAGTGATAGAAAAACTAGCCTTTTCGTGATTCGGTTGATTCAATAATTTCATATATCGATTTACTGCAGGAACAAGACCTGCAGCCGTATTATGAAAATTTTAGACGGTTTAAAGAAATTGTTACTATAAAAAAGCCAACCCAGTCATGTAAGCAAATAAAAATTGACAAATCCCGATTCCGTCCACTTTGCGTCAGTAGGCTATATCAAACATTGGATATATCTAATTTTTTTTTTTTCAGTTTACCTTAATCAATATTTTAGAACTATCATTATGTAGTGTAATTGTCTGCGTAATAAAATAAAAGTAGTTGTTCTCTTTGTGTTTGCGTATTTTCGTTTTTTTTCTTAAATTACGTATTTTTGCTTTTGATTCTGATCTAGGCTTGGACTACGTAATACAATTAAGTACAATAAAAAAAAAATCTGATATGGACACCACATGACTTCCTTGTACGCCTATTAAATTACATTTACAAATTAAAAATAAATTTTATTTCATTAATAACTTCTGATATTTTTTCATATTTTTTTTTTATTGTTATTATTGAATGCAGGATTTATTGTAAAAATTTGTTTAGAATCAGTTCTTATTTGGCTATAACTCTGGAACCAATGAAAATAAGTACCACTTATTGATATATCGTTGAAAAGCTCTCAATGAGGGCTTATTACTGCAGTTAAGAAAACGTCCAAAATCCAATTTTGTTTTGATTTTGGGTTTTTTTTGACACTTTTGGCCAGTCGATTGCAATCAGAAGGAGAGGTGCACAACTAGATTTTACAACAGTCCTAAATCCAAAATTTCAACATCCTACCGCTAATCGTTTTTGAGTTATGCACAGACGTCACGTTGAAACTAGTCAAAATGGATTCAGGGATGATCAAAATGGATATTTCCGTTGAAATCTGGAAACCGAAATTTTTCGCGATCACAGTACTTCCTTTACTTCGTACAAGGAAGTAAAAACGGTTTTGAAAATTAGAAAAGAACAACAGCAATATAAATTTAATGTTCGTATAGAATTAAGATTCTGTGCATCGAATTAATGCAATTAGCGGCTTATACTTATACTTATTGATACTTATTGAATCTAAAAAAATTCTTCCTGAGAAGCATTTTTTGTTTTGGGTGTGGTTATTTTTTTTTTTAATTTTATTATATTTCTATTTTTATACTGTATATCTATAATTAGACAGACTTATAATTTTCCAAAATATAAAACAATGGAACTGGGTAAAACTGAATAATAGCATTATTATAAATATATTTTTTTTTCAGCATAATTTACATATTTTGCGTCACGCTATAAGCTAGTAAATTGATAAAAATTTGATTAGACTTATATTATCTAGATGTTTCATTTTGATAAATTTTTAAGAAATTCCAGTATGATCAGATGAATAATAAAAATGATTAATAAGTAAAATATATGTGTGGCGGAAATTAAAGGGAAAATGTATTTGGAATAAGAATGTAAGGACTGAATATCTGAAGGGATAAATTTAAAATTGCTTACATTTGCTTTTTTTTAAAAGCATTTTAAATGCTTTTCATTTGTCTGTGTATTCAGAAAGTTCTCAGCTTGACACAGAGATGAAACAATTATCACCAAACGACTGGTATTTGTTCAGTATGATCCTTTAAATAGCGTAGTTAATATGCGTAAGTTAAGTTGTTTGTTTGTAGCCATCGACAAAACCAATCAAGTTTTGAGATTTTCAGAAAAATGAATAAAAATCCGAACTGTTATAAAGTACTTTGTTTTAAACGGTTTAACTCCGATAGACATAAAAAAAACAAACTCCACTTGAAAGGATTCCTGACGATATTATTATTCCCCTTTGTTTTCGACGGTTAAAAAAGGCTGCTGAGTTTAAACGTTGTTGTAATCCAGCCAAAAAGATGAACGCACGGGACGCTCATAAACTCTTATTACCGAAAAAACATCAGAAAAATTCACAGTTCGCTGTCTGAAGGTACTCGAACTTCCTGATACTGCAAACGTTTTGTCAGACCGTATCCGCTACATTTTACATAAAGGTTTGGTTATGAAAAAGCTTTCTGTTTGGTGTTGCGTTTTTTAACAGTCGGCCAAAAACGCATTCGGCTAAACACTTTTTTAGGATGTTTAGACTTATTTAAACGCGATTCCAAGAGTTTCTTCTTTGTTTTATAACGTAGATGAAACACGGATTCACCATTCATTAAATGCCAGAAACCAAACAGTAGTCCATACAGAGGTTGGGAGCAGATGAAATTGCGCCAAAGAAAGCGAAAACAGTTCCATTAGCACGAAGAGTCAAGGCTACGGTTTTTTTGTAATTCTCGTGGTTTGATACGCATATACTAACTGGAAAAGTTAGGACCATCGTCCCATCACCGGGGAGTATTACGCTTTAATACTGGATCAATTGAAGAGTGATATTCAGGCTAAACTTCCATTTCCGGCCAAAATGAAATTGCTTTATCATTACAATAATGCGCCTACACACGTCTCATGTTGCTGCTGCAAAACTGCATGACCTGGCTTCTTTGTGCTTCCATACGATCTGTACTCAATGGACTTGGCTCCCAGGGATTACTTCCTCTTCCCAAACATGAAGATATGGTTGCTGGATGAAAATGCACTTCAGTTATGAAAGCGTCAATCAACTAATTTTGCAGATTTTGATAAATCTGCAAATATAAATATATTTGCTAAATATACTGAGGATATTAAAAAGTTAGAAAGTCGTTGCTGTAAATGTATAGGCGGTGTAGATTTCTGATCTTCCTTTCTACAGTAATATCTCCAACAGGTCCTAATCTAACCCTTTTTGTTCAATATTCAGATGTGATCTACCCCATGACTAATAAACGTAACAAATAAATATGGGTAGGCAGCTTTGAATTTCCTTTTAAATAAATAAATTTATATATTAAAATTGGATACCACCTTGCAGCTGTTCTAAAATGCATCTGAAAGGATTTTATGAGAAGATTTATAATTTACTGATAAGAAACTAAAAGAAATCAGCTTATGTCCTTTAATAATCATTGTTCTCAATCTGAACTAAAACCAATTTCTCCGAAATCACGTTTAACCAACTTAAAAAAAAAAAGATTGTTATTATCACCTTCTGAGCATAATAAAAATTTATCAAAGTTTTATTTTTATAAATTTGGGCTAATAATTTTTTTGTGGGAATAATATTTGCCTTTATATGAGTAAGTGGTGATTATACTTGACTACTACCCGGAAGCTTTCGTGTTAAATCGTATAGATTAAAATACAGGTTGATTTGACAAATGTTTTATTTTGTAGTGAGTTAATGACTTACCTTGCATTAAATATAATTTTACCGTAAAGCAATAAAGATTAAAAAATGGAAAATGAGCAATGTAATTTCATTCGATTACATTAATAGCTAATTATATTTAATTAATCTTTAAAAGAATTATTAAAATGAAAAGATAGTATTTATGGATTTAATTGAAATTCAATAATCAATACTTTATTCTAATTTCAACCTAAGTTAAGCGACTAGTAAAAAGTTAAACGAAGCTTAATAAACGCAATCCCCTACCAAAAGAAAAAAACACAAAAACAAACAAACCGTAATCATTGGAAGTTTGGTTTTTTAATTGTAACTAAACTGAAATCAAATTGATATTTTGTGTTTTTATATTACAATTACTTCACCAAAAATAATCGTGTTCAACCAACCCAAAAAAAACAAATAGCAACAAAATAAAATTTTTATTAACATTGTTTTATTGTGCAAAAAGGATAATTTAAACAAAATTAACAAAATAATTTCTTATAAAACTTGTTTCAGATATTGTTTCAATTAATTTTTTCTCTTAGCATTTATTAAAAAAAAAGTCGGCAAAGAACTGCTTAATTTTCCAGGCTATACCGGTCAAGTAGAAAGGGAATGAAACTTTTTGACTAATTTTTACTTCCTTGTTCGAAGTAAAAGAAGTATTGTGATCGCGAAAAATGTCGGGTTTCAGATTTCAACGGAAATATTCATTTTGACCACCCCTGAACCCATTTTGACTAGTTTCGGCCTGACATCTGTAAATACGTATGTATCTCGTGTAACTCAAAAACGATTAGCTGTAGGATGTTGTAATTTTGGATTTAGGACTGTGGTAAAATCTTCTTGTGCACCTCCCTTTTTAATTGCAATCGACTGGACTAAAAGTGTCCAAAAAAACCCAAACTTAAAAAAAAATTGAATTTTGGACTTTTTCCTAACAACAGTAATAAGCCCTCATTTAGAGCTTTCAACGAAATATCCCAAGTGATACTTACTTTCATTGGTTCTAGAGTTGTAACCAAATAAAATTTTAATTAATGAAATATTTTTTATTTAATCCATGGACCACCGTTAGGTAAGCTTCAGAGGATGAGATGAATGATTTGTTGCGTGTGTGAAAATGCCATTCCTGACCGGGATTCGAACCCGGCATGGCATTTTCACGCACTCTACAAATCATTCATCTCATCTTCTGAAGCATAATTAACGGTGGTCCCGGAGGTTAAACAAAAAAAAAAATTTCATTAATTAAAATTTTAAAGAAATATTTGGATCTTACAAGGTACATGGGTCGAATCAGACTTCATCTTCTTTTTTTAACTTTTTTTTATTTATTTAAATATATTGATTTATAAATAATTATTAACCTCTGATTGTAAAAAAAATTACGATAAAAAAAATTCAATAATAACATAAAACAATTTATTTAAATCTAATTATTTTTATTTTTTTCACAAATACCTCCTTAAGACACAAAATAATGACCAATTTTTTAGAGTTTAGAGTTCTTAAGATGTTATATTTTTTATGTAAATTTTTAAAAGAATTCTCCATATTTTCAGGTTGTTACACTGTTTAAATACAACTGTTGGATAAATCTTCGTGAAATTCTTCACCTGCCATTTATCCAGTGATTAAAAGTAAAGTAAAAAAAAAATTTTAATTGCTTGAACAAAACAAGAAATTACACAAGCTAAAATTAGGAAAAAGAAGTAATGATCAATTAAAATATGAAATTAGATTACAATTTCCTTAGTCAATTACAACAAATTCAGCTTTGTTGCATTGAAACTACTAATAATAAATCCATCAGTGTGAAAACAGACTAAAGAAGGAAACTAGAGGCAAATTTTCAGATAAAGAGGGGCTGTCAAGTTTCAGTCCTCAGATTAAAGTCACAAAAGGGAGAAACCAGTGTACTTTATAAATACTTCATCAGCTGTTAGAGAATTTTACACAATTACTACAAGGCTGGGAAAATAGTATCAACTTAGGCATGAGGCAAAGGAGGACAAAGGAAGCTATAGGAGGTATATTAAATGATTTGGAATTAAGGTCATTGACAACAACTGATAATAGAAAAATTGATAATTAATACTTGTGAAAGAAAATATTGACATGAAAAGAATTTTTTACTTGAAATCAAACAATTTTGAGAAGTGAGACCTATAATTTGTATGGATGAAAATTTCATTTTAACTTTCCATTCAACAAAACATTATGGGAAGATGGAAACACTAAGAGGCCCGTCCATTAATTTCCAAAGATGAAAGAAATGGGAAAACAGTTTTGTTCCTAATGTCTTAATAAATGTCTTAATAAAACTCAAAACCAGATGACTATCATAAAATTATGAATTAATGGAACTTTAAAAAATGGGTTATAGAAAAACTTATTAAAAACTTACAAGCAAATAGCATACTAGTGCTTGTAAAAGTGCTTACCTATCACCGTTTTAAAGTAAAAAACTTCCAAGTATGACAAGATGTAAATTAGAAATGTAGAAGAGGCTAAAATATAATCATATTTCTTTTGAAAAAACAGCGTTTAAGACATATCTGTAGCCCGGAGGTAAATGACACCATTTCCATTTTTGTCAAAAATGGGTTTATGAGTGAATCATATTTTGCGCTCTTTCCAGTGGTATACATCATTATCAAACAAGATAGCTACTTTTAAAATTACGACAAGTACAAATTTTACTGTAAACAACACCAAGTACAGATATCATTATATACCTCTTAGAAAAATTCTGTAGCCCAGAGGTAAAGGACACCATTCCCATTTTTACAATTTTAAAGTGAGCTGTTGAAGTTTTGAAATTCACTTTTTCTACTTTCCTTTGCTGATCATCAACCTTCCATCATAACTTTTACTAATAAATACCTTATTAAGAAATTAAGCCTCTGTGTGTATGTAAAATCACTTTTGATTTTACTGATCTTAACTATAAACTAATTCATTAGTTTCTAATTAAACTGATTTGTTATAGAGGAAGAAGAGGAAGTCAAAGAGGATGAAAAGGGAGATACAATACTGAGATCTGAATTTAATAAAGCATTAAAGGATTTGAATGGGAGAAAGGCTTCTGGGATAGATGCATACCTGCAGAATTACTGCTCAATGCAGGTGAGGAAGCGATAGATTACACAAGCTGGTGTGTAATATTTATGAAAAAGGGGAAGTTTTGTCAGACCTCAAAATGAGTGTTATTGTTATGCTTCCAAAGAAAGCAGGAGCAGACAAATGTGCAGAATACAGAACAATTAGCTTAATTACTCATGCATCAAAAGTTTTAAATAGAATTCTGTACAGAAGAATTGAGAGGGGAGTGGAAGAAGTGTTAGGAGAATACTAATTTGGTTTCAGGAAAAGTATAAGGACAAGAGAAGCAATTTTAGCACTCAGATTAATAGTAGAAGGAAGATTAAAGAAAAAAAATCAACATACGTGGCATTTATAGACTTAGAAAAGACATTTGATAACATAGACTGGAATAAAATATTCAGCATTTAAAAAAAAATTAGGGATCAAGTATAGAGATAGAAGAACAATTGCTAACATTTACGGAACCAAACTGCAATCGTAATAATCAACAAGCAAAAGAAAGAAGCAGTAATGAAAAAGAGTCAGACAAGGATGTTTCCTATCCCCATTACTTTTTAATCTTTACATAGAACTAGCAGTTGATGAGATTAAAGAGCAATTCAGATCTGGAGTAACAGTGCAAGGTAAAAAGTTAAATATGCTATGATTTGCTGATGATATAGTAATTCTAGTGGAGAGTAAAAAGATTTAGAAGAAATAATGAATGACATGGATGAGGTCCTACACAAGAATTTTCAGATGAAAATAAACAAGAACAAAACGATATGTAGTGAAAATAAAGTAGATGGACCACTGAATATAAAAATAGGACGAGAAAAGACTATGGAGGTAGAAGAATTTTGTTATTTGGGAAGTAGAATTACTAAAGATGGATGAAGCAGAAACGACTTAAAATGCCGAATAGCACAGGTGAAACAAGATCTCAGTCAGAAATATAATTGTTTACATCAAAAATTAATTTAAACATCAGAAAGCATTTTTGAAAGTATTTGTTTGGAGTGTAGCTTTATATAGAAGTGAAACTTGGGCAATCAGAGTACCTGAGAAGAAAAGATTCGTAGCTTTTGAAACGTGGTGCTATTTGACTGTTAAAAATCAGATGGACGGATAACTGACAAATGAAGAGGTGTTGCGGCAAACTGATGAAGAAAGAGGCATTTGGAAAAATATAGCTAAAAGAAGCAACAGAATTATAAGCAACATTTTAAGGCATCCTGAATAGTTGCTTTGATATTGGAGGGACAGGTAGATGGGAAAAATTGTGCAGGCAGGCAACATTTGGAATATGTAAAATAAATTGTTAGTGATGTAGGATGTAGGGGTGTACCGAAAAGAAACAACTGGCACTAGACAGGGAATCTTGGAGAGCTGGATCAAACTAGTCAAATGACTGAAGACAAAAAAAAATTATAAAACTTTGTAGGTTTTATGATACATATATGCTAATTTAGGCAGAATATGTATTTGCAGGATGGGTAGTGTACATTCCCTTGCTGGGTAGGCAGCAATTGTCTACTCATAGCATATCAGGTTGTAGATCGGGAGGTTTCGTAATTATTTTTACAGGTAGCTACATTATTATTTAACAATGGATCGATATTCCTAACAATTCAGATTGTTTAAATGGATTGTTCAATCTAAGAATATACTTTTTTTACTTTAGGATATATATTTAGTAAAAAATAATTACACTAAAATCTTTACATCAATCGCCCTCGAGAATTCAATGGCTTAGGTGGTTTTGATGTTATACCAGGTTTTAGATGAATGGAGATGATATTATGTCAAAAAATTGTGAAAAAGTTAAATTTTTTTCTTGATTTATTTGGAAAGATCCATTTTGAGATAATCAATGAAAAACTGTCGATGAAATTTCAACTGAACTTAAACATGAGACCAATAATTTGATTGTAAAGTAAACACAGGTCATGTGACCTGTGTTTATACTTGTTCATCCAGTGTGGTAATCTTTTTTATTATTTTATTACTCGCTTTTCAATAATTTAACTTATCGGTCAACATCAAAATGATTTTTAGTTTGCATGTCGTCACGACATTCCGTAAAATAATAACTAACATTTAGGATACATTTGTTATTGTTATTATTTTATTACCAAGACAGTATTTCTTACTGTTTTTATTTTATTTTAACGTAAATTTTCTTTGGCTTTATGAATTGTTCATAACATATTTTCACGAATTTTAGGTTTAAAAAAAATAAACCAGCATATTGACAATTGTAATTTTAATACCATTTCAACTCAAATTTTCATCCACGCTAATGTAATCAAACTAGCATCTCTCCGGGTCACGGATTCGCTCGTGCTATATGGTTACTTGTGTTTTCCTTCGCCGTCAATTTTTATTTTATTTTATATTTTTTAGCCAAGTAACCGGAAGCAGATGCAGCCAGTCGTGTCACACATACAGTAACAGCGGCTGTTGGTTGAGCCGCCGCGCCGTACCCCTTAAAAATCGAAATTAAAATCCCGAAAATGGTTTACAGATATTTATCTTAAGAGTATCTACAAGCCCCAGGCTAGTGAACATCTCGTTTAGTATAGTTTGAAATGAGGAAAATTTGTATAGTTTTACCCTTCTTCTTCACCCCTTTTAAGTCCGAATTTCGAAAAATCTAGAAATTGATTTTTAGGTATTTACATGAAAATTACACACAACAAATCACGTTGATATATTGATTCATTACCGAGAAATTAAAAAAAAAAAAATAGCCGGGTTTATAAAAAAAAATTTAAATCAATTTTAACCCTTTAAACTCGGAATTTCAGAAAATTCTTTTCTTAGTATGTATTTACACTGTAAGAAGAACATGTATTCAAATTTTCATCAATTTATCTTCAATAGTTTTTGCTAGGCGTTGATGAATCAGTCAGTCATCTAGGACAAGTTACTTTATAGGTACAGGTAATTTGTTTTTGATCGTTCAAAAAGGTTTACGAGTGAAATGATTACTTTTGACAAGATTAATTTAAATTTCTAACTTAAAATCCTAACCTATGTACATGATGACGTATACATTTTATCTTTGTGTCCATGAATCGATATTCTGTGTGAACTAAATTGTTAGCTACTGCGTTAGTCGTTTTCTATTTTTTCAATGTATTTAAAGCTTTCTTTCTTTTCCTGTTTAGCCTCCGGTAACACCGTTTAGATAATACTTCAGAGGATAAATGAGGATGATATGTATGAGTGTAGTCTGTACATTCTCAGTTCGACCATTCCTGAAATGTGTGGTTAAAATGAAAACCCAACCACCACACCAAAGAACACCGTTATCCACGATCAGTATTCAAATCCGTTTAAAAATAACTGGCTTTACTAGGACTTGAACGCTGGAACTCTCGCCTTCCAAATCAGCTGATTTGGGAAGACGCGTTCACCACTAGACCAACCCGGTGGTTGATGTATTTAAAGCTAAATTCTCACTTCATAACGAGGGTAAATATTAAAGTTGTTTTTACTTTTCCACAGTTATTTTTCTGTTAAACAATACAATTCTATTTAATTCCTGAAAAATGTGTTCTGAAACCTGAAATTAAATTAAAGAATTTAATTTTCTTTCTTTTATTTCTTTCACATCTGTATAAAACGCAAAAAAAAACATTTTTTAATTGGCTCTTTTAATTCCCTGATAACTAATCTTTTCTCATTATTCTCGTCAAATACAGATGTTACGTTTGTTTTTAATCAACAGTTGCCTAGTTACCTGTTTTATAACTTTCAGGTTATAACTATAACCCGTTAAGGGACGTTCATTTTTCTTAGATTAAAACGTACATTGTTACGATTGAAAGAAAATGTACATAATAATTAAAAATAACGTTTATTATGGCTGGGACGAAGTGATTTTTGAAAGAAAATATTTCTTTTGAAGTAAGTTGTATTAACCGTTGTATAAAAAAAATAATACAATAACGGCTGCATTATAACCACTTCTAAAAATACTACATGCAGAATAAGACGCTGGAGAGCTATTTTCCGCATATTTATATATAATAATTTTACAGTTATTTCTACTGTTATACCTACTAATGATCATTTTTTAGCAATCGAAATGAGCATCTGGGTTTTTATTTTTATTTTTTATGAATGGTTTTTGATCCATCTTTTTTGTAATCTATTATGATTATTAAAATATTTTTCGAGTAATTGCTGAAAAGCTAAGATTAAAAACTTACCCTGATGCCCTTTATTATATGTATTATTTTAAAATACATTTGATAATGTAGTACAGAATAGAATATTAAAGATTTTAAAGAAAGTAGGATTGAAATGTAAAGATAGAAAGATTGTCTAAAAAATTAAGTTGTTCAGTTATTTTCACAGAACGTAGGAATGAATTAGAAGAAACAAATCCCTTTCGGCCGGAAGGCGGAGGAGGTAGATTTAATCGGTGCTAAGTAGGGGATAAAAAATATTCCAACCTTAAAGTTAAGAAAACCTTCAAATTTACTCAATACGACAATGGTTTCATGTGAAAAAAGGTTTCTCATGTTTAGCATACGACAAGCCCCATCTTCTTACAATTCCAGCAACATTTTGGTCATCCCTTGGCGGAAGGGTTGGTCGTATCAAAATTGCTTCAGACAAAAGTTTTAGGTAATGTTTAGAGGATTAATGACCACCTCAAACCGTTCGATAGTGTATCTATTAAGGGAGGTATGATTTTTTTTGTCTTCGAAATCCCATTCTTTCCACCCCCTGGGCCAATGGTTGGTGATATCAAAATACTGTACTTAGATAAGTTTTAGGCCCTTATTCAAAGAATAGTAGGAACTTTAAAGGAATTTGATATTTTACTTAATAAGAAAGTTGTAGCAATGTTTGTTTTGTCGAAACCCCCCCCCCCATTTTCACCCACAGGTTCGATTTTTCCCATTAACGAAGACCGAGGTTTTGGGTAGTTATATTTTCTGTATCAATTTGAAAGTGATTGGCACAAAATTACGGCAGTTATCTTATCCACAAGAAAGAAAAGCTATATATAGACTTTTGAACTGAAGATGGTTTTGGGGTCTGGGGGATGTGAAACGCGAAAATATGTTGAAATTCTCCGGAAGTCCAATCATGGTACCCATTACACTAGGTAGCTTTCTTATGAAATCTACCTAATTAGTGGTATGGATTCATTGCCGAAAGACCTCTTCACTTTGAAAATAAACAAGAATAAAAAAGATAACTAAGTGTGATTAATAAGGTTAATAAGGAAATTAATAAGGTTTTGAATGTTTAGGAAAATACAATATACCACAAATTGCTGAGTTTTTTTTTCAGGTAGGTAAACGAAATAAAGAATGTATCAAACGCAGGCTGATACAAAGAGGTGTATTTAGTAAAAATGAATCTGCTGATATCAAACGTAGATTATGAATTAAGAAAGTACTTTAAAACATTTATGGACTGGAGGGGGTTTATTTCTGGTGCAAAACATGTACTGTAAGAAATATAGAAAAACAAAAGTGGATTAACTGAATCCACTTTTTTCGAGTAATTTTTGAAAAGAAATTACTCGAAAATTAGGATTTTAATTTAACGTTACTTATTAACGGGATTTTTTCTAGATCCTTTAAAAAAAATATTTTGAACAGCAGATAATATAATACACTATACAGGCATACAAACAGAGTCAAGGAGGAGTAAAAAGTGTTACTCCACGAATTACAAAAAAAAATTCCCTACGATTTGTTTCAACAAATCAAGGGAAAAACTTTTGTTAAACAGCGGCACAAAATACACTATTTGTTGATCCGTGTTAATACCTAACAGTTAAATATTTGAAATAATGTAATATAAATAAAATAACTAAAACAAATAGGTGAAGATGTTAAATAAATAAAATAAGAACAAAATTAAAAAAAAGTAGGCATTGACGAAAATATTTGAACTATTATTTATTTCAGATTTGACTGATTGTTTTTATATAAAAATAATATAAAAAATTCTTATTTTATATTTTTTTGGTAGTTATTACCAAATGTTACCTATACAGTTTTTTTTGTTTTTGATCTTAGATTGTTTAGAAATATCGTACATGCAAAAAAAAGACGGAGGAATGTAAGTATATAGATACATCTCTAAAGTTATTCGAATATATATGTGTGTGTGTGTGTGTGTGTGTTCTGATGTTTATTTGAGCTAGTAACTGTCAAAATCACGTCTAACAGTCATAATCTAATAATCTTATACCACGTTTAACAGATTCAACTTTTTTCAGTGGTGATTCTCAGTTTATTTCATATTCAATGGTGACTAAATATATATATATTACTCAATAATAATGCTATTAAAATGTGAAATTCGAATAGGTGAGGAAATAGAGGGAGGATTAGAGGTTACATCTCGGCTGTAGCTGAACTTAGTTTTTACTTGTATGGATTTTGAAATCTTTTAAAGCTATCATGATTCTTTTTTATTTTAAATTTGACTCCCTTTTTGACTCCCTCTTTTTTATTTTAAATTTTGAATTTATGTCATAAATTCAAAATAGCTATTCATTTTAAGTCAAAAATTTCAACATTATCTTTAACGCTTTTCCGTTCAGATTCGGTACACATAATTATATATATATAAAATATTTTTGTCATTAAATTTATATATAATTTTAATTATAAAAAATGGGTAGGTTAGAAAAATAAATGAAGAGAGAAGTTTTAAGAAGAATGTCATGAAAAGTGCAAAGTTTAGTGCACCAGTAAGCATTACGTTAATGAACTTGGTCCAGAGAAATGTAAAGGTAAAAACAGTAAATAAAGACAAAGATAAAATATCTATAATAAATAATTGAGGAATGAAGGATGTAATCGATGTATTGAACTAAAGGACTGGTACAAAGTAAAAAGGAATGGAAAAGAGTGTCAAACTGGGCGTAGGACTGAATATTTAAAAACGAATTGAAAAACTCAATGGAAAGGGAATTAATTACAACAGCTAAAAATTCATAATGCTTTTTTTATTTACAAAAATAGATTAGATATGGATTTCATAAAAACCTGATAAGAACAAAATCTATCGAACGAGAAGACACTTTATAACCGATGATGTTTAACGATTTGGCCATTCTAAAGCGGTGCATGACAAAAAACGACATAAAAATATACGCTTCTTTAATTTTGTATGAAATTCTAAAGTATTATGACAAAAGAGTTGGTTTACAACGGCCAGTGTTAGCTTAAGTATATTATATGAATACATGGGTATTTAAAAAAAAAAGAAAAAAAAAATGTTTATTTTGTCGTATTTGCTTGATTGCTTTCTTTAATATTTTTACGATAATTAAAGAATGAGAGGAATGAAAATAATTTGACCATGGTTATTTCTTGAAAGCTTTTCGCATCATAGAACTTTAGTTTTTGGGAACTCTCCTGGCCACTTAGTGATGTTTTAGAATTTTTTTTGTAATCAAGAAATCTCAATAACTAAAAAAGATTGCAAGAAGGTTTTTCATGTAGAATACTTCTGTATCCCTACGAAAGTAGTAATAAATGCCGAAGTATAATGGATACCGAATACCGCAGAAATATAGTCATCCTTAAAAGATCAGAGTAATTCCCGAACATTTTTCTATGAACAGCACAGCACGTAAGGCGAGTCTAGAATTCCTCGTCACTTCTGTATCTCGTACACTAATGATAAAGCAGATTTTGAATATTAATTTACACGATAATGATGAATGTGAGCCGAGCCTTTTGCGAGTATTCCTACTAGAATAAGTATTACTCTACTAGGTGCACCAGTTGAGAAATTTACTTAACGCGTTGCAAGTCTTTACGTCATTCTATAAATTACGGGCTTACAGAAAATTATCCGTGGTTAACACCAATTCATTTTAAAAGACCTATATTACTAGATTTGCTTTTTCAAATTTCGATATTTTTATTCTGTCTAATGTAAATTATACCCAATCTTTGAAAAGTTTGTCAGTGAATTAATAATTTCGGGGTAAAATTAATCAAAATTAAAAAAGTAAATCTAGTAAGCCAATTCTTTGTTTACGGAACCATTTTTAATTTATGAAAATCGGTTATAAGTGATGGAGATATTTGGGATCTGGAAAGATATTTTCTGCTTTTGAATGAGAAGGTACAAAAACCTCTAATACCAAACCAGATACTAGATGCTTAGTGCGGTGTGGGTTATTACAACATATTGAAATAGTACCTCTCGAGGTCTGGAAGAAAGATCTTTATACAAATCTAACCCCCCAAAACTGCTGTTTCATTTAATACTATTCTTGAATTTAGATTTAAATTTGACCAACTGATATGCTTTTTAGATCATGTCTAATACTATTATTTTTTCTGTTTTATGTGTGTGTATGGCTTTGTTTCTATAATATATTAATTTATTTTTCGAGAGAAGAACGTGTATTAATTTGTCGCTTTACCAAAAAATTAGTCTTTCTGTTGGCAGTGAAGCAAGTAAGTACTTAAAGTACAAGACAGCAGAACAAGATTTTTCCTTAATATTAATGATTTTTATTGAATAGACAGTACTTATGGTTTTCGGAATAAACTTCTAATGCTTAATATCTCCTATATTTGGGCTTGGTGTAATGATGTACATATTCTAGTCGTTGGAAGAAAGTATCGGGAAACTACTTTATTCCTCAGTTTCCCTAGTAAGCCAGGTATGAAATTTTGTTATCTATGATAATGTCATTTCCGGGATTAGTTTGTATTTATATCTGTTAGCTTTCGAGTCGCTTCGGTTATGAAATCTTACATATGAATATGAGGAAAGGAAACTTAATTAGATTTAGTCAAGATAATGGTTTTTAAGAATATAAAATAACCATAAAGCTAAATTTTTAATTGTTGTATGACTAGTTAATTATAAGCTTGTCTAAAAATGATCAGATTGAAGTTTGTATAGAAACTTTCCGATTTACTTCAATATATCGTATCAGTTTACTGATCACCGTGGTAGAATGGTAGCGTCTATATTTCTAGTCTAGAAGGTTCTGGGTTCAAAACTCGGCTAGGCTTTTCAATTTTTGAAACGCTATATAATCTGTTCCTTATAGTAGGATAGTTGTGATTGGACACAGTCCTGTATATATTTACTGCAGGAAGAATAAATAAATAAATATTATTACTATTATAATAATAGTTTAATGTTTCGACATTCCCCTGTTTTATACGTCCTCCGATAAGACTAGTGTATACAAGGAATTTTTACTGTTCTATACACTTTCTTCTCATTAGAGTACGTCACTCAGCTTCCCTGTTAAGGTTTCTTCATGGAGTTGGGGGTGGCTGTTAAGGGAGATGAGGAAGTCATCCAAAAACATGTTATTATTATCACTATTATTATAATTTTTAAAAAATAATAAAATAAAAACTAGACAATATTTTTACTGTATTTTCCTACATTTTTCTGGGCTTAGTCAAGCGGAAATTTTTTGGCACTTTTAGGCCGACTGCTTTCATTGAAGTCAATCTACTTAAAGGAACCTGATACGAAAATGCCTAGACTGTGATAGACGTTAAATTATTAATCGGGATTTTTAACCTGAAAACTTATAAATAAGAGATGTTATCTCTACTATTTTTAACGGATGTTGTTGATACCAGACAATAAATAATCAAAAAGCTGGCGACATTTTTTCTGAACTTTCCGGGTATTTGTACAGGATATTTAAGATCTTAACCTTTCCTATATTGTTGAAGTTAGAAGTTAGTATTAACCTTATGACTATATTATTTTCTTGTTTTCATAGAAAAAAACCTACTTTTAATAAATAAGATATAATTAGTAGATATCAATTCTTTATTAAAATACTACTTCATATAATTCTGTTAAACCTATATTAATTTAAAATCAAATTAAAAAACTGATGAGTTTAATACTGGAAGATTTAAAAAATAAATTAAAAATCATAAATACGCAAAACTTATCTAAAAAATTGTTATTTTTCAAATTGCATTGTTTTTAGGCAATGAAATATGATCTAGGAATTAGACCTAAGACCTAAATCACATAATTATTACCTTATGTGATCTAGGAAGCTATATTTTTTTACCGAACATAAAATATCAAACTGGGATTTCATAAATTATCTTATAACTATTAGTTAAATCTTAACTAAGTATTTAATAACAACCTTTATTGAATCATTTAATTTAATTAAATGTGTTTTTTTCTCTATCCATATAGATATCCTGTAATAATTTAAATAAATTGCAGTTAAATTTCTCTATGTACATTGTATGTTATTATTTGATGTAAGTTGTTTTAATTTTAATTTTAATTTTTATTATTACGACCTCAGCTTGCTTTTGGACATATTTCAACTAGAAAAATATGGACGAAATGATTGATGGAAAAATGCTGGATTCCAGCCAAAAAAAAGTAATCTGAAACGAGTTTTCTTTCTTAAAAAAAAAAATAAACTTAAGAAAACTGTTATGTGGTATTCCACTGAAAGAGATGGAAACTGTTTTATAACTCTTTTATTATTATATATAAAATCAGGAAAATAACATTATTTAATACTCTAATATATATGATTAGTTATTAATAACGGAAGTTTACACTTTAATGATAACTTAAAACGGTTGGTAACGCTGTTTACTTATTTTCTTAAATTTTCTGTTTATTAATTTTAAGATTGTTATTAATTAGAAGACTTATAAAATTTATATTACCCAGTCTGTTTATTATATCTAAAACTGAATAATAATCTTTAAATTAAAACATTTATTGTATTACTTTTTACCTGTTTTTTGAATCGTAGAATTCCTGTGTATATGGCAAGAATAAACATCTTAACCATAAGTATGATAGAATAAAATGCAAAACCAGAGAAGGCTGCATTTTCCCACGATAAAAGATACATTTTTAGTTATTTATTTTTTTTATTAATAATAATATATATATATATATATTTTTATATAAAGAACACAATTTTTATTATGAAGCGACGAAGAAATTTTAGTACAGCTGTTAAAAGTCCCACCGTTCGATAAGGGAAGCTCCAATATACTATAGCGAAGTTAGAATAATAAAACGATTTGCACTATATTTCGATCGTTTAAAAAAGGAGGGGATTACGACATGTTTCTACGTCATCAATAAAAGTTTCTCTTCCCATTAATATTACCAATGCTTTTTTTAAAATAGATATTTAATTTCTTACAGTACCACAATTTTTATTCTAAGATTTTCGTTCTTATTTCTACATATATTTCAAAAGCTACAATATCTAATTAAAATATCTCAAATAGATTCAGATATATTTTGAGAAACGAAAAAAAAAATTTTTTAATAAAAAAAAAAATTTAATTTTCGAGAAAGGGGAATACGATTTTTAACATGTGGAAGAATATGGATTTGGCAATTGATGCAGTTGTTAGGAAAAGCGCCGAGTAATAGCTATTACTCACGAGTCGGTATATGGCATGTGCTCATTGTAAATTCTCTTTGTAAACGTTAATTTTGTTATTTATTTATTGTTCATACTGTAGTTAAATCATTTTTAATGTAAAAGATACAAAAATTCAGGGAAAATTGTATTTGTTGTATTAATATAACAATAAATATTTATTGTAACAAATCTAGTATTACTGGAAATATTGTTATCTGTGCAGTGTACCTAGAAATAGGGGTGATGATATATCTAATACAGTAAGATTATTTTTTGACACTAACTTTCTGAATTTCCCTAGGAACCGAAAATTCTGTTCGATAATTTATTTTAATTTTATTAATTCAATTTTGTTATAGAGCTCAATTTTTTAAATGAATTATAAAATTGACCAGGTCCACTGTTCACATGGCTACAAGTATATAAATGTTGAAGAATCGATCAAAAATGCTTCGGCAGAGGGTGAGGGTATCTGATCGGACGAAGAAAAATAGATTATATAAGGTCCACAGATGATACAGTATTATTAGGAAATGAAGAAAAAATTATTTAATAGGTACTTTAAAAAAAAAGAGAATACATTACTGCAGAATATAGTATGAAAATTAATGTTAGGAAAAAAGTATTAAGGATAAGGGTTAGATGAATGCAGGAGTGTATGAAAGAAAGAAGAATTAAAGAAGATTTTGCTTCTTTAAACCTGAATTTTTTAGGCACAATAGTTAACAAAAAAGTAAAAACAAAAAGAAAACAAGAACTACAAAGGTTAAAGGAGCATTTACTAGAAAGAAATATTTCTTATGTAATATGATAAAATTAGACTTGAAGCATCCTTTGAAGTTTTATGCTTGAAGTGTATTTCTGTATGGATGTGAGACATGGGCACTGAAATAAAAAAAAGGAATTCTAGAAAAAGAAAGCATTTTAAATGCGAGTATGGAGAAATGGTTAGACAGGGTAAAAAATGAAGAAAGTGAGTAAAAGCAGAAATAGGAGTAGTAACTGGCTGAGATATATCTTAAGAGAAGAATAGTTAATTAAAACAAAGATTTTGCTAATAACTAAACCTTACAGGATCGGCTTCATTTTACATTTACTGATATCCTTGTTCTTGTTAATTTTGCCTGTTTATTAGATTATCTGATAACTTAATTAAATATTCTACACCATCAGAAACTTATAATAATGAATGTTTAAATTCTTAGATATTATTTTTTGTAAAGTCGAAGAATACAAATTTAGAAACAAAATATAACAAACTGAACATTGTGTGTGGGCTTCTTATAAAAACAGATACCAAAACTTATGACATTGCTTGGTATACAAGAGATTCTCAAATAATCTTAAGGTTCTTTTTTCATTGAACTTGTTTCTTCAAAATTCTAGAACAATGTGTTAATTACAAGAGCTGAAAGAATATTATCATCACTACCTACTTTAAGTTATAATGAAATTTTTTACATGCAGCCTCATTTCAGAAATTATCTTTGCTGAGTGATTTAATTGTGAAATCCTACTATGCGTCATTTCACTGCTACATCTCTGTACACCACATTACTTTTCTACCTGTTAGGGCATACATTAAAATTTTTTTTAAATCTCTGATATCTTGAGAAAACTTAATTCTTCATTTTTTTTTATAAATGAAATAAAAAAGTAAAATTTAGTCTATCTTCTAAATTTTATCTGCTGTAACCATATAAATTCCTTTTACAGGACATGTTTAGTTAATGATTAAAAATATTACTACACTAATGTGACTATAAAATAAAACAAATTTTTTGTTTAAGCTTTATTATTCACACAACAATAGAGATATCTAGATAAATTAACATTTAAAACTATCCTCATATTTCAGTAAAGATAGACATAAAAGATTATTCAAATTAGCTGAGTGGTATCTGAGTTTTAGGTAAATATGTTTGAAGTATATTTAAACAAGCCACCAGGCTGATCCAGTGGTTTTCTCGTCATTGCAAATCAGTTGCTTAAGAGCTGATTTTTAAAGTCGAAGGTTTTGAGTATTAAATCTTAATAAAAGTTAGTTGCTTTTACATGGATTTTAATACTAGACAGTGGATACTGGTGTACTTTAATGGTTGGGATTCAATTAACCACAAGTCTCAGTAATGGTGTGCTTGAGTCTGTACATGACTGCACCTCATTTACATCCATTCTTATCATCCTTGTCTCACTGGGCCATGTGCAGGCTTCTTATTGTTCACTTGTTGAACAGATTGCAACATAAACATCAGGAAAATAAATATATATATATATAAAGAAACATATAAATTTATAAATATAGTTGTATATACATAGTTACTTGAGTTATATATTATAATTTTATGTAATATATATATAACTATATATATATATATATATATATATATATATATATATATATACATGCATACAGATAAAATAAAGTATTGGGAGACCTGTTGTTATGTTGGGATTTTTTTATCTGATATAATGTGGATGAAAAGGAAATTTTGCCAAAAATTTATAAGGTAAGCATCCTAACAAGGAATCTAGATCAATTTTTTGGATGTTGGCTTTACATATGGAAAATAAAGGGATCAATTTTAAAGGGGTGATGAAAAGTTGTATATTTCATGGTTCAGAAGTGTGAACAATAATTGCAATACTGGGAAGTTAGATGGATTCAGTGAAGACAGAACTTTGGAAAAGGTGTTTTAAGAGACCAAACAGAAGTAAAGAAAAAGGGCAGAAAATGAAAATTGATAGATCTGTAATTATGGATATTTAGGTATAACAGTTGCTATGCCATGGCCAACTCTGAAGAATAAGTCTCAAAAAATTGACTAAGAAAATATATGATAGGTTCTACATAAAAGGAATTACTGGAGGTTGCATATAACTTTTATTGAATAAAAAAACTTCCAAGCCTTCTTCATTTCTCTACCCAACATCAACACCCTTCCCCTTAACACTCTTGGGTCATCAATACCCAGGAGAGGTATTGGTATTGATGAGAATTTATTTGGTGGAGAGAGAATAGTGGCTTCTAGAATTTGAACAATACCAGCTGCACTTTTATACTTGTTTTTAAGGATAATTATGTATAAGGTTTGAGTTTTTTTTGTTTGTTTATTGCAACTTGACTTATAACACTATTTATATTTATAAATTAATGCTAGATTTTACACCTTATTCTTCCATATTACATAATCATAGTAAACAAATTTAATTGTAGTAAAATTTTGCCCCAAGATCATTATTGATCTCCGGGGCATCTCTGCCATCAATGCAGAGGTTCCAATTTGAGTTCCAGTCAGGCATGGAATTTTTTCACAGATTGTAAACAAAATCATTATCATTCAATTATAGTGACTGTTATTGCTACAACATAAATAAACTGGAATCGGCTGATGTGAGATGTTACACAACCAGTAAGGAAAAATTCTTTCAAGTTAAATTTTCAGGTGTCACTACTACACAACACATGTGATGCTTAAATCAGTAACCGTTTTATAAAGTATTTCTGATAGATAATTAGCTTCAAACCTGTTAATGCTGTTACTTCAATGAAAAGTAAAAAGTGATCTACTGCAGCTCCGAGTCAGTAAAAATTGGAATACTTTTTTTCTTTAAATTTTGCTCACAACAATTTTGATAAATTTATTCTACTTTTCTCACCCCTGGCACTCACTCAAATCTTTAAAATGGTTGGTCAAATTTTATAACTGGTCCTGATGTTTTCTCAGAATTTTTATTATAAAAAATCATCTTATCAGATTAAATTCATTATTGTATAGAGGATTCTATTGTATACTTGTATAGTTACATATAAACAGAAATCTGCCTCCATCTATTTGTCATCAGTTTTAAAATAATGAGAATTAAATATTTATTTTTAATAAAATTTGTAGGTTGACTAAAAAAAAGACTGGATTTATAGATCAATCTAAATTAGAATAAACAAAATATTTATTGTGAAAAGTCTTCTTCTTCTTTTAAGATCTGTCTGTCTTGTCTCCGTATTCTGTACTAGGTGGTTTTATATATATATTTCTTATTTTTTTCTGTTCTTAACACTTACTTATTCTTTTAATTACAGTTCAGTATCAATTTCAAACTATCTTTTTTAAAAAAATTTCCATTTCCAGTAAATCATTATAGTCAGTGTATTTTTAATTTATTTGTTTTTATTAATTTCAGTTAAAAAAGCTAATTATTACAAATAACTAATATGCTTTTGGCAGGAGTATGAAACATTATGAAATGAAATCATTCAGAAAAATCTGAAAAAAAATCCCAAAAAGTGCTTCTTTTTAACAGCCAGAAAACAGAAATTGGAATTTATTATTCAAATTATTCATATCAATTACTTCAATAACAAATTTATTAATAGTGAATCCTCTGTGGTGGATGCTGTCATCTCAGCCTTTCATCCAGATGATCCTGAGTTTAGAAACTAGCAAATTTCTGCACCAAATCTTCATTCACAGGTGTTCATCTTAAGTGGTGAATTAAAAAAAAGAAACAATTTTAAACTATAAATCTTAAATTTCTTACATTGTGAGTTGAGTTTAACCTCTCACAATGAAATCTCTACATTTCTTTTTTACTGAGTTGGTTGAACGCTAAAATTCAGTATAGGTTTTTCTCAGAAATAATAATAAATACTATGAAAACAAACATCAGTCATTTGGCAATAACTCCTAAGGTTTTAAAAGGGTATTTCATTAGAAAATATGAATTATAACTAGCTTAATCATCACAGAATGCAATTTTGTAGTGTTTGTAGTTAGTAAGTAAGTGCTTCAATATATTTTTTGTGGTTCAAATAACTTCACTTTAGATCAAAGTTTATTCTAAAGTGACAACTAATGAGATAAAAACTGCTTTGTATCTTGGAAAAACTGTACGTACTTGGAAAACTTTTGTTATTCAACTCTCCATGATGGAATACAGAATTAAATATACTATTTGTTATGCTATTAACTACTATCAAAAATATTATGCAAATATTTTTTATGGTAATACAGAATTGTAGTTTTATTCCTGATAAGTAATTATAAAGGTAATATAGTTATTGTCAATCATTAATATTCATGCCCCAATGAAAGAAAATGAAGAAGATACAAAAGATGAATGTTATAGCTGATTGGAATACATATATGACAGAATTCTTAAACACGACATAAAATCGGTAATGGGAAGTGTAAATGCAAAAGTGGAAAAGGAGGATACTTGGAAATCTTTTGTGTGCAACCTTAGGTTGCACACAATATCAAATGGAAATTTAATGAGATTAGCCTCTTTTGAGGTTTCTAAAGGTCTACAAATAATAGGCATTGTCTTCCTACATAAAAATATTCATAAACAATCCTGGGTATCCCTCACTGGTAAAACAAGAAGCCAGATTAACCATATACTGGTAGATAATAGACACAAAAGTAATGTATTTGATGTAAGGGCACTAAAAGGAGCAGAAATTGGCTCCAACCACTCCTAGCCAAAGTAAGAATAAATGGCCAAGTGCAATAAAAAGCAAGATCCTTCTAGTCAGCAAGTAATTGACGCTAATCTTTTTCATGCTTTTTACAAGAATTTCAAGTGGAAACTGAAAATAAGTTAGTGCTTTGAATGATCTGGAAGTAAATGTGATTGGGAAACAAGGAGTGGAAGAGATGTAAGAAAGAACAAAAGAAACTGTATTGGAGGCAGAGGACAAGAAACTGAGGAAGAGAGGAAGAGGACTAAAAAGTGGTTTGATAAATTGAGTAATGAGGCAATATGAAAGAGAAGAAATGCTAAACAAAGTTTGCTGGAAAGTGATGAGGAGATACAAAGAAAAGAATAAAGAAGGAGATGAGCTACTATGAGAAAACAAAAGTAGAACTTTCTAAAAACTCAAATCAAAGGGGTAGAAGAAGACAACAATAATAATACAAAAGATTTCTATAAGACAGTGAGGTTTTTCAAAAAGGGATATGTACTGAAAGAGAGGCTAGTGAAAAATAAACAGAAAAAAATTGTTGTGGATGAAACAGAGAGCTTAGAAGTGTGCAAGAAGTATTTTGATGAACTGTTAAATGTCAAGACAGAGGGAATGTACAAGAAGAAACTGAAACCATTGAATTCACAGTGGAACAAATGATAGAAGAACCCTTGCTGGAAGAAGTGGAAAAAGCAGCTAAAATATTAAAAAATGGAATGGCCCCAGGGAGAGATGGCATAGCAGGGGAGATATGGAAATACGGAAGGTGCAGCTTAATCCAAGGGTTACACAAATTATTTGTTAGTGTATGGACATATAAATAAATGCCTATAGAATGGAAGACAGCTGTCATAAGCCCAATTCATTAAAAAAGGGACAAAATGTTCTGTTCTAACTACAAAGGTATACTATTACAAGTCATCATGTAGAAGATACTATCCAGGATAATTTTAAGCAGAATAAACCTGTATGTTGAAGAAGCAATGGGAGAACATGGCAGGTTTTACAAAGGACAAATCAGCAGTAGATCAGATCTTTATGTTGTGGCAAACAATTAGCAAATGGTTGGAATTCAATACGGAAGCACACTGGATTTTTCTAAGACATATGCCAGTATAGTCAGAGAGGAATTTGGAAGTCAATGAAGCAACAGGTATTTCTGACAAACTTAAAAACTAACAAGAATGTGTACTGTGAAGTCTGAGAATGTAGTTAAAATTAATGGAAAAACAACTGAGAGCTTCAAGGTGGGAACTGGAGATTGACAAGGTGATATTATTTCATCAGCCATTTTTAATCTCATGATTAATAAAGTAATTAAAAAAATATTGGAAATGAACTTGGGACTAGTAGTTGGAAGTAAACTCCAATCACTAGCTTTTGCTGATGATGTTGACCTGGTGGGTGCGAGTGAAGGAGAAATACGAAATATGACCACTGCATTAATAAAAGAAGCAACCAAAGTGAGCTTAAGAATAAACAGTGAAAAGACCATGGAGAAAACTATATGGGAGTTTCAGGAGAGGAGATGGAAGATCAGTGTCCAATGTTGAAGAAGTGATAATAGCTAGAATAAAAAAGCTGCATGATGTTCGCTTAACAACATTTTAAAATCCCAACTGTTATCCAGGAACACAAAACTGAGGATCTACAAAACAATATAAAATCTATCTATAAAACAATAGTTAGGCTGTCTGCTATGTATGGGTTCCTGACATGGACTCTTACAAAGAGACAACAGGCCAGACAGCAATCATTTGAAAATAGAATATTAAAGAAGATTTTTAGTCTAGTTATGGAAAATGGTCAATAGAGAAGAAGGAAAAGTAGAGAGCTGGAAGAGCTGTGCAAAGAACCAGACATAATAGCCACAATGGAGAGTGGGACTGGATGGTTGGATAGGTTCTCCAAAGAAAGAATGAAGAAACAATAAAAACTGTATTGAAAATGGCCAGGTTATGGGTGTAGAATGTTGGGAAGACTGAAGAAGAGATGAAGGGAAAATCTTACTGAGAATCTGAAATTGGTGGTTGAAGAGAGGGCAAAAGACAGGCAAAAATGCAAGCACCTGTTATGTGAGGCTATGAACCATTTACGATTTGCAATTAAGCAAGCAGTTAAGAAAGTAAGAAATGTAATTATTAACAAGTTAATGATGTATAGTGGTTTAAAATTTAAAAGTCCTTTTGCAAATTCAGCTCACACTAATATAATTATGTATAATAATTAATAGTATAATATTTATGTAGCAGCTTAGATACCAGTAAATGCAATAGCCTTTGTCATTTACTTGTATATTTTTTATTGACTATGTACTGGATTCTTTAAATTCATCTATTAGGGTTTTATTATACTTTATTTTACAACAAAAACATATTAATATTCTTCAGTTTTTCTGATTTATGGATATGAGCTCTATGAATTGCATCACATTCAATTTTAGTTATAGTTTTGAGAACATTGTTGAAGCCAGATAGATCGTATGCATTTTTTTTATTATCAAGAAGTTCGTTCGAACTTCTCCGGTAAGAGTTTGCAGAACTGGACGGCACGGCGAAGTCAACGAACTTCTTCTTTTTTCCTGTTTATCCATTGGGAATTACCATCAGGTATTACTTCAGAGAATGATATATGTATGAGCAAGTGTGTATGAGTCTTTTAGTCTCAGGTCGATCATTACTGAGATGTGTAGTTAATTAAAAACCCAACCACCAAAGAACACCGGTATTCACGGTCTAGTTTTCAAATCCGTATAAAAGTAACTGTCTTTACTAGGACTTGGACGCTGGAACTCTCGACTTCCACATCAGCTGATTTGCGAAGATGCGTTCACAACTAGACCAACCCGGTGGTTGAAGTCAACAAAATATATTTACAGTTCTAAACATGACCTAACCTAAAAGTGAAATGAATATAGGGGGAAAAATAATAAGCATGAAAACATTATATTTCAGTTCAATTAGATTTGTAATAAAGAATACTTTTAAAAAATATGATGAATTTTGTTAGACTTTTTTCTTCCATTTGATGAACCGTGGAACTCGAATATGCCACTTTTTCTCAAAAAGGTGGGTTTACGAATCGCACCATTAGGTAGCAGTACTTGACAGTACAGGTAGCGTGCAAAAAGTTGATAATGTACTTGAAATAATAAAATATAAACTAAAATATATTACAGCTTGTTTTAATAGTAAATGCTCTTATGTAAATGAAAGTACTGAAGATGAAACAATTTTTTAAGTCCCATCACTTCATTAAAAAAAAATAAAAGTATTAGTTCACAAGAGATTATAGTTGCTAATAAGACACAAAAAACACGAACAGTAGGAAAGTGTAGCAAAGAAAATGTGGCAACAAAGATTTGTTACATAAAACAGAAATAAATTCGATTGGCAAAATTTTTATTCTACAATTAGACCTAATTGATGGAGAAATAAAAAAAAATGTTAGTTTAATAATAATAATATAAAACGTGTGTCCACGGACACGATAAAAATCGAGGGTAATTCTTACAAAGTGCAATATTACGTCATGGATCTTCGATTTTTGAAGGTCATTATACAAGTTTTATTAAAAAAGGAAAAATATGGTATGAAGTGAATGGTATGACAACAACAAAAAAAATTGGCCGAGAAATTCCAAAAAAATGTATAATTGTTTGTTCTAGAAAGGCAATAAATTTTAATCATAAATCCATAAGACAAAAATCAGTAATTCTTAAAATAAAAAAGAATAATCCAACAAAACGCAATGATAATCAAAAAAATTAGAGTCTCGCAAATATCATTTCTTCCGCTCGAAAAACAAAAATTTCTGTCGTATAAATAAAACTGTATTTAACAAAATGATACTGATATCAAAAAAGATAAGACACTACATTTCTATTATCAAAATAAGTTATTAATTCAGAATTTTCTTTAAAAAAAAAATTAATTAAATAAAACTCTTACCAGCCCGATTTCATTTATTAAACAACGAATAATCATAAGCGTTGTATTACTTCTGTAAATGTGATATGTATTATATATAAATGAAATCGGGCCGGTAAAGAGAAATTTGTTGATTTTTCAAAGTATGTAATTTTCTTTTGAAAAATTCCAAGGGTTTGCTTTTACAATTCGGTATCGAATTAAATTTGATGGCTTCATGCTTTCAATGGAGAAAACCTGAAAGCAAACTACACACTATGACTTTCCATCAATGAGGTCCATAATTTAAATAACTGTCATTGTACAATCATGTCTTTTAACCGATTGATTCACTGGATGTAGATGGCTAACTTCATTTTTGTTCACAAATTCATCCATTTTGCATAAATATTTAATTTTAAAAAATGTAGCTACAATGTTTAACTGCACACTAAAAAACCGAACCTCAGATATTATTATTTTTAACGAAACTATGCTTTTAAAGGCACCAGACCCACGCTTCTCATTCGAAACTAAACTGACATTCTGCAATCCCTTATGCCTCTTTTACACTGCAGAGACCACAATGAGCTCATATCATGTGCATATTTGAACATGACACTCTCACAGTGAATATTATGCAAGCAGACTAAATTACAAGCAGAATATATACATCAAGTTAGTTGTAAATTACTCATGTTAGTACACTGAATACATGCATGTTCATAGCCGTCGCTATCAACATAGCTAAACAGTTTTAACTAGGTTTCATTGGGGTCACAAAATATTCATTTTATATTTTTTTTACTCTTTGGGGGTCCTGAAGCTAAAAAGGAAGAGAATCACTGCTCTAGATCATTGGAAATATAAAATAGTTGGAGCAGTACCACTTTCATTCATGCTGTTAAAATCTATTAGTGAATAATGACTGCAGCAGTCAATACTACTTAAAACATAAAAAAGATTGCTTTACAATAAATTTCCCCTAGTAAGTGGTGAAAGTTTCTTTATTTCCCAAGAAGAGTATACATTAAATCATTGCTTTTCACTATTTATCCCAGTCTTTCTTATGGCTGTGACCCAAATAAAACGTACAAAAAGGAAGAAATACTATATTTCGCTTTTTCTGAGAGTATTGATGCTCATTATATTGACCAGTGCCTCTGTTGAATAAAATTAAATTCACTTGTAGGGCTAAATATCAACCCTACAGGCCTTCGAAAAGGCTTATTAATATGCAATTTTATATTCATTTCATTGAAGAGATCAACAGGAAGCTACTTCATTCCTAGTAAACCTACATGGGATTTTTATTGTTACTTGTAATGGCTATATAATTTTTGTAAGTGACTAGTACCTTGTGTCTAGTTGCCTACAATTAGACACCCAATGCATGTATCTGCAAATAAATTGTGATTTCTTTGAGGTAATGTACAAAGATCAGAAAAAAGTTTACAGGTGGATTAAAAAAAATTTTCTTCTCTAAAGTTTCATGTTTATTGAATTACTATATAATAATTAACACTAAACAAACATAATAACTAATTTTCTTCTATCACTTACAACATTTATTTCAGTTAAATTTCTTAATTTTTAATAGCTTATTTTTTAAGATTATCTGTATTTGATAGTTATTTTGTTATATTACCATTTTTCTAAATCTTGTTGATAATGTTCTATGGTATTAAGTTGTTTGTTGTTTTCTCATCTGTACTAGTCCAAGATAAAATGAAACAACTGATTTCATTATCTGCAAATTATAAAAATTTATTACATTCAGGCATAAATAATAATCATATATTGAATCTACATTGTACATTAAAGTAACAACAATTCACTTTAAAAAGCACAAGACATATGCAAAAAGGCATATTAGAAAAAAACAATCCTGGCAACAACACATGTCATCATTTGTAGAAATACAACTGCAGCAGACGTATGGAAGAAAGTAAAGGCATCTGTGGGCATACATACTTTACCCCCATAACTTGCTTTCAATCTGAAGATGATCTAGTAGATTCAAAATCAAAGCACAATGAAGCCACCAGAATGGAATAAATGTTTGAATTCAGATACTTTCCTTATTTGATTGGCAGAAGTCAAAAATCGTCTAACCTACATTATTAGAAACATCTGGAGAAAGAATGGAGAAGGTTAAACACAAAATCAAATGTAAACAAAATTACTCCATATAAAT
Source organism: Lycorma delicatula (assembly GCF_047948215.1). Taxonomy (NCBI): domain Eukaryota; kingdom Metazoa; phylum Arthropoda; class Insecta; order Hemiptera; family Fulgoridae; genus Lycorma; species Lycorma delicatula. Next base: position 188,742,274 of record NC_134455.1, read on the forward strand.
GGAAAATTGATGTGATGATTATCTCGTTGGGAACAAGTGCTGTTGACAAGATTGAGAATTGGTCACAAACGAATAACAAATTCATATATGTTACTGGCAAAGAAAGACCAATATGAAATGTATAACATACCACTCACTGTTAAGCATCTACTTGAAGTGGGTACAATACATGAAAAGGCATCATCAAGAAATGATATTGGTACTGATTTGATAAACTGTAAAGAAAAAGTAATAGTCGCTTATCTTCAAGCCAGCAGATTACTTATGAATTTCTAGTAAGCCTTCAGTGAAATAAATACTTGTGTTATGTATAACTGCGGGTCCTTTTATGAAGGCTCTTTACAGCTGAGTATGAAGTTTCTTAGTTTATTTGGCATTGTCTATTCGATTTTCTATTTAAAAAAAATTATTTTAATGTCAATTTTTGTGTTTTATTTAGATGTAAGGGTCCTTACATCTGATGATCCTCTATTGGTGATATTTCCTTACTTTTAAATATTGAGACAAAGGCTAATGACCTTAGAAATCGATACCCATACATTTAAAAAGAAATGAATAATTGCAGTTTTAAGATTTAAAAATTAATCAGCTAAATTAAAACATTAACAATTAACTTGTTATTTCATTAGTTTCATTATTTATAAATTACTTTAAAAATAATGAAATAAAGTAAACAATAAAACATAGTAAAATTATTTTTGATTGGAACTTACTACAATAAAAGTAGAATTTGTTAGATCGAATGAAGTAGAACTGAAACAATTTACAACAGTAGGACGTGCAGCTCTTTGTAGAATAATTTTAATAAATGATTTATGGTCTGGAGTTGAATTGTACCATGGAGCAGCATAAACAGCCCAAGAAACTTTCCCGCTCTGTAGAGAAAAAATATATTAGTTCTTACTATATATCTTGAATATAAAATTACATAAAATGTATGCAGATTTCAAGAAAACTGGATTAGTTTTGACATTTTTAATGATTTATTGAACTTCTTAAACAGTTTTTATGCTTTAAATGAAGATTAATCAAAAACAAAATTTACTAATTATTTAACATGAGAGTCAGTTTGTGCTGCTGCCTTGTCATATCTATAACATGTTATGATTGCATGTTATTTATAAGTAAAGATTCAAATGATATTTTCACTAGTTTGTAAGTTATAGTTATTTACCTAAACTAAAATGTTTAATTTTAATAATGAATATTGTTTTTCACAGATTATAACATATAATGTAACCAAGCCACCATTTGATTTAACTGTTAGTACAGTTGCTGCCCATGTAGATGTGTAATAAACTCTGTTGATCTCCTAGCATTTTTCATGTACAACAACTTTCATCTATCAATGAGATGCCATAACTGATTATCAACCTATTGCTTGTGGAGAAAATAAATATAAAAGTACTAAAACTAGTATAATTATGCTGTATACAGAGTGTTCCAGTGGTTCCTTAAAATAAAAATAAGTTATTATTATTTTAATTAAAGTTAAAAGATATTAATTACATGTTCTATTTGGGTGGTTGGTACTACTATTGAATGTTCTTACAAGGTGATGTAGTATGATGTGAACAACCCTCATTTAAAGAAGCTGTTCTCAGCTACTCTATTCTAAGCTACTCTCAGCTGTGCATGCAATGTGAATAATTACGAACAGTATAAAAATTATTGTACTCTACTGACTTCCGAAACTTGTCATTTAGTCCCATTTGTCATGTGAAGAAAATTATGCTGAAAGAATAATTTAAGATAATTAACAACCTCCAACTGCCCATTAGAACAATATTTCATGTGTGGAAGGAATCAATCATGTTTTCAAAATTCATCTGTGTAAAAATTCTATCACCAAATTTTAATATCACCAAATGGTAAGGATAAACGTTTTAACTAAAGCTTGACCTAAAAAATATACAATCAGGTTGACCCTATAGTAAAGCCTAAAGTATTTGAATTAGATTAAAATAGAAAGTACTAACAGAATCATAAGAAGAATGTGTGCATGAGCTATATAGAAGGGCAAAAGTATCAATCCAAACAGTAATTGTGGTGTTCTCAATGAAGTGGAATGTGTGTTCTCATCACATACAGAAGGAATGCTAGCTAAGAACATATTATGGAGACTCACTGTATATTGTTAATGATGTACCATCAAATCTAGAAAGCATGACTGAACATTAAATTACGATGTTTTCAAAAACTAGAAAACTCTTAAATTAAAACTGTTTACAAATAGGTGTTTATAATCCAGTATTCTGATAGATAAATCACCAATGTTTTTTGCATCATATGCAACATAAGATGGCAGTTTTTAATGCGATGAAAACAAACTAGGTGCCAGTTGGTCTAGAAGTTTTTTATAAAGAAGTGAGTTTTATTAAAAACAAAGCTTAGTTCCATTATTTTAAAAAGTTTAGGAAAGATAAAATTAGATATGGTTATGCCTACAAAATTAGCTCTGTCCTTGGAAACGCTAAATATAAACCTTAATTCTTAGAAAGAAGAGGAACATATTAAATTATTTTTAAAGATAATAAATTAAATTTAGACTGAAAAAAGGACTGAAATTAGAATTAAAGTACAATTGTTTCTTTGTAAGTATAGAAAATCAGAGGAATTAACATGCCTGGAAACTGGTCTCAAATTAGTTTAACTAACCGAAGTTTAAAAAATATCAGAAATAAAGAGAAATTAGGTAGTTGGAACATTTTTTTATCAGCAATGATCTAAACCTTCATTTTTTAGCAATGATTTAGTTTTTAATTATTGTTTTTATTCATGATTATCAATTTTTTGTTTATTTTCTTTGATAAAATTTTACTCTTTATACATGTTGAAAGTTGAGATCATATTAAGGCATTAATTCAAAATTAATAAACTACTGTAAGAAATTTATCTATAATTATCATATAAAGTAGATGTAAACTAAGTCATAATTTCTATATCTCATTACAGTCTTGGTAATGAAAAAAGATAATTGAATTTTAATTATTGCAGCTTTTAACTAATACAAAAATAAATATGTTTTAAATAAATGTGTTGATGTAATTAACATAATTTGGAAATAATAAATAATTATGTTATTAGATATGATTTAAGAAAATCAATGCATTTAATAAAGAACAATGAATTTTACACATTGCCTCTATCAGTAGGAGAAAGATAAAAATACATTATTACTCTCATGGTAATGGTACAAGTTGTCAGGCATTTATAAGAATGCAGTTTCTCTTTTGATTGAAGTAGATTGTATTTCCCTAAGAAATAAAATTGTTCATTTCTAATCTTTCTTGTTGCATTTCCCTGTGACTGTAAAAAATAAAGAATGAACTTTTAGGAAATAGGAAATGGTTGAAATTTTCTTGATTCTTTAATTTCTCAGTATTTAACGCTTATTGTGCCCTAATTAATGATGCTGACTTATGAATGGTCATCTAGAAACTAGAAAACAATGACAACTAGAAACTTTTCAACTAATACATTATAAATGGGCACAACAGATTGTAGCAACACAGTGTAACTACAAAATAAAAATAATGTGCATTTTAAACATATCATATTAGAACCTGTATATATTTCTATCTCACAATTATATAATTTATATTGCACAGTTTTTGATATTTTACTTAGAAATGAAATCACCACTTAGTTAAATCATCACCACTTTATAAAAATAATAATAAAAGAAATGAATTTGTCGTTTAATTTTCTATTGTAGTGGAATACTTTGCTGCAACTGCTTACAGTAAAATTGTAAAAAAAATTATAATTTTTCATCATAATGACATAATTTTTCGTGATTGTATTGAAAACTATGAAAAACATTTATAACTTTTTAATGAGTAGTTCTTAGAGAAAAATAAGAAAATAATTTTTTTATACCAAAAATGCTTCCATTAATTTGTATTATTGACACATTTTTAATTGCTATTTTACAAGTTATCAAAAAAAATGTAAAAAATAAATTGGGAAATTTCCTGTGACTGGATGGTTAATACCTTAAAATTAATCCCTTTCCAAACTCTTTTAATTAACTAAATTTAGCATTTCCATTACTAACATATTGATTATTATTATTAATTACTAGTTAACGTTTCCATTAGAAAAATCTTTTATTTTTAATATAATTAATATTTTAAAATTAAAATTATATTTTCAAAGTAATTTATTAAAACATTCTTATGTACTAATATAAAAACCTTTTTTTCTACTAAAGTTACAATAATGATTATACCTAGACTAATTTATGAATTTTTCTTTTGTTAAACTCAGATTGTACTAAATCACCAATATCTGGTGCATTTGGTAGTATGAAAAGAATTTTAAGTATCTGAAAGGGGAAAGAAACTGGTTATGATACTACACGGTGATTTTTTAGTCCTGTTACCCAATTGATAATGTCTGGTAATTTTTTTCTAAGCAAGGGAAATTTTGTTTTGTGACACGAAGTTGGTAGCGTTACTCAACCGGTACGGCAGTGTGAGTAGATTCTCATTGAGTTGTGTAAATTTTTGTGCCGTTTCCAGTCGTGTTACGAACAGAATATCTTTTACCATAGAACAACGAGTTTTCATTATTGAACAACATTTTGCTACGAAATCGTACGCGACTGTGAAAGAATCATTTCAAATTAAATTTGTTGGTGTTTCTCCGCCAGAAAAAATGCCAATTTCTAGGCTAGCAAACCGATTTCGAGAGACAGGTAGTGTCTGCGACAGAAAACGTAGTGGTCGACCAACTCGCTTGACAGATGACGTTTTAGAGAATGTGAAAACAAGATTGCTCAATTCTCCACGGAAAAGTTTACGAAAACTTTCCACGCAAGTTGGTTTGTCATATTCGAGTGTTCAGAAAGCCGCTAAAAAATTGAAATTGTATCCGTATCGCCTACGATTAATCCAAGAGCTTCAGCCTCCAGATTTAAACAAGCTATTGCAATATTGCCGTTGGTTTAGGTCTCTCGTAAACGATAACGGAATCGAATTTTTAAACACAGTGTTTTTTAGTGATGAAGCTTGGATCCATCTCGATGGTTATGTGAACAGTCAAAACTGTCGAATTTGGGCGGTTGAAAATCCTAACGCTTTACAAGACAAATCTTTGCATCCTGAAAAAATTGGTGCGTGTTGTGCGATATCTCGTCATCGTATAGTCGGATCCATATTCTTCGAACAGACAGTAAATGGTGAAGTATACAGGAATATTGTACGCCAATTTGTGTCTCTCCTGGAACCTCAAGAACGGTATTGCTGGTTTCGTATCGAGAAACCGTGGATTTTCTGCAAGAGTTCTTTGATGATCGAATAATAAGCAAGGGTTTATGGCCTCGAAGGTCCCCAAACCTCACATCTCCTGACTACTTTTTGTGGGGCTACATTAAGTTCGAGGCCGTCAAAAACAATACTCACACTATTGATGAACTTAAAAGTCAATATTACAGACTTATTACGAATATTTTCAATGCAACTCTTAAAAAGGTTTCTGTTAATATGCTGAAAAGAGTCCGTGCGTGTATAACCGCAAGGGGTGAGCATTTTGAGCATATTCTTTAACAATTATGTAAGTAATAACTTTTTATTAAATCTCTACTGCAAGTAACAAATACATTTTTTTATTACACCTAAATTTCCCTTTCTTAAATTACATTTAAAATTGGGTATCAGGAGTAAAAAATCACTCTGTAGTTATTGGTTTTGTACTTCCTTCAATAATTATCTGCTTTTTTTGGTGCAGTAGTTGATAACAACACTATTTAGTTTTAAGTTCACAAATAACTATCCATACACACAGCAAAGAAAAAATTAAAAGTGATGTTTGTAAATGAATTTCCCTCAAAAATTTATAAAACAACTTTTTTATCTGGAGTTACTATTTTATATCTATTAAATTTTTATCTAAATACTTTACAATAATCCAATTTAAAAATAAATATCTAGACTAGTCTACAAAGATTGTTAATTGAATGACTGTAAGTGTAATATAAAGTTTTTACAAAACTGTTGATCAGCATGATGAAATGTGAAAATATTTCAGAATTATTAAAACTTTGAAAATCTTAAGTATCCAGTCAAATAATAATATTGCAATAGGAACAATGTAATGGACCAAGGTAATGGATTTCTTTCGATTAAGAAGAAAGAAAGATAAAGTAACAATGAAAAGAAGAATCTACAAGAAACTAAAAAGGATTTTTTTCTTTGACTAATAGATTCATTAACAATTTGTTCTTTGTATTACAGACAATGGCACTTCCAAAAGCTCTTGTTCAACCAGAAGGATTGCTGGACCATAATAAAAACTTATAGAAAAACATAAAGGCATGAACAATGAAAATTATTATGCTTCAAAAATTAAAGAGATGAGTCAGATATTAGTTGTGCTGGCCAGGGGATGTAAATACAGCCAGGACCAGCAGAAACAGTCAGTAATTTTTGTAAGGTGTGTTTGGCGCAGTCGTGATAACAAGCGATAACAATCAGTAGTTCTGCCAGGCCATGTTCAGCACATTCATGATAATAACCATATCAGTAAGCATTGTAACTATGAGTGAAGAGTATGTCAAGAGTATACCAGTGTGGACAGTAGGTGATGAATACAAGAAGTTGTTTGGTGAGTTATTGGTAAACATTAGTGAAGGTGAAAGTATTATATAAATTCATAAAGTGTAGGGTACTTCTTTTATAAACACTAAAAGTAATAATACTTAAAAAATTGAATTGTATGAACTGTAGACTTTTCTAGTGTTATCTTGTTAATACATTATTAATTTCTATCAATCATTATAGCACTTTTAGTAAAATTAACCATACCCTTCTATTTATATTTTAATTGTCATTAAATAAATCATGTCATTTTATTTGTATTACTATTCTATATGTCTGTTTATTATCATTATTTTTATTTATTTTATTTTCTATGTTGTTAGAGTAATAAATTGAATTAATAAGAAATTTTTACATTTATTAGTCTCTTAATATCCTTGTCAAACTACAAACATGCGGTTCAATTCACATTATTGGTTTTGTTTATGTAATGTGTTGTTTTTGTCATTTTAGTGCTTCTGTAAGATTCAAATTTTTCAGTTGCATTGAAATCTCAGCTACCTTTAAAATTTTAATCTAGTTAATGTCCTTGTATGTGTGTTTTGTTTCTAAGAGATTTGTAAAAATAGATTCAGTTGTTGTAAACAGTTTGTGTTTGCATTTTTTTTTATTTGTATGTGTGTATGTATACATACGTGTGCTTGTGTGTGCATTCAATCAGTCTGAAATATAGCTTGGTGAACCAATAGGTGCCAAAAGCATAAATCATTTATCTACAGATAAATCACATACTTCTTGCTTTACCTTGTATGCCTGACATAGGAAGTTTATTGTTCTTAATGTTGGTATGTCATCTTCAGAAAAGAAAAGTTAAAAAATTTTAGGTCATCTAGAACTGTTGCTCAACTATGATATTTAAAATATTAAACATGTGAGTGTAGGGCCTCAATAAAGCAATGCTACCGTATTATGTTTAAACTTACTTCCACTCTTTCTCTTGTCACCATCCTCTTCTTCTATCATTTTTTCTTCTGTCATTTTGAGCCTACCTTTCTTCCTTTCACCTGCAGATTCCAAACTACAATCTCCTCTGTGTTTAACTCAGAGCTTTCCTCAAAGTATGTCAGTTCCAACACCATCTTTGCCTCTGAACCTATACTTCTTCTATTTTCTTCTTTACTAATAGCTCATCATTTGACATTTTATCAATCCATCATTCTCTAAGAATTCTGTGGAAACACTCTTATAAATAAAAACCTGAAGCCTCTTTATACAATATTTAATTAATAATTGGCTCTGACAAGTACAGTATTAAGTAGATACTTTTGACATTTAAAAAAAAAAATGTTTATTTGTTTTTTAATGATTAATTCATATCATAAGTTCAAAGCTTGTGTTTGGGAATAAAATGGAAATTTTGTAGTGTATGAAAAATGCCATGCCTGATTGAGATCTGAGCCTGGGACCTTCAGATGAAAGGCCAAGACATTATCACTTTGCCACAGAGATCAGCAGAAGTACAATGTGCAATTAAGCGGTTGAGATATTGTTAGTATTTTATAGCTATGGCAAATATAAAATATGGTAGATATAAATTTTTTTTTTGTGATATACCCATATATATTATATAATTAATAATAACGTGATATATATTACAAAAACAAAATTCATGAAAATGATTTTATTAGTACTTTGAATTTTGTGAAAGTCATGAACTTACCTCAACCATAATGAAGTTGCCATATGCACACAACATATAAAAATTAATTAATGTTAGAAGTGTAAAATATGCTAAAACCATAACTTCAACCATTGTGTGAGAATGAGTATTCTGTAAAACAAATAGTTACTTATTATTATTATTATTATTCTCTTGGGCAAGCCCAGTAAAAAGCATCCTGGCCGGCCCATAGGCAAGGCGCAGGAGCTATAACTATTGTTCTGACATGCATTGTATATGGTAACATGAACTATTGAAAACTATGGGTAAAATGTATGAATGAAAGACAAAAAAAAAACCAGATATAAAAATTTATGAACTGCCAGATGTTAAGCGGCATGTATCCAGCAACACAGCCTTCTGCATTGGTCGGAACAGATTTGCTGGTGCTCCAACGGATCTTAATGAACCATGCAGAGATCGTGGAATCTCTCCCATTGCGCCCAAAACCACCGGGACCACCGTTATGCTCTCCTGGTCCCAAATCTCCCTGACTTGTTCTGCAAGATCCCTATACTTCAATAGTTTTTCTGTGTACTTCTTCACTATGTTGGTGGACAATGGGATTGTGACATCAATCAGGAAGGTGATCTTTTCCTGCTTCTTGGTCAGAACGATGTCTGGCCTATTATGCTCCACTGTCCTGTCCGTCAGAACAGTACGATCGTAGTACAGTTTATACTGATCGTCCTCTAATACAGGCTGAGGAGCATACTTAAAATACGGGACTGAAACGGCAAGGAGACCCAGGTCCAAAGCGAGTCTCTGATGAAGTATCTTCGCCACATTGTTATGTCGGACTGTATATTCCCTTGGAGCTAAAAACTGACACCCGCTAACGACATGTTCGATGGACTCGTTGGTCGATCCACAAAGACGGCACAGGTCAATGGTTACAGCAGGATCCTTGACGACATGCTTTCTGTAGCTGAGTGTGCTGACGACCCTATCCTGTATAGCAAATACAAGGCCCTCCGCCTCAGCAAACAACTCAGCATACTCCAGCCAGGCCACAGACGCATCTCGATCAACCGCTTCATCCATAAGCGCCGCATAGTACCTCCCATGCAACTCCCTCGAACGCCACCTATCCATCACACTGATCTCGAAGAAGGTATCCTCAAGGGGCTGAAATTTCTCATCACTGAGGCGCAGTGGGGTTAGATTACTGTCACTTTTTACTATAACCCCGTGGAGCAAGCTGGATTGGCTCTTCTCTAGGAAGTATTTCCGGAGATTCAGCAGTTGTTTTGCATGAACCTCCCGCAAATCCACAACTTCTCTTCCTCCTCTATTCCTGGACAAGTGAAACCGCTCGATGGAGCTGAGCGGGTGATGGGAGCGGTGTCGCGTGAACGATACACGAATCATTCTATTAAGCCCTTCAAGGTCTGTCCGCGTCCAATTAATCACGCCAAAGCTATAGGAAATCAACGGAACGGCAAATATGTTAATGGCCTTTACCTTATTAGAACCACTCAACTGGGAACTCATGACGGCTCTTACTCTACTCTTGAAGCCAGATGTAAGGGCCTCTTTCGCTCGACTATGGCTAATTCCAATATCCTGCAGGAAACCAAGGTACTTATATGTCTCACCACGCTGCATTGCATTCATGAGTGCAGGAGCATCCATCTGCGGCACTTCACACGCCTCAATCTGCGACCATTTTCCTCTCTTCATAGCATTGACCCTACACTTGTCAAGACCAAAACTCATGCATATGTCGACACTGAACCTCTCGACTAATTTGACAAGTTGCCAGATCCCTTTTTCAGCGTCATAAATAAGCTTAATATCATCCATATACATGAGGTGGCTAAAACTGTACTGCCCAAGAGCAAAACCCTTCTTGGACTTCTGTAAGATGGAAGACAGAGGGTTCAACGCTAAGCAAAACCATAGAGCGCTCAAGGAATCACCCTGAAAAATGCCTCGGTTGATCTGTGTTACTCCGACCTTAACGGGGTTCTTATCTGGAATAGTCAACAAAAGATTTGTGCAGCACTTACCCATAACGACACTTAGGCACTCAACGACAACGGGATCGACTTTGTAGAGACGTAAGACCTCTATCAACCAGGAGTGCGGAACCGAGTCAAAGGCCTTTCTGTAGTCTATATAACCAGTATATAGGCTGCCTCGACTCTTCTTTGCCGTTACAGAGATAACGCTATCAATCACTAGCTGCTCTTTGCAGCCCCTACTACCATGACGATACCCTTTTTGGTCCTCAGCTAAGATCTGATGCCTCTCAAGATGCTTATTGATTTTGGCAGTGAGAACAGAAGTAAAAAGCTTATATATTGTGGGGAGACAGGTAATAGGTATGTACTTGGACGGATCTGCCTTCGCAGTAGAAGATTTCGGGACCAGATAGGTCATCCCCTGGGTGAAAAAGGTCGACATTAGACTTGCATCTCGCAAGATGGCAGAATAAAATTCTGCAAGACGCCTGTGAACAGAAGAAAAGCGCTTGTACCAAAAGTTATGCACTCCATCAATCCCAGGCGCCTTCCAATTATAGGTTTTCCTAATTGCCTGCTGTACATCTTCTAGAGTGATTAAATTATCTACCATTGTCTGGACTCTATCAACTCGTTTTCGCTCCTCACGAATCCACCTTGCCCCACTGTTATGCTGTGAGGAACACGACCAAAGCGGGCCCCAATAACCCAAGACCTCCTCACTAGTAGGGGACGCGTTCGCCTGAGGTTGTTGCTGAGGTGAAACCTGCAACCGCTTATACAGCTCCTTTTGATAGGTACGGAACAAGTGAGCTTGTTCCCGGCGCATGTTACTCTGCCGATACCGCCGCAGCCGACATGACAGTACCATCAATCGTTGCTTTAACAAATCCAGGACTTCATGGCCGGTGGTGTTTTCCGGGTTCTCATATGTTCGGATTATCGACTCCGCCGCCGATCGGATCCTTCCACTGCGGTTAGCAGATGTTAAGAAACTGGACAAACGACCAATCTCTTTTCTCAGCTTATCGACTTTCCTACACAGTCTCTCCTCCCAAGTGGACGCTGGGGACTCTTACGTATTGCAGGAGCGACGATTCGCTGGCCATTCGCTTTGACTGACGTAATCGCACCGATGTGTACTCATGGAGCATGTACTCATGGAGCTCAGTTATGGAGGGTACCAATCTTACTTTTTCTTCAAGAATCTCATTAATAAGGCTTACTATGTTCCTCGTTCCGCAATTAACCCTCAGCCTTGGTATACGCTGTCTGGCCGACGGATCCATACCACCATACAGCATCTCGTTCTCAGCAAATTGATCGGAGAGGGGATTGTCGGCTCTTATCAGTACTTTCATCTGAAGATGGGCTGGACAACAACCCTAACTCCCTAGAAACATCAGCTCGGATTAACGCCACTACATCTGCAGGAACCCTATTAGACTTAAAAAGGGATCTGCGCTGATCCAGGATGTTTTGGACAGACTTACATTGTAGCTCAGGGAACTTCTCAACCATCGCTTGGTGCAGCGGAACACTATACGGTTTCATGTTCGATTCCATTTTTGTTATAGTTAGGTAGGTACGGTAAAGGAAGGCATTATGTTCATTTGTCCATTTAAACCGCTTCCTACCCCGGGGTTCTACAGCACTGGGTGACTGAACTTCAGCCACAACAGAAGCCACAGAGCACGTTCCAGGGCTTGTGGTACCATTAGGTGAGGCGCCGCCACTCGCTCCAGCACTCCTCACCCCAGACTGAACATCACGACGGCTCCGAAGGGTGTCAGCCCGCAACACCCTACCGCCCCGGCATTTATTCACATCGTTGTACTCCATTAATTTTCAAAATAAATGGGTAACAGGATAAGCTCCTGCACCTCCGACACCTAAGGCTCCGACACCTCTAGAAACGGCCGTCTCTAACATGGGAAACAGACGCCGACCAAACGCCGCCCAATCTGGAACAGACGCGTTGGATTTAAAGTACCTGTTATGGTCCACGGGTGGGCCTTTGAAGAACACCACCTACCCTGTATATCTACAAGGCCTTCCTCTATCCGCCACCTTGAGGACGCGCCCAGTAGAGGGACAGGATCCCCTCTGGGTAATTATTATTATTAAAAATGGAATAACATATCCTAAAAAGTTAGGATAATTATGCTTATCCCAAGAATCAGGCTTTGTCAAAGCAAAGAAGGAATGGATACATCCATGTGTATTTATTATGGACACAAAGAAAGATTTTCCAATTTGGTCTTGAAATTGACTTCAAAACAAATCATAGAACGGTGATAATGATGAGGATGTAACATTGTGATGATGAGGAGGAAAAGAAAAATAAAAACATCTACCTATGAAACTGTCAAGGAAAACTTAGAAATTGGTTGAGAAAAAAAATTAGAAATAATTTTTCTTTGTTAAAATAATGCATTAGAAAATAATACACATGAATATATTTGCTGGTTGGATCAAATAGCCCAATATAATAAACATCTGCCTAATAGATGGAACAGTTTAGAAAATCTGAAAAGGTTTAATAAATTTCTAAAATACTATTACTGGGTTCAAGAAATATTCACTAAAATAATACTAAACAAATTCTTTTTGATTTTAAATGTTTGGGAAATGATATTTTAAATTAAAGTTTTAATTCGCTTGAATACATAGATAGTTTTGCATAACATCAATTAATTGAAGGATTAGGACTTCTTTCGGAGGGGTAACTTATAATTATATATGTAAATGTTATTAGTTATTATTACTGTTATTAGTTGTTGTAATTAAGTATAATTTTGTTTCTTAAATATAGTTTTAGTTACTAAACCTAATACATAACAAATATTTAAGAAATAATTTGTTCATTAGTTTTAAATATATAGTTTAATTTTGTTAAATTAATTTTTATAATTGTACTACTATTATAACTATTAGAAAAAAAAACTAATAATTCTTTAGTATATCTGTTGACAGACTTAGGTCTGACGGATAATAATGTATGTTTTAAATTGTAAATAAATAAATAAATCTTTATTATTAAAATCCATGTTGAACTCTGATCTCAAAAATTTCTTTTTAAATGTTTTTATCCTCGTCAGTTGCAATGTTCATCTCTTTCTTTTGATGCTCATGTGGTACAGATCCTTCTAAATATTTTGTCCACCTTTCCTTGGTTTCCTTGTTTTTGATTGCCCATAGTGCACATTGCTACTCAGTCTCAATTTAGTATCATACTCTAGAATGTGATAACCAGAATCACACTATGTTTTCTTTTTATTTCAACCAGCATTCTAGGCTTTCAATAAAGTTGTTCTAATTCACTGTTTGCTGTAACCTACCATTCTCTGTTTTCATTCACTGGCCCAAATCTTTAACAATTATCATTTTTATCTGTGCAGAAAATTTGCATTCCCAACAGAGATAATCTTTTAGGCCCATAGGTAAGAATCAACATTGTCATCACTTTAAATTCTAGTTCTGTTGATCTTGAAAATCTTCTGATTTACCCTCCAACAATGAATTGGACAAATTGTTGAGAGTATGTTATCTCCTACCTTTTTTTAATTCAAAATTATTTGAAACCTCTCTCTCTCTGTTTAAGAAACCTCTCTCTCTCTGTTTAAGAATGGTTTTCTTATTTAGAGTTATTTAAGTTTTACTAATTTAATAATTTCTAGCACAACCTTATATTAGTTTAATCTACTGACTGAATCACAAGGCAGTTTAAAACCAATAAATAGCAGGCCTTTCTTTTTATTTTACTGTTTACCCTCTGAAACCACTGTAAGGTATTTACTACTTCAGAGGATGAATGAGAATGATATGTATGAATGTACAAAACACTCTGTATCTTGTTGTACAGTCTCAGGTCGATTGTTCCTGAGGTGTGTGGTTAACTGAAAGCCAACCACCAAAGAACGACGGTATCCACGATCTAGTATTCAAATCCATATAAAAAATAAAAAAATAGCAGGCCTGCAGGTCTATCTTTAATTTATAAAATCTTTCTAGTGTCTGATGCAGAATAAAAATTTTATCTATATTTCACTGGCTAGTTTTTAAGCCATATCAGTAACACTGTCTTTCTTTTATGTGTCAGTTATATAACTTGAACCTACAATTCCTCTGGTATTTGTTCTCGTAACCAGACTTCCTGTACTTTATTGTGAATATTTACTATCAAAATATTCACTACAAAGTAAGTATTTAAAGTAGTAAAAAAGCAGTAAGTATTCTCATGATTATAAGTTTCTTCCAGCTGATTTATTATTTTTTAAATGTGTAATTATTTGCTTTGGTGTGACAGAAACCAATAAAGGCTTTGGCTCCTTCAACTTCTCACCCAATGCATCCCCAGACTGAATTTCCTTTTTCTTCTACCTGCTTTCCTTGCCTCCCTCATTAAAAAAAAACTTATATACTTTTTTCAACTATTCAATATGATTCTTCCTTGCCTTCAATGAAAACAACCTTCCTTGTCTTTGATAATATTGGATTTGGTGCAAAATCATGTCATAGTCATTTGATTATATTTTCACTTTTTTGTTTCTTCCATTCCTGTCCATCACTTCAAACAGCTACTGTTAATGTAATTTCTTCTTCTTTTTTTTTTGTCTTCAGTCATTTGACTGGTTTGATGCAGCTCTCCAAGATTCCCTATCTAGTGCTAGTCGTTTCATTTCAGTATACCCTCTACATCCTACATCCCTAACAATTTGTTTTACATATTCCAAACGTGGCCTGCCTACACAATTTTTCCCTTCTACCTGTCCTTCCAAAATTAAAGCGACTATTCCAGGATGCCTAAGTATGTGGCCTATAAGTCTGTCTCTTCTTTTAACTATATTTTTCCAAATGCTTCTTTCTTCATCTATTTGCCGCAATACCTCCTCATTTGTCACTTTATCCACCCATCTGATTTTTAACATTCTCCTATAGCACCACATTTCAAAAGCTTCTAACCTTTTCTTCTCAGATACTCCGATTGTCCAAGTTTCACTTCCATATAAAGCGACACTCCAAACATACACTTTCAAAAATCTTTTCCTGACATTTAAATTAATTTTTGATGTAAACAACTTATATTTCTTACTGAAGGCTCGTTTAGCTTGTGCTATTCGGCATTTTATATCGCTCCTGCTTCGTCCATCTTTAGTAATTCTACTTCCCAAATAACAAAATTCTTCTACCTCCATAATCTTTTCTCCTCCTATTTTCACATTCAGTGGTCCATCTTTGTTATTTCTACTACATTTCATTACTTTTGTTTTGTTCTTGTTTATTTTCATGCGATAGTTCTTGCGTAGGACTTCATCTATGCCGTTCATTGTTTCTTCTAAATCCTTTTTATTCTCGGCTAGAATTACTATATCATCAGCAAATCGTAGCATCTTTATCTTTTCACCTTGTACTGTTACTCCGAATCTAAATTGTTCTTTAACATCATTAACTGCTAGTTCCATGTAAAGATTAAAAAGTAACGGAGATAGAGAACATCCTTGTCGGACTCCCTTTCTTATTATGGCTTCTTTCTTATGTTCTTCAATTGCTACTGTTGCTGTTTGGTTCCTGTACATGTTAGCAATTGTTCTTCTATCTCTGTATTTGAACCCTAATTTTTTTAAAATGCTGAACATTTTATTCCAGTCTACGTTATCGAATGCCTTTTCTAGGTCTATAAACGCCAAGTATGTTGGTTTGTTTTTCTTTAATCTTCCTTCTACTATTAATCTGAGGCCTAAAATTGCTTCCCTTGTCCCTATACTTTTCCTGAAACCAAATTGGTCTTCTCCTAACACTTCCTCCACTCTCCTCTCAATTCTTCTGTATAGAATTCTAGTTAAGATTTTTGATGCATGACTAGTTAAACTAATTGTTCTGTATTCTTCACATTTATCTGCCCCTGATTTCTTTGGTATCATTACTATAACACTTTTTTTGAAGTCTGACGGAAATTCCCCTTTTTCATAAATATTACACACCAGTTTGTATAATCTATCAATCGCCTCCTCCCCTGCACTGCGCAGTAATTCTACAGGTATTCCGTCTATTCCAGGAGCCTTTCTGCCATTTAAATCTTTTAATGCTCTCTTAAATTCAGATCTCAGTATTGTTTCTCCCATTTCATCCTCCTCAACTTCCTCTTCTTCCTCTATAAAACCATTTTCTAATTCATTTCCTCCGTATAACTCTTCAATATATTCCACCCATCTATCGACTTTACTTTTCGTATTATATATAGGTGTACCATCTTTGTTTAACACATTATTAGATTTTAATTTATGTACCCCAAAATTTTCCTTAACTTTCCTGTATGCTCCGTCTATTTTACCAATGTTCATTTCTCTTTCCACTTCTGAACACTTTTCTTTAATCCACTCTTCTTTCGCCAGTTTGCACTTCCTGTTTATAGCATTTCTTAATTGCCGATAGTTCCTTTTACTTTCTTCATCACTAGCATTCTTATATTTTCTACGTTCATCCATCAGCTGCAATATATCGTCTGAAACCCAAGGTTTTCTACCAGTTCTCTTTATTCCGCCTAAGTTCGCTTCTGCTGATTTAAGAATTTCCTTTTTAACATTCTCCCATTCTTCTTCTACATTTTCTATCTTATCTTTTTTACTCAGACCTCTAGCGATGTCCTCCTCAAAAATCTTCTTTACCTCCTCTTCCTCAAGCTTCTCTAAATTCCACCGATTCATCTGACACCTTTTCTTCAGGTTTTTAAACCCCAATCTACATTTCATTATCACCAAATTATGGTCGCTATCAATGTCTGCTCCAGGGTAAGTTTTGCAGTCCACGAGTTGATTTCTAAATCTTTGCTTAACCATGATATAATCTATCTGATACCTTGCAGTATCGCTAGCAGAGAGATTTCTTCTTCATTTTAAATATATTTTCTGTTGCTCTTCTTTTTTCCTTATACTCTTCAACGATCACACTCTTTCCTTTCATTAGCATCTTTCCTTAGCTTCATTTTTGAGTTTAATTGCAATATAATATTTCTCTTCAAACCATCCCCTCTGCCATACTATCCTTTTTCACTAATAATTATAGTCTTTCAGAATGTTTCAATGATTAGTATATTTTGTTCTATCAGCTTCTAATAGAAGTAAAGGAGTTAATTCTTTACTCTTTTATGTCTTCATTGTTGCATTTTTGTGCTTCTCATTCTTAACAGGTAGTGATTTGAATTTATAGTTGAGGATAGTGTGTTAGTTTAACAATAACTACAGCATGCCTTATCTCAATAATAGAACAATTTATTTGGTTTTGTGATACTGTCAAGGAGCCACCAAGTTTAATTATTACACATGTTCCTGTTCTGTGGTCCATTATTCATTCTCCAAATTCTCCAGTCACAGTATTCATATCCTTAATTAGTTACATTATTTTCCCATCATATCTTACAATATTACCATATGTCTCTTCTACTCTTTCATTAAAAAATCTCCTTTTTTGCTTGTTGATCAATACTTACATATTATGATTAAATTGAATAATTTTCCTTTAAACAAAGGATTAGAGAATTTTCTCTCAACTACATGCTTAAAGTTTATAAATACTTATTTCAGTTTCTTGTGCGTCAGAATTCTCATTTCCTCCTGCTTTTCCTTCCCTGTTGACTGACTACAATAAAATTCCTTCTAGTATTCTTGTATTAATATTTCTGTACTTTTCCAGTAGTGATGCCACATGTTTCTATTGTATTTTATCATTATAAAAGAGTTAAGGGGTAGTAAACTCCACTCTTAAAAGCAGGAGATTAATTTCTTCTTACATCTCTAACTTATTGACTGGCAGTGGTTTTTAATTATTGTTATTCAAATGAGTCATTTTGATGTTGGGATTAATTTAAAAATTCTATCAAAGTAAATCATAAAAAAAATATTTCTTAAATGCTTTTGATGTAACTACTGTATTTCAACTTATTAGTAACAATTTATTTCTATTACATTATTTTACTAAATGATGAGTTATCAGAGAGATAAGTTTTTAATTTCTAATTACAGATGTTAATTTTAATTTAATTTTTAATTTTTTATATAAGTTTACTGAAATAACTGTCATTTGAAGCATTTTTAAGTTTTACGGCACCTTTATCTAGCATTTGATTACCTTATCATACAATTACAGTAAGATTAGTAATAGTCATAAATTAATTTTTAATTAGAATTTTTTTTTTAGTAAATATTAAATAAGTAAGCTAGAAGAAATAATAAGTTGAAAATTTTACTGAAGAAAGGGTAAATTTTAAACTGTTTAAGCATGGGGCGCGCTTTCATATTCAATATCTACAAAAATTCTTTAAATATGACAAAGGTTTTGATGCGAAATGGATGTCATAGCTTCAACATAGAGTTTCTAGTAAATCTCCTTGGTTGAACCAAGGTTAAGGTGCAAAATAGAACTGAGGTTGTGCCCATGTTTTTCGTTGTGGTCTTACGAAAATAGACAACTTTATACATATTATTTTGTTGAAAACAAAAATGTTTAAAAGCATGTTTCTAATTTTGTTTTTTTTTTTTATTGACTGATTTTAAACTTTTGTAATAAGGTAGAGGATAGACTCAAAATGGGATTTTTTATCTCCCTATTACTGTAAATTGAGATTTGTCCCTTGCTGCTGGATCTCTCTAATCAAATGGCTAGTATTTTTTTTATTTTTATTGAGTGATATAGCTTATTAACTAGTTTATTATTTTTTTAAGAGGACAGAGCTTAGAATTATGTTTCAGTCCTTTGTTTTAGATTGTGAATATGATAAAATTTTAACTTTGCCATAATATGCTGTACATTTTAATTTTGATTAAATAATTTGTTTTTATTAACTTTTTCTCTCTTACCAGAATTGCAGAAAATATTGTAAATGCTACTGTTACATATACGTAGACAAAATACACAGCCAGAAGTGGTGAATACAATTGAATTACATCTTTGGTTATTCTGTAAACATTTGAAATCACATTATTATTATATCATTTTTTATATATTCATTCACGGAATCATTGTTTGAGATTGATTTTAAAAAAAAATTTATAAACAAGTCTTAGTGTTTTAATTTTTAAGCTGCAGTAGAATTGTTAGTATTGCTAGGACTCATTTTTTAAAATGATCTTTTTTTAAGATATATGATGTATGGTTGAAAAACTTTCAATGAGGTCTTGTTACTGCAGTTACGAAAAATCCAAAATACAATTTTTTTGGATTTTGGGCTTTTTTGGACACTTTTGGTCCAGTCAACTGCAATCAAAAGGGGAAGTACACAACTAGATGTTACAACAGTCCTAAATCCAAAATTTCAACATCCTACGGCTAATCGTTTTTGAGTTATACGAGATAGATACGTACGTACTAAGTACTTTCATTTATACAAACGTCACATCGAAACTAGTCAAAATGAATTCAGGGATGGGCAAAATGGATATTTCCTTTGGACCTGAAAATCGAAATTTTTCGCAATCACAATACTTCCTTTACTTCGTGAAAGAAAGTAATAAAGGATCAGAACCTAAGAATAAATCGCTTTGTACTTTATGAAAAACAGGATTTTGTATTTTAAAAATATGTTTTTCATTTTGCAACGCTATTGCGGGTACTACAGAAAAATGTTTCAAGTGGAAATCTTCGTCATCTAGACGAAGGAAATTTTCAATTTTTGTTCAAACGCGATCGGATAGACTTTCTCGGGATAAGTATGGTCGATGGTATTTTCACTGGAGCCAAATTGGAAGGGCTCTAACTTTTTTTTGTGATTTTTGTCGTTTCGACATTATTGCCATAAACAAAAGGGTTATAGTGGAGCGTCTCTTCGCTGTACGTGATTATCCAGTAATTTCCAGCCGATAACAGATAGCATATCAGTAAGCGGTAATATAATTACTATTAACGTTAATAGACAACAACGGTAAGTATACAACTTATCATTTAACTTGAATTTATTAAAATTAAATTAAATTAAATTAAACAATTAGAAAAACAGAGTGTTTCTGAGATTACAGGTCCTCTATTTATGTGGGTATGTTACACAGGAATTTGACATTAAGATTTCGGATCCAAAAAAAAAAAATTGAAACCGAGGCGGTGTTCAAAAGAAAAAGTTTAACTTAAAAGATAAATTAGCTGCAGCCACGGATGTTATTGCTATAGGAAAAAGACTTAAATCCAAGAGGGTATAATCTTGCATTTAAAAGATATAGATATCGATGCTACAAAAGAGGAGGTCGCGGAGGCCATCAGGAAAACGTTGAAGAGAAACGTAAAAATGAAAATACCGTCTCTAAGTCCTGCATACGGAAGCTGCCAGAACGCGACAGTTATCCTACCAGTAAGGATGCCAGTCAGTTCTCGGCTCTGAGCCGAGTAATTGTCGGGTGGCATTCCTGTAGAATTGAAGTGATCAAGCCGGACTCCAATTGTTTTAGGTGCTGGGAGCCTGGGCAAACGTCGTCGCGGTGTACAGGCCCGGATCGCACGAACTGCTGTTACAGCTATGGTAGGTTCGGGCATAGAAGGGCAGAATGTAAGGCTTCCCACAAGTGTGTGGCTTGTGGAACTGTCGGGCATCGGATGGGAGCCCGAGTCTGTTCGAAATTTCAAGCATGAATTGAATTCAACATCCTGTTGAATGTAAACAGGAGCCTGGGTGCGCACGACCTTGTGCAACAGACTACTAACGAGTGCGACGGGGATATCCTTATCATCACAGAGCCGAATCGGGCTTGGTTGTACACTGATCCGTGGTGGACAGATAAGGACTCAGATGAGGTGATTATGAATGTCCGGGGCGGTATGCTGTGGAGCGAGTCACCTCTTGTGATAACTTCGTCGTGGTTGAACTCATTTACTCTGTTGTGGTGAATAGATACGCCTTCCAGAACTGGGAACAGTCAGTTTTCAATAAATTCTTTGACGACGTGGAGGTATGTGTCAGGAGACAGAAAAAACAGGTTATCATAGCCGGGGATTTTAATTCCGAAAGCCTAGACTCCGGGAAACAAGAAGGGGCCTTCAGTTCGCAACGATGTTTGCTACCACCAGGTAGCTAACATCGCTACCACGGCCTTGTGATCATTGGCGAACCGGCAGTCTCCACCTTTACAAGGAGAAGAGATCTGTCCTAGATGTAGTTGCGGTCTCAGCGAGAACACACAATTGGATAGAGGACTGTAGGGTGCTTGAGGAAGACCATTGCAGCGATCACAAGGCTGTTCTGTTCCAAATTGTACATCATGAACCTAGGGGTGTGGGGGCTCACACAAGATGGAAACCCAGTAAGAGACAGACTCAACGGATCCTCCGGGTCATCACTGAGGACGCAGAACTGAGAACGTCGCATGAACTTGCAAGATTGAGTAAACTCCTTCAGGAAAAGTGCCAGAAGTATTCCAATGTGATAAATTCTAAAAGGAATCAGGTCTACTGGTGGTCCGAAGAAATTGTTGAACTGAGGAGAACAACATATAGGGAGGGCTAGAAGAGTACTACAGAGGATGAGGAGTAGACGGTCGGATGATATTGACTTGGCTGAGTCAGAGTAGGAAAAAACTAAGCGCTGCGATTAAAAAAGCAAAATCAGATGCTTGGAATAAATTTATTTAATATTTCTGACTTGAACTCCGACCCCTGGGGAAGAGGCTTCCAGATAGCAACTAAGAAGCTGAGTGGACGGCTCCCTGCTTGTCTAGGGAGCAGACAAAGAGCGTGACATTATCCCTTTTCTGTGTTGTTGAAAAGGAGTGGACTGAAATTCTCAGTGATGAGATCGACGAAAAGATCAATAAAAAGAAAAGCCCAGGTCCGGATGGGGTGCCGGGGTCGGTAAAACACGATTGGCAGAGTGCCATCCCTGGGCCCTGTTGGAGGTACTGAACGTGGCTCTTGGAAGGGAAGACTTCCCCTACAACTGGAAAGTTGCATGGTTTTTCCTGGTCCTTAAACCCAGAAACCGGATGCAAGAGAATAAGAATTACAGACCTATATGTCTTATTAATTCAATAAGGAAATTGTACGAACGGATGATTGCTAGACGGATACTGGAGGAGATAGAGCTCTCCGGTGGTTTCTCAGACAACCAGTACGGCTTCATCCGGGGGTGCTCTACTGTTGACGCTATTAATTACGTGATACGATGGGCTGCAAACAAGGCCGCTAGAACAAGGAGGAAGAGACAGATTTCCCTGTTAATGTTCCTGGACATATGGAACGCATTTAATAGCGTTCCGTGGAGTGTGGTGTTGAGTGCAATACGGGCAAAAGGGGTGAGCAGATACTTGTTGGCAGTTATCAGCAGGTATCTGCACGAACTCTACTGGTGAATACAGAGGAAGGATGGGAAGAGTTTAATATGTTAGGTGGCGTCCCAAGGGATCGGTTCTCGGCCCAATAATTTGGAACGCGGCGTACGATGGCCTTCTGCGCATGGAGTTACTGGGAGGCTCAGAGATGGTCACGTACGCTGACGATTTGACAGGGAGGCATGCCAGGGAGGCTGTTGCAAAAGTTGAGAGGAACATGATAGCTCTATGGAAACTGATGCCGACAAAGTCTGGACGTAAGAAAAAGCTGGTGCAAGAAAGCTTATTTTATCAGTAGCAACATCTACACTGTTATATTCGGTCCCGGCCTGGAGGTCAATTCGAGAAATTAAGAGGAGCTGTGGGCTTTTACAGTAATTCCAGCATAGACTGGTGATCGCGTCTGCTATGGAATAACGAACAGTATCCGACGAAGCAATCGGAGTAATAGCCGGTGTGCCTCCGATCAAAGTCAGAATTAATTTGACTTCCAGACTTCACGGTTGGGGGTTCCCAAGAAACAGGCAGAAGTACTGCTGGAAGATTGGCAGGCGTCCTGGGAAGCCTCAACTAAAGGAGCGTGGACCAGGCGTCTGATTCCCAGGCTTGAACCCTGGGTCCGGAGGGAGTGTGGGGGTGTCATACTTCCTCACACAATTCCTTTCGGGCGACGGAAGATTTGGGGCATATCTAAAAGGTTCAAAAGAAGATCCACACCTGATGTATATATTATGGAGAGGAACATACTCCGGAACATGTGTTCTTTGTTTGTGACAGATGGAATGCTTTTAGGATTTTGCTTGAACTAGCCAGCATGACACCAGGAAATGTGATAGAATTTATGTTGAAAGAAACTAGACAATGGGAACTGGTATCAAGTATGGTAGCAAATATTCTCAGTACGAAGGAAATAGAAGAGAGAACTGGAATGCTGACTGACTGAGCTGGGTACTCGGTGAGATTTCTACAGCGACATTGAAAGGTGACCTATTTATTAGTGCCGAAAGTTTTCTAAAAGCGTACTCTAGAAGAGCAATTACGTCCTTAACGTTGTTAACGAATTTTTCAAAATATTTTTCCTTCTTATCCTTCGACGTATAAAGGTTGGGGAAAAGACAATAAAAAACTAGAGTTTCTATTGAAAATGTCGGCGATGAGGTCGTTTTCATACCGTGTCTGAGGGCCAGACCTTTTCGTTTTAAGGATTGACTTTAGTAAAATATCAGCCGAGAACAAACCACCTGTAGGAGACGAAACCCGAAGGCCAGATGGCGAGTATATTCAGCCAGCAAATCCGATGATGGAAGTAAGAATCAGCTATCTCCGACAGTTTTCCAATTACATTGCACAGTTGAGTGAATCTAAACCGTAGGTAGGGTTCGGCCCAAAAACTGGTCGATAAAGTTGACGACCGCCACAAGGTGTTGAAATTTGAAAGTATTGGGAATGTTGGCTTTCAGTAAATTTAAGGACAAAATACTTTTCACCGGTTAAGTGAAAGTCGAAAACACATCCTTGTACTCGTATGAACTTTGCCGGACTAAAAATGTTTACTACTTAAATGCGACGTGCAGAAGAGGAAAGCCGAAGATTGCATGAGCTCAAAGTTCTCCAATACTGTCCCATGTTGTGGGGAGGGAGCGTAATTAGGATATTAAAAGGAAAAAGGCGCGTGCTACTTGTAATGCGAGTGATTAGAACGGGGCCTAGAATACAGAGTTGTTTAAGTGAAGAAGATATGTTATTTTGCTGAGCATGCACGGAAATTTAATTCCGCTCCAAATCGGCATAAGAATCGGGTTTAGTTCAAGCGGTAAGATGCCGCGCCTGGACTTCTGTGTTGGGTAAGAACATACATTCACCCAGAAGCTGAAGCGTTCTCGATCTAAAGAATTATGAAAAAGTGTGAATGCCCATTATCTTTGCACACGGCCGATATCTGTGGATGCCCGAGATCTCTCCATTGCTAATATCTCTGTATACCCAACATCTCTCTTCGGCCGATATTTCTGCTTACCCAACTGGCTGTGCATGTCCAATGCAGTTTAATCGTATAAAATTTGCGGGAAAATGGCTACAGCCGCAGCCTGGAATGTTTCGCCTTGCTCTGCGCGGAAGGGCGATCTCCCAATTTACTGTCCTTCCGCGGTTAACGCTGGCTTTCTTTCTTTCAATAATTTTCATAATTTTTTGTGGGGTTTTTGTGTTTGTTTAGCATATAATTATATATGTTAGTACAAACCGAAAAAAAGTCTTTAAAACTCATTCTGAAGTCCACACTCTGGAAACTTTGTGAAAAATTCACAAATCCTTGGCCAAAACTTCGCCTGACATGTGGACAATATCATTAGAATATATAAAAACATAAATTCAAGAAATATTGCAATAAATATTACCGTGAGTATATGTTTTCTTAATGTGATTAAATAAAATTCCTAGTATAAATTTAATTTAAATAAATAAAATTAATATTTTAACTGGGCCAATACATGAGTGTAATAAATTTACTTACCCGTGCACTTCTTGATTTGTTTTAATCCATTGTATTAACATATTAACATCTAACGAATTTTCATTTTCAGCGATTTCTTTTTTTCTATCAAACTGATAATTGTTATTATAATCTTCATTTTCGTTTATTTCTGGACTAAAATTTACAGATTTACTTTCCGCATGAATTATGTTATCTTTATTACTATAAACCATTTTTTTAGTTAAAATGAACTCTATTGTTTTATGTAGTCGTTCCAAAAATGATGTAAGTGTGAGAAAAAATGATGCGAATAATGCATTTATACATAGCTGTTGGGAGATTGATATAACCAGAGATGAAGTTTGTATAAAAATTGTAAATTCAAATACAAAAACGTATGAATTCGGATCATACGGAGTTTGATAATTCAAAACCTTTTCGCCATCCATACCAAAAAAACACCAGCTACGTAATAATTTTGATAAGTTATTGAATCCTGATACGAAAATTAAAGATATTACATTTATTTTAGTCAGTTTATTAATAAAGTTTTGTTTTTTTACAACATCTTTTGTAAATTCTTGTTTTTCAAATATCTTATCGGTTAAAAATATTCTAATTAATTTATTTAATTTTATTATGATAACTTTTAATTTGTAACGATTAAGAATGATGTAGGTATTGCAAACAAAAGAACTAGCCATTATTGATACTATGGATGCGGTATGAACAAAATTTTTGTTTGACATATAATCAAAAAGTACTTCCGAACAAAGAATCACCTGACTTAAATCTAAAAATATTGTGATCAGGCAGTATAAAAAAAATAGTTTATCAAATTTTTTATATTTTTTCGATAATCCTGATATGTAAACGCCAGTCAAATTACTAAACGTTACAAGGTTTGAAAAGTACCTTTGAAAATATTCTGACATAATAGAAGAAGATAAAAAGAAGATTAATAATAACCAATAAGAATGCTAAGAATTGCACGTACTGATTTATACGATATATTGATTATTTTATAATGAATAAAATGTGTCAATTTTCTGTAATTTTAGCAGTGAAATACTGTAACGTAAAATTCAGGCCGGATTACTTGTAAATGACAACAGATCGGTGTAATCTTGTTTGATTAATGCTGGGTATGGTCACTTACCCTTCGAAAAAAAGGTTAATTTGTAATGATGCAATAATAGATATGCTATTAATAGAATTAAGAACTTTTAAAAAATACTTAATTATATAGTAATATAAAATAATTTTTATGTAAGTTTAAGTAATAGTAAAAAAAGTTTAATAAAAAAGTAAAAAACTTTTGAAAATTATTACTTTAAACACGAATCAAAAAAACAACTGCATACAAAATTATACACTTTGTAATTTAAAAGTTGTGTACCTTTATTTATTTATTAATAGTACACACAACTGATTATAAAAAATGCAAGAGTTCAATTGTATATTTTTTTCTCGGAAAATATAGCCGGGATGACTATAAAGGAGAGTCTAGTGATCAGGTAAAAAATGGGTGTTTTCTAATCAAATTTTTACGTTTTACGGTTCCAACTACTTGATCTAGACCAAAAAACATATATACGCGTTTCTATGTACTTAACGTACAAGCCATTGTGTCGCATTACGACATAAGGACTGCTTTTGTTCTTATATATCAGGATTGACCGAACCGATTTTCTTCAAATTTGGCTCAAATATTTTTATATATAGGGCGTTGCTAATATTAATTTTTTTTTAAATTCGTTAAGCGAGTGAAGGGATATCGCAAAAAAACTAATTTTGATTTTCTTCGTAGACATTTAAGAGAAAACTTATAAAAAATTCTTTACCTACAATGCATATATAAATAATCGAAAAATTCTTTTCCAAAAAATCAACCCCACTTCTTAAAATTGAAATATTTGTTTTTTTTGTTCTTTTCCTCTATCTCCCTTCGATTTTTATGTTTTAAAATTATGTTTTGTATTTTATGAACCATGTTTGGAGCTATCAAAATTGTTTACACTTTTCTAAAATTGTAAACCACGGATCTAAAATACAGAAAAGTTTTTGAAAATTTTCTTTTTCTTATTTTAACCTTTATTGGTGGGATTGTTGAGATTTAGAGAATTTGCTTAAGTAGAGTTGTTAAGCTTAACCTATACATAAATAATTTTAAAAAAAATGTTTCTTAAATATTTTAAACACTCTTCAGCTCTAAAAATATATACTCTGTTTTTTGCTCTAAATCTTTTAATTTTTGTTATAAATATCCGGGACAGTCGTGCATTTGTTTGCCAGCTTTTATATATTTTTGAAATATAAAAAATAGAAGTTGTATGAATTCTTAAAAATTTTGATAAAACTTTAATCGGTATATTTCTTTGTTCTATGATTATAAAAAAATCCTTTTATCCTTCTTAATGTTTCTCCCTTCAGTTCTTTACTGCTTCCACAGTGTGTATCTTTTAGAGTTTGTGTAAATGTGCCAATCATGTACTCCCTGTAGAACTCCTTCCTTCAAAACAGTTTTCCATTATTCATTTTATTTTACTATCATATCTCAGTACATGTTCAATTAATTCATTTTTGTTTTTGTTAGACTTCTTCAGAATTTCTTTTCTATTCTTTTCAGAACTTCCTTATTAGTCACTGAATTACACTATTAATCACCTGCATTCTTCTGTAGCTCCTTATTTCCTTTATAAAGACTTCTTTTTTCCTCTGACTACCCTGACCGCTTACTGTAATTATATTTTTGTAATTATACTACTGACATAAGTTTGTAAGAATCTTTTCTGAATTTTCACCAGTGATATTATGTTTATTTTCAAGAAATTCTTCTATAAACACAAAGCTTGCTTATTTTGTCTGTTTTATTCTTCAAATTATGTCATTAATGCAATGGCTTTTTAATGGTAATTTGGCTTCCTAAATAACCAAATACTTATTCTTTTATATTTTTCAAATTTAATACAACATGTGAGTTCTATTTCGTGCTACATGCCATTATAATGGCTTTCGTATTATTTTTCTTAACTTATTTTATTCCTTGTTACTTCCTTCACTTTTCCAGCTAATAATTAATTTCCTGTATATTTTCCACTATAATGACAATATTAGCAACAAAAGTGTGACATATATATATATATATCTTCTTCCCTTGTAATTTTATTCCTTCAGTTGTTTCCTTTGATAAAGAAATATGAAGACTTCCTATGCCCTTTTCATTTATAAATAGTTCCAAATAATTTTTCTATTTCCTTATTTGTTTATTATTTACTCTTGTTTTCTTTAAATTTAAAATATTTTTCTCCACTTTAGATTGTAAAATGCTTTTTCCACATCAACAAAAATGCTATAAATATGTCTTTGTCCTGATTTAAGTAGATGATAATAATCTGTACTGCCCTTTTAGATATCCATTAATTTGATCTTTTTGTTTGTTTTTTTTAGTTAAATAACTAATTTATATTCCTTACACATGAAAAATAATTATCATTTTTTGTGTATTTTATTTGATTTATTCTTTTTTCTTCATTTTCAGTGAGAGCTGAACTAAAATAATTGAATTTTTGGTATTAGTTGCTGTCAGAATAAAAATGTATCTCATTTCTAATTTTATTACATTAAGTTAGTTTATTAATCTTTGGAAACAATGAAAGAATTTGAAGAACTGTAATTAAAAATTATTGTTATTATTATTTTTATTACTATTATCATCTTCTGGCTTTCCACCAGATTTCTTCTTCAGCAGGCTGCCATGGAAACACTAAAGACAATTCTATTGTATATATAATGTTATGGTATTATAAACACAAGAAATTATAACTACCTGTATATAAAAAGTGTTATATTACTCTTGGGTTATTATTATTTTTTTTTTTAAGTTTTAGGGGCATTGACGGCTATGGCCATTAACCCCTTTCCACATAAAAAAAGTTAAAAGAAAATATTTCTTTCCCTCCCTGTTAAAAAACACCAACAAAGTAGTCAGTATTGTCATAATGGATCATCCAAAAATAGACTTATCAAGGGATATTAAAACACTAAAAGAAACACACTAAAATAAATTCAAAAACTTGTTAAAAATACTTAAAAACACAAACCATTTCCAACGAAATGTTGACAAAACTTTCAAATGCTGAAATGTAGCACAAATATTGAAACTCATATTCTCATTAAATAATTTATAAAATTTCACAGATACTATTTCATTCTTTAATTCTGTTGCTTAGGTTTACCATCCTTTTTTGCTTCTTTTTTCCATCTTCCTGAGGCCTTGATATCAAATTTGTAATATTCTTTAAAATGGATCCTTTCAATCCTCCACAGTAAATTATGAAGGATGTTTTGTTGTCAGCATCAGATGATACTGGCTAAGATGGTGCAGTCAGCAGTGCACCAGAGTTGAGACTCGAAGAAATCCCTGCTAAAGCTTGTGGGGCAGGTGAACTCCTTATTCTTTCACTTAAGGCCTCTGTGCTTTCAGGGGCTCCAGTTTTGTTTTACCTAAGTCCTCTTTTTTTAGCACTTTTATCGCTATCTTCTCAGTTCTCTGGATAGGGATTTTTCAATTTCTGCTTTGGCTACAGACTTCTTCTCTATTCTGCATTCACCGTTCTTCGCCTTGCAACTGATTAAGGTTCATTCTTCAAAGGAAACAAACATTTTTGTTTAATAGCTGCTGTTTTTTTCCCTGTCTTGGGCTGTCTTCTCTGGTTCGATGATTTCAAAGTTTGTTGTTCACAATACATTCAACCATACTTGCTTGCTCTGCAAACATCCTTTGCTTTGAAAGAAGTTGCAGGAATTGACACAGCCTGTGCATATGACATTACCTTCGGCAATTTATTTTTGATGATTTTCTTCGGTTTGAAGTAGCTCAACTTTTGAATTGTCTATTGGATTGCTATTTACTCTTTACACACTGGATAATTTCTAGATCTTACTGAACGATTCCTGTGACAATTGACGCAGACAGGTGGATCCCGAATCATCAGAATGAATCAGTTCACTACAAACACAGGTCTGTTTCCTTTTGCAACATGCCATACTGTTGTGATTGCAATGGAGTCAGGATGAACGGATGGACGTTTAGTCTGTGAAAGCCAGCCTTTATCTTTTCTGGGCACTTTGGCTTGTTGAATGTCAATACATGCGACACGGAGGGTAGAACTTCTCTAATGTGTCGGGTTTTCAATCATCGACATGTTATAACTCCTTGTTCATTCAGTTCCTTATTGATTTCTTCCTCTGTGCAGTTTAGAAGATCCCTACACACAGCTAACCCCTTCCAGGTATTCAGAGTTCAGCATGGTGAAACTACACTGTCTAACAGTCCAATCTTCTTTGCCTTCAGCAGCCATGACGATTGTAATCTTGACAGTTTCAACGAACAATCCTACTGCAGTTTTCCTTACATCCTTTGCCGGTCCGGCAGCAGCTTTCGTGATGCCTCGGGTTATCATGAAAGGTCTTATCTTACTAAAATCTCCTTGATTCCTCTTGATAACCAAATATTTTGGTATCACTACGTTGCCTTTCAATCGAAACTTGGTTCTATCCGTCTTCTCAATGTTCGGGAATTCTACATTCTTCCTCCTCTTCGTCTGCGAAGTCAAGGGATCTCAAAGACGAGAGATTTTACGTGGACCCTCTGCTACGGAAGTTGTGGAAGTAGACGCATCCGTAGTCTATTGTGTCGCCAGTCAATATGTCATAAGGTGCGAGTGGAGAGACGGTTGAGCGTGCCCCGGATAATAGATCCTGACTGGGTTCTTCCAGTTAGCCGCCTCCCAAAAATTTAACCCGGGCCTGGAAGTCAGGTACTTCCTGACCCACGGTACCATCATCCCAGGGCTCGCACATAGCTGTACGGGCTTTGATACCTTTACCCACATGATAATCCCTGCCAGGGCCGAAGTAACTGACTCACGCTGAGCGGCGCAAGACTTCGGCAGAACTAAACTCACAGCAGCCAACCCTAAACTCGGCTCCACAACCGGAAAAGGAATGGGCACTCCCCGTCCGCATTCCCCCCAGCGTCGGTAAAAACAGATCATGGTCATGCCTCCCGCAGCTGCTGTAAACAGCAAAATTGAGAAGCATAACCGCAACCAGCTTGGGATCGCCAATCCTATACCCCACACGGGTGCTTCTGAGCAAAATCATTGCCCCGTTGGTCGACATAAGTGAAGGTACCGAAGTACCATGTCGTTGCCTACCCCGGACGTGTGCGTAGATATTATTGCATGGATGTGGGGTTGGATTTGTCCGGGGCATTATTATTATTTATGAGAATCTGCTTACTCTAAATGAATTCATAAAGAATTCATAAACTTTTGTACTACACGATAGGAAATTAGAGATGACATTTGGTTCAAACTATTATTGATCATATTATTATTAAAAATTATAATATTCATTTCGAGTTAAATAATGTTGTAATTAATTATAAAATCTCTGATCACTATATATATATATATAGGTCTACCACTAAGAAAGCTCTTCAATGATGTTCATGTAGATGATAAGATTTATAAAACTGTTAAAAAAGATTGGGGGTGAATTACTTAATTGTAGTTTGACTGATATCTCATATAAAGGGGATATTAATAATTTTTATCAACAATTGGTTTCTGTATTTCACAATTCTTACGATAATAACTCACAAATTAAATCATGTGACAATCCAATCTCTTATCGCAAAAATAAGTCCTAGATGACTAAACAGATTGCTAGAGAAACATCTGAAAAATAGAGATAGAAAAATTCCCCTTCATATAATACGTAGAGAACTGACTATAACAAAATCAGGAATAGGATTACTAAAATGATTAGAGATCGTAAAAATTATTATTTTAAAAATGAAATTAGAAAATTTAATAATCAGAGCAAAAAAATTTGGCAGTTTTTAAGGATAATTGTTATAATACGAGTATGAATGTTATAATTTTTAATAATAATATGATCAATAATGGTTTGAGCCAAAATGCCATCTCTAATTTACTCATGTGTAATACAAAGAATACTTCTTATGAATCCATTTAGAGTAAACAAATCCTTATAAGTTAAAATGAATTATTCATATAATATACCATTCAAAATAGAAGAACTTATGAAAACGTTGGAGAAAGCCCGCAATACAGCTGCTGGTCCGGATGAAATTCACTATGATATGATCAGGCCGCTGAATACCACTGCAAAACATTGATTGTCAGAACTATATAATCAGATATGGCGGGATGGAACGTACCCGTAGCAGTCGAAAAAAGCACATATTGTTACAGTTCCAAAGAAAGATAAAAATCTGACAGATTCCAATAGTTACTGTCCTATTTCTTTGATGTGCGCTATGGGAAAAAGTTTTGAAAAAATGATAAATAATCGACTCATTTGGAATTTAGAAAAAGAAAATCCTCACATCCTTTCGACAATACCAATCAACTACTGATTAAATGATTAACCTAGAGAATATCATATATAACAGCTTTATCACAAGAAAACATTGTGTTGGAGTCTTCTTTTATCTGCAGAAGGCATTCGATATGACCTGGCGACATGAAATAATGCTTCAATTACATAAATGGGGCATTCATGGCAATCTACCAGTTTTACTCAGCGACTGTATGAACGACCGTACTTTCCAAGTAGGCGTCAGTAATGAATATTCATCAGAAAAAAGATTGGAAAATGGCATACCACAAGGTTCGCCGTTGAGCGGTACCTTGTTCACGATCGTCATCAATAAATTAATATTAGCCATTTCAGCGGAAATCGGTAATAGTGTTTATGTCGATGATCGGCAGTTGTATATACCAGCAATACTACGCTATGGCGAAGTACAAATTGCAATGAGCGATAAACGCTCTCAAAGAAGTTGCGAGGAATAATGGTTTCAAATTTTCACCAGAGAAAACGTGCTGTGTACACTTCTGTAGGAAGAGAATTCCTCATCGAAGTCCTGTTTTGACCATCGTATACTACACAAGGGCAAAGTACGATTTTTAGGTCTACTACTAGATAAATCCCTTACATGGGGATTACATATACAGGACTTGAGTGTTAGATGCAAAAAAGCCTTAAACATTATAAAGTGTTTATCCAACATCAATTGAGGCTCAGAGAAAAACATACTTCTGAGGCTGTATGAAGCATTGGCTTAATCGAAACTCGACTACGGATGTATTGTATATAATATTCATTCGCTAGAAAGTCGCATTTACGAAAGTTAGACGTAATACATAACAGCGGAATAAGATATACCATAGGTGCATTCCGTACAAGTCCGGCGATTAGTCTAATATCGGAACCCGGAATAATGCCACTACAATATAGAAGAGAGATCCATTGCTAAGATATGCGGAAAATATGCCTTTCCTATGCATATAAATAATAAAACTTTCAACAATCATCCTTTGGTTGCATTATATGAATATCGTGCTACCTATTCCAGACCAACCAGAATAAGGCATCACGAATTGACAAGAAAATGTGAAATTGCTCTACCAGAGACGCTAGCAATTTCTACAAAAGAAATACCGCCATAGCGTTTACCATCAGTAAACACAAGACTGGATCTCACTCGTGGAAAAATAAAAGAGAAGCCAGCAGTAATTATCCAACAGGCATTTTATCAACCGTCAGTAGTTACGAAGAATACATTAAAATTTACACTGACAGTTCTAAAACCGAATATGGTGTTGGATGCTCCATATATGTAAATTGAGAAGCCCATTTTTGGGTACTGCCACATATGACCAGTGTTTATACGGCAGAACTTATTGCCATACAGCAAGCTCTTCGCTACTGGGAACATTACTGCGAAGAGTGCTAATATGTTCTGACTTTCTAAGCACACTTACTGCAATTCGAAACAAGAAAATTAATGACGTCCTTACTGCAAACATCCTGTCCATTTTTTACGTTTTAAATCATCGAGGACAGCGATGTGTGTTTGTATGGACTGTAGGGCATGCTGGTACTACAGGAAATGAAAGCGCAGACGAAACTGCCAGAAAGGCAGTCTGTGATAACCTGAAGAGAATTCCTGTACGAGTGGCAGATGTTAAAAATTGAAATTGTCTAACTAATACAATAAGAAACAGGTGCAGTAATAATTGGAGAAGATTAAATACCAAACTAAACGCAGTTAAAACTTTTCCATATAAATGGAAGAGCGACGTGAAACTGACTTGCCGAGAACAAGTGGCGGTGACCAGACTCATAATCGTTCACAAGCGAATAACAAATTCATATTTGTTAACCTGTGGAGAAAGACCAATCTGTGGTGTTTGTAATAAAGCACTTACAGTCAAGCATCTAATGGTAAAGTGTACCATATATGAGGCCTCAGAAAGAGGTTCGGGCTAATAAATAATATTGCTGCTGTTTTGGAAAATGGAAAATAAGAAAAAATAGTTGCGTATCTGCACGCCAGTGGACTACTAACAAGTCTATAAGTAAATTTAAGCTGAGTTAAGGAATCTCTAAATGATGTAGTTTAATTTTATCGATGAAAAAAAGAGGGTCTTGAAGCGTGGAACGTATAGGGCCGGAAGGTAGCTCTCTTGCCTAGGACGACCGGGCTCGCCTGTATGCACGAGTGGGGAAGACGGAGCGTATCCAATGATGGCATAGGGGACCCTCGAGGGTGGACGGAAGGTGCGGGACAAAGGATATACGCAAGGCATGCCTGGAGCCTGGTAGGTCAGGATCGGGAAGAGCTGTCTCCCCGCCAAGCGGTTCTTTCGCCGTCCTCAACAAGTAGTCGAATTGCTCTTATGACGCGGCAGGGACCCCGATTTGTTAAGTCCTACAGGAAAATTTATATGGGAGCAGTCAACCCCACGGCAACCTGGGGTAGCTGATGTGCTGTTTAACGGCGGTTCCGGTTGAGGCGAGGGTGCTTAAAAATAGAAGGGAAGGAAAAGAATTCCATGGATATGGACTCTTTTTTTTAATAATGTTGGTATTGTAAAGACATTCGTTTTTTGATTTTGATTTGTGTTTTATTTATCGTTTCATTTTAATATCAAGGCCCTGTACACCCTGTAAGTGTTTTCAGTGTTTGTGCTTAAATGTTCTGTATTGATAATTTAGGAGTTTTGAATAAAATGTAAGGGCTTACCCTTACATATGACGAACCTGATAGTGATTTAAATCTTTTTTTTTTTTTAAATAATGTGACGAAGACTAACGACCGTAGAATTCGATGCCCATATATTCTAATAAAAAAAAAATAATGTCTTAAAAGTTTTAAAGCTTAAATCATTTACGGTATAATACCAAATTTAAATTTCTATAAGCGTAGCAGAACGTTGACCTCTCTAGGTTACCATTACGTCTCAGTTTGTAAATTATTTTCCCAAATTAATAAATACCTTTTTTTTTTGTTTGTTTGTTTAACTTCCGGGTCCGCAGTAAAGCAATTCTTTCCGCAGAGGATGAGATGAGTGTTTTGTAGCGTGTGTGAAAAATGCCATGCCTGACCGGGATTCGAACCCAGGACCTCCGGGTGAAAGGCCGAGACGCTACCAATCGCGCCACGGAGGCCGGCAAATTAATAAATACAATATAAAACCTAGCAAAACGCAATGTACCCCTTCATTTGCGACAGAAGGAATGTAGACGGTACCAAATTATTTTAATTTATATGATAAGAAGACTTTAAAACTCCATTTTCCAACCGCTTTTAATAAATTGCCTTCACGTGTTTTAGAAATAGATAAAAAGAAAATATTTGAAAAATAAGTTTTTAATTATTTATTAGCGGGAATTTCTTAATCGTTACTTTTCCTTTTATTATAAAAAAAAAATTTGTACTATGAATTAATTGTTATTTGTTTTTTGTACATTATAATCGTTATTTTCGTTTTTATTTTAAATGTATTATTTATTTTTGTTATTTTATACTTTAATATGTAATCTGTAATATGCAAGAGGAGCCTTAATTTAGATGTAAACATGCATTAAAAGTTACTTTTACTAAACGTTTTTTTAAAATTAATTTAAGCTTATAAAAATTATTATTTTTTGATTGAAATCTATTTAATATAATTTTATAAATTAATTTCATACATAATTATTTTTTTTTACTTTCTGACCCCCACCTTAATTAAGTATTTGATAATATTTTAACTAGCCTATTTACTATATAGTAAATAGGCCTTTTGATTGCAATCTCCTCTCCTTTTGATTGCAATCGACTGAACCAAAAGTGTCCAAAATCCAAAAACAAATTTGATTGATAACTGCAGTAATAAGCCCTCATTGACAGGTTTTCAACGACATATCGTAAGTGTTACTTATTTTTATTGGTTCCAAAGTTATAGCCAAATGAAATTTTAATTAATGAAATATTTAGATTTTACGATAAATAATAATTCAATAATAAGAATAAAAGATAGAAAAAATATCAGAAGTTATTAATAAAATAAAATTTTATATACTTTTCATTTTAAAAAAAAGTGTATATGTAATTTAATAGGTGTACAAGGAAGTCATACGGTGTCCACATCAGATTTTTTTTTAAATTTTAGTGTGTAAATAACTTGTATTCAAATTATGTTAATACGAGAACGTACTAATAACACGAATTAAAAAAAAAAAAAATTTTCCCAAAATTCCCCCTTCCACAAAAATCGAAAAAGGCTATCTCTTTTATTATTGCATATTCTGTAACCGAAATTTTGTTTATGTCTTTCTAAGCATAGAAAGCATAGTAGTTCAAGTGACCCAGAAAGGTACTTTGGGGCAATACTGGGGGTTGGGAAGCCGATCAAAGTTTAAAAATATCGATTTTTAAAAATTATTTTTGGTATTTTCATATATAAGTACATTTAATTTCGTATTTTTTCACTATATTTTAATAAATAATCAATGCTAGGAAAGTATTAAAACTTAGAAGTCAGCTTTTTCAATAATACCGGTAATTTATTATTTTTTCTTAATTTCAGCCTATGTTTGCATATGATATGCATATGGCTATGAATACGACGATTCTCTTGCACATCTTTTTTTTTTCTTTACTCACGACCCACATGTATTATTGCTAAACACAATTGATTGATTAATCACTGATCACACAAAAAAATGAATTTAATATTAATTTCTCGGTACTCAATTATAATACTCTAATAAACAAGCTGTGGGTTTACAAACACAATAATTTACTTTGAAATCATTTTTTTATAAATAATGTAATTCAGGGAATATTTCTTTCTAATAATTTTATTGCCATTATTAATCATTTACGAATGTTATTTGAAGAATTCAGAATATAGGCTATTCCATTATATTAAATATTTATTAAATTGAACAGAAAATAATATGCTAAATTTATTGTTCATGAATTTTTTTTGTCTTCAGTCATTTGACTGGTTTGATGCAGCTCTAAAAGATTCCCTATCTAGTGCTAGTCGTTTCATTTCGGTATACCCCCTTCATCCTATATCCCTAACAATTTGTTTTACATATTCCAAACGTTGCCTGCCTGCACAATTTTTTCCTTCTATCTGACCCTCTAATATAAAAGTGACTATTCCAGGATGCCTTAATATGTAGCCTATAAGTCTGTCTCTTCTTTTAACTATATTTTTCCAAATGCTTCTTTCTTCATCGATTTGCCGCAACACCTCTTCATTTGTCACTTTATCCACCCATTTGATTTTTAATATTCTCCTATAGCACCACATTTCAAAAGCTTCTAATCTTTTCTTCTCAGATACTCCGATCGTCCATGTTTCACTTCTATATAAAGCGACACTCCAAATATATACTTTCAAAAATCTTTTCCTGACATTTAAATTAATTTTTGATGTAAAAAAATTATATTTCTGACTGAAGGCTCGTTTCGCCTGTGCTATTAAGCATTTTATATCGCTCCTGCTTCATCCATGTTTAGTAATTCTACTTCCCAAATAACAAAATTCTTCTACCTCCATAATCTTTTCTCTTCCTATTTTCATATTCAGTGGTCCATCTTCATTATTTCTACTAAATTTCATTACTTTCGTTTTGTTCTTGGTTATTTTCATGCGGTATTTCTTGCGTAGGACTTCATCGATGCCGTTCATTGTTTCTTCTAAATCCTTTTTACTCTCAGCTAGAATTACTATATCATCAGAAAATCGTAGCATCTTTATCTTTTCACCTTGAACTGTTACTCCGAATCTAAATTGTTCTTTAAAGTCATTAATTGCTAGTTCTATGTAAAGATTAAAAAGTAACGGGGATAAGGAACATCCTTTTCCAATTTTTTTAAAATGCTGAACATTTTATTCCAGTCTACGTTATCGAATGCCTTTTCTAGGTCTATGAATGCCAAGTATGTTGGTTTGGTTTTCTTTAATCTTCCATCTACTATTAATCTGAGGCCTAAAATTGCTTCCCTTGTCCCTATTATTTTGCCGAAACCAAATTGGTCTTCTCCTAACACTTCTTCCACTTTTCTCTCAATTCTTCTGTACAGAATTCCAGTTAAGATTTTTGATGCATGGCTAGTTAAGCTAATTGTTCTTTTCTTTTTCCTGTTTAGCCTCCGGTAATTACCTTTCAGATAATACTTCAGGGGATGAATGAGGATGGTATATATGAGTGTAAATGAAGTGTAGTCTTGTACAGTCTCAGTTCGACCATTCCTGAGATGTGTGGTAAGCTAATTGTTCTGTATTCTTCACTTTTATTTACTCCTGCTTTCTTTGGTATCATGACTATAACACTCTTTTGAAGTCTGACGGAACTTCCCCTTTTTCATAAATATTACACACCAGTCTGTATAATCTATCAATCGTTTCCTCACCTGCAATGCGCAGTAATTCTACAGGTATTCCGTCTATTCCAGGAGCCTTTCTGCCATTCAAATCTTTTAATGATCTCTTAAATTCAGATCTCAGTATTGTTTCTCTCCTTTTATCCTCTTCGACTTCCTCTTCTTCCTCTACAACACCATATTCAAATTCATTTCCTCCGTATAACTCTTCAATATACTCAACCCACCTTTCGTTTTATAAATCGGTGTACCATCTTTGTTTAACACATTATTAGATTTTAATTTATGTACTCCAAAATTTTCCTTAACTTTCTGTATGCTCCGTCTATTTTACCAATGTTCATTTCTCTTTCCACTTCTGAACACTTTTCTTTAATCAACTCTTATTTCGTTAGTTTGCAATTCCTGTTTATAGTATTTCTTAATTGTCTATAATAGTTCCTTTTACTTTCTTCATCACTAGCATTCTTATATTTTCTACGTTCATCCATCAGCTGCAATATGTCGTCTGAAATCCAAGGTTTTCTACCAGTTCTCTTTGTTCCGCCTAAGTTTGCTTCTGCTGATTTAAGAATTTCCTTTTTAACATTTTCCCATTCTTCTTTTACATTTTCTACTTTATTCTTTTTACTCAGTTCTCTTGCGATGTCCTCCTCAAAAATCTTCTTTACCTCCTCTTCATCAAGCTTCTCTAAATTCCACCGATTCATCTGACACCTTTGCTTCAGGTTTTTAAACCCCAATCTACATTTCATTATCAATAAATTATGGTTGCTATCAATTCCTGCTCCAAGATAAGTTTTGCAGTCGACGAGTTGATTTCTAAATCTTTGCTTTGCAGTATTTCTGCAAGGTATGCTGCAAAGTATTTTCGCCTGGCTTTTTCCAAGTGTATATTCTTCTATTATGATTTTTAAATTGGGTGTTGGCAATTACTAAATTATACTTCGTGCAAAATCTATAAGTCGGTCCCCTCTTTCATTCCTTTTCCCCAGCCCGTATTCACTCACTATATTTCCTTCCTTGCCTTGTTTAATTGCTTCATCAATCTCTTCGTATACACACTCTACCTCATCATCATCATGGGCGCTT
The DNA here is from genome assembly GCF_047948215.1 of Lycorma delicatula. Taxonomy (NCBI): domain Eukaryota; kingdom Metazoa; phylum Arthropoda; class Insecta; order Hemiptera; family Fulgoridae; genus Lycorma; species Lycorma delicatula. The sequence goes on from NC_134455.1 coordinate 188,782,141, forward strand.
GTAGGCATATAGACGTTAACAACCGTTGTCGGTTTAGGTTTTGATTTTATCCTTATTACAATGACTCTATCGCTATGCATTTTGAAATACTCTACTCTCTTCCCTATCTTCTTGTTCATTACGAAAACTACTCCTGCCTGCCCATTATTTGAAGCTGAGTTAATTATTCTAAAATCACCTGACCAAAAGTCGTTTTCCTCTTCCCACCGAACCTCGCTAACTCCTACTACATCTACATTTATCCTATCCATTTCCCTCTTTAAATTTTCTAACCTACCAACCTTTTTTAGACTTCTAACATTCTACGCTCCGACTCGTAGAATGTTATTTTTTAATTTTCTGGCGACCCCTTCCTTAGTAGTCCCCACTCGTTGATCCGAACGGGGCACTAGTTTACTTCCGGAATATTTTACCAAGGAAGGCGCCTCCATCATTGTTATATGAAAATGCAGAGAGCTTCATTTTCTTGGGAAAAAAGCAGCTGTGGTTTTCCATTGCTTTCAGTTGCACAGTACTCGCTTGTACTCGCAGTACTTCAGCTGAGCGATGTTGATATGGCCGTTTAAGTCGTCCAAACCTACGCCCTTAACAACTACTGAAAGAACTGCTGCCGTCTTTCAGGAATCATTCCTTAGTCTGGCTCTCAACAGACACCTCTCCGATATGGTTGCACCTTCGGTCCAGGTACTCTGTATCACTGAGCACTCAAGCTCCCTCACCAACGGCAAGGTCTCATAATTCATAGAGGGAGGTTATATGAATAACCTCCTTCTATGAGAGATTAGAATCCAATTAGCCTAATTGAAGCAAAAAAAAAACAAAAAAAAAAAAACACTATTTTTCAGGAGAACAGAAAAACAATTACATAACAGTTCATTCGTTCGTTTATTTTGTTTTAATGAGTTTTATTTGTAGAATCTGACTGGTTTTCCTTAATATACGGAACTAAAAAAGTAATTTATTCATAAAAACTGTTTTTAAACGGTAACTAGCTCGGCAAACATCGATAATAATTGTTAATAATAAAAGTTGATGAAATAAATTTTATGATAAATTAATTATTTCTAAATGTCTATACATACATAATCAAATATACAATGGATTCAAATTTAATATCGCTAGTCAATTAGTCATTTTCATTTTTAAAAATTACGCCTATCAATGATAGCAAGTAATTCTCGTTTATAGTAAATCCATAGTTTTCACCAAGTAGTACAGTATTTCCTCTAGCGTACTAATTAAGTGTTCTGCATCTTCGTTTCAATTCATTGCCGTCATCAACTGCATGTAGATAATCAATCCAACAAATCCTTCGCATACCTCAATTTATCAACCGACATTCGACGCCATTTTATCCATCTGTTTGACGATAGATCAGGTATTGTGCTCCTTCGATAGGAGTAGAAACGAATCAAGTCGTCTACGTTTAACGAGATCGCTCGAATGTATTTAGTCTTTTTTTATTTATTAAATGAGAAATAAATTTTTTTTTAGCTTCGGCTGGAAATTCAAACCCAGTTTTGTCATTATGTATATTAATGAAAAACGAAAAATGATGAAAAAAGAGTTAGAAATATCTTCAGATCGATTAGACAGAAAATTTATTATTTATAAAATCTTGTATTCAAGTAATATAGATACAAATTAAAACTATACAGTTAGAGAATATTTTTTTACAAAACAAAAGAAAAAGAAGGTTTAACGAAATCGATCTATCTGTTTGAGAATATAATTGGAACGTATATAAATAATGTTCATTTTAAGTGAGCAACCATTAGGATATCTTGAAACTGTAAAAGCTTTAAATGAGGAACTTCATTTGCTTTTCCGTGAACATTAAAAATAAGGTATTGGCATTATTCCAACACCTTCCGTCATATTCATTCTTCCGTTATTCTGTCGTCATATTGTTGCTCCTGTGTCATACCGACAAGAATCAAGATATGCTGAAGATTTGTCGTTGTGTTGGTGTTCCACATACATTGATAATACCAATTTGAAACGATCTTGGAGGAGATTTTATCGCTGGACTAAAGGAAATACTAGACCACTTGGTGAAAAAAATATGATGGAATGAATGTAAAAGACAATTATTTGATACAAATAATAAACAACATTTTAAATCAGAAAATTGATAATCATAAACTATCACTAGAAAATTCTAACGAGTTGAAAATTTGATTGCAAATTTGCTATTTATTTTAGGTATAAAGACGAAGAAATATCACCACAAAACCCTCATTGCAAATTTTGTTAGTTTTCCGTGGTTTAGTTTTCTAAAATATGACTATGTAATAAACAAATTATTTATCAGTTTTTTTTTTTAATTTATTAAAATTAGTAATTTATTTTCGTATTGAAATGACTATTATTTGTCAATTTTTTTCTATATGCCGCAACGAGATTAATATAGTATACGTGTGGGCTTAACATTTAAATATGTAATACTAAAAATCGTAAAAAGTTTACATTTTATAAAAGTTATCTAAAAAGACAAATGAAGAATTACAATTAACCATTCAACAATAAATTGTAAATTTGGAACGCTGTAGACTTGAGTATATTGTATAGGCGAATGTTCATAGATCCAATTTAAGATCAGGTATAGCTTGTGAACAGTTAGTTGGATGTATTTAGGGAAAAATACCCAAAAGTTATGTTATAAACGCCTTAAAAAGCTGACAAAAAAGTTGGTGTACTTTCGTGGCATTAGTTATTTATTCTTATATAGTAGAAATGATACATGAAAGAGTTTTTAAAAATACAAAAAAAAAAAATGGTATTTTTTTCTGATTCCCCTCTCCCATGATCACCTCCCAAGAAAATTTTTTGATTTGTCTACTTTAACTATGTTAATTCTCTTTCTTCTATTTAGCCTCCGGGACAGTGGCGGCTTGCGTATACGCACTGTGGAACTGCAGCACCCCCTAATTCCACTTGATGTTAAAATTTAATATAATGAGCCCTTTTTTGTGTAATACTTTCTTTTTATACTTGTACAGTATATAAATCCATAAACTTAATGTCAATAGCCATCCCCTAGTTTATGAAAAAGATACAAAAAAATTTGTATGGAACTGTGCGCTTCACAGTTCCAGCGGCGTGGTGTTTGGCTGTTGTGCGCATGCGTAGGAAGCTGCACGAGAAGCTGCTAGGGAGAGAGAGCACTGTCGCTTCCGCAGTGCCGACCCTGGCGTGCTGGTGGAAGGTAGTTTTTTTACTCCGCGTGTGTATGGAATGTTCCTTGTTCGTTCCCTTTTCTACTTTAATCAGTGGAAGTAATATGAAAGTGGTTTAGTTGTTTTTTCAGTAGTGATCAGAAGATGGCGGAAAGCAAGGGCTCTTTGATTGCCAAATCTGTCCAAAAATACTCTGGAAGGACAAAAGAGAAGATAATTAGTAAAAACTAATTATGTATATATTTCTGTGTACATAGAAATTTAAATTAAACACCATTGGACTATAGTGTTTTTAAGTGAACATTTTATTATTTATAAGCACAATGTGCTTAAAACCCATATAACCATGTACTGTATTCTTGAATGTGATAAAGTGTAGAATTTGATTAATTTTTTCAATTCTTTTATTTTACAGAAAACCATGGTATTGAAAAGGCACAGAAAAAAATTTTCTAAGGAACCCCACTAATTTTGGTGGGGGTTCCAGACCAGTGATGAACCGTCACTGCTCTGGAACCACCGTAAGGTATTAATTCAGAGGGGGAATGAGGATGACATGTAAGTAAATGAAGTGTAGTCTTGTACACACTCAGATCAACCATTCCTCAGATGTGTGGTTAATTGAAACCCAACCACCAAAAATCACCAAAAATCAGTCTAGCATTCAAAAACATATTGTAAAGCCTTTACAAGGACTTAAACCTTAGAACTTTCGACTATGCTAACTATGTTTAACTAACCTAGTTAAGATAACATAATTAACTGGAAGAAAAAAGTTTCCACTGAAAAATGTACTACCAATAAAAGTTACCAAAGATTTATTTTTTGGGGGTAGGGGGAATTGTAATTAAATAATTTTAATATTATTATTAAAAATTTAAATGTACCAAAAAACCTTTCAAAAACTCATTCCCTATTTTTTGACTGATTACCATATTTCCTTCTTGCAGCATTGCTCTAGAACTATTATGTTGCCAGAAAAGTAAAATGGGAATAAAAAGTCAGAAAGTAATATTTTCATTGTCATAATGTTACGGAGAAAATATTAAGTCGGCCACCCTATAATATTAAGTCGGTTAACTATGTATTCATTTTTGAGAGCTTGTAACTCCTTGAACGATTATGTGTAGACAAAAAAACTCATGAATATAGAAATCTTAAAACTATGTATTCTACTGAAAAATTGTAAAAAAAAATTAAGGGTTTAATTTATAAAAATAAAGTTGGCCTCTGTATAGGAAAAAAGAATCCGATTTGAAAAAGTGCCAAAACCATTTTTTAATGCTCAGGAAAAAATAAATGAAGTTCCCCAATTAAAGTGAACACTAAAAAAATTAAATCTGGCATATCCTTCTATCTGAAAACTATTTACTTTTGGTATGAGATCACAACACCGCAACCCCATACATGGGGTAAAATAAAAAAATATAATTGTGATGTTTTAAAGAACATTAATAATCAAAACTGTTGATTTAAAATACATAGAACTAAGCAACGTCATTTGACGATTTTCAACGGTCATTTGATGATTTCATAGCTAGTTTCAAAGGTAGCCTACAGTTTTAAATTCACTGTTAGCAATTATTTAAAAGATATTATGAACCACTAAAAGCTCTGAAAGATATTAAATGGCCACCATTTTAGTTAGGGTTGTAACCTGATGTTTTTTTCCATTTAAAATTTTTGAGTTGGCACTATAGAGGCCTCCTGGAGCCTTTGTATTTAGTGGTTCATTTGAAAAATAGATCATTTTGAGGTAGGAGCATTTGGCAAATTTCAATTTTTTTTTAAGTCCTCTTTTAATGAATTCATTAAAAAAAAAAATAGTTTTTAATAATTACAAACATAAATACTCATATTTATAAATTAGTTTAAATATTCACCTGAGTACCTCTTGATGTATTTCAATCCAGTTTTTCAAAAATATTAAATCACATGTCATTCTTTTGTTTTCTTTTTTAGGTAGGTTTAATGTATCGTTGTTTCCAAGAATGTCTCCTGCGATAAAATTAGTTGTATGTGTTTTTAAAATGTTGTTGATTTTAGTAGTAATTTTACTATCTACTAATTCACCGGTTTCATCGAGTGGTAAAATATGATAAATTGAATTTTGTAAATACTTAAAAAAAGATGAAAGTAAAAAATAAATTGTTACAAATAAGTATATGGTACAACCTTGTTCTGTACATGTCCAAAACAAACTACTGGCTTGCATTAATATTGTTATTTCATATAATGGTGAAGTATATGCATCATAAGGTACTTGATAATTAAACACTTTCTCACCATCTAGACCAAAAAACTGCCAACTACGAATTAATTTTTGTGTATTGTTAACTATAGGCAATAAACAAAATGAAATAAATATTATAATCATTATTTTTCTTGTTAGTTTAAATTTTATAATTAAATCGTTTTCCAAATTCCTCGTGAAAAATAATTCTTTATTATTAAATATTTTAATTAAATTATCAAGTCTTAGGATTATTTTCTCAAACTTTTCACGTTTAGTAATTAAATATACACTCCAAAACAATGAACTTAAGTAAAGACTTAATATTGAAGCAGTGTGAACAAAATTTTTTGTATGCATGTAATCTGATAGAACAATTATGCAAGCTAATGATTGACCTAAACATATAAATTGTGCAAATAGACAATAAAATATTAATAATTTATCATATTTTTTGTATATTTCTGGCAGTCCTGGAACACAGATTCCTGCAATGATATTCGCTACTGTTAGTGATTTAAACATATAATGAAAATTTTGAGCCATTGAAATTTTTTATTTATGTATGTAATAGAGAAAAAATTAACCAAAGCTTTGCAGAATATTTTTCAATTAAAATTAAAAAGAAAAAAAAATTAATCAGATCGGTAGTTCATTTATCAATTTAAAATAGAACTTCTCTTAGATATGTGTAATTCAAAAGAATGACTCTAATTGAGTTTAATTGATTTAATAATAACCGTAATATTCTTTTATTGTAATATCATTTTTACAATAAAGTAAAGCTCATTTAAATTATTCTATTACTATTATAAGTTGTATTATTAAAAAAATGACATACTAATGATAAAGTTTAAAACAAAACCAATTATTTTATTATTTATAAATTGAATTAATGCATTAACTTAATAAAAAGCTATTTTTAAAGCTAACTTTAAAAAAGTTTTTAAAGAATAATTATTGAATTTTTTATTTATTTTCAAACAACCTGACGTTCACTTTGATTACAACATGTGATGAGTAGATTGAGGGATTTCCTGACAGGCATTTTAATCGTTACTTTCAGTATAAACACTTAGCCAATGAGAAATTTTCAAAGCATAAAAAGATTGATCCGGTGCTTGGACGTGTTAACTATTGTTTATATGAGGATCATTCAATAATTAAATAGATAAATGGTAACAACAGAAAAAATATTTCATAGAATTAATTGAAACTTCTGATGTTTAAATTGGCACTTCCAACAGAAATTACCAGCTGTGTCAAAAAAATTTCATTCTTATAACTTCTTTTGTTTATTTCAAAATGTGGGCTCCGCTTGAAATGTGTACTATTGAAGAACAGCAAACTGTGATAACAATTTATTTTTTGAAGGTGTAAAATTGACAAAAATTCACTCCTGGATGTTAAAATAGTATGATGAAAAGTGTATTAACTGAGACATTTTTATAAAGGAAAACAAACAATTTAAATCCAGGAAAACAAGTGTCACTGATTCTCATCGTAGCAGAAGACTGGTGGAAGTTTGATCTGAATTGCTTCGCAAAATCTCAATGATCTTATTCTAAGGAAAGATTGAAAAAAAAAAATTGGAGAATAATTGTAAATAATTTCAACCATTTTTATATAGGTATTTCAATAATATTGTTTTTTCTTATCTTTTAATTCTTTCATACACTGACATGCTAGGGGAATAAGAAACCAAAAACTGATAAATATGTTCACTGATAAAAATTAAACTTTTTAAATTACACCCGAATTCACATTTATTTGGAACTTAAACAGTGTTCTTTATCAGAAGTTAATGCTTTTGTTAGATAGCATAAAAACTGGGGATGAAACTTGGATTCATCATTTTTATTGTATAAATTAAAGTTTCACTTACCAACGTACTTTTGGAGCCGTTACTCCATATCAGGGATTTCCCATAAGATGTTAATTCAAATATATAATCATATTTAAATTAAAAATTGTTATGTTCATAATGGTTGGTCATCAAGAAATAAAATTAATTTGTACGTCAATAAGACTAACGTCATGTCCATAAGACTATTATCTTAATATAAACGAATAATATGAACAATATATATCATAATACGAATTTCTCCATTGTGATACCTAACACATAAGATATAACGGTGGAGACATTCATAATGACGTTAAGTAGATATATTTTTAAACACATGACAACCACTGTTATATTTTATTTTGTTACATATAAACAACTTTACATGACAACAAAGTTTAAGTTTTATTAAGGATATAATATACACTTTTTAAGTTCCTGATGATAGAATTCTATTCCGAAAGCGCTTGAACGCATTTATAAAAGAATTGTTAGTAAGTGGGTTTTTTTAATTATTAATTAGAAAACAGAATAATTTAACCAAACAACAAAAATACTTATTCTGCAATGTATATTAAGAAATGCAATATAAGGAAGATTCAAATTTTGAATTAAAATGAACGAATTATATTAATAATTAATTAATTATACTCTCAATTAGTACATCCATACATCTTTACTATGTTTACTTATTTTCACCATAGATTAAGAAGGGAAAGATGTTTCAGTTCATGGTATTTGGGATGCAGGCACTGGATACTGTCGATACCACTCAAGGAAGAGTGCACGGTAGGTATGGTTGCATAGAAGTGGAGAGGAAACCATATATTTAATCATTCAACAGAAGTGACTTGATGACAGATACTCCCCTGCCACCATTCTCACCATCAACTATTTAAGAAAACATGACCACTGTTTTGAAACAAAATTTTACTAAATCTTTTTACGCATTTGTCATTCCAAACAATACCAAGGAATTTTACATTTAGCAGAAAATATATTTTGGCTATAATTAAATCACAGGTGAAGTAGCAAAAGATAAGTAAAACAGGACTTTGCTTAGCTTAATTAATAATAAAACTAACAATCAAATCAGAATAACTAAGGAAATCTTTCTTACCACCACCTACCTTATTTAATAGATGTGCACTTTTGAACGTTTAAAGCACTTCAGTTAATTTTGAATCTGTTTTATTATCTTTAAGTATAAATATATATTGTACACAGTTATGAATAAAATATATTGTTAGATGATTAAAATATTAATCTTTTCTGCCATTTTAATCAGAACAGTAGTGATATTCTCAAATATGTCCTTGTACAGTTGGTGTTGTAAGTGTTGACAAATTAGTCACACTTTTGAGAATATCTTTGTAATTAAATTATAAATAGCTGAAGATCATTTTATCCTTATAACCAAAAAGGTATTACCTAAAAATCTGAAATTCTACATACTTATCGATAGGAAGAATGAATAAAATAAATAATCCTGATCAGGCATGGCATTTTTCATTCACAAAAAATTTCCATCAGGTTAATGACAATAGCAGTTGATGCCTGTAAAACTCAACAAAAAAAATAATTATATGAAAAGGATACTTCTTCATTTATTTTATGTATGATTCTTCTGACTTAATAGTTTTTAGTTACTAAAGTTAGATTTTAGCTTATGTGGTGATATCATTAAGCAAAAAAAGGTACGTTTTTGGAATCTGACAGACACTTTTTTTTTTAATTTTTTCTTCAATACCTCCAATTACCCATTGATTTGGAAGAAAAAATTGAAGAAGTAGCTGTCAGATTCTGAAAAAGAACCCCAAAAAATACTTCAGCTAAAATGTAAAGAAGTGGATTTTTTTTAAAGAATCAACATATGTTGTAATCTAATTAAATAGCAATTGCATAACATTGTTGTGAAACATAAATAAAATTAAATGGATCATAAACATTTGCTTTTAAACTATTTTGAATCAAAAATAAGTTGTGAATAATACTCTATCATGTAGTATAAAAATTAAAATAAATGACTGTATTAAAAAGAAGTTAGAAATAAAGAAAGTATTGTTATCATTAAAATTTTGGTTTCCAGATTTCAACGGAAATATTCATTTTGACCATCCCTGAATCCATTTTGACTAAGTTTCGACGTAATGTCTGTACGAACGTATATATCTCGTATAACTCAAAAACGATTAGCCGTAGGATGTTGAAATTTTGTATTTAGGACTGTTGTAACATTTAGTGGTGCACTAGAAAAAGAGGAGGTGCTCCTCTTTTGACTGCAATCGACTGAACCAAAAGTGTCAAAAAAAGCCTAAAATAAAAAATGGATTTTGGACTTTTACGTAATTGCAGTAATAAGCCCTAATTTAGAGCTTTTCAACTGTATCATAAATGGTATTTATTTTCATTGGTTCCAGAGTTATAGCCAAATGAAAATTAAATTAATAAAATATTTGGATCTTATAAGAGGAAGGCACATCGGTTCAAATCAGACTTCATCACCTTTTTTTAACTTTTTTTTAAATTTAAATACATTGATTTATTAATAATTTTTAGCCTAAGATTTAAAAAAAAAATTACAATAAATAATTCTATAATAACAATAAAAAAATAAAAATAAAATAACAAAAAATATCAGAAGTTAGTAATCAAATAAAATTTTATGTACTTTTCATTTTAAAAAAAATGTGTATTTGTAATTTAATAGGCATACATGGAAGTCATGTGGTGTCCACATCAGATTTAAGAATACAGTTTTCTGTGATTACTTCTGGACTGGTTGTCAAATTTGGACATTTCCATCTGATTAAGGATACTTTCGTGTACTTGCAAAACCATACGATTTATACGAGGTACGACAATAAAGTAATGAGACTGATTTTTCTTTGCAAGATGTGGCAACCCTGCAGCTTGCGTAGGCACACCATCTTTGACCTTGATCTATAAGCTACTTCTAGTCCAAGCGGCACATTGATGCAACTGCTCAGTCGTGAGTTGTGCTGTAATAAGTGAACACGTGTTTGTGTCTCTCGTCACAGAAATGAAACCGCAAAATATTGCACAACGGTATGCCATTTCTTTTTGCTTTAAATTGGGTGAAAACGCGACGACAACTTATGGTAAGCTTCAGAAGGCTTTTGGAGAGGAGGTTTTGTCAAGAGCTCAAGTTTTTCGGTGGCATAAAATTTTTAGTGAAGGCAGAACGAATGTTGAAGATGAAAACCGCAGTGGACGACCATCAACCTCACGGACAGATGTCAACTTGACCAGGGTGCGTGAAATCGTACGATCCGATCCGATAAAAGATTATCCGTGAAAATGATTGCAGAAGAACTCAACATCAATCGAGAAACGGTTCGTCTAATATTAACTGAAGATCTTGGTATGAGAAAGATTTGTGCAAAAATGGTCCCCAAAAATCTCACACAACAGCGAGAAACACGGAAAAATGTGGCAGCCGATCTGTTAGAGCAAACGGAAATCAATCCAGATTTGCTGAGCCGTGTTATCACTGGTGATGAAGGTTGGTTTTTTCAATACGATCCAGAGACAAAACGCCAAAGTTCACAATGGTGCTCAAAGGAATCACCCAGACAAAAAAAAGCTCGCATGTCAAAGTCAAAAGTGAAATGCATGCTTGTGTGCTTTTTCGATTTCAAGGGAATTGTTCATAAAAAGTGGGTGCCTCCTGGACAAACAGTTAACCAATATTTCTACAAAGAAATTTTAGAAAGACTTCGTAAACGAGTTCTTCGTGTCCGTGCCAACATTGCTGATAATTGGATTCTGCATCACGATAATGCGCCATCCCATACTGCTCTGTCAGTACAGTAATTTTTAACCTCAAAACAAATTTCAGTATTACCATAGCCACCTTATTCATCAGATATCGCTCCGTGCGACTTTTTTCTATTTCCAAGAGTCAAAATGGCGGTCAAGGGACACCATTTTCAAACAACACAAGATGTCCAAAAAGCTGTGACGAGGGTGTTGGAGGATATTACAAAAGATGAGTTCCAGAAATGTTACCATCAATGGCAGAAGCGCTGGAATAAGTCTGTGCAATCAGAGGGGAATTACTTTGAAGGAGACAACACTAAACATGACTAAAACGGTAAGCAACATTTTTTTCACATCAGTCTCATTACTTTATTGTCGCACCTCGTATATGTGATTACTTTCTGAAAATTATTTGGCAAATATGAGCAGATCAAACTAAAAACTTTTGATTTATAATTACATCAATGCTTTGAAAGCCTAGAATCGCCATACTACAAGTTAAAATAAAAATTTTAAATTTATTTTAATAAATAAAAATCTATTTTTACTATTTTTGCTTGATCAGCAAAGGGGAGCTGGCAAAATTCTTCCCTTCTCATCAAGTGATCGCCCTTTCTTTAACCGGACATTCAGCGGGATTCGGTGAGAATTACATAGACTGGCGTAAAAACCTTGATAGGGAGTCTCTTTTTCTTCATATTTCTGTTTTCTTCTTCCCTCATTTCTGTATAATCATTATATTTTGGCTAACCCATTTAATTCTAGTCGTGCAACGGGAAACTTCCAAAAACTTAATTATGTGAATTTCGAAAACTCTTTCAATGTGGTCAAGCAAGATGAATGACTTTAGCTCTGTCATTCGTTCCTAATTTTCCTCCCAGTCCTTATTTTATCCGTTTTCTGCTTTCTCTATCCTCCTTTTCAGAGTCTTAAAACAGAATTCGGTATTCATTTAACCTGATTAAACTTGCATTTATTTGATAATCGCTAATGTAAAAACATATACGCAAGAATATCTTTTCGTATGATTTCTTTTTGTCGAGTATTATACAAACTAATCACACGAAAAAATATATTAAAAATTGAGATTTAAAAAAAATTTTTGTTAACAGTTAAAAAGTGACTAGATTGTTTTCTTTTACAGATATTGCATATTAACTGAGAAAAAACCAAGCTTTAAAACGAGCTATGAATTAATTTTTTTTTTCATCTTAAGATACGTGACTTCAAAGGCTTTACTTACTTTCTTTTCCCTGTTTAGCCTCCGGTAACTACCGTTTAGTTAATTCTTCAGAGGATGATAGGTATAAATGTAAATGAAGTGTAAGTCTTTGTACATTCTCAGTTCGACCATTCCTGAGATGTGTGGTTAATTGAAAACCCAGCTACCAAAGAACACCGGTATCCACGATCTAGTATTCAAATCCATGTAAAAATTTCTGGCTTTACTAGGACTTAAACGCTGTAACTCTCGACTTCCACAACAGCTGATTTGGGAAGACGCGTTAACCACTAGACCAACCCGGTGAGTTGACTTCAAAGGCTGTTTTTTTCTTTCTTATTACGCAATATAATGAAACAACTTATTTGATCTATAACCTGACTCACCTCGATGAAGAGTTCATCACGATTGCCACTATTAAAAATACATTTCCAAGACTGCTTTTGTTAATATGTTGAAAATATCTATCAGCGCTACAATTTATTTCGATTTTTATAAACTTTTTTATCCCTACTTTAGGCTTAAGGCACAATTAGCAATTTGCGATTGCACTTTTTGAAATATTTAGACATAAAGTTGCGACATAATTTTTGTCTCACAGCAACCACGAATAACAAAACATAAATCTGTCTTGTTATAATCTGTTCTTTTTTTCCTGTTTAGCCTCGGGAATCACCGTCAAGTATTACTTTAGAGGATCAATGAGTGATATGTATGAGTTTAAGTGAAGTGTAGTCTTGTACAGTCTCAGGTCGACTATTTCTTAGACGTATGGTTAATTGAAACCCAACCACCAAAGAACACCGGTTTCCACGATCTGGTATTCAAATCCGTATAAAAGTAGTAACTGTCTACTAGGGTTTGAACGATTGAACTCCCGACTTCGAAATCAGCTGATTTGCGAAGACGCGTTCGCCACTAGACCAACCCGGAGGGTCATAATCTGTGTCGTAAATTATAAATACATTTTATTCATGTATATGTTTCTTTTGTTTTTTTTTTTTAAAATAATTAGTTACCAATAATAGACAGAATTATGCTTTAATAATCTCCATACTTTTATTGTGTAAATATACTCCAACATATTCTTATTGCTTGAGTAAAAACAAAATACATATTACTTTTTTTAATATATTTATAATAAATAAATAAAAATATTTACTCTATTTACAGTAAAATTTAGCATACAGTTTATTTTCCTTTCACAATATATTTTTGAAAAAAACAAGTTTGATTCCAGTGTTATACCACAACCTTTACATGTTAACTTTTTTTTGTATTTTTTTGAGCAATGAACAATCAACTAGTATTGCTTTCTACTTATAATAATTTTTGCATTTTGGATTTTATCACTTTTAATTAAAATGAGTTCTTGTACAACTAAACTTTTCTGAATAATGATCTTATTACCTTATTAATTCTTCCCTAAAAGCTATGATTTTAATTTTTTTGTAACACTTTTATAAAAACTTTTATAATAATTTTATAAGTATATTTATTGCACATTTTGTCATCAATATTTCAAAAATCACTTTTCTACACCACTTAATCAAAGTCTCACTGGGTTTAATTATGATACCACTGAAAATGTTAAAACAACGGGGAATGTAATGAAATTTTCATTAAGACAAAACAATTATATGTAGGAAACCAAAATATATTTTTGCATGAATATATTTTGGATATATATATAAATATATTCTTGAAGAAATTAAATTTTATTTTTTCAGTAACATTAAAATGTTTTTTATCTTGCGCTAAGCACATAACCCAAATTTGCAAAACTTTATTTTTAAAATGATTACATGTACTACATAATAATATAAAATAGCAAAAATGGTACGGTACTGCAAAAGTGATGCAATATTGAGACACAGAATAATATCTCATAATGATGTTGAATATCATCTTGTGTAATTTGATGTCTCATGGCAGCAACCTGTTAATTGTTACATGAAGCTTGCTACTATTTTCCAAAACTGTTGCTATGTTCCTTATGTTGTTATACCATTACAGAAATTGTTATTCCATTGTTTTCTGTTCATTATCATTGATAATAATTCAGTTGCTGATTATTATCACCTTCTTTAAGACATTGAACAAGTTGTGCACGATTACAGAATTTACATCTAGATAATCTTCTAGTACTATTTAGATGACTTGCTGATTCAAACTGCAGCCTTTTCATGATTTTTATATCTTTTTCTGTCGTTATTGCAGTGATTCTTGTTCCTGCAGATACTTATGAGTATTTATAAATGAATCTACTATGAATCCTTCAGATAGGAAATCGCCGACAAAATTCCTTTGAAATTTGTAAATGGAATTAATATCAGAGTATTTCATTTTTGAAGTGTTATAGTTAGTTTTATTTCCGGGAATCATAGCTCTAGAGCTCTGCTGTAATAAGGAAAGTATGGTAATCAGACAAAAAATGTGATAAGGTTTTTTCATTTCACAATGTTTCATGATCATGGGACCCCAAAAAACTAAAAGCGTTCCTCTGAAAAATATACAAACAATAAAAAGTTACTTAAGATTTCTGTTTTGGGAATAGGTGTGAATTATAATGAAATTTTATTGTATATTATTTTTTAAAAGTTTAAATAAACCAAACCAAATTTTTTTTAATTCCATAAATAGATATTTTTAAACTGTGATCAGTTCCTAAATATACATAGCTAACATACTAATTTGATCTATCTTCTCAAGTTAATTAAAATGGAAAATATTTATATATTTTTTTGTATATTTTGGAATTATTTTTTATTCTTCAGGTTCAAACTCTTTTGTTTCAAAAATTTTCTTCCCTTTTTCTTCTAATGTTTTTATTTCTTCTTTACTGTTTAGGTTTAAACATTCTGATGCATGAAGATGTTCAGGTTTAATTATTATTAGAGTATCTTATTTTTGAATTTATATTGTCCAACAAGTTCAGCATCATAGGTGAAATCGCAGTACTTGTTCAATACAATATTTCCTCCATCAACTTCCAGACTGGTCTGTAGTTGGCAATTAAGGTTGTTAACAAATTTAACAAAGTTGTTTAATTTTTCAACTGCTTTTACAATTTGATTTCATCACTGTTTTTAACTTATAAAAGACCTACACTCTAAGAACAATAACATACCTGCTAAAAAAATAGTAAACTAATTCCATATCCTCCCACTGTCAGTAATCTGTTTAATACTTTGAACATCAACAAATTTTGATATATACTAACATAATGGGGTCTTAATGATACCCTGTAGTATGGTATTCATCCTCAATCCTCATGCATAGGGCCATCCACAATGTAACTTCACACTGTACACCTGTGATTTGAACAAAAAATCTACTTTGTTCAAATCTGGCAAATGTGAAGCCCATTCAGCAGGATCTTTGCAACCAAGTATTCAGGAAAGGTTTCATCCAACCAGTGTCACATTCATGTGATATTCATTGTCAGTTCATGTGATGAGGTTCATCTTACATGAACCACTCTTGTAAGAGGTAATAAGAGTCTTTTGGGCAAACTTAATAAAAGGAATACCAGATTAAAATAAGAGACAAAATATAGTGGCATAAAATTAAAAAAAAAATAAAATAAACTTATTTACAAAAATCCTTATATTCTTTTTATTTTTGCTACTTATCTTCTCTCTTATGAATAATTATTTATTTTATTTCTTGCAGCGGATTTACAAATTACAAGGAAAGATCTCATTAACACACTTACCAGCTGTTTAAAAAAAAAAAAACAGGAAGTTTAAATTGAATGCCTTAATTTGATGGTCGAAAATTTAAACAAGTTTCATTTCATGGAGGGATCTGTTTGAGCTAGAGCAATAGATTTCTAATTTTTGTGGAGGCAAATAATTATTCTGTAAGATCATGAGCGATTCAACTATTTACCAAATGATAAAGTAAGTGTAAAATAAATACAAAATTGTTTTAAGTAATAATTTTTGCATCAAGTGTCAAATGTGTAATTTGCAGAGAGTAATTAATCACTGTGTAAAAATCTTTTGTTAGCTCTTCTTTTATAACAAATGTTTAAAGTGATGTTTTCCTTCTGCAGCTTGACAGAGCTATTCACTCAAGTGATATATATATATATATATATATATGACATATGACACATTCTGTGTATGACACAGAATTTGTGTCATACTAAGGGCTATGTAAGCAGCTTCATAATTATATTTCTTCTGAAGTTATTAGTGGTTTTGTAAATCTTAGATTTCAGGTATTTAAAAAAATAATCCAAAGCAGATAGATCTCTTAACTTGGTAGGCGTACTACTTCTCTATGATTTATCCAATGATCTGAAAAGTACCACTTAACATTCTTTGTGGCTGTTGAAGGTATTCCATCTTACTAAACCCATTATTTAATTTTTCTTATTGGAATAGATGTGTCACTAGGATATAATACAAAGGTCATATGTTTATACATCATCATAAGTAATGTCAGAAAAATAAAAGGCCTGATAATATATGATGACAAACATGTTCCAAAAGGAATGATGATATGATTTGATATACACCTTTGAGGACCGTGTGTATTATAAGCTTCTATAATCCGATGTGGTAATTATTGAAAGAAATGTTTTTAAAATGGCCATTTAACATAAAAGCAGCTTCACCTGAAAATATGATTTAATTTAAACAAATTTGGTTATACGTTGCATCATGTCAACCTAACAATCAAGTTAGTAATCAGCCCAATGATCAAATTAATTTTCTTAAAACTTTGGTGACATGTAAATTAAAGGGTCTGCTTTGTTACTTTTAACAACTTTGGGAATTAAAAAACGACTACTATCGTGCTCAAGGGCAACTTCCCAAAATATTTGTAACAGATTTTCTACAAATGTCTGTAATGCAATTAAATAATATTTCCTAAGGTGATAATTTCATTAATTTCTCTGAGTCGGAACAATCAGTTACACTAATGGATTTCTAAAACCATTATATGTCTTGAAGATTTAATTATTCATAGTTTGAAAATAAACTGTTAAATCATAATCTCTTATGAATCATCTTATATATATTACAAGGCTAATCGAAGGCAATTTTATTTAATGAAGTATTAATTTAAAAAAAATCTGATCTGCTGCTACATAATTCTTCAATGCCTATGTAAATTACGAAATTCCAGTTTCATGTAATGTAACACTAACAGAGTATTAAATAAATAATAACATTTATAAAATCTAAGAGTGATTCACTATTTAAATTAGTAATGCTGTTTCAAGTAAATAATATCAGTTGATCTATAGCAGTATGTAATTTAATTTTAAAATAATGTTGCAAAATAATTGTGTACATCTCTGCCAAGTTATTGAATAAAATGTTAACTAGTTTTAATGGCACCTTCCAGAGTAACTTTTTATTAGAAGGAACATCATTTGTAGAGGTGAATATTACTACATTTCAGTAAGTTTAAAATAGTAATGTGCAATTGTACTTTTGAGTAGGTGAAGAAGACAATGGGAAATAACTTCATTTTTTGTTTTTCCTAGTAAGAATGACATAATTACTTTTTTAAATTCTCTATTATATTTAAGACCAACTTGTGAATCATGTCATCAACTACCATCATTATGATTATGATAGTTAATTTACACATGATTTTTTAATAATTGTGCAACAGTAACTGTTACAAACGTTAATGGATGCAATCTTAATCTGAAACACAACAAAAAACTTCCTTCCTTTTGTGTAGTTCCCTTAATTTTTTTTGGTTATCTCAAAAACATATAAAAATAATTATTGAAAAATGGCAGTTATCACCTTTTTTTTTGCATAAATTTTACATAAAAATCATTTATCAAAATATAATACTTTTTCTAAAATTAAAGTTGAAATCAAAACGGTGGGCAAAAATTTAATATTTTTTATGAAACTATTTTTCAAGCTGTGAAAATCTGCATAAGGTTCTAAATCTAGCTACACAATTTTTTATAATGTTAAAACCTTGCATGGGTACACACACCTGGGCCTGCCCTAGGGTACACACCGTCTGTGAGACACCATCTCTTTTTCACCAAGTTAGTGATTTTTCCTCCCAATATACCCATAAACTGAACATTGCATACATGAATGTAGGAATACAAGGGTGAAAGTGGATTGAAAAGTTTTTTGGAGTATAAAACTTTATTCTTTTTTGGGACAAGTGAATTTTCAATTTACAAAACTTCTCATGAACTTTTCTTTTTTAATGTGCTAATCAGTCTTGATTGTACGTAACTTACAAATCTTATAAATATCATCTAATAAAAAAATTATTATAATCTGCCTTTAGCTCTATAAATTAAAGTAAGAATACAGCCTAAATTAATCATACCTTCACTTAGGACTTGACTTAGCTAAAAAATACAGCCTCCAAAAAATCAATAGAAAAATGAAGACCAATCGTCTTTTTAAAATGAAAATAAATGTGACTTTGCTTCTTGTAAGTATATACATAATACAGTATTACATATATAGTAAGTATATACATAATATATATAAGGTGACATTTAAAAGAGATCATCAAAAATACTAAAACAAATCATATAAAAGTTCAGGAATAGTAAAACATTATCAAAGAACTAGAACAAGAACAGTAATCTTCCTAAAAAATTATCTATATAAATAAACTTGAGACTACAAATATAATAATTAGTAGATTGTACAGTTTTATTTTCTATCAATCATTTTGATATTTTTATTAGTAAATTCAGTGCATGATTTTCTGGAACATTATAGGCAAAAAGAAGTACCATAGCTAATGAATTTATACTGTGTCCTTCTATTTAGTTTAGGATCACATTGTTTACAAGTTTTCTTTGATGGTAGCACATCTAACATTTCTTCAGCGTGAGGCTCTGGCTCTAGTGGCACATTGAGAACTTCACTGATGATACACACCACTTCTTATTGTAGGTTCTAACTGCCTCTTCTGTAAATGTTGAACCATCATTTGTTTCGCCAGCATTTCAATGAACTTAAATCTTTGCAGCAGTGAGTTTTTCCTGAAGGAAAGGTAGAGCACGTGAGCATTTGAAGAAGCTATATCACAAATTTGGAAGAAAATAATGAGTAGCCACCTCTGGTCAGTTGACCATCTTACTTTTACACTGTTAAGAGTAAGCTAAACACTTTTTATCAAGGTAGTCTACCCCACCTTTAGTATTATTGTAGAACATAATTATTGATGGTTTTTGGGTGTTCTCATCGATCTCTTTGCATTGTAAACAGCAAAATCACATACCTACTTTTCTTAGGAACATATGACACAAGTCATATTTTGTGTGAAACCAAATAAAGAACTTTATACTGGTCTTCTGTTTGATGTCTGAAATTCTGGTGGAATTTCCCTTTAGTTTTTTTTTTAGAGTACTGACAAGGGTGAGACCACTCTTCGCTAATTCAACTGAACAATAATAATTGTCAGCAGTAACGTTTCTTCCACTGTTGACAATTGGCTTCACAAGTCGCATAGCAACTTTGATTGGACTTAGGAGTTCTCTTTCGGAGGGAGTTAGTCCCATTCCACCAGTCCCCTTGCCTTGATAAATGTAGTCATTATGTTGAGAATGCGCCATTTTTTTAGCTGTATGAATATTTATACATTGTATAAATATACAAAGTGTAACACAAAGTTCTCCCGGAACTATTATACTCTATTCTAATCGCAAAAATAATTTAAAAAGTTCATATAAACATATCTTCTAAGATGCTTCGTTTGCGAGTTACAACAAGTGAAAAATTATGCTTGGGATTTCAGTTACCTCGGAGAAATGAGGTTGTTACGTTCCACTTATGCTGTCCGGTGCTGCTACCTAGCGAGGGCTAGAGCTCTCCGGCAAGCTATGGTCATACCATGTCCTACATCATAATACCGCAAGGGTTGGTCATTATGATGTAGTGACCTTCTATTCATTCGGCGCCAGAATCTGACCCAGAGCGGTCGTGTTGTACATTCAGTCCGGATGGACATGCATACTAATGTTTGGATGAACGCTTATTTTAGTTTTATACTTGTGCAGTCAATTCAATATGTACACTCACGATGCAGTCCGCTTCGCTTGGAGTTCTGCAATTGGTGGAATACAAATCAAGAACTCTACAAGTATGTTTTTTAAACATACAAAGCAAATTTCACTCGAGATGGTGTCAACAACCTACTCAATGAGCATACATGGCGAAGTAAATCCACATAAAACTGTGGAAGGCAATTTTCAACGATTTAGCATCAATGTATGGTACAATGTATGGTCTTCTTCACAATCAGTTGTTTAGACAATTCATATTACCTGGCCACCTAATTGCACTTTCTTCTTCAGAAAGTTATTAAGTTTAATTATATGTGTTACATTATATGTTAAGCATTCAATTATACGTTAACGAAATGTCAAGACGACAAGTAATTAAATAACAATTCAATAAGCAACAAGGCGTTGTTTCAATTCATCACCTATGCATCTACAATTCATACTCGCTCTAAACCTACCACAAAGGTTTTATGGTCCTCCACATCGCAACGGATCTAACAGAGGTCGCAATGAAATTTTTATGAAGTTAATTAAAGGGGCAGAATTAGTTTTTCTTTATGGTTACTGACCTGAAACATTGAACTGATATTTTTTGAGAAATCTGGGGTGAAAACCAACAAATTGAGCTAAAATTCCTGCTTTTTTATGTTTGTTGCACAATAAATGTTAATTGGGTAATAAACACATAAAACGTTTAAACACAACTGGTAGAGGATTAATTTCTGAGCAAAATGATTTTAGATAACTTGAATAAAACAAAGAAAAGTTAGAAAATTTGAATTTTATTTACAAACAGTACATTACTACAATCGTCAAAAAAGTACTTTTTTATATGTAAATAAAAACCAAATTCTTTGTTGGTGAGAAAAAAATATTTTTGTCATATTTTTTACAAAAATTTGTAAAAACAAAAATATTAAGGGAATAATTTTTTTTATTAATGACAGGAATATGATAAATTATTTGAAAAATTATTATATCAAAGTTGACAATAAAATATGAACAGCTGTTCAACAATGACCAATACTGTATTAGTATTTAAATAATTCTGTAAGGTACATTTAATATGCATATATTAAATATATACATTACTCTACATATTCGGTAGGGTACTGTGAACTATGCTATCATTAGCGAAATTTTTCTCTGAATTTTAGTTTGGAAGTGATCAGCTTGCTGTTGAAGCAATATTTATTTATAACAGAGAAACATATGCATATAGTATTCATTTTGAGTGTGTGTAATGGTAATGCTACAGTTGCTGCAGCAGTGTGAAATAAGTTTTCCAAATCACAGGATTCCAGATCCCAAAACAATAAGCATTACTTTTTGCAATCTTTGGTAAAAAGATTCACTACCTAGTATTTGTACCAACTATGAATGATCTGTCCTATACAACGCTGTTGTTGATGAAATTATTATCGATATGGATCAGCACAGTCCAGGCTCAGTTTACGAACTCTTTCTAAGCCTATCAAAGTTTTGCAATTGATGGTTTGGAGGACACTTAAAGAAAACGAGTTTTATTCTTACCATTAACAGTCAATTCAACATGTACACCCACGATGCGGTCCACTTTGCTTGGAGTTCTACAACTGGTGTAATACAAATCAACAACTCTACAAGTATGTTTTTTAAACATACGAAACAAATTTCACTCGAGATGGCGTGTATGCTTTATCGGTTGAATATAGTATGCTTTATCTCCTAAAAAATAATGTTATATATGTACTTTATTCAATTTATTCTTTACTTTATTTATACTTTATCATATAACCTACTCAATGAGCATACATGACGAAGTAAATCCACATAAAACTGTGGAAGGCAATTTTCAACAACGATTTAGTGTCAATGTATGGTGTATGGTGGTCTTCTTCTCAATCAGTTGTTTAGACAATTCATATTACCTGGCCACCTAATTGCACTTTCTTCTTCAGAATTGCTGCAGCTACTTGAAGATGTTCCTCTAGTGCTAAGATCCAAAGTATACTTCTACGATGGTGTGCCTCCTCACTTCTCTTGTGCACTTAAATTATTATTTCCCTGAGAAATGGTCATGGTGGTCCACACTGGCCCCCAAGATCGCCTGATTTAACACCTTTAGAATTCTACGTCTGGGGATGCATGAAAAATATTGTATATAAAACAAAAATACATTCTAAATAATGTAATCATGTTTCTAAATAAAATTCTAATTTTTTTAACTTTGTCTTATTCAACTTATCTTAAACCATTTTGTTCAGAATTTAATTCTATACAAGTTTTGTTTAACAGTTTTATGTGTTTATTACCCATTTAACAAAGGTACTGTATGTCAAACATAAAAAACATGGTTTTTTACACCAATTTATGGACTTTCACCCCATATTTCTCAATAATTACTGCAGATATGGTTCTGAGGCTTATTTTACTCAATGTTTAACCTGTAATCATAAGAAATAACTAATTCTGCCCTTTAATTAACATCATAAAAATTTCAGTATGACCTCATTTTACCAAGGTAGCTGAAATCTTTCATTATTCACTTGCATTTTAGGACGTATTTTAAATGACTTTTCCATTATTTTCACAAGTAGAATAGGTTATGAAAGTCCCATGTGAACTTTGTGATACCTAATATACATATATATATATATACACATAAAATCATCATATGGTTATATGCCCATATGATGATCTGTTGCACCATGTTTACCTCCATTCTACTCTATTTCTAGCTAAACTTTTAAGATCCTTGTAGATCTTGTTAATACTTAGATTGTGCATGATTTTTACTCTTTTCTGGACATTGTACTTATATTTCTAGTAATTTTTAATCAATCCCTATTCCCTCAAGACACGTCTCAGCAAATAAGATTTCTATTCCTAATTTTTCTAATTGAGCTAAATAATTTTCCTTAATTGAGCTTTGTATTCACAAACATTTTCCTCATTTTTTTTCATTTTTCACTTTGTCTATCCATCTAATCTTCTGCAATCTCCTTCATGCTCACATTTCAAATGCTTCCTTTTTAGTCATTGCAATTCTTAATTTCAATTTTCAATCTTCTGTTAAGACCATATATATATCCATACTGCTTTACTTGTTCAATTCTTCCTTCTTTTGTGACTTTCACTGGTTTATTGACTCTTCTCCCCATTACTTTTGTTTTCCTAATAATCATTTTCATGCCATTTTATCTTCTTATCTGAAATAATCGGTTGAATATAGTATGCTTTATCTCCTAAAAAATAATGTTATATATGTACTTTATTCAATTTATTCTTTACTTTATTTATACTTTATCATATATTCAACATACATATTAAAGAAGGTTGGTGATAAGCTGAATATATTCGTCTTACTTCTGTTTCTAGGTCAAATAACTCGCATTATTTACAAAGCAGTTTCCCTATTCAAGCACAATTTTTTTTTAATTTTCTACCTTTCAAATCTACTCTCTGGTTCTTAATATTTCAATTAGTTTAACCCATTTGATATAGTCAAATGACATACAAATTTCTTTACCTCTTTCTATATTCCTTGGCAAAAGTTATTAACCCTATTGAATCCCTTTTTTCCCTTCCCTTCAAGAGTTCATATTTTTCTTCCGTAACTATTTGCTCCATTTTTTACTCAGTCTCCTTTTCAGAATTTCTGAATACATCTTTTACAAATATAAAATTATGCAAATTGTCTTTTAATCTTGATATTTTTCTTGATTATGTCTTTTGAGGATTGGGAATATAACTGTTTTGGTTAAACTTTGTTTCGGAGTATGAAAAAAACGTGTTTATGATTAAATATTTAATCACTTCTGGCAGCTCTTGTATTTTTACATCTGCTCCATATACTTTACTACTTCCATAACCTTTGATTTTATCATTTTAATCTTTTGTATAACTTTTACTGAAGTTAGTAGAAACTCACTGTATGTAATATTTTCTTTTTTTACCTCCCTGAAGAATTCTATATTAGCCTTAAGAGATCCTTACTTACATATTCTGTAGATTTATAGGATTTATTTATAGAAAAAACTGATAAGGTATGTGCCTGTATAATATTTTAGTCATATGTTATATAGATATACACAAAAAGAAAGTAACAATGAGTTTATTTCAATAAACAACACAGAGTTTGTTTCAGAACCATTAATAGGATATTACACAATAATATTACAAATAGTGCAATTTTTAAATACAAAACAATATAATCTAAGATATATATATATATATATCACTAGGCTAAAGTTAAGGAACAATTAATTAAGTTACAATAGCTAAGTTTTTATATAATTTAAATTTGTATTTATAATTAATGTATAATTAATAACTCCATGATAGAATTTTAATTAAAATTATGATAAAATGTACTGTCAATAAAATCCTTATGATGTACAATTATCTGATATTAATGCAATACAATCTCAAAAAACTGTGATTAAAAAAGACTTAAAATCATTTATTGATTTGAGAAATGCTGACCTTGAGTTTACACTTATGTTTTTTGTCACATTAAAAGTCATACATGTATATTACTTTTCCAGCTACAATAATATATGCTGCTACAGCAATAACAGGAAAGTATATAGGCTAGTTGAAAAAAGGTATTTTTTTAAGTTTTGTGCATTAGAGACATTGAAAAAAGGTTTTTACAAAAACGACTGAATAAATTATAAATAATCTGCAGAAAAAATCTTATTCCAATTCTCCCAAGTTCAAAAATTCTACTTTTGTTAGATGGATGTTTGTGTGTTCGTATGTATATTGCCTTGTATTTGGTCTTATAACTCTGGACCCCGTTGACAGATTTTCTTCAAGTTGGTAGACAGGTACTATCTTCACAGGAAAGAATGTATTAAATTTTAGCAAAACTTGGAAAAATGGTTGGGAGTTTTTGGCCAAAATAAAATTTCAAAAATGTACCAGGGAAATTTAGCAAAAAATTTTTCTTAGTAAACTTGAATTTTTTTTTTATCAAGATCACACATTATCACATATTTTGATACTCATCCCCTTCACCAAAAAATTACTATATATTTTTATTTTTTTTAGCTATATCGTGCTTAGTGCTAATTGGAATTTTTAGCATCTATATTTTCTACACTGATTGGCCTTATTATCAACACATAAGGATTATTTTCTTAAAAATTAATTTGATCTAAATATGCTTCCTCTGTAGTATAGAAGCTCCAAAATGAAAACACAACTTTTTTCACAATTTAAAATTTTTAAGGCCAAAAATGTATTTGATAAACAATAAAGTCACTAAAATAACTTAATATCTCTATCTGCTGATGGAGCAGCTACCAAATTTTAATAAAGCTTAAAATGAAAATGAATTCATTACTTGACCAGGATTACCCAGAAAAGTTATGTAATTCATTGTTGACTTTTTATTTAGATCTATCTAGTAGTATACATATTCTTTCTTCCTATCCCAATACTACATAGTTTTCATTGACATAAATCAATATTCTTTCATTTCTGTTCATTTTTGCTCTTATGGAATGTTTAAACTACAATCATAACTGTTCATTGTACATGTACTTGTTTTAGGTGATTAAAAGATCAAACTTTACTTAAGTTTTCATTTAAAGTAGGGTTAGACACACGTATGATTTGCTATAAAGGTGTTATGTCACAAATAAATATAACAAATCTCAAATAAATTTAATCACTCGGGCCTATCATGAAACTGAAGACTAACATCTGAAAGTTTTTCTGCCATACACTATATAAGCTTCTCTTAACTTAACAATATCTTTTCTGAAGCTTCTGCTTGTTATTTTAAAACAATAAAACATGTTGCAACTGATTGTTAATAAAACATAAACAGTACATTAATATGATAATGTATTTAATGATTTAATAAGTTACACTCGCTAAAGCCTACAATTCTGAATATAATATTGATTCTAATGACTGTATAATTAAAATTCAAAATTTGGAATTAGAAGATTATCATGAAGAAGAATATCAAGTGGTATATTTTCAACATTTAAATGAAAATGTTTGGAAAACACATCTGTAAAGTGGTCCTTTTTTATGATTTAGCTGTAGTTCTAAGTTGTTTACATATTAGTCCAAGAGCATAGCATGTTATAGCTCGCAGCATCAATTTTTTAACAGTGATATTTTGAACTGCTGAATAATGACTTTTATAACAGGTATGGTTCCTGTAAATCAATTGTGCAATATACACTTCTTATTTAAATTTTACTTCTTGGTTATTTATCAAAACTTGGTTCTCTATTTTGAAAATATCATTATCTGTATGGGATATTTTACTTTACAAACTTTTAAATGTGTATATACTTTTAAGGAATAATTTATTTACTTCCATTTTTTAATGGGTACAACTAATTTTTTTGATTTTAAGTTATTTAAAAATTTTTATTATACAAAAGAACTATGTAATATTTAAATCTTAAAAGTAACTAAAAACAACTCTTTAGATTAATAATTAAAAATATTAATTATAACACATATGGACAAATACTTTCCAAATGAACAGTATGCAATCTTGCCGAGATTGAAGATAGGTGTAATAAACTTAATAAAGATAATATAGTTCTGATATGTTAAGGTGTAAATAACAATTATAATTACACAAAAATGTGTCAATTATAACAAAACATATCGTAAGGAGAATTAAAATTGCTGATTGTGCCACATATATTGTGATAGATGCCCCACATATACATTATAGTTTTTTCACCTGATTATATAATAGCATAAAATTTTAATGAAAGAATACATATAATTGTATGGTAAGCTTGAAAACTGAAAGCTTAAATGAAGTGGTAATTTAAAAACTGTCATACTTTTCACTTGAATAATTTAATTAAATGAGAATTTACTAATATTTTCAGGGCAGTCAGACAGAACTTAAAGACACTTAACTAACATTACGACAATCCTTCACTGGCCTGTTTCATCTATCATTACTCAATAATGTAGTACATTATTATCTTGAGAACACTCAAAGGTGAGGACAGTAAGAGAGCTAACTTTCTGGTCAAGATGAGAATATAAATAAACATGATAAAAAAACAAAATAATTAAATAAGATAATAAAGTTTGTTTTATAATTAATATTGTAATCAGACCTTCTTAGTTCATCACTATTACTCATTTGCAGAAATAAGTGGCAACAGGTATATCAGAATTGGGGCGAAGTGTGCAAAAAATATTTATTCATCATTTATTTATTTTAATTGCATGTGAGAAATAAATAAAAGGTTACTGTCAAAAAAATAAATGTAACTGTAAAAACAAGTAAAGCAATGTTTAAGTAGGCTCAATGTGGGAATGAAGAACTGCAGTGTACTGAACAAATTTGTAACAAAAAGTTTGATAGCCTTCTGTACTTTTCAGACTATGAATTTATTGTTCATAAGCAATAATAAAGACCAACATTATTATTAAAAAATGAATAATAAACAATTTATTTCTTGTTTGGTCTATATATAAAGATAAAATTATCATATTATTCTAGGAAAGTAATGAAAGTGTACTTCCTGTGTGTACACAGGAAGTACACTTTCTTTTTTCATACACCAATGCAGATGATTTTTTTCATTATATAATATTTATAAGAATCTAGAAAAAAAATCAGTATGAATTTAATGTTATAAACCTAAAAAACAGGTTTTGTTTTATAAAACCTGAACAATTTAAGTAGATAATTTATTTTAATTTTCAACTTGTCTCATACAATCTGAAAATATTAAAATAATTATTTTTATTTTTTCAAGTTTTATAAAACAAAATCTGTTTGTTACAAATTTATTAACCATCCATTCCCCCAAGTGATCCTCTACTTCCAAATATGTAAAGGGAAAAAATAAAGAAAAAATTAATCATCTTAAGAAAAATAATAATTTAAAGAAGAAAATTATCTGGTTGGGAAAACAAGTAAAAATGTAAGAAAAAAGAAGAAAATATCCAGAGAAAATATAAAATGCTAGGCCTGAAAAAATCAGATAATCAATCTGAAACGAACCATGATAGTTCTAACCACTGTGCTGATAAAATTGTGAATGAACAATCAATAGAAAACAATGAAAATGTATTGGTTGAAAATTGTGTGAATTGCGATATTAGTGATTGGTTGGAAAATTTACACAAAGATTGAACAATTAATTATGAAAGAACCCGGCCATACAAGCAGATGCAGCAAATATCATCAAAATGTAGAAAAACTGTGTTTTTTCAGTCATTATTTCTATACAATTATGGTGAATGGTGAATATATTCCAAGATCGAGGTTAGTTTATTAATAAAAAACCAGAAAAAGTTTATTTATTTGCGGTAGGATTTTTGGAAAAACTCCTGTTACATTAACTCAAGATGAAGTTAATGATTGGTGACATATTTCACAGATTTTAAAGAGACAAGAGTGAAGTTGTGAACATTTCGAATGTTACAGAAAATGGATGAAAGTAAAAATTCGTTTGAAAAAAGCAACTTCAGTATATGTTATGTTAGAAAAAAAATTCCAAAAAGAAATTGAATACGGGGTAATGACTTGAAAAGATTAATTTTAGCGACACTTATGCTGGAAAAGCGGAATCTACCTTTCAGAGGATCTTTCAATAAAGTTTAAGAACACCACAATGAAATTTTTTTGAAAAAGTTAGAATTTCTCGCAGAGTTCGATCCAGTTAAGAAGAAACATTCATCCAGGGCTAAAGAAAAATTTAACTGCATCCACTACCTGGGTAAAGATATCCAGAATGAAATTATGGAGTAAATCCAGGCATAGCCAACATATGGACTGTGAAAAATTTTTCAATATTAGCTTTTTTTATAAACAAAAAACTGAATAATGGTAATTTAAAAAACCTGGCAAAGAAATATATAGTAAGCTTCAGTTCAACTTATATTTGTGAACAAACGTTTTCTTTAATGAATCTGAATAAAAGTACAACAAGTTCCATAATAAAATTTTGTTTACTTAAATGAATCATTTTTGAATTTAACATTTTTTAATTTTAATATTTCATTCAGCCCATGTAAAATATTTTCTTTCCAATTCTTCCCAGAGGCAAAACTGTTGGACACACCTAAGTTAATCAGTAACTGTATCAAGAAGAAAATTCTAGAAAAAGTACAAAAATCCATCTATTACTCACTTAATGTGGATTGTATCCCAGACATCAGTCACGTAGAGCAAATGTCAGTGGTAATACGATAGGTGGACATAGATAAGATAACCGAATTCTGATTTATGCAAGCTTTTAACTTCCAATTCAGTTGATAAATCAACAGGCATTGATTTGTTGAAAAAATTAATAGATATTCTACAGAGAAATATTTTGCCTACTGAGAAATATTTTTGTAAACATTAGTGGACAAAGCTATGACAACAGGGCAAACATGATTGGAATCAGAAATGTTCAGGCCCATATTCTTAATAGAAATTCTCGTGCATTTTATATACCATGTTGCAATCATACTCTGAACTTGATAACTGTAGACTCAGTAAAATGTTCACTGCATATTGTTACATTTTTTGATGTCATTGACCAAGTCTACAAATTTTTTTCAGCTTCAACCTAATGATGGGATGTCCTTCAGTCAAGATACCCATCTTTAAGTCAAACCTTTAAGTGATACTAATGGGAATGTCACATCAATGCTGTAAGAACAATTTGATTTGAACTACAAAAAATTTATGAAGCACTCAAAGTTGTTAAAACAACTAACGAAGCACTTTTAAAAATTAGTTTTATTTGAAATCAATATATTTTATTTGAAATCAATAAAGTTTAAGAGCAATTGCAATCAATCACAATGTTTTTGACAATCAACATCAATGAAAAAAACGAAGACACTTTTGGAACAAAACTATAATCAATAAAAATTTGATTCCATTGCTACAAGCCCAAGAAAGGGCAGTTACTTTGAATGCAGAGAATGAATTTCCTCCAGAAAATTTGGGAAGACAGAAATAAAGAAAAACGTTTTTTGAAAAAAACAGAAATTGTAGAGGTAAGTCCAAAACAAAAATATGAGCAAGAAGTGTTTGATGCCGTATTTGAAAAAGCTTATAATGATGGTTTTGAATCATTCAAATTTCTATTTAATATAAGAAAACTTTCAGCAATGTCAGATGATTTAAAACTGTATTGTGAAAATTTGAATAGAAAACTGACTGAGGAAGTAAAAATACATTTCCGGAGTAGAATTGCATTTTGAATTAAAGTCTTTAGCTTCATGACTAGCCAAGAATTTGAGATCAGAAAGATTATTACATTTCATACATGAAAACAAATTAGATGAAATTTATGTAAATGCTACCACTGTATTGAGGATCTTACTAACATAGCCCAATACTGTAGCACAAGCCAAGAGAAGCTTTTTGAAGTTAAAGCTCATCAAACATTATTTAAGATCCATCATGAGCCAAGAAAGACTAAACACAGTCTTGCAACAATTTCCATCGAAAATAAAATTACCAATGAAATAAATATTTATGATGTGAGATTAAAATTTTCCCAATGAAAGCTAGAAAAAGTCAATTTTTCTAAATGAAATTTATAAAACATATATGCTCTTCACTTTTAGTACATAGTATACCTACATAGCATTGTACTGTATTACCTAAAATATGAATAAAAAAAATATTAATAATATATTTTCTTTTACATCAAAGGCGCTAATGTGAAATTTTCACACACTATTTTTTTTTCCTAGCACTGGGCCTGTATAAGACCTAATACTCTTTATTTGCAAATATTCTATCCATTTTTCTTTCTAATTGCAGCTAATTTTGCACTTTGCTCATACCAACATATCTGTCGCAAGAAGTTAGCAAGTTCTTTTTCTGTTTGGTCCAACAGAGATGAACTTGTAGAATTTATCCCACCTCTGCATGAGGACATAATACTGAAGTAAACAATTTGCTCATCAGCTGAAGGAATGTAAACAGATAAGGGTAACCATCCTATTACCCATACGTTCTATCAAATTAATTATACGAATTACGATTTGTGTCCGCAATTAAAAATTGTTTCAGGATATTGAGTTTGATAGAACGTCCCCTTACTGAATACATATTGGTCCGCCGACCGGATGTTTATCAGTGAAAATACGATTCAACAATGACGGAACAATGACTATGAATTAACCTATAAATAATCAATAATCTGAATGCTGTATTCTTGTAAAAATATACGAATATTACGTATACGCATATTACTACGGATATAATTCATATTTATATATATACGAATATTACTATTACTCAGCCATCTCTAGACATCGTGTCGGCAGTGTTGATGCAGCCTACATTCCATCGCCGTTACTTCATCGACGTGTCAGGTGTTATCGGTAAGCTGACTGCCACTCTTATCACAGTATTGTTAATTTGTTAATGCCTGTTTATACTACGTTAATTATCCTTATTTACTTTACATCAGTATGTACGCCTTGTTTATCTCAATCCTTACGTAACCCTAATTACAAATTACCAATATCAATTTAAAAATACCAAACCTATTTATCATATAAATATATTCCTTTCATTTATCATTGTTTCCTTAGTTTATTGTTTGTTAATATTTATTTCTTATCGCAATTATTCAAACTTGTTATTTATTACGTCTTGTATTATTCAAACTGATGATGAAATAGGTAATAAGATGCCTACAACAGATTTTGAAACCCAAATGAAACAAAACAGGCGTAAACGAGGTACATTTAAAGGCTCTATTAGGCGCATAAAAAATATTTGGAGAGTCTTTAGACTCTGAAAAACCAGATCTTGATTTAGTAAAGGTCAAACTGGATCATTTAGAAACAACTTGACATAAATATGATGAGGTGCAAACCTTTTTAGAACTTAACCACGAAAGTGAAGACGCAGATAGGGAAGAAGTGGAAGAAATATTTCTTATTCTTAAATCAAAGTTACAAAAAATCTTAAATTCTAACTGCAGCAATCATAGAAAAGATAAATCTATTATTCTTCCAAAAATAAATTTGCCGAAATTTAATGGTTCTTATGAAGACTGGTTAATGCTTAGTGAATTTTTCCGTGCAGTAGTTCATGACAATGAAAATTTAATGGTAATTCAAACATTTCATTACTTGACATCATCGTTAACTGATTCTGCTCTACAAATAATCAAAAACTTATCGGTCGCAGCTGATAATTACACAGTCGCCTGGAAATTACTCGAAACTAGGTTTGCCAACAAGCGACTCATAGCTTCAAAACATGCTCGTGAAATACTTAATGTTCAGAGTATTCCAAAAGAATCGGCATCTGGCATATCTAATTTTATTGATACAATATTGAGTAATATAAATGCGTTAAAGGCATTAAAACTCGAGACTAATTATGCAGAATTAGTTTTAACCCAATTATTTGTTCAGCGCTTAGACCAAGCAACTATACGAGCCTGGGAATCCACTATATCGGCTGATACCTTCCCAGATATCGATCAGTTTATCAGTTTCCTAGAAAGGCGCAGACAAATCTTGGAAAGTTCTGTTTCAGTGTCCCAAGGCAACAATTCCCAAAAAAATTCAGTAGATTCGCATTGCACGAAACAATACAATCAATTTAAGCGAGACAAAGACTCGCTTATCTTCCCAGAAAATTCATGCTCATGCAGTTAGTATAGCAAACTCGGACTGTCCTTACTGTAAGCAACCTCATTTACTCTATAAATGTATGAATTTTCTTAAGTTGCCAGTAAATGGTAGAATATCATTCGTCAAAAAGCACAGATTATGTTTTAACTGTCTTAATAGTAATCACAATGTCAAGAATGTTATAATTCTCATTATTGTAAATACTGTAAGCGTAAACATCATTCAATCTTGCACAACAATGCATTCTTTCAAGTTAAGGAATCTAACACCATTTCTAAGGATAAAACAGAAGACACAGTTAAAGGGGTAGCTCAAGTTGACCCAAACGTATGCAGTAACTATTGCAGTTTAAAGATTCAGAGCGCGACATGTGTTTTACTAGCCATTGCTATAGTTGGTGTCAAGGATTCACAAAAAACGCTACAGCCTTGCAGGGTGTTGCTTGATGCAGGCTCGCAAGCGAACTTCATTACTGAAGACATGGTTCAGCGTTTAAAGCTAAAGCGTGAATGGGAAAATCTACCAATTCATGGAATAAATAACATCTCAGCCACCGTAAAATATAGTGTTACCGTACAGTTACATTAAAATTATCAAGAATATGCTACTACAATTAAATGTTTTGTATTACCTTGTATTACAAGTTCTATGCCCTCTGAACCCGTCAATACGAGTACGTGAAACCTTCCAAAATTCGTAAAACTTGCGGATTATCATTTTAACACACCCGGTAATATAGACATATTGATATGATCTGAATTGTATTTACATTTAATGAAGAAAGGTCAAATAAAGAAAACTGAGAACTTCCCAGTCATTCAAGAAACCACATTAGGTTGGATAGTCGCAGGTAGACTACCATCAACAGATGAAAATGAAAACCCGCCTAAGATAACGTCACTATTTATTAATTCAGAACTAAATATTCACAATCAGTTAAAACAATTTTGGGAACTGGAGGAGATTAAAAATACTCCTTGCACCAAAGAAGAAAGGATGTGCGAACAACATTTTCTGGAAAACCTCAAGTGAAATCAAGATGGCAGATTCATTGTTAGATTACCTAGACGACAAAACCATACACCCCTTGGCGATTCTTTCGACAATGCGCATCGCAGATTCTTGTTATTAGAGAGGAAATTAAACAAAGTCACTAATCTTAAAGAGGACTATGGCAATTTTATGATGGAATATCTTGAACTCGATCACATGCAGGTAATTGAACAACCAACAAAAAACGATGCTTTGACATGCAATGATACCTTTGAGAGACCATACTATCTACTACATCACGCAGTATTCAAGCAAACTAGTAGTACCACCAAACTACGAGTCGTATTCGATGCCTCAGCTAAGGCTGACAATGGAATATCCCTCAACGATACGCTCATAGTAGGTCCGACTGTGCAGCAAGACTTAATATCGATAGTATTACGCTTTAGAACACATGTACACGCTATGACCGCCGACATTGCGAAAATGTATAGGCAAGTACTGGTTGATCCAAGGGATTATGATCTTCAGAGGATTATATGGCGAAATTCTAGTGAAGAAGAAATTGGCCATTACCAACTAAAAACAATAACATATGGAACAGCATCCGCACCATTTCTCGCCACAAGTGCATTATACAACTGGCCAACGAAAACTCAAAACAATTTCCTAAGACTTCTGAAGTGATATGTCGTGACATCTACATAGATGACTTACAAGCTGGTGCTGATGATTTGACTGAGGCAATGCAACTTAATTGTGTTTTTCTTTTGTTAACAGTAGTGGATATCTGAATATCAAATTTAATATCTCAGTAGTTACATTGCATTTACATAATGTATTGCTGTAGAAATTGATAATGCAGCTTACAATGTGAAGAAGTTATTGCAATTAAAATTATTCTATCAGTTACGTGGGTAACTACACTTTTACTTCATATATAATTTAAATAAATAGATACCTACACTTTCACCAAATTTAGTGATACTCTGATTCCCATACTGTTAATCTTATACTGGAGTTAGTCTTAAACTATATGTTTCTACATTAGGCTGATATCAACGTTTCAACTCCAAACATGTGGGGGGGGGGCAAATTTATTTTTCATTTATCTTTTTATTCATCTCATCTTCCTTGATAAAATAAATATGTAGAACGTGCAAGCAGTACTACTGTCAAAAGCAGTAAAATAATAAAAATAGAATTTAGTTTTAATTGGTAAACAAGGCATTTGTAAAAAAAATCACAACTTGATGTCTTAACCACTGTATTAATTTCATAATGTAATTTTACAGATATCCACTACATGTATTTTGGAAAGATTATTTGTTTCAAAAAATTTTGTTGTAGAAATTATTACTAAAAAATGTAAAAAAAGGTTTTACAAAAAAGAAAAAAAATTGATGTAGAGACTCAAATCCACAGCCTCTCAATTATGTGACTAGAATGTTTGCCCCTCAGCTGCTGCTGTGACTGTAGATGTACAATAAGCTACTTGAACCACTCAAAAATCTTTAACTGTAGTTTACTCAGAAATGGGGCCAATTTGGAAGCTGCCATTTTGGGTTTAAAATAGGGACCCTCTCCTAAAAGCCTGCCAAAGGGCTTCGATAAATTATATTGTGACCTGACCACCTGCCCTTGTAAGACACAACTCTCTTATTAACCACTATATTGAACAAACTGGTCAAACTAGATTAAATAACAGTAATATTTTTTAATGTTATTATTACAGCATACGTATCTGAAAAACTTATTCTATTCAGATGTCAGCTGGTTTGTTATTTGTAACTGAGATGACAAATAGATAATATAGGAAGTATTAAAGAAATATCCATTTACATGTCTCCTGGTACATATGTGCTGGGTACTGCAGTTCTGTCAACACGTTTACAGCCCATAGCAAAGCAACGAGAGTAAAATGGATCAAATGGATGCATTATTTGTGTCAATTACCATGCAGTTCCAGAACCCTATCAATGCTCATCTTCATATTTTCTTATGACTTTAATGTTTTTTCCAATTGGTGTCTCAGTTTTTCAATAAGTAGTTATGAAATAATCTGTACAGTGTATCACAATTTCACCATAATCTTTACTTTGTCACATCCTTATTTTTTTATGTTATAATATGATTATGTACTTTATTAAAAATTCTTCTTTCTTTTTATTACGTATTTATTATTTTTAAATGAATAATAGAATAAGTTTAGACAAGTTATCATCTTATTTAAATAGTTCTGGTTCAGAAATTGACAATGATTCTGATGACAATGTTGAATTTGGTGATTTAATATGTGATTAAGCCAGCCAAATTGATGTTGAATTTTCATCTGGGGAAGATTATTTTTGTGGTCGTAATATTCTTCTTCAGTCACATACTACTTAAGTTGATAAAAATCATTTGTTGCAAGAAATTCATCTTTGGTCCACTACTTGAAGTGATCTAGATAATCAGCCTTATTTTCCAATCTGTGAGCAAGTAAGTACAAAAGGTAATTTAACTGATAAACCTTTGCCTGAATTGGATGGTTTATTTCACTTTTAACGCATATCAATTTATAAAAAATAAAAAAATGACATAACTGATATGCTTTAAGTACAATTTATTTTTTTGCTAGAATTTTTTTCTAGGTGAAAGAAACAATTAAAAATTAGAGCATTAATTTATTGATTTATTTTTGACTACTCACTTTGCAATCAAACTGGTGTCACATGGCAGACTTTTGTCACCATTTTCTGTATTACAGAAATTTATAATTTTTTTACAGAGCTTTTCGTAATTCTTTAGAGGATTTCTCATACAACGGATAGTAATGCTCTTTAGAATAAAATTTGGCTACTGTCTGAATTTCTTCTTAGGAAGTGTAACTTGTAACATGAATCTGCACCTATCAGAATATCTTACTGTGGGTGAAGGAACCAGTCCTTTTAATGGCAGACTTTGTTTCCAAGTGTATATGAGAAACCTACTTTATAAATACTTTAGTGTAGATATTTATAATTTTACTGTTATCAAAAGTAGGTACATAGAAAGTGTACAGATATACAGTAGTTCATATGAAACCACTGATAATATCAAGGCATTGATAAGGTGGCTCTCTGATAAATATTTTGGACATTCCACATAAAAGTCAATTGCATAAAAAAAAAAAATACTCAGAAAAATGGGAACTACGCTACCTATAAAAATTCTAATGAAAACAATTTTTTTTTAACATGTTAAATTAGATTGAACATATTTTGCTCTAAAATTTGGGACCATATGATATAGAGTAATTCAAATCGCTTCTATATACGTATTTTCAGGTACTGCTAAAATTGCCCAAGATTTTACACTAGAAGAGTTATTAGCGCAGTTGTAAGTCCCAATATTTTAATAACAAAAACTTAATTATAACCAAAAAAAAATGCAAAAATCATTAGGTAGCGTAAAAAAAACTAGTTGTTTTTAATTGCTGTGTCAGTCTGCCATGATGATGATAATATTGAACTGAGAAAGAGAGCACAATAGAAATTACAGGTTATAAAAAAAATATGATAGTTATTGTATTTTATGATTTTCTTTCATGCTTGCATTTTAAGTCATGAGAATCCTCCTGATGAATATAGTTTCTCACTGCTAAAAATTTAAATAAATGCTTTTGTTAAAACAAAAAGATTCTGCTAATTAAATATTAAAAATTTTGTTTATCCAAATTTAAAGTCATATTACATAGAATTTAAACCTTGTCTGATTTTAATTGTTCTATTTTTTTGTCACAAACTTATTAAATACTTTTAGCTTTACATTTACTTTTATTAAATACTTTTAATGGAAAATAATAATCTTATTTCTTCCTATTTTAAAGACTAAAAAAAAAAAATAGCTGAAGAAAGTAACCAATATTCCTATGCCAAATGGTAGAAAAGATGGAATCTCAGAAAATAATGAAGTAGATGTAACATAAATTGGAAAATTCATCTGGATCACTTTTGATATAAAACTTACTAGGAAGTGACTGATACAAGACATCATTTGTCAAAGAAATTCAACTATGTGAGACTGACCTGTTTTTATTATAAAATTTGTGCATTATATTGGAATAGAAAATTTTTTAAATTATATTAACAATGACATCTTGCTGTAAAAGATAAAAGAAAAGTCTACATTTTATGATATTATAAATGAGATTATGAAAAAACATCAACATTAAATAGAGCTTGAGTCAGCACAGGCAAAATGTCTAATTTCCAAACATGAACAAAAAGGAGTACAGAGGATCTGCTTTTGTATGAACCTGTGAGGTAAAGTTTCTGGTGCTTTCAGCTGATGATGGATCGGCTACAGAATGACAGACAGAACAAAAAAAAAACATCCTTGCTTAATTGAGATATACCTGTTAGCAGTGTTTATTAAAAAAGTATTCACTATTTTACCTTATATACAACATTATTTAACGGTTATTTGTATTTCTGGTTAATCCCTTAATATTTGTAATGCATATATTATCAGCAATGTAAAGTATACACATAATTTACTTAGTGTATTGCTGTATAAGAAGGATACATGAATGTGTATATACAATATACAAATTAATATGAACAAGAGGGAATTTTTAGTTAATTATGTTGTATCACTGATTCCAGATGTATACAGCTATTTCCCTCAATTTCAAGTATTGCCTGAAAATATCTTGTTTGTTTTGAGAGGTTATGTGTATTGCTTACCTATTTTATTTTGGTTTCTTTTAGTATAGTGACCTTCTTGTGATTTTGTTAATAAATTTAGAAAAGTAACAATATGGATTTAACTCCTAAGAATAGGAGCAAGGTAATAACAATCAATGAATATAATCATATGACTCAAACACAGGTAGCAGCAGAGTGTAAGGTTAGTCTAGGTGTAGTTAATAAGATAAGTAAGACAAAATCTTGGGACGAGCTCAATTTCACCCTAACAAAAAGGTTGCTGTGGAAGAAAATGTAAAACCACTTTAAAAGATGAAGCTGTTTTACATAGCATAAGTAAAATTAATCCTCAGAAGAATAGTTTTGAGTTACAAAAAGATTTAGAATCAACTGGTGTGAAAATTCACGATTCTACTGTACGTAGAAGACTTCTGGAAAATGTTCGCAAGGCATGAAGGCCTGTAAGAAAACAACTTCTTACAGATGTCATGAAGAAGAAAAGGCTTTTTCAGGCCAAAAAATATAAAAACTGGGGTGCTGAGACTTTGAGAAAAGTTATTTGGGAAGAGTCATTTACTAGTTCAGGATGTAGGCGTGTCACAAGTCCAAAGAAGCGATGAGTGGGTTTCGCCAAAACACATCAAACAAGTTGTAAAGCATCATTTACAGATGCTTTAGGAATACCTCAACTACCTGGGATCTAAAACTTTAGTAACAATCTCTGGAATGATGGACAGTGAAAAGTGCATCCCATTATTGGAAAACAGGGCTCTACCAGAACTTCAAAATGTTTTTCAACAAGATTTGGCCCCTGCCACTCAGCAAAGAAAGTTAAGCTTTTAATGTCTCAAAAAGGGATTCAGTGTTTGGACTGGCCTGGAATTTCATCAGACTTGAACCCAATTGAAAGTTTGTGGGCAATTGTGAAGAAAAGACAGAAAAATGGACTGCACTACCAAAGACAAGATGATTTGTGTTGTACTTAGGAATATTTAATATGACTGAATTATATATATATATATATATATATATAATGCTTTTAATTGTGAATACTTACTACTAATCTTGTATTAAGATCACAAATTTATATTTTATAAATTACACTGGTGAATTAAACAAAAATAATAATAATATAAATTAACAAATAAATAAATATAAATATACAATCTACAGAAAGTAAAAAATTAAAAATTAAGGAATTAATATCAATAACAAAAGCCATTTTTAACACACCAATTAACACTGCAGTATTAAGTTAACCTATTTGCTCTTGAATTTTTTCAGAACTTGGTGGCTTTATAAGTCTTTTTTTTAATGAATAATGAATGCATGCCTATGAATAGTGATTTTAATTTTAATGTTTTCTTAACTCGTCAAATGAATACAGTAATTATGCATTTAAAAATAATATTTCTATATTCTGATATAGAAAGGCATTCCTAAAAAGGCATTTTATATG
Organism: Lycorma delicatula; assembly: GCF_047948215.1. Taxonomy (NCBI): domain Eukaryota; kingdom Metazoa; phylum Arthropoda; class Insecta; order Hemiptera; family Fulgoridae; genus Lycorma; species Lycorma delicatula. The sequence goes on from NC_134455.1 coordinate 188,822,140, forward strand.
AAGTACACAAAATAAAAGAATTTTTAATCTACTTAGATGAGAAAGAACAAAAGTAAAAAAAAACCTTATTTAGATTCAATATATTCTACTTATATTGAACTTTATTTAGTCCTGCTCTCACCAAAGAAACATAAACATCCTTAATAACTAATAAAAGAAACAAAGAACATCCTCAACCATGAAATCGAATGGTGATCCTTCATCACCATTATTATTGGAATTATCCTAAAATTATTGCTTAAAATTGTCAGAACATGACCATACATAAAAATAAAAAATGTAGTTATAAGTTTAACGATAATAATTCCTTTTTTGGGGAAGACTGTAACAACAACCTATTTATCACTCAACTACAGCTAATCACTTAATTACTCAATAGATTACATTATATATATATATATATATATATATATATATATATATATATACATATTATATTAGAATAACTTATTACTCTCACAAGTTTTCTAATATAAAGGAATTAAATCATGTTTTCATGACTGATATTTATAAGTCTACACCCTCATTGCTTATTTGTGCTACTAAAAGATTCATTTATAAATATATTATTAAATAAAAAATATACAATAATTAAAATATAATAACTATACACTTAACTAGTATAATTAAAACAGCACAGTTTTTGTAACAAATTTAACAATAAAATAATTTTGAACATCTGTATCCAATTATTAATTAACACTAATAATAAAGAAAGATATTTGTACCACATATTTAATGCAATGATAGACTAGAATATTTTGGCAGGACAAAAATATTGCATTAAAAGGTTGTAATAAATTAACATTTTGTAAACATAGATACATACATCAGATCTATAATAACAAAATATACATCAATAAAGGGAGTACTAAATTATCAACCTGTTCGGTTCTAGCTTCAACCAAGGATGCTATCGCAACAGCAGCAGTTGGCTTCAAAAGATTTGATCTTGGGACATAACCTAAAAAAAAAAAAAACATAATTACTTACATTTCACACCTTCATTATAGCTAAAACATTATCACACTGTAACTGAATATCCTAATTTTACAGGTATTGAGTAATATTTAGAAATGGTTAGAGCATTTGTTCTCAAAGTGGGCGATAATGCCTCCTAGTGGGAGCTGGAGGCCTTCAGGGTAAGTGGCACAAAGGCTTACAGAAAATTGGGGGTGTTCAGGTGGTCTAGAAAGGCGATGGAAGATTAAAAAAAAAAAGGCAAAAATTGTGTTTTCCTGATATTTCAAACTAAAATTAAATACCTACTACACTAGTAAAAAAAACTGAATTTTATGATAAAAAATGATTGTATTCAAACTACTTTAACTTTGCAACCAAGAGGCTTAGAGAGACAAATAAAAAAAAAAAATAAAGCTCGAATACTCTACTTTGACAGTATTCTTCAGATTTCAAAAAACCATAAAATTAAAAAGAAAATCAGTGAGAAGAAGAGTTTTTCCTCATGTTTGATCGAGCACATGGAGGAAATGAAATTTTTCCAGTAAATTGCATTAAAATCGTTTAAAAGCTTTAATTTCTTTTATTGTACGTGTCTACAAATTTTCTGAACCAAAATATTCCACTTTAAAAAGAAAAGGCCGCTTTTGTGTTTAATGCTGTACATCTCTCTCAATCTAAGCAACGTATTGATATAAATAAACATGGAAATTAAATGGTTTTGATCTAACTGATCTACTTTTAATGACAAATTGTGAGGTCTTTAATACAGTGTTGCAGGTTTTGGCTTTTGTTCATTTTGTGCCAAGGTTTAAAATCTTTAAAGACTGAGACTGTAACATGTATCAGCTTAACCCAAGATCATGCTGTGGAACCTGGTATTTGATGGATTTCTGGGATTGACATTCCCAGAAGGGGGTCACGGCAGGCATTCGCCAATGACTGTCTCCTGATAGTTTGTGGTAATTCACGATCACAGCTAGAAGCCCGCAGAGGGCTGGATGGACATGCAAAATTTAAAGATTTCTGTGCCCAAGACGAAGTGTATGCTTTTCAAGGGTACAGACAAATTATTGTACAGTTATAACCCCCATATTAAGTATAAGGCTGTGTAATCTGCCAAGTTAGAGTTCATAAGTACCTAGGTGTTTTGTTTGATGAGAAGTTGCTGTTTAGCAACCACATTAGGCAAGCAGTGGCAGACGTTGTCTCTGTGATGCACAAGCTTAGGAGGATTGCCCGGAAGGATTACGGGATGTCAGACCATCATTTGTACATGGTGTATCGAGGTGTCTTCAAAAGTATGACCTCTTATGCTGCGTCCATTTGGGCGCATATGTTGGAAAGAAATCGAGCAGTTATTCAAAATTTAAGAAGTGCCCAGCGCATAGCCTTAATCATATGCACTAATGTGTTTAAAACAACCTCCTATGAGGCTACCACCATATTGGGAAAGGTTCTCCCAATTGATTTAGTGGTGAAAGTTTGGGTGGCCATGAGGAAATTGCGAAGAGGCAGGGAGGCCAAGGTATTTGGGATGCGGTTTCGAGCTGGGTTTGTACCGAAGTGGAACGGTGATCGCAATGCACTGGTTCTAAATTTTGAACAGTTACCTATCTCTCGCCTGCGGAGGAGGCTTTACAGCCTTGCGATGGAAGCATGGCAGCAAGAATGGCACACCACAAGTAAGGGTAGGTCCTTGTATAGATTTATGCAGGACTTGCAGGGATGTAATATGGTGGACAGGTACTTGCTGGCATTCAGCAACCTAGGCGTGGCAGCAAATTGTTATCCTTGACAGAATAAATTTTAATTTATTGACAGGTCATATATTTTAGTATGTAGACGGGGTGTGCCTATCCATTTTAGTTGTATATGACAAGTGAGTGGTGGGACACACAAGTGAGTTGTAGGGCACCATGCTTACTCCGCTCATGCAGTTAGGTAAGCTCTAGGAGCTAATTAGGATATTGGTCGCTAAACCATTTTCAGGAACAGTAACCATTTATGGTATGGACATTCAGTCTTATGCCTTAGGGTGATTGAATGGGGTGGTGGTGGGAAAAATGCCAGATAAACCCCAAGATCATGTTACTTTCAATCATTAAAGATTTCATTATCTCAGCACAAAATGAACAAAATCCAAAAACTGCAATGCTATGTTAAAGTCCTCACAATTTGTCATTACAGCTAGATCAAAACCCTTTAATTTCCATATTTATTTGTATCAATAAGTTTAAAAGTTTTGGAGGTCGCTGGAGAATTTTTGATTCTCAATGCAGGCTGTGGGCGAAAAAGTTTGAGAATCAATGAATGACCTAGACAAATCTAGGGAGATCAGAGGCCAAAGCCCTCTGTTGATATTTCATTCTTCTTTAAAAGCTGAATGAGTGCATGCTAGTGAATTGTTTAATGTGCGACATGTTGCTTCATCTTAATGGAAGAACCCGTATTCTTTTTCACTATCTGTTAACTAAATGTAGAATGCTTCAAAAATTGTACAGAACAATTTGTATAGACAATCCAATCAAAAAATAATGGTTCTACTAAACAATTAACAGAAACAAAATACTACACATTAATTTTCTCATTGTGAAGTGCATGCTCAACATCTTGTGAGGATTTTCAGTCATTGAATACCTGCTGTTGTGAAAATTAACATGTCAGATAAATGAAACCATGCCTTGTCTGACAAGATATACAGTGTCAGATCTATTTGCGCATCAACAATGTTTTTGAAAAGCCAGTCGCAGTAATGAATGTATTTTGGCCTGTTTGGTCTCTAAGTTGTTACACAATATGTTTTCAAATTTAAATCTTGAAGAATATTACAAGATGTCGTGATAATTTAACATAGATTTTTTTTTTAAATTAGTAGAAATTCTTTGAATATCCGCTACTGTCTCTGGAGTCCTAACAGTAAGTCTCCTATTTCATTTTGTGTTTGAAACCAAACCCCATTGTTAGCCATTTCTTAACCAAATCATTTACACTACTCTTTGCTGGAATGCTGTCATTTGAAAATCGTTTTGCAGATATTTGATCCATTTCTTCAAAGGATCAAGAACTCACATAAGCTTTCACTTTAGCAGTCCTTTCTTCAACTGAATTAGGTATTTTAGAAAAATATAACTGAAAAGAACGAAAGTATGCTGAAGCATGAACAGTTTACAACTGACAACAACAGATGAGAGAAGTAACATACATAACTAATAGTTGCACTAATAGTAGTAGTAGTAAATGTTAATAGTAATAGTAGTAGTAGTAGTTGTAGTAAGAAAGATAGCAATGTAATGGTAGTGAAACTCAAATAACTGCAGTTTGAACCAACCCGGTTCAGTTTAAGTATTTACCATTAGCTCTTTTATCTCTTTAAAAGTCATATATCTGATCTCTGATATTGTTACACTGTGGTTTCAAAATTCACTTTTCAACAAAATTTTCTTTTATTTTTCTCTGTAATTAATTTCAATAGCCATACATTGCTCCTTTGTCCTTTCTGTTGATTCCATTTTGCTTATGTCTACAATTCTTTGCCTTCACTTTTACATTTTTATACTTTCTGCTTTCATTTATCAGTTGTAATATATTTCTTCTTATCCAAGGGTTTCTAATAATTATCACCATCTAAAAATTATGTTAAATATTAGAAACATTAGGTATTCTTTAACTTACAGTGTAACCTAAAACCATAATACACGCCTACATTGTTTTATCACAAAAACTGGTTTCTTAATTAAAATCATTATATCCAAAGAAGGAAATTTTGTTTTTGTCTTTTGTACCTCAGGTGCATTACTTATGTCTCTACTGTTATAAAGATTGGAGATTAAGTTTCAAAGATATTCCTGGCTGTTCAGAAATTTTATATACTGCATCTACATAGTAAGGTTGTGGCAGAATTATCCTTTTTTAATGCAAATATATACGGCATTATATAGAGTTCTAAATATTTTTTTTGCAATCTGGAAAAAACAATGTGTAACTTTTTTTTGTTAATTATGTATATTTTATCCTTTTGTATTTTTAAATATTATATCATCCAGCCATATACTTTAATGTTCTGCACTTTGAAGTTCCATATGTGCCAATTTTAGTAGAATTGTCACAATTTCATCAACTTTCAGATTTTTTAGAGTCTTTAGCCAGTGCTTAAACTAAAAGGAGCTTTCAAGTAGAGAAAGAGGTAAAAATATCACAAGCACAAGAAGTCATGTGGTCTAAGAATATCATCTAACATATGATAGTGACATGTGATGCTCTAGAAACATTTATTTCTCTTAGGGCTTATATGAATTCTTTTCACTTGTGAATGGTCATATCATCCTTTTGGAATCAGAGACCCTCATTTCTAGGATTGATGATTTCCAGCTCAAAGAAGTTTTGTTACATCTTGATATAACTGGAAATTACTGACACTGTTCTACCACCACAAAAACAGTATGGTCCTGTTACTCTTAAATCATTAAAATAACTCACCAAATAATGTTATGTAGGCTTTGGAAAGGATGCTCATGTATCTTATAAGGTTTTTTTTTAACTATACTAGAAATGATCATTTTAAAGATTATCACCGACGTAACTTGTATTTCAGAGATTTCCTCCTTTTCATTTCAAGAACCTCCTTTAATTTTTCACTAATTACTTCTTTTAATATATAGTATTCTTTATATTTTTAAAAACTTGGAGCTTTCTGGTACTTTTTTTTAGTGTTTCTGTATGCCTCGCATCCATATTGCAGAATTCTCTTGAAATTGAAGATAAAAATCGTTTACTTCTGTAGTATCTATAGAACTTCTATAGTATCACTCATTGTACAGACTATATAATTGAACAAATACATCATTGACCTTTCTTATTTTACACTCCATGTCTTCATCTGCTCTGCAATTTCTAATCACAACATTCCCTAAATATTGAACTACTGAATATTCTATACATTCTGTTCATTAACCTGAAATCTTTATTCATTTCTTCATTTGCACACAGATTTAGATTTACTTTATTAACTGTTAGTCTAAATATCTGAAATTCCACTTTCCAATTTGAATAATTTCTTTCCTATATCAGTAAAGTTACGTGATGGCAATCATAATCAGCAAATCCAGCTCCTTAAGTCTCTGTAACAAATTGTATTTTTGAATTCTCTTCAGTTACTTATTTCAGTACATTATTGGTCAAGTTAGAACTATACTGGGAGATAGCACCACAGTCTAGAGACCACTGATTCTCAAACGTTTTTGCCCACTACCCACATTGAGAATCAAAAGTTTTCTAGTGCCCCCAAAATTTTTAAATTTACCATCTGCTACAAATAATAATTGCAATTGCTGTTCTTAAGATGAGCTCTTAAAAACAGCATTTAAAATTGCTCTAATTTCCATATTTATTTGTATCGATACGTTGCTTATAACAGGAGATATGCAGAATTAAAGACAAAGTGGACTTTTCTCTTTAAAGTGGAATATTTTGGTTCAAAAAAAATTGTAGACATACAAAACAAAAAAAAACAAAAAAAAAATAAAGCTAGTCTTAAGCTTTTAAACAATTTCAATGCAGTTTACTGAAAAAAGTTTGTTATAAATAAAATTTACATATTTTCACTCTGTTCTATGGACTTCTCATCTCCTTAATTATTCAAACGAAGTTTATCTAATTTGTACGCGATAGTTCTGTCGAAATCCTGCTTATTCACTCCTCAGATGTCTGGCCCAGTACTTTCTTCACTCTATTTAAGACTATCCATGCTGACTATTAATAAGCACAGCAATACCTCTGGAAATATTTGCAAATAATTAGATCCTCCTTCTTAGGTTTTAACTTATCAATTCTTCTTTCCAGTCTGTAAGCATAATTTCCTGTTATTAATCAACAACAACATCTTTTAAAGAAATAATGCTAAAAAAATGTGCGGATAATATCACATCTGTTTTCAACATTGCCAAAGTATTATTGTTTATCCTGTTTGTTTTATTATCTGTGAGTTCCATAATTGCCATTACAATTTTATTTTTTTAGGTTTGTTATTCTATAATTCACATGTATCATGTATTCATGCACCTCCACAATTTTAATACAAACCTGTCAAAAAAGAATACTGCTTTTTGGAATCTGTAGCTCCAGAAAATTGAATGCATTTAGATGATTCAATTGCTAAAATGTTCAGAAGATTTATGGGTTTTTAAAACCACTTTAAGTTATGATGTTCCTCCAGCCAGTAGGTATTCATCTCAGTTGCCACTTCTGCTTAGTTATGTCTAGTAAAACTGTAATGTTAGTAAAACTCTGTTGTTACAGTTGCACAAAATAAACAATTATTTTACTACAAACACACTTGAAGTATATTCTTGAAAGAAGTTCTATTGCAGACAAAATTTAGTCTTCTAGGATAAAGGGCTCTTCTAGAGGAGGTTGTTTAAAAAACATACCCTTTTCTACTGATCCAGCATTTGTTGCCATCCTGCATGAAAAAAATACATCCTGCTTCACTGTCTTTCAGCATTTTCAATTGGTAAAAAAAAAGTATAACACAAATGTTCCCTGTAATGATCTTTGCGAAAAGTCATCCATACACAAGAAATATCAATCAGTAACCTGTAGTATTATACATTCGTAGCACTGATAAAACATAATTTTGTTTCCTAACATGCAATATATGATTTTAATCTGTTTTTTTGATGCTGAAAATGAATATGAACTCAGAATCTTTCTATCACCCACCATTTTAGAAAAATTTTTAAATTTTAATAAAAGGATTTTTTTTAATTTTTCAACGTATAGGTAGCATTTTAAGCTCCTATATTGTATTTTGTTAGCTCGTTTTACTGTTTAACTTTGTTAACAATTTGTAAGCTATAAATAAACAATACTAGACAAAGAATTAAATCATATTATAATCAGATATTATGACATCATATCTAATACTGAAGGTGAGCCTTCATGGTCAAGTCAAGATTAATCATGTCTGTGCAGGTCAAAACATGTAGCTGAAAACACAGCTGTGTTGTTTGTATTAAGCACTGGTTTTAAGAATGAATTAATTTTGTTCAGTCTTACTGCTGTCTTAAGTTTGTTAACAGTGCAGTGTCATAATGCATTGAAATAGTGTAAATGATATGGATGCCATTTGTTATATATGTGGTGAGTTTACTCTAAAATCAAATAAAAAAAAATATTTCACCTTTAATTAAAAATCATCATTTGTACTTTCAGTGTAAAATTGGTGATCAGGATAATACATGGGCTGCTCATATAGTATACACTAATTGTTCTGTATATTTAAGAAGATGGCTGAAAGGTAAAAGGAAGGCTTTGCCATTTGGTGTACCTATGGTTTGGCATGAACCAAAGAATCATGTAACTGATTGTTACTTTTGTTTAACAAGTGTCTGGAATTTCTAAAAAATCTAAAAATACTGTAAAATATCCTTCATTGCAATCTGCAATCAGGCCTGTACCTCGCAGTAAAATTATTCCAGTTCCTGAGCCACCTGTGAATATATGTTTTGAAAGCAGCAATGAAGAATCAGGCAGTACTGAACAAGACAACAATGATTTTGATTTTGAATTATCTTCCAATAAGCCACATCTTATACCAAAAGATGAATTAAATGACTTGGTTAGGGATTTAAATTCATCAAAAAATCAAGCTGAACTGTTACGAACAAGACTGCAAGGTTGGAATTTACTTTTAAAAAAAAATTGAGCTTTCGAAGCCAACAAAAAGAACTTTCTCAGTACTTTATTCATGAAAATAATTTGGTTTATTGCACAAATATTGATGAGCTTATGTTGCACTTAGGAAAAGTTCATAAACCTGAGGATTGGCGACTTTTCATAGATTCGTCCAAGTATAGTTTAAAAAAAGTATAGTTTGTGGTTCTACTACACAACAGTAACAAATATCCTTCGATACCAATCGCTTATGGAATTAATTTGAAAGAGACATACAATGTGATGAAAGACATGCTTGAAAAAATAAATAATAAAATACATAGCTGGAATATATGTGGTGATTTGAAAGTTATATCTATTTTGTTAAAAATGGAGTTAAGCTATATTAAGTACACGTGTTTTCTTTGCGAATGGGACAGCCGAGCTAGGGATAAACATTACCAAACATTTACCAACATTTACCAAAGAGTGGAAGAAATGAGACAACTTAACTCCAAATGGGAAAAATATTATTCATGATCCCTTAGTTGAACCCAAAAAAATATTTTTACCTCGTCTCCATATCAAGCTAGGACTAATGAAACATTTTGTAAAAGCAATGAAGAAGGATAGTGCCAGATTTTTGTACATCAGGCAGAAATTTCTGAATGTAAGTGAAAAAAAAAATTAAAGAAGGAATATTTGTTGGTCCTCAAATAAGAGAGTAGGTCGAAGATGATGTATTTAACTCAATGTTAAATAATGTAGAAAGTGCAGTTGGGCTTCATTTAAAGATGCTTGCAAAGGTTTTCTTGGCAAACAAAGATCCGACAATTACCACGATATTGTTAATAAACTTCTTACTTCATACACAGCTATGGGCTGTAATATGTCTTTGAAAATACATTCCCTCTACTCATATCTGGATTTTTTCCTGGACAACCTTGGAGGCGTAAATGATGAACACAGTGAACATTTCCACCAAGACATTTCGATGATGGAAAGCCACTATAAAGGAAAATGCACTAACATGCTAGCCAATTACTGCTGGACATTAATTCAGGATGTGCCTTAGGCTATTTATAAAAGAAAAGTATCAGCGAAATCATTCTAACACATTTATGGCTATGCAAATTATAAGTTTTACAGATTTTAACTATATTTTCCCTTAATTTTTTGTAGCATAATTTATTTAAAACTAAGGGTGATGGAAAGTTGTATTTGCAGATTCGCAAAAAGCAATTCAAGAAATGGTATCACACTTAGAGAAACATTAAAAAAACTTTTTTTGTGTTTATCAGTGTTATCAGATAATACCAGATTTACTCATAAATTACACTTAGTTATTCAGATTCCAAAATTGTATATTGCACTGATTAATCCAAACATTTGCATGAAAATGTGCTTTATTTGTATACAAAACTACAAAAAAATTAATGATTTAATTAAGAATATAAACACAAATTCAACACAATTAGACTGATCATCACTTACGATCTCTTGTCTAAAGTAAATTTTATATGAATTCAAATCCAAGTCCTTATAGAAAACATTTTGATTTATAATCTATGGAATTTATAGCTCTAAAATTAGATAAATACATTTTTGAAATCCCAACAAATCTAATGCTCTCAGTATTGTCAATATTGATGCTTCAAATCAGTCAAAGATTTCTGCTTGTTCACATCTACTACTTCACTATTTTTTTAAACCAGTAAATAACCATTATCACCATTATCAGCAATAACCATACAACAGTTAGGATACATACATAAGAATGCTCTACTCCATTGATTTCCAAATGATGTGACTTTTTCACATGGGCGCCGCAAAATATTGTAAAAGCTTCATAATTAATTGAACCAAGACATTTATAACTATTAATTTAATGTTAATAAAGTAAAAAAATAATGAAGATACATGAGTTTTGTTTATTTTTATCTCTTACTTATGAGTAGTCATACTTTTACTTAGGTAGGGCGCCATGCAAAAATTGAAAAGGGTGCCATAACTCTGAAAAGTTTGGGAATCACTGCTCTAACCCATTGATTCTCAAACCTTTTCGACCACCATCCACATTGAGAATCAAAAATTCTCCAGCGTCCCCCAAACTATTTTAACTTATTGATATAAATAAATATGGAAATTAAAGGGTTTTGATCTAGCTTTAATGACAAATTGTGAAGTCTTTAATGTAGCATTGCAGTTATTGGATTTTGTTTATTTTGTGTCGAGATATTGAAATCTTTAATGATTGAGACTGTAACATGATCTTGGGTTAAGCTGAGAGCAGGTAATACATGTTGCAGTCTCAATCTTTAAAGATTTCTATACTTCGGCATGAAATGTACAAAAGCCAAAAACTGCAATGCTATATTAAAGACCTCACAATTTGTCTTAAAAGCTGGATCAAAACTCTTTAATTTCCAGGTTTATTGTATAAATACGTTGCTTAGATCAAGAGATGTGCAGCATTAAACACAAAAGTGGCCTTTTCTTTTTAAAGTGGAATATTTCAGTTCAGAAAAATTGTAGACATAAAAAAAAAGAAATTAAAGCTAAAGTCTTAAGCTTTTAAACGGTTTTAATGCAATTTACTGGAAAAATTAAATTTTCCCTCGTGTGCTTGATCAAACATGAAGAAAACTTTAACATTTTAAAAACTTTTCTGCTCACCGATTTTTTTTTTTAATTTGATGTTTTTGAAATCTGAAGTATACTGTCAAAAGTAGAGTATTCATGCTTTAATTTTTTTTTATTCGTCTCTCTAAGCCTCTTGGTTGCAAAGTTAAAGTAGTTTGAATAAAATCTTTTTTTATCAAAAAATATGATAAATAAATTTATCATAATTTTAATTTTTTGTACTAGTGTAGTAGGTATTTAATTTTAGTTTGAAATATCTGGAAAACGTAACTTTTGGATTTTTTTTAATCATCCATCATCTTCCTAGACTGCCTGAACACCCCCAATTTTCTGTGAGCCTTGTGCCACCTCCCCTGAAGACCTCCAGCGCCCACAAGGAGGTGTTACCACCAACTTTGAAAATGAATGTTCTAGGTGCTGTTTTTGCCATTGGAACTTTTTGATGAATAGAGTTTATGAATCAAATCCCCACACTATTAATGAACTGAAGGCAAACATTCAACAAGAAACTGACAGCATTGACAACAACATTTTGTGTCAGATGAGTTCCAATATGATCACTAAAGTGCATTGCTGTGCATCACTTGAGACTTCATACATATGTATACTTTTGCTAATATAAATACAAAATTTAATTTAACTGATCTTTTCTATTTTTTCATTTCATTCATAATATATTATATATCATATATCATATGTATGTGTGTATAGTCTATAGCAGTTCAGTTTTAAGTTACTCCTGGCAGACAGGATTGCGTTAAATAGAAAAGTTGTTTCACAAGGAAAAGAAACTAATGCTGATTGCAAAGATACAATATTTCAATTTGACAGAGTAGTACAAACTGATGATATGCCATTTAATTTTAAGTTGTCTGGGAAAGCTGAACTGAATAACTAGTGTTAGAAATTGGAGATGTACACTCAGCTTTCAATAAAGGGCTATTTTTATCACACTAACACACTAAAAAAAAAAAAAAAAAAAAAAAGGTTTTACACATGTGCTTTCAAATCATTAATTAGAATAATTACTTATACATTAGAATGAGGCATAGAAGATAAAGCAGATGAAGACAAATTAACCTTTAGATTAATTTTGAGACCAGTTTGAAAAAAAGCAAAGCCACTAATATGAGATTTGTTGACCTTGAAAAAGCATTTAACAGAAAGGGATGTAAACATTTGAAATAGTAGGAAAACTGGACTGAAATAAAGATACAAAAAGTAATTTATTTATACAAGAATCAGGAAACTGTCAAAGTGAAAAATGAGCAAAGGCAATTTACATACAGAAAAGAGAATGATACTCCCGAACAAGAAAAGACTACTACTGAAAGAGAAAGGATAACCCTACTCTTAATTTAATTTGCACGTGGAAAATGTAAGAGCTAAATGAAATTAATTGCTGTGATGACTACAACTAATTTACTGAAATAAGAAATGAGTTATAAGTAATGAATGGTATCAATTCACTGTTACGGGAAGAATTCAATTCAAAATTAAACAAGAGTACAATAAAAATAATGAGATGACAGAAAGAAAGTTGGCAAAAAGTTAAATTTTAAGGTAGGAGAAAACAATAGTCAAAGAATTTTGTTGTATATGGTAGTTAATGTTTGTGATAGGTAATAGATGATAAATGAAGCAAAGAAAATATCAAAAACACACTTTCACAACATACAACAAAGAAGAGCATTTACTCAGAAAACTTATCAATAAATATCAAACATATTAAAACGAAATAATTAAAAATATTTGAGTGGAGGGCCATGCTTTATAGTATTACTGTGGATAACAGTAAGTTTTAAAAACAGAAAACAGAGACTTTTGAGATGTCTTTTTACAGGAGTATGTTGAAAAGTAAGTGGCCTGATAAGAGTACAAAATGAAGTCTTAAGAGGAACTGGATAATAACAGTGAAGCCTGTGACAGAACCTTGTAAAAAGAATGTTGAGTTTGAAAGATCAACACAGGAAACAAAAAGATGGAAGGAATTCATCAAAACAACTGAAGACCCTAAAAATTTTAAAACCTATAGTTACTTCAACTTGAAATTAGGATATATTTTTGTTAACTCATAACATAATATATAAAACTAGAATTAGAGTTTTAATCTGTAAAGAAGTGCTATAAAATAATTAAATTTACCACTGTTATTAAATTTACTCACCATAATGTATTAGGGCAATAATTAGGAACAATTGTGAAATAAAACAAGCTGCAGAACCTTCTTTAGTTTTCCTTGACCCTAAAAAGAAGAATCACATATAAATTAATTTATGGTATAAGATATAATGTTAATATAACAAGATTCACATTGTTATTCTGGTATCTACCTAATTCATGATCCATAAGTAACTGTGTTCCTATTTTGTGTAGAAAGTGACCTGTAGCTTGTTAAAACATTTAGATATAAGAATAAGATCTTAATTAGAAGCAGACTGGTTTTTCTTTTTATGAGATTAAACCACAAACTTCACTCTTCTCCAATTCCTCTTATGCTTCTTCATTTTGAACTCAAAAGCTTCTAATCTCTATTTTTAATAATATTTATGATATTTGCTTATGTTTGCTCTGCAGTGATTCAGTTTTATGTTGCTTAACCTGTATAATAGTATACATTTCTAAAATTTTATTTCTAACTGAAAATATCTGCATAATGTTTGGATGACATTTCATCATTAACATTTTGTAATTAACAATTCAAACCACTAAAAAAAAATTATTATTACTCAGTTAATATTTTCAAATTCTAATACAAGGATAGCTTGGTCTCCTCCTTACATAACATTAATCAGTTAGTTTCTAGTCCAATGTGTAATTTTAATACTTTAAAGGAGATTTTTGTAACGTTAGCTTCTGGCTAAGCAAGACAGTGATTGTGTTACAAAGTAACCAGTTAAAATTCATAAATATTTATTGGATGTAATTAATTGAATAACAAAACAAAGAAAAATAATTTCCCAAAAACAATAAAATGCTATAAAAGAATAGGCTTATTTCACCAGGGAATAAATATAGCACAAAAAATTGAGAAGGAGCCATGACTGAAAGGAATTCCATGCTTGTCCAAGAAATACTAGATTAAATGTGACAGATATGCAGGTATGTTTTGTGATGGAACTGTTACATGCATGACTGATTTCTTGTTTGAACTGCATCATGAAGATTACACAGAACCTCCAGATAGAATTGTTTGTTAATAGTTAGGCTTTCTGGTGGATATTTATGTTGCAATTCACAGTAGAAAAAACACAGTCATCACTTCTTTCACTTCACTTCTCACTTATTTGCTTTTGCTCAGTCTTGGGAATATAATGACTTCCATTGTGATGAATGAACTTTAGTTTCTGGGCTGTATGTATACACCCAAGATTCATCACCAGTTACTACAGGCTTAAGGAAATTCAGATGCAATGGTGCACTTTAGCATGTCCTGTGAACATCAAAACGAATCTCTTTTGGCCCATGGTCACAACATTGTGACATGGACATGCATACCAAAATCTTTCATTAAAATTGTGTATACATAATCATTGCTAATTCTTATGTCATTTGAAATTTTACAGATGGTTGGCTAATGATTATGAGTATTAAAAAATACATGTTGTTAATGACATTTCAGCTTGTTAATAGCTACTGATGGAAGATTGTTTTGCTGGTCACTCTTAACTGAAGTTTGGATTTTTTTGAAAACAGTTAATTTATGTAATCCCTACAGCTTTGTTCCTGAAAGCCAGTTTAATCTTACTAAGTATTTTGCTTTGAGTATCACAAGCTCTTGGCATAACTTTTGAGGTAGTAACACTAATTAATATGTTCTATCATTAAGCACAATATAAAAATGTGGCAAGCAATGTAACAATAACATGAACAATGAATAACTCAAGTGCTCTATGAAATTAAAAAAACCATGTACCCACACTAACGACTGTGCTATACTCTACCAAGCTTTAACACTCACATTCAAATACTTTCTGAGAAAAAATGTAGTCAGATAATTTTTAAACAGACCTTTGTACACCAATGAGCTCAGTTGAACACCTGTATTATCAGTGTGATTTCATTAACTACCATATACAATTATGTATTAAAAATTTAATTAACATAAAGTTTCATTTTTTCAGGTAATATTAATACATATTCTGCATCCAGTGGATATGGGCATCAATTAAAATGTAAATATAAAATAATTTTATAAAAAGGATCATAAAAACCAATTAATGTAGATTTTATAAAAGAATAACACTGGTTAAAAATTTAATGACATTTTCAATTCTTTCTCAAGTTGTAAAATGTAATACTCATTTATATTGAAATAACGCAATTTAATATTTAAATTGCAAATTTAAATTTTAAATTGATAACCTACGTTACAACCAAAATGGTCGCTTTAATTATGTTTGCATTAATTACACTGAAAGGTATATTTAGCAACTCATATTAGTATTCACTGATACTAGGAAATTTTATTTTGTGTTCTAAATAAGAAAGGAAACTTTTTATACATGTGCAAGTGAATTAGATTGATATGATTAAAAATTCTGATGCACACCATTTGAGATATCAGGAAAACAGTATATACTGTTTAAATATAAACTAAATAAACAATTTCTTGACACAACACAGTGTCAAGATTTCAGTGTTGAAATCAACACTCGGTAACTACAAGTTAATGCACCTGAGTAATTCTAAATACTCTGTTTAGGGTCATATAGGAGGTAAAATTATTACAGGGAATTATAACATGTGAAAAGACATGAAAAACAGTAGGTTGTTTAAAAGGTTAAAATAGCTATTAATAAGTAGAAGAATGAAATGTGTTGCATAATCTTTTTGAAGTGGTGGAAAATGCTATTTTTTGACTGATCAATTTTTTATCATGATTTTATGTCAATATATATCAGGAAACATAGACAGCAATCCAAAGTAGTATGGTACATTAGATAAAGACATCAAACAGATATTAATGTTAACTGTATTTTAAATTTTTTTCATGGTTAGCAACAAGGTCATGAATATGATATAGGTATAATATAGCGAGGGCATACCTACTTAGGCCTGAATTAAATGTTCTATCAAATATATTTAACTTTATTTTAAATTATGATTCAGCAAATGAGAAATGCAGAAGAAAGGGAAACATGAAACAATGCTGCCATTGAACATGAACACTGAACATGAAACAAGTTTATAACCTATTCAACTAAATACTGTTATTTAGATAGTGAAACAATGACATCAGTTCTTTATGGGTTATTTTTTCTAAACTACAGTTTTTCTAAGGGAATTTTCAAAATTTCATAATAGATTAACTGTTATATTATATCAAGCAATTCTATCAGAAAAAAATTATTTAATCAGGACTTAGGTAATTAGCATTTTCTGGAAAACTTCCTGTACAAACAAAACACAAATGTGATTTAAGGAAAAAGAAATTACAATTATTATGCTGAAAAATTTCCCATTAATGAATGGGATTTCTAGACAGGGTAAAAAGTAGAAATCATACTTTTCAGTTAAACATTTTACTACATAGTTGAAAACTGAGTCCTAAATATGAAAAGTAAACTGGACTTTTAACTTGGGTATGTTATGAAAATTTCTCAGGAAATCTTCTTGAATTTTCATTTGAAAATATTTGTGTACCATTATGCTATAACAAGCCATTATTGAAGAATAAAGATAAAAATAAGATATATTTAAGTCATATGTATAGAGCCTTTCACTACATTAATCTTGAAAAAACTTACACAAGACCACCAGAGAAACTTAAGAGAATAAAATAACAAATCACTGATATTGAAAATCTGGAGAAAGTTAAGCCTAAATGAACATAAGAAAAGTTGGATTGAATTGAGAGGCTCTTCCTTTCTTTTTGAAGTCAAATGTATGTGAACTTTATTATAATATTGTAAGTTTTAAACATATTACTAACCAGGCCAATAATGTTGACCAAACCATGTACCACAAGCACTTGCAGCAGTATCTCCTACACCAACTGCAAGCAATCCGGCAAGTAATGGTAAGAACTGTTGAGGTGGTGGTGTAACATCAGCCATAACATTACTTGAAGGTAATGGATGCAACCAGAGTGGTCCAGCACATCCTAATAAGAGGTATATTGCTGTCAGTGCAAGAGGTCCTTCATCCTTCTCATCCGCAAATACAAGAAATCCTGCTTGCAATCCTGCACCTATTGGTGGCATCTTCAGTAAACGAAGAAGCTGAAATATTTAAATTAATTCACCATTTACTATGATAATCATAAACAATTTAGTAAGCTTATTAGACTAAAAATTTTTAACTGCTAAAACTCATTTTGAAAGATATGAGAGATAAAATTAAAACTTGATTTATGTAAAATTGAAGTATTCATAAAAAGAGTATAAATCTGAAATTAGTAACAAGTTTGAGGTAAGTCAATATTATGTCATTGTTAGCTAATGGCAAGAAAAAGCCTGACAAACTATTATATCAACTAAATGAGTATTTTATCCTTGTGAATGAATGACAAGGTTACAGAAAAGAAAATTAGGTAATGATGGAATTGGTCTCTTTTGTAAAAAACCAAGTTAAACATTTCCAAACAATGACGAAAATGTATTTTGTGGATTTTTAGATAATACTAAAGATTTTAACTTCATAAATTTTAATTTAATGTACTGAGAACGAGAAAAGTTGGAGTTGCAGATGCTGTACTGAAGTTACTTGAGTTTTATTTAGGTAATCAGAAAAAATATGTACAGGTTAAATATGTGTTAAAGGTGAAATTAGGGCACAGATTTAGGAGTTACTGAAAGTGAAATAAGGAACCCAATAGTCAATCTTGGCTCCATTTTATTTTTATTTTTCATTAAAGTACTAAGTAGTTTAACTGCAGGAAATAAAAAAACAAAAACAGCATGTACATGATGTGTGTGGTCCTAATACAGCTGGGGAATTAGGAAACCTGGAATGTACAATGTTAGTTAAGACATCAATACCAGTATTCTCAAACCAGATCTTAAATATCAAAAGACATTAATGCTCATATGAGGTCTAATAAAAAAAATTATGAATTTTATTTTTTCTCAAAAAATCTTTATTTATTCAAAAATATTGTTTTTGTCACCTACAAAGTACTTCTTTTTAGATATAATGCCTTTGTGCCAGTGCTTTTTACAATCTTCAAAGCACCTCTGGAATGAAATTTCCGGTAAGGCATTTAGCTCCTTCAGCAAAATGTCATCTTTCATGGTTCTTTTCAGCTTGGGGAATAGGAAGAAGTCACAGGGGACTGTATCCAGCACATAAAGAAGCTGAGGCATTATAACGGTGTTTTTTGGCCAAAAATTCATGAACAAGCAGTGAAGTGTTAGCAGGTGCATTATCGTAAAGACAGTTACTTTAATACATTCGAATCCTAGTAAAGACAGTTACTTTTATACGGATTTGATTACTAGATTGTCATGACGGTTCCAGAAACCAAACATAAAAAGAAAGTAGAGGTGCATTATCATTGTGCAATTGCCATGGATTGTTTCACTAAAAATCTGGCTGTTTTCTTCAGATTGTTTCATGCAAACAAAATAGAATTTCCAGATTGTAATCCTTAATGACTCCTGATAATGATTTGTCTATAACTGTTTTGTTCACTTTTTTTGACATCATTGGTTGTTGATATGCTGGGATGTCCAGGGTGTATCATCTTCAATGTCTTCATGATCCTCTTGGAAACATTTGAACCACTTGTAAATGCTTATTTTATTCTTTAGAAAAAAAGCCAAAAGCAACATTCAACATTTCCAATGTGATGCTACACTTTATTCCATACTTAAAACAAAATTTGATACAAATTCTTTGTTTCATTTTTTCACAAGTTAAAAAATCACCAACCATACTAAAAATTTTTCAATATTTTTGACCATATGATTTTTTTGATCATACCAAAACCTTTTCGACAGCCAACAATAAACTAAGCATCCAATATGGCTACTAATAGAAATGTATGTTAAGGACTTATATTAAAAAGTTAAATCACTTCTTGAATCTTTATCTTCATTCTACTACTAGCCCCATATAGTTAATTTACAAATGCTTGTAATTTAAAGTAAACAATAAAAGTCACACAAAAAATGACATACAGTCCTTTTACCTAAATGAAATTATCAAAATTTGTTTACAGGAAACTTTTAGTCAATTGCAAACAAAGTATTAACCAGATTCATATAGTTATCAGAAGTAGTTTCCATATGATCATTGTTCCAAAAAACATTTGGTCCAATGATTTATCTGAATAATATACCTCTCCAGAAATGAAATTCTGATTTTCATTCCATTGTTATCGAAAATCAGGTAATTAAAGATTGTGGATTAAACATTAGTCTACACCACTTGTGTAGAAGTTGTTCAGCATTTAGATCAAAATATTTAAAATTCTTAGATTAATTAAATCTTTAAACAATATGCTGCACAATAACTGTTGAAAAAATTCAATGTTTCACTTAACAGAATCCTTTCAAAGGGTCAAATGAAATTTTCAGTATTTCTTATTTTGTGATTGACGTTACTCTTGGTCATACAAGTTCTTAAAAAGGATAGTTTTAAAAAAATGCTTGATGCTTTAAAATAAATGGATGTTTTAAAACACACACAAATAGCAAACTTGCTATTTGAAATCAACTCACATCCAATGGAATATAACCTATGATAAGTGTGAGCTTAGTGTCTGTAACATGAGGGGAGATTAAAAGCAACACCAAAACTTATGTTATTCATCTTAACTTTGTTTTATAACAACTAAATGGTGTTCTTTGGCAATTTAACAAACTACCTGCACCTTAAAAATACATACATCTATTTAGGGTGGGATTAAACTACCTCATGTCTACTCACTACTACTACTACTACTCATGTTTACTACTTAATGTTTTTTTCCTTATACAAAAGTTAAAGGAAAACTTCCTATCTATACAAAGAAGAAGGAAAGCCTCATCCTTTCTAAGATGGATGTTATTAGAATTATGTTAACTGCTCTCCTGGCTCAATTTTCTAATTATTTTTAATAGCCAAGAGGTACTTCCTTTTTCTTAACAATTTAATTAAAGATTACCAAACGGATCATAAAATGTGAAAGTTTTAATTTTAAGTTAGCTTCATACTTAAACTTACCTCCAGAGCAACGAAAAGAGCAAAACAAATTCCACTAGCAAGATACAGCAAACATGGTCTGAATATTAGTCCAGGAACAAAAACAGCAACTGCTAATATATGAAAAATCTTTCTTACAACAGTTGAGGCCTTTTTACAGCCATAAACTTGAATGATAACAGAAATTATAGCAATCACACTGCAGACTACCCAGTAAATAAGTAAATGAACCTATAAATAAATTATTGCAATGTTAAAATATAGTGCTGTATTTTACCCTAAGAAATATTTCTAATTTAGTAATAAAATATAAAGTATAAGCATTCAATGTTGTTAAATTAAATTAATTATTTTCAGTGATAATGTAGTAAAAATATTCTACTTATATATTGTAAAATATGAAACTAATAAATACACAGTTTTAAATGAGAACTATTTCAAAATCAAGTTAAAATTTAATAATTAAAAAAAAAAAAATTATTTCAATCAAACCTGGATAACTCAAATGTCATAACTTGAAAAATCAGTATCTTTTATTCATAATGTAAAAATCTCTTTAACTGAAAAATAATAAAAACACTACTAAAATATTTTAAAGCTATACTCTAATATTTTATTCAATCTAAACACCAAGAATGTAAGAAAGTTTTTGATGAACTAGTAAGGATATGTAGCAGTTCAACTAGTTGTTTCATTTCATGGCTATCTATCATTACAGAGTTATCTATAAATACATCTTACAGGGTTATCAATAAATACATCTTAAAAGACTTTGTTTTTTACAAGTTACCATATTTTCATGTGCTCTTTTTTTACATTTAAGTATTCTACCAACTACTCAATAACAAAGCACAGGAATAATAATAGTCATTTTAATATATAAAAAAATTCACATCTATCATTCTGTATAAATCTTGTCACATAAAAAATTAGGCATAGTAATACCATGTTATTGATGTATTGTAAACCTTATTAAATTAAAATTTCAGGAACATGAAGAAAGTTACAAAGGTTTGACTGTAAATAGACAATTTACTTACACTGCTTTTCAATTCAGTCACCCCCATTCAGGCAATTAACATAGTACCAAATTTTGCAATCCCTTGTCAAAGAACTCTGCTGAGAGACTATTCAACCAGTTATTAATCTGATCTGCAAGCTTCTCCTTGATTTTAAGAATTAGATAGCCAGACTCTTAGACACATAATGGAGGAGGCAGTGTAGACTGAGTAGGGTGCTGAACCGACAAATGAAATGCACAGTACATTTGAACAATATAAACAGTGCTTGAGTGATACTACGGCTGGATATGTGCCAACTTGATTTTTTTTATTTCTGCCACACTAGTGGCGAGGAACATGGAGATATCTGATTATACTATACTTATAAGTAGATCAATTTAGATGTGCATAAAATAACAGGCACATAACAGGTTCTCCTGCATGAGATAAGTTCAATTTGTTTTCTTTAAAGATTTGTTGTTGACTTTGTATACACTGTTTTATATAAAAAATTTAAACATTTGCAGAGACATACTTCCTCATTTATATTTTCCATCTTACTTGGTGAGAAAAATGTAGTCAGTGGAAAACTCAAGCTACAAGAGTGATAGTCAAAACTCTCTAACTTGAACTGCTGAAGACAATAAGTGTGACCAGTAAAATGGAGAAAAGCATTGTTCTGAAGAACAACACCTTTTGTAATCATCCTGTGCTAATCTTTTAAGACTTAATTTCAAATTTCTACTATTTTCTCGATAAACTTCTGATGTTATTGTGGTTTCATGAATTATATCACTATAATTTACTTGTAATCCCCAAAACACTGTAGCCATTAATTTTCAGTCGAGCATATCTGGTAAATTTTTTCTTATTTTATGTGAAAAAGTATGCAATGACTAGACTGTACATTCACAAACTTGACCTATGTTCTCATCTCTAGTAATAATTCTGTGGAGATATTCATCCACTTCTTTAATTTAGTATCCGAGGAGTGTCAAGAGCATGACTGCACTTTTAGACACATCAGTCAGTCATTGTAGCATCCAGGTACTTATAGAACTTACAGAAACCAGCCTGTCTGTTATGATCCTATAAAGAGTCATTCTAAGAGTCTGTGGAAATTTATTTGGAAGTTTGGAAAACATCAAATAACATTTAAAATAGATACTGATTTTATTGAATGAGTTCATCAGCCACAATGTAACAGTCAAAAGTGACAGGAGCTGACAATGGCAGATTTGATACAACACAATTTTTTATAGAGGATGGGAGTGAAATGAGATAACAGATGACTGTGACTACTGCACATCTTGCTACTGCACCCAGCTTATTTTCAAATCCTAACAGAAGCTATTTTTGAATAGCTCTCATACTACTTAACTAAAATATTGTAAGTGCATTCAGTTATATTAAAAAATACTTACAGTGAATAAATCTGCTGTTAGTAAATTTATTATCCATAAAACAGGACTAAAACCCAAAATTAAATGCAACAGTAGAATGATAAATAATAAAAGAACACCTGTCACTGTTAAATAGAATTCATTTGGTTTTCTTAACTTTGGAAATAAAAAGCAAGCTGTACAAATGAAGCATATACCCAATAAGCCAATCTGAAAACGTAGTGTTATGTTACATTAAATTCTGCTAAAAAACATACTACAATTAATTAACTATTAACACAATTATTATACATAGAAAGTGGTGAAATAAAGTAGGGGTAAAATACTGAATAATTAAAAAAAAAAAGATTCAAAGTTCATTTATTTTTTTTTATGGGTGAGCGGCCATAGAGATTAACATATAACTTTTGTACATAAATCATGCCATCTACATGCCAAACTAAATCACCTCCATGCCATACTAGCATTCATTTAAAAAAAACATCTTAATTTTGTACAAAAACAAAAAATGGAAAAGTCACAACCAAAGTTCACAAAATATTTTATACATTTTACCCAAAGTGGTGTTGTTTTGTTTAATCAAAAATTTTTGTTCATAACAATAACGCGGCAAAAATAACAAGGACTGCTTAAAAAAATTTGCCTATGAAATATCTAAATGCTCACGTAGTTCTGATCTATCTCCCAGTGATTTTCATTGCTTCCAAAAGTAAAATCATTTTTAGATAATATCCTATTTGGAAGAGATGATTTATACACTAAGTGATTGACAAAACTAATAAAGTTATATTTCTATAATGATAAAATAGAAAACTTATATTAGTTTTCAGAAAAGAAAAACCTTGTCTTTCAAGTGATAAAACAATTTTTCCATCTGTAGATGGAAAAATTGTTTTTTTTCATCACATCACAATTTTTCCATCTGTAGATGGAAAAATTGTTTTATCAACACAAAATTTAGTTAATTTCAGCATTATTTTAAGATCAATTTATTTAAATTTGTGGAAATTGTGGTAGTTATAAGAGGAATAAATACTTAATTAATTGCTTTTTTAAAATAATACAGATTCAACATTCTTCTGCTTTGACAGCAGATTGTACAAAAATTATTTTTCAAGTACATAAAAGAACAAGGGTTTTTTGGTGTGGTATAAAATACAATGTTTTCTTTCAAATGGATTATAAGAAATATGAGGGCCATTTGGAAAGTGAATAAGTAAATTAAAAAAAAAATAAATTAAAAAATTCACTTAGTTTTTTTATGGATGAGCAACCATAGAGGTTATACAAATAACTCTAGTTCATAAGTTACCTACATACAAAATATGTCATGCAAACATTTATCTAAGAAAACATCTTGATTTAAAGAAACACAAAATTTTTCAGAAATTTTTTATTTCTATTTTTCAATGTAGTACCCTGCAATTCTACACATTTATACCAATGACTTTACAACTTTTAAAAACCCACAGTATAATATGATTTGTCCAACTCAGCAGTTGCCTCAAATTTGATCTCATCATTTGAAGTGAATCTTCATGTGAGTCATTTTTTTCCCAGATTTGGGAAAAGGAAGTAATCACTGGAAGCCAAATCTGGCAAGTAAGGCATATGTGGAAGGACTTCGAAATGCAGGTCATAGAGTTTAGCAGTAACAACCCAAACAAGTGTATAAGCACATTACTGTGGTGAAAAAACACTTTTTTTTAATAAATGTGGACGTTTAATTTAAATAGCACCCTTCAATTGATCCAGTAGTGAAGCATAATACTCCCTGGTGAAAGTCCTGCCTTTTCCAGGTAGTCTATAAGTAACAAACCACGAGAATCACAAACAACCGTAGTTATGACATTTCCTACAGATGGAACTATTTTTGCTTTCTTTCGTGCACTTTCACCTGCCCTTATCTAATGTTGGTCTCTGCCATATAATGATGAATTCATGTTTCATCTAGTGTTATAAAATATTGAAAAAACTCAGCGGAATCAAGTTTAAATAAGTCTAAACACTTTTGAGAAGTACTGAGTTGAATGTTCTTTTAGTCGACTGTTAACAAATATGGTACCCATTGAGTGGAAAGCATTTTCATAGGCAAAACATGATTTTTTGTTAAAGTAAAACTTTTTAAAATAAAGTACTTTACAACAGCTTGAACTTCAAATTTATCCGGTTCAAACTTTATCAAAACCTTTTTGCTTTACTTGATTGCCGTAAACAAGCACTTAAACGCGTGCAACTGAAACTTTGCAGAACACTATCTCAAGAATTATATTTGATAAATATCACAGCCACTTGATCATAGTGGTGCCATCTCTCTGTCAGGCTGAGAACTTCCTGTACAACTCTTGTAACTATCTACACACAAGCTTTCTCTGTTCTGAAAAACAACACAGTGATAGATATAAGTGTTTGAGTTTAAGTAGTGACAGTGTAAAAAAAAAAAATGAAGACTAGTAAGTATTTATTATTTTACATTCTTCCCTTTCTGGATCATTCATATAAAATACATAAATATCAATGATAATGGAATTATAATAATGTTAGCTAAGTTAAAACTGGTATAATATACTATACATTGATAATACAAAATTTAAAATACATAAAAAAGTTCCATAAATTTAAACTTTCATGACGCAGTATAAAAAATTTACATAAATATTCTACTATAATTTATGAAGTACTGCATTAATGTATGAATCACACAGTACATGTGCCTACTCATATGTCACACTATTTATACATAACATTACATTATGCTAACCAGTAAAAAAATTAAGGCCACATTAATTCAGAATTCTAACAGAAATAGTACACAATCATTTCTTATCTTAACAACAAATCTGCAAGTTTATAAGTTTTCTGTTCATCCCAAAAAGTGCATTTGCCTGTTTACATTATTTCTTTTTTATCATCAGTAATTTGACTTGTTTGATACTATTCACAATTTTTTTCTGTTCCGTGCATATGCTCTAAATTTATCATATTTACTTCATCCACACCATCCTCAGTCATCTGTTTTACACATTCCATTCTTTGTTTTCCTCTACAGTTTTATCAACCAACCATATCCCTTCATCACAAAGTTAAACAATTTTATATGCCTCATCAACATAATTTACTGTTTTACAAAACTCTTCCACAAATTTCTCTCCACTCACATTTTTCTTAACTCTCCCTGGTCCATTGTTGGACCAGGCCTAAATCATGTAATTTTATGTCCTGGTCAGTGGTCAGGCTAATTGAAATCATTCTTACTCATCTTGTCTGCTATCAGGAACAGTTTTTGGAATATTATAATTCTTATGTTGTTTTACAGGACATTTTGTAAACAAAGCTATTGCATGATACAATAGCAAAATGTAGACACAAAAATACGCCTGTTTAATTTACACTGATTAGTGAAATTGCAGCACAACCAGCTTGTGATAAACCTTGCTCTTTGATTCTCACTTAGATGATCATGAAATAGATTATATATTAGATCGTACTATAGCTTTTTATTATAATGGTGTAACTGTTCTGAAATTCATTTAATGTAGAATTTTTAAGCAAAAATTTCACACCTATCCTTTTGTACTAAAAGATAGAGTTATAAATTATATTTTTGGAATCATCTTTTTATCACAGAGAAAAGGTTGATTTTTACCTTTTCTGAAAAAATTGTTAGTGGTAATAGAAGATGCAAACATACATGCATATAAAACTTGGGAGCTTACTAAGCTGAGCTTTTCAACATACAGCAATGTGGGGCCAATAATAAATGAAAGTCTTCAGTGTTATAGGTTACACATTTATTTATTGCATTTTTCTTAGTTACAGTTCTTGCAGATACAGGCAAAATGAATTCTTTGACAGCAAGTAAAAAGTGATGATAGAAGTATGAGATCTGCATCTCAAACTTCTATCTTCATTTGAGTCCTTGTGCCAAGGACTCAAATTGCCAATGAAAAATTGACATTTTTCAATTAACTCTATTTTTACAATATTGCGGCCAATTTTATTTGTTAAAATAGTAACTCTTACATTTTTTGTACGTGTTCAATAAAAACATCATCTTAACAGTTTTTTTATTCTTTGGTATGTTGTACTCTAAATGGAAAAATATCTGATAAAATTTTTATAAATCTTCATAGAATAAACAGCTTAGATTAAATTACATTTAGTATTTAAAATAATAACATAACTAACTTTAAAAATGCAGTAAAAATAAATATAGTATTTTTTTAGAAAGTTTGAATTTTTTATGTCAATCAAATTTTACACTGCTTTTTCACAAATAACCAAATAAGTCAATCAAAAGAAATAATTATCTTTTAATTCTTTTTTTTTTTTACATGGTGATAAATATGTTTAAACTAGAAACATGTAGAATTAAAACACAGATCAAATTTTGCAACTTTTAGTTCATATATTTCCACTTCTCAGCTCCTCAAGTTGGGCCAACCAATATCTTCACTTATCCTCTCCAAATATCACTTCTTTTTCCGACTTTCTACATGCAGTCTATTCAAATTCACCCACTACTCCCTTCACAATTCATTTCTGAGTCTATTTCTTCTTATTTTCCAGAGTATATGATTCTCAGAATTTTCTGTTACTTGGACTTTATTACTTTCTTATTTCTTCAGCAATCACCTTCATGCAGCTATAAGGATTAACATATAATAAATTTAAAAAGCATTTCATAACATTTTCCTGGCACTTTTCATCCACATTTAGGCTATTAAGATTCTGGTAAAAATTAAACATCTTTCTTCCTTCTGATACTCTCATTTAAGAAATTTCAAGTATTACAAAACTCTTTTATCATTTAATAAATTCTGCAGTGCAGAAAAATATATGAAATTTATCAAATACATAATTTCTGCTTTCAGACTGTTAAGGAAGTAGAAGAATCAAATCATGGCCAGAGTTCATCAATTCCTATTTTAACCTTTAGCAATTAACGATTTAAAAATATAAGTGTAAACAGAATGCAACGGCAAAATTTCAACTTTATGAAAACAAAAGTTCAAGATTAATATGGCAATTTTTTTTATATAGCCATAAAAATTTACTTAACTTATTTCTTATCAATTATTTATTTTGATTTTTTACTTTCTTATTATTACAACTAACAACATCCATTATGTATAAAAATATATTTTGCATTATTCTTTTTCTCTTGATTTTTTAAAAAGAAACTTAAGATTATAAAATAAAGAAAACAATAACTTTTTCACAATAACCAAATAAGTCAATCAAAAGAAATAATCCTTTTTTTTTATATGGTGATAAATATGTTTAAACTAGAAACATGTAGAATTAAAACCAAATCAAATTCTGCAACTTTTAGTTCATATATTTCCACTTGAAGTGGAAATATAAAACCTGTAGGAGTTATATTTTCAATGTCATGAGGTAAGCTGTATTAATTTCATTCATAATATTTATAAGAAAGAAATTGGATCAGGTGGTACCATTTTATGCCATATTTGTTATCTAAATGTAACAATATTATTATCTAAATTTTACCAATATTATTTTATTTTCAATATAGAAAACAAAAACTTAATACTGCAGTTCTTGTCTTTTCAGTTTTTAAAATTATTAATAACATACATAATGAAATTTAATACTATCAAGTAAATGCAATACAACCAACACTGGTTAAATATGCACAAAAAATTTATAAAACTTTGACCGCAAAATACCAAGGCTACTTCTGAAAATAAAACAATGAAAGATACTGTATAAACAACTACCTTAGAAACAAAAAAACAGTTCACCAAGGAAGTAAAATAAGTAACTAAAAATATAGTAACTGTATACATTACAAAAAGAGTAAGATTATTCAGGTATTATATTTTTTTGCTAACTTTTACAAAATAGTTACTTTTATATTACTAATTACAAGTTTCTTTGAGTAAGAGATTAATGCCACAAGGAAAGATATGTTTTGTTCAAATAAAATATTACAGGCAAAATACATTTATTTATTTATGATTACAGGCAACGGCCACTTAGTTACCAAGCTTTGTTTAAATGATATAAATAAACATATGTAACTATATAATATTTTATTAATTCCCTAGTTTTTATAACAATATACGCATTTCCAATTATAAAATTTCTAATTTTTTTATTAAGCAGATGTTTGTTATGCAACTATTATATACTTGGTTCATGTGCTGGGAGATAAAAAAAAAAAATGTTAAAGTAATTTTTAAGAAAATCTAGGTTAACTAAATTAAAACTAAGAAAAAAATTGGTTTAATAAAGTTTTGTGGCACAAAATAGTAAAATATACTAACTATATTAAAGATTTTATACCAACAGCAATGATAAATAAAAACCTGTAGGAGTTATATTTTCAATGTCTATAAGGTGAGCTGTATTAATTTCATTCATAATATTTATAAAAAAGAAATTGGATCAGGTGGTACCATTTTATGCCAAATTTGTTATGGACAAATTTTCTAAAACATTAGGTTTTCCTGAGCCATAGTTTATCATTATTTTACCAATAGTACTGAAAGTCCAAAAGAGATTTTTTTTGAGACCATGTTGACAAAAATGTTTAGTTTTCAAACCAATGGGAAGATTTGGTCATACCCCTGAATATTTTTATGTTCTCATGTATTTGTTATGCAGAGAAATATTTTTATATGTGGTTCCCCTTTTTTTAAAGGACCAGAAAGAATACTTTCCTTTCGTAAAGAATTGATCTATAAATATAATTTCCTCTACTTTTTATCATGACTTCATTATCAGGATTTCATCCCCTGATGATGAAAAACAATCAAATTTCACAGACAATAATAAAAGTTTGCTTTAGAGCAAATCTTTTGCTCTAAAGCCTGATAACAGTTTCTGTTAACTCCATTCTCAAATGTTTTCTTCAATTCCTATGTTGCTTCTTCCACATTCAAGATGAAAAGCAACAGTCAGATTAAATTTTTTCTAAATTAGAGCAAATTCTTCTTTATCTTCTGTTGTTACAATTGTTACTTGATTCTTGCTCAGATTATAAAGAATTTTCTTGAAGCTTAAAATATTTTATTTTATTCTATATTAAAAATATTTTCTACGTATCTACAAATGCCATGTACATAGTTACATTTTTCTTAAACTTGCCTTCTAAAATTAATATGAGGGCATAAGTAACTATACTCCTTCTGAAACGGAGTTGATCTTCATTAAAGATATCTTCTACCATTCATTCAACATTTCTCCAAAGTATTGTAGCGAGTACTTTTGAGGTATTAAACTTTAAACTGATCATGCTGATTAAAGTTCTTGTAAACTGTACTATTTCTTTGGTAGAGCAAAAATTTTATTCAGTACTCCTCCCAGACAGTAGAATAATTCAAATGGTAATATCATTCATTCCTACAGCTTTATTCTTGTACAATCTTTCAGAGCTCTCTATCAAATTCAAATTATATTAATATGAATATATTAATATTACATTTTATGATTACATTTAATATGATCTCTGAAATTATCATAAACTTCTTTCTCATCTAGCTCTTATCCAGATAACTTTTGTCTTTCATAGTTTGTGTTCATCCAACAGTTTCAATATACTTCTTGTTATCAGTGCTTTTTATTTACTATATTTTTCTACCTTAGTCTTTTCTAATGTTTTAATTATTTAATATTTTATCTTTATCCGTTTGTTCTTAACTGATTCTTCTTTTTTTAATTTCTAGATTTGTACCATTGATTTGTTAAAATTTTAAATTTATCTGTTTTAGCCTCTCTTTATCAACTAGTCTTCACATCTTTTAATCTGGCCATATCAAATTTCTATTCTCATTTTTTCTTTTATTTCTTAAATGTTAACCCACATATATTTTGTTAATATTCAACTGTTCTAAGAGCCAAGGTTTGCTGCTAGCTGTTTTGCAATTAATAATTTGATTTTGCAATTTCTAAAATCTTTTTTTTAATCATTTTTTAATTTTCTAATCATTATATAATCTATCTTATATCTTCATGTATCAGCTGGTCTCATTCACATGTATCTTCTTCACTAATAATTAAAAAAAAAGATGTTTTTATGCTTAGAGCAAAATTCAAAAACTACTTTTTCATTTTTTAATAATTAAATTATACTGTTCAACTACTTACACACTTCTTGTCCTTCTTCTTTACTTAGTTTTCCAACCTTCTGTTATTATCAAATTGGTTTTAATTTTTTTTAAAGAAGTCTTAACTTCTTTTTTAAGTTTGTTTTTTAAATAAAAAAATTAAATAGTTCAAATGGTAAACAGATAATCTATTGTAGCTCAGACCTACTGCAGTAAAAAACCACCTGATTATTTTTGTTTAAACCACACACTGCCTTCTGTATGTCAGTACTGATTTAATGTCAAAACACCACTTCTAATGAGACCAACTGAACATGTGCATAAAAATAATTTTGCATTTTCTGTAGTTTCAATTCATAGTTTATTATATTTTCATTATAGTTTAAATAGCAATAAGATAAAATTTCTTCCTCCACATCCAGAAAGTAATGAATTATAGTCATCTTTAATCAACTGTAGCACCTGTAGAACTGAAGCTAGAAATAAATACATAAGAGTAAAGGTGTCCTAAAATGTTGCATTTTATATAAAACTTCAATAAAGAAAGGTTTATGTAAAAATTTTCCCAAAATGTTGGGTTAAGGAGTTTTTTCAATTGGTTGTAACAGATTAAGGGCTAGATTTTGAAAAATATTGCCAAGAATAAAAATGATATCTGCTATCCAAAAATGTTATAAAAACAGACATTGCCATTTAAAATAATTACACCTGCCACAATACAGGAAAAATCAAAGGGCCATAAAAATGATATTTAGAGGAATAGGGAAGATTTCCCACATTAAATTTGCCACTTTATTGCAGCATCTTTCTACGGTACTGATGATGGTCTCTTTGAAATTACCACTTTAAAAATGAAGTTCCTACACCGAGAACACTAAAAAGAAAACCCACAAAATAAAATGGTCAAAAGATTTGAACCAATGTTGCCTATTTTTGTTTTTAGGAAGTCAAAGGGAGCACCTTGTTCATCCATCATTCTCTACCAACTCTTGCCTTTTTTGAACAGTTTGGTTTATGTCATTTATAGTTTTTCTATAATTATTCTATAATTAGTTATTAAAAAAATGTAATATCTTTTTATTTGACTTCAGATGAAATTTAACTGCTGTTCTTAGTTCCACTTCTAAACAAACAGAACAGGAAACTTGGACAATCTATAAAAATGTATTTTCTTTAATCAGTACCACTGATCACCCAGTAATATGGGTGTAATAGTGTTAGTCTGTCATATAAATAAATGAATTAGTTGTCATATCTGTCAGATATTTTTTGAACTATATGCATGAATATACATCTTTTTATTCTTTAAGTGCCACTGATTAAAAAATGGAGAGCTGCTATTCAATTTTGTCTTATATTGGCGCAATATTTGAACAAAGTGTCTTTTGTAATATTTCATGTTAAAAAAAAATTAATGAATTAAAACAATTAGATAAAAAAACAACATATAAACATATACTAATGATTCCACAAACAAATTAAAGGAATGTATTTGTTTAAACTGACAGAGAAGGGATAATAGATATCATGGTGGTCACACAAATTAACATTTAGAATACTATAATATTTTTCCAACTTTTTATGCTCTATTTATATGTGAATATTTGATTAAAAAAAAACTAGGACTTTTTTAATCTAGTTGACTCATCATGTAATTTTATAATATTTTTCATTAAAAAATGATGACTAAGGTACTTCTAAAAACATGCATTCTTCAATATAAAATAAAAATTTATCATTTAAGGTAAAGTTCCTTAAATTTTTTACTGCTTTGGTAGATACCCATTAATTTAGATATAAATGTAAGTATCCAAAACTACGTAGATTATCATTAAGTCATTTAATTCAACTAAGAAATACTTGCTCCTAACCAAACATTTATTTTTAATGAGAAAGAAATTTTTTTCTTTATTAATATTTAGTTTCTTTTATCTAAACATTGATATGTTAAGTACATCACCTGTAATATAAGAGTTGCTATTTGCATACGTGACGTATTCGTTTCAAAACCAAAGTTAGCAATAGTAGAAGATAAAAATAATATTCCACTTTGAGTAACAACTGAAGCTTCACCAAAGGTGAAACTATGAGGGCACAATTTCAATACAGCCAAAAGTGCCAACTGATAACCGAGACTGCTTAATACTCCAAATATCAGATTAAATATTAAACCTGAAAATTAAAATAAATGTACTATAATTTTATTATAAACAAAAGCAATACAAAAGATTAGTTTCAACTGGGTGATAAAAAGGATTAATTAAAGTTTTATTACACACATCAGTCACTAACATATTGCCAGTTAACTGCTATCGACATTCAGATAGTTATAATATTGTAACATAAGTTTTTGAGATCCTCAATGAAGAACTCCACCACAAAGATACCCAGTCAGTCTTTAATCATATCCAGAATAACCACTGGTTTCAACTAACCAACCAGACCTTAATCTTGGTAAATTGATGAAAACAGCAAATCTATTTTGATATTATGTTGAGTTGCATCTTGGTTTTGATTTTGAGAATAAAAGGTGGATAATCAGTGCTAGTCTGGGTTGAAGGGAGTCTGAACTGAAATTCAAACAAACTGTGAAATAAGTATTGTCATGCTTGTCAAAATTCTTCATATACATCCTAGTGTTTTAAGTTGACCTTAAAAAATTATCAAATTTGTAGAAATTCAACTGAAAGTTAAAAGCACAAATTATGCACGATTTGTTCAACATTATAAAAAATTCATCAGTGATGATTGAGCATTTTCTTTCTCTCCCAGTTTTCAGCATCAATCCCTCACATATAAAATTATTATAAAATAAAACACAATGATCAATGGAATCACATAGTGGTGTGTCTTTCAACTGCAAACAATAACCAGCCACACATCTCACAAATAGATTAGCAACAGTGATAGGTTCCATGTTTCATTGATTAAAACATGAAAAATTGTCGGTTTAAATCATAGTGTTTACTCAATAATGGAGTTTCCCACATAAATAAATTATTACCTACATAAACATAAATTATTACCTACATTATCTTGTTAAATATTTATATTATGTTGAATGCTGGCAAAGTGGTTATTTTAAACTCCAGAATCTAAACAAGTGGATAAAACTAACATTTATACAAAAAAGTGGCCAATAGCTCCAAATTATTTACATTTTTACTTTTACTGTACTGAATACTTGTTATCATGATTTGTACCCATTCTATTTTCCCATTAACTTGATTTGCATCTTTTTAACTTATCCATGGATCACACATGAACAGCCAAATCAATTTCAACAAAAATTACAGTATTAATACACAAAGTGCATTTTACAAATAATGCACACAATTTTTTACATACATTTTAGTCTAAATCCTTTTAAAACTTTTTCTATGTAGAGCTATTCTGCTTTTCAATGTTTCAGAAAATTTTTGTTCTAGTGAGCCATTAGATAGATGCACATCACAAAACTGTCTCATGTAGGAAAGCTGCAGCCTATGAACAGGGTCTTTTAACTTAAGACAAAAGTCAAAGTGAAGTAGATGAAGTGTTTGGACCATATAGCTGCAAAATGGGCAGTCCCTCTCAGCAAGTCTAAAAGGCTTTGTATATTTTTCTGTATGTCGATATGACAATGCAATGCTATTATACTTGTTTGACATGGAATTCTAACATGATGGTTTCTCAGTCAACTGATCTAGTTGTTTGTGATTTCAAATCTGATTCCAGCTCAATCCATGTTTCATCAATAATGACAATTCAAAAATTAATAACTTTCAATAAAAAAATTTTTGTTTTAATGATGTGATGTCTGATGATTCTACTTCAGTTCAGCAGTCAAGTGGCAAAAACTCATCAGGTCAAACATTTTTTTTCTCTAGAAACTGTTTTATAAAATTTAGAACATATTGATGTGAATGGAATTTCAGTAGCTTGTAATATTTTTTCATACATATAACTTGATTTTAAAAAAAAGTCTGAAAAAAATTTCACACACTGTTCATCTCTTTTATGTTTACAACCTTTCAGACTTTGGTCATAATTTATGGTTACATGTTCTACACATAAACTAATGGCTTAAATGGAAACCGAATTGTAGTCTTTTGTTGGCTCATCAACAAACATAATGATGCAAGTTGCATGAAATTGCACTGAGGTTTCAAAGCACCGAGAGTTTTTTCCAGGTTTTCCACGTAAAGTAACAAACCCGATGAAATATTTAAATCATCAAAATGACCACACATGCCGATTCCTAAAGTCATTAATTGTGACTATCACACTTTTAAATTGGGATTGCATTATCAACTCTGTAGTTTTGTGCACAATGAATAACTTATGAAATATTCTGTACATCTTAACCCTTATAAGATCTTACCCATAAATCTACTTAAACTAATTAACATGGGAGGAGTGCCACCAAACAATTTTTTAAATAAATTTTTTGGGATACATATCTTGAAAAATGTTTACTGAAAAATTATTAAACAAAATTAATGGCAATAATAGTTGAATAGTTGCTTTAGCCTTTGTAGTGAATATATATATGTAGTGTCCTGAAAGTGTTGGCCAAACTTAAAGGATTGATTCCAGGCATTAAATAAACCAACATTTTACAAATGTCCTACCTAAGATCATTTTTTTCTTTGTCTATCATTTAGTGTTTTCCAATAAAAATGTATATCTAAAGAACAAATTGATATTTTAATTTAGTGTATAAAATTTATTATATATAAAATAATTAATTTAGTGCATATATTACCAACAACATCTAAAAAAATAAATAGGTTTCAAAATATTGCCTCTGAAAATTCAAAAATTGCTGCCATTAAAATTTCTTAATCATTAAC
This sequence comes from Lycorma delicatula, assembly GCF_047948215.1. Classification (NCBI taxonomy): domain Eukaryota; kingdom Metazoa; phylum Arthropoda; class Insecta; order Hemiptera; family Fulgoridae; genus Lycorma; species Lycorma delicatula. The sequence continues at coordinate 188,857,839 of NC_134455.1, forward strand.
TCCGTAAATTTTAGTTTTATCGAATTATCTTTTATTAGATAAAATGTTAGGCCTTTTAATGTGAAAAAAGGCACCAGATTTCTTCAAATCAGTTGATAAACAGCTAGGATAGGGCTGAAATTGTTAATGCAGACTGCAAAACTGATGCAGTCTGATAATTTTGTGCCAGTTTTCACTCATTAATATAGAAATTATTTTGATTGAATGTATGTGTAGTAAATATATAATTAATGAAAGTATTTTTGGTGAATTTTGAAGTCACTTAAACTGAAGGGATAAAAATTTAATAAAATATTTTGAAACTTCCAAAATATTTTTTTATTAATGAGGGATTTGTTGAACACCGTTTTGATATCAAAACGGAATTCAACAAATCCTCCAAAAGCTAAGTGGATTTTTATTCCGGTTTGTAATTTATAAAGGATGAATTTTAGAAAAAAAAAACAATACAGTGAACAAAAATATAATTTGAAATGAATCCCTACGAATTTATTTAAATTTTGAAGGGTAAATGATGAAACTACCTTCTGGCAACTTCAACAAAAAATCTCAAGGGTAAAAGTTAAAATAAATTTTTAAGTAGATTTTATAGGTAGTTTGAAATTTAAAATAGAGGTTTCATTCCCATTTTTGTAGGCAACATTTTTTTATAAGGTATATTTTAGGATCCCCATGAGAAATTTCAGTGGAAAAAGAATTAAAGAAAAAATCTGGAACAATCTTCATATGAAACTTTTTATTATTAAAATAATAATTATTATATTTTCTACTACGAGAGTCAACAAAATTTGACGTTGGAGTTATTCCAAAACATGTCAACATATAATAAAAGAATGAAACTAAGAAAGGTAAACAGTACTCAACATAGAATTGATATGAAACATTTTTTTGAATTCTGACAGAGGATTCTTTTAAAGCTAATATACTGATATAACCCCCCCCCCCCAAATATGTAATTAAGTTAATAATAAAAAAAACTTTATGTAAAAAAAATGACCAAATGTTAATCCATTCACATCCAGGTCTTAGTAGAACTGAGTCATTATTTCTTTATGAGTTGAGGTCAACTATCTCATTTGTTGAAATTTTTGTTATGGTGATAAAAATGGTTTTTGATAAAATAATATTTGACCAAATTACGAAAAAAAATTTTTTTCCATCTTTTAGGCTTAAAAAATCAATCCGGATATATCCACAGATAATAACAACCTGAATTGAACATCGATTTAGTGAATATATCCTCCAGTAGTCTGAACTGAACATCTAACAGGTGGATATATCCATTAGTAGACTTATATGAGCATAATTTAATTCTTAAAATATAAAAAATCTGTATTCTTATCATAATATTTTTTAAAGGAAACTATTATTATTTTGTTAATGATTAAAAAAAATTACTGTTACACTTGTTATGGAAATATAAAAAATGTTTTCTTGTGTAGTATACACTATACAGAGAGAACACTAAGTGTAAATTTAATGAAAACACAAAAAAACCATTTAAATATGAAATTATAAAATAAAATGAATCTTGAGTTCACACAGAAAAAGTAAATTATTTACACATACTTTCTTTGTGAGGAAATCTTCAAAACATTTATCTGGGTGAAGGTATGGATTCCCTGGGCAAGTCTTGCATAAGTAGAAAATTCTGATTACTATAGGTAGGTAGTATAGATACTCTTTTCTGATTTTATGTTTGGAGCAAATATGGCATTGGTAAGAACCTTTTTCTCATTTTCCTATGAGATGTAGTTTACTGTAAAGTTGTTTGTCATGAGAAGATTCCATTGGTCTTCCCTGCTTTCTCCTGAAGACTGTGGCTGAGGTTTGTAGCTTCTATCAAACAAGATCTTCAATCAAACTTCGCCTGAAATCTTTGTGGTTTTTGTATCTAAGTAAGTTTTTTTGAGCCTTCTGTATGTTTAGTTTGAATAGGATATAAGAATTCATGACTGACACTGCTAACACCCAAAAGAACATTTTTTGATACCAATTTCTCATGTGACGCATAAACTGGTAATTTGAAATATAGTGGTTGCTGTATCTATGCCTTCCCAAATATTTTGTGCACTCAGCCATGGTGTAAAGTTTTTTGTTTTGCCAGTTGGTTTCTGTGTCTGCTTGAGACAACCATCATTTCTGCCAACTCTATGTTTAGTATAACTTTACGTTTACAGTTTAGGTAACTTTATGTTTACAGTTTCCGTTATATGTACTTTGTTCTTCCAATACGCTAATCAAAGATCTTTCTTCCTGCATCCAAGTAAATGTCCATTTTTGATGTTTTTTGTCATAGATGGTAATCCAGTTCTATAAACAATTACACTACCAGTAATATACATGCTTTTTTAGGAGTATTTGCAAGCTGTGAACTATTAAAGGACCTGTTCACAAATAAATGGTGGCCACTTGGGGGGTTGATCTCATATTTAATTAAAAAATTACAATACTTATAAACTGCCATGGTTGTTTTTAGCAACTCTTGATTAGGTTTAGTGTCTTCTTTTTTACCATAATAAGGTTGAAAATTGTAATAAAGCTGTTCATGCTAGAAGATAACACAAAAACTTTCATAAAAAATGTAATGGATTTCTTAGGATTTAAACTTTCCTTTAAACAAGTGCTTTCATCCAAGAACACAAAAGGGCTAGGGGTATAGAATATTTGACATTGTTGTCTGATATAATCAACAATAAGCAGCCATATTTTTTGCATCTCAACCTCCTTCCTCACTGCAGAAATGAAGATTCTGGAATAGTAGAAAACTGATCTCTACTAAACATGTCAATGAAAAACAGAATTCTGCTACACCATTTAAGAGAAAAATAATCTTTTACATCAGGTAAAAGATGTTGACCCATATTCAAAACTACACGTAACAGTCCTTTCAAATCACAGACTGTGATGTCCTTCCATTTACATAAAATATTCTTGGGGTAGTAATTGCTTGCCATGTCTTCCATACTTATTTGTTTCATCAACAACTATTTGTAATAAATTTGCATTAATCAATAGGGAGAAAAATATTCAACTGGTTTTGAATACTCATTGATATCTGTAGGCAAAACTGTACCCATCATTATTATGTATTGCAGTGTTACTTACAGCCCATTATTTTCATCAGTAACATCATATTACTTATCATCTGATTCTTTCCCACTGCTAGCTTCAACCTCTATGTTTTCTATGTTTTCGTTCACAGTATTGTCAATTGGTTCAATATTGTATAAATAATGTTCATTAGAAGCTACACTCATGACAACAGTATTCACATCATTATCATTTTCAGGTTCTGAATCATCTCATTGCAAATCAGGAAGATGACCCTTGGAAAAAGATTTTTTTAATTACTCAATATTACAGTCAATTTTCACAGGAGACACTGTTACATTACACAAAGAACAGTCATGTCAGCTAATAAAGTGACTGTACAGTCAACAGATGGAGAGAGCTAATTAACATGTGGGAACTACAGTAGCACCTGCTGTCATGGCTGTCAACACAAGAAAACAAAATTTCTCTTCCTACACTGTAAATTATCTCTCAAATTAAATGAATTCATTTGTTATGTTGTGTATATAAATGGGAATAAAAACATACATATGTTGGTCTTTCACAGACAAAATGCGGATATATCTGCTAAATGATCACATCAAAACAGTAGGCGGATATGTCCGCTTACTGACACTGATGATTATTCACGGTGTGGATATATCTGTTAAATGTCCGGGAAAGTTTAATAAACAATGTAAAATATTATGCGAGTCTTCAAGAAAATGCAAATTCACATGCAAGGTTATACATAAACAAGCAATTTTTCATGGTTAAAATTAAAGACATGCTAGAAATTTAAATCAATATAACAAATTTTCCTTCAATTTAAAAAATTATAAATAAAGCAATTTTATTATATTATCAGACAGAAAAGCAATAATATAACAACCCTCTGAGGTTTAAACAATTTGAGGTTCTTACTGCTTGCTTTTATCTGAAACTGCTGATGTAGTTTTCCAGCAAGTTAAGTAACACAGATTTAAAAATAATCCTACAAATTTGCAGCTGAATACAATTTTAATTCATTTTATTACATTTCTAAACCTAAGAAATACAAAAGAAACTGATTAAAATCCTTGACTAATTGATTCATATACAATTATGAAATTCATGGATATTTAGCTACATTCATCTTGGGCTTGGCCCACAGACAGGTGCTTTCCTTGTTTTTGTAATGATTATAAGTAGCTTGTTACAACCCTGGAACACCAGAACAGGATAAGCTGTTAATTAGAATGTAACAACAGCATATTGGCCAGGAAATACAAGGGCTATCCAGAAGATAACCTATTTTTAGCTGTTGTTCATAAAGGAGTTGTTAGCAAGTCATTTTGATGCAATGCTGAGCTGTGTTACATGAAGAACAGCACAAATGTTCTTTATGTGATCAGCCTACTGCTCTGTCTGAGGAAATGGTAGTAAAAATTGATCAAAATATTTGTGCTAATTGAGTTTTTACTAATACACAGCTTTCACTTCAATTTCCAAAGATCTCAAATAGCCTTTTGCAAAACGTTGCGATGAAAAAATTTGGATTACAATAAGTTTTGTGCTCAATGGATTCCAAAACCTCTTTTAGAATAATAGTTTGTTGGGACAGAAAAGGAGAAAATTTTGCTGAATCCTGTAGCATGGCATACAATAAATGCAGAAATGTATTGTGAAACCCTAAAAAAGCTACAGAGAGCAATTTAAAACAAGTGATGTGGCATGTTGACTTCTGGGATTTTCTTCAATCATGACACTGTACATCTACTGTGTGCAGATGTGCACACAGATGAGCTGTGTGCTCTATAGCTTTCAAGAACTTTTGGGAAAATTTGTATGGGAAATTTTTGATTATCTGTGTTCAGCCCAGATCTGAAACTGAGCTATTACTATTTGTTACTTCATGTGAAAAACTGACTGGCAACTAAGCATTTAAAAACGAGGGGCTCCAGGAAGGTGTCATTGAAAAACTATGTAGCAGAATTTTTTGATGAAGGGATGCAAAAACTCCTACACAGATATGAAAGTGTCTCATTTATTTGGCCACTATGTAGAGATTAGTTTAAGGATGTACTTTTAAATTATATGTAATAAACGTTTTTACCACGAGCTGTTGTTTATTTATACCAAAACGTATGTTATTTGCTGGTCAGCCCTTGTAGTATGCACAAGTTGTTAATGAAATATAATTGGTCTAACGAGTTGATAATGATGAAATATAATTAGTCTGGACAAGCATCAAACTCTTTACCTCTTGTATGACAAGGCAAGTGCTAATCTTCTACCACTCCAACGTACAATTTCTAAAATCCCAGCACTAAATTCTTGAAAAGATCTTTTTCCCAATAAATTTATAGGTACATAAAATTGAATTTAAGTACATATGTTGTCCAGAATATCATTTTTTGAAGGCAACTTGTATTTTACATAATATTTTAGGAAATTATTAAAACAATAATCATTATTTGTGCAGTTATAATTTATCATGTGTAAACAGCTGAACCAATTTATAAAAAAAACTTGCATGATTACAAAAAATTAAACTTGCATGATTTCTCAAAAATTTGCAAAAACTTTTCTATGATACACTTTTATAAATTTAAATGAGAGGCATGAGTCCTTCTTTGGCTGAAACAATCTATTTTTGTAATTTATTCACTTATAAAGATTAAAAACAGTTCAATCAAGGTTAAACAAAATAAAATATGTTATGATTTTATAGAAAAGGTATTATGGCATTTTCTCAAGCAAGCCTGGTATGAGATGCTTTTTATTATGTCATCTTCAGCCCATCTGAATGTGGGTCTTACCAGGCAGACTACTAGAGGAATGCTAGGCAATTCAGTTCAGAGATAAATGAAATAAGGCTGATTTTTTAACATATTGCACTTAATATTGTGTTGCACTTACTGTAAATGGTGTAGTTTACATTAAATGCATAATTATAAGAAACTAGACAGGTAGTTCATGATTCTAAATAGTAAGTGATAATTTAGGCTTTTTGTGAGCATAACATGATATGGGAATTCAACAAATTTTCTCAAAGTACTATAATACAGATCTCTCAAACGTATGAGGTATGATCAAAAATTATTATAACAAAAGAAGGCACATGAATTTGAGCTGTCATAATTTTCTAACTAAATTAAAAAAAAGAAAGATTAATATGTACCAAATAAAAGCCTGTTCTGTTTCACATTGTTTATTAAGAACTTGGTTTAATGTAAGGAGTCGTTTAGACTTAAAAGAAAATGCAGTTTTTACATCCTTATTTTGTTGTTATTTCTAAGCTCTTTAACTTCCACATAACATATCTGTAAAACATATATATGTTAAAAAATGAACTTTTATCTTTACAATCATAAAATTTCAGGTTGTTTTGATAATTATTTCAGCAATAGTGGGTGGGTGTTAAAAAAATCTTTATGTGAAAAAAAATTAAAATAAAAAAAATGAAATAATTTTTTAACACAAGTATGCTGTTTTAAAGCAGGCAACCAAAATTTCAATAATTATAAACTTGCAGTAGTGGTTGAACAGTAATCTGCACAGTAGAATAAATAACATCCAGAAATTCATCTAAAAACCTGTTCATAATATGGTATAGTAGCATATCTCTGAAGAAAGTGGAATCACTTCCCAGAGATAAAAATATTATTAACTGCTTTTTATGAGTAACAAACATTTTTTTAAATTGATTTTTATTACACAAAATAATTTCAATTTGTTTAAAATGAATAATCTCTACTTATTGTTAGTATAACACTATTATTATTAATAAATAGTGTATATTCAAGTATATATAAAAATATAATCTTGCATGTGCATGTATATGTTATGTATAATCATGTCAATAAAAAGGTTAAAATTACTTTATTTATATAATGTTATGCTTAACATTGAGAATTATATATGCTTAATTTAAAATTAGGTCAAAACAAAATGAATTTCAATAAACATACTATACTTAACAAGTAAAAGTTATAAAAAACCTAATTAATTTATCATTTCAAATTCTCAGCTGAATGGTTTGATTTTATTCTCACCATTCCTTTTTTCATAATAAATGTACTTTTTAATAACAGAACTAATTTTAATTTAAACATCTGATTAAAAAAATTAATGTCCGATAATAAAAAATAAACTATTGTACTAGGAAAATAAAGTCTTAATATTTCTATAAAATAAAATGTTAAGTTCCTTTTCTACTTAATGAAATGTTAAATTACTAAAAACTAACTACTGCTCTTAATGATAACTGATTATTGCCCAACATAATTGTTGATTTAATTGTAGGCTGCAATTTTCTTCTAAAGATGATCAGCATTAATACAAAAATTATAAAAATACCTTTCTGAGTTTCTCTTAAAAATAAATCTGTATTCTCTTATATAAAGGGTTTATTGGCTTATAGAAAAGCATATTTTTTTAATGCCTATTATCATTGAAGTAATTACTGAAACAATCTGAAATTTGAGTTAATATAAAAATACTCACTTTAATTATTGTTAATGGAAATGAAATTCCACAATTTTTTTGTTGTTTAAATAAATTTCTTGATAGTAAAATCTGTGTAATGTTTTCTTAACAAGAAGCTGCTGTACAACTATCTAATTTTAAGTACATGCAAATGTCTTTGAATGTTTCAGCAAACGTTTTTTTTAGAAAAGCTGATCAAAATTCATCACTTAATTTTGTATTGTAAACTTGATGAAACTGATGCATAATTTACCAAGTTTAAGAACAAAAAAACTATTGTAAATAAATGAGTCGGGAGGTGATATTTCAAGGCACTTGCCAATAGTTAATAGTAGCTCAATCTGTGCTGGACCTGCTGCCAGATATGACGCTTGGCTCTAACTTTTGCTACTAATAGAGATAATAGATCTAATAGAGATAATTACAGGTCATGTAGTCTGCAGCACATACAACAGTGTGCAAATTAATTTGAACACACAAAAAAATTTTGTTTATTTCTATATTGATGCTACACTGTTTGATCACACCATTCTTTAAGTTGTCCATGTAATGTGAGGTTATTGATCTTTGGTTATTTAGCAAATTTAATCTTATAAATATTGTTTTGTGAAAGTTTATTTTTTTGTTGTTTATTAAAATCATATTTTTATATTTTTTGTTTTGTGTGTCTTGAATATATTATATATATAATATATAATAATGGATATAATTACAATAAAGTGTTTGAAAACTGTTCCTCTTTCTGGGCATACCAGTGTGACACAGCAACAAACACAGGTTCTGAGTATGGTGTTGGACTAGGGACAGTGAATGCTATTTTAAAACAATTTACAGAAACTGATTTCTTCTCATCTAAAAGGAAAGGCAAATGTGGCGATATAAGAAAAATTATCCAACACAAGATTAGTTATTACTGATAAAAAGTAAACTTGATCCAAAATTATCTACTATGGATTTAAATTGAGAATTAGCAGCTAGTGGAACAGATTTACATGTGACTACTGTTAGACACAGACTTCTTGCAGCTGGATGGAAAGCCCATTGGCCAGCTATAAACCAGCTTTTAGCACCACCAATGTGCAAAAAGATGAGGGCCAAAGCACATGTTCAGGAGGTTCCAAATGTTAGAAAAGCATCAAAAGAAAATACATTATTGTCTAATATCTAAAAATCAGTTAAATATTGCCAGAAAAAAATGTTTTTGGGGGTTTTTCACATTTGAAAGCCTTTATTCATTACTTCCAGTAGATAGTATGTTGAAAAGTGATGAATATATAAAAATTCTGAAAGAAAGGGCTGTGACACAACTTCAAAAAATTTCCACAAGTTAACAGGGTGTTCAAACAAGATTTGTGGCCAGCTATACTGCTAAAATAGTGAAAAATTTCTTTGAAGAACGGAACTTTAAAGTGCTCCCATGGTCAGACAACTCCCCAAACTTAAAATCCAATTGAATATTTTTGGTAATAGTCAAAAAATTACTCTCGAAAATGAATTGTACCATAAAAATTGAAGCCATTATTAAAACAATAATATCAATATGATTTCATGATGAAGAAATTTAAAAAAAATGTGTAGTACACTATTGAGTCGAGTCAAATCTTGATTTGAAAAAAAAAAAATCATATTAATTACTACGTTCAGATTAATTTGTATGCTACTGTATTTTACTTATAATATACACTACCATTACTGTGGACCAGACTGTAGATTGCTGGATTCTCTTCTCAGAAAAGTACAGCATTTTTATCAATTCATTCATTCATCACATATCATACAATTTATTTGCTGATTAGAACTTCCAACTACAGTTAATTCCTAAATTATTTTTCATACAGTTTAATTTGAGCATAAACTTATAAAATTAAACTGATTTTAATATCAAGGCAGCCACCAACAAAGAAGATGTGCCTTTTGTTGCTTACTTCAGTGTTGGTTTGGACAACGTTAGATTGTTTATAATGAATTTATCAACCAATAATTTCAACATGTCAGCTACTTCCTTGTCTTATAGCTGCAAAAGAATGCTTGGTGGGATAGGCAGGCAGACATATACTTCGTTTTTAATACTGTTAGTTTTTTGGCATCTATCTTATAGTCAAATATGTATTTCTTTGCTACGTGGAAAGAGCAACCACCGTGCTCTCTTAGCTCAATGATAGCAGCAATGATCATATATTTTGTAAATAGGTGTGCTCACTTACACTAAAGTCCAAAGGCTTCAAAACAATTTATTTTTTATTATTATATATAAAAAATTACTAGTGAATTTATAAAATACAATTTAATTTTAAGTAGAATAGTAGAATAAAATAAAATAAATAAATAAGTTACCTTGTTTAGTAAATAAAATTAATGTTAAGACAGTCACTGAAGAAGAGATGAATCCAGATAAAGTTCTTAAAAATAAATCATTATTTATTTGTATAAATGTTAATAAAGCATTCACAAGAAGTCCACAACTTATACATGAAGATATCTTATATAAAGGACTGCAGTCATACTTTAAACTGCTGATAATCACAGCTATTGGAAGAAGAACATTTAACCATATTCCATGTCCCACTCCTCTTCTAAAGAAAAACAAAAAAAAAAACAGGTATACCAGGAATCAAACAGACTATTTCTTTTAAAAAAGAGATTTTTGTGTCAGAAAATAATAATACTTAAAAATAATAATAATTAACTTCAAATGTGCATAGGAATTTTGGCGATATACTCCTATGAGTCCAAAGTAAACTCGGCTCATTAGTCAAACATTAGTACGACTGAACTCATCAATCAGTAGTGTAGCACTCCTCTTTTTCTTCCCCTTATTGGTAATAATCATCATTACTGAAACAGTAACTACTGCAAAGCAATTTAAGGGAAGAAACTGTTATTCAAGTTTTGCTAAATGAAGAGGTTATTTAATCTCAATTTTATGTAAAACTAATAAATCAGTTAAAGGATGAGTGTTTATCTCATCTGTATTCATAAACATTGCAAGCCATTAAGTGAAGGTCAGATGAGAGCTAAAATAAACTATATGCTAATCAGCCAAAGTCCAGAGAAAATGAAGAAAAAAGAGAATGATTTACATTCTACCAAGTGATCATTTGAAAAATTACCACATTTATTACTCAACAGCTATCAGTCCCATATTATTTTTGTTTGCAGGCATGTATACCATTTTTGGGGAGAACCTTTTTAAAATTATTTTCAGAGATGAAATCCACCCTCTCCACTACACCTATCCCAACTAAAAATCTTAAATGGCAATGGTAACATTTAATTACACTAATTGAAGACCCAAAAAAAAATAATGAACTTTGGTGAAAAGAAATTTAAAACTCACCCACCCCTTTGTTCAGTAGATGCAAAAAAGCATTTGGGGTAGTACCTTTTTAAATTTCAGTCCAACAAAAATAACTATAAAATTACATGATATTACTTTTTAAACTATTTGAAATAATCATAATCTGTGGATTAAAATTGTGAAAATTATTTTTTAAATTACAAACAAAAATTTCACCCTTAAATGTTTTCTAAATTTTCAAGAGTAAACTTATTTTTTTTTAAATGAGATGATATAGCTTGTGACATCTAATTGGAAGGCCATTTGAATGACAAGTAATTTGGTAAAAATAAAATCTATCACGCTTGAATAATAATTTTTTTCAATTGACATTGTAGATGATCCATTTTTCATCACCACTGATAGTTTGTTTAAAAAAGAGCCGAATTCACTGCATTTCAGATGCACATCGCAAACACTGATTTGATGTGTTAAGTGTATCTATTTCAATTCATGCTGAACCAGATATTGAGCTTATTAATGAGTAGGGTATTTGACATGATTTTCAACTGTGTGTGATACATTTTCTTCTCTCTGCAATTTCTTGCATAGATATATGATGACCCGATTCAATTAAGGCTTTGATTCGGTCTTCATCAACCTCAGTAGGTCTACCAGAACATTGGTCATCTTTGAGTGAGAATCTCCAGAACAAAATTTTTTAAACCAATTCTGACACGTATGCTAACATTCTGTAAGGCAATCAATGACATAAAATTCACAAATTTCTTTGTGAGTTTCAGTAGCTTTCTTGCCTTCACAAAAATAAAAAAAAGTAAAATATTAGAAAATGTTCATTTTTGCACTCCATCTTAAAATTTACCTAACCTTAAAATTAAACTAACAGCTGCAAATAGAATTACGCAAAATTTGGTTCTAAGTATGCTAAAAATGGCAGCTATCAAATGTCAAAAGAAAAAATCATAACACAGACAAAGGTTGTTCAAAAAAAACATAAAGCTACCTTAGCTAAGTTAGAAATTAAGCAGTTTTATAACATGCTTTTTATCTACAATAGATGTACTAGTTTTTCCAATATAATATTTATGTGCTATTTGGGTCACTATGTTTATTGACATGTGCTTTGATACTATGTAGCATGAACATGTGTAGTTTTAAAACAAAATAATAATAGGCCTTCCTGAAAATGCAGTTAATTTTTAAGAATGTTTGCTACTGGATGTTAGCATTATTTATTTTTGTCACTAGATAGGGGTTTTGAAAAGTAGTTGGTGATAAAAATTGGTGCTTCATGTGTACAATCCTAGAACAGAACTTCAACAACCAACTTAACTGAGTCTGAAGAATCAGAAAAAAAACACTGAGTGAAAACAATGTTAATTACATTTTTTATGCAAAAGCTATCATTAATTATAAATTTGGTACTTACGTATTAATTCCAGCGCAGTTACAGCTTTATTTAAAAACAAAGTAGTCAATCGGATTTCGGTGGAAAATGGGCCGAAATATCGTTTAACATAGATTCAAAACAGTCTCTTTATTAATTCTAATAAATGGTTATTTATATTTATTTATTTTATAAATATAATTTAACCAAACTTAACCTACGCTTGCTAACCTTGACTAATTAAATAATAAATAATTGCAATAATTACTGAATTTATTAAATAAATACTCAAAAAATTACGGTGTTAATTAGTCAAGGTTAGCGAGCATAGGTTATGTTTGGTTAAATTATATTTATAAAATAAATAAATATAAATAACCATTTATTAAAATTAATAAAGAGACTGTTTATTTTCCACCGAAATGTGATTGACTACTTTGTTTTTAAATAAAGCTGTAGCTGCGGTGGCGTTAATACATAAGTACCATAAATTTTTACTGGAAAACTAGATAAACAATAGATTTTATATAAAGAACAGGTGATTTGACTAACATGAAATCATCATATTAGGACTGATATTCTGGAAACTGGATTCTGGTTTCTTCTCCATAACAATGCATAGTATATTCTTCAAACATTCTCACATTCTTGGCAAAATGAGAAATTTCTGTTTTATTCCATCCACCTTATATGTAAGATTTAATTTTGGCTGCAATTTTTTTAATTTCTAAAACAAAATGGTGCTAAAAGGGATGAGATTCGAGCATATACCATAGATCTGGTAGAATGTAATAAGTAAAGTGAAGGCAATTCCAATATAATAATTTTCTAAAATATTTGATTTGTCATATGAGCAACATAAACAACATACAAATGCACTGGAAAACTATATAGAATTAAAGTGGAAAAATATATTACTGAGCCAATTAGTTTGGAGGATGACACATGCAAAATAATCTTAGTATATATTGATATGATCATCGTGTTAATCATCAATAAACAAGAAAAACGTCCCTCTACCACAGTTGTTAAAAAAATGATCAATTTTTTTACTTTTTCTTGACTTATAAATACTATTTAAATGAAAAATAAAAAAAGTTACATATTCCCATAATTGGTTAATTTGTTTCAAGGTTAAGGTACAGTTAAGTAAATAACAATTCCATGTAACTTTGTATGATATGAACATCCTACTAAACATAACCTAATGTTTGCTTTGCTCTCTAACCTCATCTAATTAACCTTAAATACTAAACTGGTCAATTTAAAATGTAAACACATGAAAATATTGATACAAATTCAAAACGTTACCCTTACTGCTAAGCGTGGGAATGGGTAAATTTTTGATTTTTCATTTTAAAATCTTTTTAAATCAAAAGCTATAATAAAGCGACACATTTTTTTTAATATTTACAATCAGCATCGTAAACACAACAACATATGCCAAGATTATTTACTTTTAAATGTGCATTACCTCTAAATAATTACAATTTTTGATTTATTATGTACGTTTTGTAAAATCTCAATCTGAGAACCTAACTGCACAACTGTGAGTGTGGCAACAAACTACAGGAATGCAAGACATTATCTTGTTCTTCTTTTATTGGGTAATGTAATATGATTAACATAACAGAAAAAGTATATTTTTGTCTTAGTATTTGTTGGGAAGTATACATATATATATATATATATTTAAAGTAAAACAAAATTATTTCATCCAGGAGGCTGAAAATGGGTAAACCTGGTGGTAGGCATCACGAAGTGTAATTTAAATTAATTTATGTGAAATAGTTTAGCTTTGATATTGATCACACTTCAGTTGCAGTATGCCTTCTATCTTTTCTATTGGAATTTTGTTCTTTAGTGTTTCTTGTAATACACCAATGGTTTCTTATACAGGTATTTTTGATATAAACCACTGTAAACTTTCAGTAATTGTGATTTACACTGGCCTCATCTCTACCTCCAATTCTAAAATTCAAAGTATATGTTAGTTTTATTTAAAATAGAATAACAAAAGTGAAATTGTCACAAAAACATTACCCTCAAGATAAGCTCTTCAGAAATTGAGTATTACTGTCAACGGTTTATAATACTAATATCATGATTTTGATTAAAGTCAACTATACTGAGACTGCACAGAAATAAGCATATTCACGTGTGTTTAAATCTGATCAATGAAATTAATGAGTGTATTTTCACAATTGGTTATTTGTGATATAGTTTTGATATTTAAAAAAAACTATACTAATTACTTTCAAAAGTAATCCCAGAATGTATAATAACAATATATGCACATAAACACACAGAGGAATATATCTATTTATTAGTATTAATCAAGCCATACTTATTTCAGTTCTCAAATATGTCAACCTAATAATATTTTATGTAAACTAATATTTTATTTTAGGCAAGTTGCTTGACTGAAGTTATACACGGAAAATTAAAATATAAAGATGTGAAGATTGAAGAAATTCTTTAGATAGGGCTTTTTCTGTTACTTTCAAACTATTTTTCAAACAGTGAAAATCCAAAACCAAAAATGAACCGAACAAAAGTATACAAAATGAACAGCTAAAACTAACAAACATTCTAAGATAACATTTTGGAAACTAATTTAAACAAATTAATTTTAAAACCACTTACCTCGTCTTAATATTGTTTTCATTTAGAAATATCTCAACTTTCTTGTTCAGTTCCACAAGCCACAATTCGGTATCCATGATAATCGGAGATCATTTACCAAATAAATATCATATTTAAATCATTGGATGAATATGATTATAACGAAATACATATGTGTTTAACCTATGACCCTGATAAACATTAGCTGGATCGGCATTTTTTGAGGTTAAACAAAATATTTTGAACACTGATCAGCTGAACGTACATATTCTATACAACTAATAAATAAAACCAACCAAAGATAATTTTAGATCAAATATGTATATATATATATATATTTATATATGTGACAAATAACCAATAAGCCGTTACGTTCATTAAGTTTAAAATATTCATTAGAGATATATCTTATCTAATTAAATCACTATTCGAGTCGGTAACATGTCTCGTCAAGAAATAGTCATCAATTTTTTAAATATACATTTTGTTTTGTAAGATTTAAATATAATATGATTTAAAAGAATATTACAAGAAATTAAAAAATTCTGTTTTTATTTGAAATAAAACTGTAAATTTTGAACGACTTCAAAATAAATGTTGGATAACATGGAATTATTTAAGTCATTCAAAATGGCTGAACGTAGTGTGGTGCGACTATTGGTATCATAATTAATTCGTAGTTCATTATTGTAGCTTTTTAATTTTTAAACTTTTGCGTGTTAAATTCAATTATTATGAAATTTATATGTGTATTACAGTTGTTATTAATGTCGTGTTGTGATAGTGTAGGAACGATATAAAGTGTATGTATATTTTTTTATGATCGTAAAAATAAGTTATGAAACTCATTACAAAGCACAGGCTCTGCCTTAGATGTAAAGCTGTGGGCCTTGAAAATTTTGATATTGCTAAACGGTGTTTGACATTTAGTTAATTTCTATTACGTTGTGATTTAATTAATTATGTGCTTTATCTAAAATAAATTTTGTGAAAGTAGTTTGTTTTTTCTTAAAAAAACATAAAGAAAATGGATGACAGAAGAGTAGCAGATTATTTTGTTGTGGCTGGGTTACCTGACGATTTACAACCCGTGGATGAATTTTGCAAAGATGGAACGTACCTGAAACCCAGTCACAATCAGGCTCCAATTACCGATATTACAGTTATTTTTCCTACGCTAGGTGAAACCGTACCTCCTGAATATGAGATGATAGAGAGTACTCCAACAGGTGAGTGCAGTTGTGTTAAAGTATTCAAACTTGTTTATATTGTTATATAACAAAATATGCTTGTAATTTACATTTTTTATATCAATTGTTACAGTAATTTTTTGATATATTTCATTTTGTTCGAGTCATAAAGTCCATTTAAAAGCACATTTTGTCAATTAATATGTGCTTAAATGTTTGTTAAGATTAATATTTAAAAAAAAATTGTTATATTTATTTTTCCTTAATTGAGTCACTTTGGTTTGTTTAGTTTTATAAAAACTGTGTTATGGATTTATGAGTTATCTATCAGCAGCATTATTAATTTTTTGTTGGTAACTAAAATTTTTACTTCAAAATCTGTTCTGATATTTAATAACTAAAATTTAGCTTCAGTTTTAAATTGACAAACCTGAAGTTGTTTAATTGTACAGTATTGACTTTTTATTTTAATATTTTTATCATTTAACTGTGTGGAATGCAGATATTCTATCTATTCCTCTTTGCTTTCACCTTAAAAATTTGATTTTATTCAAGATTTGACTTGACATACATATGTTCATATATTATTTATACGCAAATCATAAAATTTCATTTAGGCATAAAGATATATTATTAAAAGGTTACTTTAGTAGTTACAATAGATTAATATATGTATAAATAATAAACAATAGGCCTAGAAATGTATGAAAGCTGTAAATATATCAATTTTCCATAATTGATAATACAATACAGCGATTCATTATTACATATATATATATATATATAAAATGTGTTTATACATTTTTTCATTCTTTTTTTTTACATATAGTTGTTGGGTTTGCAGTAATTTAATAGATTTAATCCTAGTAAAGGTTACTTTTGTATTGATTTGAATACTAGATTGTGGATACTAGTGTTCTTTGGTGTTAGGTTTCAATTAACCACACATTTCAGGAATTATCGACATGAGACCATACAAGACTGCATTTCATTTACATTCATATATGTCATCCTCATTCATCCTCTGAAGTATTTTGGTGGTTCCAGAGGCTAAACTGAAAAAGCAAAAAAAATAGATTTAATTTTCCATTGGTTCAAAGCGATTCTGCAGTTAAAATATTTTCTATTTATGAAGTGAATCTTTTTATTGAAATGAAATTGATTCCATTTTGTTATTTATTAGGGTCTTAGAAGTATATCCATTTTAAACTCTGTTTGTTAACTGTAAACTACATTTTAAAAAAAAATAAAGAATTGAAACAAGTTATCTGAAACCAGTTATTCATTTTGAACTCCAGGTCATATTTTTATATTACATGTTATGAAATCTAAATGCAAAATACAAGTGTGGTTAGACAACGTTATAAAAGGCTTTTAAATAAATATTTTCAGTTTATTAGTCCTGTCCATTGAGGAATGACCAATACTGACCTAGTCATCTGTGTGGTATTTGTCAATTAAGTGTGTTTCTTATTATTTATGATGTTGAACATCATTGGTTTTTTTTTTTTTGTTATGGAAGGTAATGATAAATAAAAATATTATTTTACACTTATGTTTTTATTCTTTTCCACAAAAATTAATTTTTTGTACTGTTTTCTTGCCATGATAGTTTGTCTGGATATTGGTTTGAAATCTAAACTTTTTGAAATGACGCATCAAACAAATTGTATAATAAAATGTTTTTTACTTGAAAAGGTTATCAGTCTTCTTTGTTATCATCTTTTGTGATTGATGTTGCTGTTTTTACACTGCCATCAGCTGATATTATTGCTGAAGATTTTTTTTAAATTAGGGGTTGTCGAGGAGAGCATCTAGGTGTTCATGATGTCTTTGTTTAAATTCGCATCCCGTTTGACTGCTGCAGCACATTATGCAATTAGAATAATTTAGTTTATGTATTCCATGTATATGGTTTTGTAATTTTTTTTCGTGTAGGTGAAGACTACAGTGTCTATTTTTAAATATTTGAAATATTTTCTCTTATATATTTATATATGTTTGTTAATAAGAGATATTTTTTTGTGTTTTGTTTATTTTGTTTCAATGTTAACATATACAGTATGCTGTATCCGTTTGGATGCGTTAGGTATTTTGTATTGTTGAGTTCTGTGTGGTCTTCAGGTGAGTGTGTTTATTAGTCTGCCAATTAAACTTCTTAAAGCAGATTTTTTTATGTCAGGTAATTTGTGATGTTCTGAAAGTGAGTGTCTGTCTTGTGGTTTTTTTGTATACTGAAAATGTGTGATTTTGTGGATTTTTTTGTAAGCTCAAGAAAATTTGTATTTTTATTAGGTTTGTATTTGGGTGTTCAATTGTGGTGTATTTTGTTTATGTACGTTAAAAGTTACATTACTTTGTGTTGCATTGACTCAGTAAATTGATGTCATTAACATATCTGTGCCAGTATATTAGTTTGTGAGCATGGTTATTGTGTGTGTTATAGTAAGATTTTAGCTAGTATCCTGGAAGTAGAGGAAACCATAATTTTTTTTTTTTTATGTGTAAAGTAATTTTGTTGTAGTAATTAATATGTGTATAATTTCTGAGATGTGTTCTGGTAGTACTTTGTTGTATTTTTAAGAATGGAAAGTGTTTCTGTTTGTGGGATTCAGTTTCTAGGACATGTTATGCCAAATGATGCTAATGTTGAGTTTTGGGATATACTGACATTAAAAAATTTAATGTCTGTGCTTTATAATCTTGTAATGTATTTGTTACTATTTACATTTTTTGATGACATATATATATATATATATGGAAAAATTGGTGAACAAGGGCATTTTGGTAATTTATGACTGTGCTTATAGGGATGTTGGTTTTTTTTTTAATAGGCTTTAAGGATCAATACTCCAAAGTGAATTTATTTCAGGAAAAAGTTTTGTTTGTGTTAGATATGTCAATGATGTTTTAATTATGGTCTGGATTGTTATCTGGGTCATATGTAACTACTATAATTTTCTTTTTTTTTATTGATTGTAATAAAGTATCTTGTATTTTATGTAAACATAAAGATTAAATTCATAATAAACATTACATAATTAACATAAAGTATTCTAAAAATGCAAACATTTACATCTGAGGTAATGTTGATGTAAACAATTCAAAAAATATATCACAATACATAAACAAAGACAAAGTGAAAATAGTTAATAAATAAAACAATACCTGGATATACAGCCTTTAAAACAACAAACAAAACATATATTATGATATGTTTTGTTTGTTATATATATATATATATATATAGTATAATATATGTTTTTATAATGTGTATACACACAATAAACATAAGGCTTTGGAATTTATTTTTCTTGTGCTAGTGGATTATGGAATAAATACCATTTACTATTATTTTTTCTTTAACATGGGACTAGTTATGATCATTGAAATTACTATGATCCTATTTGATTTTCCCCAAGATATAATTCTATATATAAATCTCTTTATTTTGAATATAAATTTTATTTTTGTTAATATATTACAGTAACTTGTTATTAATAAACAACTGTGATCTTATATGAGGCTTATTGAATGTTAAAATTAAGGTAATTCAAAGTGTTTTGATGAAAATTTGTATAGTGTATATGTAAACAAACACAATTTATTTTACATTTATCAATTACTCTATTGTACAAAACATTACCTCTAAATAAGTATATAAAATATTACAAAATAACCATTAGTTTATAACAACCTTATCTTCAAGCAATACAGAATTATTAAATAAGTGTTTTCCATTATTTAAAATTGAATTCTTACCTAGCTATGAATTAATTCACTCATTATTTCTAACTCATTCTTAATTTTGCTGATTACTATTATGCTTATGAATCTGAACAATTATGTTTTGTTCTTGGAAAGTTACTCCATTATCAAATTCTTCTTTAGTTTGTTGATTCATAGACATTTAAAAGAAAAAGGAGACTACACCATTCTTTCACTTCTCTCTGTGTGACAGTTTGCCTTAATCTTCTGGCTTTATTGTAATTACCTGATTTTTGTAAAATTACAAATAACTCTCCTTCTTTACCTAAATTCTGTTTTTCTTAAAATATGAAACATTGGGTTCTATTCCGCACAAACACATTTTCAAGATCTGCAAATTTGATAATGTAGTGTTGTTTTTCTGTAGTTAATCTTAAAATTTTTTAGAAATCAAACTGGACTTCACCTACTTCGTCATCTACCTCTCCATCTATTAAGTAAATTATTCTGAATACATATCTGGAAGTATGATGTGTTAAAATTTATTGTGTGATAGTTGTCAGGTTATCAACTTTTGCTTTCTTTTGTATTCTAAAGGTAATACCTTTATTGAAATTGAGGATTTTTCCCCAGTCTTTTAATTTTTTGGTTGCTAAAGTTTACATATACTATTCCTTCTTACTGCTTTATTGTTGAGATTTTTTGGAATAGTTTGAAATTAAGATCATAATATTGATTCTCTAAAATCAATTTTTTTTCTATTTTAAGATTTAGTTATTCCCTCTTTTACAGTGTAATTTTTAATAATACCCATCTGTAAGTAAAATAAGGAGGAAAATAATTTAATTTTTTTGGAAGAAGCTATTTTACACTAACCTGTATTACAAACCTTCCATTCACTGTATGTATGAAGGTCATCCAGAAAGTAACTTATTTATAAAAGTTTACTATTGTAGTATTTTTATTATATTTAACTTAAAACTAAAAATTTTGTCTAGTTTTCTACAAAGTCACTATCAAGTTAAGCGATTCTTATAGTATTTCATTAGTTTTTAATTAACAGTTTGTTATAAAATTCTTATCTTCTGTGATTTGAGCCACCCTTCCCCCTTCCACACTAGATTGCAGCCTGTTGTCAAAGCAGTTACTAGATTATGAACCCAGGCTGTAAGCAGGATGATGATTATCAAACATTCTTACTTCAATTGTCTCACCAAAGAATGATTACAGAATAGTGCACGAAATGATCCAACATTTGGTTTTGTTAAAAAATATTTATTTGAATCTCAGTACAGAAAAGTAAAATAAAATAATGTGTTTAATATATACCTTGAGATTATGTTCTGCTTATCACATGCTCAATATGACCACCATCATGTCTAGTAACTTCTTCAACACGAACCCCTATGTTGTTAATAACCAATGACATATATACTCAGTTATCTCACATGCCTCAGTAATCAGCACTCGCAGTTCCATCACTGTACGAGGATGTTTAGGGAAAATCTTTTCCTTTAAAAATCTCCAAAGAAAATAATAATCACATGAATTCAAATCAGGACTGTTAAGGGGCCAGTTATGTCCTGTCACCATGCAAAATGATTAGGAAATTGGTTTAAAATCACATAAGCATTAAAAGTTTCATGTACAAAGTCTAAAACAACATTAACTGCGTGTGGTATGACTCCATCCTATATAAACCACCCGTTTTTTAATTGAAATCCTTCTGCAAGAAGCTGAGAAACGAAATTATTAGGCAGCATGTTTTGATCACAATCGCTATTCACTGTTTGTTCAAAAAAGAATGACCCCCATGACTTGAGATAGTGGACCATACCGTAATTCTTGGAGCGTGATGCACCTTTTCATAAAGTACGTGTGGATTTTCGGAAGCCCAAAAATGCACATTTTACAGAGGGTCAAAAAGAGCTTTTTGGAAAGAGTAAAGATGAAACTTCATCTTAGTGTACTCAAAATTCATTTTGTTATATAACCAAATCTTGAAGTTACGTTTACAAATTGTTTTTTCAAATGTTGGGTCCAAAATAAATAATGAAGGGCTTAGGGTAACAGGTCTGTTTTTTATCTTTTAACTCATAGGTACTAGTAGTACTTATAAAAAAAATTGCACTATTACAGTGTACTTCATTAAAAAAAAAATGGCCGCCAAATCGTAAGATTTTGAAAATGTCTCATTTTTGGGGCCCAAAAACACATTAGGGACAGGTGGCAAAATTTAAAATGTTTACAGCAGTAAGTAATTTTTATGTACTTTAAAACCATGTAAATTTTATTTGATTACTCAAAGGGGTTGACGAGTAATAAAGGCAACAAAACCACTAAAAACACTGTTCCTTGTAACTGTAAACAGCATATACAAAAATACTGATTTTATGTATTTTTTAAGATTATAAAAATTACAACTATTCTCATTAGAATGAATAAATTTATAATTAATAAATAGTCAATTACAAAATGATAGTCAATTACTAAATGATAGTCAATTACAGAATGATAAATAATAATTACAAAATTATAGACAGTTCAAATACATTAACAAGTTGTTCAATTCACTTTTACCTTATTTTACTCCTGTTAATGGAAGTTATGAATAAATCCTGCACTTTTTGATAACAAACTTCACTAAATAACTTAGTGCTCCTGCCATTTTTTTATTGAGTAGAACTGATAAGTCCCCATTTATCTTTGGTATAATGTTGTGTCCTCCTCCAGTAGTTGATAAAAAAAGCTCTGAAGGAATGAGAATCTTTAAAGTATTTTCCAATTGATCCCATGTTTGATTATCCTTCAATGATTTCTTGAATGAAGTACCAGAGCCCTGCAGGTGGAAAAAGTGTATTCCTCTTCATTTTCATGTATTTTGATTTCGATGACTTTGCCTAACCACCACTTGCCATAGTATCTGCAGCAGACATAATTTTTACATTTTGGCTTTGGTAAACCTATAAAGCAATTAAAAACACTAATGTCCTTGTGTACCAATACTAATGTAAATGTTTCTGATTCAGAGGTCACCCAGACTTTCAGAACACATTACTGACTTGGAACAAATGTGAAAGGTTCTTCTTTCTGGGACTGTTGTTATTACCTGATAATGAGAACTGAGGTATTCTTCAGTCTCATGAACATCTTTATTAGAGCAGAAAGTAAATGTTATATTTTTAATATTGTCTGCAATAATTGTACATTTCAGAAGGTGAAACAGTCTGATTGTTGACTGTCTTTTGAAGGCTTGCTTTAGTCTACTACAAGTATTACTAGTACCTAAGAGTTGAAAGGTAAAAGCAGGCCTGTTGCCCTAAGCCCTTCATTATTTATTTTGGGCCCAAAATTTGAACAAACAACAATTTGTAAACATAACTTCAGTAAACATTACAAGATTTGGTTATGTAACAAAATAAATTTTGAGTACACTAAGATGAAGTTCCATCTTTACTCTTTCCAAAAAGCCCTTTTTGACCCTCTGTATGATGTAAAATAAGAACGCTACAGCTCATGGAAAAAGTGATGAAAATGGCAGTTTTGACTAGGTGGGTCATTATCATATACCAAATATCATCACAATCAAAAATAGTAATGCAATAAAATTTTTGAAAATTTGTTGAATTAAAATGGAATACCCAAACATTGTTCAACAGTACATCTTGGTTCACAACCCATTCAGCAAATACCATTTTTTGATATTAGTTGTCAACATTAATTTAGACAAAACTGTTATTTTGTGTGGATACAAATGCAAATCACTTTTTAAAATTCGCTGCACAGATCACCTAGAAATCCCAAGTTGTGCTGCTGCGTTTCTTGATGATTTGCTCGGGGTCTTCTGTAATGCTGCTCTGACAGCTTTGACATTCTGTGAAGAGTGAACATTGGCTCATTCTTACTCTCAAATACTGAACCATCACCATTAAACTTTTCGTAAAGTCTATGTATTTCTTTAAATGAGGGCAACCACACATTTATAAAATGTGCACAAAACCTTCTTTGTATAAGCACCACATCTTTTGTTTCATTAAAAAACAACAGTCTCCATGTTCAACAGTCAATCTTCCTTTGTCAGCCATTTGGAATAATATACAAATAGAGCACTCAGAAAGAGAAGAAACTAATATTCGTGAACTCCAACATAAAACATTAATAATTATTAACCTAAACAATTATTGCCAAAACAAAAATGTTGGATCATTTTGTGCATCATCCTGTATAATTGACTAAATAAATAGACATTATTGTGCTTGGTAATGCTGTTTGTTATTTAAAGCATGTTAAACCCAAAAAAAATTGTAAAAAAAGTTCAACAGTAGGCATAATGAAAATGTTCCAAGGGTACAATTGTAGATAGTGTTAAGTCCAGCAACATCTCTGAATTCTCTAATGAGGCAACTTACATCGCCTCCATATAAGTCCAAAAATTTCAGAATAGGACTTAACACATTACACCCAGCACATTTCTTAATTTTTGGACATACACTTAATGTGTTAAGCCGTATCAGAATAGGGCTTATCACACATTTTAAGCTGCCTGTACGAATCTCAAAATACAGTACATATGCATTAAAGCGCATAAATATATTTTGTTTTGGTAGAGAAATTTGAAAAAATTGTTTAGTGAATGTAAGTCTTTAAAGGCTTTGAATGTTAATATAATTAAATCTGAGTATTTGTGAAACTAAAGATGTCATTTGGAGTGCAATGAATTATGGATTTTCTTAAGTGAGGACTGAAGCTAATGATTTTCAATCTGAATATATATAAAGACTTTTGGTAAGCTAACACAATTTGTTTTTCCTGGACAAAACACACACACGGAATGTTACTCTTCACCTTATCTCATTGAAAGAAAAAAGAAATAGGAAGCAATGATGAAAAGTAATGAGGAATCATTGATCATGTGGCCGAGTCTAACTGATGCAAGAAACTGATAAAAAAACTCTTTTATTGTAAGAAAAATTACATGAGATGATTTATAACTTTGTGTTACCTTTAAATAATTTCATCAAATTTAAAATAAGACATGAAGGAAGACACTTTCAGCTGGTGTGGGTACCAATGGCTGCAATACAGAAAAAATGAGTCAAGGGGTAGTTTATTCTAACTATTCACTTAAATTAACTTATATTGGTTATAATATCAATGTAGTTATTTATCTACATCAATTTAAAAAGGAAAGAAAAGGAAGATATTTGAAAATATCCCCTTGTAAGTTCCAAACATTTCATTAATTAAATTTTATTTGGCTATAACTCTAGAACCAATGAAAATGAAAGCACCACTTATAGTATATCGTTGAAAAGCTCTCAATGAGGGCTTATTACTGCAGTTAAGAAAACGTTTTTTGAACACTTTTGGTCCAGTCGATTGCAATCAAAAGGGGAGGTACACAACTAGATGTTACAACTGTTTTAAATCCAAAATTTCAACATTCTACAGCAAATTGTTTTTAGTTATGCAAGATACATATGCACATACGTACATACAGATGTTATGCCGAAACTAGTCAAAATTCATTCAGGGATGGTCAAAATGGACATTTCCATTGAAATCTGAAAACCAAAATTTTTCACCATCATAATACTTCCCTAACTTTGTACAACGAAGTAAAAATAGAGACAACAGCAGGAAGTAACTTATATGTTATGAAATAAAATGTCTAATAAGACTTCCCTCAAACGAACATTGTTATTATTATTATAATTACTGTTCTTACAATTATTAATTCATTTCTAACAAAATTTTTATCTTTATCTTAACTCGAATTATTACATATTACATGTTTGTGTAGTATATATATATACATTGTTTGATTTAATACAGTTGCTATTTATGTTTTTTGTGCTATTATAGTATATCTGAATATATATCTAAAAATTATAATATTTAATATATGTCATTTTAATATGATTACTTGAAAAATGTCATAATTGTATATTGGGTTACATAAATCTTCAAGGGATTATTTTTATGTTTTAAAGTTCACATTGGTCACATGATCATTATTTGTGGCCGATCAATTTCATATGGTTAAATTTCATTTAACCATAAATGAAATTTATGGTTATGTTGGTGACAGTATATAGCCAATATTTTTGTAATGCTTAAGAAAGATTAACTTACCGCCACACATTGCCTTGTGTTGTGAAAGAAGTTTAGAAACTTGTTGGATACAAAATGTGCTGTAGTATAACTATGATCCTTTGAGGGATTAGCAAAATATCTAAGGAAACTGTAAAGAATGCTCTGAAATTGTAAATTTTCCGTTATATTAAACCTTGTGAATTTTTTCGCTACTATCTGATTTTAGTTAATTCTATGATTTTAATTGTAGTTTTTTTTTCAGTTTAGGATTTTAGCCTGTTATATTACTGCATTCATTTTTTTCAGTTAATGAATTAGAATTAATTTCTTGTTTATTTGCAATATATATTCTTCTTTAATTTTCCTTCCTGCCTTTGTAATTCAAAGAAGGAACTAATATCTTCATAGTTACTTCATTTGTGAGGTAGATGCTTACATCTAGCTTTGTTTGTTTTTTGTTCATTTCTGTAGACCCTCTTTTCAACCCCTACTATTGTTTGTTTTTCATTTTTTCTTGTTTGCCATTGCTTTGAAATTGTTTATTTCCTGTTAAATGAAATATTTCTTTCATTAATATATGCTGTGATAGTCTTTTTTGCTGCGGGATATGATATATAACATGCCAGGTTGTTCATCTATTACACTTTGAAAAAACAATTTGATCAGACAAGAGTACAGCAGTCTGAATTATACAATCAAATTGTGAAATGTATGTATGATATTATATTTTGGACTGATTACTTGTACCATATAAAATTGGTAACAGATAATATTCAACAACAGGAAACCTATAATTATTTAGTTAAAAAATTGTTTTAGAAATAAATAATTATTTAAAAATATATTTCTAAATTATTCATATGCAGTAATTTTTCTTCATAAAATACTGGTTTATATTATTTAATAGAATTTTCATAGAAAAATTATGTTTTAACCTCTTGACGTAAGTCTATTCCTGTTGTTTTAATTATAATATTTTTGTCCTGAAATTTGGACATACATAGTGGGACGTGTAATATTAGGAGTTATTTCTCTGTTTTGTTTCTTTTGCAGATTTTTATAGAATATTTCATCCCTCTTTCCAAATTAGTAGTGTACTTGAATGTGGCATCTTAGTTGTGGTTTGTAACTACAATATGCTGATTTCTTTATTCTAAAATATTATTTATTTTATACTAAACCTGTAAATGAAAAGATAAAGATGCTACGATTTGCTGATGATATAGTAATTCTAGCCGAGAGTAAAAAGGATTTAGAAGAAACAATGAACGGCATAGATGAAGTCCTACGCAAGAACTATCGCATGAAAATAAACAAGAACAAAACAAACTACAATGAAATGTAGTAGAAATAACAAAGATGGACCACTGAATGTGAAAATAGGAGGAGAAAAGATTATGGAGGTAGAAGAATTTTGTTATTTGGGAAGTAGAATTACTAAAGATGGACGAAGCAGAAGCGATATAAAATGCCGAATAGCACAAGCGAAACGAGCCTTCAGTAAGAAATATAATTTGTTTACATCAAAAATTAATTTAAATGTCAGGAAAAGATTTTTGAAAGTATATGTTTGGAGTGTCCCTTTATATGGAAGTGAAACTTGGACAGTCGGAGTATCTGAGAAGAAAAGATTAGAAGCTTTTGAAATGTGGTGCTATAGGAGAATGTTAAAAATGAGATGGGTGGATAAAGTGACAAATGAAGAGGTATTGCGGCAAATAGATGAAGAAAGAAGCATTTGGAAAAATATAGTTAAAAGAAGAGACAGACTTATAGGCCACATACTAAGGCATCCTGGAATAGTTGCTTTAATATTGGAAGGACAGGTAGAAGGAAAAAAATTGTGTAGGCAGGCCACGTTTGGAATATGTAAAACAAATTGTTAGGGATATAGGATGTAGAGGGTATACTGAAATGAAACTGCTAGCACTAGATAGGGAATCTTGGAGAGCTGCATCAAACCAGTCAAATGACTGAAGACAAAAAAAAACCTGTAAAATTATTTTCAATTAATTATTTTACCTGTTATTTAAATTTATATATCTTTTAATTTAAAAATAACTAAATGTTTATTTTCACTATTTGAGATATACATTCAAATTAAGATTTAGTTATAAGTACGGTTTTTGTGTTTTTTATTTGTATTCTAAAATAAAATTTTTATTTTATATGAAAAAAATAAATATAGAGTAAAATAAAACTGAAATAAAATGTGTGATTTTTCTGGGTAGTACATGTTTATAAAATGTGTTGTGTAAATTTATTAAAGTAGAACAAAAATCAGGTTATTTTTAACCGTATAAAGAACAACTTTCACATAGAAGTTAACTTTTTTAAACTACTTTTTGTAATCAGTATGTGTGAAAACATGAATTTAAATTAGGACTTCATTGTCATTATTTAAAAGTTCTTATATTTATTTTGCAAATTTTTAGATAAAACGCTTGTTTGAACAAAACTGTTGTTTTATAATATTATCAGCTCCCCATTGCAGCTTCGCTTGCACTATATGGTTACTAGCGTTTCACACAGCAGTCAATTCTTTTATTTATGCTCTTTAGTCAAGCCACCGGAGATAGGTGCAGCTAGTCACACATAGTTACAGTGGCAGTAGTTGTGTTGGTTGAGCCACAGTGCTGTATACCTTTGCACCTTTTAAAAATCAGAATTATAAACCTCCTAAAATGGTTTTTAAATATTTATCTAAAGAGTATTTGCAAGCCCTGATCTACTGATCTACATAGTTTACTGTGGTCGGGATTGGGAAAATTTACATTGTTCAAAATTTGTTTGCCTTTCTTCATCCCCTTTCAAGCTCAAATTTCAAAAATCTAGAAAGTGGTTTATTGACATGAAGATTACACTTGATAAAAATCAGGTAGATTTCTTCATTTGTTACCAAATTAAAAAATTACAGGGTGTAAAAAAAAATAAAAAATTCATTTTAACACTTAATCTCTGAATTTCAAAAAATGTAGAAATCAATTTTTCGATATTTATATTAAGATTACACACACCAAAAATTAAGCTGATATCTATGTCTGTTACAAAAAAGAAATAAAAAACAAAAAAAATTTCATTGTTTCTCCATTTTAACCCATTAAACTCAGAATTTTAAAATGGATTTTCTTAGAATGCATTTACACTGTATGGAGAAAGTGTAAAAATTTCATATATTTATCTTCAGTAGTTTTTGCTGGGTGTTGATCACTCATGACAGTTGTTGTTTTATATGTATATATATATATATATCCCTCATCCCGGCTTTTGTTTTATATGTATATATATATATATCCCTCATCCCGGCTTTGCCTGAGATCATGTAGCCAGCCCATTTTCTAACTGTATTAAATTGGTAGAACGGGTATTGGAAGAAACCAATGGTTGGAACGGAATTGGTAGAAAGGTATATAATATTTTTTGTGACGTTTTGATTTTCTGGTAGCAGAATGTATTGACTTTCTGCATTACCAGTTCTGAAAGTCCAACATATAGTTGTCCTTGGGAAAAACAGTCTTGATTGTAAATCAATACAAGTATGTTTGAATGTCTGGCCTTGCGCTTTATTGATTGTTATAGCAAAATAAAGTTTTATAGGGAATTGCAGCCTCTTTAATTGAAATGGTAAGTCTGTTAGGATCATTGGAAGAAATATTTTGATGAGTTATGATAGAGCGTTCGCAAAGCTACTCATACGGTTTTTGTAAAAGCTTACTAATTTCTGTATAAATATTGGAAATGAGATCATCCATTGTATGGACAATGATACTAATGTTTTCATCGTTAGAAGTGTAACCACATTTTGAGGAAGAGTCTCATTTCCAATGTTTAATAATTGTAAGGAAAAGTTAGCATCACCACCCCCAAGATGAACTTTCATATTAGTTCTTAAGTTAATAGTGAGGACAAATTTCTATAAGGGTGATTATTTAAGGCATGCCTGAGCAACATCAGCCCTAGTTCCTCTCGCAATGACAGGCAATGTTTGCCGACAGTCTCCAGCAAACACAAAAGTTATACCACTGATTAATTTACTGCATGATTTAATATCTCGATGGGTTCGATCAATGGTTTCAATATGAGCTTGAAGACTCATTATGCATTCATCCCACACTATAAGTTTAGCATTCTTAAAAGAGGCATTAAAGGAGTAAGTCAGGAAGACTTAAACGGCTATATCAACATCACTCAGTTTTCTGATACTTAGCAGCTGGACGATTAAGATTAAATCTGTTTTATTTTCTGAGAAAATGTAGCACTCTGCATTTTCATGTAGCAAAGATGGAGGCATCTTCGTTGGTAAAATTTTCTGGAGGTAAACTAGTCCCCCATTCAGATCTCTGGGTGGGGACTGCTAAAAAAGTGGTCACCAGAAAATTAAAAAAAATAACATTCTATGAATCAGAGTGAACATGTTGAACGACATCCTGTTGTTCAACATATTAAGGAGGCGAACTGTTAATCATGCCTTCTCTCCAGACAGTGTCATAAGTGGCCGATAAATCAACGAATGCAGCAAAGGTTTTAAGATTTCTTTGGAACCCTGCTTCAGTGTACATTGTGAACAAGAGAACTTGGTCGGTGCAACTTCATTTTGGCCTAAAGCTTGCTTGTTCAATTAGTGTAACATCATATATATCCTTTGACAGATTCTGTTGTAGATAAGCCTTTCTAGTAATTTATATGACACTGATAGCAATGCTATAGGTCTGTAGCTCTTAGGTAAATTTGCTGGTTTCCCTGTTTTTAAAATGGCTAGCTACTACCTTCGATTGCTTGAACTCTCTGGTCATGCTACCGGTCTGCATTATGTCAGTGAAGAATCTGGCCAGCCAATGTTTTGCGTATTTTCCGCAGTTTAATAAAAATTCCGTTTTGATACCATCGAACCATCAAATAGAAAAATATATTATTTATTTTATAATATTACACATTTTCATCATATATTAATATTGTATTACAACCCATGTATTGTGCCTTTTTCTACATGTACTCAAATATTCTGCGTTTATATACAAATTACAGTTCTCTGATACATCAGTTTAGAAGTTTTTTCTGTACAGCGACGTGAACAATGATAAGTTCAATAAGTGTCTGCTTCTCTTATTCAGAAGATAGAATTAGTATATTTACTTCTTTTGATTGAGTTGCTTTCTTTATTGTCCAAAAACAAAAGGTGAAGCAGGTGTAATAATTAATATCTACAAGCTCAGCTTAGCTATTTAAAGTAGACTAGGATGTGTAATACATATTAATATAGCTCAAAATAATAACTGTATGAAATTCTGAAAGTGAAAATACAATAAAAAAAAAGAAAAAAGTAAATTAATAAAATAGCTGACCATTTCATAAAATAAAAAAAATCACTCATGCAAACAAAAGGAAGAATAATTCAAAAAGAGTTTAAAATTTATTAAAAAATCTAAAGTGATAAGTTTTTTTATTTATATGTTTATTTTTTGAAGGATCAAAAAGGAAATGTGAAAAAATCGTTGACAGAAAACTGGAATCCACATGAAAATAATGTGATAATTGTGTGGCCATGTATTATTTATATAGTTTTTTAATTAGGGATTTGTTGTTAAAGTATGATTCCCATTTTAAGGTTTATAATTCAATTATTCTGTTAGTCAAGGAGATTGTATATGAGTCACACTAGAGATAATGGTTACTAGACAAAGTCTTGATACTTTTAATTATTGTTCAAAGAACCAGCTTATTGAAATATTATTCTGTAATCACATGACAAGTTATAAGTATATTATGTAAATTATTTTTTCTTTTAAATTCATATTACCAAGGTTAATTCTGCATGCATATCTAAAGTGCGTCTGTACAGTTCATAAAATTCTATTTTTAAAACACCTCTATTTGGATCTTGTAGCTGAGGGAAGCCATATTAGTTCGAATATTTAGAAACATACTGCATAAGCTATGTTTTTCAGAAAAGAAAAGTGTCCATTTATGTTGGAAAATTTGAAAGTAAAAGTTAGTTTGTAGATATTTTTGTTTCGATTAGACGAAGTGGTCAGTTTGTTGTGTTTTATTCATTAAGTGTAGGTAAAAAGTTTAGATTTTATTTGTTTCTTTGTTACATTGGGTAAATGGTTGTTTACCTGCCTTTGTAAAAAAAATTTTACTTTCAAAATTGAAGTTGAAATAATTTATGATTTCTGGGAACAAACTTTTAAACACGACTAAAATCAAAATAACAGTCGCAGACCACATTCTTCTAAATGGGTTTTTTAAAACAGTTTTTATGAGTATAGTTTGTGCAACCGCATTGATAAGGAGTTTAATAAAAGTTGTAAAAATAAGTTCTGGTTGCAAATTTCAAGTTTTCATTTTTCAAAGTTTTACATCTTATTTTATATTCATGGTAATTAAACATTGACTTGATTTTTGCCCATTGAGTATTTGTAATTTGGATAGCGAATCCTGTACGTAGTTTGCAAATTTAATAAAATATAATGTATAAAATACAGTAAAACATTGTAGGTGATAGATATAGCCTACACTTTGATTTACAGGCTTCAGTCTGTAAATTAGGTTGAATGCCATTTTAAGTTGTTCTGGTTGTTGAACAGATTATTCTTTTACCTGTTGTGCTTGATAATATATTTTATTTTCAGCTGATATTATACCAAATAAGTGAATATTAATCTAATAAATTTATTTTGTTCTGTCTTAGGTTTCTTAGCCGACTTAAACCATGGTAGTTTACGTAGTCCAGAGGTTTATCTTTGTTATAGAAGAGGACGTGATAAACCTCCACTTGTTGATATTGGGTAATTGCATGCTTATGATGTTATTTAAAACTTTAATCTTATTCATTTTTTCAAATCATTTTACTTTTTTTCTTAACATCTGTTGTTTTCTTCTGTTTTTTATTTTTCCTGCTTTGTCTTTTACATGATAATTGTTGTATACTTTGATTAATATTAATAAAACATGTATTGCATTATGTTGAATTGAAGAATGTGGGCCACATCATAAGACTTTATTATATATATATTGTTAATTCACAGTTATGAGTAACACTATAGGGGCTGAGATGTAGGTTTAGTTGAAGGTCTTTTGTAAATGTTTTTATGTTGATGTGAACTAGTTTTATTCAGTAGTAATAATTGTTGTCTTCTTTAGCTAATCAAATAAAAAATGTAATTCTAATTATTAAAAAAACATTGGATTCCTACTGATAATTCAATCCCTTTAATCCAGTGTTCTTAGTAATCTGGACTAGAAATGGACAGTTTTATAGTTTTTTACAAAAGTGTTTACATTTTTATTTTCAATATATTTGTAAAATAAATTCTTTCACAAAAATTAACTGAAAGGAAGGATGAAAGGTGCATTATTTGTAGTCATGGTTTGTTATAAAAATTTATTACAGCAACCTCTTTCTGTAATGAGTTTAACTGTGCTGCAATATTTCTTGAAATGTAAACTTATGCGAGCATTTGCTGAGAACCATTTTTCAAATAGATATTGAACACTAATCACTACTTATTTAAAAATACTCATTCACGTACAGTATTTAGAAGAAAACATTAAATTTAATTTTATCTAAAATTTATAACATTTTTTATTCACAGACCGTAATTTGTTTAAAAAACAAACTAAAGCCTGTCCTTAATTAATTCATTTGTCTTGAATTATTTATAGTATGTTTAAGAAATTGTTATTGTTTTGAACAAACTGAAGTATTTTGTAATTTTTTTATTACTAATGTTTTGATAGTTAGTAATCTTTTTTTAGTAAGATTTTCTACATTTCTACATGCTATTACAATACTACGGCATACCATATAGTTAAATACCATAGCAATACCATGGCATGTATACTATATCAAAGCAAGCCAAACAGCATCCAATGCTTGTTTAAAAGCTGATAACAGAATTTTTGGCTTAATTTTCTTTGTCTTCTTCATTTTTTTATCATGGGTGAGGGAGCTTTCGTTTTTATGTAACTTTGGCTGCTGTTGTTTCCTTGTCGTCAGCCTTTAGATATTTGTTAGTGTCAGACAAATGAACTTGAAGATATTATGGTATATCAAATTATTCAATCTATTCACCAAGCAGCAGATTTCACTTTCAATCATTTTATTCAGAGACTGTATTCTGAATACAGTTTCTGAATAATATGAAAATAAAGTCCACCAGCATTCATTCAGTATGCTGTTGGACCACCAGCATACTGAATGAATGTTTTATTGTTACATCTCTAACCAGATCCAACCTTTTTGAAGAATGTAGATGGCATGATACAGTTAAATCTTACAGGGTGAATCAAATTTAAATGGTAATTTTGCTGTTCTATGCAGTAAGCCGTTCTGAGCTGCAGATGATGAAGTGAGGGGTTAATGGTTCAGTGTGTTAGAGAGGGGAACCAGCTTGGTTAGCTCCTTCGTTATGTTCGGTTGTCAGTACAGCCATGAGTGAACAAGAGGTTCCCCATTGTCTGTTGCACAATGTGTAATCACAAAGTTAATGAAGGCGTTAAATCCGCGGACATTTTAACTTGTTTAAAGTTACAGTTTAGGGATGCTACGCTGTTCTAGAACTGAGTGTATATGTGAGCCAGACAATTAAAGGCGGGCGAGAAAGTGTAGAAAATTAAAGTCATGATCGACGCAAGGACGAGTTTCACAGCAGATGACATCTGTGCTGTTTGAGAGCTTGTTGAAGGTGATCGCCGATTCACTATTGAAGAAATCACGTCAAGTGGGTATCAATCCATTATCACTGATCATCTTAGCTTTAGGAAAATTAGAGCTCAATGGATTCTGAGGTTGTTGACCAAAAATAAAAAACAGGTAAGGTTGGAGATCTGTGAGAGACTTCTGAGTTGATTTCGGCAAGAAGGGGATGATTTTTTGAGGCACATCACACATGTGATGAGACATGAGTCCGTCATTACACTGGAGTCAAAAATGCCGAGTAAGGAGTGGTGAAGGAAGGATGAGGGCTGCCCAGTGAAGGCCAAAATCCATCTGTCAGCTGGAAAAGTCTTGCAATGATTTTTTTTTGACTCCAGGGGAGTTTTACTCATTGATTTTCTCCACAATCAACAAATGGTGAATGTGGCTTATTACTCCCAGCTGCCGAAACAAAAGATGGGATATGCACATCAGAGGTGTCATCATTCTCCATGACAACGCCAGGCCGCACACTGTGATTTTGACAAAGGATAAATTTGAAAAAGTGCACTGGGGAACCCTTGACCACCCTTCCTACAGTCCAGATTTGGCCCCCTGTTACTATTTTTTATTTGCACCCTTGAAAGAATTGCTTGGAGGGAGCTGATTAGAAAACAGTGACGTCGAGGAGCATGTGTGCAATTGGTTGACAATTTGTCCTGAAATGTTTTATGAACAAGGAATATTCAAGCTTCCAAATCATTGGTAAAAGTGTGTAGATCGCCAGTAGACTATATAGAGAAATGATGAAGGTATGAATTGTATATTATTAATTAATAAATTTATTAAAAAAAAAATGACTGTTTATATTTGATTCACTCTCATATTTCATAATTTTCTCTTTCTTCAGTGAGATGATGTAGCAGTTTTCTGTAAAGCATTTTAGGTATTTGACAACTATGGTTCATTGGTTGCAGATAGTCTTGTAGTCTTGGCAGGTAAAAAGGAATATTAATTTTGAGAGTCTTTGGATGTCGAGGTGCTCCACAGTTACACACTGTAAAAGAACTTCTTTTTTTTTAATTCACAGTCCCACTTTCATATCTCTCTTGAAAATTGGAGTCAACATCCATGAAGGTTTGTTGCTTTGAGACATGACTGGTAACTGCTTAACGTTTTTAAAATATTTAGGTGTTTTATATTTACCTTTTCTTTCGTTTTTCTGTTTAGCCTCTGGGAATTACCGTTCAGATATTACTTCAGAGGATGATATGTATGAGTGTAAATGAAGTGTAATCTTGTACAGTCTCAGTTTGGTCATTCCTGAGATGTGTGGTTAATTGAAACCCAACCACCAAGAACACTGGTATCCATGATCTAGTATTCAAATCTGTATAATTGCCTTTACTAGTACTTGAACACTGGAATTCTTGACTTCCAAATCAGCTGATTTGGGAAGATGTGTTCACCACTAGACCAACCTGCTGGGTTGTTTTATATTTACCTATCACTAGTAACTATTACTTAACTATCACTAATAACTCCCTAGTGATGGAGTTATTTCCCAGCTCCTATCATATTGGTAGAAACTAGAAAAGTTACTTTTTGACATTTTCCACCAGCACACTTTACATCTTTTAACTTTAGTGTCTTTTCTGGCAGCGTTTTAAAAAAAGTTCCATTTCATCAGCATTAAAAAGTTTTCTTCCTTATAGTTCTTATATATTTTAGGTCACTTATTTTCAAGCCACATGCTAGTTACATAGTGTTTTCATCTTTTGCTTCATCATATTTTTATCAAAAGTGATGTGACATTGTTTAAATTTGTTCACCCATAAACTTGGTTATTTCCCACTTCTAATGTCTGTGTAATTAAAATCTTTTCTTTTGTAGAAAAAAATTTACATTTACTAGCGAAAATTTAAAAAAAGAAAAATTAAGACAATTGGAGAAATAATGTACATGTCCTGTAAATACCAAAAAATACTATACTGAAGTATTATACAAAAATACAGGCACTGCATTATGGAGTCACAGGTTGAGTAATAAAAATAACTTACAGTGAAAGTCAGATTGGTACGGGGTAGTAGCCCACTACTGCATAATGTACAATACTTACTTCCCTTCTCACACAAGACACTGACGAAATATAAATTCACCAGTACATTATTTTGGTCATAGATTACCGCTGAAGTTGTTAGGTATTACAAAATACCAAAAATTTCAATGCTATAACTTTATGGGATATTACATTACCTAATTTGGTCTAACATTTATAGCCTGTATGAAGCAGAGAGAGGGGTTTTTGTGGTATTGAGTTGTTGGCCTGCCCCTTTTATGTAGCAAGTAAAGAGAATTTTATAAAATTCTTAAAAGAAGAAATTAGCAGTTTCAAACAAGTTTTTATACAGAGATCAACAAATGCTGTAGTCATTAACCCTAAAAAAATGTCAAGTCCATTGATTTCAAAGTAGTTATGGATACTTATTTTTTTGGCCTGAAATTTCTTCTTTTTTTTATTTAATAGGCTTAAAATATGTTGATTGGTAGAGGAATTGTAATTGTTAAGAGATCTGCCAGTTATTTTGTTAACAAAGAAATTTTCATTTTGAAGAAATGTGTTTAGAGAAAGTATACTGCATATATTGCATAATTTAAAAAAAAAAAATTTTTCTATATTTTGTATTTTACAAATAATGTTTCAACATTAAATGAAAAATATTTACCAATGGGTAAATTATAAACTATAGTCTGCTCTGTCAAAGATAACACTATTATTTAAACTGTTATCTATTTCCTTAGTTTAATTATTACTGGTGTGGAAAGGGAAAAAGTCATGATTCATAAGCAGAAATGATTATTTTGTTGAAATATTCACTAAATATCTAGTAAACGAAAAAAATTTCTGTATAAAATATAAATTTTGTTTATATATTTTATCAAAGCATTCTAAAACTTTCACTTGATAGAACAATTTTTTAATCATCTAATGGTTTTATAAACATAGATACATTTTGTGCTTTAATTAATGTTTCACAGAGAGACATTGTTTTAAAAATCTCTACAATGACAAGAATTAAATTGTGAAACGTTAAAAATAAATTAAAATCTTGAAATTCGTAATGAAGTTGTGAATCAACTAAAAATTATTAAGTTTAAAAAACAAATCAATTTGTTTTAACAAACTATTCCTACTAATTTTTTTGAACATTTGATGATTTTTAATATTTTCAAAAACTTAGAATAGTAAACTATTCATTTCTGTTACTGTGTCAGAAGGAATAAAAGGAAATTTATGCATAATGCAAATACTACCAACATTTTTTTATCGCCATTTAATTCATTTTTATATGGACTATTATTAATATACTTAGAATAGGTGACTTTCTGCATATTTATTCAGACGATCGAAAACATGAAAACAATAACATTTTCAATAATAGTTGAAAAAAATTAACAAATACTATAAAATTGTTAATTATTTTCATAAATATATGTGTAAACTTTATTTACTGACATTTATAAGTAAAAAATTAGTTAATTTTATTAACCTGTTAATTGCTGAATGTACAAATAGTAAGCCAGTAAGTTTTCCCCGCAGATTAATCTTTAAAATTTATTTAAAGACACTATTCCCTCATATTTAATAATTATTTCATTATGAACTGTGAATTATTGTTGAAAGTAATATCATTTATTACTATTTTATAAAAATGTTGTTTTAAAATTATTTCCTATGTAAATATTTTATTGCAATAATAATTTAAAGTAAAATGTTTACTTGGTACAAAAATATAATCATTTTAACAATGTGTAAATATGATTTGAATTGTGATCATTTCTATTTTTTGCATACATATGACTGCATATTCTATACATAATCTAGTTTATATTGTGTTAAAAGATTTGTAAATCTGATTAAATTTTTCCACATATAATTTGTTGTAGTTTAAAATTTTCTTGAAGATGACAATAGCATTAGATCAAAAATAAAGCAAATCATATGGGGCAATCATGGGTGTAGTATCTGGCAGGTGGAACGGAAACCTTACATGTATTGTAGTAGGTTGTGAATATGATATGATATATAATGAAAAGAGTGTGTATGAACAGATAAATTATTGCATATAATTTACCATCTTTTTCTTATACGTCAATTACTTTCATCCAATATTTATTTGTCATCCATATAGAATATGTGAAATAATTATACAGCAGTTAATTTATTTGCTAAGAAAAACAAGCTAATATATTTTTATTTATAATTTATAAACTAACTGCTGACGAATATAATTTACAGAAGTCATTGTGAAGAAAGATATTTCCATATAATTTATATGATGCTTGCTCTCAGAGTGGAAATATTTTTTATTTGAAATGCACCAGATATAAATTCTTGAATCCTTAAGGATATTATTAGCCCAAAACAATTTTTATATATAGGTTACAAAACCAGAATTTTATTATCTCATGTTAAAGTTTTAATTTTTAAATAAATCATGAATGAAACTTTAGAAGAATTATTAATTAATGAAATTTTAGAATAAAATGTTTTTGTCTTTAATCAGTTATTTCATACATGTTTTAAGATTGACATTTGGAATAGAAAGTTAAAAAAAATATCTGCCTTTTTTTCCTTTTCCCACGGGTAATAATGATCTTGAGAATTATAAAAATAAGTATTGTAGTTTAGTATGTTTAGAAATAATTTGTAGAATATAAAACTTTGAATAAGTAACATTAAAAAAAATACAATAGTTAAAACCAGGCATTCTATTTCTGGTACCAACTAAACTTTTATTATTTTAGTGAAATGTGATGATTTATTTGTTTTTACTTTACCAAATCAGCATAATTTGTTAATTTTAGTAATTAAACTATTGCTTCCCAGCCCATCTACTTTGGTGTAATCCACTTAATGATTTTGGATAAATTTTTTCTTTGTTTTTGTGGAATGGCATTTTGGGGATTTACCCAAATTAATATATCAATTAACATTAATTTTAATGTTCTTGAACAATTTTAATAATAATTTTCAATCAGGTGAATGAGTTTATTATTCTCTGTTTGGAATTTAAAACTGAAAGGTGAGAGGGAGAGAGAGTGAGAGAGATTTTTGGAGATGAATGTAGTATAAAATCAGTTCTCTTTGTTTCAGATGTAATTAGTGCACAAAATTGTAAAATGGATTACATTTTATTCAATTTTATGCTAATACATTAAAATAAATAAAGAATATTAAAAAAATATTACCTAGTGAGTCTTAAAAATGTAATGAAATCTTAAAGAATTAAACAATTTTTTAAAATAAAACACTGATTGAAAGATTAAAAACTGACAGTTGTGTGCTGTGGTATATATTCTTAGTGACTTTTTGCTATAATCTTGTACCCAACAACATACTCAACTCACTATTCAAACCAAAGGTAATAAATGGGGATTCTATGAATCTATAATGATCTGACACTGGCTAATGCAGCTATCCTGCAGAACTGTGTGATTGGGCACAGATGAATTGAGTATTTGTAGGACTGAGTAATAAGTGTAATTTTCTGTAAACCCCAGTGAATCTAAAATTTTACTTCCATTTATTATAATAATCTGTTATACTATTTGTGCTCTCATACTATACTATATTACAAGTTTTAGAATTAAAAAGTCATGATATGAATTTTCATGGATGTATTATGTTGACCCATTTTCTTTATGAATTATTCAAGTGGTTTTGTATTGTAAAATATTTGCTGTTTCTTATTTAAAATACTACTTTA
This sequence comes from Lycorma delicatula, assembly GCF_047948215.1. Lineage (NCBI taxonomy): Eukaryota > Metazoa > Arthropoda > Insecta > Hemiptera > Fulgoridae > Lycorma > Lycorma delicatula. Next base: position 188,898,076 of record NC_134455.1, read on the forward strand.
CAGTAGGGTGTGGTCGCACTTTTATAACGTCATGCCCTACCTTTCAAATAATTAAATGATATTGCTTGCTGCTATTCTCTGTAAAAATATTACTTCATGAAAATCGTTAAAAATTGCATTACAATTTTATGCTATTAGGTGTATTCTATTTTAGAAAAGATAGATAATGCAAACATCTCACTAAAATAAAATCAATATTTTTATCTATTATCTGAAGTTACTTAGTGTTAAGAGTTGGATATTAATTATAAATTTAGTCATATGAAGCTTAATTATAATTAAACAGTAAAAGAGATATTTGTGATTGGATTTTTTTCCAGCACATGAAAATTAAATATTTCAGTTGTCTTAAATTGACTCAACAATTAGTGCATTATTTATAACATGTCTTATTTTAATGCAATGCACTTTATGAATTATTCATGAATGCATTATCCTGTAAAGGATAGGTATTATCCTTTTGTTCCTTTTTTGTTTTTGTAAATTATTAAAAATTTTGTTTTGTTTTTTATAATGGTAAAGCTACTAAAAGTAATATTTTTCCATGATTATTATTGTTTTTAATTATTTTTTTTAAAAACATCATTATGTAATTTTTGTTAATTTGTATAGACTGATTGAAGATTTCTACATGACTGCCCAAAAAGGAGTGTAATATATTTAGGGTGTTTGTTTGTATGTATGTATGTATGCATGCATGCATGCATGCATGCATGCATGCGTGTTTGTTCCACCATAGCAGCTGAATGGCTGAACTGATTTAGATTATGACCCCGTGTTGGAATCCTTACATTACTGGGAGTGTTACAGCCTATATATATATACAGTAGTGAACAAATTAATCTGAACAAAGGGAATTTTTGTTCTGTTCTAGGGAATTATCATTCTGTGTGCTTGCTGTTTGGCGTTTCAGGTTGTGTTTAGTTCATATACAAATATAATTAGTGGTTTTTGTGCTTTTATAATTCATTGTCAGTTGGTTTTTGGTGACCTTGTGAGTTTCTGTTACAAGTTTGTTGTTCATTTCTAGTTAATACAGCGGATATAACCCCATGAAATTGGTCAAAAATTGTTGCTCTGTCCCAGCACACACAAATGATTCAAAGATAAATTGCCAGCAAGTGTAGTGTGGGGTTAGGTACTGTAAATGAAGTCATGAAAAGGTTTAGGGAACAGGTTCCATCTCCAAAGAGAAAAGGAAAATGTGGACAGAAAAAGAAAACCACCCTACTCAGGATCGGTTACTAATAAGAAAAAGTAAAATTAAAACCACAATTGTCAGCTGTTGACCTTATTATAGACTTGAGAGCCAGTGGGACTAATGTTTCTGATATGACAGTTCGTAGAAGATTGTTGGCATTGGGAAGGATTGCTCAGAAACTTAAAAAGAATCAGTTACTGATGCAAAGGAACATAATGAATTGACTATTGAGATGTGGGAAAAAGTTATTTTTTCAGACAAGACTCATTTCTTTGTCCAAGGGGAGAGCGTAGTCTAAATTCGTAAGTCAGCAGATAAGAAGACTACTATGCCGGCACACGTGGAACAGGCTCCCAAACACCTAGCCAAAAATATGTTTTGGGGATGTTTTACACATGAAGGGCCAGGAGCACCATGCGTGTGAATGAGATGATGATATCGGACCAATACATTAACATATGCCAAAGAAAATTAGTCCTGCTTGTGCAGAAGAACTCAGAACTCATTTTCCATCAGGATCTTGCACCATTTCAAACATCAAAGAAAGCAAAAGAGTTCTTGAAAACCAAAAATTTTGAATGCTGTCATGGCCAGGGAACTCCCCCGACCTGAATCCCATTGAAAATTGATGGGCCATACCAAAAAGAAGACTTGGGAAAATCAGTAGCACAAAATCTGATCTTAATAGGTCAATGATAGAGGTTTCATTTAAGATGAAGAAATCAAAAATCATTGTTCTACCTTGTAGAAGCAATGCCAAAGAGGATTATTGAGATAATAAAAACAAAGAAGGACACATAAACTATTAAATGTAAGTTTGACTATTAAACATTTTTTCTTTCAAAAATAAAATTTTCTGTTAAAAATACTGTGTTCGGATCAATTTGTTCGTCATTGTAGATTCGAGGGGTATCTAAAGTAAAGACTGCTGGGGTAAATTTCTCTCCTTAAGGTTGGCAAACCTGTGTCATTCATGGCCACGCTAGTAATGTTCATACTGTATTGTTTGTTTGCTCCTGAATGATTGTTTATTCTGTAGGGCCACAAATGCCATTTGGTTCGACTAGGTTTAACGGTTGTCATAGTAATCAATGTTACTTTATGCGCAATATAATTACTTTATTATGAAAGTAGTTTTTTTTTAAATACTACCTACCTAATACATTTTTAATCCCATTTAACATATATCCCTAATACATTTTTATTCTTAATATACTGCCGAAAAAATTAGGCATCCACCCCACCACAAAACGATAGACTTGTCTATACATAATACCTTTTTAGGATAGTGGTATTCCATTTTAATTCAATAATTTTCAAAACTTTTTCTGTATTACTATTTTTGATTTTGATGATATTTTGTATATGATAAACTATCCACCTTGTATTGGTCAAAAGATATTTTTTTATATTTAACTTTTATTTTTTTATTTTTATTTTTTTGAGTAATAGATTATTTTCTAACTTGTCAACACGTAACAACAGCCATTTTCGTCACTTTTTCTATGAGCTGTAGCATTCTTATTTATTTTTTTTTTTATAGGGTCGAAAAGGCTTTTTGGAAAGAGTAAAGATGGAACATCATCTTAGTGTACAAAATACCATTCAGTTTCAATTTTGAAAATCTTGATGGTGCACAAATTTATAATTTTGTTTTTTTGTTTTTATACTGGGCTGAGGAGTGATCAGAAAAATAAAATTGTTTAACTTGTGGTAACAATGTTTTTACTTTATTTATAACTTGCTTTTAGAAGCAGAAGAACGATGTAGTATTGTGCTTCAAGTAATCACTCACTAATCACACAGTAGCTTTGGCTTTGTAATTTTGTGTCAAAGATATTTATCAAAGAGATTTCATTAACCAATTTAGTATGACAGCTAAATGGGACAAAGCAACTTTTCCCATTAATATGAAAACATTTATCTAAATATTCGGTTTTATGAAAAGTAACAAAATAAATTCTATATAATTATAAAGTATATAATAAGTACTTACTGGTGTAAACATTTCAGATTTTTGTCACCTGTCCCACATATGAATTTTGGGCCACAAAAATGAGACATTTTCAAAATCTAACGATTTGGTGGCCATTTTTTTTAATGAAGGAGACTTGGTAAAAGTCCAATTTTTTTTATAAGTACTACTAGTACCTAAGAGTTAAGGTAAAAAACAGGCTTTTTACCGTAAGCTCTTGATTATTTATTTTAGGCCCAAAATTTGAAAAAAACAATTTGAAAATGTAACTTTACTAAACATTACTAGATTTGGTAATATAACAAAATGAATTTTTTGTACACTAAGATGAAGTTCCATCCTTACTCTTTCCAAAAAGCCCTTTTTGATGACCCTCTGTATGATGTAAAATAAGAATTCTACAGCTCATGGAAAAAGTGATGAAAATGGCTGTTTTTACCTGTTGACGAGTTAGAAAATCTATTACCCAATAAAAAACTTTTTTTAAAAATATAAAAAAATATTTTTTTAAATATACGAGGTGTGACAATAAAGTAATGAGACTGATGTGAAAAAAAATGTTGCTTACCGTTTTAGTCATGTTTAGTGTTGTCTCCTTCAAAGTAGTTCCCCTCTGATTGCACACACTTATTCCAGCGCTTCTGCCATTGATGGTAACATTTCTGGAACTCATCTTCTGTAATATCCTCCAAGATCCTCGTCACAGCTTTTTGGACATCTTGTGTTGTTTGAAAATGGTGTCCCTTGACCGCCATTTTGACTCTTGGAAATAGAAAAAAGTCGCGCAGAGCGATATCTGGTGAATAAGGTGGCTGTGGTAGTACTGAAATTTGTTTTGAGGTTAAAAATTGCTGTACTGACAGAGCAGTATGGGATGGCGCATTATCGTGATGCAGAATCCAATTATCAGCAATGTTGACACGGACACAAAGAACTCGTTTACGAAGTCTTTCTAAAATTTCTTTGTAGAAATATTCGTTAACTGTTTGTCCAGGAGGCACCCACTCTTTATGAACAATTCCCTTGAAATCGAAGAAGCACACAGGCATGCATTTCACTTTTGACTTTGACATGCAAGCTTTTTTTGGTCTGGGTGATCCCTTTGAGCACCATTGCGAACTTTGGCGTTTTGTCTCTGGATTGTATTGAAAAAACCAACCTTCATCACCAGTGATAACACGGCTCAACAAATCTGGATTGATTTCCGTTTGCTCTAACAGATCGGCTGCCAAATTTTTCCGTGTTTCTCGCTGTTGTGTGAGATTTTTGGGGACCATTTTTGCACAAATCTTTCTCATACCAAGATCTTCAGTTAATATTAGACGAACCAATACTCGATTGATGTTGAGTTCTTCTGGAATCATTTTCACGGTTAATCTTCGATCAGATCATACTATTTCACGCACCCTGATCAAGTTGACATCTGTCCGTGAGGTTGATGGTCGTCCATTGCGGTCTTCATCTTCAACATTCGTTCTGCCTTCACTAAAAATTTTATGCCACCGAAAAACTTGAGCTCTTGACATAACCTCCTCTCCAAAATCCTTCTGAAGCTTACCATAAGTTATCGTCGTGTTTTCACCCAATTTAATGCAAAAATAAATGGCATACCGTGGTGCAATATTTTGCGGTTTCATTTCTGTGACGAGAGACACAAACACGTGTTCACTTATTAAAGCACAACTCACGACCGAGCAGTTGCATCAATGTGCCGCTTGGAGTAGAAGTAGCTTATAGACCAAGGTCAAAGATGGTGTGCCTACGCAAGCTGCAGGGTTGCCACATCTTGCAAAGAAAAATCAGTCTCATTACTTTATTGTCGCATCTCGTATATTAACCAAATATCGTCAAAATCAAAAATAGTGATGCACTGATTATTTGTTGATTCTAAATGGAATACCCCGATAGTAGAAATTAGTTATTTTTTCATTAAAAAAATCAAGTAAATGTTGTATCTTATGTGTACAATTACTTGCTGCTTGTTCATTACTACAAAAATTAAGAGCTCTCATAATTACCATAAATCTATTCTTCCCGTGGAATTACTGAAAGCCGTTATATTAAACGACAGGTACACCAATAATCTTTTATTCTGTTCAATTTTATGTTCCCCATGTGTAAAAGAAGACCCCGAGACATGCGAAATTTGTCTTTTGTTACAGTTGATAAATGAGATTTAGGGTGAATGAATTTTGTTCTTAGACTTCTGCATATTTATTGGTTTCATTAGCAGTAAAGTTAAAAAATTTATCATCAACTAGTAGTTGAAAATTGTTGATTGGCTTACAATCAGTTGGAACAGGAATACAAAGACCAGGATTTTCAACAAAACTTAATTTTAAACAAAATTTTAGTTAATGAACTATTTGGATCTTACAAGGGGAAGGCACATCGGTTGAATCTGTCTTCATATACATATATTTTTTTAACTCTTTAATTTAAATATATTAATTTATGGTAATTGTTAGCCTGTACGTCCTCAACCTTAATCTTTTTAAAATTGAAGTATGTTAAAAATATGTTATATAATTAATAAAAATACAAGTTTCAAATGTCGGAAGAGTGAAATTATCTTAGTATTCTTCCTCAGAATCTGTAATGGCAGTAGCGTTGTTATCAGCTGTTTTGTTATCACCTGACAACTCCATCATGTAGTCAGAATACAACTAAGCTGTCTACTGGCCACCTAAATAGGTAAAATATATGTATGTATAACGTTAATTAGATGAAAGTTAGCTAGCGAAGCAAGCGTAGGCTATGTTTGGTTAGGTTATATTGATATAGTGCGCGGTACGTCATTACATGGAATCAACATAATCCAATCAAACATAACCTACGCACGCTTAGCTCCTCTGATTAACGTTTAAAATAAAAATTATATACGAGTTATACGTATCGGTAATTTTATTTTTATATACCCAAACAACTGGATTTCATTAGGGGTTCCGTATTACCAATAAGTACCAATATTCTTTTTTTGTACACCCTGTAAATCCAAATTACTGTTTCGTATCTTTTCCCAAATCAATTTTAACAATTTTTACTTTAACATAGTACTTTGTAGAGTTAGCTACACCAGTTATCACACACACCACCTTAATGCCTATCATACAAAAGTATATTCTTCCCGGTACAATAATTGTTAGTGATTGCTGGAAGACATGTTTTCAACTCGAGGGCTACCAACATTTAGCGATGAACCACAAATATAATTTCATACATCCGGACACGGGAGCTCATACACAGACAATCAAGCGTGCATGACGATAAGTGTGTTCAAACTTCCTTGGTAGGAAATTGTAAGCACTACTTGTACAGGCATCTCGCAGAGTTCTTTTTCAAAAGAAAATACAGGGCCTACAAGACCCGAGTACATCATTTATGCTCCAGTCTTGCTTCACGTATCCTGACAATATTATGGAGTTGTCCAAAACAGCTGATAACAACACTACTGCCATTACAGATTCTGAGGAAGAATAATGAGGTAATTTCATTCTTCCGACTTTTGAAACTTGTATTTTTATTAATTACATAACATATTCTTCAATTTGAAAAAGATTAAGGTTGAGGATGTTGAGGCTCACAATTACCTAATTTATTAATAATTAATAACCTCTGACTGTAAAAAAAAAATTAACAATAAATAATAATTCAATAATACTAATATAAAAAAATATTAGAAGTTATTAATGAAATAAAATTTGATGTACTTTTCATTTTAATTGAAAAATGTTTACAATCAGAGTTTAATAATTATTTTTAATTAATCAATATATTTAAAAAAAAAAAAAAAAAAAAAACTTAAAAAATATGTATATGAAATTGGATTCAAATGATGTGTGCATGGTTACAGATCCAACATGTTCTCACTTACACCACATATCTACTTGAAATTTATTTGGAGATTAAAACAACATGAAACAAAATTAATATATAATATAAACCAATATAAAATGTGATATCACACCACAAAGAAATGTACAATGTGTTGTCTTTTTTCTTTTTTTTTTCCTGTTTAGCCTCCGGTAACTACCGTTTAGATAGTTCTTCAGAGGATGAATGAGGATGATATGTATGAGTGTAAATAAAATGTAGTCTTGTACATTCTCAATTTGACCGTTCCTGAGATGTGTGGTTAATTGAAACCCAACCACCTAAGAACACCGGTATCCACGATCTAGTATTCAAATCCATGTAAAAATATCTGGCTTTACTAGGACTTGAACGCTGTAACTCTCGACTTCCAAATCAGCTGATTTGGGAAGATGCGTTAACCACTAGACCAACCCGGTGGGTTGCAATGTGTTGTCTACCACAATGAAATTGTGTAACTGCCCACTTTATTAAAGAATTAGAGGATCGTATCTCACTTTCAAATGAAATAAGTTTAAATGAAGTGCAGCAGAAAATATGTATATGAAATTTAATAGACATACAAGGAAGTCGTGTGGTATCCACATCAGATTTTTTTTTTTTATTAGTCAGATAAGCATTCATTATGTAAACAGAAACTTATTTACACTACTTATTTACAGAGAGATCCAAAAGTCGTGAACATCAAAGTAATAAAAAAAATAAGACCTTAAGTAATAATATTTAAAGATTTATTTATTTTCATAACATATGCTTGAAATGGCTGCCCTGTTCAGTAATACATATACAAACTCTTTACCAACTTTGAGGCCACTGTGTAGAGCACGTGTATACTGATGTTAATCTCTGTTGTTATGTTCATTTTTAGTTCCTACAGAATATGTATGTGTGTGGCCTGTTTTTATTGACCTGTCTTTTAAGATAATCTACACAGGAAGAAATCTGGGGATGTCAAATCAGGTGAACATGGGGGCCATAATCCTTTAGAAATGATACACTTGCCAGAAAACTCGCACATGAAATGCATGTCATGTTCATCATCTTCAAGAAATGCAATAAACTGTGTAATGATGTCTTGGTAGACAGCACTGTCCACTGTAGTTTCAAAGAAAATGGGACCCACTATTCGACTATGTGACTAGGCATATCACATGCCCATTTTCAGAGAGTGTAAGGGTTTTTCATCTAATACATGTGAATTTTCAGTTGACCAACTTCTACTGTTTTGACTGTTCACGTAGCCACTAAGGTGAAACCACACTTCATCAGTGAAGAAAACTCAGTCAAGCTTTGCAATTCCATTGTTGTCAACAAATGACGGAAACCATGTACAGTATACTATGTGCTTTTCTTTATCTGGCTCCTTCAATTTCTAAACACTGAATATTATATGCATAAAGTGTAAGCTCCATTGCTTTCTGAGCACTTCCATATGAAATCTGAGAGTGCCCTGACAGTCGCAGCATTCTCTTTCACATTCTTAACCTCAGCCAGTTTAGCATCAGTCAAAATGGCCAATCTCGTGGTTCTCATCTTGTCTGCAATTGATGATCCACATTCTCTAAAATGGGCAATTAATCTCATTATAGTCAAATTATTATGTCCCTACCATATAAGGATATTTCCCACAAAATTCATCTTCAACACGTGCATAAGAACGACTGGAAAAATAATGTTCAGCAATGAAAACTCGTTGCTCTTGGGAAAGTGGCATGTTTATCAAGCAATAAACAAAACACTACTGCAAGCATGGTGTGATCAATACATATCACAATGATGTCTAGGTTTGTTGTTTTTAATACCCATGCTGCTATCTTGCAGTGGCTGATAGAACTTTTTCAGTTATCCTACTAGACACTTTAGTTTTGATGTGCACGACCTTTGGATCTCTTTGTACATACCATTAAGTCAATATCCTTCAGTGCAAACCTTTGCAGACCATTTTACAACTCACTGTCAAGATGCAAAACCATTTGTTAACTCTTTTCAGGAGCAATTTCTGATTAATTTAAAATTACTGTATAGTTGGCCGCTTTTGTCTTGATGAACAGATGGTTAATAGTGCCAAGTTTGGGCTGTAGAGGAAAATGCCTGAAAATTTCCTATTTGAACTACTCAAGAAACCTTTTGTGCAACTATGAAATAGGGTGTACATTATCATTTAGAAGCATAAACCTGTTTTATTTTTTTTTCATTGTTTCATAATGAATTTCGTAAAAAATTCATTTTTCCATTAATTTTTGGTTATTTGATGAATAATGTACAGAGTGTACCTTATTCAGAAACTTGTTAACATTGAAACATTTTTTTATGTATTTTTTCTTTCAACATTTATGAATGTAACCCACGTCTTGTCCCCAATTATAATTTGGTTGAGAAATTTTCCTGTTGTTATTGTTGCGTTGAGTAAATTTCAGAGAAGTGACCATTCTTTAAATTTTATTCCCATTGGTTAGTTATATAGTAACCATTTTGGATAGAATTAATAGAAACCCTGTCTTATTATGATCTAGTAAAGGGTTTTCAAAATTTATGAAAATTCATTTGTAATTCAGATGTTGGAGTAATAATATTTATTATGAATAATTTATTTAATGTTTTTGAATGTGTTCAGCTGTGACAATGATGTATTGCTCTTTTCCTCAATCATTTCAAAAACAAATCAAAATAAGCACTTTACAGTTGTCAGTAACTACACTTGTCATTTAGCTCCTATAAAATGTGGAATTTGTTGATTTCATATTTTATAAGCCAACAGTGAACAGATTGATGATAGATGGTTTGGTGGTTACTGAACACATATCACATTGCCATGGAAAACTATTTATTTTAGGCAGCCTATTGGATGTCAAATTTAAAATAGCTACAAACTGAAAAGAATGTAAAAAAAGTTCTGTTTCTTAGATTTTTCTAAACATTTTAATGACATGTTTCGTGTTGTTTGATTTTGTAATAAAATAAATAACAGACTTTTATTTGGTATGCATTATAATTTTTTTTACAGTAGTTATAAAATTATTTCTGTTTAAATTCAGGCTGATTTGTATTTGTTATAAACTATAGGTTTTTGTTTATTTTTGTGATAGTTGTAGATAGTTAAATAAAAATGTATTAAAGATTGTCATATGTATAATTTGCTGTAGTATGATTACTTCAGATTGTTTATTCTTTTAGATGACTTTTCTTCAAAAAGAAAATTTTTTTCTGTAGTTTGGTTATTTGATAAGGACGTGAGAAAATCGTTCAGAAAGAAAAGAAAGACAGAAATTTGTAGAGAAAGAAAGGGAATATTCTGTTTTTATGTGTTGTAGAAAAAGAAAAATTGTTATTTTAAGTGTTACTATCTTTTTATTTCCTGTTCTCTTTTTATCTCATATTTTTTTATTATTCTTCCTACAACATTTGTAAATAAATTTTATCTCGCAATTTATAGATAATTTTGTAATTGTATTTAATCTAAGTAGAACTGATAAAATTTAATTTGTATTTTAGATTGTCTCAACTAGAAGATTGGTTCTGTGTTTACTTTTATTTATTTTCAATATTTTATAATATTGTTTTAATGTTTCATTTATTCAGTCCAGTAGTTTTCCAGGATTTTTGCTATTAGAAAATTGCTGTAAGTGCAAGCAAGAATTTTTAACTAAGTGCTCAGAATAAATATGAAAAGCTTGCCCTAGTTAATAATGTCATGTACATATTGTTATTGAACTGTTAGCATCTTATTTCTAAATTTCATATGAAAACATAATATCTGTTTTCAAAACCTATTTGACTCTAGTTTGTTCAACATGATTTGTGGGGGCAAGACTATCCTTATACAGAAGCATATTAAATATGTGTATACTTCTGTATTTCTTATAGCAGACCCCAAACTTTAAAAATCATACCAAAATGAACTTTATTTCAAAAATCAATTATCTTAGAATGCCTTTATAAAACATAGTAGGTAATCTGGATGTCTTTGAACATGTATTTCAGTACTAAATGATTACACCTCTTTTACTGCTTGATTGTTATGAAAATGAATTGAAGACAGAACAAACTATCCATCCTGATTATTTAACGTTTTTACAGATTTACTTTATACTTTCAGAAGCAAAAATTAGTTTAAATTCATTAGGCCTAGTCTTATTTGCTTATTTAATTCTTCACTACAGTGTTGCCTTATTAATTCATTATAAATTAAAAATATATTTATGATTTTTGTGTAATTGCTGTAATACTTTGTTACAGAGTTATGTATGAAGGTAAAGAACGTATTTTACCAGATGCCGAAGTAGTATTAACAACGCCTGGTGGCCGTCCAGCAAATGTAAATAATTCAACTGCTAGAACCCTATTAACATATCGCCGTGCTTCAGAAACAATGCCATGTAATGGCCTTGTTGTGACTGATATTGTAGTTATTATAACCAGTAAACAAGAAACGCCGCCACATGCTTTCTGCATGATAAATAAGAATCTAAATAAGGGGCTGGTTAGTATTTATATTTTTTCTATAATTTTTGTTTTTGTAATTTTAGAATGTGTTAGCGATGTAATAAGTATTTGAGAAAACTTAAGTAATATATTTTGTAAAATAGGTATGTCTTTAAAGTAATTTTTTCATTAAGAAAAATTGTTATAGTTAAAATAAGTAGTGTATGGCTTGATGTTAGTTAATTTGTGGATTTTTATATAACATGTTTTCAAATCTCCAATGTACACCTTCATAGCCTATAGAACATTGAAATGTTTTCTGATGTTGAACACTTGATTTTTGATGTCGAATAACATATGTTTGGTGATTACAATAATACTGTTGGACAATTTCAAGTAACTTTTTCTTTCTCCAATAATACTAGTCAAAGAAGGATATTTTTATATTTCATCGGAAGGATAGATAAAAGGTATTTGAATACAAGTTCTTGCATATTAAAAATTGTGCATACTTCTCATTGCAGATGAATGAATTCACAGATATTTCGCAGTACGTCCAGTTTACAGTCTGTGGGATATGACTCCAACAGTGGCGTTAGTTTTATTTTTGTAAACCACTAAATACCAACATTACCACAGGTTGTTTGTTGTACACTTATACACTAGTATGTATTATATTGACTGAATGAAATTTATTAGTATATGCACCAATGGCGATGCCAAGGAAATGATGGAATGTCAACTCAGTCATATTATTAGGAACAAGTGAGTTTGCCAAATGCTGCATGGGTAAACTGATTTTTTCATTGAGAAGCTCTTGCATTGGAATACTTTAGTATTTTCAGAAAAATTTGTGAATACAGGCTTGTTATTTGAAAATCTTCCTTATCACATGGAAGTAGGATGGCTATCAAGGATAACAACATGAAAAAGGGAACTTTTAATAGTAACTACTAAATAAAGAATCTATTACGTAATTCTCTTTGGTTTTTTAGATTGCTTCTTGGCTGATTTTTTTCAACAGTTAAACAACAAGGGCTAAAAAAATTGATATACGTGTAAATAAACATTTTTTCTGGTCAACATTAGTTGATAAAAAGGGATGTGACTTATTCAAATGTGTTTAAGCACTAGTGGAACTTTTAGCTATGAGTGGTATGAAAAATTGTGTTTGTGAACATAGAATTAATATTGCACAATCTTGACAGCTTGCCGAGTATTTTTTAAGCAGAAACACAGAGATTGTAAAAGAAGCTCTTAAATTTTTGATACTATTTGCAGCCTGTATTAAAGTAAAACCACTTCCTTGATTATGTTTGCTGTCTAAATAAAAGAGATAAATTGCCTTGAACTTGAAAATGATAAAATTATTTGTCTCTAATATCAGAGCCAGACTTAAAAAGTAAATTTCTGAAAAACATGCGCATTAATTTGATTATTATTTTTTTTACCATTTAAGAGTTACTATAGTGAAACTTCTAAAAATGGAAACCTCAAAACGTACACGGTTTCCCAAGTCCCAATATATTTTTATAGAAATTAATCCCTTCAAGATGTAAAACTCCACAATACAGAAACAGAAAGGAAACATAGATTTTACTTTTAATTTTACATATTAATCTTGTCCCATAAGACGGAAAGAAAATTAAAAAAAAGATTTTACATTATACAGTTTGCAAATTATAAATCTAGTACAGATGATTATTATTATAATAATACAGTACTGTAACTGTTGTTTATCTAACAATCAACTTTCAGGTGAGGCTAAAGATGTAGACAAGAAATAGTTATTGAATGGAAAATAAAATTAAAGAAATGACTGCAGATTATGCAAAAAATATCGGTAATTGAGATAAAATCGATTTATTTTTTCGAGCTTTATCAAACAAAACACTGTGTTTCAAAAATGAAAAATGTATTGGAAGTAAACAATCCAAAAAAAGACTGTTCTGGTGTCCGGTTTTGTGGATGACATGTTGCTTAAACCATTGGTGCTAAGTAAATCTTGGAAGCCTCACTCTTTCAAAAGTGTTGTTCAGTTACTACTGGAATGGTATGCTAATAAAAAGTCTCTAATAATGGAAAATTGGCTGTATAATTTAAATGAAATTTAAATTATACCGTCACGTCACCCTCATGGAAATTATTCCAACATAAAACTTGTGTTCTTTCCTCCAAACACAACTAGTGTAACTCAACAAATGGATCAGCAGGATATTAAATTATAAAAATTCATTATTGTAAACACATAATTTAATCTTTAGTCACCAATATGGATTCATGTTCATCTGTTCAAGAACTAATGCATAACTGTTCTGGATGCACTAAGGTGACTCTCCATCATACAAACAAATTACAAATACCTGTGTTAAAAAGGCGTTTAAAGAAGTTGGTTTCTGCACTGAAACCAATAATGATTATGCTCCTGATACTTGTACTTTGCACAGTACAACAATATTGCGTGAAGTTGAATTTCTGTTGCATAGAAAGTGGTCAAACATCGGTTCATGTTGAATGCTATGTGGGTATTGATAGTGATTTGGTAACCGAAAAACGCTTTCAGACTGTAGATGAAATTATTTTCTCTGAAACTAGCAAGATTAATGAAAGTTCAGAAGAAGAAGGACACGGAGAGAACCCAGAAAATAAAATTAACATTTTGAAGAAGCATTGGTATGATTGCTCAGCTGCAAGAATTCGTGATTCGTATAAACAGTGATGATTTGCGACAGAATATATATTATTGAAAACTAAAGTTCCAAGAGTAAATTATTGAAACAGAAAACTGTACTTGACTATTTTAGAAAATGATTTTATTTTAGAATTAGTGTTAGATCATGTTGTTTTAGGTTAAGTGAATTTTTTCTATTTACTTATCTTACTGTAGTGTATACTTGAAGTGAACTGTATAAATTATTGAAAATGAAAGTTCCAAGGGTAAGTTATTGAAATAAAAGTGTACTTGATTAATTTAGAAAATGATTTTATTTTATTTTAAGGTTAAGTATATGTAAATTAAACCTAACTAAAATTAAAAATTACTGACTTGTAAAAGTATGAAACACCCTCTTTTAGTATAACTGAAAATTGTTGAATATTAGTGGTTAATGTTCTCTATATGCAGCATAATTTCTGGATTATTCTAAATGTTTAACCTTGTCTAACTTCATTTTGTATTTGTATAATTTGTAGCACAGGACCTCAAGATAAATTAGCTCGATTTTTTAAAACTGCAAGATGAAACCTCTTCAAAACAAAATTCTTACTCTGTCCTGTCAGATTCTGTTTTGGGGAGGTTTTACTGTATTGCATGTTTTTGATATGTTCACGTTGAGTGGTTTCTTAGTTCATATTCCTAAATCCAAAAGCTATATATATATCTTGTCGCCGAATGGCTTCGATGGCACGTGGCACTTACTAACCTTATAGTGGCTCTGAAAAGGGCTGTTTTTGTCATCGAATGGTTTCGATGGTTCATATTTTATAACCTTGTGATGGCCCTGAAAAGGGCCATTTTTTGCATTAGCTCTGAGAAGAGCTGTTGGGTCCGGAAGTTGGTCTCTGGCGAAGTTGGGGAGTTGCGGCTCATCCATTGAAAAAAGCCACTCAGCTTTTGCTTTAAGAAATCATACTCTCCAGAAATGTTCTCAAGCAGTGTTGCCATTACCATGAAAACGGCTGCTTTGCTGTTTGTCATGTGTTGCCATAAACCAGGAATAGCTCTGTAACTGATAGCAATCTCACATTATTTGTGCAAGAAATAAAGAGATCGGCAATAAGGAAAGTAGGGAGAATAGTATTCCCTTTTCTTTGTAGATATTTGATTATTGTGAATTGAATTCTAAAATATTAGTTTATTTAATAAATGTATCAATATTTTATTTTTTGTTTTAGGTTGGTTCAGATGTTTATCTTTGTTATAAGAAGTCAATGAACCGTGTTAACCTGATTACATATAAACCAGGTAATTGAACATATATCATTGTATTTTAAAGGTAATTATGATTTTATTGCATAATAAAATATATTTTTTTTTGTAATTAAAAGGGGGGTAATTTTTTTATGTTAACTTTATTGTTAGTGTTAATTATTTTATCAAGTGGTTATGTTGCTGGGACTATTCAGTGACTTTTAAAATTGTTATTAAGACAGACCTTAAGTCATTTATTTTCATTAAAATTTTTTATTTTTGTTTCATTAGTTTATGTAGTCTATACCACAATAGGATTTTTAGAAATGTTTGTGTAGTTTGAATATTTATATATATATATATATATATATATATATATATATGTGTGTGTGTGTGTGTGTGTGTGTGTGTGTGTGTGTGTGCACACGCATGTGTATACTATGTTTATATGATTAAAATTAAATAATGAATATTTTAGATTCAATCGTACCCAAATACCATTTAGTAAATAATGCATTCAATATATCCTTAATTGCTATTTAGCAACACCATATGGCTTCGTGTTAAGTATATGGGGAAATTTCAGCACTGTACACAGTAAGAAACTAATATCAGAGTAGTTATTTTAAACAAAAAATGAATGTTAAATTCGGCTTCAAAACTCGGGGGAAAGTTGTGTCTGAGACTGCCATTTTTATAGCAAGAGTATGTGTTTATATTTTTATCCACAGTTGACTTAGTTCAGAAGGGGTAATGAAACCTTAGATTTGTAAGTAGGTCTGGATATCTAATTTCTCTCTTAATGAGGAACTATTGCTGAAATAAAGAACATGGATTCAAGATGATCAATGTATTCTCTGTAAGACTGATTGTAAATGTTTTCATATTGTCAGAGACAATTTGCTCTAATATCTTAATGGATTATATTGACAGGAATGTTTCTTCCTTCTTTATTCTACGTTCATTTTTTAATGATCATAGATATGACCTCGTACCATATGCAATAAACATTGTTAAAACTGTTCATAGAAATAAATGTTCTTGAATTCATTTATGACAGAAAAAGATACTTTTGAGATGTTTTAAGGTTGTGCAACAAATTTTGAAATGGTGAATGAAAGGCACCAGGATTATTGAAAACAAAAAATTTATCTTAAAGAAAGACAATGACAATGCTTGTCTGTGTCTGTGACAACATATTTACCACAAACATGTTGTAGAGTGAAAATCTATAATAGACAAACGTCATGCCAGTTGATGTTATTTAATTGCGTATCCATAGTCAAGCAGGAGGAAGAGAACTGACTTACTATATGACTTTTCTCTATTTTAGCAGTTCAGTTAAAAAAATTATTTTTTGTACATAAATATCTCTAAAAAATCATTTCAGGTGAGTGATAACTTTTAAAAATATGATATTCATCAATTTAAAATAACAGACCCTTGACCTGTGTTTCTATGCCACGTAGCTCTGAAAGTAAAATAATTTTATATCTTGTCTAACAGTTTATAAATGGTAAAGGTTACATAAGTTTAAGATATGATAAGTTAATAGCGTGGGCTATTTTATTGATAAATTTGAGCAGGATTGATGCAGTAGTTGTTTAATGGAAAGCAAACAAAAATGCCAAGCTATGTTACAGAATACTCAAAAAATTTTCTTTTTCCATCCTCACAGCAAAAACAGCTTAAAAAGTAAGTAAAAAAAAAACTTCAACACCACCAAATGCAGAATAAAATTATGTAAATTTTTATGTGAATTGTTTTGAAATCAGGAATCAAGTTTTGAAACTAGGAATAACTCTGTATAATTTCTGTGGTGACCATAATGTGGTTCTTCAGCTTATTACCCTTAGATAATTTTGTTATTTTTGCACATGAGATAATAGTGGATGTGTAGGCTGTATACTTGTATTTTTAGAATTAGTCTTCGGCACTGATGCTGGTGGACTTTTGACTCAGTTTAACATTCCATACAAAAGTGTTGATTAGGGAATGTTCATAAATTCATTCAAAAGAAGCCACAAAGTTGCCCTTCTTCACAATGGAAATATGGATCTGTCAGTACCCTGTTGCTGAATGGCTTCGACGTCACATGGCACTTAATAACCTTGTAGTAGGCCTGAGAAGGGGACTGTTGTCATCGATTGGCTTTGACGCCTCATTGTAATAAATAGCCTTGTGGTAGCCCTAAGAAGGGCTGTTGTCAAATGGCTTTGATGACTCGTAATTAATAACCTTGTGGCCTTTTTCAGGGCCACCACAAGGTTTTAAATCTCTCTTGTATAAAGTCTTCTTCAGTGCTATTTTTGAGCTGGTGGTCGAGTGTGTACCTTCCTCTGTTTCACAATCTTGCTGTCTGAGAACTGTTACAACGATTTTGCTCCCTTATTGATAAGATGTTTCTTACCCTTTTCACGGGGGTTGAGAGAATTTGGCGCACGATTTGTTCGAGCACCAGCCTCATCACGGCGAAATGAGTGGCAACGACTCCTGGTTGCAAGTTCTATTACAAGGAGAGGGGCCTTTACCCTTAGTCCTGCTTGTGTTCTTTTAGAGTGGGGGCTGTAATCTGTAACTGTGTGTTGATCTTTGATTTCACACATTTGATCCAGTAATAGCGAAGAGGTGCAAAGAGTGAAAGGAGAATACAGAAGGTCTCCTCTAGCTGCCCGTGGGTCATTGTGGGTAGTTGTCACACTTGTGGGTTTGTGCCCAATATATCTGGGTAGAAGGAATACAGCAAGCAGTTTGTTAGTATACTGTTGGTTCAGGGTATATCCGACCATGACCGATGTTAGGGAAGTAGGTAAGAAGCCTAGCTGGAGGAGGGGTGCTGTGCGATTGCCATCAGCCCTAACTGCAGATTACCACAGAAGAGGAGGGCTAGATAGTTTCATAGCATTAGTTCCTCAAAGTGTAATTCCTGAATTTCATTCAGGAGCAAGGGAATAGAGACCCTTGGGGCATTGTGTATAGAGCCCTTGGAAATAAGCGCACAAAAGGCCCTCTTGTCAGCTTTGTTAACATGCGAGGGTGTGGTAATTGATAAGGACTGTGACTCAATATTTTGCTGAATGATTTGCTCCCGGCTGACACTATGGTGGGTGAGGTTTCATACCACTGGCGTGTCAGGCAGGAAGTCGCGATTTTTGAGACCAACTTACAATCTTCTGAGATCATGAGACGGAGTTGATCAGTAGTATGGCACGGCACGGCACAACACCCCTGGATATGATTGTATAACAGTGGAGCTCCTTGTTCAAGCGCTTCCAGTAGTTCTTGGTCCTCTAACTAGAATATATATTCTAGTTAGAAAGTGGCCAGCGAAGAGCAACCTATTATATAATAGGTTGCTCTTCGCTGGCCACTTTCTGGCATGTTGGAAGCGTGGAGACTTGGTGTTTTGTTCAAAGGTGGCAACAAAGATCCTACTGTTAGTTCTTCTTACCGTCCACTAATGCTCTTGCCTGTGATTGGCAAGGTTTTTGAGAAGATTCTATATTTTAGTATTAATGTTAGATTGGCCACTGATCATTTGCTAATGTACAACCAGTATAGTTTCCAATCGGGCAAGAGCACTGAGGATGCCATACTAAAGGTGATACATTTAGCTTCCTCTAGACCATGTAAATATTTATTAGGGATTTTTCTGGACATATCTGGGGCATTTAACAGCTTATGGTGCCCCTCTGCCCTGTTTCAGATGCAAAAGCGTAAGTGTACACGAAATGAATTAGAAGTGCTCTCAAGTTATTTCAGCCATCGGACGTTTCGCTGCGTGATGGTGGCTTGAAGGTTTGTAAGACCTTAACTAAAGGATGCCCTCAGGGCAGTGTTCTGAGTCCCCTTTGGATCATAGAATTCGATTCAATGTTCCATTTAAGGTTGCCATGTGTTTCTTGTGTTTTCGCTTATGCTGACGACACTGCTACTGATTGAAGGGGATTCGCATAACGAGGTAGAGTTCCAAGCTGCTCATGCTTGTGAGACACTCTGACTGTGGGGTCTCCAACATAAGATGATTTTCAGTCCAGATAAAACCACAATGATGTTTCAGGGCCGATTGGCTGTTTTCCAACAAATCCGGGTTTGGATGGCTGGTCTCCCCATTTGGTGCGTTACGACTCAAAAATACATGGTTGTTTTTTTGAGTAGTAGGAGATTGGGAGGTTGTAGGAGGTTGTTTTTCTCCCGTAGGAGAAAAGAGGGTTACGGTAATTCGGAATTAGTTCTCGATAAAATTAAATATGACAGTCATAAGTGGATTACGTGTGGCAATCTCAAAATATTATCAATGCTCCTAGGACAGCAAGGAGGATACACAAAGTTTCCTTGTTTTTTATATGAATGTGAATGCAGAGACGGAGAAAATCACTGGATAAGAAAAGATTGGCCAAAAACACCTTCATTAGAATCTGGAACCAAAAATTTATTTCTGGGGTTGACACCTTAACGATAATACAAAAAGAAATTCTCACTGATATTGGAAAATACTTCAGATAAAACTGTTATATGTTTTGATTAAAACTAATATATTTTTTAGCTTTTGATGTATGACAGTTTTGTTGTTTTATGTTAGATTTTGTAATAATGTTTTTACTTTGGTTTTATTTCGTACTTAGCATACTGCATAGGCGTTTTACATACTTTTAATTTTTAGGTTAAATTTTAATTGTTAATTTTAAATCATTTACTGTAGTAATTTTGTGCCCGGGCGCTGATAACGACAACTTCTTTTGTGCCCAGAAAAAAAGATTCAGATAAAATTTGATACATTACAAAAATTAAAAATGTAACGACATCATTGTAAAATTCATTTAGTCTTTGTCTTTATTTGCAAATTGTTTTAGCTGAACTCATCCAGGCTGCATATTATGTTAGATAGTCATGCAATACTGAGATACTTCCTTTGTTTTTCTTCAATGAGCAGCAACATGAAACTCCCACTGGTTAACTGGTTTAGATCATTGAATTATTTGTTCTTGCAGACTGGTAAATGTTATTATAGATGTAAACGTCAATGACTGTCATTTCAGAGAGTTTGCTATAGCTTATATCATATGAATTTATTTGAAGTAGAATTGTTTTTGTCGTAGTTCATCATCGTGCATGGTAATCCATTCTGAACCAAGTCCCCTGGACCTTTGCCATCTTCATTCTAACATTCTTGTTAAACCATTTAAAGTTGGTGTATAAAATTTGTAATTAGAGTAAAATAAAACAACTTGTCTAGACAGAGGGATAGGAGTGATTGTAGTAAAAAGATTATGACTGCTTAATTTACCTTATTTTTTAAAGATTATTTATAATCAATGATTTAAAAACTTTATTAATGAAAGTAACTGTTATTTAATATTTTTATTTTTTTAGGTATTCTGTTAAGATATCCATTTGTGGATAGACCTAATTTTCCATTCCCTGCTTCAGTGCCTTTATTCTGTCTACCAGTTGGAGCAACCTTAGAGTGTTGGCCAGCAACTGCTCAAGAACCTGATGCTGTATTCTCAACTTTTGTTCTTACAGTTTCAGATGCTGCTGAAAAAGTAAGTTTTGCATTGGTTACTTATAAAGTTGAATCTAGTAATTAAAATTCTATATCTCAGTTCTATTTTATTTTACAATTGTTATGCATTTCTACAGAAACATTAGCAGCTAGAGCACATTCTAATTTCTACTATACATTTCTACTGTAGCTTGGAGCAATAGTCTCCTCAGACACCTAACTGATCTACATATTAATATGGAATTATTCTTAAGTAATTTCCAATTTTAAACTAAAAAATAACATTATATTTACAATGAATGTTACTTCTTCATTAGAGCTGAAGAATATATATGGATTTGTTCTCAAGTAGACTCAGCAAATGTTTATTGTTTCTGAATATTACATTATCATGGTATATAATGATTAGTTTCTGTTTGTTTTTTCCTTCCTAATTTTAAAAAAAAGATGAGGTTTCCAGTCTTCTGGTTACTTTCTATAAATCCAGTGATGGATATCATGTCTTGATCTCTGTTCTGCATTTACAAATTTGTCTCCTTTTCCATTAACATCAGTCTTTTTATAACCTAAGATTTACCTGATAATAATAATCTTGTTCTTAGCGTACAACTTTGTTAAATTGTGAAGAGCCACTTCCTAACAAGATAAGATTTCATCTAAAGACTGATAAGTGCCTTTAAAGGAATCTGATTGTTTTATTAAAATAAATCATTACTCTTTATATATATTTCTTTAATAACATTTAGTGCTTTCACAAAAATCTCAGCTTATTTACGATGAGTATTTTTTTTTTTTTGTAAAATTAATTAAAAAGCTGTAGGATACTTGTTAACTTACCTAGTTAGCTTATAGAGTTCAAGTAAACAGACTACGCATACAAGAGAGTGTTCAGGAGGCCGATTCTCCTGAATGTAAATCTGTTTAATGTAACTTCATAATATAAATCCATATAAAAGAAACTATGCGACATTAATATTCCGTAACCATGTGCTATTATATTTTACAAAAGTTATATTTATATTTTAAATTTAAATAAATTAAGAATATTTCTTACCTTGTTTGGCCCATCTGATAACCCATGAGTATTTTATTCATTAAAATCGTTACGTAGTTTCTGAGAATTTTTTAAGAATTATGAGTTTTTCAGTTGTCCACTAACAGTAAAGTTCACTAATATTTTAGTAATTAATTTTGTTTTCTATTATATTATCCAGTTCCCAATAATTTGGCTCAACAGTGGGATTACATGTTTTTATGCAGTTTTTCCATTTCTACTCGCCAATTTTATCAATGGCTTTTAATCATACATTATTAACACAGATATTTTAAAAGTAGTATTTACTGATACTATGTAGCATTTGATATGTCCTCAAATTGGGTTGAGTACACAATGATAGGGAGGTAATCGAAGCATGGTTTTACCATTGGATCTTGCTAACTCATCAGTTTTATACACATTAAAATTACTTTTAATACATGAAACCCTTTCTGATAATTGGACCTTTAGTTCATTCTCTTACAAAATCACTCCTTTGGAACTAAGCCACATTTTGATATCATTCTTTTTTCAAGATTATAGCTGGAATTTTTTCCATTTTAGATCAGTGATATGGGGTGTTGTCTAAGACAATAATTGAATTTTCTTCCAAAATAGGTAACACATCGCTAAACCATTTCTCAAAACCCATCTCGTTATGATAGTCTCATCATTAAATTTTACGATAGTCTCCTGTAAATTTAGATTAAAAATCCAGAGATTGGCAGTGAGATCCATGATATCACTGCCAATATGCATAATTATGAGACGCCTACATTTTACGATAGTCTCCTGTAAATTTAGATTAAAAATCCAGAGATTGGCAGTGAGATCCATGATATCACTGCCAATATGCATAATTATGAGACGCCTATTTTTACATGATGAAGCCTTAAAAATTCTTTGTTTATTTATTATAGCACTCATAAGTTGGTTTATCAGATATTACAGCATATTTGATATACAGATATTTACAGCATTTCTTTTTGTTTATTGTTTAATGAAATATTGCAACAAAAGAAATCTTTATTGGATAAATTGTATTTGCTATTATTTCATTCATTCTTAGGATTTTAGTGCTCTTCAGTTATTGTTTTAACTTATTTTCTCTTCAAACTTAACTTTGTGTATAGTTTCTTTTATTTTCAAATTTGATAATAAAAATTCTTTATCAAAGTGTAAATTGACAATGAAACTAAACTCAAATTCAGAATTCAAAAATGAATTCTAAACTCAATCAAAGCAAGAATGTTCTGCATGTTTTTAAAATTTAATATCAGGTAAGAGAATCTGATAGCTATTGTCAACAAGAGTTGTAAAAAATCTGGAATAATATCATGTCTATGCAGTACATTCTTAATATGTAGTATTCGGCACACATTGTGATATTGCTTGATATAACTTTTAAATGTACATGTTTTGACACATTGTTAGTAGCTTGATATGAGGTATATGGTGAATGATGTTAAAATTTTAAATATTATGTATATCTTAACCTTGAAAATACTGGTTTGAAATTACTCAATTGTATTTATTTCAGAAAACATGGTCACATTTCAGTAACATTGAATTATTATTAAAAACAATTGAGCAAATAATATTGTAATTATAAAATAATTTTCATTTATGTCTTGTTTATTACAAAAAGATTCTTTCTTTTATTCATGGGCTTTTGCAGATTTGATATACAGTAACTTATTAACTTCCATTACCATTGCATATTATTAGTCATGCTCTGAGAATATTTTTTATCTAATAAATAAAATCTTGATTTAGACAAAGGAAAATTACCATTTGTAATATGTAAATATTCTTCATGTAAGGTTACACTACTTGTTTGTTGTGCAAGTTATTATTGATTACTAATTATTGATTCTTTTATTTTGCAAAAAATGGCAGAATTTAAAATTATTAATTCTAACGAACTGAATAGTTCTAAGTTAATGAAACTTGCAGTTTGTTGTATTTAAAAATATATTATTATTTATCTTGCTACTTAATGTATCAGTATGTTTAATTTTTTAATAATGTCATATGATTTGTTAAAAGGCAAAAAACTACAGTAAAACCCATTTTTGGCATTCAGTAAATGTAATTTAAAGTTTCTTGCTTATAACAACATTTTTGTCTATCCTACCAATAAGAACAATATTAAAATTTCTTACCTTTAATAATAATTGTTTATTATTAAACATTCTGCTTTTCTACATTTCTCAGTGACTAAATTGAATTATTGTTTCTTTGAAAAAAGAATGAGATCTAAAAGTGTAGGTTTATAAATTACCATTTAATGTGAGTAGAAATTATTTTACATTTAACAGTTAACATTATTTGGGATATGTGTGTGTTAACTAGTAGTTATATGTATGCTGTTCATATTTATCTTAATTTATGTTACTGTTAATTAGTTAATCAAAGAAGTGTCTGTAATTATCACAAGATGTTTGACATATATGAATTTATATTGCTTTGGAACACATGTGTTCGATGATCTATTTGTAAGAAGAAAAATATATACACAAATATTTTGGTTGTAATATTATTTCATGATTTTTGAACTTTTACGTGTAATTATGGTTATAGTTATTGTAGATGATTAAAATAAAACATTCCATTCAAATAATGCTGAATAACCTTGTTGAATTGAAACACAGCCACAAATTGTAAAAGTTGAAAAATAATAATTGCAATATACAATAGATAGAGTTGTCATTCTTGTAGGTTTTCTTTGAAAATATAGATTTTTTTTTACCTTTGTAATAGTAGATTCACGAACCTCTGTGACCAAGTGGTCCTTCAACCAGAAGGTTTTGTTTTGAGTAGGCATTTTATTACATATTACAGTTTTTTTTTGCATTTAAAAAAGTAGTATGTAGGTGTGTGTAATTGATATAACCCTGTAGTTTTCTAAGTGAAATACTTGTGATCAGAGTAACTCTCAGCAGACCTGTTTGACTATTTGTAATGTATCCAGACTTAAGGTAAGCTTGCTCCCATTGATATTTTGTTCCTGCTGAGCAATAGTGGACCATAGCTAGAATAGCTGCTATACAGCAGCTGAAACTTGTTCTTTAACTATCTGCACTGTAGAAAATATGTTGAAACAATGGTGTTTATTTTTGATTTTATCATAACATTTTACATTACACAATTATCTGTTTATAAACTTCATTGTGTTGACTGCAAAGTTGATTGTCTGATGGATTGCTGGGGGTTGGCTGTTGATTGAGACCAAAGATTATTCAGAAATTTTTTATTAAATACAGTAAATCATAATAAAATAAAATCTGCAGGTATGGAAACTTGAGTTAAAGGTTTCTAAGTACTTTATATAAAGTAAATTCTTTTTTTTTCATCTTTCTGTTAGTTCCTGAGCCTCTTCTTAAATAGAGATTGGCTGGGTGTCCCTAAGAATCCATAGTTTTTAATTCTTGCTCTTTGCCAAATCTTTCTTTATAGTAATGAGGAGTGTCCAGGAATGAAGTTTTAAGTTATACAAGATGATTCTGCCAGTTTAGTAAGATACCTAAAATTTCTTAAATAATTGAGATTGAGGATTTGTGTTTACTAAACTTTATTTGATGAGAAGTATATAAGTTCTTCCTCCAGATGCAAACAGAATTTGTTTGCCTCCTCTCTTTTTTGGATGGGTTTATTCTGCAGCAATAAAAAAAAATCAATTTTTCTTAATTTTTATTTTCCATGTATTTAAGTGATATTTACTTTTATCAAATTTTAACACTGATTTGTTTGTTTATTATTAAGGTATATGGATCAGCAGTAACGTTTTATGAAAAATATCCCAGTGAAAAACTAACACCAGAACAGCTTAAAGAACTTGATCCAGGAGAAGAGATTATGACATATCATGTTAATAAATGTATTTGTATTTTGTCACATTGGCCATTTTTTGACACATTTGAAAAATTTCTTTTATTTATTTATAAAATGTCATGTACTGGACCACATCCTGTTCCTATTGAAAGGTATGGGACTTTTTTATTTCTCATTGTGAACTATTTTAAATTTAAAGTTACTGTAATATTAAGTTAATATATCCACCCTATTATTGGCCTCTATTTATCAGTTAATATTGATTATCCTAATTTGGAATGATTAATCTGTGGACAGCGACAAGTGTATTGCATTGCAGTTACAGCTAGCGATCTTGCAAGTAGTATTTGTTCCATACTATAAACCATATCATTCCACACTATTCTATTACAAACAAAGAATTGTGGGCACCTCTTTGCATTTATATGATCATAAATTTATACTGTCTATAATTGTATGAATATATTCTTATGAACTCAAGAATTTGACACCACATGAGAGCGTATTTTAGCTTTAATTTATTGACAGTGCAAGTAGAGGCCTTTAAAAAAAAGGAAAAAGAAAACAATTATTGATTTGTACAAGGTCTATTGTGCTTACTTTGCAATTTACAGTGAGTCATAATACTATGAATATTTTTAGAATTAGTTATATATGTGTGTGAATTTAAATGTAGAGAGTTTCCTTTTAACAAGTATAATTTTTTTTTCATGTACATTTTCTACTAGATTTTTATCAAGTTTTTTAACCTCATTACTTCTGTTATTGCCTTAATTATTGTTCTGATGGTTTAACCCTTGAGGAACAAATAAATCAACATGTTATCACAGGTATAGTTACCATTTAATACAGTTGACTAACCATCAATCCCCTAGTAGGTTGATATCTCACATCTAGTAGGCTATAATTTTTTTATTTCTTCTTATCCCTTTTTGTTTTGATCTCAAACTTACAAATAGAACATCTGTATAAAATGAGCTTTTTTAGTAACCTCATAAAATTAAATGTAGAAAAAATAAAAATGAGAAAAAAGTAAAATTTAAAATTAGTAGAAAAGTCCGTCGCAGAAAAGGGAATTGTCACATTTCTTTCCTGAATATTTTAAGTTAACAGGAAATTGTACATGTGTAGTACAGTATTGTTATATAAGAACAAGTACAGAAGAGCGGACCTTTAAGCAGAATCCTTCGTTTATTCAGTATCCTGGATTAAATAATCATTAATTGCCCTATCATTCTTCACTTAACCATTTTTCCATTACCATTTCTACTTCTACTCCCCTACTTGTAATATGTTTTTTAACTTAGCCACCCTTTCTTTGATCTTTCTTTGGGTTTCTTTCATTTGTCTGTCAATTCAATGTTTTCAATGTTATTTCCCCTCTCATTCTTTTAAAATGTCCAAATCATTTGTTTTGCTATATCTGTTCTATCCAACATGTACTTGTGTATTTGAGAGGACTTGTGCATTTCTCCAACAGTCGTTTTGTTCTGAGATATTTTTAATATTTTTTTATCTTGTAATGTTTACTTTTGTCCTTGTATGTCATTTACTTTTCTCCATGCTTCTGCTTCGTGTGTCATTATTTTCTTGGTGCATTCTTATTCTGTGCTAGCCTTGATAAACTTTAAAAATATCTTGCACACTATATTCTTCCTGTCTGAGCACTGATCTCCCCATCCTCTTCCAGCTCACTGGCCAAATTTTTTACTACTTCAAGAACTTCATTTTGAGGTTTCAGCTGTCCTCTTTATTGTTTTTATTTTGTTTTTACCACCATATCTTTTTTTAAATTTATCTACTTTCATATTTCATTCTGCAGTTTTTTCATCTCAGATATCACACATCCTCAAAACTTCATTTTCATTTTACTGCACATAATATCATCAACAAATACCCATGTTTTTTTTGCTTCCCCCTAGTCGTACTTCATATGTTTACAAATTTTGTGCATCATGTATAAGTGGTTATAATACACTCTGCTGTCATTATAAACCACTTTGTGAATCCCCCTTTTGTTTTTACTCAACTCTTACATTTTGGTACACGGCCTTGGTCATTCTTATTTCCTCCTTTCCCATACCGTTAATTTGTGTAACCTTCCATACTAATTTTCTTGGTACAAATGTCTTGTGTTTATCCAGAAACACCACTACTAAATCCTTCTTAAAGTTCTACATATTTTCCATTAGTATTCTTACTGCAAAAATCAAACAGCTTATATTTTATTTTTTCAAAAACTATTGATCTTTCTTTAGTTGTTACTAACACTTTTCTGATTCTTTTTCTAAAATTCTTTCCAATTCTTATGTATTTCACAAGAAGTTCTAACAAAAACTTCACTGCTCGCCAAATAACAATCATTGCAACTTCATAATTTTCACAATTCTACCACTTTTTTGAGTAATTGGTACAACAGGACCCTTCTTTATTCATATTTTAAGCTTAATTTCTCTTCTTCAATTTACACAGTTATTGAATGTAAGAGTATGTGGGTGATATGTTTGTGACATTTTCCCATCTTTTAGTGGGTCTTCAGTTATTAAATAGCATGTTCTAGTGGTGTTTTTGTATAATACATTAGTCATTCAGGTTAATATGTATTAAAATTCATTATATTTTAAATTCTATTAATATAGACCACGTAGTACAGAATATTGAGGTAAGACATATCTTACCTTAATTTTAACATATAATACTTTGTGAATTCCGCATACTCAGTCATGATGGAAATAATATGTTATTGCATAATAAAAATCTAAAAAAATTTGCAGGATCCCACAAAACTACTTTCATGTTAAAATTAAGGTAAGATATTTCTTATTCCAATATTCTGTACTACATGGTTTATATTAATATAATTTAACAACATAGAGGAATAATATGAATCTTAAAAAGTTTAATTTCAGTAAAATGAAATTCATTAATATGATGTGGGCATTCACCAATATGATAAGACAGAATAATCTTCATTATGAAGTCATTAGTGATTACTTGTCCTCTAATAAATAATTAACTTTTGAATACAAATATTCTACTAGTTAGTGTAATAAAAAGAAAATTATTTAGTTGTATTTTTTTTTGCAGATATATATCTCATTTGTTAGAAGAAGTGCCATTTCCGTCCTTGCAGCGCCCTAGAATTCTACTTCAATTATCATTAGATACTAGATTAATTCTTACCCAACCTGAAGATTTACCTCTACCAAGAAGGTTAGTATGCTTACCATATTTTATTTTAATCTCTTTTGTAGTTGTGATTTTTGTATAAAATGTTAGCTTTTTTCCTATGTTTTACCAGTTCTAGAAGCTACACAGTTATAAACATTTGTACAGTATAAAGGTAATTTATACTTTTACGTTTAAAAATAATTAGAAAATTAAATTTTTAAATATTTAATTTAATGTCTTAAGTTTTAATAATTTGAGCTTACATGTTTAAATATTTTGGTGTAACTAACAAAAAAATTAATTTTTGAAGTTTTACTAATACTACCTTAAAAGTAACATTATTATAGTTTGAAAGCTAGTAATACTGTTTGAAGCTAGTACACCTACAAGACTCAAATTGAAGTAGTTTGTTGCAATTACTACAACAAACAAGCAACACATTTTAGCTTAAATACTATTTGCTAAAATATTTGTTAGTCATTTATGTATGAATAATATAGTAGAATTATAGTTCAAGAATGAGTTTGAAAATTCAAGGTGATTTATGTTACCAGCAAGTATAAAATTCTGACAGTGATTTTTTTTTTGATTTTCAAAATGTAATTCTGGCTGAATGAACTGTTTGTATTACACTTTGAAAGATGTTCTTTCAAAGTTTTTATCAAGGAATAACCTGGCTGATTATGAAGGAAAATAGGTACACAGGGGAAAAAAGGAGTGAGTTAAGAGACAGTGGAAGGTTTAAATTAATTAGAAACACAATCTCACCACTGGTAAGTTCTGTAACTTACATGTTAGTGGATTATCTACAAAAACTGGAATTAAACATTAGACAACACTTGGTACAGTATCTTGATATCATAAACTCATGTTACCTGCATAGCATGATAATAAATGTTTTGTAATCAGCCATTAACATATCATTTAACAACTGGTACAATACAATACATATAACATTGTGTTAAAAGTAGTTGTGAATACTGTTGCTAGATGACCAACAGTACCACTTTCCAACAAGTTGGGAAACAGCCCATGAGAACATGAGACACCATGAGAACAGCCTGCCAAGTGGCTTTCTTATGACTGGCAGCAGATGGTGGAAACTATCCAGATGAAGTTGATCAATCCTTTGCCTTTTTCAGTGCCATTCGCAAAAACACTCGGTCTATATCTATGGGATCCACAGCCTGTACACTGGGGAAGGTCGTAACCTCCGCCGTAATGCCAACCTCTGCTTCACCCTCCGGAGCATCTGGAAACAGAGTATCCAGGAATGTCTGGTGAGTTGCCACAGATGTTAAATTGTGGTCACTACCACCAAACCAGCATTGAACACTGGACAGCACATGCAATGGTTTTGGCCAGTAACATGATTTTGCGAGCTGCCAGGGGCTGTGCTGCAACTTACGCATGAAGTCTTGCCATAACTTGGTCTGGCTTCCTTGATGGCATGAACATACCCATTACGGGTGCGCTGGTAGATCCGCAGACGCTCAGCGTACACATCATCAACGATAATCCCTGTTATTGGGCGATGCTGGTATCTTTTCCTAGTGGACCTAGGTCCCCAAGAGCATGCAGCATGCTAAGGTCAGAGGACCACTATTTTTTTTCGGGTTTCTGCCTGCTTTTAAGAGGCAGCTCCAGGCAGTCTCTGATTAGTGGACTGGCCACTACCTAAGAGTTTGTCCACTGGCTGAGGCCGTCATAGGACCCTATCGCAGCCAGTCTTGATGGCTCAGTCAAGTTGTTCAGCCATCAATTCCACCTCCTATTTGTGCTCCATGCGCCATTCCAACCCCTGCAATGCAGCTGTGCACTTAAGCTGCACTGCAGCTGTGCACTTAAGCTGCAGCCTGTGCTGATCCAGGCCCCTTAGGTTATAGCAACTTGAATCTGTAGCTCTTAGACTGCCTCCATGAACGATCTTATAGGTTATAAGTCTATGATCGCTCGGACTGTCCAACTACTTGTATTTCGAAGAAAGTCGCCTGTAACTGTGTTGTCTTTTGCCTAGTAAAGCAAAGTAGGATAGGTCATAATTCTTCTAAAGCAACTTTCTTTAATAATGCATATTACTGTGAGATTAGCATTTTCTGCTGTCTTTTTCTATTACTGGAAGAAATGCCCATTTACATCTTCCCAGTTTCTATACTTTTTTTTGCCTATTTCTTCTTTTCATGATAGCATGGGAGTATGGTCTGCAGCGTTTCAGTTTTTCAAAAACAACAGATTCTGTCTCTCATTTCCCTTCCATTATTTTTCTTCCCAATGCTCTTTCCCTGCTGATCAGTCAAGGGAGTTTTGTTTCCTGTGTGAACATTCATGTTAGGCCATAATAGCTATGTTGGATAAATACACCCACTTTTATAAAAACTTGGTATTTATTTATGATAATTTCTTTTTGCAGTGGTGCAGGCTTTCGACAATTACTAATAAGTTTGGGTCCAGAAAATTGTCTTTTACTATTGTTGTGTGCATTAACGGAACAGAAACTTCTCGTCCATTCTTTGCGTCCTGATGTATTGACTGCTGTTGCTGAAGCTGTTGCTATGGTAATCGGTCAAGTTTTTAATAAGTTTTTGTTAGATTTAGTAGTTCATTATAATCATAATAATTTGTCTCATTTTTCTTGCACCCCATTCATTTTTTTTACCATTATATTATATAAAGTATAGAAGAATAAATTATTCATGAATAATTAAATTTTTTTTAACTGATGTAGAATTTCATCAATATTAATTCTGAAAAATTTAGTCAGTTACATATGAAGGCTGTGGAAAGTAATGTAAGATTTGTTATTAAAATACACCAATTGATAAAAAAACAATTTATTATATACATCTTACTGCTACATCTTTTAACTACTTTTCTACATAATTGCTGTCCAAATTAAGGTACTTTTCATATCTGTAAACAAGTTTTTGAATATCCTTGCTGTAAAATACTGCTGCCAGTGAATTAAGCCAGTTAATAGCACCGTTTTTCAATTCAAGTTAATTTCCAAATAGTTCTGAACTGAAATAAGGTTGAAATGTACTGCAAGACATTGAAGAAATTGAGAAGGGTCATATGAAACAAATGACGCGGCATGCTGAGTTCAGTCATCATTTTTCTTCATGACAATGACGGCTCGTATAACACAGTACACACTTAGCGCTAAATTGACAGTTGTTTAACCATCCTCCTTACAGCCCTGATTTGGCTCCCAGTGATTAGTACCATTTCCTGAAAATGAAGGAATGGTTTATGACAAAGTGTTCTGAAAATGATGAATTGATAAACGGTATTACTACCTGGCTTAATTCATAGGCAGCAGCAGAGTTTTATGATGAGGATATTCAAAACCTTGTTTAAAGATATGACAAATGCCTTAATTTGGATGGCAGTTAATGTAGAAAAGTAGCTCAAAGATGTAGCTGTAAAATGTATATAATAAATTTTTTTTTTATCAATTTATGTTTTTTTAATAACGAATCAGAAGTTACTTTCCGAATAGCCCTTGTACAAAAATGATTTCCTATTTGGTGTTCATCTGCTATTTCATTATTTGTGTTACTAATTATCAGAATATACCACCTCAGATTTTATCATACTTGCAGACCAACTAAATCTAAATCCATGGCTGGTAAACTGTGTCCAGTTGGTTTTTTGCCTCTTACATTTATTCCTAAAATATTCACATTTAAATTTAGGGATGTAAGAAATTTTAATGGTAAATTACATTTTCAGTGTTACATATGTTTCATATTTAATATTAATGAATTTATACTAATTCTTTAAAGTTTAACCACATCTAATTTAATTGCTTAAATCCATGTTGTATGAGAATTTATTTGATTAATAATCTCCACAATAATTTTTTTTTACTATTGCTAACTAATGTATAATTTTATTTATATTAAAACTGATGGTGGTAACAAACTCATACTTTTCTTACGAAGATGTGGACAGTCTGGTAAGTGTGTATGTGTAACAGTTGTAAAATATTATAGAAACTTTTGATGATTAGTTAATTAGTTCTTTTGTAATCATAATGTCATAATAAAATAAAACAATTGTGTAATATTAAATGGCATAAACTCTTAAGTGTTGGTCACATAATTCTACCCTTCCCTTTACAACGTTTGCCATTTATTTCTTCATGCAACTAAATCTTAATACAAATTCAGTTTTGGTATTTGAAAATTTAAATTAAAAATTAAAAAATAAGTTTCTTAAATAATCAGGCATGTAGAATAAAACTCATTAGTTAAATTTTACTATATAGTATGTATGAGTTAATATCATTGATTTATAACTTATCAATTAATACTTACCAGAGCTAGTTAATAAGAAATGTTGTGGAATTTGATGTAATAATGCAATGCATTGTAATGTGAACATTATATCAACAGTTTCATCATTTAACAATTTATGTGTGTTAGGTAGTGTTAAAAAATTAAAGAATATTTTGTAGTTTAATTAAAATTTAAAAAAAAGTTACTCATTTTTTTAATTTAGTTATAGATGTGCAGATTAATTTCTTTCAAAACTGTCGATTTTTATCCAACTCCTTAAAATAGCCATTTATCGCAGCAATAAATTCATTATTAGTTGAAAATCTCTTCCCTC
The DNA here is from genome assembly GCF_047948215.1 of Lycorma delicatula. NCBI lineage: Eukaryota > Metazoa > Arthropoda > Insecta > Hemiptera > Fulgoridae > Lycorma > Lycorma delicatula. The sequence goes on from NC_134455.1 coordinate 188,931,618, forward strand.
AAGCCAATTAACAGCCACTGGGAGCCTGATCAGTTCATCAACCATCACATACCGGCATAAAAATTCCTCTGGATTAACCAAAAGAACTCAAGACAGTTGCTTGAAATCTTTTTTTAGTACTTTTTGGTTGGGTGTGAGCTAATTCGGCACCCATCAAGCGCACAGCTTGTTCATGCCCAAAAGTTTGTGAAAATATTGTGCACACATTCTGTTGACATACCTACAGAGTCTGCTAACTTGTTCACTGTCACTTGTTGATCTGCCAAAACAATTTTATACGCGCTTTGTAACATTTCTGGTGTAGTCACTTCAGAAGAATATCCACTGTTGGTTCATCACTAGTGTGTGTTTGACCCATTACTGCCATCCACAATTTAACAGTATTTAGTGGAGAAGAGGTTTCCCAATGTTGTATCAATCTCTTCTTTAATTTCCTGTAGAGTATTTCAGAATAAAGTATTTAATCACTGCACAAATTTCCAGTTTTTTTGTTTTCCAAAAAAAATGCCCAATTCTCCTCTTTGACAGACTGTAAATACTACTAAGTGATACAGTAACTTGAAACTGTTATAGTAAACTAATGAATGGAATAAGCTCATGTGAGCTGTTGATAAATTAAGCATACTAACGCCAACTCTGTATGAAGCCCAGAACTTTTAACCCTCCTATATTCAAAAGTTTAGTTTTTTTTTTGTTCAGAATAGCATAGAGAATTTGAATTCTTATTATAAATATTTTAATTTATTTGTTTATTTTTATTTTATTGCCTGCTTCATTTAATTTTGAAGAGCAGATGATGTTCAGTTGGGTTTTATGTTTATACTTTTTTTTACTTTGAAATCAGTTACTTATTAACACATTGAAACCATAGCTGATTGAGCTAAGAAAACGGTGTGGTTATAATCAGCTGCTTCTTCATGGGTTTTCATGGATGCTCTGTGTATTTATGATGTTTATAGTTTATGGTGTGTTTAACTTTCACTTATTTACAATTAAAGAGTTGATATTACTTCAAACAATCCTGGAAATCTGGTTAGTTTTTGAAGTACTCAAAACAAATTTTAGTAAACATACTTCTATTTTTAAGAAAACTGTAAGTCACTTGAAAAAGCAAAATGAAAATTTTACAAAATGTATTTATATTCTATATTCTAATTATTACCAGCAGAGTTAACAATGTGGAAATAAAATAACTAAAAATAAAAACTTGAATAAAATGCAGAAAACAGTATTAAAAAATGAAAAACAGCACTTTGGTTTAGGATTGTGAATATCATCCATGAATATTTTCAGTGTTTTTTATTAATGAAAACACTTCTTTAATAGGGTTTAAATTAGCTATAATGTGATGGGTGAAAGATGGTAGGGTGTCACAATTTCAGAACCCAAAATCTCAACATTATCTCATCTTTCAGGATTAGCTGAGTTAATTCATTTAATGAAGCTATAAATAAATTAAAACTTGTCATACTTAGTAAATCTTCTATACCCAAAAACATTCAGTTCAATCGGAATTTCACTTGGTTTGTAACTTCATCCTTGGTGACTGCCAAATTTACGTAAGTGCTAACAAATAAATAGTTGGTCCCAAATACAGTTAGAAGATAGCATGAAAGCACTTTAGATACATTTGGACACAATCAAGCTACATTACATTTTATAATTGTCTACACGTACATAGACATAAATGAAAATTAAAGATTGTTCATGTAATACTTATAAGAAAAATTCATGTCAGTTCAACATTAAAAATTTACAAATACACTTACTTACGAATTACATATAAACTTAACTTGCTACAGGTTAAATTATACATTTGACTTGTGCTGGAACCAAAGGTTTAAAAATGTTTTCCTCCATTTACATAATTTTTCTTTCAATACTTCTATTTTAAATACAAGTCAGTTAATTATATAAAATATTGAAAATACCTAGTGACATAAGTATTGCAGATGATTAAAATATAATAGCAAGTGATTTTATTAAATAAAATTTTTAATTTTTATTATAAGAGGTTGTAAAGCTTGTAGAATTTGAGATTTCTGTTCATATAATAGTAATTTATATGTCTTAAGACAACAAATTAATTAAATTAGAAAACATTTTTTTAATGCAATTTATGTAATTATTTTATCTTCATTTTTTCAGATAATATTTCCATTCAAATGGCAGTGTCCATATATACCATTGTGTCCTCTTGGTCTAGCTGAAGTACTGCATGCACCTTTACCATTCTTAATTGGGGTTGACTCTAGATTCTTTGATCTTTATGATCCTCCTACTGATGTAAATTGTGTTGACCTGGATACTAACAACATTACTGTGTTAGTATTTATTTGTTGTTTATGTTATTTTGGTATTTATTTTATTACTAAGGAATTTTTTAGAAATTTACGTTTGTAGCTATGCTCACAGTTGTGCTGTTGACTTAAATAAATTCTTTTGTTATGCTTGTAAATCTGCAGTCTTTGTTATTTTATCTTATTGACTATGGAGGATTTGAACAATTTATGGATAGTTTTATTGTTGTAATATAGTGTTCTGCAAGTATTACATTTTTTTTAAAAGTATAGTTTGTTTATTCATAACTCTTTGTTTGAATTTTTTAATTTTATTGAAAGTAACTGATATTTCTTGATCAGATAAGTGTTTACTCTGCTGTTTTTATAATTATTTTGAAGTTAAATTTTTAACTCCAAAATAATGTCATTCTTGTTTATTCAAATTATGTGTTTTTATGTTTTCAGAATCTATATAATGAAATAAACATAGATTTCTTGTTATCATTTACTGAATATTTATTAATTATTATTATAATGTTTTAACTTTATATAGCTTTTAAAATTAGATCTGGTGCTATTGAAAATGAGAATACTTAAGTGTGTTCATAATTGTGTACCTACATAGGTGTACAGTTGTGAACATAATTTTTATAATTATATTGCTTATTTGAAAAGCAGGATTATCCTTTTTTGTTATATATATATTTTTTTTTAGTAGTTGATTAGGATTAATGATTTTTTCTGTAGAAATCGCTTCTGATTTGTATATCAATAACAAGTTATTTTTTTATGATTATTATGAGACTATCATAATATGAAATGATAGGCATCTATCATCTGTGATGCATGCAATCCAATTTATAAATGGTGTAAATTGTATTAAAGTTTTTATGAAATAAAAATCATTTCATAACTGTATATACTGAGTAGTAAAAGAAATACTAAAGAATTAATGTATCCAAATAAAAATATGATTTACCAAAGATTAGGTATTATATTTTATGGAGTACAAAAAAATTATAATTTTTCTATTTGGAAAGGTCTTTGAAAAGGCCCTCTCCTCTTATCACATTTCTTCAGCAATTTCTATCCCTTGCCATCCTCCTCAATCTTCTAACTTACATCTCCGGAAGATCCTCTCAACCTCTTCCTGGGCCTTTCTCCTCTTCTCTCAGCCCTGTTATCCTCAACTCTCTGTATATAACCTGATCAATGAATTCTCATGTTTATTTTGACAAAAGTATCCAGTTTTCTTTACAGTTGCTCCAGTTCTTTATATTTCTTTATCCTCCATGAATCTCCTTCCTTTATCACTCCATATACCCTTAAGTATATTTCTTTCCATATTTTCTTAATTCATCCTCCTTTGCTGCCATCATTGTACATGGTTTCATATCGTACTCAGCAACAGGTCTCTGCACTGACCCCCATAGGGGAAGACACTTGTGACGATCTTGGTCACCCCACTACCCTCTCCATTTCTAGCCATGATGCATTTTATTGGTTGTCATCTTATAGATCGTCTAAACCTGATAACACAACATCAGTTTGGCTTGAACCAGGATGCCACCAAAGCAAATGACTAAGCAGATATTTTCCATCTGTGTATTTACAAAACTTAATATCGCCTTTGTGTAGCCTCTTCCAGCAACAGCCACCTACCGTAACTTACAATCCTCAACTCTCAAATCAACCAATTCGCAGAAGCATGATCCCTGCGCCTTTCTCAAACATTGAAGTTTCACACAAAAACCACCCTTCCTATATCTAACTTCACTTAGACTATGCACTATGATCATTACTTGATTGAGACTTTAAACACCAAAAATACTATTATCCTCATACCAACAAAACAAGTGCTGATTGCAATGGCAATTTTGTCATACAATTTGATTTATTCAAAGTCCTTTTGATTTACTTAAAAATCAAGAAACAGGTTCACAAATTTAATAAGCCTCTAATGAAAACACTACTTCTCGCTCTGGTCTGCTTCCAGGAGTGAGGTCAATGGCTACATCCTCCCACACCACAGCACCATCACAAAATTCTCCACATATCCATTCTCATCTTAACAGTGAATATCTCAGCTTACTGGAGCTCAATGCCAAAATGCCTATCTTGGCAAAGTAAACACTAAGATGAGCCCCTAGCCACCCTAGTTGCTATTCTCTCTATACGTCTATAACAGCATCAGATTTCCTCAGCCATTCTCTGTAGGACTAAGGATCTAAGGAAGCCAGTAACTATGTTCCATACCCTTTTGGTTTTTCAATTAACTTGCAGATCAAAACCAGAATTGATCCTCACAAACTCTAGCTACTTTGATATGTTCACCTTTGTACCTGGGGCAGACATAAGACATGGCGCACGTCATCGGTAATCTTTACAAACTTGGATCTCCCCTCCTATTGTAGATGCAAATAATACTTTTCTCTTTTATTTTATTTTATAAATGTGTACATTGCAATCTGTTGAACTAGTGAACAATAAGCAACCCCCACAGCCCAATAAGGAGATAATGATATGTATGACATGTAAACGAGGTGTAGTCTTGTACAGACCCAGTTCGACATTCCTGATGTGTGGTTAATTTAACTCCAACCACCAAAGTACACTGATATCCACTGTCTAGTATTCAGATCTGTATAAAAGATACTAACTTTTACTAGGATATGAACCTCAGAACCTTAGACTTCAAAAATCAGCTGTTAACTGATTTGCAATGATGAGTTAACTACTAGAACAGCTCAGTAGGCTAATACTTAAGAATTTTTTTTTAAAGTGACTATAAAGAATATTGAAGCAACAAAAAATCATTTTCATGAATTATCACAGTAATTCAAACATGTTTTTATTGTATTGCAATATTTTTAATCTTCAACTCCTTTTAACATAAGATTTATAAAAAAAATGTTCTGTTTGGGAACTTATGGAGTTGTATACTATTTCTGTTAAACAAAAAAAAAAAGTATAATTGTAGGTGTTTTATCTTGTATGCATTTATGTAATATTTATTTTTTCAAAATAGAATTTCTGGGACATAGAACATGTACATAGCAAGCATATTTATCTCACAGTAAACATGAAATTTATCCACTATGAGGCAATTGTGGCAGATGTGGGCATATATTTCCGTGTCATAGTAAATTGCTTTTATTAAAAGTGAATATATAAATTCATTATAGGACCATGTGAACTAGAAAACAGAAAAGTTCAGCACAATTCATCTACTATAAATTATGTAGTAGCAAAGCAAAAATGTTAAGTAAAAGTGTCTATAAAATCATGCAACTCTTGTATAAAATAAATTATTTAATGACAAGAGTAATTTAGTTATATGATTTAGGAAATTAAGTTAGGGTAACTTTGCTTAGAATTAGTTGCTGCATTAATGTTAAAGATATTGTCTTTGATAACCTTGGATCTTGAACTGGACTAAGGAGACGCCATAGTCCGCAGGAATTATACAGTCATAAAAAAATGTATGTAAAAACTCCATAGTTGAATTGACAGTTTCAAATGTAACACTCTTCTACAACCAATAGTTTCATTATTCTTTTTAAAATTAAGCTATAAAATTTGTAATTTCTGGATAAATTCTGCTGTTAATGTTTCTGTGAAAAAAATTGATCTTATCATTCTTTTTCATGAAATCATACATCAAATGCTAACTTTTTTTGAATGAATTGGCATATCATTATAAATATGGCAATTCTCAGAATTCTATACTCTATTGGTTAGAGCAATCCTCTTTTTTTCTGTTTAGCCTCCAGAACCACTGTAAGGGGTTCATTAATTATTAAATATCATTACTTCAGAGGATGATATGTGTGAATGTAAATGAGGTATAGTCCTGTGCAGTCTCAGGTTGACCATTCCTGAGATGTGTGATTAATTGAAACTCAACCACCAAAGAACACTGCTATCCGCAGGTTAGAGTAATCCAGAAAGATTAAACATCACTTTAACAGAAAATAAATAACAATTTTTAACACATGCCCAGATGAAATGTTTGAACTACTACAATACAGAAATTGTCTGTTAAAGTCAGGTTCTGGAAGTCCTTGGAGAACACTAATCAAAGTTCAATATGGGCATAAGTTTAACTTTTTTGAATCCTTGTGAATAACCCTGATCCAATTTATTGAATGACTTTAAAAGTTCTGAGTGTCGTTACTGAAGAATATAAAAACAGCTGATGAATGTTGGGCAAACTGTCAACAGGTAACATGATGGATGAAAACTATAATTATGATCAGATACTTCCTTTTTAGAAATCCTAGATACTTATGAAAAATAGTACATTTATTTAGTACTGAACTGTTGGTAAAATCAGGCTTAAAAACATTCTGGCATTCAGAATAAAATTGACTAATTAAATAATGTTATACAATAAATTCACGCTGGGTTTGTAAAAAAGGCATGCTTGTTGTACTACTACAAAATTGCTGGGGGGATGATGAGTCACATGATCTGTGCATTTTGACCTTATCTAGTACAGTTTAAGCAAAGTATCTCCCTCCAGTTTAAGCTGTAATTTGCGTCTGTTTTGGGTTGTGTGTGAGTATATGAATGCTCTGTATTTCTTAACAACTTATCTACTACTATAGCAATTTAAAAAATGAACTAAATGATCAGAAGTTTACATTTTTTAATACCATAGTTTAGCATTATTATTTAAGGCTTCATTACAGAAAGTTAACAGTGGATGTGTTCATTATTTTTTATTTTATCCTTATTTCTTCTGTTTGGTACTTTTTATTTCATAATGTCTGTTTATTACCTGTTTTATTTTAAGAATAACTTACAAATGTGTTAAATAAATATTTTATTTCAAATTACTGTTTACTTTATTTTATAGGTGTGATGACAAACGACAGCTGAATGTGAAATTATTACCAAAGAAAGCAGCTAGAGCATTACGTTCAAATCTAGAACGATTGTATGAGAAACTGATTAAATTTATGGAAACACAGATTCCAAATGATAAAACAGCTGATACAAATATAGATCAGGATTTTCAATTAAAACGTCGTGAGGTAGTATGATCAGTGTGCTTTTTTTAATATTTTAGATATTATCATTGTTTAATTGCATAATTGAAATTAAATGTATTCTTTGTCAGGTGGTCCAGTTTTTATGTTAGGTTTTCTTAAGGGGAAACCATAATACAATGTTAAATACTGAAAATAGTTGCTGTATTGTGGCTCATTGTTTGTTGGTTATTGTCTGCAAGTTTGTGTTATAGTTGTTAATTTTAAGATTAATTATTAAACATCTGCAAAGATACATTTATATAAGGTCTGGAAAGTAAGTTCAATTTGAGCACATTGTTACCACTTTTATAGTTGTTCGTAATATATTTATATAACATTTTATTTAAATGAAATATAAACCACCAAAACACTTTAAATAGATAAGTTAAACTTACCATATTAATTCCAAAGATTGATTTTTATGGGATCCTGCATCTTCAGTTACTGTTAAATTCCCTAATTATATTAAAACATATTTATTTATGATTACGTATATATTTATTGTTAATTTGCTGAAATTGTTTGTTAGCAAATTAACAAATTATAAATAAATATTTTTTAATATAATTATAGGGCATTTTATTATAAGGCAAACCATCTTATTAACAATAAACATTCTATTTCTGATATTAACACAAATTCTGAAATATTAGAAATTAATAAAGATGATATAAAATTAATGTATTAGAAAATTAATATTAAAATATAAATACAAACAAAATTTCAATTCGTTAAACCATTAGTGTTTTTAGAGAGATGTACTTAGAAAAACTGCAACAGATTGCAGCACTTGTAAATTAATACACAATTTTCATTATTTAAGTATTTCTATTTTAAAGTTTTTATTATGCAATAACTAAATTACTTTAATCATGATTGTGGATGCAGGATCCTGCGAAAGTACTTTTCATGAAAAATTAAGGTGTGATATGTCTTATCTCAATATCTTTGAATGCCAAGAAATGGAGAAACTTTTCAGGTCATTTCAAATGTGTTCATTTTTTGTTGACTGCCAAGTAAAATCATTGTGTTTTAATGTTGAACATAGTGTGATTAAGCATATTTAGTGTTGTCCAGACTGTAGTAAAAGATGAATTTTATGTTGCACTGGTTTGTTGAAAAACAAAGCACTAGGTGGTTTATTTAATAAAATGTAAATATACAGGTATCCCATGAAGAAATGGAAAACTTGCAGCACATGTTCTACTGGTGAAAATAATGAAAAAAGTTCATATAAACATAAGTCTGGAAAGCTTTATTTTCAAGTTATGCTAGCAAAAAATTTTGCCTGGATTTAGTTCTTCTATTAAAAAGAAACCCTACTGTAATTTTTGGGTAAGTAATCAGTAAAGTTGGTTGTTTATTATGTAAATTGAGCTGGGAAATAAGTTAAAACAGGTCCAAGAACTCTAACTCCAGTAGTTTTTAAGATATTTGACGTAAAACACAAAATTTGGTGTTAAAAAACAAGTTTTTTTGGGTTTTTAGTAAAATGGCTTTGTTAAATGACCAATAAATGCAAAAGATTTAGTAACAAAACTTGTAAGAGAATTTATTCTTAGAAAAATAATGTAAATACAGCCAATAAAGAGTAAATAAAAAATTTAAAAATCAGTTTTGTATTGAAGCAAAACAGAGGAAAAATAGACTAGAAAATTGTAATATTCTTTCTCTACCTAATAAACATTCTTTTTAAATATTCTTTAGTGTATCAGCATTTACAAACGAAAAGGTCATTTCAGATGTGTTCGTTTTTTGTTGAATGCCAAGTAAAATAATTGTGTGTTAATGTTTAACATCGTGTGATTAAGCATATTCAGTGTAGTCCAGGCTATAGTAAAAGATGAATTTCATGTTGCACTGGTTTGCCAAAAAAAAAAGTGTGGTGCATTTTACGGAAAGAGAATCTTTATCTTTTCCACCTGCAGGAGGTTCAAAATTTGCAGCCAACAGATTACCATAATACAATTTTTTCTCTTTTTTTTGCTTCAACACAAACTGACTTTTAAAGGTTTTGTTTACTTTTTATTGGCTGTATTTACATTAATTTTTCAGAATTAAATTTTCTTTGTTCTGAATCTTCCACTTTTAATTATTTATTTGAAAATAAGATCCCCTCGATTATAAGACCCTCCCAAGTTTTGCAGGTAAATTTTAGAGAAAAAAAATTTGCAAATATTAGACCAGTGAGTTTGACAAACTTGTTACAAGAGTTACAACTCAATTTTTTTGTTACTGTACATACAGTTAGTTGTTGACCAAGGACAAATTTCACCCTTTCAGGTGTGTGCAAAACAATTCTATGGTGTTTGACAGCACTGGGAAGGGGTGAGATGTTGACACAGTAGCAACTTCAATCCTATTACCTGCTTTATTTTTACTAGTAAAACAAGACCTTTGATTAGAACAGTAGCAACTTTATTGAAAGTGAGTTTCTCTTTATTTTGTCTGTGTTACTGGTAAATTGAATTCATGGAAAAGTTTCACTGTAGGGTTTTAGTTAGATGTTTTTGAATTTGCTGAAAATGTATGAGCAGTGGGTTGAGAGTATATGGTATAACCAAACGTGATTCATTGCTGGAGAAATCAGAGAAATAAACTTGCCATGAGAAAAGGAAATCATCTTTTTGTGGCCCCATAAAAGGACGCCATCCCGCAGTGGCTGATACAGTGCATGAGTGGGTGGAAGAGAAGAGAAGAGAGTGCTGTGTAGTTAGTGATCTGTGAAATGATACAAATGAAAGGGCACGAAGTAGCAAAACACAATGTAAATGCGAGTGACTTTAAAGCCAGTTGTGGGTGGGTGGTGCAATTAATGAGAAGAATGGATTCACTTTGAGACAGACAACTTCTTTGTGCCAATGACGACTACCAGCTGAATATATTGGCAAAGTTTTGGAGTTTCAATGATATGTACTACGTGAAAGAGGAAAACATCAGTACCTCATATCTCAGATTGGAAGTCCCGATGAAACTCCTGTCTTTTTTGAAATGCTACAGAATACAACTGTAAACTAAGTGGGCAAATCCAGTGTACTGGTGAAAACAGTTTGAGCAGAAAAAATGAGATACACAGTTATGTTAGCCACTTTGTGCAGATGGAAAAAAATTGTCTCCTTATGTCATTCCTAAAAGAAAAACTCTGCTGAAGGGAAAACTACCAGGAGCTTTACATTTTTACGTACAAGATAGTGAGTGGATGGATGCGAAACTAATATGTGACTGGCTAGAAGTCATTTGGAATCGCCGCCCTGGATCAATGTTAAAAAAACAAGGACTTGTTATTTTAGGTAGCTTCTGTGGCCATGTTGAAGATTTTGTAAAGAATCGAATCAATGAAATGCACATAGATACTGCAGTTATTCTGGGAGGCCTCATTTCTCTGCTGCAATCCCTTGAACGTGAGCATCAATAAGCCGTTCAAGGCCACGTTCATTTTTTCTCTAAATGGATGGCAGATGGAAATTACACATTCATGAAGAGCGGACAAATGCAGAAACCTTCAATAGAGCTTCTTTGCAAGTGGAATGTCAAAGCCTGGGAGGAAAGTACTTCAAAAATGATAATCAAGAGTTTCAAGAAGACTGGCATCTCATGCGCATTGGATAGAATGGAACATAATTTCATATACAAGGATTCTGATGACACAACTGAGGGAGAGACTGACATTGATGATGGAGAAGATGAGGATGATGATGAAAGCAGCAGTGACTGAGTAAACAACTGTGTTCCAGATAATTAAAATACAATTCTGCACATTTTGCATTGTTGTTAAAATAACGGTAATTTGCTCGAACTATAAATTCGTAAGTAGTTTATTTCTGTTTTCAGACATAACAGCACCTGTGAACCTGAACAAAGCCAAGCCCCTGAGGTTAAACAGCACGGCTCCTCAAATAATAAGACTTATTTTATCTGTATAACTTACAGTAGTTAGTGTTTGATAAAACATAGTAAATTCACAGTTCCGGAATACAGTTATTTTTATTTTCATTTCCGAAAAAGCTTTTGTAAGACCTGCCTCGAATATAAGATCCCCAAAACTTTGGAGTGTAATTATGTTAAAAAAGCGGACCTTATTTTTGAGTAAATACAGTATTAGTCATTTAACAAAACTATTGTTCTACAAACCTAAAATAAACTTGTTTTTCAACACCAAATTTTGTGTTTATGTTGGATATTTTAAAATCTATGGGAGTTACATTTCTGGAACCTGTTTTATCCTATTTCCCAGCTCAAATTACACAAGAAACAACCAACTTTACGCCTTAATTTGGATTCCAAAAATTACAGTCAGGTTTTTTTTATTAGGAGAGCTGAAATCTTATGCTAGCCGGAACTTGAAAACAAAGCGTTTCTAAACTTATGTTTATATGAACTTTTTTAATTTTTTTCATTATAAATTCTCTTCATTGAAACATTATTAAAATATGGTCAGTGCTTTTGTAATGAAAGAACTCATTCTAATGATCATAGCAGGTGAAATTTATAAAAAGCAAAAAAAGTGTTACACACAACTTAAAAACAAATAATTATAAACATTAATGGACATTGCAGGCGTGTGTTTTATTATATTTGCTAATTGGTATTAAGCACTATAGAAAATTCATAAATGAAAATGTATTATCTTGTATTTTAATTGCTTGGTCACTTAAATTTAAATATTAAATTTTTTTCTGCTTCAATGTAAAGAGAGAAATAAAACCATAAGGAAGAAGATGCAATTTAATATAAGAAAGAAGTTGAAAGAAAAGATATAGATAAATCTAATATAAATATTAAACCTAATATTAATATTAAAAAGCGTTGTATTCATCTTTAATTTTCCATTAACTTTTTGAATATGTTTAATATTGTTGCACATATCTTTTCTTTGGATTCTTAACTACTGTTCCTTCTCAGTACTGCAATAGAAGCTTTTTTTTGAGTATCACTTTATTTTACTTTTACATCTCTTATATTTTTTGTCTGGATGGACCTATAACTTTTTAGTCATAATTGCTGCAAATATAATAACTTAAATTAAAAAAAAAAAATTACTATATTTAAAGTAATGCATAAAAATTACAAACTTTTAGTGTTCTATATTAATGAGAATTTGCTATTGACATTTACATCCAAATTAGAAAATGTTTAGTGAAATTTACATTAAAAAACTTCATAATGAAATTTTTTAAGTTGTGACCACAATTTCAACATTTTCTGTTAAACTTACTTATATTTTTAAGCAGTCAGTTTTGGTAAGTCAAAAATTTCAATTTATTTTTAAAAAACCGTATGTATTTTTTTAATAAAAATTATTTATAAAAAAGGTGTTTTGAAATCTTATTATTTCTATTTATATATATAAAATCTTTTGAAATAGTTTTGAAATCTTATATATATATATATATATATATTTGTGATTCACAAAGGATGTAACAAATTTTCAAGATTTGTTCTAAACAAAAGAATTAGATATTTTAGAAAATTAACAAATAAATGCAATAAAATCAACTTACAAACAAATAAACTGCTGAAAATGCCCTCCGCCACAGTGAATACAGCACTTTTTTCAATGGACAATGTTTTTGGTGGCTTTCAGTATGTGGTATAGAAACAGATGGAGACAACATCGGTGCCAGGGACCTGCTAACAGGCAGAACACCATATAATGATGATGATCAGTATTGCAACAATACTTTTAGTCATACTAAAAAAAAAAGTAATACAAAGTAAAAAAAGTAATACTATCTGTATTACTTTTTTATTAATGTACTAATGATTTCATGTGGCCCCACAGATAGAAGTCCTGAATTGTTAAGTCAGGTGATTGTTAAGTCATATGATTGTTAGACAAGGGTAATTTTGAGAAGGTATGACCAGTTCTGTTAAAAACAATAATAATCTGTAAAAAAAGCTATACATTATGAATATTATTTATTTACATTTTCAGTAATATAATACTACTGTGTAATAATCATGATATTGATATAGTCTTGTAGTAGTGTTCTAATGTTAGTAATTGTTGTTTTTATACTGCAGTATTTGTATGCAATTAAAACAAATTTTAATTATAATGTTTTGTTGCAGCAAAGTCTTGAATTAGAAATTCAGGAAGCTTTTTTAAGGTTTATGGCAACTGTATTGAAAGGCTATCGCTCATTCCTGTTACCAATAATTAAAGCTCCAACAGTTGGCACCACAGATACACATTCGTTGTTCGACCTGCAAGGCTAGTAAATGTAATTTGATGATAATGTTATTGATTGAAAATACTTCACTGCTACTGGAGTAATTTTATATAGCTGTCATTTATTTTTTTATAATTTTGCAAAAGGTGAATCCATTTACTTGGGTTCTTTCGTGAAACTATTAACTATGTTGAATTACATTTATAATTTTTTTGCTGTATTTTTCTGGATATGGGACAAGTTTGATTTAAATATTGTTATAATCTTTAACACTGGAATTAACATTATTACTTAATTCTCAATTATTGAATGTTCAGTTAAATAATAAATGAAAAAAGCCAAATAAATTATATGTTTAAGTTGAATAAACTAATTGTTTAAAAGCAGTGTTTTCTGTTAGGTGTGGAGGATGACCACGCTTGCACAATTCTTTATTGTCTGGAAAAGGGAATTTTTTCATGACTCATTTACATGAATTTAAAGAAATTCATTTACTTTTATTTTTGTCTTCTGAAATCTTTCACTTGCATCTTTCTAGTGCATATTATTTAATGAACTGAGTCAAAAAAAAAAACAAAACCATTTCTTTAAGAAAAGATATGGAAAATTCAGAAGTTTTCTATGAAATTTTTAAGGATAGAAACGCCCATTCATTTATTCACCAAAAAAAATGAAGAAAGTTTTTTCTGCTAAAATGCATTCTGAGCAAATAAGTTAAAATTTTTTTTTAAAGGGAGTCAATCATAACCTAATTTGAATTTGAAAAAATCTTTTTAGCAAAAGTATTAAGTGCCATTCTTTAATATGTGAGGTTCTGTGTTAGATGCATCCTTTTCAAATAACTCACAGAAAATATTTTCATTGAAGAAGAGGATCATAATAACTTTTAAAAATTAAAATTAAAAAAGAGTTTTTTTTTTACAGTGGTTATATGCCCAGTTTTATATAATTTGCCTTTAGTTTCATATAATTTTTATAGTTTTAAAATTTTTTTCATATTAATTTTTTCTTGTAAGTGAAAACTCATATTGAGTGAGCAAGTGTGAAAAACTACTTTTCATTAAGAGGGGTTGGTTGGGTCTCCTTGTAATAAAAGCTCACAAGACTTGTGGCTTTTTTCTGATGCATGGCTTACAACACATACACACACAACGTAATTTAAAATATTTATAATTTTATTTAAATAGAATAATTTTTGTTTATTTAATTCAATGATTCTAACTAAAGCACGCTTCATTCATTCATCTACCTATACTATTATATAAAGAGAAAAAGAGGGATTTTGTTTATTCGAGATAAGCCAAAAAAGTACTCGTCGCACCAAAATTTTAACCCATGTTTCTGGTATAACAGAACATTTTTAGATATATTTCATCACAAAAAATTTCTAAAGTGTGTGTGTGTGTGTGTGTGTGTGTGTATACTAGTGGAGATTTGCTGGTTGTACACAGTAGGTCTGAAAAGTTCCTGAACTAAATTTCTGTAGTTGATACAAGTAGCGCTATGTCTCAGACAACCAAGGAACTATGTAGTACGATGTCTGACGAGTATGTGTATAAAATTTCATCACGTTTTGTCACTCCAGTTTCGAGTTATAATCGGCCATGTGCATTGTGTTCATGTGACCTTGAGTGAGCTTGTGACATGTAACTGAGAAGTGCAATAAAATTTTATGTTCGACTTCAAAAATCATTCGTTGAAACTTATTTAAATTAAATGATAATGAAGCCACATCTCATACTACAATATACATTGTGGAAGTGGTTTAAAGACAGCACAACAGAGTTGTTGGATGACGACTAATGAAGTGGGAGGCTGTCAACAGCTGTTTACGACAAAAACATTGCGAAAGTACATGTGCTCCTGCTCAAACTCCTCATCTTACCTTTCGGGCCATAGCAGAAGAACTAAACATTGGTAAAGACCTGATACGTACAATTCTAACAGAAAAAATTCATGTATGATTTTTAAACAAAGAGTCAATCCGCTGCTTGGTTGAGTCCTGGAGCACAAAGACCGGCAAAAGTCAAGTAGCAAAAATGAAGATTGAAAATGATGTTGATTGCATTTTTCGACTTGAAGGCCCAGATTCGTCATGAATTTGTCTCAACTGGTCAAACCGTGAATTCTAAATTCTATTTGGAAGTAATGAAACATCTGATGCATCACATTCATCAAAATCCGGTCCGAGTACCAGGATCCAGGCAGTCAGACTCTCTTGCACAACAATGCCCTGGCACAAATGGCAACAGTTTTAACATGTTATATTATGCTGCATATCAAATCATTGTCTTATCCCATCTGACTTGGCTCCAGCAGACTATTCTCTGTTACTGAAACTCTAGTTAAAGATGAAAGGCCGCTTTTTCGACAACATTCCAGCTATCCAAAGGGCTTGCACCGAATAGTTGAAGGCGATCCCACAAAGTGATTTGTCCAGAGCGTTTGACAGGCTCTATCAAATTTTAAATCGATCAATTTTCTTTATTAATTTTTTCAAGTGAAAAAATTGTAGCAATGTTTGCTACTTCTCTGTTGTCGCTGCAATTAGTGAATAACTAGAGAAGGGTTCTATGTAGAGGGCTGATGTAAGTAAATTCATTTATCTTAAAATCTGCATTTTTATTTAATTTAGTTCGGGAACTTATCAGACATACTGGGTACCACAAACTTTTAATGAATTGCATTTATGAATTGTAAACTGAGTGTTTATCACTGTGTGAGCGGGATTTGAACCGAATGATAATGAATATCTAAAAACCAATTTCTAGATTTTTTTGAAATTACGAGTTTGAAGGGTTAAAATGGATTTTTGAAGTTTTTTTGAAACCCTGTTATTTTTTTAATTTCTCGGTAAAAAGTGAAGAAATCAACCTGATTTTTGGTGAGTTAATCTTCATGTCAATAAACCAATTTCTTGATTTTTTAAATTCAACTTTGATAGGGGATGAAGAAAGGTAAAAAAAATTTGAACAATGATTGTAAATTTTCCCAATCCCGACCATAGTAAACAAGATATTCAGTAGATTTGGGCGTACAAATACTCTTCAGATAACTATTTTCAGGTTTTTTTAATTCTGATTTTGTTTTAAGGGGTGCAAAGACCAACTGTGGCTCAACCAACACAGCCACTGCCCCCATTACTGTATGTGTAATTGGGTTGCACCTATCTTCAGTTGACTAAGAAACATAAAATAAAAAGATTGACTGCTATGGGAAACGCAAGTAACCATTTAGTGCTGGCGAAGCTGTGAAGGAGGGCTAGTCTGTATATATAATTTAAGTTATATCTCTGAATAATTGTTAAGATATACTTTATTTTCATATTATCTTTGAATTCATTAAAAATTAAAACAAAAGGGCTTTTTCTTGTGTTGTTATGTTTAATTCCGTTTTAAATCTATTATCTCTGTTTATGTCACTTTTAATATTTCTACGTGATTGCAAATGAATGGCATAATATGTTTTAGTGAAACTTGGAATGAATTTATTTTACTTAGAAATTTGCAAGGAAAAAATTGTAGCAATGTTTGCTACTCGAATTGAATGTTTTTCAAATCTGAACATACATAGGAAAAAACATAGACAAACAGATTTTTTGTATTTGCTTTCTCAGGATGCACGTTAAAAAAACGATAACTTTGATAGTTATTTTTTTTTTTTAATTTACAGGTCTAGATCCTTTTTAAAAAAAAGTTTTTAAGTGATAAAAATAGAATTGTGTGCAACTTTTACAGAAGCTTTATTGTAAATCTCAAACAGGACTTCCTTTCCACATCTTGCAGGATTAGTTTTAATCTTATCTTTTTCAATAATTTTTGTTTTAAAAATTAAAAAAAAAATTACAATATGTTAAGAAATTATTTATAACTGAGAATGTAAAATACTGTAGTATATTGTTACAACAAATGTAATACTGTTTTTTTACAGTTATGTTTATATATATATATAAAATTATAACTTTCCCATATCACATAAACTGGATTATAACAGTGAGTTAGAATATTTGGCTTTTATGCTAATTGAATCTGAGCAAAAATTTACATTTTTCTGAAAATTTTCAAAATATCATCTGGCTGCTTTCAGATTTTTTACATAATCATTTCTGTATATAATTTACTACACATATCTGGTAGGATTCATATCTGCTAATCAGATTATTTCTCCTATAATATTTTTAGAACAAGCTTTTTAGATATGTTAGATGAAATCATATTTGGAACGCGGTGAAAAATGCCAATGCCAGTAACTTGATATTTTCTATCCCTTTAGTCAGTGGTTATATAATAATGATTTTTTTATTTTATCTCTTAAATATTTTCATTGCCTTTTGTCCTATAGTGAAGAGTATGTTTCCAAAAACTTTTACTTTTTCTTTTCAAGGATGTTTGATGAAAAAAGATTTGGCAAGTTCTGATGTGCTTTCACAGCTTTAACAAACGCAGTATATGGAAAATCAGGTTTATTACTTGGTAAAAAATGAAGTTAAGAATTGATTAATTAATTTCATAAGGAACTAGATTACAAAAAAAAATAGTATTATACCTACCAAAACAGTTAGAGAAAAGTAATTTATTTGCTTTTTCATTGTTGTTATGTGATTGAGAATGCGTAACAGCTAAGTAAGGATGATGTAGTTTATTTATTTATAACAGTTGAGGTAATACTGGTAATATTATCTTTCAAGCAGTGAATTCTTAATAATTCAAATGCAGTTTTTGTTTTACATTTTTGACAAGAACTTTAGCTTATTTTGTGATTTCTTAAATTTGTATCTATTATTTCTCACTTTTTATGAAAAGTGGGTTTACATGATTAACATATCTTTACCCTTAAGTTTTATTATACATTCAGTGAAAAATATTAGGTGCAATAATCACTATGAATATCTTACTGAAATGCCTGTCTTTAGGTTCCTAATGCTGCATCATTTTCAAAAGGAATGTAAATAATCAATTTTATTATTAGATCCTATTAATTTTGTATTGCTTATTCAGTTTTTGAAATGCTTGTTCATTTTTCTACTCGTTTCATTTCATAGGTCATTCAATAATTAACCTTTTCAGATAGTGTAGCTTTGGAACTGGTTACGTACAGCGTCAGTTTTAAAACACTGTTACAAAATCATTTTATATGGCATCTAAGTCAGTTATTTTTTTTTATATTCACAAAGAAATCAATTTTATTACACAATTTGAACGACGTTTATACGATGTAAAATGTTTTATTTAGGCCAGAAAGAATGTGACCATTTTTTTCTCAGAAGTGTGTATGTGTGTGTGTGAGACTTGTGTATTATAATTGCTATGAGGATTATGGATTTATTTATTATTTACAAAAATAGCTTATCTTACTTGCAACATATCGATGTATTGAAACACATAATAAATTATGATATACGGCACACAAAAAAAAGAAGGAATTTGTGGTCATAAATACGTCACTTTTACTTGACGTCTATAAATATCTTTTCAGACAAATGATATCGGTAAACATGTAACACATATCGATTCATAATGAATAACAGTATACAGTAAAAATGGTTTTTTGTCAATCTGAATAGCCTTTTCAGTAGTAGGGATTTTTAGAAAACGTAGTTTTCTGAATCTACTTTCACTTTTACTAACATATGTTACTAATCTGTGATTTATGACACAGGTTTTTCATCATATTTTGCCCAATTTTCAACCGATTTGCTTGAAAGTATTATTTTTAAAATCAGCAAACTGTTTCATAAACACAAACCAAAAAAAAAAAGGTTGCTAATAAAAAACGCGGTAGAAATGCGCAAAAAAAATTCTGCAATTAAATTATCGTAATTTTTGTACTGTTACAATTTTTGTTGTTGTTACAGGCATAAAAAATATCCAATCATAACGGGTTTTTTTTGTCAGAATCTGTTAAATCTCTTTAATATACTGTAATTTTTTGAAATTTTTTTCCTACAAGAGGGTAGCATAAGACTATGAAGGGAGGCAATCAGATACCAATATATTTTCACGGAGCATTAATCAACCGCAGATCATTGTGATGGGAAAAGGTTAAAGATACACATGATTGTGAGAAGAATGATTTTTTATTTAATGAAAATGAACTAACATTACTTCGACAAAATCCACAGCTGCATGTCCCTTGTCCCTGTTACAAGATGGCACTTGCCCCATCTTTCTGTGAGCTTTCTTGTTTCAGTAGTCCTTGGTGCTTGAGCTATTCTTGCATCACACTTTTGATCTGCTCATTGTTGCTAAACTTATTGCTACATAAAAACTCTTTGAGAGGATCAAACCAAAAAAATGGTGGTATGAGATCGGGACTGTAAGATAGATGTGGTAACACTTCAACACCCAATTTTTTAAGAGTTTCCAGTGTGTTTTGAGTGATTCAGGGTTGGGCATTATCATGCAGATGAATTATACATTTTCAGGGCAACCCCCTCCTCTCTTTTTTTTTCTGTGTTAGCCTCTGGAACCACCATAAGGTATTACTTCAGAGGATGAATGAGGATGATATGTATGAACATAAATGAAGTGTAGTCTTATATAGTCTCAAGTTGATCATACCTGAGATGTGTGGTTAATTTAAACCCAATTACCAAAGAACACCAGTATCCATGATCTAGTATTCAAATCTATGTAAAAAAACAGTCTTTATTAGGATTTGAACCTAGATTTGGTTCTCCTAAAAAGAAGAACCATGACATTTCCTCCTTACTGCAGGTTTCACTTTACTTTCAAGCATGTCATTATAGTATTCATTGTTGGTTGTACGTTGTTCTTCTAAATTGCTATAAATTGGGCCTTTGTAGTACCAAAATATTGTTAGCATCACTTTACCAACTGACACATAGGCTTTGAATTTTTTCCTGGCAATTGAACCCAGATGTTTCCATTTCATACTCTGACATTTAGATTTTGGTTCAAAATGATGAATTCAAGTTTTATTACAAGATATTATGTGGTCTAAATAAAAGTATTATCTTCTGCTAAAAACTGTTGTTTAAGTTCATTGTACAATGTAAATTCAGGTCTTTGTGTTATGAGTAAACTGTCTCAGAACCCACCTTAAACACGTTTTGGAATAATTCATATTTTCATGGATAATGGTGTGATGCCAATACTTGCACTGCAAATTTCAGCAATTTTCCAAATTTTGATCCATTTGCCCTTGTTTAATAAGCTCATTAATGTATTTTTATAAAGCATCAGTCAAAGCTTCTCTACCCAATGAAAATTGGTAACACTGTTCTACCCAATTTAACTGTTCAGTGCACTTAAAAGAATTTGCATCATAAATATATTTTTTACCATGCTGTTTTAACATTCACAAGTGGATTTTGGTCAATTTTACACCTTATTAAAATAAAAATCTTACCACAGCATGTTGCTCTTCCACGATATGTTTCAAGCTGATTCATCATTTTGAAATAACAAAAGTGTTTATAATAATGAAAGTTCTTTTCAAGCAGCTGCTATTTTCTATGTCAAGGTTGCCAAATTGAATGTCAGACAGTTTCACTTTATTTTATTAAATAATTTTTTTGCTATTGTCAGTTGTCTCTTTAATTATTGAATGACCCTCAGATAACACCAACTCATTATTCTACCCCAGCTATTAGATTAGTATCTGATTTCTACCAGAAACAACAGTTAGAAAACATTTAATTAATTATTTGTTAAAATATTCAAACATGCTTTTATGGTAAAATTTTATTAGTCTCAAATTTTGTAAGTGTTCTTACTGTCCAATATATTTGAAATTTTTTACAGATAGAAATGTGAGTTTAAGTCAAACTTTTAGACACTTTTAAAAAAGTTAAGTGCATTTAAGCTTTTTTTTATGATTTGCTGAACAGTGAGAACAAAACAATTTTGAAACTAAGAACTAACCTGTGAATGTATCTACTTATGATGTAAACTTCCAATGTATACTAGTTCTTATGTAATGCTAATAATACTCACTATTTGTTATTAAATAACATTTTCTGTGTGTCTGTTTTAATGTTTATTTCTGTTTATTTTAGGATTTTTAAGATCTCGTGATAAGACGTATAATAAATTCTTCTCAATGGTCATGAAGACACAGATGTTTATCAGATTTATAGAAGAACGATCATTTGTTTCTGATATGGATGCAGGACTTGCATTTTTCGATGAGTGCATTGAAAAGGTTACTATGCTTTCTGTTTGATTTTCTTTGTCTTTTTATTTCAGTTGATATAATTTTGAAAGTTCACATCTTGTTAGATTATATCTAGTTATGATGAACGTAACTGATACTGTTTTGTTTTAGTCTGACAGAACCTTATTTTTTTCTTTTTTTGTGATGGTACATTACTTAAAATTATATTCTATAATTTTAAGTAATATAGAACTTATTTTACCCAATTTTATTCATTTAAGGCAAGTAATGTGATAATCTGGATTTCTTTGATAAACATTACTTATTTCAGAAAAAGGTTGAAAAGTGATGAGATGGTGAATCATTTATGTTAAGTTCTTGGTAAAAAAGAAGTGTTGGTGTACAGGCAAATGAAATTATTAATGGAAAATTCATTTATGTAGTCCTGTATCAACATAATGAATGAAGTTACTTATTCTATTAAGTTTCTTAAGCCTGAACTTTTTTTCTGCTTATTTATGATAAATAAACTCTAAATTGAAATCAAATATATTTCTTGATGCTTTGATGAACCCTTTTGAAAAAGATCCTCTCCATCAAATTGTTATGTACTCAATTTGTGAGATTCTGATTCCAAAAAAAACTACATACAACCTTTTTACAGAATTATGAAGTAATGCATTTACATTCACCTAACTAACTTTATATCTCTGTAACAATTAAAGGTGCTTGCATCACAAGCATTATTATCAGCTTTTTAAATTGTATTTTAGATTTTTTACAGCGAAAGATCACAGGTGTCAGGATTTATTTATTCCTGACACCTATTTGGTATAGTTGACAGTGTTTTGAAAGATTGATACAAAAAATAAAGAAAAATATTTATATAAAATGGGTTCAAAATGCTTTTTTGAGTAATAGATTATGCTAAAATTTTACTATTGATTTCTGCTCCTATTGTAAAATTCTTGAAGCACACTTTCAGTATTATCAAAGATCTTTTAAAATTCTTTTCTTCAAATTTCATACTGAAATTCTTGTAATTTAAATTAACGTATAAATTTGATGGTTTCAGTTGGTTTTTAATGTGAAAAATTGAATAAAATCTCACACTGTATCTCTATTAATTTTTTAAAAAAATTTTAGTATAACATAAAAATTACTTTTATATGGGAATTTTTTAGGTTTGACTTAATAACTTTGTTGAATTGTCAATAAATAAATAAAATTTTGCAGCAAACTTTCTAGAGAATTTAATTCTTAAACATATATATGCAAAGTAACGTCAACTGACCATGAAGAAGAGTTTAGAAAATTTGATTTTATTAAAAACAAAGCAAACCTAAATGTGGCTGAAAATCATTGTATTATAGTTGTAAACAAAGACAAGAATCATCTTGATTTGGAAAATATCTATAAACAAAATCGTTTGCTAAAAATAAATAAAAAGAAAATTAATTATAAATTTACTGTTAGTAAATTAAACGAAGACCTAAATAAAGCAAATAGAGGAATACAAGATTGCCACGGTAGAATAAAATTTAGAGGTTCTTATGAACGCAAAAAAGAAAAGAGAGTGCAAGTGCTGGACAGAACAAAAAACACCATATTGAAAGAATGAAAGAATTCTGGAGGAAAAAGAGGGAAAATCAGAACAGAAGGAATTAAAATGATATTTGTGTGATCCTCTGCAGGCCTGTTCGGGAAAAAATGTACTATTATAATAATTGTTGAAAATGTCCTCCTTCACTGTTTTTACAACATTCTGTTTGATTTAAAATTACTTGGGTCATGCTTATTGTATCAGGATTGTTTTATATTATTTCAACCGAATTGAAAATTCTTGTCCTTAATTCTTTTGTAATCATTTATTTTCATATTACTTCATGAATACTTTTTTCCTTCGTGATAGAGGGGAAATCTCTGACAGACACAAACTACTTGTACAGGTTGTAGTTCCAGGATTGCACTGGCTAAACCCCTCTCACATGATGCCAAACCACCAAAATTGGCAGAACTTGGCACCATCAGTGTATTTTGGACTCTCCGACCAGACATAATGCCAGAATGTCCCATTAAAGTCATGCAGGCATCATTATCAGCAGCTACCTCTGCAAGCAAAGGCACCTACTGACCAGCCTTGCAAGCTGTCCTCTCCCTGTTTTTCCTCTTCTGTCTTCTTCCTTATGATTGTCACCATTTTCTTCACTGCTGACCAATTCTCTTTTTTTCCAGCATTTTAGGAACAGTGTTAGCAGATATTTCACTGAGAATCTCTAGCCAGCCCTCTCTGATCTATATCCAGTAGACACAATTAAAAATCATGTACTTCATTTTATCGCATTGCCCACAGTAAATGCATGCGTCTGATGAGTGCTTCCTTCTATTAAATATGTAGGAGTTAAAATTTCCATGATCTGTTTAAAACTGGTTCATTTCAGAATTCACATCCCCCATTTACTTCTAACTTAGGAACTTTCTTTAGGTATTAACTGGTAAGTCCGCCTGCTCTTTGCTGAATCTTCTTATCACTTTTGTCATCTTTCCATCAGGTGAACATCAGTGTCCCCTGATTGGGGGTTCTCTTCAGTGCTCACATAGCTTCAATGCCATGAGCTCAATTGGAGGGATATCTGCCACCATAAATGTTTCAGCAGAAATCATTCTGTAGCAACTGGCAATCAGTCATTGCAGCCTCTTCATTATTATTAATGCTTTTTTAGTCTTTAAGGCCCTATCCCATACTGGTAATCCATAAAGTAATGTAGTCCATGCCACACTTGTCAACATCTTTCTCTTTGAGGCATGTGGCCCTCCTACATTTATCATTAGCTTCTTTCTTTTTCTGTTGAGCCTCCAGAACCATCATAAAGTATGCAGAGGATGAATGAGGATAATATGTATCAATAAAAATGAAGTGTAGTCATGCACGGTTTCAAATCGACTATTCCTAAGATGTATGGTTAATTAAAACCCAACCACCAACAAATACCAGTATCCATGTTCTAGTATTCAAATCTGTATAAAAGTAATTGCCTTTACTAGTATTTGAACCTTAGAACTCCTGACTTTGAAATTAGCTAATTTGCAATGATGAGTTCACTGCTACATCAATCTGGTATATTATTTACCATTAGCTGACTTAAGGCTGCAACCATCCTCCCTGCTCATACTTTTAGCAATATGGTATTGAAAGCTCCATTTCCTATCAAGTCAGATATCTTGGTATTTAACCTCTGTAGATGTGGGTACATTCAAGTCCCCCACACATATTTATTATTTATATTGGAGTCAACCATCCCTTCTCTGCAAGAACAATCATCTGGGTCTTCTCCACCACAATCTCGAGGCCACTCCATCCAAGCCATCCATACACCAGCTGTGTAGAGGGGTTTCCTTTGACATGACCTCTTGTTGGCAAAACCAATAGGCTTTACCCCTTCTGGCAGACTAAGCCTAAGCAGATTGTCAGAGACCACGTGCCACAACATAGGTTCTATGTTCGAACTGTATAGCACACCACAGATCATGGGAATTTTTAGGTTACCATCAATTGAAGACCCAACAACCAATATATCATTAAGGTACACCTGGATTGTTCTGTGGAGGTATGGGCTAAGGCCCAGCTGGCTAGTTTGTGGAAGATAATCTCCCATGCTTTCTTGAATGCATTCTTTATATCCAAGAACACTACCATGGGAATCCTGTCAGCTCTTGAACCATCAGCAGCTCATCCGCCATCTGAATATCAAATACGACTACATTCATTGCAGATCGCTCAGTTGTGAAGCCATACTGGTTTTTACTGAAACGTCCTCAGTAACTAACTCCTCATTTAATCGAGTCGCTATCAGTCTCTCAGAGTATTTACTGAAGCTATTCTGCAGGCACTGGGGTGTATACAATGATACTAGTCCATCTGGATGCCTACTGTCTTGTCATTACTAGCAAGGCTCTTTTCCAGCTCATGGGAATATGCTCATACTCTGAATGAAGTTAAAAGAATATAACACTCCCCAGGGCTCAACCTCGACATCTGCCTTAACCATTTCAGCTGATAGCTTGTCAGGACCAGGGCTCTACCTTTCATCTTGCCACTCACACTTAATAACACCTCCAAAGTGAATAGAGGAATGTTTTCCACCATTATCTCATCCTTTCAGCACGTCCTCCAACTAGGAATAACTATTGAGCAAAAAGAGAGAGTTTCCCAACATAAAGCACAAGTTTGCAGCCAAACTTCTTGGTTACAATTCTGAATGTATTGCCTCAAACATCTTTGTTCAGCATGTCACATAGCACCTTCAACTTCTGTATATTGGCCTCCTAGATTGCGCTCCTGTACTCTTTCCTGGCAGCTTTAAGCTGGTTCTTCAATCTTCGCTTAGCTTCTTCATCCCCACAATGGTTTCCTTTGAAGACATCTCCTAGCCCTTAGATAAGCTCTTCTACATTGGGCCATTTCCTGGCTCCACCAGCAGAACATTCTCTTATGAGGGATAGCTCGCCTCCTCAGTAACACTTCCTTACAGGCCTCCCTTGTTATTTTCATTAGGCCTTCAGGAAACACCTGCATGAGCTTTGTCAACTTACATTACAAACTTCACCAACAGCACCAAATAATTCTAGGCTGAAGATCTTAGATTCAGAAATACCAACATCGAACACTATCACATGTGGTCACTTAGTGTCACTTCCTCTTTGAGTACCCTCCAACCATTCACCTTGTCCAATGTTGGCTCATTGACAAAGGTTACATGTATTCTTGAGCCACAGTATCTTCTAATACCCTCTAAAAAAGGTGGACACATCCCCTTCGTTCAACAGATAAAACCCGTCCCCTCGTCACATCCCCTGAATACAATGCTTTTGTGATTAGTGAAGTGACTCCTTCACTCCAGCTAGAGTGTTTGGCATTGAAGTCACCTCCAACTACCACTGTTTCCTCTTCTGACAATCTTCATCACTAGGTTATCTATAATCTTTGAGAACATCTCATTTGTAGATGACCTCACAAATATTAGTCCGCTAGTATTAGATACATGCCTAGCAGACTGATTAATTGATCTGCCATACTCAGTCCAGTCATTCATAATTATTGCATTCAAATAATTCCTAATTTCTTGATAAATATGAAGAGGAGCCCTATCTTGCTAAAAAAATAATTTCTTATCTCATTATTAGTGAAATGTCTTCTAAAAGTGTTACCAAATTTAAGGTGATTTAAAAAAAAAAAAAAAATTAAAAATAATGGTATTAAATATGTGCTAATAACTTTGTAACTTGACATTGCAGGCAAACGAAATAGATGAAGCTAAATCACAGATTTTAGAACTTCAATTGTAAATAAAATTGGCCTCAAAATATCATTTGAACAGACAAAAATTGTGTCCCAAAAACCAAGACAATTAAAAGAAGTAAAGATAAATGGTTATAAAGTCAAAATAGTAACCCAATTTAAATTCCCCAAGGAATAATAACCTAAACAAAAAAAACTTTGATCCAAATAAGAAGAAACCAACTTACTGAAGTGCAAAACTTGGTACACTTAACAGTAAAAAATGCCTATCGTTAAACACAAAAATAAGACACTAACGCAGTTTTATAACCAAAAGCCACTCATGCAGCAGAAACACTCTTGCATCTAAATTACATTCAAAGACAGACAGACTCCAGAGAGCTGAAAGAAGAATTGGGAAGAATCTGCATCAATAAAAAGTACCAGAAAAACAGGCTGTGGTAGATTGTGTCAACAAAATCATGTAAAAACAGTTAGAACCCATTACTGATACCATGCGTAACAGGAAACTAGGATTCTTTGAACAAATGAGGATGCAAGATTTAAAACTTCTGAAACAGCTGGTTCAATAAAATCTCGACTTGATAAAACAAGACAGGATGCAGATGGGTCAGAGAAATAAGAGAGGATCTGAAGGAAATTAATTGGCTTTACACCAGAAGACACCACATATAAAGATAAAATTAAACAAGAAAATCAAAATCAAAAACACTTGCTAGAAAAAACTCACAGCATGAAAATTTTCAACACTGAAAAGGGCACAAAGATTGGAAAGTGAAAAAGTACAAGGCCTAAACGGCCTATCAAAGAGACTTTGTTAATGGAGTGACTAAAGTGATCTAAGCAGTCATAAAAGATAATAATAAAAATAATGTGCTTGTAATAATACCACATCAAACATTTAATACAAAACCTATCAGAAACTGTCTTCTATTCTGAACAATTTTCAGATCTTATTTCTGTGGTAAGACATAATAGAACCCCCACTTGTTACACTTTGTTTGCCACAGAAACTGGGTATAATAAATATCACAGAGTATACAAATGTAGCTAGTACGAATACTTCTTGTAACAGTGATTCTCTACGTTTGACTCAGTCATAAAAATTCTTGGTATTTAAAGTGCAATACATCAAATCAATGCCCCAAAACCTACTTGAACGTACAACCTAAATGTTAAAACTTAAAACCTACATAAACCTTATGCCCCAAAACTTACTGGTCTGCCTAAATTACATAAAGAAGGTATCCCTATAAGACCATTAATCATCCCAGTTATAATATAATTAATAAAATAATTAAATCAAAAATTAATTTAGAATATAAATATAATATAAAAAATAGCTAAAGTTGATTTATAAATTAAGTAAATTGAATATAAATAATAAAACAAAAATGATAAGCTTCGATATTACTAACATGTACCCCCACAGTATTCCCAATGATTATACAATTTTATTAATAAAAAACAGATTAATAAATACTGGTGAAGACCAAAAATTTATAAATAATATTATTATAATAATTAGAAATATTTGTAAACAAAATTATTTTGAATTTAATGGTACATGTTATACACAAGAAAACACTTTACATCTGAGTTTTCCCTTATTTACAATAATATCAGAAATTTGTGTACAAGTGTTTGAAAGTAAAATTGTCTATGGTATAAATCATTGCATAAAATTTTATTATGGGTCAGATACATAGACGATCTTCTAGTTTTATATGAACCAAGTATAAATAATGAACATGAAATAAATTAAATTCTTTTCATGAATCATTAAAATTTACATATGAAATAGAACATAATAGGAAAATATAATATTTAGTTGTAAATATTAAAATAAATGAAAATAATCAAATAATAACTGGCGTATGTAAAAAACCTACCTCAAACAAAATTATTATAATCAAAAATTCCAACCACCCTTGATCTCAAAAAAATAATATTTTTAAAACCACGATAAATAAATAGAACAACAAAATACACAAACAATAAACAGGAATTGTGTAATGAAATAAATAATAACAAATACAGCTACAAAGAATGATCATATCATTCTTTGTAGCTGTATTCGTTATTACCTCGTTGGTCGTTAATATATATAAAATATACAATTCCAAATACTTAATAAAATAAACATTACTACATTAGAATCCATAAATGAAAATGAAAACAAAAATATTTAAATAAATTTACACAAATAAAATTATGGAAAACTTAATTAATGCTTATAATGATAAACAAAATAAACTTCCTTATAACCCTGATAACCATATAATAAAACATTTAAAAGATTGTAATAATAAAATAATAAAAAAAAAATTGATACGTTTCTTCTGGTATTTATAAAATAAAATGCATAATTGTGAAAAAGAAAAATGTATTGAAAAGACAAATAAATCATTTAAAGATAGATTTAAAAATCTGCAGACAGAATTTGATGGGGACATTCTCATAAATATTACTTGGTAACACTTTGATAAGAAATTTTAAATAAATCAGATAATCAGTACAATACTGTATTAACATAATGACAACATGTTAAAGGAAATTTTAATTATAACATTTTAAATTTAAAAAAAAAAAAATTTATTGACGGAACAAATATTTGTTTTGCAAATTTTAACTTGTCATATGTATTTTAATGTGTAAATGTAAAAAACAAAAAATTTATAAAACATTACTGAAGATGCACTTACACTCACTCGAAAGCGCTTTAATGAAAAAAAAAAAAGTTAGGTAAGAATGTTCTTATTTCTGTATTTTGTAAAGTGGCTGAATAAGTTTATATTATATAATTAATTATAAACACACACACACACACATAAAGAGGACGTGTCCAATGAAGAAACTTTCAGGACATGTTCTACTGGTGAAAATAATGGAAAAAGTTGAGTTAAATATAGGTCTTGAAATTCTTTGTTTTTGAGTTAGGCTAGTGAAAGATTTCACCCGGATTTCAGCTCTTCTAATAAAAAGAAGCCCCTGTAATATTTGGAACCCAAATTAATCAGTAAAGTCTGTGGTTTCTTTTATAATTTGAGCTGTGAAATGGGATAAAACAAGTCCCAGAACTGTAACTTGGAGTAATGTTTTAGATGTCCAACATAAAACATAAAATTTGACATTGAAATAAGTTTTTTATTTATGATTGTAGTACTATAGCTTTGCTAAATGACTGATAAATGCAGAAGATTCAAAACTTGTAGAGAATTTAATTCTTAGGAAATTAATATAAATGCAGCCAATAAGAAGTAAAAAAAAACGTTTTAAAAAATTAGTTTTTTATTGAAGCAAAACACAGTAGGCTTATAGGTGGTTTATATTTCATTTAATATTAAGTTTTATATATATGTATATAAATAAATATTGTAAAAAATATATTTTTTTATGATTGTATCTTATGTCTTTTCATGGATTGTAATGTTTTTATTCATCAAGTGTTTAGCCACAATTTTGTTGTAATTATCTATATTATTCATTAAGAGTTTAGCATGTTATGTAAATATGATGCGACTATAAAAAAAATTACATAAATTTAATACATCATTTCTTCTCAAGTTCTTATGACAAAAATCTAAAATTAACTGCTTGTTTCCTTTGTAATTGCATTCTGTGTTATATATTATTGTATTATTATAACAGTTCTGTATTTTATCAAAAGATATTTTTTTTAATTTATTTATCAAAGTAATTATTTATTTATTTATCAAAGCAATTATTATTTATTTATCAAAGCAATTTTTTTTATTTAGATTTTACTTTGGATAAATTTTTGAAATTTGTATTTATATAGAGCTCATATAAAGCACCCACCACCCACATTACATTTATATTGATCACATTAAGGAACTCATAAAGTTTGATTTTATATGATGAAAAATTGTGTTAAACTATTTCTGTTAATTCAAATTTTAAATTGGGAATACTTTTAACTTGTAGGCTTATGAGGAATCACGGTCCAATGTAAATTATTTAGCTTGGAATTTAAAGGAGTTGTAAAATTCTTTATTAATGATTTTCTCAATTTTATTTCAATATTACTATCTGGATTAAGCTTTTATGTTATATAATATGTTAAGATAAAGTATATATTATGTTGACATTAATTATTTTTTTTGTATTTGGCTTCAGGTAGAAAATGATGATATGGATGTTCATTTAATTGAGCTAGATGAATCGCACCAAAGTGAACGTACCATGTTCATTGTGCCTCCTGAACAATCTGGTCAACCTGTTGTTAGTCATATTTATGAGGTATTATTTTTTTGTTTTTTAATTGTTTATTCAGTGCAGTATCTTTATAATAATAATAATTGTTAGAGTCTTGGCGGAACATATAACCTGTTTTAATTTTGTTTATTTGACAAGAGGACAATTCAAATGGCTTTGTTTTTATTAAAAACATTGATACCATAATTAATTAATAATTATAATTATGGCCAGTATGTGGCCATAATCTACATTATTTTTCATATCAAGAATTAGTTTAAAATGAAAATCTAGTGTTGGTCAACCTCTGAAAATATTCTAACTTAATTAAATCATTAGTAATCCAACAGATAAATAATGAAAATTACATCTGCTAATATTCTGAATGTTTAAGGTTATTTAACATTATATTTTCTCATTTTCATATACGTTCTCACTTTTTGATCTTTCTCTGATTTCATTTATATTTTGTAATCTAGAGTTGATACAGGAAAACAGAGAATTTACAAAAGCATTTTAATGAATTAAGAAAAATTAAAAAATGTGTTTCTTAATGAAAACTTCATGTGTTAATCCACTGATGCAATCAGCATCATACTATTTCAACATCTGTTCACAGAATTGTTAACTCAATAAGTGGTCTCTGGGTTTAAGTTACACTGATAGATAAAAAAAAATTTTAAATTGTGATACCATTTCTTTTAATTGTTTTTTTGCATACTTTGCAGATCTGTAAATACAATTTTTCTATCACCCTTAGTTTTAAATAAATTATGCTTCAAAAAAAAATTAAGGGAAAATGTAGTTAAAGTGAGGTTCAGTGGAAAGAGGAAGGCGACTTTTGGTCAGGTGATTTTAGAATAATTAACTCAGCTTCAAATAATGGGCAGGCAGGAGTAGGTTTCATAATGAACAAGAAGATAGGGAAGAGAGTAGAGTATTTCAAAACGCATAGCAATAGAATCATTGTAATAAGGATAAAATCAAATCCTAAACCGACAGCGATTGTTAACGTCTATATGCCTACAAGCGACCATGATGATGATGAGGTAGAGTGTGTATACGAAGAGATTGATGAAGCAATTAAACACGTAAAAGGAGATGAAAATTTAATAATAGTTGGAGATTGGAATGCAAGCATTGGAAAAGGCAAGGAAGGAAATATAATGGGTGAATACGGGCTGGGCAAAAGGAATGAAAGAGGGGACCGACTACGAGTTTTGCACGAAGTATAGATTAGTAATTGCCAACACCCAATTTAAAAATCATAATAGAAGAATATACAGTTGGAAAAAGCCAGGCGATACTGCAAGGTATCAGTTAGATTATATCATGGTTAAGCAAAGATTTAGAAATCAACTCGTTGACTGCAAAACTTAACCTGGAGCAGACATTGATAGCGACCATAATTTGGTGTTAATGAAATGTAGATTGGGGTTTAAAAACCTAAACAAAAGGTGTCAGATGAATCGGTGGAATTTAGAGAAGCTTGAGGAAGAGGAGGTAAAGAAGATTTTTGAGGAGGACATCGCAAGAGGTCTGAGTAAAAAAGATAAGGTAGAAAATGTAGAAGAAGAATGCGAGAATGTTAAAAAGGAAATTCTAAAATCAGCAGAAGCAAACTTAGGCGGAATAAAGAGAACTGGTAGAAAACCTTGGGTTTCAGACGATATATTGCAGCTGATGGATGAACGTAGAAAATATAAGAATGCTAGTGATGAAGAAAGTAAAAGGAACTATCGGCAATTAAGAAATGCTATAAACAGGAAGTGCAAACTTGCAAAAGAAGAGTGGATTAAAGAAAAGTGTTCAGAAGTGGAAAGAGAAATGAACATTGGTAAAATAGACGGAGCATACAGGAAAGTTAAGGAAAATTTTGGGGTACATAAATTAAAATCTAATAATGTGTTAAACAAAGATGGTACACCAATATATAATACGAAAGGTAAAGTCTATAGATGGGTGGAATATGTTATACGGAGGAAATTAATTAGAAAATGGTGTAATAGAGGAAGAAGAGGAAGTTGAGGAGGATGAAATGGGAGAAACAATACTGAGATCTGAATTTAAGAGAGCATTAAAAGATTTAAATGGCAGAAAGCCTCGTGGAAAAGACGAAATACCTGTAGAATTACTGCGCAGTGCAGGTGAGGAAGCGATTGATAGATTATACAAACTGGTGTGTAATATTTATGAAAAAGGGGAATTTCCATCAGACTTCAAAAAAAGTGTCATAGTAATGATACCAAAGAAAGCAGAGGCAGATAAATGTGAAGAATACAGAACAATTAGTTTAACTAGTAATGCATCAAAAATCTTAACTAGAATTCTATACAGAAGAATTGAGAGGAGAGTGGAAGAAGTGTTAGGAGAAGACCAATTTGGTTTCAGGAAAAGTATAGGGACAAGGGAAGCAATTTTAGGCCTCAGATTAATAGTAGAAGGAAGATTAAAGAAAAACAAACCAACATACTTGGTGTTTATAGACCTAGAAAAAGCATTCGATAACGTAGACTGGAATAAAATGTTCAGCATTTAAAAAAAAATAGGGTTCAAATACAGAGATAGAAGAACAATTGCTAACATGTACAGGAACCAAACAGCAACAGTAATATTTGAAGAACATAAGAAAGAAGCCGTAATAAGAAAGGGAGTCCGACAAGGATGTTCCCTATCTCCGTTACTTTTTAATCTTTACATGGAACTAGCAGTTAATGATGTTAAAGAACAATTTAGATTCAGAGTAACAGTACACGGTGAAAAGATAAAGATGCTACGATTTGCTGATATATTAATTCTAGCCGAGAGTAAAAAGGATTTAGAAGAAACAATGAACGGCATAGATGAAGTCCTATGCAAGAACTATCTCATGAAAATAAACAAGAACAAAACAAACTACAATGAAATGTAGTAGAAATAATAAAGATAGACCACTGAATGTGAAAATAGGAGGAGAAAAGATTATGGAGGTAAAAGAATTTTGTTATTTGGGAAGTAGAATTACTAAAGATGGACGAAGCAGGAGCTATATAAAATGCCGAATAGCACAAGCAAAACGAGCCTTCAGTAAGAAATATAATCTGTTTACATCAAAAATTAATTTAAATGTCAGGAAAAGATTTTTGAAAGTATATGTTTGGAGTGTCGCTTTATATGGAAGTGAAACTTGGACAATCGGAGTATCTGAGAAGAAAAGATTAGAAGCTTTTGAAATGTGGTGCTACAGGAGAATGTTAAAAATCAGTTGGGTGGATAAAGTGACAAATGAAGAGGTATTGCGGCAAATAGATGAAGAAAGAAGCATTTGGAAAAATATAGTTAAAAGAAGAGACAGACTTATAGGCCACATACTAAGGCATCCTGGAATAGTCGCTTTAATATTGGAAGGACAGGTAGAAGGAAAAAATTGTGTAGGCAGGCCACGTTTGGAATATATAAAACAAATTGTTAGGGATGTAGGATGTAGAAGTTATACTGAAATGAAACGACTAGCACTAGATAGGGAATCTTGGAGAGCTGCATCAAACCAGTCAAATGACTGAAGACAAAAAAAAAGAAAGTAGTTAAAGTCTGTAAAATTTATAATTTTGCATGGCCATTGCTATGGTAGAATGATTTCGCTGATGCTTTTCTTTTATAAATAGCCTCAGGCACATCCTGAATCAACGTCCAACAGTAATCGGCTAGCATGTTAGTATTCCATTTCCCTTTATAGCAGCTTTCCATCACGGAAATGTCTTGGTGGAAACGTTCACAATGTCCATCACTTATGTCCCCAAGGTTGTCCAGGAAAAAATGCAGATGTGAGTAGAGAATGCTTATGTGTTTTCCAAGATATTGCATCCCATAGCTCTGAATGAAGTAAGAAGGTGATTAACAATATCGGGATGATTGTCGGATTTTTGTTTGCTTAGGAACTTTTGCAAACCTATTTAAATGAAGCCCAAGCTACCCTTTTTACATTATTTAACATTGAGTTAAATATATCATCTTTGACCAACTCTCTTATTTGAGGACCAATAAATATTTCTTCTTTAATTTTTCCTTCACTTATATTTGGAAATTTCTGCATGATGTACAGTAATCCGAGAATATCCTTCATTGCTTTTACAAAATTTTTCCTTAGACCTTGCTTGATGTGAAGAGGGGGTAAAAATATTTTTTTGGGTTCAACTAAGGGCTCATGAATAATATTTTTCCCATTCAGACTTAATTTGTCTCATTTCTTCTATTCTTTGGTAACGTAATGTTTATCCATTCACAAATAAAGCATATGTGCTTAGTGAAGCCTAACAAAATAGCTATAACTTTCAAATCACCAGATATGTTGCAGCTATGTTTTTATAATTTATTTTTTCAAGAACCTCTTTCATCACATTGTATGTCTCTTTCAAATTAATACCATAAGTGATTGGTCTCAAAGGATATTTGATACCGTTGTGTAGTAGAACCACTTTTAAACTGTACTTGGATAAATCTATGAAAAGGCACCAGTTCTCAGGTTTATAAACTTGTCCTAAGTGCAACATAAGCTCATCAGTATTTGTGCAATAAACCAAATTATTTTCATCAATAAAGTATTGAGAAAGTTCTTTTTGTCGGCTGAAATTTTTGAATTTCTGCAATTCTTGAAAGCCTGAAATTTTTGTATTTTTAAATTCCAATCTTACAGTCTTGATCCTAACAGTTCAGCTTGATTTTTTTGATAAATTTAAATCCCTAACCAAGTTATTTAATTCACCGTGTAATATAAGATGTGGCTTATTGGAAGATAATTCAAAATCAAAATCATTGTTGTCTTCTTCAGTACTGCCTGATTCTTCATCACTGCTTTTGAAACATACATTCACAGGTGGCTCAGGAACTGGAATAATTTCACTGTGAGGTACAGGCCTGATTACAGGTTGCAATGAAGGATATTTTGCAGTATGTTTAGATTTTTTAGAAATTCCAGACACACTTTTTAAAAAGCAACAATCGTTTACATAATCCTTTGATTCACACCAAACCATAGGTACACCAAATGGCAAAGCCTTCCATGCACCTTTCAGCCATCCTCTTAAATATATAGAGCAATTAGAGCATACTATCCGAGGAGCTCATGTCTTATCTTGATCACTAATTTTACACTGAAGTACAAATGATGTGCTTTTTTAATTAAAGGTGTAATGTTTTTCTATTTTATTTTACAATAAACTCATCACATACATAACAAAAGGCATCCACATCATTTACACAATTTTGAGGCATTATGACACTACTCTTCACTAGGCGTACTCTTACTCTTCAGTATTAGATATGATGTCATAAATGTGACTATGATATGCTTTAATTCTTTGTCTAATATTGTTTATTTATAGCTTACAAATTATGTTAACAAAGTTAAACAATAAAAAATTAGCTAACAAAATACAATATAGGAGCTTAAAATGCTAATTATACATTGAATAATAAAAAAATTCCTTTAATTAAATTTTTTCAAAAGTGATGGAATGATTGAGTTCATATTCGTTTTCAGCATCAAAAAACAGATTAAAATCATGTATTGCATGTTATCAGTTTGTAACATCTAATGATGGAAGTTCCAAGTTCTGCAATATTCTCTTTGTCCACTCTTATGGGTTAGCTTAAAGATTTTGCATTTTGTTAGACTAAGTGGCTTCTGATGTTAACTTATTGAACAGCCTTGATAGTATTTGCTGTATAAGAAGTTCGTACACCACCTCTCATGGTTTCTTCAAAATTGCATGCCCACATTTTAACTACATGTAGAGATAGGACATATCCATGGTGTCGCAGCTAGTAATTATACTAAAATCCCACTTACGCATCCATTAGACTTTCAGCATTCTTATAGAGCTTTAACACCTCTAACACTCCTTAAATGCTTTTTCTAAACTTACAAGCTTTAACACTAAAAAAAAACTTGTTTTTTACAGTTTGAAATTTATATTCAATTTACTCTATATTATTTATTGCTGTAAGTCTTGTTACATAAATTTTTAAATTTATTGTAACTCTTTTTTTCTGTGAATTATATTATTAGTGAAGAAATAAGTTTTGAGATTTTGATTTGTGACAAAAGATTTTTTTTAAATTGTAAGATTTCTTTATCTGAACACCAATTGGAATTTTAACTCGTTATATTTGTTAGTTTTCATGAATATGATAGGGGAATTAAAACATTTTTAAATTTAATCTTGTCATTAAGAATCTCAGCAATTTTTCTTCATTTAATTTTAATGATATTATCAAGAGGTCATAACTTGAAGATGCAAGAAGGTGTGTGAGGAAATATACACATAGGAACATTACCATCCAGAGTCAAATCACAATGAGAAGATCTTGTTCTGTAATTTTTTTTAAATCCATTATAACAATAAATATTCTTAGTGTGCTGAATTATTATTGAATAATATATATTGAATGAATGTATATTATTTTTATTGTGGCAAGGTTTAAACTGTGCCATTTAGTAGTTTTGCATCTTTTTTTTGTTTTTTGCTTTTTTTTAACTTAAAACTTTTAAAGTCTTCGTTATTTCTATTTTAATCTTTTGTTGTTGGTAAAATTAACTACTGCATCAAATAAAATAAGAAATAATTGCAATTTTAATAAATATAATTATTCTTTTATTTTCAAATTACAAAATTATTTATGGCGACACTTTGCATTGAATATTAAAAGAAAAGATTTTTTTTAATAGAAAAACAAATTCAAGTACACGATTTATAAAACAAGAATTTTCCACTTTCAAAAAATTAAAGATCAATTGAAGACCTGTTTCAATATCAAAAATTGGTAAACAAATAATGTCTGTCATCCTCTTCCTTCAGAATCTTTCAATAAACTATGATTTATTAATGGTTTTAATTGAAATGATATATAGAACAAACTATTAAAATCAATTAATAACGAACCTAGAATTTTAAGTAGATAATTGGCTCAAGTTTTAGAGTTGCAGTTATACAATCCTAAAATTGATTGATGTTGTGAAATGGTAACAGTTGGAATAAATTTAATATGGTAAAATATCAATGTAGTATTTCTATTAGTTTTTCTTAGGGCTGCAACCTTGTGAACTTGGTAATTTGTATTTTTATAGCTTACACACTATATTATTCATCACCAAAGATTGTTTATACCTTCAATAAGATTTATCCATACCCTTACTGATTACACTGAAGCTCAAATTGTCAAGAATTAAATAAATCTTCTTGCCTCTACTGCAAAACTGTTGCTAGGATTATGTTAATTATGCTTTTTTTAGTGTAATTTTCTTGTTATTTTGAGAAATTTGATATAAAAGTTAATCATACTTTAATTACAAAACTCATGAAAATGATTTTAATAGACTAAACTTCATCAATTTTTGTCAGTTTTATTTTAATTATTTATTCTTGGTGTTAAACAAAAATCAGAAATCCTACAAAATATGAGTTTTATTTGTAAAACTAAATTATTGCTTTTATATTTATAAATGGTTTTATGTTACTTAACAATTTCTTAAAGTTTACTTGGATGGACTTACAGAAACATTACAGAAAATAAAAAAAGTGTTTGCAAGACCTGTATTGACAAGAAATCAGTCTATGTAAAGATGAGGAACATAACAGACTACTACTGAAATGAGCGTAATTCCATTTCAGAGGAACTACGCTCATTTTCAGTAAAAATAAATAATTATTTATTTTTAATCTAAAAATAAATAAATATTTTTAGATTTAACTTTTCTAACTAATTTGCTTGATTTTTTTGTGAAAACAATTTGTATATCCGGCAACATACCATTGCACTGCAATGGCCCAGGGCTAAACACCAATCTCAAAAAATGAAAAACATGCTACCATTATGGAGATTTGAGACAAACAATACTATTTTCTTCTTAGGTTTTGTTCAATCTGTTTTTTTTTTTCAGGTTACTGTTGTGAATAAACATGTTTATAAGAAATACATGTTTATTCCAGTATCCCTGTTTTTTTAGTTTTTTTTTTTTAAATATGTTTAAAATGAATAATTTAGAGTTTATTTAAATAATGGTTAAAGGCACCCAAGAGCACTAATATTTCCTCTTCTTATGCAACAAACATTTTTTACCCTGGAAAAATCTGTGTTTGTA
This sequence comes from Lycorma delicatula, assembly GCF_047948215.1. NCBI lineage: Eukaryota > Metazoa > Arthropoda > Insecta > Hemiptera > Fulgoridae > Lycorma > Lycorma delicatula. The sequence continues at coordinate 188,970,863 of NC_134455.1, forward strand.
CATTTTTACTGCTGCTGCTTGTTGTATTTCTGTTACTTTGAGAATTTTAACTTTCTAAAAATATTAATTTCTTTTGGCTATTTTCTTTGTTATCTAAATGTTAATGAAATTTCATCTAATATCTGAAAATTCTTCGAAATTGCACCATAGACCGTATAAAGTATTAGCTGACAGACTGTCAGCATTATAGTTCACTTTCAGTGAATGAGATGGTAAATTTAAATTTAAAACTTATAATTAACAATAACAAATTGATGGTATGAAGAGATTATCTTCTAGCTATATTCTTATTGAAAGGGGTGAAGAATCTTTTAAATTTTACTTCCAAGAAGTTTAGGATCTTGGAATTATACTATTTTGTATTTTTGCTTTTGCATTTAAAAATAATACTAATGATTTTTTTTTTTTTTAAATATTATTTTAGAGTTTTAAGTTGGATCCTGAATTATTCTGTATTCAAAAAAAAGAAACAAAAGGAACACCAAGCTGTAGAGTTAGTTCTGGAGGACTTGCTCCTGGAAGCCCCATGGCTCGACGAACAAAACATGAAATAAAGTCTGCCCAGAAACTAGCTCGAAAATATGCTGCATCACCTGAATTATGGGCGAAGTGTTTACTGGGAACTTGTTACAGGTTTGTTGTAATAAACTATTTCTATATTTTATTAAAAAAACCTTTTTATTTTACATTCCTCCTAAAATTTAGATTCCCCATATGGTATGAAATATAATAAATAAGATTTATAGAAATAGGTGATAATTAAAATAGGGTACTACAATAGAATAATCACAGAAATAAACTAATAATAGAAATAAACTTAGTGCCCCATATGTTGTTTACAGTGAGAAGAAAAATTTATGTTTATATTGACATATTTTTATTTAAATGCAACTTTGTAGTTTTAGAACATTAACATTGACCACTTTCTAATAAAATTTATTATTAAATAAAATAAAAACTACCAAAACATAGTAAGTACAGGATGATTCAAAGAAACGGGAAATTTACAAAATTAAATAACGTTAATGAAAAATTTTTTTTAGAAAATGAATTTTATTTCATGTAATTGTATAAAGGTTGCCATTTTAGGATACATACATTTTAGTTTATTTTTTAAAGATGACATCTTGCAGGTGACATCTTCTACGTAAACACTCATGAAGTCTCTGTTGAATTGTTCATGGTTTGACGTAACATCTCAACTGGAATTTCTGCAATTGCTTCTCGGATCTTTGCCTTCAATTCTTCCGTTGTAGCAGATCTACTGTAGAACACTTTGCTTTTAAGGTGACCCCACAAAAAGTAATTGCAAGTTGAGAGATCAGGCGATCTGGGAGGCCATCTAATGTCACCATTTCGTGAAATGACACGTTGTCCAAACAATCTGCGTACAGCTGCCATCGATGTTCGTACAGTATGTGACGTTGCTCCGTTTTGTTGAAACCAGGCTGTGTTAAGAATTGGTGGAAATCTCTTTTGTTGTTCCACAACAAAGATTTCAAGCATGGCTACGTAACGAGCCGACGTCACTGTAATCGCAAAACCGTTGTTATCCTCAAAAAAATAAGGGCCTATAACACTGTAAGATGACATAGCACACCACACGGTCACTTTCTGGCTGTGCAACGGACACTGGTGTAGCTATGTAGGATTTTCTTGTGCCCAGTATCTGAAATTTTCCTTGTTAACAAATTCACTGAGTTGGAAATGCGCTTCGTCTGACATCCACAGTTCGTGAACAAACTCTTCGTTATCATTTATCTTCTAAAGCATTACATTACAGAATTGTGCTTGCACAACTGCGTTATTCGGTTTCAGTTCCTGGACGATCTACAACAACTTGTATGGATGGTATTGCAAGTCCTTCACTATGTGTTCCTTCCCGAACACTTGAACTATGCAATTGTAAAGATGCTGAGAGACGACGGATTGACTGATGTGAACTTCGTGTGACAGCATCTTGTAAAGCTTGAACATTCTGTGGTGTACGGACGGTTCGCTCACGGCCTGGAGTTTCTTTTTCATTACCGAACCAGTTTCCTCAAAATTAGATATCCATGTTTTAATTGCATGTGCTGATGGAACACGGTCGTGCCGTCCCAGATTAAAATGACGGCGAAATTCTCTACGCTCTCCCTCCACACTGTCATTGTTTTTGTAAAACGCTTTGATAGCAAATGCACGTTGCGCACCACTCCAAGGATCCATGACAACTAAATGGCAGGTTAGGTTAAAGAGGCTGGCGCCACTTATCAAGTGGTACAATCGCCTACGGCTACCAACACAACTTTCAAAATTTCCCGTTTCTTTGAATCGCCCTATATATAAGTTAAACTTAGCATATTAATTGCAAGAATTGATTTTCACAGGATCCTGCATCATCGGTTATTAAATTATATAATTATTGAAAGCATATTTGTTTATGATTTGTTAATTTGTCAAAATTGTTTTTTGAAAATTTTGAAATTTATTATGGCTGAATATGCAAATTCTGCTGTCCAGTAATGTAGAGTTTAAGAAACCAGTTTTCATTTCCTCCTGAATAAAATCATTATTTCCTCCTGGAATAATTTTATTAATGTTACCATGCAATAAATTATAATTTATTAATATTGAAAAATAATTTGCATTACGTGATGTTTTTCATGTAATGAACAGTTACTGGTTATTAAACGAAGTGTTTTTTTTTTAAATTAAAATTTCTTTAACAACAATAAATTCATATCGGTAATAAAACATTAATAAAAAAACTACAGTAACTGTTCAGAATAGCCTGTCTCATTCAAATACCTGCATTCAAGCAATTTTTCATTGACTAATTTTTCATTTAGGTGATCTTGAACTTGTAGCGTGTAATGAGGCTGACCTCAATCTGACTTGAATCACATTTTGTTGCTTGTGTTTACTGGCATATATTCAAGTAAAAGTGGAAGATTAGCTGTCAAGAAAAGTAAAATTTCATCATTGAGCATTTCTGGTAAAAAACAATCAAGTGGTCACCAAAGTATCAGCCCATATATTTATAGAAAACTGATATTGTTGATAGTTCTCTGAAGTGGTAAGACAATTTTCAGTTAATACACACCCACGACATGCACTCACATATGCATGTTGTGGGTGCTAAGAATTGCCAATCTTGTAAATTGACTTGATTGGTAATGAAAATATCATTTAAAAAATTTGGATTGGTACATTTTCAGGTAAGCCATTGGCATAGCTAAACACGATGAGTATAGTCTCGAGTAAAATAGCTTGTCGTCGCTGATAGTGATAGGCATGGAGTTGCTGCTCATGCAAAACCTTCCAAAATGTTGCATTACTAACATTGAACTCCAAGGCCAGCTCTTTAGTATTTTTTTTTGAGATGGTCAGATATTTCATCTGATACAATCCCCTCGATTCGGGTGTACATATCGATAATGTGGTCGTCCTGATTTACAATGTTTTCAGATTTTAAGTTTCCTGTGTCTCTGAGCTACCTGTGAATGGATGAAAGCATGTAAAAGGTAACACTTGATTGGAAAGGTGTTCTTAATACTTCTGTCTTGCCTCAAGGGTGTTGCGGCATTCAAGACCATACATTAAATGCATATCAGCCATTTCTATGTTAGTATAAATATTATTCACATACCTGCCGTGGTAAATAAGGTAATGGTAAAGGGAATAATTAACTCGTATAGCATAGATCAATGTATTCACTTGGTCAAGATCAAAAGACAAACTGGGTATTAATTTTTATTTACATTTACAACAATGAATTGTTAATTACAACATCTGTTTTATAGCAAATTATTTTTCAATATTAATATTTTATTTTTATAATTTTCAATATTGTTAAATTACAATAATTTATTACATGATAACATTAATAAAATTATTCTAGTTGGGATCATGTCAAGCTATTTAATTTTATATTGGAGGCGACAAAATTGATTTTTAATCTAAAAATAAGCCATTGGATCCCTTCAAGAACTTCAGCCATAACCTTTTCATTTATGAACAGATTTGAAGGTGTAATTTTCTTTGTTATAAAACAGTTTAATATTTTTTGCAATAATATAACATTTAAATAAACCAGCAGTTGCAAAGATATTAGCAATTAAACAGTTTACTTGGTCGCCATTTTGAAATTGATTGAGTTACCTATTGGACGGACTGTGATACCCTAGCAGTATAAAAAATTTGATACAATTTACTATTCCTGCAAAATAAATTTCTATGTTAAAAATAACAAAATGGCAGATAGTGGTAAACTAAGCATTTCTAGACTTATGTTGATATGAATACTAGATCGTGGATACCGGTGTTCTTTGGTGGTTGGGTTTGAATTAACCACACATCTCAGGAATGGTCGAACTGAGAATGTACAAGACTACACTTCATTTACACTCATACATATCATCCTCTGAAGAATTATCTAAACGGTAGTTACCGGAGGCTAAACAGGAAAAGAAAGAAAGACTTATGTTGATATAATGTTTTTTCTTTATTTTGATGTAGCGAACTTTCTCCTGAATTTTTGAAAAAGCTTTTATAAACATTCTGTATATACCAGGTGATTCAAAAAGGATTACACAATTTTAAAAGAATATAAAGATTTATTGAGATAACTTACAGATTCAGTTGAGATTTCATTTAAAAGAAAGACACTCCAAGTTAGTCATCCAACATTCACTTTGGTTTGATATGGCTTCCATTTGAAATGCGACATACATCCCATCTGAAGCCGATTTCATTCCCAATTGTAACCAGCAAGTCGGGTGTTACCTCTGCAGCTGCAGCGTTATTTTGAAGTTGTAGATCAACAAGATCAGCAGGCAAAGGTGATACATAAACCCGATATTTAATGAAACCCACTAGAAAAAATCTAGCCGGGTAAAATCTGGAGAGCGAGGTTGCCAAGCAATTGGATCTTCATGGTTTGTGAATCATGAAAATCTCAGACTTCCAGGCAGTAGTGAGGTTGGTGCCCTGTCTTGTTGGTAGTAATGGTGTTCATTTTGGACGTAATCATCTAACTGAGGAATTAGAAAATTTTGAAGTATATTCAGATAAATGATACCATTTATGGTTGTCTCGTGGAAGAAGAAAAGCCTGTCTCATTGAAGGTTTGGTCCCGGTCCCAAGAGTAAATTGTACGCCTACTAGTAGGCTCCCTATTGTACTTTATCAAAATTATGTTGAAACCAGAACACACACACAGCGCAACAATCATTTCACATTGGTAAATATAACCATTTTTAACAACTCTGGTTGCTGAATTGGTACTATTAAACTATGTGAGTCAAAACTTGATGTGTTTTGCTATGAAAAAAGACCTCAACTGAATCTGTAACTTCTCAATAAATTTTTTTTTTATATGATTTTAAAGTTGTGAAGTCCTTTTTAAATCACCTGTGAGTGTATATATATATATATATATATATATATATATATGATCAACCAAAGTATAGAATAAATAAAGTAGGATGACTTACCTTATTCCACTGTACATACAGCAGTGCTTTTGCAATTTGTTCACATCATCAGCTGCATTATAAAATCAAATTAAAATTAAAAATCCAAAATTCTAATTAAAACCAAATAAAAATAATTTTAAGAAAAGCAATTACGCTTGCTGTCCACTTAACTGAACTTACTTTACTATTCTTCAGTGTAGTAAAGTAAGTTCAGTTAAGTGGGCAACATGCAAAACTGCTTTACTTAAAATTATTTTTATTTGATTTTATGCCTTGACGTCATATTTTTACAAATAAAAAAAAAACTTTTACAATTTAATTTTTAATGTTAATTTTAATTAATTTTTTAATTTTGTTTTAATTTTTAATTTAACTGAATAAAAGTTTAAAATAAAACTATTAAAGGTTTTAAATTTTAAATAAAATAAATAAATGGGTGCTATGTTATTATATTTTATGATGTTTGTAATGTAATTTGAGATGAATATATAATGCAGCTGATGATGCGAGTAAATCGTGAAAGTGCTCCTACATATATAGTGGAATAAAATAAGTCATCCTACTTTGTTTATTCTGTAATTTGGTTGATGTAATAAAATCAATATATTTGTATATAGTACAGAGTATGATTCTTAAAAGAATTGATTTAAAAAAAAAAGAATGTATGTATATATATATATATATATACACACATACACATACACATAACAGGTATTCCTCGATCTCAGATGAGGTGGGATTACCCGTTGAATATAAGCATATCACTAAGCGGAAGAAAAGAAACCAACCGGAATTCCCTTAGTAGCTGTGAGTGAACGGAAAAACCCAGGGCTAAATCCCTCAGGCTTGCTGGGAAGTGTGGGTTAGAAAGGGTCATCATGAACAGATAGCGAGTTCAAGTCCATCTTAAATGGGGCCACCGCCTCCCTGCAAAGGGTGCCAGGCCTGTAGTTACCGCTTCTGTTGGAAGATGGGCCACTCCTTAGAGTTGGGTTGCTTGAGATTGCAGCCCTAAGAGGCTGGTAAACTCCATCTAAGACTAAATACGACCACGAGACTGATAGCGAACAAATATCATGAGGGAAAGTTAAAAAGAGAAGAAGGTTTAAGGCTCAAATATATATTTATTTTATTAAATGCAACAAATCTTAATACAAATACAAAATAACATATGAAAGATACAATAGTAATACAAAGGAAATATACCAAACAAAAGAAATATTTAAACATATACTAAAGTAAATTATAAATAACATAATAGTGTTATTAACACTGGCACCAACCAACAGAAGGATAAAACAACCCTTATTTGCCAGTGGGTGTAATCGATGATAATATTTTTCGTAATTTGCTTTATTATTTATTTATCACAGTAGAAACTTCCAACAACTCACACTTATAAGCCTTGAAGTATGCAATTTATACACCACATTAAATTTACAACTAATTAAACTCATTACACTTATTAAAAGTACTGGATACATTGGTAGATAAATGTTGATACAACATTTAATATTAGTAACTTAAATAAATAATTACCATACATACAGAAATAAACATTTATGGATTGTTAACTATATTTTATAATAACTATAACATTAAAATAGATGATAATTATAATAACTATAAATATAATTCTTTGTACTATAACTACAAACCATTAAAGAAAAATAATAATGATAGCTATGAAGGGCACTCAAAAAGTTGCAAGTTACGTATTGAGATCTGTTTGATACCTATATGTAGTTTATAATATGTGTGTGCTATGATGTAATTGTAATTGAATTTCTTTTACACGTGTTGATGCAGTAGTCTTCCAAAGTTAGTAACTCAGCTATAGCAATGGATTTGCAGAAATTGGAGCATCAATCAAGTCATAAAGTTTCTCACCAAAGAAGGGAAATGTCCAAAGGACATCCATAGTAGGATGTGACTGTGTTTGGTGATAATGCACCTTCACAGTACAAAGTGAAATTCTGGTCCAAACAATTAAGTGGGGCAGGGAATCCATCGAAGATGATCCCTGCAGCAGAAGACCTGTGGAAGCAACCACACCCAACATCTCCCAGAAAGTGGACAGATTGTTATGTAAGATAGGTGTGTTAGGGTTGCAATACTAGCTACAGGGTGAGAGTTGTCTAAAGGAACCATTACAGCAATATTTCATGACATTTATACATGATAAAAGTCAGTTTCCAATGGGTCCCACAAAACCTCACATCACATCAAAAGCAATGTCGTGTGCAATTGAGCTCAGAGAACTTTGCAGCTGTGTGAAAGGAATCTTACGGATTTTTTCAACAGGTTGGTGACTGGTGATGAAACATGAGTTCATTACTGGGATCCTGAGACCAAACAAGCGTCCACACAGTGGAAACACAGGATCACCAACACCCAAAAAATTGAAGACCCAGCCATCGGCTGGGAATATCATGGCCAGAATTTTTTGGGATAGTGAGGGAATTTTTTTGTTGTCGGCACAAGCTGACTATCATTGGTAATGTTTACACTGACTATCTTAAGAAGCTACAGGCAGCAATAAAGGAAAACTGGTGAGGGAAGCTAACCAAAGGTGTCTTATTTTTGCATGACAATGTTCCATCCAGTTCACTCATCACACGTTGCAATGCAGACTTGAGAGAGTCTGGATTTCAAGAACTTCCTCACCATCCCTACAGTCCTGACCTGGCCCGCAGTGAATTTTTCTTGTTCAGAAACCTCAAGAAAAACCTTTGGGATAGATAGTTTCACAATGATGATGAATTGAAAGCAGTTGTTTCAGGGTATTTTGAGGAGCAGGATAAATTTTTTTTTACTCTGGCATAACCTCTGTGCAGGCTAAATGGAGCAAGTGTGTGGAAGTGCAAGGGACCTATATTGAAAAATAAAACACTACCTCTCCACCACCACTCTTTCGAAGGTAGAGAGATAATTTTTTGAGTGCCCCTCATATCTAGGTTAATAACATTAAAGTTATGATTTAAGTTAATTAATAATTATCAATAAGTAGGATCATTAGACTTTAGTGATCATAGACTTATAATGATCATTAGATCATTATAAGCTGTTATTAATTTTAAAAAAAATTTGATTATCCATTTCCTTTGATCTATTTTAAGATAAATTTTTTTATTACTTTTCTCCTAAATAAGGTGGCAAGGGGTCATATTGGTGCTAGTATTTGTTTCCATACAGTGATTATATTAGAAAATTCAATCTTAATACTTCTTGAGGTCGCTATTACTAAAGTTTAAGAGATCATTCCAGATCTCTACCTGGAAACTGTCCTATATCTATAAATATATCTTATAAATTAAGTTTTTCGAACATGACACCGTTGGTAAAATAACTGTTATATATAATTTTAAGAACAACTTATCAAAATTTCATTTGACTTCCTCAAACGCTTTCAGCATTTCTGCCATCTTCAGGAGGAATTTAAAATTAAAATATATAAAAATATAAAATTTACATAATAAAATTAAATACATAACAATTGATCATCATTTTGTAATGTTATAGTCATAAGTTAAAGTAACTTCGTCTGTTTTATTAGCGTATCACATTTTTATATATTTTAATTATAAATTCCTCCTGAAGATGGCAGAATAGCTGAAAGTGCTTGAGGAAATCAAATGAAATTTTGGTAAGCTGTTCTTAAAACTATATATAATAAATAATCATAAAAAATGTTTAATATAAAGCTGTCTGACAGTATTCACATTGAAGTTGAAGTCTCCAAAAACATTGCACTAACGTATAATTTAGGTTTAAAATTGTTCTATGATTTTTTTTTGGTCAGTAAATCGTTTGTGCCAATTATTAGTTCCATCCCAAACAGCAATGCCGTATTGCATCATTGAATTTACAAATGCATAATATGACGTTCAGAGTTCACCGATATTGAGGATGCCTTTAACCATATAGAATGAGTATGAGAAAAATTTTAAATAGCTGCAAACAAAACTTATATGAGGTTCCCGTGTAAGATGCAATGGCATGTACATGTATTAAATAATGGTAAGCTGCAGTTTGTGGGGAGTTTTAAATTTACATCAATAAGAGGTTGGCCAAATTTGCCAGGAGAGAATGCCATATTTAATCTTGAAGACATTCAAACTCAATGAATTATTATCTAGCCACTTCTTAATGATTGATAGAGACTTCTCTGCTTCAGAGTAAACTGCAGGATGCGAAACATCAATGCAAATCATTGATGTACAAGGTCTGTAAATAAAGTAATGAGACATGGATTCTATCACCTTTGAAATGGTTCCCTTGGGAAACCAGGCTACGCTTGAAACGGTTTTCCCACTCTTCATAGCAGTGTTGGAACTCAGAAACTGGAATATCTTTCAGATGGTCGGTTACATTTTTTTATGTTTTCTACTGTTCCAAAATGGTGTCCTATGAGGTGTTTTTTGAAAGTCGGAACAGGAAAAAGTTGCAGGTAAATAAGGTGGTTGAGGAACTACAGGAATGTTTTTCTTTGCCAAAAACTCATTAATTGAGAGTGCCATGTGACAAGCTGCATTTTCATGATGCAGCATTCAGTTGTCTTTGATGATTACGTCAGATGAATGAGAGTCATCTGATGTTATTACAGAGGCACAAATAAAATACGCAATTAGCTTATATTCAAGCTAAGTATGTATGCAATTTTATGTATATTAAGTGTAATAATATTTCCTTATATATTAATTCACTATTTTTTAAAACATTCTCATCTATACTTTTATTGTTTAAATAATGCATAATGATTTTTCCTCAATTCTAGCATCTGGTTCATACATCTACCTAGCTGTATCTTATTTTCTCCTAGCAAGGCACCTGCTACATTGCGTGCAGCTTATGAACTGCTGTTACGTATTCATAAAACTGGCCTTACACCTACTGATGAAGTTAGTATAAATTTCTTACGTGTTATTATATAGTAGAATAAAGGTGTTTCTTTTAAGAATATTTTTAAAAAGAATTAATTAAGTACATTATAGATGAGTCAGTAAACCTTACAATTTTATTATTTCATAGCACCTTTGAAAAATCGTGCAATGAGTGGAGAAGTAGTTGCTTTTATGTAAGAGTAAAATATTTTCATACAGTAATATCACTTCCAGTCCTTCTTCCATATTGGAATGTTTTAAGGAAGCCTTGTTCTTTACATCTCAAATACCTTTGGGATTTATGGATCTCCTATACAGAGTCAAAATGAAGACGTTCAGCTTGAGCTTCACCTTAGGAAAGAGGAAAAAGCCACAGGAGAGTATAAAAAACTGAGTATAAAAAACTGTTCGGCCCCTGTTTCATTATAATAATATGCTGGGGAGCAGGGATATAATCGACATTAACGTCAGTGTATCGTCTACGCTTTCCGTTGTGGTCTTCTTTTGTCGTTTTGTAGCCTTCGCCGTCGTCGTTGTCTGGTCTTCTTCCGTACACCTCCTCGAAGATCCGGTCGAGCTCTCGATCTGGCCGCTGATCCTCACACGTTTCTTGCCCCGCTTGGTAGTCGCCTCTGTTGTCGCCGTATCCGTCGTCTCTGTTGCTGCCGGTGTCGTAATGGTCAGCGAGTCCTCCGTTTGTTGTACGATCCTTTTCAGCATCTCTATCGGCGGTTTTAACGGAGCTAGAGATGCCACCTCCACCTCGTTGCTGCATTTGTACCCTCCTTCCTGCAGCACACCTACTCCCAGCTCGTTGTCCGGCAATTGAGTTTCTTGTTCTTCTTCTGAACTTGATAAAATGTGTGCCCGTTCTTCTGGTGTTGTAATATAGTTCTCTTCGTCTCTAAAAGTGGTTGCCGGATCCCCAAGTCGTGGTGCTCTGAAGCGTTTGTTCTTTCTAGCTTTTAATAGATCGTCGACTGATTGCATATTTAAAATATTAGATTTGGTTAAAATCAATTTGTTGTCGCTAAGATGTACTGCAATGTGTAGTTGTTTCATATATGTGATATAAGCGGCGTACCGCGCTCGCTATTTATATACAAAAACGGTCCGAGAGAGAGAAGAGAGAATATGAAGAGGGAAGGGGCAGGATAGGCAATCGTGTATCGTAGACTGCAACGATGATATAGAAACGGTGGCTATGTGTGTGTATTAATATTACTGTACCATAGCTAGCTAAATAGATTGCTATACCGCACACAGCTCGTCCCTCCCCACCGCCGCATGATCGCGTACTGGATACTTGTCCGGATCTGGGAACCAGATCCCGCCTCACACCTTACATACGAACAGCATGTCTGAATGTATCGGAGGTTCCGGAGCACCGGAACCTCAAATTGCGGCGTTATGCAAGTCCCTTGCATCCAGATTTAAAAAAGGTCTTTTTATTTTTATTTAAGAGACAGTTTTTACAATATTTTAAATGTGAGTTGAGTAATTACTTTAAGGAAGCATAAGGCCAGAGAGCTTGCTGGGTCCAAGGTTTAAAAAAAAATTTACTTGGATAATTGATCATTAGAACCATATTCGCTTAGACAACTTGTCTTTGTGTTATCTTATCTTAATGAGTCAAAATAATTATTTAGAAAAAATAAATAAAGTAAATTTTTAGATTAAATTCATTGCATTTGATTATTATTTTATATAATCGCATTCATGCAGTTATATAATAGTGCAAATTCATGCAGGAAATTTGCCTATCCTTTCCCAATGAAACAGGAATGTGCCGAAACTGATACAATCATTAATAGTAATTTAAAAAAAAAAATTAAAAATCACAGGTAATTTTTTTTTTTTTTTAATTATCTTTTAAACATACAATATCCTATAACAAAAATAACAAAGCCATAATAAATCAAAAATCATACTGTAAAAAATTAGAATAATGAAAACTATGAACCATTGATTCACAAATGATTGTAAAATTATGCTAATATCCCCAAGAAGGCTTCCAAGATTACCAACAAAGGCTGTGGAAAGGATGCTAATAAAAAAAATGCAGTTTGACTTAGCAAGTTATGAGTTAATATGAGTTTAATGCAAATGAATAAATTTTTAATTAAACCAATTAAATGAGATTTAAATTTTTTAATGATGTCATTAGAGTTATTTATGTAATTGATAATTTGTTATTCTATTAAAATATTTCTTTTAAAAAATTAACTGTTTTCAATGTTAATACAATAGAAAAATTAATTATTCATTTTGTAGTTAGACTGGAGGGAAAGGTTGTGCTAACAAAAAAAGAGTTAAGGGGATCCTAAAGTGCAGGAACAACTGTACCGTAGCACAATATCTACCAACTGCATGTCTACGTAGAATAATTGCTATATCAACAAAATGTCATGTTGTTGTTTCCAGGAATTACATTTTTAACAGACAATGTTTATGCAGTAGGTTTCAATGAATACCGTTCATTTTTACAAACAGCATTAGTTTGGTGTGTGTGTGTGAGAGTGAGTGTGTGTGCACACACGCATTTTATTATTAATATATTTTAAAATGCTTATTGATTGTTTGATAAGTTTTTACCCCTCTTCTTCATATTATAAAAAACTTCAGATTCAAAGGGTTTCAGTTAGCAAGTGTGCTGTAAAATTAATTTTGATTTGATTGACCACATTCTTTGAGTGTTGATAAACATTTTGTTTCCTAACTATAATTTTTATTTTGTTGATAGGTTTGTTATAGAGTTATGATGCAGTTGTGTGGTGTGTATAGCCAACCAGTATTAGCAGTAAAATTGTTATTCCAAATGAAACGTTCTGGTGTACAGCCAAATGCTATTACTTACGGTTTCTACAATCGTGCTGTACTTGAAGCCACTTGGCCATCAGATATGAGTAATTCTAGTCAGCTTCTTTGGAATAAATTAAGGTAAATTTAATCATATCATCATTATTTCATAAGTGTTTATTGTATGTTGTTTAATATTAATGTTTTGCTGGATCTCATAGTTTTCATTCATAAATTGAAATATTGTATAGCAAAGTAAGTTTTTATACCGTGGATGCATAATATTTGAAAAATAAAAACAGTAATGTAGTTAAAATTCAAACTGTAAACAATATGTTTTGTTAATAAAGGCTTTTTTAACTTTACCACCAATTTGTTCTTAGGAAACAGATATTTAGATGTATTTGTATTAGTAGTATACCAATACAAGTATCTGTTGGCAGCAATAGGCCAGTCATATTAATTGTCATGCACAGTCTAATTGAAATGAATATTAAAAGAAATAGTCATGTAAAGTGTGCAGTTTGAATTGTAATCTGTTTTTTAAGAGCAAACAAATTTTATGCTAAAATCCAGACAGAAATTTGTGACTTTTTGAGGCAAGTGCTATGTGTGAAGTTTAACTTAAAAAATGGTTATTCGTTTTGAGAAGGCAGGGCAGATGTTCATGATAGGGAACATAATGGTTGCTCATCCGTGATCATATATGATTAATTAAAAATATTTATGAAAATTTCATAAAAACAGATAATTTACAGGCACAATTATCAGATTAATTAACAAATGCTTCTTGGTCATTGATTTATGAAATTTTAATGAAAAATTTAGATTACATAACACCTTACTGCATCTCAGATACTTTTGCAGCGCTACCAAAATTAAGATGATGAATTGCTTAACCACATTGTGACTAAAGATGAGACTTATATTGTATGCCAGTGTTGAAACAAAGCAGCAGCAATGATGCAGTAGTGTCATATCCGTCATCTCACAGACCCAAAATATTAAGCAAGAATTATTAGGCGGGAAGCTTTATGGCCCCTGCTTTTTGGGACAACAAAATTATACTGCTTATTGAATTCCTTGATTGTCAATTATAAATTCCAGTATGTATTGTGAAACTTAAAAATTATCTATTCAGAAAAAAGATCAAAGCTATCCAATGAAATTCCATTTCTGCATGATAATTGACCAACATACTACAATAAAAACAGTTAAGGAATTATGGGGACTTCTGTGAGAATTAAAACATCTATCATAAAGCCCTGACACAACATGATTGTTTCCATTTTCTCCATGGCTTGCATTACACTGGTTTGAAAATTAGTAACTGAAAGACAAAATAATTTATTGGTTAAATTGTTAGTGGAAAAAGTTTTTGAAGGTTAATTAATGTGCAATACAAAAACAGTGTTGCGATAAATGACGATTCTGTTTAAAAATAGTATGTCTATGTAAGTTTATATTAATGTAATAAACTTTTTCCTTTACACTGGTTTGAAAATTAGTAACTGAAAGACAAAATAATTTATTGGTTAAATTGTTAGTGGAAAAAGTTTTTGAAGGTTAATTAATGTGCAATACAAAAACAGTGTTGCGATAAATGACGATTCTGTTTAAAAATAGTATGTCTATGTAAGTTTATATTAATGTAATAAACTTTTTCCTTGTTCATTTTTATATCAGAATGACCATTATTTAAGTAAAAGCCTTGTATTATACTTTGTAAATAAAAGAATTGCAGTTTTTTTTTTTGTTTTTTAATATAGGAATGTGGTATTAGGAGCAGCTTTATTTCGACAAGCAGGTTGTCGAGTAGCTAATAGACGGCGTCTTTCAACAGTAACTTTAGACGATAGCAATTTATCTTTTGCTGCAGATGCATCTGTTGATGGCATATCCATTGGTAGTGCAAATTCTCATGAGTCAAAAAGTAATACACCAGCGTTGTTAACCGGTCAGTCCAAAAAAATTTCAATATTTCAAACTTTTTATTTAAGTTTTTTTGTAGTAAAAGATTGTTTTGTTCTCTGAATTGCTTTTTTTAAGTTTGTTTGAAAATTTTTATTGTTATAAATATTAATAACATTCAATTATTTATTACACAGGTGTCATTGTTTTTTTTCTTTGTTTTTAGATTTTATTTTTTTATTATAATTGATAATGTATTTGATTAATGTTACATTTATTTGCATAATTTTTATGCCTTTTGTTCAAATTTTTGAGCTTGATATAATGGTATTGACATTAGATAAATATTTTTGTATCAGATATTTAAACTTAAATATGCACCTTCACTTTTTGATCAGTATTGATTGTACATCAAACAGTCAGCTATCCAGGTTTCTTTTTATTTTATAAGAACTGGCTGCTGTGACTCCTTAGTTGGCTGTGATTATTTTACGTTTTTGTGAAAATTTACATTCTTACCATCCATATTTTTATTGATTTTTTAAAGCAATGTTTTATTTACTGATTGTTATTAAAATATTATATTTTTTAAGTACATTTCTGTTTATAAATTTATTTCTACGGTAGCCACTGTCATCATGCAAACCCAAATTTGCAAAAGCTGAATTTATGTAAATGCAGAAAAAGTGTTTCTGAAGTCCAGATTCAAGAAAGTAATGTTTTAAATTAGTTAAATGATTTAGGCCCATGTTTACTATTACATATAAAAGTATATTGGATTAATTGCATCTTCCGACCTCCCCAGTTAAAAGGAATAGGTATATGGATAGGAATATATTTTGATAATTTATTATTTTTTATATTTAAATTTATTATGAAATATTTTTCTTTAATTTTTTGTAATCTTTGCTTGATGACTTAAATGAAGCCTGGAAAAGTCAGGGTATGAGGATAAACAAAAAAAAAAAGAAGAAAAATGTATGGTATTAAATGGAAAAGAGTAGAGGATTGAGATTAAGATAGGAAATGAAGTTCTAGAGGAGGTGAGGAAATTTCAATATTTAGGAGCTTTATAACTGATGATCTATCTGACTTGCACAGTAGAAATTAAAACAAGAACATCAAGTAGTAAGCAAACACTTCATAAAAAGGGAAACTGCTATGTCGAAAGTTTAAACTTGGCATTAAGGAAGAGATTAATGAAATGTTTTATTTGGAGCTTGTTGCCCTATGGAGCTGAAAAATGAACGATGAGAAAGGCGGACAGAGAACAAATTGAGGCTTTTGAGGTGTGGGTGCAGTACGAAAAGATAAATGTCAGATGGCAAGTCCATGTAACAAATGAAGAAGTATTAAGAAGAATCAGAGAGAACCATTGTATGAGATGAAGGTGTTTATTAATGAATGTGACAGAAGACTTGATGATTGGAAGGAAAGGAAGTGGAAGGAATTCTAAAAAACAACAAAACAGTATATGGTTGTACAGGCAGAACACTTGATTGACTACTTTTATTGCTAATAAGAAATACAAAAAGAAACTGTTTTTTTAATTTTGCCTGTAGATAAAAGGTTCATTGCCAGAGATAATTTATAATCAGTATTCTATTTAAACGAAAAAAGTGTTTTAATTTTTGCTTAAAAGATATTATTAGCTCTTATTAAGATTATTGGATTCCATTGAATCCAGTGAAATAAAATTCAAATACAAAAAATTTTAAACTTTGATCTATTTCATGATGTGTTAATATAAAAGAACTCAGTTGTATCACAATTTGACTAGCTAACATAAGCAAAGTAGCACTGTTAAATTTTCATGTCAACAGCTTGTGCAGTTATGTTGTTTGAGAACCGCTTAACATAAGGACACATTTAAAAAATTTTCTGCTGATTAGAATAAGAATTTTTATATGATGGATACTTACTGAACAATTGAAGAAATGAGTATATTCGGTGTCAGAAAGTTATCAGAGTAGGGTTAAAGATGGATTTCAATGGTTTTCTAAATGTTCAATGTTTATGAACATTTTGAACATTAAAGATTTGTAGCTAGAAAGTATGTTAAGGAGATAGGAAGGAATTTACTGAATTCAGTGGCTTCAGTTTAATGATCAAATCTTTGTTCTTTATGAATGTATATATTTCTATATCATGTGTTTATAGTAAACTAGTTATGTTATTAAACCAGGCAGACTTTAGTACTCAGATAGTATGCAATAATCATTGGCAATATGAAGTCATTTTTCTTTTTCTCAAATTTGAAGTTTGTGCACAACATGAATAGAACATATTAAAATTTTAATTTCTTTGTAACTGTTCAGCTATTCCAGTTTATTAAATCTTCACAATTGCAGTTTATTCTTGTTTAACTTTTCACCAAAGGTTATTATTTGTCTCTTTTGCTGTAAATAATTTTGACATATTGAATATATATTTGAAGCATTCATTTAGGAAGAAAGAATTTTTCTTTAACTATTATTGTAGTAAGTTAAATTAAAAACAATAGATTATATAATTTAAACCAATATCTTCATTGTAATCGGTAGAAATATGTGAAAGTTATTGCAGATTTATGTTTTTAAATATTATACTATTATTATACTAGTGTACAGGGCTCGCTTTGCTTGCCTGACTATCTGGCCAGGACTCCTAGACCCCCGATGCATCTGTTATCCAAATAGTTGTGAGAATATTAGATTTTTTTTACAGATATTCATTAAAGAAAAAAGAATTTTACTTCTTTATATTTCTGTTGCCATGGTGACAGAAATATTATGAACTAAAATAACTAATTTTTGTTTTTTTAATGAATATTATTAATGTCATAAACCCCAAGGGGGCTTGATCTAGGATTTAAAAAACCTTCCCTGGGATAACATGAATGTATCCTGAAAATTTGAAAGAAATCGGTCGGTCGGTTCTTGTGTGATGCTATTGCAAACAAGCAGTTAGATCGAAAAATGTTCACATTTATATTAAATATAAGATCTTCATTTATGTTTTTTTACACATTATACTTCTGAATTTTAAAAGAAATGGATTTTCAAACTCTAAAACAAATTTTTCTTTAATCATTGTTTTACTTTAGAGGTTCATGGTATTATAGTAAATTACTTTTATTTATATGTCCTTGATTAAGTATGCACGTTATATTATTTTCATTATTTCATGGATTAAAATCAGTACCTTAAAGCTTATCATTAATGTTATTTATTTTTTCATCTATTGTTTATATTTTTTTTAGCTTGTGAATTTTATCACATGATTATATTTATTTTAAAAATGTAATGTAGCTAATAAAATGTCTGTTTCTTACTAAAAAATAATGCTTCTTTTTTAACTTTTTACTTATTTCTGTTGCTGTGAATAAGTTTTTTCTTTAGTTAATTATTTTCTTTTTATTTATTTATTTTTTATTTTGCTTTTTCATTTATGTTTAATGTTTTTTATATTCTGTGATAATGATAAATTTTATAGGATCACAACAGTCAGATAGAGGATATGCTACAGTTGACGCACTTGAAGTTAAGGAATCAGATGTTATTCCAGTAAAAATACAAACTGTTGAAACAAAATCCCAACAAATTTCTAAAAACAACAGTTCAAACAGTATTTCAACCATACAAGAAACTTTTGTTACAAGGGGTATGTCTATATTGACAATATACAAACAATCAGATGCATTGTGTATTGTATATGAATATTAGTATGATCTTCAACCTATAAAAATTATTGTGAATGACCAATTAACTGCATTTGATTTATTTTTTATGGAAATTATTGCATGTGAGACATGATAAGTGGTATTTGGTTCAATAATTATTCCTCTGTTGATGTATTTTAACTAACAGATATTTTTATTATAAAAACAAAAAAAAATTGTTCATTAACTATTAATTGCATTCATTTATATGATTTGAAAATTAATTAGAAAAGATAATATATCTTTAAGATAGAAAACAAATATTTTTACAATTAGTAATTCCTTTTTCATATTCATCTGTATCCTAATTTTTACTTATTTATATATTAGGTTATAGAAAAGTGAACTCTGATAATTTGAATTATTTTGTATTCTGTTTACTTCCTGTAATCAACTCAAACCAATGCTTTGTTGATTAAGTAATTCAGTTAATCCAATGTAATATAAATAAAATATAGCTGAATTGACGCATATAATTATTGGTAATTTAGCTGTATAGTCAGTCAGGGAAGAATAAGATAAGTCACAGAAAAGCTTAGAAAAAAATTAGCATGAGAGAAAATATTTAGAACAAAACAGTATTTGGTTGATGTACCAAATTGTAGTATAATAAGGTATTGCAAAAAAATTCTTTGATTTGGTTACTAAAAAATATATCTTGTTTTAAAATGATTTCATCTTGAAAGTAATCACTTATTACATAAATGCCCAGATTTCTATTTTTTTTTTTTTAATGTTCAGAAATACTGCTTTCTAAACTGGAATTTATTCAATCAGCCTCTTCAGCCCATCCTGCGGCCTCTTGAATTTCCTTTACCGTATTAAATTTTTTCCCATTGACGTTCATTTTTTTGCTTGGAAACAAAAATTGTGGTTATTAGGGGAGATTAGGTCAGATTTCTAATGAAGATGGGGAATGACAGTTGTGTTTGAGCATTTTGCACTTATGAACATTGCGTTTTTTATGTTTGTTCATTAACAGATTGGGAAAAACTTTTGTTGTATATTCAAAGTTCTTCGAGCAAAAGTCTCAAATGATAAACCACAGACATTGTTAATCGCTTGCCAATATTCTGCATTAATTGCCATACACTTAAAGAAGTATTTAAATATAAAAAGCAAAATATCTGATTAAAGAAAAATAATTTATGAAACATATAAAATACTACTTTTTATATTTAAGCAGAATATGTTAGTACATATTAAACAAACTAATAAACCAAAAGAGACATTTGTAATTTATATAATTTTTTTAGCAACTTATAATAATCCATTTTATATTTAATAAAAATGATCAAATATTAAAAACTGACAACAAAGTTGAAATACTTTTCTGGCATTGTTTATTTACTCTTATGTAGTGAAAAAATAATTACACATGAATTAGGTTACCTTAGATTCTTCTTTTTTTTGGAGGGAATAATTTATGTTTTTTTATTGAAAAATTATCATTATATGTTTAAATAAATCAAAAAGAGTTTCAAAAAATCAATATTTGTAAACTTTGTTCCACTTCCCTCCCCCTAATATTACCTACAAAGTATTTTTTGGAGGTCACTTGTACCACTACTACTATGCCTAGGAAGGCATTAAAAGAAATTTGGTTAAAAAATGCAATAAATAGAAAAATAAGTTTTGATTTTTAGGGAAGTGGTTGTTTTGGGGAAAATAGAAAAAAACTGGTAAGATAATAAGCATGGACACATGTACTGAGCTTAATTTAAAGTGAGATTGTGTTTGCAAAATTTTGAGAAAATTGGCCCCCAAAACCCTCCCATCCACTGTAGTTACTGACCCAAAAATTTACCAACAAATTGTCCCATAAACATTGTCTATACAATATTTCATCAAAATGGTTTATTCAGTCAAAAGTTATAAAGCTTCAAACATGCCAACACATACATAAAAGTCCTATGTAAATATTAACATATCCTCCATTTTTATGTTTTTTGTGGTTCCTTATACCATAATTTCTAGGAAATTAAAGATGTAAAGTAGTGATTATTTATTAATTATAATTTATTTTTTAAGATATTTCATATTCTTAATCAAATAATTTGGTGAAGTATTTGTCTTATTTGCAGAAAACATATAATTTTTTTTTACCACTTCAAGATTATTAAAAAACTAGTTACACGGAACGGAACGCAAAGGTGGCGGGAGTTTCACTTCTCCCTTCGAAAACACAGAGCCTGGACAATGTCCCTTGCTGTTGTATCTATCTATTATTCGGCGTGTTTATGGGTTTATTTTAATGTCGGGTATGATTTTAGTGGTTTCTTTTAGGTTTATGGATGGATTTTGTATAGCGTTCCGTGCCCATTCATGTCCAGTGTTATCACACCCAATTCTGGGTCAGACCGCAGGAGGCTAAGCTTTTAAAACCCGTGCTCCCGATGTGATTCCCTTTCAGTCCGTCCACTGAAGTCCTTTCGGTGTTAAGGCTTTATTGGCTAGCAGGAACACGCCACAAGGGGATATTGGTTATTTGGGGGGAGCAAGCGCCCCCTTCTCAGGAGGAAGTCGCAATTGCTGATTTAATTTGAAGTTGTGTAGGAAAAGGTTAAGTAGAAGCTCTTCATCCACTTCTTTGTTGGCTACCCTTCAGGACGCATCTCTTCCGGGCTCTTTCCCGGACTCCCGTCCGGGACGTTGGAACTAGTTACAGCTTTATATCTGGTGATACTACAGCCGTTAAAATCATTCTTGAAATTGTCACTTTCATACCATTATTGACTTGAGTATATATTTCTATTTAGTTGATTATGGTCTAAAATCATTAACCTTTCATTGTCAAAAATTATTTTAAAAATCCTAATCTGAGATTTATTTATAAATCAAGAAATAAATTCTCAATTTACCTTATAAATTGTTATTAATGATATTTTAACATTATTTTGCAATTAGAAAAAAATAACAAAAACTTATTTAGTGATAGCCTGAACATTACACTCCCATCTGAAATTGTTACCTATGCAAGTTCCTAAGCATTTAATCAATACTTTTATTTTCAAATAATATACTTTTCTTTAACTCATCAGTCATTTAAGTAGTTCAGTATTCTCCTTTAGTTTCATTTCTGTATTAATCTTTTATCTCATCATATTTATTACAATCCCACATCCTCATATATTTTTTATTATAGTAGGAAAGATTCAGGATCCTTTTAAATTTAAATCATTATACAGACTCTTCCAGAAGAGTTGTAGATCTATCTCTTCACTTTGGTACAATTCTTTTTTGACTTCAGAAAATCATAATCGGTTTTCTCCTATTCTAATACTTTTGCAGATAACTTTTCTTCTTTAAACATTTCTTGTGTATATTTCTATAACCTATTAGCTCTTCCTTCTCTAAAAGAAAAATTTTCAATCAGAAATTCTCAAGCTGTTACTTTTGATCTCTTTTCTCCAGTTTCACATAATCTTTCTATTAGCCACATCTAGGTAAATAATGGAAAGGTTTCCACAAATCATATTTTTCTCTGTATCATTACATTCAGGTTGCAACTGGCTTTCTTTGCTACTTTACACTTTTATTAATTCTTATCCATTAATACTTTTTACTTCATCATCTTTAGCATTTTTACTGTGCAGTAACTAAATGTATAATGTATATATACATATATATATTTATTCTTGCCATATTACACTAGAAATTAATACACGCACACACACACTTATATTCTTGCCGTATTACATAGACGTTTTTCTTCATCTTGCTCCAGTGTTATAATAATGCAAATAAATTCAAACTAATTTTTTAGAATTGATTGGAATTTTTATGAAGATGAGGTATAAAAATCATGTTATTTAAATACTAATTACTGTCTTTTTTAAATTAGTGGGAGCTCTTTACCCTCCTACCTCTTTACTCTTCTTTTTCTATGACTGCTTAATTTAGCATTCATATTAAAGTTTTAAATTTAATTTTGATCTTTAATGATAGTTTTAATTTTAAATGTATATTGTTTTTATTGGAAACATTGTATAACTTTTGTATTTTTTACTTAAACTTTGTTAAATTATAAAGGTTCACTTGGTGCTATAAACAGAACTATGATTGGAAGTAGTAGATTCTGCTAACTGTCATTTTGTGGTAGGGTAATTTTGTGGGTTAATGGATTATACTTATGAGAGAATGAGCTGAATATAAGGCTAGTTTTCTGTAAACTAACATACAGTATGTCTGGGCTACAGGCATTCATAAGTGATGGCCTATATTTAGAAATCCAATTGTCGTAATCTCTTAAATGTAGGCTTAATCGGCAGGAAATATCTTCAAGATTTGTTGTGTATATTCTCAAAGTCAGCAAAATATTCATGCGCAGGCAAGCTGACTTGCAATGCAGTTGTATGCAGTAGAGGTACGAACTCCACAACAAATGGTTCAGTGTGTGCTTTGGTTAGTGGAGTTTCAGTCAGTTATGTTCATAGGTATGTACGAAGTAAATGGAATATCGATCCTTCTACATTAAAGTTTATTCGTCAGTGGAATACAACTTTTAAGAAACACTGAAAGCTTGGTTTCATAAACTGGAAGTCATCCAAAAGTTTCAGTTAGTGACGAGACAGTGGATCATGTATGCGATGCATTCACTGCCAGTTCTGGAAAGGTGGGCTAGTTATGAACTGCAAATTCCTCGTTCCACTGTTCACAACATTGTTCATAAGCAGCTTCATTTGCGAGTGTACAGTTTACAAACTCCTTCATCACGTTAAACCAAATGATTACCGCCTACAATATCAGTTTGCTGCAGAGGTATCACCGTGTTAAAAAAATCCTAATTATTTTGATTGTTATTTAGTGATGAGGCAACCTTTCATACATGTGAGAAAGTTAGCAGATGCAATTATTGAATTTGGGGTACTGAAAACTTCCACACAGTAATCAAAAATGAAAAGGACACACCAAAAGTTAATGTTTGGTTAGGAATGTGCAAAATTGGTGTCATCAAATCCTTTTTTTTTCGTAGAGTCCAATGTGACAGAACATTGTATCTGGACATGTTTGAGAACTCTGCTGTACCTCAGATTCCTGCAGGCTTCAGTTTCCAACAAGATGGTGCTTCATCACACTTTCATCAAGAAATGTTCTTGAACAACACTTTCCCTGGATATTGGATTAGACGAGGAGGTCCAACGGTATGGCCACCTAGATCTTTAGTATCACTCTTTTTTTTGCTTGGGGATTTATTAAAAGTTGTATGTATCAATGCCAAAGAAAAGTTTGAGATTTGTCTAATTTTAAACAGAGAATTGTTGAAGCTATTTGTCTAATAGCACTGCAGATGTTTCTAAACTCCTGGCAAGAGTTAGATTATCGTCTAGACAACTGCTGAGCTACAAAACATGCACACATTGAACTTGACTAACATACATTAAAACTTGGTGTGATGCTTTGTTTATAAAAAAAAAAGTTTTTAATTATATTAACTCGTTCTCTTAATAAACTGTTTGGATACCTTTAGCCCAGACACTCTGTAAAATGTAAGTTATACGAGGTGTGTGAGAAAAGTAATGAGACTTACTTTTTACTTAGCAAAGTTTTTATTTTTTTCGAACAACAATATTATCTCCTTCAAAGTAGTTCCCTTGGACAGCTATACACCAGTGAAGTCGTTCCCACTCCTGGTAGCAGTGCTGGTAGGCTTCAACTGGTAGGGCTTTTAACTGGTGGTCACAGTCTTTTGAATGTTCTCCAGAGTTCCAAAATGACGTCCTTTTAGGACATGTTTCAATTGCGGGAAAAATAAAAAATCACAAGGACTCAAATCAGGTGAATAGGGGGGGGTTGAGGAACCGTATGAATTCGTTTTGAGGTCAAAAATTCCCTGATGGAAATGGCTGTGTCAGCAAATCAGCATGGTTTTGATCTCTGATTTACTCATTCTACGTTTTTTCAGTCGAGGAGATGACGGAGTGTGCCGGTCTTCACTTTGACGCTTTGTTTCAGGATCGTACTGAAATATCCAGGATTCATCACCTCTGATTACACAATTGAAAAATTCTAGGTCATTGTCAATTTTCTCAACGCACATGATTGTCAAGAAACACACATGTTTCTTCAATTGTCCTTCTGTTCCGTTGTGAAGTTTTTCGGCACCAATTTCGCACAAATCTTTCTCATGTCCAAATCGTCTGTAAAAATTTGATGTACGGTGAAAGTGTTTAAATTTAACTGTTCACTCATCATCCTTATTGTTAAACAACAGTCAGATCTCACAAGAACCCTCACACGCTCAACGTTTTCATCAGATTTTGAAGGTCTCCCTGAGCGAGGTTGATCTTCAACATGTTCTTGTCCTTCCAAAAATGATTTGTGCCAGTGGAAAACTTGTGCTCTTAATAAGCAATGTTACCCATAGGCGTGTTTCAACTTTTCCAAGGTCACACTCGCAGATTCCCCAAGTTTAACACAAAACTTGATTGCGCAACATTGCTCTAAATTCCAATGCTCCATTTTCGTAACACAACTTCACTGATGGCGCTGTCAAAAATAATGTGCTGGCTGAATGGAGTTGAAACTCATACTGAGCATGTGGAAGGGATGAACAAACCAGTCTAGCACAGACCAGTAGACACAGCGTTGCCAGATCACTCGCAGTGTTACCAATCTCATTACTTTTCTCACACACCTCGTAATAACGTGCAACAATTAATGTGTGCATGCCCAAACCAATTACAGTAACTCTCAAATATATAGTCAACTATGCAGCCGTAGTAGTCCTGAGCTGCCACAGTTTTCTAATTCTTAATATGAGTATAATAAATGAAATAATATTATAAACTCTTGTCTTATAGAGAGAATTGCGTTTAGTTTAAATTTACGCAAAATATGGTTATTTTTTTATATTTGTTGTTATAAATTATGAATAAAGTATAGTTTACAAACAAATGTAATTTGCATGCATAATTAAAAAATGTCATGTTCAAAAGTCTGCTGTTGATTTGGATGAAAATGCCAATAATACTATAGGGTAGGATGTCAGCTGAGTTCATTTTGATTGATGGTATTCAGATTTAATTTTCAGTATTTTGTAGATTGTTAATATGATTAGACTTTCTTAGGGTTATTATCTCTATAACTTAATGCATTAATACTTACAGTAGATCCAGAATTTGGGTTATTTATTGTATTGTTTATATTTATACTTTGGTTATTTTTAGGATTTTTTTATTTTTTTTTATTCAGATCTAATCCTTACAGCTTGACTTTTATGTAATAGAATTCATTTACAGGTTAAGGTATTTTATATAACTTATGTAGATTTTTAGTATATACTTATAACTAACTGCATGCATGTAGTTTTACCCTGTATTATTTGTAAAATGTCCTTTATAATTATTTGAAGTCTCTCTTTATTAGTACAGGTAATTTTAAAATGCCAGCCAAGTTTGGGTCTAGTGAAAAAATCTTTAAAATAAAACACCAAAATATTAATTTTATTCTGTTTCACTTTATTTTATAATAAATTATTAATACTACAATGTCATCATTGTTTTCTTTCAGTTAATTGCTACATGTTTTGTTTGTCTTAATGCCAACTGCTGGCCATTAACCAATTTTATTTTAATTCAGTTTTGTTTATTCCTTGACTATAATTTTTCCTTCTAAGTTACAATAATTTAATACTATACCATGACTAATAGACACACTGTACATTAAAAATACATAATTTTGTGAATTTAGCAGTACTTTGTGTAACTTATTAAGGAAAACTTAACTAAAGTAGTTTACTATTTGAAGTCTGAAAAATATCTGACTGTAGGCCATGAAAAAAAAACTTACCTAGATGTTTTGATTGCTAGTCCCCTTCAAGGTAATCTCCTTACGCTTAACCCAGTAGTCCTTCCATTGCTGGTAATTTTTTTTATAGTCATTCTTTAGGAATGATTTCTTGATATACTTGTCACCTTTGTTACTATGTCCTCCAGATTATCAAATTAGGATACTTTCAGTGGCATTTTCAGCTTGAGAACAACCAGAAATCATAAGTCCGTACAAACCTGAGGAATTTTGTGCTTTGCTAAGAAATCTTGCATTACACTGAAAAATGGGCAGATTCATTTTTGTGATTTAATTTCACTCTGTAACCCAATGGTAATCAGAAAAAGAATCATAGATCACTTTCGCTTTGTTACTCATTTGTCTTCATTTGCTTGGCCTTGAAGACGATAGTGACCTCACCTTCATTGTAACAGCTAAGCTTTGGTTTCCGAGTCATACCAACACCCAAGATTAACATAATCTTAAGGAAATAAATTAGTGCTACTGTTGGTACACTCCAGCATACAAGTAGCATAAATAGCAATTTATGCTACTTCTGGTAAAATAGCAAAACCCATTGGTTAATGACATCTAGCTAGCAAAGATTTCTTGCCATAGGCCTGCTTAATCTTTGGATTATTATCCATTGGGGGTCATCATCGCTTTTGGCAGAGCTAGGTGCAATCATGTTTAAAACAATCCATTATTTTACACATAATAAAAATGCAACAAGAATCTGTTATGCTAACACACACAATACTGCTGGACAGCAGTTGAGGACACCTCAACTGCTGGACACCTTAGAGGTTACAAAAAACATAATTGCACACTGAGTATTTTGCTCTACCAATTTTTAAAGTCTACCATCATTCAATTAATTTTCAAGAAAAAGTATGGTCAGATACTTTTTGAACTAATCTCGTATTTAGTATTGCGTAACTTGTTACACATAAACTAATTTAGTGTTAGTCTTATAGAATTTATTCATTTTAATACTAAGCCCAACTAAGAAATTGAGCTGATTAAAATAAGAAAACTGACATTGATGTTAATGATGTTTTTCATGGCATTTGCATAGAACTTAGTAATTAATTCTTTCCCAAGTTACAAAGTTTATCAGGATCTATTCAGTTATCTGTCAAGTAATAGATTATTTTATTTTGCCTATATTTTATATTATAATTTCATAATCCTTTTCATAATGTATATTTGATACTTATCTTTATTGTGGGATGGGCAATACACGACTAGATCTGCCAGTATTTGTTTAAAAAAATTGTTATTGTGATGTTAGTCCTGCCATATAAGCTTAGTAGGTACAAATCAATTAGTTTTCTACTTGTGTGAAAGTAATTTCACACAGTAGCTAAACATCGCAATTCCACTTAATTGCGATGTTTAGCTTACCTCCATTTGTTTTCTATCATTTGTGTATTGTTACGAGTTGCAAGATTTTCCACGTTATTCATGGTTTAGTGAATGTAATGCTATGGTAAGTTTGGAATTTCTCTATATGCCCTCCATTGATTAGAAGTAATCATCATTCCTGGTCTGATACATTACTGAATGATTGGCAAAAGTGTTTTGGCAGCTCTGTTTTTTACTGCAGCTAAATACACTCCCTGTTCTTTCTACAAATACTCCAACACCTATTTGCTGAAGCACCACTTGCCCAGTTAAAATTTTTAGAATTCTTATTTTAGGAGGGGTTGTAGAGGGTAGGGTTGTTACTCCTGGTAAGCTGTGAAAACTGTTGCTACTTTAATTATATATTATTCAGAGAAAAACATTTCTTTTGAATGAGAATGTTATAATTCTGTTGTTTTTTGTTTTTAATTAAGAATTGTTTTCTAATATTTTCACTTTTATTACGAATTTTTTTTTTTAATCCAAAATCTTAAGTTATTTTTATAAAGCCTTTAGGCAGTATCCTACTTTCCACCTACTCACCAAAATTTCTTACAATTTTATAAGAATCAATTTCTTTTTATACACAATTTTTTGCATCAGATTTCATGATATAGCCCTGACATATAAACCCAAATATTATGTTGACCACTTGGTCAACATACATGTTCATCATTTCTTATATTGAAACAAGTATCACATTCTATATGCAAATAAAAATATGATAATTCTTTATTTTTATTTTAGGAGTGGTCTGACTATCTGATAACCAGACCAGCTCCTTCCTTTCCCAAGAGGTAAAGTCTTTTTTATATAACAGTATAATATTTTCAAATTGACTGCAATATTTATTTAAAATTAATACATAAATAGGTGTCAAAACTATAAAAAAATGACTGGTCCTAAAGTAAAAAATGTTTAGTGTCAACATATAAAAACTGATTCTTTTATGGCATGTTTAATTATATATTATGATTCAGTTTTTTAACATGTACATTTTTTAAATAAAAAATGGTATATTTTGATTTAATTTTTTTTTAAATATTTAAGTTAAGAATAAACATTAAAACAAATTTTCTTACTAGCAGTTATTTTGTGATTAGAATTGCACATATTCATTTTTATTCCCTTCAATTTCAGTTTGTCAGATAGATCAGATTAATCTTTTATGTTGCAAATGATTTAATGTTCAATATCAGAAATAAAATTAAAAAATAAATTCACTTTTCTACATAAATATTGTAAAACATTGTAAACAAATCAAATGAATGTATTCTAACTGATAATAATCATTCTTTAATTCTTTCCATAATAACCGTACTATTTTCTTTGTTATATTTAAATAAGGTTTAAAATATATTTTATTGATAGAAAGAAGTATGTATGTTGATGGAATATTGGGTTTCATTTAATGTAAATTAAGAATCAATATAATACATTATGTAAATACATTAGCAAAGTTAAAGACTTTTTTATTTCATCCACAGCAGTTTTTTGATATCAGTATCCATCCAAATGTGTCTATACAGAAACCAACTAAAAGAGATGTTACTCTGATTCATTTTTGTATTTCAAAATATTTCTTACTTAAAAATTTCTGCTTTCACATAACTATTCAACAAAGACACTTTGTACAGTATTTATTAATTGTATTATGAGTCATTTTCAAATTATTGATTGATATATGAGTGCACTTGAATGTTTTACATTCACAGAGTTCTTTAGGTGTTATTATGTACATATGGTTTTTTATCCTGTTTTATATTACTTTCTGTTACATGCTAATTATTTAACCACAAACATATTTCCATAAAGCAGTTACTTATTTTATTTGTTACAATCCTTGTCTCCTATAAATTTGTATTCCTTATATATATATCTCAGAGAATCAGCCAAATTTGAATGTCGAAATAAATGTCCACCAACCTAGTTACCTGTTTTAAAGGTTTTATCAAAATGTTTTCTCATCTGTTCAATTTAAAGCCTCTTAATTAATATATTTACCTGGTTTTTATTATTTTTCATACTGCATGTCAAAAAATATTTTTTTCTAGATTTTCTGTTGCCCATGCTTTTGTTTAACATGCCGTGCACTTTTTAATGATATAAATTTAAAAATTAATTTTTAATTTTTACATCTTTATGCATGCTAGCAAATTTCCACTTTGCATAATAATAGATCCTCTTATTTGTTACATCTCTACTTTTGATATCCAATTTATTTTATTCGTCCTTTGTAATTTTCTAAGTAATAAAATTCTGTAACTTGTGGTATATCCCTAACTTAATATTAAATTCCTTATATACATTTCTTTGTCTTCATTTTATTTTTATTTTCAACTAATTTTTCTCTTAACTACAAATTCATGTTAATTAATGAATTAAAGCATATTTATTTTCTATAGGATGTTACTCCACTTTCAGATTCATCATTTCATTTTTATATTATTATCACCACACAAGTTGAAAAGCAAAAGGAACAGAGACATTCTTATCTTGCTCCCTTCTGAATCAAAGCTGGCTTATTTTCATGTACTGTTATTATTATTTTTGATGTTTGTACAGATTGGATCTAATTCTCTCTTTATATATTCAGTCTGTTGTTCTTAAGCTTTTATACATTTTGTTTTATTCTATATTACTAATCTCCTTCCCAATATTTAAAAATTTCATGCAGCTTACAAGAACTCATTCAAACCAATATTTTGGTTACCAAGATCAACTCAATGCAAAAGAATTGCGAATAACTTCCTAAGTCACCTTCTGTGGCTGTGTACTAGTTATGTGTCACCCAGTGTGGCTTCAGTCTTAAATTTTATGTCCTTCAAATCGTTTTTCTCTCCCCCCCTTTTGAAATAGTTTGCTCCTTATCATGATTATCTTTTGTCTGTGAATTTACACAATTGAGTTTCTGGGATTTAGAGACCAAACATTTTATACTAAAAAATAAAATTTCCAGCTATCCTAAAAACCTTTATATGAAATCTTTGTATCTCAAATTTTGTATTTCAGAAAGCATTATGTATTTTTCATTATTTGTATTTTTATGTATATATTTTTTTTAATATTATTAACATTTGCAGTTTAAACTGGGTGATAAAACTTAAAACCTAATAGATCTTTAACTAATTAATTGCAAGTACATTTCTCTTAATTTTGTCTGTTAGCATTACATTTTGTAACAAATATTTTTTTCTGGAAAATTTATTTCATTATTGTGTGAAACACTGATATCTGATTCTTGCTTGTATAACATTAATTAATTATCATTGCATAAAATTATATATTTTATAAGTTATTGTATTCCATGATGTAATGTAATATTAATCATACTTTTAAATTTTTGTTTTATCACAAGTAAAAAATGCATGCTAAAGTATAGTTTTTGTAGGTATAAATAGGCTATTCATATATATATATATATATATATATAGGAGTATAGTACTGTATGTGTGGCAGCCACATAACAAAATTTTTTTAATTTTTATGATTACATATTTTTATTTGTTTACAATTTTAAAAGTTTAATGTATATGATTTTTTAAAAAGAAAAATTTTATTAACTGATGAGGAACCCTCGAAAGTGCTTTTGAAATAACAATAAGCATAAGGTAAGAAGCATTATTGAATTTTGTACTTTTGGTGGTAAACTGTTTTAGAATTTGTCTTTGATATATATATATATATATATTATAAGAAAAGCCTAAGCAGATCTTTATTTTTTCTGTTGATTAGCGTTAACTCTAATTAGAACTTTTTATAAATAAATTTAATTTACAGTTTTAATGTTATATTTTAGCTGGTTCTAATTATATTTTCTAGGTTTGGGTAAGAAAATGCTGATTAACTTTAGATAAGGTGTTAGCTGAAAATAGTAAAATTCAGTCAAATATAGAAATATTGTGCAGGTGTAGTTCTATTCCTTTATCTTGAAATGCCTGGATATATTGTTAAAACATACAGCAGTGTGGAAATTAATCCAAACACAGGGAATTTTTTGTTTATTTCTGTGTTGAGTCTACACTGTTTGACCATACCCATTCTGTAGTTGTCTATGTAATGTGAAGTTGTTGATATTTGGTTATTTAGTAAATTTCATATTATAAATAGTGTTTTTGAGAAAGTCTATTTCATTTTTTGTTACAGAGTCATATTTTTATATTTTTTGTTCTGTATCTTGATTATATAATAATGGATTACTCCATGAAAGCGTTTGGAAATCGTTTCTCTTTCTGAGCATATCAGTGTGACACAACAAATAGCTTCCGAGTGTGGTGTTTCACTAGGGACAGTGAATGCTATTGAAAACAATTTAAAGAAACTGGTTCCTTTGCACCTCAATAAAAAGGCAAATGAGGCCATAAAAGAAAAACTACTCAAAGACAGGGTTGGTTTAGTGAGGAAACTTAATAATCAACCAGTGGAACAGATTTACAGGTAACAGTTGTTAGATGCTGACTTTTTGCAGCTGGATGGAAAGCTTGTCGGCCAGCTAAAAACCATTAAAAAAACCAGTGTGCAAAAAAAAGGATCTTGTGGGCCAAAGCACATGCTAACTGGACTAAAGGAGATTGGAAAATGTTATATTTTTGGATAAGACACGTTTTTGTGTTCATTGTATATTGAAAAGTGATAGATACGTAAAGATATGTGAAGGAAAGGGTTGTGACAACTTCAAAACAAATTTACTCAAGGCAGCGGTGTTCCAACAAGATTTTATACCATGCCATACTGCCAAAGTAGTGGAAAATATTTTTTCAAAAAATGAAACTATTTAAAGTGCTCCTGTGGCTAGGCCACTCTCCAGACTTAAATCCAACTGAAAATCTTTGGGCAGTAATTAATTGTCCCATAAAAATTGACCTCATTGAAGCAGTGATATTGATATGATTTCATGATGAAGAAATAAAAAAATGTGTTGAATTGGTGCCAAATCTTTACGTGAAATAATTTAGAAAAGAGGACATTAATTACTAGATATTCACAAATTGTAGAGATAATAATTCTTTTTCTACATAAAGTTACTTTTTATTAAATAACACCTGTGTTTGAATTAATTTGCACACTACTGTACAGTATCATTTTGAAGCTTCATTGATAAAGTGATACTCAAAAGATTTTTTTTAAATTGATTTCATGGTAAAAGTACTTCTGACATAAAAATAATTGTAGTTAATTAGTGTTGAAAAATGATTTAAATTCACCTTGAGGGACTTTACTGATAGTTTTTTCAGATAATTGAGAATTAGAATTATTGGTTTTCCAATAATAAGGTATCTTATAAGGTATTTTCAGAAAGTTATCTAAACTCTTTTTTTTTTGGATGCATATAAATAAACCAAAGGAAAATTTTGAGTGTACGCATCTTCAAAGACTATGCAGCAATCAAAATGTCATTGCCATAACTGGGAATAGGCTACTTTCAGGAGTGTCAGGTCCATTTTCATTACGTTCAACTATCATCTTTTCAGAAATAATTTCAGTTTAGGAAAGGTCTTCCGAGCTGGTCAAGTGAGTAGGCTGGCTAATTTTTTTCATAGTTTTGGCTCGTTTTTGAAATGAGCAATTTGTAAGCTCACATACTGTGGAATAATTTTATATTGATGCCATTTTGAACACAGACTGTCTGTTAACTTATGACCAATGATCTTCATTAAATAATTTGTACTGTTCATATCATGCATTGATCATCAAAAATGTCTTTCATCATTTCATGAATTTTCTAAATTTCAGTAATTTTTGGGGTCAATTTAATATAGATCTCTTGTTCATGAATATCAGTAATCTTGAATGTTGCAAAACATTTTACAACACGCACGTTTTAACAAACAGACATAGCTCAATGATTAACCACAGTTGGATGATTCAACTAACAAGGCTTGTAACTACAAAAAAATTCCTCCTGCAGCACTATTTGCCAGACAGTGTTATGACTATTTAAAAAGAAAAAGTTTTTGAGCAGATTTTTGATAATATTGCTTTTTATCATGTAAATTAAACAGTAAAATTGCTGTAAGTTGTTAGATTTTTAAAAGTATACTAAATTTTGCGTAACTAATATACTGTTGGAAACATCCAGTAACAAATATGTAATATTTTCATCTTCATCTGAAGTGTTATGACTTACTTAAATTTTATCTTTGTTCAGTGGTAAATAAGTATGCAATAAAAAATTTAAAAAAAATAAAAATAAATAAAATTCTTTACTCTAAATGAATTTGTTAATGCAACAGTTTGGAGGTATGTTTAATGTAGAAAAAACAGTGTTGCACAGTAATTAATTTTTCTTGAGTTCTTAAATATAACCGTATTAAAGTATGGCAGCATACCTCTACCATTCTGAGCAAGGAATAATATATCTCTATTCAAATTAATTATTAACATTGCATAAGAACATTATTATGCATTAATGTTTAATGTCCATTGATGTGTTAACTCCAAAAAAATTTCAAATTATTGTTCTATTCAGAAGAAATTTAAAAAATTGACTGTTATAAAAATAAGATATTTAATTTTACCATCCCACAAACAGGTTTACTTCTTTGATTGGTTGTATTACATTATTTACCCAACATTTTATCAAAATTTCACAAGGCACTAAAATAAGTAGCAGTAAGTGTACTGTAAACTACCAGACTTTTTTTTACATATAAACTAAATGGTGACCTTTGAAGGTAAACCCTATTTCTCAATAGTTTATAAAACAATTTTTCAGTGAAAGAATACAAACACAGTTAGTTGAATATATTGATATACTGATATCAGAATCTCACTGATTATAATCATGCCTAAAAAATTAGTCCTAGAATTTTAAAATATTTTTCTGTGATGATCTCTTAAAAGTACTTACTAGTATTTAAATTTTTGAAGTATAAATTGTTCTTCTAATAATACCATAAAAAAATTAAGTGAAATTTATAGTTTTTGTTTATCAAAAAATGAAGTACTCTGTCCAAGCCAGTAACCAAGTAGTGTCTTTTATTACATTTTGCATTGTTTGCAATAGAGTTGAACCACTTTCTACATGTACAGTAACAAATTAGTATTAGCTTCAATGTAAGTTAGCATTCCTGGTTGATGTTTGTAAGACTGAATGCAATCAGCAAGTTTAAAAACAAGATTTTTGAAAGCTTACTTTTTTGTTTGTATAAGTTAAGAAAGATTTTTATTGTCATTTTTTGTTTGTTTTGGTGTTCATTAACCCCCTTAAAATCCTAACAACCTGCTGTGAAAAGCACATGACATTAACTGTAGTAATCTGTGGGGAATCAAGTTCCTTGAATTTGCTGTAGTTAATTTTTATGCCCTTTTTATAGTGCATAGTGATTTAATTTTCCTCTGGAATGTTACAGGTGTTGCAGTGCCATCAGGTTATAAGGATTTCAATTCACCTTGTCTTACCCAGGACTCCACAAATAAAAGACTGATGCTTTAAAATGATATATTTTTTGTGACTTATTTTGATGTCCATGCATACACAGTATATCTGAAAAGTTCCTGACTAAATTAAATAAAAATACAGAGTTAAAGATAAATGAATTTACTTATATCAGCCCTCTACATAGAGCCCTTCTCTAGTTATAAATTCGTTGCAGAGCCGGTAGAGCCCATCAAGCACTTTGGAGAAATTACTTTGTGGGATCACCTTCAACTATGTGGTATAAGCCCTTTGTATGGCCAGAATGTCGTCGAATAAGCGGCCTTTCATCTTCAACTTGAACCAAAAATAGTCTGCTGCAACCAAGTTGGGTGAAGAGGGTGGGTGGGATAAGACGGTGGTTTGATTTGCGGCATAATAGCATGTTAAAACTGGTGCTATGTGTGCTGAGGCATTGTAGTGCAAGAGGGTCCAACTGCGTGGATCCCAGTACTCAGGACGGATTCAGTGAATGCGATGCATCAGGCGTTTCATTACTCACAAATAGAATTTAGAATTCACAGTCTGACCAGTTGGTTGCACACTTTCGCAACATTTTCATCATGAACAGCTATTTATGGCCTCCCGCTTCATTCATCATCCAACGACTGTCTACTATCTTTAAACCGCTTCCACCAAGTGTATGTTGTAATAAAAGATGTGGCTTCATCACCGAATGCTTGCTGTATCATAGAATAAGTTTTAACGAAAGATTTTTGAAGCCAAACACAAAATTTTATTGCGCTTCTCTGTTCCATGTCGTGAATCCGAGGCATTTAATGACTTGTGGTGGCCCTCTGCCTTGTTTCAATTGCAGAAGCGTGGTTGCACGCGGAATGAAATTAGCACTCTCTCGAGTTATTTCAGCAATAGAACTGTTGTCCTTCGTGACGGCAGTTCGCAAGTAGGAAAGACCCTGTCTAAAGAATGTCCACAGGGCAGTGTATTAGGTCCACTCATTTGCACCATCGAGTTCGACTCTCTCATGCTGCTGCTGGTCGAGGGCGGTTCGCGTGCTGAGATTGAGCTTAGAGCGGCACAGGCATGTAGGGTTTTGCGGTTGTAGAGTCAGAGTCTTCAGCATAAGATGGTTATCAGTGCGGAGAAAACCACTATGATGTTTTTGAAGGGCCAGCTAGCTGCAACTCGCCACCCGCGGGTTGTGATGGACGGCCGTTCAATTAGGTATGTCACTCTTCAGAAGTATCTGGGTGTTATCCTTGATGAGAGGCTTCTCTTCAAGGAGCACCTGCAGTATGTGGCGAAGAAGGCAGTTGATGCTTTCTTCGGCGTCCGTAGAGTAGTCCATCCCGATTGGGGGTTGAATTTCCATACCATGCGGATTCTTTACAAAGGTGTTTGCGAGGCCATTATATGTTGTACGCTGCGCCCATCTGGGCTCATCGTATGCGGTACCAGTGTTATAGGGACATTCTATTAAGAGCCCAGCGTCTTCTTTTATTAGCGGTTGTTGGCGGTTACAGGACTGTCTCGCGAGAGGCAGTAACTGTGATCGCAGGCATCAAACATTTGGACATTTCGGCTACAGAATGTAGCCAGCGGTATTTTGCAAATAAGGGAGGCCTTCTTACTTCAGGGCGTATGTGTGAGATCGAAGATCAAGGTTTTGACTCTTGGCAAGATAGGTGGAACGATTCTTCAACAGGTCGTTATTCGCATGGTATATTTCCCAATGTTAGAGAGTTGCGAGCGGTTAGCTGGGTATCCCCCAATCGGCACACGACGCAGTTCCTCTCCGGACATAGTGCCTTTAGGGATAAATTGGCTAGGTTTAGGTTGGTTGATTCCGGCTTCTGTCCTGACTGTAGGGTTGATGACACCGTGGACCATGTCCTACACATATGTCCCTGGTACGAAGCTGAGCGTACCAGAGTTAGTAGGGAACTCGAGAGAGTAAACTCTGTTTTGGATCTATGAGTCAACTGGAGGACTCGTAGAGAGTGGACAATAGTTGCTGGCTTACTTCGCTTCCTCGCCCTGAGCAGGACTGCCGAAGGGATTTAGTAGGTGATAAGAACCTGGGTGGCTAGGGACCACCTGGGCAGTTGACTGGCCGAAGGTAGGCGCTTAAGGCAGCGTGCCTTGGTTAGATCTAATTGGTGTTATTTT
Organism: Lycorma delicatula; assembly: GCF_047948215.1. Taxonomy (NCBI): domain Eukaryota; kingdom Metazoa; phylum Arthropoda; class Insecta; order Hemiptera; family Fulgoridae; genus Lycorma; species Lycorma delicatula. The sequence goes on from NC_134455.1 coordinate 189,008,339, forward strand.
GTTGGAATAAAGCTGTCGGCAGAATTGCGGCCGCTGCCAACGGGCATGATTATCCTTGTCCTGGGGAATGTGTGGTTGCGCTCCGACGAGAGCGTTTTGTGAGCATACGACACTGTTGGCAGGACGTGGCTGTGTGCCGCTTCGGTGGTAGGCAGTGGCGTTTTGACGACGGTTACGAAAGATGGTGAATGTCACGCGGGACTCCGCGATGTTGCTGCATGGGAATAGGCGTTAGTTCTCCTCTCCCGGGCAGACCGAAGCGGAGTCAGATAGTTTGAACTCATAGAGTTATTAAGCGGGGTTCTTTAAGGGAGCTAGGACCAAATTTTGCTGTGTAAAAACTTTAGTGGGAAGTTTTGTTGAAGTGGTAGTTACTCGGATCTGAGACATTCAGTAAGTTCGGTCATTAATAGTTAGGGCTAGGCGCGGGGTCTTCATTCCGCGGTTAGGCTTCTAGCTTAGTTCCTGAGGGCGACGTGGTAGTTGCAGGTGTCCGTTGTCTTCTTTCTGAAGGCATAAACGCGTAAAACTACCTCGGGGTGAACTTTACCGATGCAGATGTCCCTCGGGGCATCTGCATTGGTGGCATCTCTGCAGGGCCTGAATTGAAAGCTATGATGCACAATCAGTTTGAGGGCGAGAAGATGTCCTCCGTTAAAGCCACTACTTGCTAGGAACGGAGGGGGTGGTGTAGCGACCAGACACGCTACGAGGTGGGATCTTCTCCCCTCGGGGAGGAATCTAGATGTTCCATGTCATGAGCTCGCACAAGGTCACATGAACACAACATACATGGCCAAATTTAATTCGAGACTGGAGTGATGAAATTTTATGCACACACTTGTCTGGCATTGTACTACATAGTTCCTTGGTTGTCTGAGAGATGGCGCTACTTGTATCGACCACAGAAATTTAGTTTAGGAACTTTTCAGACATACTGTGTATTTCAACAAAGTCAGTTAAAGAATTATATCAATCAAAAATAAATCTTTTCATCAGACCTAATATTATATTTTTATTGGCTTGATCTTATATCAGTTTTTTTTTAATTTTTATGTAACTTTAATATACTTTCATTTATTTTAGAATTTGTAAGGTAGAATTTTGTAATTTGGAAGGAAAAATTTTCAAATTTAATGAACCATCTGTATACAATTTTAATTTATTTTTTTTATTACATTTCATTTCATCTGTATTAATCCTTAAGCTAACGTAGACAATACAGCTGCTATTACAACTATCATAGGTATTGTGCGGGTAGGCATATCTCTTGAGACCAGCATTTTTTCTGGATAACACTTCCTTGATATTTCCTTAAGCATGCTTGTTAATCCTTGTTTCCATTCATTCTCTCACTTGTTTTTCCTTTAACATTCACTGTTCATCTGACCTACTAATCCTATTAAAATTTCCTTCGCTTAAAATCTGCCTTGTAAAGTGGAAAATATATTTTTGCAATTAGTTATGTTCTTCATTATATGTTACAGACACTCGATCACATTCAGCTGGTGTTATCAACTCAGTGGATTTTGCTGTACAGAAATTTGATCGATTTCGATCCCGTGTTGGTAGTATTGTTCGCCCATCTGTTTACCATCCATTATTAAGTCCAGGACAATCACTGAATCAGCAAGCTTCATGTAATTCAAATATACTTATTTTTTTGTAATTGATTTTTTTACCTAGTTTTTTTTAATATTTTGTTGCTTTATTAACAGATGTATGTTTTCTAAAGAAAAATACAAATAGATGTATATATTTTTTATTTGTTATTTGTTGTAAATGATTTTGTGCTTAAATTTACTTTCTGCCCATTTCATAACAAATATTTTACTGGGATATGAGTGTATATCACCATGCTTGATTACCTGTATGTGTATAAGGAATCACAAGAAGTTTAGCTAGTAAGTCAATTATTGGGGTTTTATTATGAACCAACAACCTCTGATCTGAAAAGTTAATACTTAGCATTTAGCCATTTTGATTGAACAGTGTAAGTAAGTGTTTGTTATTATTAAAATGTAAACCCAAACATAATGGATTATTGTGCTTGCATTATTTATCTATAAAAATTTGTTTTGAAGTTACTAACAAAAAAGTACAGTTGTAAATACAATTTGCATTTATTTAATTTTAGTAATTACTTAGCATTTTGATCTTAAGCATGATAATATGTAGTTTATGTTCTTTAAATTTCAATCCAGTTTTGTTACTTGCCAGATTTGTTTACTTTTTATTCAGAGAACTTCATTCCTAAAAACATTTGTTCTGGGAATTATTTCTATTGGCAAGTAGTTTTAAAAGCCCCTTCTTTTTGCAGAACAGACATCAAAATGATTTAAATATTCTTCTTTGGTAGTTGATTTTGGTATATGATTTCTATTGTGTTAGTTTTTATTTTAAGAAACTTTCAATTTTATAAGTAACAAGAAATTTAATTTATTTTGTTTATTGCTTTGAAACTAATCTGGATTTGATACTTTCATGAGATCTACCTTAAAAGTAATGACCATTAATTTCTTGTACAGAGGTTAGAATACCTCCAAGAATCACTCATTTGGTTTGTTAACATTGTTTGCCACACCATCCAATTTTATTTTTGGGACTTCCAAAAGATTATTTCAGCTGAACTTCATTGGCTTCTGGTTGTGTAAGGTGTTGAAGATAATGAGTAAAATAAATATACTAAACTACTGTAGAATGAATTTTTATTATGAAGTATTCTGGGTGATCACCAATCACAGTCACCAACTTAGAGAAGCATGCTGCTGGTGAAATAAAAAAATAAGATTAAAAATGAGTTTTCATCTGAAATTTGAAATAGATTTTTTAACTTGTTTTCAGTAAAGGTTTTGGTAAAACCTTACAGTCATATTTAGGCTATAATGGAATTTAACCACATCAGATACATTATACACAATCAAATGAAAATAAGATCTGTGTTAACAATTTTTTTCCCTTACGCATAAGGTGATAAATTTCTCAATTTGATAATTATTGGTCATGAAAATAATTCTTGTATAGAACTCAAAGGCAAAACAACACCAGCTTCTTAAATTGTAACATATTCAGTTGCTGAAAAAACCTCAAAAGTAAACCTATTGTTGGTCATGATTTTTCAGAATCAGTTTGTTGTTCTGTGATTTACTTCATGCCAAAGGAACAATTACTGCTAAAGCCTTTTGAGAATTGCTCTGGCATTTATTGTATGCCATCAAAGATGTATGGCAGAGCAGTTTACAAGGACACATAGTGAATTGTGTAGTGACAATATTGCATATCTATATTTCTGCAACTGTGTTTGCGGGAACATTTGAATGGATTGTTTCCAGTTGCCTGTGGTACAGTTTGGACTCTGCTCAATGCAACTTTAAGATGTTCAAAAAGCAAAAAAAAATGTTGGGTGATAAATATTTCATAGTGTTGATGAATTGGAAAAGCAGTTAAACATTGGTTAAATAAATCAATTTGCAGTATAGGAGTATGATGAGTGCATTTTGAAACTTGCAATCAGTTTGACAGGTGCATTAGTGTTGACAGGGATTATGTAGATAAGTTAAAGTAAAATAAATAAATAACTGAAATATATTCATATTATCTTTGTAATTGTGTTCTTGAGCTCAAGTGTTTCTAAATTATTAGAAGATTGATGATTAGTTCTAATTAAATATAACTAATGAAAGAATCAATTTTGCAAAATTATTTGAATTACTAAAAGAAATTAACTGTTTACTTAGTGAACAAATAATAATCAGTCTGATAATACATCAACCTGTTTGTATGTTTCATTCCAGCTTTCCTCTTAAAAATTAATCTCCATCACTTATCTTAATATTCTGTATAAAAATATGATAAAACCTTCTTTTGCTCTTAAATTACCTTCACTCCCTCTTAGTTACTTTTCTGAGTTAAAGCAATATATATATTTATATGAATGGGTGTACATTAATTTGTTGCTTTTTCTGTTTCAGTCTTTCGGATAGCTGTGACATATGTTGTACAGTTCTGGTGCAAGAGACACCAGTCACAGTTTATTATCTCTTAGATTAATAATTATGTTCCTTATTCTGCCAGGTCCTGTGGTGAACAGAGTGAAGTTGTCACATAATAGAGTTTATAGAGTTTGATATCAACTGCATTTCAGTGCTTTGGTATATCAGAATGCAGTAATATATTCGCTTCTGAGCCAATTTAAGACCAATTAACTTCTCCCTTTCCCTTGAAAGATGGCATGAATAACAATGTTATTTTCAGGACCTTGTTTAATGTCAATTTGTCTAAAATTGCTACAGTTGTAGGACTTTACACATCTGTTAATATAACTTTGACAGAATTTGAATTGCTGTTATAATTGTATTAACATTAAACTCCGTGTACTAGAAAAGCTTATGCTTTGTTGGCATAAAAGTTCATATGAAATAAAAAAAATTATTTTTACTGAAAGGTAGTTGTTTATTTTTTATGTTGTCTTTGCGAAAAGTGAACTAAAAATCTGGTCATTTTATTGGCATCTGTAAATTTATGTAAATTTTACGAAGCATATGAGTAAATTAAGAAAGGAACAAGGTTTAAAATAAGACATGTATGAAATTTTAATGAATTTGGACTGATGAACTACAAGGGTTATTTTTTTTTCAAGGTCCGATGAGTCACGAAATTAAAACTACAGTGAAAATTTTTATTTGTAACACGTATTCACATAGTCGCCACTTCGATTTAGACATTTGTTGTAGCTTGGAACCAACTTTCCAATACCCTCGTCATAGAACGGAGCCGCCTGTGTTTTCAGCCATGTTTCTACGCTGGTCTGCAGCTCGATGTCTGTGCCAAAATGTTGTCCTCCTAGCCAGAATTTCATGTGAGCAAAGAGGTGAAAATCAGATGGAGCCAAGTCCGGACTGTATGGTGGGTGATCAAACACTTCCCAACAAAAACGCTGCAGGAGCTTTTTTATTACAGCTGCAGTGTGCGGCTGAGCATTGTCATGGAGAAAGACAATGCCTGATGACAACATTCCTCTCCGCTTATTCTGAATTGCATAGACATTGAAGAGTCACGCAGTATGAGGCTGCAGTGATGGTCGTGCCACATTCCATGAATTCCACCAAGAGAATTCCATTCCGGTCCCAGAACACAGTAGCCATACACTTTCTGTTGGAGAAGGTTCGCTTGAACTTGTTTGGTTTACTGGGAGAATGAGAATGCATCTACTGTTTGGATTGTTCTTTTGTTTCTTCAGTTTCGAAATGGACCCATGTCTCGTCCCCTGTAACAATTTTGTTCAAAAAGTCTTCTTCATTGTGGTAGTGCCGGAGAAACATTAGGGAGACGTCCATTCTCATTGTTTTGTGATGGTCGGACAGCATCTTGGGAACTACTTAGAGGTTATCTCGCACACAGTTTGCGGTACTGAAGTCTCTCACTCTCAATGGTGTAGAGAGCTGACCTTGAAATTTCAGGAAACGAATCACTCAATACAGAAATTGTGAACCGATGATTTTCTCAAATTGCCTCATCCACTCGCTCAACGAGATCGTCAGTTGACACTTGCTACCTTCCCTGACCGCCTGCATCATGAACATCTGCACGTCCTGTTTTCCTGCACCATTGTCGCACTTTGCTGTCACTCATTGAAGTTTCATCGTATACGTTACTTATTCGTCGATGAATTTCAGCTGCATTACACCCCTCAGTCTGAAGAAATCGAATTACCGCACGCACTTCACACTTGGCGGGAGATGCTATTGTTGTAGACATGTTTACATGCTAGCTGCATGTTCAGAACTAAACAAAGTGGTGCGGTGTGATTGAAGGCCATACTAGAGACGCTGTGCAACACATATGCGGAAAGGTTCATCCGATTTTTGCGCGGGTTTTTATTTTGTGACCGATCGGACCTTGAAAAAAAAATAACTCTTGTACTTTAGACTACTTAGACTTTATGTAGTGTCAGGTTTCTTCTTATCAAGTATAATATCTGATTGTACTTGTTGGATAATTAATTAGAAGTATATATAGTTGTATTTTGTTGGATTTCCAAATAGAAGGATTCTACTTTTTATAGTTTTGAGAATTTATTTGTTACAGTTGAAAGTAGCGCTGGACTATTGATGCCTGGTGTTGGAGCTGCACTTTTAGAAGAAGGTCGGGATTTATTTGATGCAGATCATATAGATAGCCTTGTTGGACAAGGGGGAAATACAACTCTTGGCCCACGTAGACGTAATCGCAGTGGTAGTTGTACTGAATTTACTACTGGTGGAACCACAGGTATTATCAGTAATAATTCATCACATCGATTACCTCATGCTCATCGCCTTCATACACCTACAAGTCCTAAACCTGCTTCAAGAGATGCTGATTGTTTTAAATTATTAACGAGGTAATTTAGTTTTACTTATTTTTTGTCTTTGTTATTGTTTCCTTTTTAACCTTTGTGATAGCACAAAGGATCCATCCAACATTCAGATTTTGTCTTCCCACATAACTTTCTGGGTGTGCGGTACAGGGTGTGGCATTTGTGCTTGAATGCGGCTTCAAGGTCAGCTGCTATCTCATTCTAATATGTCTCTTATCTTCATTCATTTTTCATCAGATATCTTTGTTTAATTGCCGATAGTGTTCATAGTTGGTTAGTTTTGCTTGTTTCCATTTTTCTACCTTGTCCAGACACTGATCTGAGATCCATGGCTGCATTCTATGGCGGATGGCAGGCACAATGGTTTGGTGCAATCCATGATTGCTTTAGATATCTGGCTCTCCTTATCATTGACATCATCTGTTGTTGCCAGTTGTTCACCAGATCGATTCAAAAGTACAGTCTGGAATTCCTGCTTGTGTATGGGATCTAGCAGGTGTAACCAGTGCAGTCTGGCTGTGGATGGTAACTTGAGCATGGCGCACCAAAGGCGCAGATGTCCCGAACAAAGTATTGATCAGATCCACAATCTGGTCCTCGCATGGCATGCTCATCCTGGAGTGATGAATGAAATTGGGAAGTGATCAGAACATAATCTAGTACTGCAGAGTCAATGCCAGATGGATTTCACCAAGTGATCTGGTGTTGGAGGATGCTGTTTCCAACAACCAGATTATTTGATTGCAAAGGACAATAAGCTCAACCCTATTCACACTGATGTGCGCATTGAAATCGCTGGCCAGGATGATTATCTCAGTTGCTCATATTGAATCCGGTGTGTGTTGGAGCTGGGCATAGAATTCATTCTTGGCTGAGTCAGCGCTTGTTTCAGCTGGGGCACAGATTGACAGCATGTGGGTTGTGATGGTGCCTTCAATGCTAAGGACTGCTAGCCGACATGATACTAGCTGGAAAGTGATTTATTTAGTTTAGCAGCTTGAGGTTAATGGTCTATTACAACTGCCTAGCTTTTTTTATGATGAAAAATTAATTTTACATTGTGAAAAATTTTATGCCATGTCCAAATTTAAATCCAGAAACTTTCACTTGGAAGGCGTATTTTTACCATCCTACTACAGATATCTACACATAAAGTTTTCTTGGCATCTATCTTCTTCTTGTGTTGTTAATCCTATGATTGGTTTGCACCAGCTGATCTCTATACATTAAGATTCTCCGCAAGTTCCTTTGACTCCATGTAAGTTCGATAGTCCTTATCACCCATAATCTGATAGATTTACTTCAGTCTTCAACTACCGCTTGTATTTTTCCCATTCCAGAATTCCTTTTATTATTGTTTAATTAACCCATCGTGCCTTTACAAGTGGCCAACCCATTTGAGTCTTCTTTACTTTAAAATATTCAAGAGACAAGACTTTGCCACATCGATTCTTAACACTTCCACATTAGACACTATCTACCCATCAAACTTTCATCAATCTGCAGTAGCAACACATTTCTAAAGTTTCAGCCCTTCTTTCCTCTTCAATCCTCCAATGTCCTTGTCTCACTCCCAATAAAAAAAACACTCAATACAATTTCTTTAGCAGTCTTTTTCTAAGATCTTTATTATTTTTATTAGAAGTAAAAAATTCCTCCTTTTATTAAATCCATTCTTGGCCAGGCATATATAACTTATCACTTTCTTCTTTGATGTACCATCTGCCGTAATTCTGCTGCTCAAATACAATGAAGGAGTCCACATTTTCTAACTGTTCTACATCCAGAATGCAGTGCACTTCTGCTTGCTATCTACAAGCAAGCAGATTCCACAATTAGATATTGTGGAATCTTAGTCTTTATTTTAGATATGTATCCTTGAGATAACCCCTCTTCAAGCAAAAAAAAAAAAAAATTAATTTTTTTAATTGTAGAACAGTTATTTTCTTATCAAATTATTTTTTTAAGTGCTGCAGATTTAGTAAGGAATAGGCTAAAATCTTTTATTGTGGTCTAAGGGCCTCTACTTAAAATGTAATTAAAAACATTTCAAATGATAATAGTTGGTATTTTTTGGACAAAATATTACCAGTTGAAAAATTGTTCTGCTTATCAGTAGGATTTGCTGTCTCTGATAAGATTGAAAACTATTCGTGCCATGTTAACTCCACTGACCTCCATAGTAGAGTCTTAGTATTTCTGCCTTTCATCCTGATGGTCCTAGATCCAATTTCCTGTCAACTAAGTTGTTTTGCATTATAAAATCCATCTTTAATGTGCTACTGTACTGGGCAGTAGCCTATAATTGCTAAAAGGAAATAAATAAATTTCAATAAAAGTCAATAGGTTGGAAAGAACACATTTTTTGGTATAAAAATTCATCATTTATAAACTCTGTCATACTCCGTCTTTCTAAAAAAAAAGCCCTGCTTTTTGAGTACCCCAAAAAAAAATATACAAGTGTATTTTTTGCAATGTTTTTGCATTACTAATAAATTGGTCTCTGTTTCAATTCTTCATAAAGATCTAGCCTATCCAAGGTTATATAATACTGTATGTCAGCTCCTCAGTATTCCCCAACCTTCATTTGATATTTTTTTATTTAATAAAATCAATTTCCCTAATACAAAGTTTACCAAAAAAATTAATGATTGTAGGTTAAATGTTAATTGAGATAAAAAAAATATATACTAGTGTATATGTATACACACACATGGATCTGTACTTTATAGTTCACTATATTTGAGCATTGACGACTTAAAATACAGAAAAATCTGAATGAATTTTTATCAGCGACAATTTTCCTCTTTCTTAAATACTTATACATTTCTGATGTACATAATTTTGAATTTATGCTAAAATTTTAATTTTTTACTGTTATGCATATTATCTTCGCAGTTACATTCTAGTAAACAACAAAAATCTAATAAAACCAGCTGTTCCCACCAGATAACATATAATTTTGGTAGAGGTAAAATTAACTAAGTGCTTACTTTTCAGTATTTTTATCTATATTAATTAAAATCTGTTGGTAACCTACCTTTAGTAGAACTGGATAACAAAAAATGTGCTAGAAAAATTTTTTTTTATTAATTTCACACTATAATTTTAAGTCCCCAAATATAACCCTTTCTGCATTAGTTTCTACTTCCATTTGTGTTTTCTGTTAAAAAAAGTTTAATAAAGAATTTGTACATTCATTTTAGTTAATATCTTCTTGTTTGTTGTGGTCTTTCTATTGCTTCACTTCCATTTTTTATGTTTTTTCCATTTTTGTTTACCTTAACTGCAAAATTTGTTACTTTTGTGTATGTCAATTCTTTTACAGGTGAAGATGATGACAACAATTCTTTCCATAGTTTTCAAAAATGTTGAACGAAGGCACCTACAGTAGCATAAACGAACTAGATGTGGGACTATGTTGTAATGTATCTGTAACTCAATGAAATATGATGCTGTTAGCATAGTATCATTGAGAGAGTTGTTGAGGATGCAGGGCTTAGAACTATGTTGCCAGCTAGCTCAGAATGGATTAATTTCTTTTTTTAGTAAAATAAAATTCAAGCTAAAAAGTGACAGAAAACCTTTTGACCGAGAGAAGAGAGAGGCCTGGGATATTTATTAAGCCTAATCATATTAAGACCAAATGAACCTTTAATTTTCAACTAAACTAGATTAACATATATATATATGTATATTAACGCATATATATATATATATATAAATATATATATATACACGAGGTGTGTGAGAAAAGTAATGAGACTGACTTTTTACTTAAAAAAGATTTTTTTTTTCAAACAACAATGTCCCCTTCCCCTTCAAGTAGTTCCCTTGGACAGCTATACACCGGCATTGTTGTTGTTCTCAGTCCTGATAGAGCACTGGAAGGCTTCAACTGGTAGGGCTTTTAACTGGTCGGTCACAGTCTTTTGAATGTTCTCCAGAGTTCCAAAATGATGTCCTTTTAAGACATGTTTCAATTTCGTAAAAAAGAAAAAGTCACAAGGACTCAAATCAGGTGAATAGGAGGGGGAGTTGAGAAACTGTAGGAATGCATTTTGAGGTCAAAAATTCTCTGATGGAAATGGCTGTGTGACACGGGGCATTGTCATGATGAAGCATCCCTTTGTCTGGTCTCAAGCAAATCACTCTTTTCCTGAACCTTTCAAGGACACTTTTGAAAACACTAGGTTGATAGTTTGTCCTGGAGGAACAAATTTTTATACACGATACCACTACTGTCAAAAAAGCAAATCAGCATGGTTTTGATCTTTGATTTGCTCATTCGACATATTTTTGGTCGAGAAGATGACTGAGTGTGCCAGTCTTCACTTTGCCGCTTTGTTTCAGGATCATACTCAGTATTCAGGATTCATCACCTGTGATCACACGATTGAAGAAGTCTTGACATTGACAAACCTCTCAAGAAGATCAACATTTGACATTTTTTTGGTCGAGGAGATGACTGAGTGTGCCAGTCTTCACTTTGCCGCTTTGTTTCAGGATCGTACTTATCCAGGATTCATCACCTGTGATCACACGATTGAAGAATTCTTGTCATTGACAAACCTCTCAAGAAGATCAACACACATGTTTCTTCAATTGTCCTTCTGTTCCATTGTGAGGTTTTTCAGAACCAATTTCGCACAAACCTTTCGCATGTCCAAATCGTCTGTCAAAATTTGATGTACAGTGAAAGTGTTTTTTAATTTAACTGTTCACTCATCATCCTTATTGTTAAACGATGGTCTGATCTCACAAGAACCCTCACACGCTCAACGTTTTCATCAGATTTTGAAGTTGAAGGTCTCCCTGAGCGAGGTTGATCTTCAACGTGTTCTCAACCTTCCAAAAATGATTTGTGCCAGCGGAAAACTTGTGCTCTTGATAAGCAATGTTTCACATAGGGCTTTTTCAACTTTTCAAAGGTTACACTCGCGGATTCCCCAAGTTTAACACAAAACTTGAATGCGCAACATTGCTCTAAATTCCGATGCTCCATTTTCGTAACACAACTTCACTGATGGCACTGTCAAAAATAATGTGTTGGCTGAACGGAGTTGAAACTCGTACTGAGCATGTGGAAGGGATGCACAAACAGGTCTAGCACAGACCGGTAGACACAGTGTTACCAATCTCATTACTTTTCTCACATACCTCGTACATATGGTATCAATATTAGTTTTCTTTAGGTTTTTCTGTTACTGTGTTTGGTGGTTAAGTTTTTTCCCTGTTTTTTTATTTAATTTAGCACTGTGTTCAGTATGTAGATGAAAATTTATATGTATATATATATATATATATGTATATATGTAAATGTTTGAAAATATTAATATGTATATATTTGTAGGTGGTAATATCAATTTTATGTTTATCCTTTTTTTTTCTTTTACAGGTCAGAAAGTTTTGCAAATGATGCTGGAATTTTGGCTAAACTGAATACATTAAAATTGGAAATGAGTCCCAATGTTGGAATTCAGCAACAAAAAAATGGGAATAATAACAGAAGAAATAGTGGAACTGGTGGACCCCTTATTGGAGGCCATTCAAGTTCAAAATCGTTATTTGCAGGTGTACGAAGGAATAGTTTAACAATGCGTCGATTAACTGAACGGCCTAATTCAGAAAGTTGTACTTCATCAATGGAAAACATTGGTAGTGGGGGATGTGGTGGTAGTTCTACAGGAAGTTGTGATGATTTGGATACAAGTATTACAAACATTGCTAAATATAATTCAAAAATTCCGTCCGATATTGCTAATAATATTAATAATAACAATAATAATAAAATTAAGGTTTCAAATGATTTAATGTGGTTGCACAGAAGAAATTCAGTTGGTACAATTAATGAGACACCAATGAAAGTTAGTGATGAATTTCTTAATAAATCTCCTATTAAATCACCTTCGAGGACTCCTGTCACTGAAAACGATCCTCTTGGAGCACTAATGGTTGAACAAGAAACTGGTAAAGTGTTGTTAGATAAAAAAACAGAAAGAATATCCAGTGTTGCTTCTGATATTGTTTATGATAGTTCTGGTGCACCAGTCTTATTTAATCGCCGTAAAGGGGAGTGGGATGTTAACTCAAATGTTGGCGGGGGAAATTTCGGTAGTGGTAATGGTGGTGGTGGTGGTGTTGTGCGTAGTGCTACTTTCCATCATCCTGGAGATGATGAGACAGAAGATGATGAGGATGATGAAGAATATGAGGAAGAAGCTCTAAATGAAGTAAGTTATTCATTAATTCTTTTATTTTTTACATATTTATTTGATACACGTGTAAAAACATATTTTATAAATAAAAAAAATTATTTACCATGTAACTGGATCATTTTATGTATTTAGCAATGTTTGTTCCATCCCAGTCCGCTATCCCTATTAAGGCTTGTTAATAGGGGAAAATTTTCAGGTTATTAGAATCTTTCATAATGTACTTAAGTTACATATTATTACAGACATGTAAAATATATTCATGTAAAAATTCAACAAATTATGTTTGTATTAATAAAAATTTAATAGTTTGGGGTCAGTTGTCTTTCCCAGCAATCTTTAAAATTATATCAAACATTCAGCAGTTGTTTTTTCATAGTCTGCCTTCAAGAGCCTCAGTGGATATTCAAAATCATTGTGAACCCATTTTTATCAGCATTAAAATTCAGATCATGTGTTAAATTATTCTAACCAATTAATTTCTGCATGAAATCATGATATCTATTTAATGTTTTTAAAGTCTATTGGGGTTTAGTCAAATAACATCATGTATATAACCTGACAGTGAGTGTAACACTTTGTTCCTTTGTTATAGAAATGAGTGTTTCTGTTGACAAGTGCCTTTTAGTTTTCTTAATTTTCGGTAATTCATCTTACAAATTTGACAGCTAAAAATAATAGAAAACAATGTTCTTTTTTTTCAAAGACGATACTTTTTTTTCTCTTTAGAACAAGATATTGAAACATTTATTATGTAAATAAGCAGAGACTATATGTTGGATCATGTGATGAAATTAATTAAAGAGTGATTATTTTCTTTTAATATCACAATGGCCGTATGTAAAAAAAGTTGATTTTGTCCTGTTATTCTTCTAATAATCCCCAGTATCCAGATTAATAGCAAAACTGTTTGTAGTTTATTTTAATTTTATGTAATTCAAGATACAGCTTAAATTAATATAATAAGAAATAGTAAGATTATACTGTTAATTTGGTCATTTTTAACCTGCCATTAAGTTGTATTACATTTGTATGAGTTATTAGTAAAAATATTAAGTTGAAAATTTTGTTTGTTGTTGTGAATTTGTGATAAACAATTTTTATATGCTTATTTCAAATAATCTTTTATTTTCCTTATTAGAAAAATATAATATGCAGAAACCTTGGACTTGTATTTGAGGGTAATTTTTACACTTCAATAAGATAAGCTGGCTCTGGTTTTGAAACAAAACCTAAATAACCAAATGAAAAATAAATTAATAATTAGTTAACAATAGTTATATATTCTGCAGAAAATAAACCAAACATTAAATATATATATATTTTTTTATATGCCGATCCCAAACTTCAACCAACAGTTTCATGTATGAGCTAAAGACAGATCCAGCAGCTAAATTTGGAGGGGACAAGGGGTCACATTTTCCTTCTCCCTTCTAATTGGATTAGGTATATATTCCATACACGTTTATTGGATACATATTGAATCCAATAAAAGTGATATATTGGATTTATTCTGAACTATTTTTAAACATGAAAAATTTTTTAAGTAGTCATTAGAATCGCTGTAAAAGAGGCAAAAAGGAACGGTTTCAGCAAAACCAAAAAAAGTGCTTTTCAATTTTAAGTTTTTTTTTTTTTTCAATAAAAGTTTTTTCAATTTTATTTCAATTTATAGAAATTAAGCCATAAGTTATTCGAAGTGATCCTCACAGGAACTACAGAAGCTAAATTAACTTCAAGCTTGGACTGTGTAGTCCTAACAAGTTAAATTAAAACTGCCATCCAAACAATCAAAATTCTATAATAATATAAGATAGGGTAAAAAATAATAAGGTGAAGTTTAAAGTAACTTGATTTTTACCTATTCATTCATTTCAGTATTTATTATTAATTCATTACCATCCAAAATTTTATATGTTTTATACAATAATAATTTGTTTACAAATAAATTCATCTTGATGATTACAGATTTTAACATACCAATCGATAACGCGATATATCAATTTGCATGTCATTATGTATAAGCATTAGAGTGACGTTAGCCTCTCTTAATTATCTATTAAGAAAAAAGAGATAATTACATTAATTACAGAGTTGCAACTGGTTATTTTGACAATACAATATTGGTAAAATGTTTCAATTCTTTTCAGCTGGGTTTTCAAAATGCCAGGCCTTTGAGCCTTGAGGGGGGACATAGTCGTCCCCATGGTTCCCCCTGGATGTTGTACCACTGGTATGAGCACATTTGTAGATGTGATTGCTGGATGCAGCAGTAACAAGTATGTGTTCTATATAAACTGCGGATGGAAACAAGTACTTTGCATATAGTTATCTTTTTTATTTTAAATTTCACCAGCAAATTTTGGAGAAATTTGGCTCTTCCTTGAACTTGGCAGACATTTATTAAAATATATTGTACACAAAATTTCTTCAGGATCGGATGAGCCAATTAGCTGTTAGATGTAAATAATTGGAAAGAGAAGGTGTTGATTTTAGCTTTTTTCCTTTTGAGTGCAAAAGAAAGGCTTTTTAGGTTGATTAAACTATGTTCTGGTTTATCAGGTAAAAAGCATCCAAGTAGATTATATTCAAAATAATAATTTTGAAGTTTCTCACTCATTTACACTTTGATCAGTAAACTCATGTTATTTGCTTTTTCTTATAAATTAGGGTATGGTTGTTGTGATCTCTTATCAACAGATTTCATTAAAAACTATGAACCATATGACAGGTGTGTATATATATATATATATATATATATATATATATATATATATATATATACACACGCATAATAAAAACATTTTCTTGTATCAATTTTTATTTCTTCCTCATGACTATTAGCACTTCAGCAGACTAGAGTGTTTTAGTCAATTTTTTTTAATCTGAAATAATCAGAATTATATTCTAAATGTTCGATAAATTCTTCATTTACAAGTTTGTTACATAAATGATGTCATTGATTTTGTTTTAAACAGTTTTATGAGATAAATGAGATGGTGCCAGTGAATTTTATATTCATTTTCACTGTAGCTCATTCTAACCCTCTTTTACTTCAGCAACTCTATATTCTATACTTCTAAAAAATTAGAATGCCAAAATTGGCTATAACAGAAGCTATATTGTTGAAATTTAGGTATTTTCATTTAGTCAATTGCCCAAATCATTCAACTGAGATGCAATCATTACTCTCATAATTTTTTGTAGCTGTATCATTTGGCATATGGCCTTTTGATACTTAATAATTCTATTCATTAATGTTGTGGTCCCAAAACGACCAATTTTATATGACAAAAGTTTCAAATAAATCTTCAATTGCAGCTAAAGTAGAAGTTTTCTTTCTCTCTTTATCATAAGGGTGGTTATCAAAACGCAAACATGCTAACAAAATAGCAAACATGTTTTGATTAGAGATGCAATGAAAAATACCTCTGCCTATTCCATTTGTAGCAAAAATTGATGTAATATTTTCAGTATTTTTATGGTTAGATTGGAACACAGTCGTCAAAAAAAAGGAGTCTCAAAAATGCAACGATTTCAATTTCATCACAAGGATTCAAATCGGATCTATGTTTTTATATGCAGTTTTACGTTCTAATTTTACATTTGTCCATTTTGCAATCCCTGCTATCATTCATTAGTAAATTGTTTTTTCCAGATTTTCATTGGATCAGCGCCCAATATTTAGCACTCTTTCTGACCCCTGGTGGGTGAAAAAGAATGTTATGTTTGGAACTTCTTTTTGTCTTAGCATAAAATGAATGTACCACCTATAATTGTTTATGAAAATCTAAATCAGTAACTGAATTTACAGTTTCACATATTCTCCACCTTTGTGACATGAAAAATCAGAAGTTGTGTCGTATTCATTCTTCTCAAATTCATTTTCATCACAGTCCTCTTCAGACAGATTTATTTTCTTGATACCAATCCTCATGCATATCATCAAAATTATTTTGATCGTCATCTTGAAACATACCAGGAAGATAATCCATTTTAAAACTGGTTTTATTATAAAAAAAGGTTTGAAAATGTAATATAAAGGTTATAATACTGTAAAAAAGAACTTTTATAACAATATAAAAAGTTAGAATACAATCACACTAATATTGACCATTGTCACTGAGATGAAAGACCAACACTACACTGTTATTATTGTAGACAAGTACAAATACCTCATGCTGACAGATGCTGTCTATCATCATTTGAAGCTACTCAAAAGTCCAGCTTTATAAAATTATTCATTAGAGTGCATCTTGAAAAAACGGCTCATGTCGCAGATGAGTGGTTGGTAGTTAATGAGTTAATGTCATAAGGTTATGAAAAATTGGCTGGCTACAAATTTAGGGAAAGTACATATGATTGAATTGTTCTTAGCTGAAGTTTAGATATAATTAAAAGTGTTAAATTTCATCTAATTGTAATCAGAAAAATAAGTAATAAATATTGAAACAATCTCTTTCTTTTTAGATTAGAAAAAGTAAAGTTCTCCAGCGTTCATCTACAATGCCGATAGATGCTGAAAATATTAGTACTCTTGGTAATAACACTGGCCCAAGAGGCAGTATAGGTTCTAGTTTTAAACTTCCATCTTTCACGTAAGTTTTACTTAATAGAAAAATGATTATTATTACTTTTATGCAATGTAATCACTTTATTACTCAATTTTTTTTAATTTTATTTATTTATACAACTTATGTGTATGATGATTGTATTGCATGTTTTTTTGTTGTTTTTTTTTTATAATTGCATGTTTTATAGTAACTGTTATCATTTATAGTAGTAGTCTTTTGCTATTCACCTAATTTTTAACATGACTTTCCAGTTTAGACAAGTTCTTAGATCAATTAGTAGTTTGAGATTAAGTTTATCTGTTTAAATCCATGATTTCAGGTTGTCAGGAAAAAATTCAGAATAAATTAAAATTTAATCTAGTTTACTTATATAACAAAGTAAATATTCATCCATTTTGTCCTACCTTTTTTGTTTTAAATATTTCCTTTAATTTAGAAATGTTTTTTGAAACTCTTAAATGTTTTCCTAATAATGTCTTCATGTAAAAGATGTTTTAGATATTTTCCTTTTAGAGACAAAGTTATGTAGAAGAACCATTTTTAAAAATCTTCATACTTTTAGACTGTCAGTGAAGAGGAGAAACTAAAAAAAGTGAGAGAGATTTATTTTTGTAATGAAGTGGTAAAAAAAATATAAATTATAAATAAACTGTAACAAAATAAGTAAAATAAAAGTGTAAAATAGAAGAAAGTTCATGGATAAAGAAAAATTGGTTTAGATGCAAGGAATTGCATATTAATTAAAAATGTTACAGAAAACAAAGACAAGAAAGAAAGAGGATGAAGTAATAGACAAACTAAAATGAAGAGATTGGCATACAACATAATAATGATGAACATTGGATTGCAGTATCAGATCAGTAATGATACAGCTCTGACTGTTTGTTGTTGGTGTCTGTAACCAAATAGTTATAACTGATTCTGCACAAGACGTACATCAATTCTACAAAAAAGAAAAGGCACAGCTATTCTCAAAAACAACAACCATCCCATGCCACGCTCTCTATAAAAAGTAAGGAAAATTTGTTTCATTACCTTCTAAGCTGAATTTACTGTGCTTATCAGCATGCCAACCCCATTGAAATTAGAGTGATGTTCCCCCTTATAAGTGATTGTATAATGAATAATGTTAATTGGCAGTTTTTGTTATTCAAGTGCTTTAGAATAAAAAAAGATTGTACAGATAGTGTAAAGCAATGAAATTGATATACATCTTTCCATCATCAAGCAATTTAAAATGTGTATATGTATAATTTTTTTAAACATGCAAGGGTCATTCAATAATAATTCAAGAGACAAATGATATGCAAAATTATAATTTATTCAATGACAATGAAACTACTGCTACTTTTCAACATAATCCCTGCTACATTTAGGCAATTGTCCCATCCTTCTGTGAGCTTTCTTATTCCAGTAGTAAAAATGTCTCATCTTGGCATCTGAGGCATTTTTGTCCTGCACTCTTGATCTGCCCATTGGTGCCCTGTAAAAACTCTTTGGGAGTACCAAACAAACAAAAAATTTTTTGTGCAAGGTAGGATCTGTAAGGAGGTGTGACAACACCTCTCATCCCAGCTTCCTGTGTCTTAACGATTTAGGACAGGTGTTACCATGCAGAAGAATTCCACCTTTTTTGAGTGAGAACCACCAGGATGTTTCCTCCTTATTTCAGCTTTCACCTTTTTTGTAGCATATCACAATTATACTCCCTGTAGATTGTATGTTGTACTTTTTAGTAATCACAATAAATTGGGTCATTATCATCCCAAAACACCATTAGCATCTGGCTGACACAAAGTCTAAATTTTTTTTCCTAGCGAGCAAATTCAGATGTTACCATTTTATGCTCTGACTTAAGGATTCCACTTCAAAATGATAAATCCACCTTTCATCACAAGTTATTCTGTGTTCTAAAAAAGGATTAGCTATTGCAGAAATATGGTTATAGATGACACGGTTAATTAACTTAAAGATTATAAGTTAAATTCCTGAAATAGAGTTGTTGCATAAGATTAATGATTAATTGTTGTCTCATTGTTGATTAATTGAACAAGTTGAATCAGTTAATCAACAAATCGATTAATTCATTTAAAATAAGATTAAATTTCTAAATAGAACTGAATCGTGAGAGGACCAAGCAAACAAAAATCTGATGGTGCAAGATCGGTTCTGTAAGCAAAATGAAACACCTCCCAACTCACTCAGCTTCTGAAGTCTGTGTTGGTTAATTGAATTGTTGTTAGAAACTTATTCTTATCTATAAGAATAATAGATTAACTTATAACTAAGTTAATAGTTATAAGTTAAGTTGATTATTGACCCAGGAAGCTGGGTTAATAGGTATTGCCACATTCTCCTGTTCTTGCCACAGATCTGTTCTTGCATAATCAAATTTTTGTTTGTGTGGTCCTCTCAAAGAGTTTTTACAAGGCACCAGGAATGCCATTCAGATATGTTTACTAAAGTTCCATGGTTAACAGTTATTTAAGTTTAAAATGTAAGTTCAGATGTCTTGGTGATCTTGAGTGTACCATCTCGGAATCCATTTTTAACACGTTTTTATGGTAATTCAGCTTATCATGGATAATTGAATGGACAGTGCTGATACTCGCACTACAAATTTCATCAATTTCCCAAATTATATGCTTGTCCTTGCAGATAAGATCATCAATGTGAGTGGTTTTGCAAATTTCAGTTTAAACTTCCAGTAATCTTTTTTTACAATGAAAATCAGTGACATTTTGTTCTTCCTGATTAAAACTTTCTTTTTCTGTTTAGCTCTGGAACCACCTTAAGGTATTACTTCAGAGGATGAATGAGTACGATATGTATTAATGTAAATGAAGTGTAGTCTGTACAGTCTCAGGTCGACCATTCCTGAGATGTGTGGTTAATTGAAACCCAACCACCAAAGAACACTGGTATCCACAATCAAGTATACAAATACTGCCTTTATTAGGATTTGAACCTTAGAACTCTTGACTTCAAAATCAGCTGATTTTACGATGACGAGTTCATTAGACTAACCCGGTATGATTTCCCAATTTAAATTGTTCAATCCACTTTTAAAAATGTGTAGGACTCATACTGTTTTACATCATAGAACATGCTGTTTCATCACTGGCAGATTAATTTCAGCAGTTTTACACCTTCAGAAAATAAAAATCTTAACACAGCAAAATAAAAAATAGAATTGATGGTGAGAAATGACAGTAAGGGCTTTCTGGCGGTATATATCTTATAATAAGTTAATCAAATTACTAAACTGCATTTGTTCATCTGTACTGTTTGTGAAAATAATTAATAATTTTTTTTTTTTTAATATGATACCATTTATTTGAGATCTACCAAACTTTGGAACAAGCTCCAGTTCCAGTAAAAGGCTCATCACTAGGTTTTGTGAGAGACTCCCCTAAATCCACTTTCTGGACCTCCTGCATAATCATGAGAAAAATTTGAAACATTGATTTATTCAAAACATTCTTTTTCAAAAATTGCTCTATCACAGGACAGTTAAAAATCTAATGTTGCTGAAGAGTTTGAGATCCCTTGTTTTTCCAAGAACTCTTCGGTTAATGTAGTTGAATCAATTATTTTGAAGAGGTGTTCTTGGCCTAATAAGATATGTAATAGTAACAAAGATCTTCATATCCCTCTTGTACCCTAAGCACCAAAACTCCCTTCAGTTAACAAAATATTTCTTTTCAGAAATATTGTATTTTCATGGGCAATAAAATTCTCAGTAATATTACATAGATATAAACTCAATAGCCTCTTTAATTAACAAAAATTTTATTTTGCTTTTTTTCCAATAAATAAAAAAGAAGTAGGTGCTACAGAAAAAATAGGGTAAATGATTTAAATTTATCTATCGGTCTGGGCTTCTTTCCATTAAAGAAAGCATAAACATTAATTAAATTTGGCAGAAATTTTAATAAAAACTTAAATACATAATTAGAATCATCAACTGCAACTGATTAGATTATGTAATGGCTTCTTATCTTATTGAATAATATTAAACATAAATCGCATATTTTTTGTTATAATGATTCTGTTCAAAGGATTATTTTAATCTTCTGAAGTTGCTCCATCACTTGGATTCTCTACTTTATTACAACCAATTTTTTTAAGCCTTAATCATTTCTTCCCTGGGAAACTCTGGGGGACTACAATAAACAAAAAAAAGTCAAAATATAAATAAAACATGTTCCTACATGTTAAGTGTTTTCCGAGGGCATTTTTGTTACGAAATGAGAGGATTTGTACAAGCCAGTACTCTGGCTCAGCTTTTGTTACCAACTGGTGGCCATGGTGTATCAATGAATCAGTGTAATTACTGCATGTGGGTTTGTTCAGGACTCTTTAGATTCAATCCTCAAAGGGTTAAAAAGTTTTATGCAAACCTTGGGTAGGATGAACATGTGGGTCTTTCCTACATGGATGTTCCACAAAAAACCTAACTTGGGGTTGACGTGCCTGTTTGATAAAAGTAAAACATACTCCTACTTCTGGAATCCATTTTACAAACTAGTTATTTACTGGATTGTATGCACTCTTCTTGGTAAAATAACAATGAACATTGCTAGTTTATAGATTTCATTGAGGTAAAGTAAACTCTAATATCTACTAATTTTTCATACACTTCTTTACCATGGGATTTGCCCTCTTATTTCTCAGTAGATTTCTCCATATATTTTATTCTGAAAATTTTGGTAATGTACATTCATTCAAGTTATTTTTAATTAATCCTTTATAACACATTATTAATTCATAATTGGAAGAAGTAGAATTTCAGTAGAACCAACCTTCATGGTAAAATATTTATGGAAATGTTTTACCTTCATCATAAAATGTTTATGGAAATTATTCTGCCAGTTTGGTAGCAAAAAAAAAGATGCTTTCCTTTCACTCTGTTTAAATGGTATATCATCTTTAGGTATTAGGTAGTAACTATGGAGTGTTTTAACTGAAATTTGTGAGTAGCATGCTGATTGTACATGAAATTTGTGAGTAGAAGATAAACCACAAAAAGGTTATAATATAAATTAATCATTTGCAATACATAGTGTGCATAATATTTTGTTTTTTATTTATTTATTTATTTTTTACAGTTATTAATTTTTCATGCACTTTTATTTCACTACGTAAAAGTTTTCTGTTTTTCCTTTCCTTTATGTTTATTTTTCCAAATTTCATATTTTTCATGATAGAGCAAGTCACCTATGATAGAGAGAGAAGAATGTGTGTCAAAATGAGGCTCAGTGTACTCCTATTTAATCTTCTGTTTATATTCTTATGTAAGAAATTTTGAGGATATCATTGTAAAACAATTATCTAGCATGCTGATTGTACTGTTAACTTCCTTTTTTTAAGTAAGCTTTTTGTGTTATTTTATTTTTTCCTGTGTTAACTTTTTGTGTTTATTTATATTTAGAAAAGTTAGTTTTTATTATTTCCGCGTTGGTATTTTCAGCCGATATTCACCATCAAGATTTAGTCTTCGACAGATCAAGGATCTTCATAAAAGCAGTCAGATAATTGAGAATGCTATCACAAATTTCAGGTCAGCGTGAAAAATATAAATGAATAATTTTTTTTAATCATTATTTTGTATATGTATATGTTTATATAATTGTTTTTGTCCTTTTTTTTAATGACTTATCAACAATCTTTAAGTAATGTTCGTGCACTTATGGATTATTAATCCATCCTCAGGAACAATTATCTGTTATAAATTATATTTATTTACTTCACATGTCTTTAATTATACTAAATTAAATTATATAAAAATATAAATATTACAATTGATTGTCAAAAGGTAAAATAAAGTTAACATTATCTGTCATGTCAGTATGAAGGTCTCAATTGTTATGTACCATACTGACCATACCATACCATGACTGACTGATCATACTGACATGATGGATAACATTAACATTATTTTACCTTTTCATGATCAATTGTTATATTTATATTTTTATAAAATTCAATTTAGTGTAATTAATGATTTGTAAAGTAAATAATTATAATGTACAACACATCATTGTTCATTGTTCCTGAGGATGGATTAATAATCCGAAAGCGGTTGAACATGACTGTTAAAGATTAGTAAGTGAAAACTAAATAATTTATATATTAATACCAATGGATCGTGCTTAATAAAATTACCTTATGTATTTACTCATTTATTTATTGAAGCTGTGAAATTTATGTAGTAAAGTTATGGAAATTTATTAAAACAAATTCATAGTTTATAATTAATATTTTCAGTAGATAAAACTATTGTAGAGAAAATGTAATTTTTTATTTATTAAAAACAATTATTAGAGTTGCCAAGTCATTCCTCACTAGATATTTTTCAAATATATTAATACAAACACTTGATCAGATAGTGTTGATATTGAAATATTTTGTTTAATTTGGAATTTTTAATGTCTCCATCATTATCCTTTCAAGATTAGAATAATTTAAAATTAACCAATAACTTTAGGGTTTATTTAGACTTGCACATTATTTAATTAACCCCTCAGGATTTATTTGAGTTCTTAAAATTCTGGAGTATTAAAATATTGACATTGTATGTGTTCTTTAATGTAGCTTCAATTTGAATATTCTAAAAGTATTAAAAATTTAACTTCTTAATGTCATCTGTTTTGATTCAGTTATAATTATTTTATATTCTTATGATACAGTTTTAAATGTTTAAACTAGATAAAAATATTTTTATTAAATAACCTGATTTTATAACAAATATAATGTTAAATACTAGGGGCGTTGAGGTCAATCTGGGATTATTAATTTTTAATAAATGTGTCGTAACTATCACTTAGGATAGTAAAAAATATTTTTATTTCTCATTGTAATTTGCTGCTACATTTATCCCAGCATTTCACTAATGCATGGATACCTGCAGTGTAGAAAGATTTGTTGTTACTTCAAAAACCAAAATAGGACTGACTGTTTCACCTCATAATTGTTGTTGAAATGTTGGCCTCCCAGGAACAATTTCAAGGGCTCGAACAGGTGAAGATCAATAACAGGCGATGTGGCAATAACTCCTAGCCATGATCTTGTAATGTCATGTTCTGTGGTGGGCTGTATGTGGTCGTGCATTGTTCTGCAGAAACAGAACGCATGTAGTGATCGTACCAGACAGTTTTTTCTTGAGAGCATTTTTATATCTTGAAGAACTTTGCTAATTAGTAAGTACTCACTACTAATATTGGTGTCACAAGGTAGAAAATTGACATGAATGATGCCATTTTTATCCCAAAAAACTGAGGCTGTAACTTTGGTGGCTCCAAACCACCTCGACCATGATCGTCACTCACTGATATACGACCTTTTTTAAAACATTTGCATCACTCAAATGTTTTACTGCAACTAAAAGTCTTATCGCAACTAAGAAGTTGTGAATAAATTTCACCAGGTTTTACACCTTCATTCAAAAGAAATTTCATTACAACACTCTGTTCCAAATAACCATTCACTACATTGGACACCATGTTCTTTACGACTGACTGACTTATTGTTTAATGTTGCTTCAGTCCAGTGCCCCGTGCAGTAATAGCTGGCACATGTACTTTATGTGCACAAACAGCAGAATGTGCAGCAATCTCCATTTACATTCTAATCTAACTAAAGTCCTGGATTGACATAAACGTCCCTTGTATAAGTAGCAGAAATCAGAAATGTTAAAAAGAAAATGCTAAACATAAATCTTCAAACATCAATGAAATTAGTACATAGAGAAATATTGTTTATTAAAATGTTGGTCATTGTTTAAATGTAAAATATAAAGGTATATAAGGATAAAATTTGAATGAAAGATTCGGAATATAGAACTATTAGTGTGTATTTAAATAAAATTTGAAAGTGGAATTGGGAATTGAAGATTTAGAATGTTGAGCAAAAATGTTTGGATAAAATATATAGAATGAATTGCACCCTCACTTCTTCTCTGTATTATAACTGGGGAAAAGAAGTCACTTTGTACATTGGTTGTTGCTATTGAAATACAGTGATGTGGGTAGACACTAACAATCTTTAATCTTATTACATACCTATATGTCATTCTGTTCAATGCTGGCAAAGCAAGAGTCTGTGAAATTGCTTCTACACACTGTGAATTGTATATTATTATTATTTAGCATTGTCATTTTTTTTGCAACTGTAAGAGCACACTGCCAAAAACTTTTACCAACAATTTTATAGCGTTATGATAATATTGTGAATGGTATAGCATTGTTAGAGAAAGAAAGAGATGCATCTTTGTGCATCTCATACAAGGAGAAAAAAACAGCCAGTCATAGTTTAAAATCACTGATGAAAGAATTAATTGTCTAATAATTTCTGAACTTCAAACAAATTTTGAAAAAACTGTCAGATCATGGCAGACAAGTTGGGTTTCTGTAGGTCTGTGCAAGGTGGATGTTAAAACAATTGAGTAAGTTCATAAAACTCAAAGCATAGTCAGTATATCCACATTCCCTAACTACTAACAGGGCGAAGAACATCTCAAGAAATTTGTGACTGAGGATTGGAGATGGCTCAAGTTCATTTAATACATTGACAAAGGAAAAATACAAAAAGTGAATGCATGTTTCATCTATCTCACAATCAAAACAAAGAACCTCAAGCAGGCACTATCGAACCAATTAGTGTAGTGACTGCAATTTTGCTGTCAATACATGGAACCTGTAATTACACAACATAAGAAGGTTATTGTGAAATATTGAAGGAGCTTTGGAGATCATTCCAAAACTTACAGCATAATGAAAGATGTTATTCTGCATGAAATTTGCAGTTCTGTGCTCCAACTCAGACTTTATTCAGCGGTTCACAAAGGAGATAGGAGGAAACGTATATTTGGCACCTAGTGACACCATTTGACCATTTAAAACTTGTTACGACCTCATGATTGAGGTTTGACAGTTATACAGATCTCAAATGTCAAAGTAGCCTCAGAGTAGAGGTCTTCAACAAAGGTTTGTAAAAGCTGGTGCTACAGTACATTAAGTCTTAATGTGAGTAATAACCACATGGAAAAGTTTTGTAGGTTTTGTATGTGTATAGTAAAATGTTTTTCATTTTTGAGTACTGAAACATTATCCAATCATACCTTAGATATACTGAATCTGTCTCGTAGGTTGCTCCCTACTTATAGCTAACAGTTATACTAATGGTCTTTTTCCTTCTGGGGATGTACCATATTGTATGAATCTAGATTTCCAATCTACAGGGAAGGGAATTTCAAATTGTGGTTTTAAAATTTACTACAGATCCTACACACTATTTTATAAATAGAATTCAGTAAGCATTCCAACAGTGCAGGTAAATATATCTTAAACAAAACACTGTTTATAAACAGCCTTATTCTTGAAGTTTATAATGTTTGAAAGGTAGGTAAATTTTTTGTTGAGTAGTAATGTAGGTAGTTTTATAAATGTTCTTGATTAAATACATAACTGGTGTAAAAGTTTCTCCTTTCAAGAAAAATTATTAACTTTTTCAAGTGAATTTTGTCTCACTTTGATATCATGTAATATGATATTCATGTAAACTACTGAATTGTGAAATTTTTGAAAATTGGTGGTTTTAAAGAATGTCCTTTGTAAATTTATAAAATCAATCTTTTTTATGCCTGTAATTTGTTGATTTTAAATCATAGTATTGTTAGTTTATTAAATAGATTGATAACAAATATTATTGCGGAAAATATGTTGTTCTTCATTTTCATGATTCAGAACAAACATGTAAATTACTATTGCAAAAAATTAATGTTAAATTATTGAAATTTTTATATATAAGTTTCTGTTTATTAGCTTAATTATTTGCATGTTGATTATCTTCCATTTTTGTAGTATTTCTCAGCTTGTAACACTTATAATTTATTTTTTTGGCTATGTTGCTTTTATTTTTTTGGCTCTTTTTATAACTTAGTTTATCATATTTTTTTTATTCCAATAGTCTTACCCAGCAGCATTTTATAATAGAATGTTGAGCATTGCACTGTTTATGATAACTGTAGGTATGCCAATAAATTTGAATAGAATGTTATTTGAGTAATCATATGATAATTTGTTTTAACACTGATGTCAAAATTGTAATAGGTGAGTGTGGCTGGTGAGCGTCTACTAAATTTAACTTTATTGTATAAATTATATGATGTGTTGAAAATTATTTTAGAAGAGATTGCCTTCAATTACTGTTCAACATAATGGAGATTTAAAAGTAGCTTCCGTGTCTTCTCATCATGAATTATTTAACTTGTGCATGAATGGCATGAACAAAATCATATCATTTTCTTAGTTAAGTTAAAAGAAAGTTTTTTTGTCTCTTTTTTAATTATTATTTTTATATTATTTCCTTTTTATATATCTGTTTAGTATTATTTACTGATTTCTTACTGAAATAAAATAATCTTTTATTCTTTTAGTTCAACTACTCTGACATCAAAAAAATCAAATGAATTGCTGAAAGGTGGTTTACATAGTTTGAAATCAGCAGCAACATCAGTTGCAAAGAAGTTTGATGAATTTAAGGAAGCATTATCAGCAAATAGTACACCAGTACGTTCTAGTTCGTAAGTATTTTTATAATAATTTATCAGTCGTATTTAATTTGAGATATTTTATTTGGGATTAATTTGTCTTATCAATTTACGTTGAGCCTGTCACCGGAATGGAATAAGCTGTAAATTAATAAGGTCCCAATTTACAGCAAAATTATTTAAGCAATAGCAAACCAGTTATAAAGCAGTTGTAGTGAATAGTGAGTAAAATGGTAAAAATTGGTTATTTAAAAAGAATTTAAGAACACTTGATTTTTTTTTAATTTTCAAGTTACATTTACCGACAGCCTCAGTTTGTTGCGCTTCATTAACAGACAATTGAAATTAATATATGTAAACTAATTTATAGTTATTCAGATTTGCAATTTTAGATATAGTTCTTATTTATTAAAAAAGCTCATCCTATCTAGCATTCCTCCAGATACACATATCAGTACTGCTATTCTAGGTGTAGTATCCAGGTAATAGTTCCTGTTTATTACATGGAAAGGAACTCTTTTTAAAAATTTGTAAACAAAATGGTTAATTACCATGATGGGTAGCTCTTCGCATTTAGCCACTTTTTTTTATCCTTATCCCAACTTTCCTGTTATTCTGTAAGTATAAGTCTGACCCTGAAAAACCAATAATAGTCCATACTTTATATTTGCTAGGAAGACTAGCTGTGTACTGACCATTAGGAAACAATTGGCATTTTCACACGCTACAAAAATTGTCATTCATCTCATCCTGTGAACTAATCTGTAACGATGGTGCTGGAGGTTAAAAAAAACTAATGGCTTAAAGGAATAAAGTCAGGCCTCTAGATTACCCCCCCCCCCCCATAATAGAAAGCTTTTTGAAAATTGTTCCAGAGATTGTTTTTTTTTGTGAAATCTTTTACCAAAATGAATAGGCTAGTAAATCACAATTTTTCATCAAAATCTGTCTTCAGGTTGTAAATTGTTTTTAAAATATTTTCCTAGAAAATAGAGAAATCTCACTCACTGTTCAAAATGAAAAAGAGAACTTTTTCGAAGAACGTTATTTCAGATATAACTTTTCCTGTTCACTTTTATGTAATGTAATTCATGCTTGTTAAAAAAAAAGGTTTAATTTTAATTTTTGATAAAAAGTGTGCAGTCTATTCATAATTACTTCTTGTTAGGATATAAGTATTATAAGATTTAAAGCATGTAAATTGTTACATTAAAACACATTCATTTTTTAACTTTTGTAAGCCAAGTTTCTCTGTTAAGCGTAATCCCTTTCAGATAGAAAAGTAATCATGTATCATGAGTAGCAATCTACCCTCTCCTTTTGTGATTATATAATGTATTATGTACCGATTTGAATAAAAGATTTATTTATTTATGTTTCTTAATGAGTCTGCATAAGACTTAGGTTTGGTTTATCTTGGCTATTTGGCCAAGATAAGTTGAACCCAAAGCATGCGAAGATCACATAAACTTTAAGGTAACCAAAAAAAATTGAATTACTTGTCTATACAAGTAAATGAAAGACTAAAACCAACTTACGTGGGTTCTTCCATCTCTACACATACTGCTGGAAATGTTGACCCCCATGATCCAGGCACAATTTAGCCTGATGAATCACATTCAGTGTGACTTGCTATAACTTGTCCCATTGGATGTTTGTGATGGTGTTGCATAAATTCTGTTGCAGTATGTCAAGAGTTCTTGAATTGTTGTGGTAAACTTTGTCCTTTAGGTTGCCCCCAAAAATAAAAATCATAGTTGGATAGATTATGCAACCATGGAGACCATAGATCCTTTGAAACATTCCTGTCAGTTGTTAAAATTGAATACACTACTTCCAAGGAAGCGTGTGCCGTCCTGCTGGTAATATGCAAAACATCATTTGTCTGGCATCAGTTGCTTTGCAAAGGAATGGAAGATGTTGGCAATGTAACATGCTGAGTTCACCATGTCTCTGAAGAAAATGGGTCCAGTAATTCTTGTCCTTGACACAGCATACCACACTCAAATCTTTAGATCATGTAGCAGTAGTTCAAATATTTGTTGTGAGTTTACAACAGATCAATATCGTGAATTTATACATTTATCATTGTCTTTAGGCTTTTATAGCTTCAGGTTCTTTAGGATGTGCTGGCATGTTCTCGACACTCCCACCTGCTGTGACAGACGTCTCGTGAACTTATGGGGCCCTGCTACATTTGCTGGTGAATATCTTCCTACTGCATCTTTACGTCGTAAATTTAAATTGCCCAGAAACAGTCACAGAATCCTGTACAATGATAAGGAAGTTTTAGACTGGGTGTTATTTCTACAACATATTAGTATTCTACACAGAATTTAATATTGTTTTTGTTATGTGAAACAATCATTTTGATTCTATTTTTATTTTACTCTGTGCATATTTTGTACTGGTGTTGAATAATTTTTTAATGTATTTGTTCTTCTTATGATTTTTATGTCCTTTAATCTTTCTGTTATCCAAGAAGGGGGTCTTTATACTCCTGTTGGATCTCATTGTATTTTATTTATGTTTAGTTAAATTTTATGATTTTTATGATTGCCTTGTCTAGTTTTAGTTGTCTTTTTGTTGTGTTTTCAGTCCGTACAGTGATAAGGTGAGGGCGTTTTTTACTGAAAAAAAAAAAAAATCAGCCTATGAAAATATTAGGACAATAAAATTTTCTAGGTAACTTAGTTCCATATTAAAATTTCTTTGAATATGATATATCCTAGATTTGAGCCTTAAAGCTCACCTAACAAAGGACTTATTAACCTTTCACTGTTTATTAATTTTTGGCTTTATTTCTTTTTGATTATACCTTATAAATCCATTTTGTTAATTACATTTTTCCAGATACCGAATTTTTTTACTTGAAATTGATTATCAAATGCAAAGCTGCATTTATCTTTTGTACAAATTATGGTAGGCTGTTCCAATATCTGTTATTGTTATTATAAATTTAATAACTTTTCTTAAAATAATAATTTCTTTTTTATTGTTACATACACATAAATGTGAAATACTTCTAACTTATAGGTTGTAAAAAAAAAACTTTGAAATGCAATTAAACATTTTTTTCTTTAATTTAAAGATAATCAAACTATACACAAATATTTCAAATAGAAGAAATTTTAAAAATAACCTGCTAATTATAAAAGAAATAAAAATATTCTAAAAAAGGCTTGTAACACTCACAAACAAATAAAAGTCTGCAGAAATTATGTTATTCCCGTATATAAATAAAGAAAATGTTAATGTAACCTAAATTATCTAACGCGATTAAAACAAGGAAATTTTATATTTTTAAACTAAAACCATAAAAGAAATATCAAAGTAGTGTAAAAACACCTGAGCATTCAAACAAATCATATTTTTCATAGGTTATCACAAGGCGTGTATAAAAAAAATTTAGTAGTTTTTTTTTAATGTTAATTTAAAAACTATAGTTGAACAAAGCATAGAAAAGAAAAAATGTAGCAGCTGTGGACTAAAGTTGAATAAATTAATGGAAGGCTTAGTGTATCTTAAAACCATCCTTGAAGTTAAATAAAAACTATGAAAGTATCAGTTTAATAAGTCCAAGGATTCTTGAGTTTTAAGTAACCATTACTACAAGCAAAAAAATATATACACACATACAGGATGTCTCCATAAAATGTTTTTCACACTAGTATAACTAGTATGCAAACAGTTATGAATATATAGCAAAATTTCATTCACCAAAGTCTTAATTTATACAAATGTAGAAGCTTGTCGGATATCAGAAGTGTTCAAATTGTTGGCTGTGATTGTCCAGGCACTGCTGATAACACTGGTTGATGGAATTGCAAACCTTCCTAATCATATCAAGTGGTAAAGAAGAAATTGTGCTTAATTCCTGTGTGTATATATATATATATTTATATCTGTTTAAGAATTAATTATACTTGTATAGCAATTTGCAATTCTATTAATAAATTAAGAGAAAATAATTTTAAAAATGGTTAGCCTCCATTGTTTAATTTTTCTAACATTAATTTAGTCTTGTATACTATGTTATGTTATATCCCTCTTAAATTATTGCATTTTTAGTTAAGTTTTTATTTATATTGTATTTGTAATACTAATAAATTTTTAAATTATATATCTCGTACTGTTTAAGAATTAATTATACTTGTATAGCAATTTACAATATTTTATTTTTCTACAGTATTTTGTTTTTTTAATTTATCTAGGCGAGGTGGTGCTGGTTTGTCAGGCATGGAAAGAGATGAAGAGGAGGAGTCTGTTGAAGGGGAACAAGATGGACCACCTGTCAGACGGAAAATATCTAGTGAATTTTCACCATTAGCAGTAGCCGATAATTGGAGTTCATTTATGGGACAGAATATAATGGAACTGTTTAGTGACACCAGTCGGAAAGGAAGTTCATCTAACTTGCAACCTCTGGGTAATCTGTTCAGTTATATTAGTAATTAGATTTTTTTTTACTTACCTAAAATAGAAATCTTTTTTACTGCTATTTTTAAATGTATAAAAAACATAGTTTTTATTTAATTATGAAAAATACATATTAACCTACTGAAGTACACTGTTATAACAGTATTCAAATTCAATAAAGTTACTGTCGTGTATTTGAACCATGCTTCACAGAATCACAGATGACTCCAGTGATTGTAAACAGTTTTCTTTCATGATAGTTAAGTTTCATTGAAAATGCAAAAAATTATGTTTTAGATCAGGTGAATAAAGCTGATTTGGAGAAGTAATAATTTTCTTACTGGACAAAATTCATGAGATGGGATATTTCCTATAGCGTTATATCATTGTTTAGTAGTAAACCATTTTTTTCTGATTCTTGAGTTTTAATATGAATGACCAGTAGGTTGCTAGTCTGTAACTAAACACAATATGTTTCAAATGATCCTAATAAACACATTTTGTTATTTTTATTACATAATTAGGAAAATCCATATTTAAATAAAAAGAAACAAGTTAAATTTCAAGTGCAAAAAGATGTGTTGGATACTAGGAATTCAGAAATTTTATTAAATAATAATATAGTAAATAGAATAATTTTAAAACTCTTTTGGATTAAAGGATTTAGATACAGTTGTGAGAACTGCCAGCAACATTAATCTTGACAATAAACATTGTTTAAAACAAAGTTGAGAGATACATACATTGCCAATTCAAATAACAGAGAGGTTTGCTAGATTATTGTTTTGCAAGAAGCGCTGATATTCACCAAAACTTTCTTGTACACCTATTGTACTAGATGAGACAGGTTAACACAGTTTAGATTGACAAACAATTGGCCCTAAATCTGTTTCATAATAATAAGCAAAAAGACTGAAGTATAATCATGTTTGTCAGAAACATGATGCTTGTATTTTTTCAACTTATATTTAATTATCTTTTTTATGTTGAATGAAGTTATACTTTTTTTGATTTAGGTTTGTAGAGGAGGGGCTGCCTCACTCATTTTATTTTATTTTATTCCACCTTACTGAAAACTTGTCTTTACTGGTTGTAAAATATGCTCTAAAAAAATTAAATAGGAGAGTACTGGGGTTAGCATCCATTTGCAGACTGCAGTTGAAGAACTTATAATGTGCTGGTGAGAGTTGGTAGGTAGTTAGGATGGTGCATTATCATGACAGTAGACAGATAATTTATAACATTAAAAAGATCTTAACATTGGTAGTCTGATTCATGAGATGAATTTAGATATGAATGTAAATAAATTATGGAGAATATTTCAGTCCTTTCATTGTACTTTTTAAGCCAGTACTTGAAAGTTTCTCTTGGCTCATTCCTACATCACTTTTGGCCAACCTATTGAATCTTTTTGTGTATATAATTGATTATATATAATTGATTTCTTGAGACTTTGGTTGCACACAGTTCAAGTTACAGGTTCATATTGCAATTGTAAGCAAGCAAGTTCATATGTTCATGCTTGGTGATTCAGAAATTTCCAAGAAGTTTACATAACCAAGCCTAGCTTTGTTCATTTATATCCAATACAATGTCAGAATCTTAAAATTGCACCTGGTACTCTTTTTATCATAACTAGTAGTCACGATTTTAAAGTATTTTTTATCATAATTATTTGTAGTATTTTGCTTTTTTTTTTGTAACATATTCAATATCCATTTTCTATAACTATAACATAAATTTACTTTATATGATATTTTTTAGCAGGGTATGTAAAATAATTTGTTATTGTTTCCATGCTAATGTAGGAGAAACATCAGCATGGTCATCACAGCAGTGTCTTTTCCCAGAGAAATTGTATCCAAAAGTCACAAGAGATCTTAATACTCCAGTTGCTTTAGAAATATCGATGACTACTTGCTCAAAATGTCATAACTGTTCCTCAGTTTTATACGATGAAGAAATTATGGCTGGCTGGGTCCCAGAGGATTCAAATTTAAATACAAAGTTAGTTTTTTAATGAATTTTTTTTTATATTTTTATTTTTAGTTGTAATTGTAGTATTTATATTATTTGAATTTTACTACAGTCATGTTAATTTTTTTTATACAATTATATATGCTACCTTTCCTGCAGAACTGTTTAACTTTTAAAGTTCATAAATGTAGAAAACTAGTTGTCTTCCATTTTGATATTAATGGCAAAAATCCAAACATCAAATGTACATTTGATGCTTGGATTTTTTATAACCTAACCACTGAGGAATTCTAACATTGCATAACTTCAGTTACTGAATATGCAAACATATTCATTTTAACATTTATAATTTTTCTAGTACTTGTCAGTTACCTGGATGTCACGCTGTTTGTTGTGATATATTGTGGTTTTATCTGCATTATTATTTATTTTTGTTGATAATTTTATCTTGGAAAATTATTATTTCATTAGAAATAATTGTTTTCCATTTATTTGCAATAACGTGATTTTGAATTGTTACCTGAAAACTTGTATTTTCTTGCTTTTGGTGTTATTTGGTTTTGCTATATGTTGTCAGTAAGACATGAAAATTTGGGATTTACCAGCCACTGAGGAAGATACTATTCATTTTTGTATAATGCTAGTAGTATATCATAATGGACATCAAGTGGTGTTGTACATTACCAACAGATGGGGGTTGGTGTTGTCGTTCAAGAGTTGCATAAGATGTGGGAATTGGTTTGAAAATTGTACTTTGCTGTTTCTGACTGTTACATATGTTTTATTTATTTATGGGTACAACAGTCATTTTCGGTTAAGTGGTATGAGCAGGAGTTGGATATATCTCGTGAAACTATTGTAGAGTGAAATAAATTTACAGGAGATTTGTGTAGAATAGTGCAGAATAAGATGAATTAGAAGATAGGTGGTCCTGGTAAAATATTTGAGGTCAATTATAGTATGTTTTTGCAGGGAAAAAGTAATACCAGTTGAGTGCTGTTGCTGCAGTAGATTTTCAGTGGTTTGTGTTGCGAGAAAGTTAGAGTTTTTCGTATGTGTTCCCAACAGATTACTTACTGCGATCTGTCATATCAATTATTGAATGAAATCCAGGAGCCAAATTTCCGAGGCATAACTATTTATTCAGATTCATTGGAGGTGATATGCCTGCCATGAAACTGAACTATGACTCAAACCAGTGAACTCAATGAAACCAACGGTGCTGAAACCAGATGACTCGATGAAATTGAGTCATCTGATTTTCAGACTTTAAGGTGAATCATAAGTGTAATTCTTTAACACTGAAACTGGCATTTCTGCGCAAACGATTGGTAGGTTGTGGGAATTGGTGAAGTAGTGAAATAAGAATCATCAGGTTATGGCATGCCATCATTTAAATTTGTACTTGGCGAAGTTTATGTAGCGGCAGCTGAATAAAGGTTATGATGTTTTTGAGGTATTTGGCAGCTATAAAGATTACTGACCTCCTGAAATTAATATGTTACTAAGGTAAATGAAAATAAGGTTTAGTTATTTTAGGTTTTACATGTGTTGTAAGAATAGTTTTTGACAATAAAATGGTGAAAAATAGGTGGTGTCCAGATAACCGACCAGTACATTTGCCTTAATTATCACTTTTTTGAACCATCTGCTCTTTACCAAATAATAATTTTATAAATAAAATGATATTCATATTTGTACATAATATATCACATAGCTTACATCAAAATCTATCCTACTTTAGGCATTAAAAAGGAACTATCCAGTATTTGCTTGGATGGATGATGGAAAACTGTAGTCCTTCATCTATTGTCACAAAATACAGGGTGATTCAAAGAAACGGGAAATTTTGAAAGTTGTGTTGGTAGCCGTGGGCAATTAGTACCACTTGAAAAGTGGCGCCAGCCTCTCTAACCTAACCTGCCATTTAGTTGTCATGGATCCTTGGAGTGGTGCGCAACGTTCATTTGCTATCAAAGCGTTTTACAAAAATAATGACAGCGTGTAGGGAACGCGTAGAGAATTTTGCCATCATTTTAATCTGGGACGGCACGACAGTGTTCCATCAGCACATGCAATTAAAACATGGATATATAATTTTGAGGAAACTGGTTCGGCAATGAAAAAGAAACCTCCAGGCCGTGAGCGAACCATCCGTACACCACAGAATGTTCAAGCTTTACAAGATAATGTCACACGAAGTCCACATCGGTCAATCCGTCGTCTCTCAGCATCTTTACAATTGCATAGTTTAAGTGTTCGAAGAATGTTAGTGAAGGACTTGCAATACCATCCATACAAGTTGCAGATCGTCCAGGAACTGAAACCGAACGATGTAGTTGTGCAAGCACAATTCTGTAATGTAATGCTTCAGAAGATAAATGATAATGAAGAGTTTGTTCACGAACTGTGGATGTCAGACGGAAGCGCATTCCCACCTCAGTGGATTTGTTAACAAGCAAAGTTTCAGATACTGGGCACAAGAAAATCCTACGCAGCTACACCAGCATCCGTTGCACAGCCAGAAAGTGACCATGTGGTGTGCTATGTCATCTTACGGTGTTACAGGCCCTTATTTTTTTTGAGGATGAAAACGGTCTTGCGATTACAGTGACGTCGGCTCGTTACATAGCAATTACTTGCAATTACTTTTTGCAATTTTACTCGCTTGCAATTATTTTTTGTGGGGTCACCTTAAAAGCAAAGTGTTCCACAGTAGACCTGCTACAATGGAAGAACTAAAGGCAAAGATCCAAGAAGCAATTGCGGAAATTCCAGTTGAGATGTTACTTCAAACCATCCATCAAAGATGTTATGTTAAATGAACAATTTAACGAAGAGACTTCGTGAGTGTTTACGTAGAAGAGGAGGTCACCTGGAAGATGTCATCTTTAAAAAATAAACTAAAATGTATGTATCCTAAAATGGCAACATTTGTACAATTACATGAAATAAAATTCATTTTCTAAAAAAAACTTTTCATTAACGTTATTTAATTTTTTAAATTTCCCATTTCTTTGAATCACCCTGTATATAATTATATAAAAAAAGAAGTTGTTAAAGTTCATATTAATAGTTTTGATTTATAAATGTATGAAACAAACGTAAAACCAATGTCATGTGATAAATAAATACCATAAATAAAAAAATAATGTGGAAAGCATTAATGGAAACTATTTAAGCATCTTAGATGAAGATGCAGATTTTTTTTACTAGAATTATTTTATTCATTAAAGATAATCATATTGGTTCAATAAAAGTTATCTTAATACATAGAGATAGATAGAAAAATATCCACTGAATCATAGATTGATGAAAATCATACTAGAGGGATATAGAGGGATAATAAGGCTTTTTCCTCACATGCTGAAGTATTGAGTTAGAGATTATGTAAAAAGAGTTCTGTTAACATCAGTGATTTAATCTACACAGATAAAAGCATCGTTTAATTTTTTTAATTTTGAAAATAAATTTTTTAATTTATTATTTTTAAATATCTTTCTATTTGTTTCCTTAAATAATTAATGCATGAAAAAGATTCTCATTACTTTAAGGAAATTTTTTATCAAGGTCCTAGTTAGTTTTGTGCTGAAGTAATCAATGACATGTAATTTTTACTAGAAAAGATTCTGGTTAGACTATCAAGTATTTACTTATGTCATTTTAAGACTTTTTAAAGTATCCGTTAAAAAATAAAATTTATTTTAATTTCACTTTAATAGATATTATCTTGAAAAATATAAAAAGAAGTTACTTTTTTTACACTTTTGCAATGTTTCTTTTAAAGTTCAAGCAAACAAAAAATCCCAATCATAAGATGTGTTTCAGAAAAAAATTTTGAACTCAAAATGTTAACTTCATTAATCTTTTAAATCTTCTAAAATATCATTTTTCCAAATAAGTATATTTAATTAATTTAAGTTGGAAAGGAAAACATTTCCTTAGAAACATATATTTTACTGACAAAAAAATCCCACTTACTATACACGCTCTTTTAATGCACACTCCTAAGATTTTAAATAAACACAACGTACAAAAGAAAATTTCTGCAGTTCTGCGCAAGAAGATAAACTTTTCGTTATTTTATTGTGTTCTCTTTTGCCTTGTTCAAACATTTACCTAGCCATCATGATCCTCCTCAAAGTAGATAATGCTACCTAAATATTTTAAACAATATTGCTAATAATAAATACTACAGATAAAGAAACATCAACATTCCAACTTACAGCATCATAAGAAATCATACTTAACTTGCCCTGCTCAAATTTTTCATCCTTAAATTGAATGTAATTCACCAATTTTAATCAAATTTTCACATGTGCAACTACAGCAAATATAAATTTCTATCTAGTAGTTTTGGAGATTTTTGAACCACAAAATTTTATACATAGACCTGTAAATAAATAAGGAAACCATAATTTAAAGTGAGTGGTATTTTCATACTCCTCATTCCTCAAAACATAAAGAAAATTCATTTTCATCCCCACTTCCATCTTGCGACCAAAAGTAATACCATACTTTTCTTTGAAAAGTTTGTAACAAAAAAATGTATCTAACAGATCATTCCTTGATGGAATTTAGTTGTGTATAAGGAGTCAATTTCTCACATAAGAGTTGCAGAGAAAGCCCAACTAATTGGCGCGAGCTACCATATGTTTAGTGTGTCTTATGTATGTCTAGTACCATGTTAACCAATTGATAAATTAAGAGTATGGTTTGAAAAGGGAAAAGGGTTTGCACATTTTAATTTAAAAATTAATTGATTTCATTTAATATAATTGTTTAATTTAAATATTTCACATATTTTTAAAATACATCATTTCATGGATTTTTCTTTTTTTTATATTATAGGTGCCAATTTTGTGATAAGGCAACTGTGCCGTTCCTCAGTGTAGCTGTTTTGGACTTCAGAAACTCACCTATGTGTACTGCAGGTAGCAGAGAGAGCTTGCTATCAACTGATAGGCTGTTCCCTTCTTCTCCCCTTGGTATGATTTCTTTATCCTAATTACTTTAAAAAGTTTATTTTTTATAAGTTATCAATCTACTGTTATGTTCTTTTTTAATTAGTCTTTACATGACAGGAGGTCAGTTGATAGTGGCTCATTTTAGTTTAGTTGTTTTGCTTTCTATCTTCTGAATGTTGAATAGAATTTTCTGCCTTAAATATTATGTGCAGATGAAGTTTTTCACATCGTTCTAAACAAACTAAGTTTACATCCAGTTTCAGATAATTATTATTTCTGTTTTATACCCTTGTGTAGCTTTTACATAATTGTATTCTGAACATTTCACTCTTTTATATAGATCATTAAAAGTGATATTTTTTGCATAACATATTTACAACTACTAAACTCATTTTTTTTTATAATCTCTGATAACCTTTATGTAGCTTTATTCTTCTTCCCTCAGTGAACCCGATTTTAATTCTGTTGCTTATTTATAGCATCTGTTGTTTCTTCACCCTAAGTTCATTCATATTGTTGCCTTTTTTCTTCTCTTAATACTTCTAACTACCTCTATTCCAATTGATATTTTTTTTACAAAGACTTTTAAAAAAGTCTTTTGACTGTAACACTGCTTTTATTTTTCAATCAGAAATATATGACAACTAATTTATAATTATGCATGGTCGTATCATAGTTTTTTAATCTCTTTTTGAATCTTCTCCAATTATCTACATTAATGGTTTTCTAGTGGATTTTGTTTTTGGAGTGTTGAATGAAGAGCATTCACCGCTCTCAATCTGTTAAGATCCTATTTTAATTGTATGATGGAACTATCGATATACGTGCTGTAGCTGTATTCATTCTATAATTTTTTCCATCTAAAATTAACCTTAAACTTCTCTGGTCATTTAATCTAATTAAGTAGTAGCATTTGATATTGACTGTGAATTACTTTTCCAGATAATTTTATCATGTAAGCTTAATTCATAAGAAATAACTATTCATTGTAATTTATGTGCACAATAAATTTAAAAATAATGAATTGAAATATAGTATTGAAAAAAGAAAGCTTTTATAATATTTATAACCCATAAACATTTAGAAGATTGTTTGACTCAAGATTGGAAAACAATTATGTAAAGTACTAATGTGAATTTTTTTATATTAAGTTGTAATTTATTAGTAGCTGTTTGTTTTAACAGCAAAAAAGATTAATGTATGATTTATGTAAAAGAATTCTGTTTTGTTAACAATAGCCTAATTTAAATAATACAAAAGATAAAAAGATTTCATAATAATAGTAATACAGAAGTGTATGACAATATTTTAAGTGAACTACTACTAAGTAGTTGTCAGTAATGCATTATGAAATTATTACAAGCTAATATGAGATAGGTGGGGTGGATGAAAGTGAATTGCATGTGTATTTTACAACAGTAAGTATATATGTCATGAATAAGATTTATTAATACAGTTAGTCAGTCGTTTATCTATAGTCAGCAAAATCTTTATCTTAGTATATAGAAGTTATCATAACCTTTTACAAATAATTAAATATTTCATTTAATTCGTGAAAGATAATAGTTTTTATTGCTGTATTATATTCAGGTAGAAGTTCGTTGTCTGTGAACTCAAGTCAAGGTGCATGCACAGAAGATGAACCAGCTAGTTTTGAACCAATAACAGTTCCATATTTGAATCCATTAGTTTTGCGAAAAGAACTGGAATCTATTTTATATGCTGAAGGTGATACATGTTTAACACATTCAAAATTTGTTGATGAACATCCTATTATTTATTGGAATATGGTAAGAATGTATAATTTGAATCATTCAGTTATTTATTTACTCAGTATGTATATTTACAGATTTTTTTTCTTTAAATATAATTTATACTCGTATAAAATTAATTAGAAGATTAAATTAACTTCATTTCCAAATTGAAATAATTTCAGTAAGGTAATGGAATTTTTTCTTTGTGTCTGTTTAGTTTATTTGATGTATGTTTTAATTTAATATCTGCCTTGTATACTCGTATATTAATTTGGAGATAGCAGGTACACACCATTACCTGCTGGTTTTTGTTTTACTATAGGTCTGTGTATGTACATATACTCTTTCTTTTTGAGATAACTACAAACTTTGATATAAGTTGAAGTGACCAATTTTATGTAATTAATTTTACAAGTTTTTATGAACGTAAGTTATAAAAAAATACTCTAACTTAACTTTTATTAAGATCGTGCCTTTTAATCCATAACTTTGTGTTATTTTGTATCGGGTTAGGTTAGTTTTTCTGTTAAATTTTTAGATTTGAGAATTGTTTTGAATATCATGAAATGTTTCCAATATATATATATATTTTAAATAAACACATATTTTTTCCTTGTTTTCTTATTTACTGTAATAATGAGTGTCAGATTTGCCTTAAAATTTATTCAATTTTTAAGGAAACAATCTTAAAATTATTGTCTTAAGGGCATAAATATCACATAACTTAAGTATTACTGAATTGCTAAGTTTTACAACATTTTGCATCCATAACTGTTGTTTTGCACATTGTTGCTGAATGGCTTCGACAGTACATGGCACTTTAAAACCTTATAGTAGCCCTGAGAAGGGCTGTTGTCGCCAAATGGCTTCAACAACTCGTGGTAATTTGAAACCTTGAGGTAACCCTGAAAAGGGCTGTTTGAGGTTTCTGGAATGGTGGCCCTGAAAAGGGGAATTATGGCGTTAGCTATGAGAAGAGCTCTTGAGTCCGGAAGCTGGTCTCCGGCAATGTCTACTCGGCTGTAGTTGGAGAGTTGCGGCTCATCCATTGAAATCAGACTGAGCATCCCCTCAGCAGCAGTTGGGTCTCCACTACAGTGTGGCAATGGTGGCTCCCAGAACCCTGCAGTGTCAGATCAGTGTCGGTTGTCTTCTGCCGGTGTAGCCGAGGTGGTTCTCCTTGAGCAATCCCATGCTGGGCCAGCTCCTGCTGCTGAATCCACTGGCCAGGGCAATTGAAGCCCGGCAAGCTGGGACGGGAAGGTAACTTCTGCACCCTGTGGCATCCTCGACAGGCCAGTTAGGCCTGCTGCTCCAGTGAGGATATTGGCATCTGCCAGGAGGTCCTGCATTGAGCCAGCCAGGGAACTTCATCTGTCTTCTCCAGGTGGGAGGTTACCGACGAATTGAAAATTCACTCTGGTGTTAGCTTTTTTATTGGAGCCTGCAAGTAGTGGGAGATCTGTGCAATCACCTTCCTGGTGGGAGTGATGCTTGTGCAAGCATATATGTATACTGTATTTCTGTTGACATCTAAGCTGCTAGCATTGCATCCGCTGATATTAAGCTAGACCTTATGTGGTAACAATATATTGGTCAACATTTAGGTTATAATGATATAACTACTATTTATACCACATGTTGAGTTCTTGTCTGATACATTTGCTGTTATGATGAAAATTGACAAGTGCTTATACTGGTACAGGTAATGCACTTTTCATAAGTTTTTTTGTGAAAACAGTCCAATCATTTTGCCTGTCTCCCTCTTTGTGTAATAACTAAAAATAACACAAGCATATAATATGTTATTATTTCTTTCTCTATTTATATGGAAATCATCATCAAATGCATTTCTGAAAATGTAATTTGTGTATTTCGACCAGTACATAAGCATGTAGTAATGTTTTGGAAACACTAAAACAAATTCTTTTGTTATATCAAATTTGTTAAATTGATTTTACAAAACAACTATTTACATTTTTAAGTTTGTGTAGTGTAGTGTACATTTATGTGTGTATATGCATATTTCAGGTATGGATATTCCAAAGGATTAATGTTTCGTCACATCTACCTGGACTTTGTCTGAATTCAGCTAGTGTCATTAATAATAGAGAAAAGTCTTCATTTCATCCATCATGGGCTAATGCTGATCATAATAATGTTGTTATTCGTACGCTTTGGGATAATCCAAGACTACATGAAGAGGTCTGTTTAAAAAAATCAGTTTGTATGGTTTACCATTTTTATTTGTGAACTTATATTAATCTTATTTCCAGCTGTTCACTTTTAGCAGAGCCGTTCTTTCTGTAGATTTCAGAATTAGTTTCAATGCATTTGGTTATATCTTTTCCAGATTTAGACTCTTGTGAATTTTTTCGACATAAATCTATGTTATGTTTATAATGTAAACTTATTCATATAGTATAGATGCAGTTGGAGAGTACTATGATAAATATCCAGATCGAGGAATACCAAATTGTAAAAAGTTTAAAGTCATGGTAGATATTTTAGGGAAATAAATATGCTATTTCAAAACTAGTAAATTTAATTCAAAACTACGATTCATGAGAAATGCAATTAGCCTTATAAAAAAAATCTTTTGATTTTTATTATCAAAAATCATAATCAGTAACTTTAATCATAAGTAAATATTTTGGTAATAAATCATTTGCAAAGAAAAGTTGTTAATGTAGTTTTTATTTTTTTAAATTTAATTTTTTTTTAATGTGTATTTAGATCAGTAATTAAATGTTTCAACAGTGAGCCCTATGAAGAAGATTTTTGTTTGTTTGAAATTGTTTTTTTTTTTTTCTTTTTGTAATGTGGTTTTTGGTTTTAATTAACATGTTTGTGAAACTTATATTTATTTTCTTTTTTTTAACATATATCTCTTTCAGAATTAAATTTTTTATAAATTTTTATTGGTAATTTAATAAACTTCACAAACCATTATTTTCATACACTATTGGAAATAACATGAACCTATTTTATGCTAATTTGCAAGTCAAAACAAGTTTACTTTACCTTTGGAGCAGAAGTCGGTGCAAAATATTTCACTAGCGATAATAATCTTAAAAACAAAAATGGACATAGCAATCGTTTTTGTTATATTAATATCCCAGATCATCTCCTTAATTACTAATTTTGAATCATAAATATATATATGCCCTCGAATAAAAGTTACATAATAATACCTTTCTTAAACAATTTAGGCCTGCATGGTAGTAATTTGGTAGTTTATATTTATAATTGCTTTTCAGTAAAAATGCTCTCAATTTCTTAAACTCATGCATACTGAAATTGGCACAATACTCTATAAATAATACTCTTCACACAATATGTCTTATTTCGCTTACATTTGTTACTTGTTTGCTATTTTATTTCTTTTTTAAACTTTTATATGTATTTTACATTTTATTATGAATATTATTAAGACAAATTTGTACAGTGACAGAAACCTGATCCTCTGTAAGGGAAGCCTTGTGACGATCATGGTCACCACACCACCCCTCCATTTCTAGCCCTGATGAGCTTTAACATAGGTTGTTTTTTAGACCAACATAATAACACAATACATAATACAATAACACAATATCGGTTTGGCCTCTTGTCAGGATGCCACTGATACAAGTGCCTCAGCAGACATTTACATCAGTGTATTTACACAATCTACTATCACCATCATATGGCCTTTTCCAGCCCGGACCACCTACTATAGTTTACAACCAAAAACTATTAAATAAGCAGATTCACTGAAGTGCAATCCTTGTGCCTTCCTTTAACTCAAGATTTCACACAAAAACTCTTCCTATATCTAACTTCATTTAGACAGTGCACTCAAAATCATTACTTATGTAATACTATCCTCATACCAACAAAATAAGTGTTGATTGCAACAATGACAATTTTCTCCTTCAATTTAACTTTCTCAAAGTCCTCTGATTTACTTAAAAATC
Organism: Lycorma delicatula; assembly: GCF_047948215.1. Lineage (NCBI taxonomy): Eukaryota > Metazoa > Arthropoda > Insecta > Hemiptera > Fulgoridae > Lycorma > Lycorma delicatula. The sequence goes on from NC_134455.1 coordinate 189,053,111, forward strand.
AAGAAACATTCACAAATTTAATAAGCCTCTAATGAAAATATACCCTATTTCTCTCTGCTCTGGTCCACTTTCAGGAGCAAGGTCAATGCATATACTCTCCCACAACACAACTCCATCACAGAGTTCTCTGCACATCTATTCTCATCCTAACAATAAATATCCCAGCTAACCTGAGCTTGATGCCTGTTATTTAAATTATGATTTTACCTAATTGGATGGAAAGCACAGAATGTTGGTTTGCTTTCAAGTCCTTTCCGATGAAAGCAAGAAGCCATCAAAATTATAATTAAATATAATATATTTATAACATTTATAATATAAATGTTTGACTTGGAAACTAAACATCAAGATCCTAAAATCAAACCCTTGGAATTTTTCAAAAGAAAATTTCATACTTTGAGAAATCAACAAGCTTCTATATTTGTAAATCAAGCCATACTGATAAAAGAACACTTGAAGCATCCTCGTAGCATTAAGAGTAGCTAACATGTCCAAATCTTATACAGTTACAGAAAACCTCATTGCCTGGTGCAATTTATATGGTCATTGGTTTAACTGGTGGAAGATGCAAAAAAATTGTGCTTTCTAACAAAACAGTAAGAGGCTGCCGATGTTGGTGATCAGATAATTCAGCGAGTTAATCCAAGTGAATTTTTTAGTATTCAGTTTGATAAATCAACAGATGTGGCAAGCATTTCTCAGTTCTTATGTCTTGTGAAATATGAATGAAATAGGTACAGATCAATCAAGAAAAACATGTTAGTTTTGCAAATTAATACCTGGTCATGCAACAGGTCAATGTCTTTTTGATGTTTTTAATGAAGCTACTAAAAACTATAACATAGATTGGACAGAATATATTGTAGTATGTAGTGATGGTGCAAAGACAGTAACAGGAAAGAAAGTGGATTCCTGAAAAAATTAAAAGATATTCTTATGCCAAGGGCGGAATGGACGCACAACTTCCTTCAAAGACATGCTCTTGTTACAAAAAATCTGCTGGAATATCTCAAACAAATTCTTTGTAAAGCTGTAAAAATGGTTAATTTTATTAAAATTTGATCATTACAGAATAAGCCATTTGCTAAAGTATGCAATGAAATTAGCAAAAACAGTCTCTACTCTTTCATACAGAATTCAGATCATTAACATGGAAAAGTGTTAACCTGGTTATTGCAATTGGGAGAGGAATTAATAGTATTTTTCCAAATGCCATTCTCATGTTTATTACAGAATCATGAATATATATTGGCTGTTGGCTTACTTAGCTGATGTATTTTCACATATAAACCACTACAAGGACATAATAAAAACATTTTTATTAATAATAGACAAAGTTCATGCTTTCATTAAGAAGCTTTATATCTGGGTTATTCACCTTCAAAGCAAAAATTTTGATATGTTTCTACTCATGTCTGATTACATTGAAAACAATTTGGATGAAGAAGACACCATAATTTGCTACAGTGTGGATGGCATGAAGATGCATTTGCGTGAGCTAAAAATTCAGTTGGTGGAATATTTCCCGAAAGTAAAAATGATTTCTCAAAGAGATGAGTAATGAATCCATTTAGTGAAATTGTTATTGCAGCTGATAAGTTACCAGTTGAGATTCACAACCTGCTGATAAAACGTTACACCTATAATTTACATCTGAAGATTTAGATATGTTTTGGCTTAGATATGTGCTTTGTAAAATTAATTACACAAAATAATTTTCTAAGATCAACTTTTTTTTAGTTAAGGGTAATCTTCTAAATATCTCTAATTCCTGTTTATATATAAACAACAAATTGTTTTTGTTTTACTCACCAAACACAATAAGAGAAAAACCTAAAAAAAAAACTAATACCAATAGTAGAGTTTCACAGGATCCCACATCATCAGTCAGTACATAATCCCAAACTACATCAACAAATAACAAAAATGAAAACTAAACTTTTATTAAATTTTTCTCATACTGTGTTTGGTGGTCAAGTTGTTTTTTTAAATATAATTTGCACACCGATCAGTATGTTGATGAATTATGTGAATTTCAGAAAGTTTAATATATATATAGGAATGAGTTAAATTTGTAAAATATATTTTGATTAGGGTAATTTTTTGTGACAGCATAATTAGCAGTGGTAACACTGCTAATCATGCCTCTGAGCAACAGTGGGTGTGGCACCAAGCAGTTTGTTTAGTCCGAGCAGCAATATCTTTTTGCAAGAATAACACATCTTTATTGTTGTGAGTTACTGCGAATCAAAATCGTACGTGAATTGTCAAGAAAATTTTTTAAATGCTTTTCCAGATGCTAATATGCCAAATAAATCCACTACATGTCGTTTATTTAATCATTTTCAGGATACAGGTAGTGTACATGATCGTAAGTGTATTGGATGTCTTAGTGTTTTAACTGACGACAGTCTGCTGACAATAATTGAAACACTTCTTCATTCTCCAAAAAAGTCTCTTTGAAAACTTTCTAACCAGTATGGGCTATCTTACAGAAGTGTTCATAAGATTACTAAAGTTCTAAAATTACATCTGTACCGGATTAACGTAATTCATCAGCTCCAAGAAACAGACAAGGAGAAACCATTGCAGTATTGATGGTGGTTTAGAAGTTTCAATTGAAATGACATATCTGTTCTAGACAAGGTCTTTTTCAGCAATGAAGCTTGGTTTCATCATAGCGGATATGTTAACAGTCAGAATTACAGAATATGGTGTTCAGCCAACTCACATGTGTTTCATGAATAGCCATTACATTTGCAAAAAATTGGGGTATGGTGTTGTGTAACTCATCAGAGAATTGTTAGGCCTATTTTTTTATCAGAGACCATCACAGCTGAACAGTATCAAGAAATAATCATGCAGTTTATAACTTTGCTACATGCTGATGAATGTGATTGCTGGCTATAACAAGATGTAGCAACATATACAGCGGCGAACAGTAGTTTGTAATTTCTTTGCGATTTCTTCGACAACCAGATAATTTCTCTTGACCTATGGCCTCCTCATTCACTGGATCTGATTCCTCCCAATTTTTATTTGTTGGGCTTTTTGAAAGATAATGTGTACTCAAATAACCCACATACACTTGATGAACTTAAACAAAATATTGAGAATTGTATATCAAATATCACTGCTGCTACACTGAAAAAGGTTATACAGTGTCAGAAAACATTTGATGCATGCATTGAAAATCATGGAGACATTTCCAACACTTATAAACTTGTACTTTTGTAAATGTTAATATTATTTGTAAATTAATAAAAAGGCTTTCTAAAAAAAAATTTGTTGTCATTTGGGCTGCCTGACTTTACAATCGCCAGTTATTTATATATACAAATACAATCATTTGACGAGTTAGCTCCATCTTTAGCATTTCTGAAAAAAGAGATGTCATTTCCTGGATGTGGCCATGTTAGTATTGTTCTTTTTACTTTGCTGTTTGTTTTGATGTTAGATATATGAAACTTGTTTTTAAATTAACGTCAGTTTTGAATTTGCCATCTACATATGTGATCTAAACAGTTGGCGCTTGCATAGCTCATTTATTTCTATCAATAGTCAGCTGTTAGCAACAGTAGTTTAGTTATTTATACTCATTTGTTTATAATGAGTTGTACAATTTGTGATCTGCCAGGTGTGAAGTAGAAGGAGTAATCCAATGTTTGATAATAAAAAACAGCTGAAATTCACAGTCAAATTTGTGAGTTATCAAGCTAAATATTGTGGATGATGCTGAAGTAAAGTAGTTTTGCTATTCATTTTGAGAAGGGCAAACAAACATTCATGATGAAGAATGTAGCAGCTGGACGACTGTGGTAACAAATCATTTGATGGTTAAAGTTGACAAAAAAATTGGAGAAAACTGGCATTTCACCATCTGAGGTGTAAATTTGGTGCTTCCTTATGTTTTTTGATCCAAAAAATAAAAGTGGACCCAGACCCCTATCATGTTTTTTTAAAAAATAGGGGAAAAGATGAAAAGGTTTTGTCAGAAAATACACTTTTTTAGGTTTAGAATAAAATAATTTTGTTAATTTACCAATAAATAAATAAAAATTTTTAGTTAACTTTTAGAGAATTTAGTTTTGAAAAAATTTATGTAAATAATGCCAATTAAAATTAAACACAAATTTTAGACAACTTTAATTAAAAACAAAACACACAAACTGGGTCGAAAAAGTAATATAATTTTAAATAGAACAGTTTACATACAAATGCTAAAAGTTATAAAAATAAACTTAAAAGACTTCTTTCTAAAACGTATTAAAATTTTTTTTTCATATGTTGGCAATAACAGCTGATATATTTAGTATCTAGAATTTGAATATTTATTTAAGCGATATATATGCTGTTATTATTTGGTCAGTCATTCACAATGGGTGTTATCAGAAATTTGTTTTCTTTTGGGGGTTTGACAGACCTCTGTTAATTTATGGTAAAGTAAATAAAATTGGATTTGCTGCTGTGCATGAATACTGGGGAATCCAGATTGAAGGTTACCAGATCATAAAACATTTGAGGCTTTGGAGAGGCGAGTTCGAGAAACAGGTATGCTTAAACCATGATTCAATGCTGGTCATGAACATTTTATGAGAAATGCTAGTGCTAAAAAAGCAGTATTGAATGGGGTACAATTATCTCTTACCTCAAGCACCAGAAGAGTGTCACATCACTTTTACGTTTTGCAATCAAGTGTGTGGCAAATGTTACGGGAGCAGTTATACATTTGTTCCATACAACATGTATATAAGAGTTATTAACATCACTTGATTTTGATAAACAGATGAAATTCTGTCGATGGTTAATTAGAAAATGTGGACTTCATTCCAAGATCCTTAGTAATATTCTGATGAATCCTGTTTTACAAGGCATTGTAAATTATCATTGAATTGCACACTTGGATAAAAGAAAATCTCCTTGTGACTGCTACAAGTCATTTCAAATGCACTTTCTTTATTCAGTGTGTCGTGTGACCTTGGTTTAATCTCAATGACCCTTTTTTCTTACTGCCAAAGCTCACTGGAGATTGGTACTTGCATTGCAAACAAATGTGGTGGAACTCTTGAAAGATGGTCCACTTGCAGATTTTCACTGATGGCACACCTGCTCACTACTGTTGTGGTGTGATACATCATTTAAATAAATAACACATTTAGTAAGTAATGGATTGGCCGAAACAGACCAGTAAAAAAGATGGCCACCTCGTTCTCCCTGGACTTTTTCCTTTGGGGTTGGATGAAGTTATCAGTCTGTTCCATTCATATTAGCACACAAAAAGAATGAGACATTGTATCGTAGAAGCTGGAGCTATTATTAGGAATAATAATAATGTTATTAGACATGCTAGCATGGATTCGCCGAGCTGATTTAATGCATTGAACAGGATGGCAGCCACATTTAGCAGCTGCTTTGAAGAAATGTTGGCAGCATTATCAAGCAATCGCTTTGATATTTAATAATTTTTAGAAAAAACCAAAAAGTATGTGATTTTTTTTTTAATTTATTTTTTATTCATTTTTTTCTGTTTTTGATTTGTTTTATTTTTGGCAATAGAATTGTCTCCTGAGAGATTGGAATTATTTGTTTACATCATTTACTCTCATCATTTATAATGTTTACTTCAGACTTTAAAATTGATCTGTATTTGGAAAGGTTTTGAGAAGATTTTTGTTTAAATTAGGATAAAGCTTCCTCAAAATGATATTGTTCAGGCATTCTGGATTCTCTTTACGCTTGAATATGTGTTGTACTGGTTTCTACATATATTTTACATGCTTATTTTCATTTCATTCCATTCCAGCTTTGATTTTAATTATCTCTTGTTTCTGTATAGCCAATAAAATTTACTCCATCTTTAATTACAAATTTCCTTTTGCTCATTGTACAAAGATTCATTAAAATACAAGAATAGTTTTAGTAATAAACTATTAAACAAAAAATAGCCTGTATTTTAATAGGGAATGAATTCTTCAAATTAATTAAACATACCAACAGCTAAAAACAGGGGAGAAATAAACTCATGATAAAACATCAGTTCAGTAAGAGTAAAAATGGCATAATGAATACATTAAATTACATTCTATATATTTAAATTAAAATGAGCCAACTAAACAAATTTATTGCAGTATTGCATTCTCTGAAACTTTATACCAAATACAAAATTAAAAAGACGTATGCATTTACCGCAACTGTAAAAGTATAGTCATGTATTTTCTTATTACACCAGTTTTATTCTTAACAGAAGTTGAAACAATTGCAATTATTTTATTTAATAAATCTACTCAAAAGTAATACGAAATAAGCCAATAGAATTTACCTACAAACCATTAGTTATCCTGATGTATAATTTGTCATGCTTTAGCTTGCTGTATGTGACGTATCCACTGTATATTGTTTGCGAACTTGAGAATTAATAATCTGTATTTCGTCTGCTGTGGCCTGTGTAGCATATATACGAAGCATGTTTTTTGAATAAGGAATTTTTAGATATAGAAACAAAAGCATGTGTCTTAGAAAAAAAACTGTACCACATTAAAGTTAACTTACATATGTATACTATTTTTGTCACAGTCACCATTCACTCAAACACTCATTTTACTACCATTTTTATGAAGTGTTGAAAAAATGATCTACACCTGATAATAATAATTAAAACCACTTGATTACAATATGTCTTTCAGTTCCTCATAATTTTCAGACCTCTATGATGCAATTTATTGTTTTAAATAAAATAGACAGTCATAATTGCTATTTACAACGTTGGGATTGTAAAGTGGATGTTGGAACCTTCCCTGGAAAATTACTATAATTCTTACAGTATTTTTGTAACAGTATACAGTCGAACATTGTCATGTAGAAACAAAATCCTACCTGACAACTTTCCACATCTTTATTTTCTAAATAGAATATTAAAGATTTTTATAAGTTTCACTATATGTATCTACATTTTCAGTAGTTCCACAATTTAAGGAACTCAATAACTCCCTTTATTGACCCAAAACACAAAGGCCATAATATCCCTTTATTGACTCAAAACACAAACGCCATAAGCTTCCTGTCTGAACATTCGTCCTTAAACTTCTTGAGCAAATGTGATAATCTCATTACTGTACTGAGTTTATTGCTTTGTTTCAACATTTAAGTACAATATCCCAAGTCCCATCTCCTGTCACAGTGTGGTTAAACAGTTCATTCTCTTTATTTTGGAAGCATTGCAAAATGTTTGAGCTGCAGCAAGATAACTTCCTTTGTGTCCATCTGTCAATATTTTCAGCACCTACCTGAAAACTTCCCGAAACCCAGTTTTTTCATTAAATTTTGTCAACTATTTTTTTTAAAAATGTGGAAATTTAATTGGTAGTTGTGAACTGTGTATTATCTGTTTTCACTAAGCTTTTCTTTTAATTTTTCATATAAATCATCTGTAATCACAGATAAGCAATTGCTGCATTCGTTGTTGTGAACATTCGTCTTGCCTTCTCAAAACAAATGATACCATTTACAAACTTTATCTTTATTCATAACAAGATCCTTAAATCTCTTTGTGGATTTTAACAGTAATTTTGTTTTTGTGCTACCAAAACTGAATAGTTATTCAAATCCACACACCTCACTAGACTACTTATTTTAGTTAGTTTATGTGTGGCAACTGACATGAATATGACTGGAATTTCTGTTTCCAACATATGATTACAGATATAAATGTGCTCTACAAGCACAATCTGCTTCCAAAGTATAAATTGGCAACAAAGTTGAATCAATCCTTAAACATCCCTTCTATAAAATTAAACTTTTTTTCCTTTTGTATAAATTTTATTAATATTCTGATGTACTATGTTTTTACAGGTTGGACAGCCAATGTATGTACTTTGGAATCAAGATGACCAACAAAGTTCTTTAGTTAGCGCTCTTCTTACTGATAGAACAACAGTTAGTCGTAGGTAAGCCTGTTATGCTATTTTTTAATCTGGATATTTTTTTAGTTTTATTTTAATCAGGTATGATATTAGCTGCTATTATGGTCATTATTGTTCTTAGATCAGTTTAACTCTTTTTGCAATTGACCTTTGGTGTTTGCTGAATTATAATAAGTAGAATGCACCAGCAAATATTTAGTTAAAAGTAATTTTATTTTTATACATTACATGATTGAGAACACATCAGCAGTGGTGTTTGTAATGGAGTGTACCTACTTCTTTATCATACATTAGTTCTGTTCCACGTCGAGCCGGTCAGTGCTGTGATCTAGTGGGTGCTAGCGCTCACTGGAGAGTTAAGCTCGTACTAGTATTTGGCGCTCAAATCTGATCCAGGGGGTTACGTCATACTCTTAGTCCGAATGGGCTCCATTCTTTGTTCAGATGAATGTTAGCCTTAATGTTTTATTTAATTTTTTATTTTTATATGTCAAGTTATACGTTATATTACAATTCATTTCATTAACTATCAAGACGACAGTTCATTAAACCATTACTCAACAAGCAACAAGGCGTTGTCTTCATTCATCACCTATGAAAATACAGTCCAACCTCGCTCTAAAATCTACCACCATTAAAATTTTAGTTTCTGAGGCCTATAATTTTTTTCTATGAGACTGAAACTACTCAGCACCATATATAATAGTACTGGATTATTATTGGACTAGAATTTTTTTTTTCTTGTGAATGCATTGCCCATTTAGCAAAGTACTTAGAGGCGTTTCTTAACCTTCTTTTGAGCCCATATTTCTTTCTGCTGTGAGTTTCTTCTCTCTTTCTTCTCTTTGTTTCAATCTTCTTATTTGGTGAATCATCTTGGTCAACTTTCCATTTCTGAATCTTGTGTGCAAAATTTATTCTGTTTTGAACATCTGCTCGAGTTATTTCTGCCAGCTTTAGTTATTCTTGATTTCACCAATCCATTTTATCATGTCTGTAATTGCTTTATTTCTGTTTTCATAGCATTCTGCTATTTGTTTTGTGGGTCAGTCTAATTTTGTTCTTTTGATGTGTCAAAAAATCTTTAAAATGTGTGAATATTTTGTATTGTTTGATTACCTGATTGCTTCTGAGTCTTTATTGTTCACCAGTATATTTTGGTTATAGAATTTTTCTCATTATTTTCTATGTCTGCTTTTGATTTCAAAATAATTGTTTCTGATCCATAGAGGCATCCTGGGTTAATGATTTTGTTGTAATGTCATAACTTTGTGTGTAAAGAAATTCATTTTTTATTATAAATGTAATGGCTGAGGCATTATTCTAATTCCATTTTTTGGCATCTTAATTTCATTGGTTTTTTCAATTCCATTTTTTTGAATCGTTTCACCTAGATATTTAAATCATGTGACTCATTATCAAACGAGTTACACAATCTCATTAAAATAAGGTAAATTTACCATATTTAGTTTTCATGCATATTGGCGCTTGTTTGTTACAGGTAAGGTATTCTGGTTATTTTTTCAAATGAAATCTTAGAGTTTCTTTATGTAGTTTGATCTGTTTTTATTCTGTTAAAATGCATTGACATAAGATTGCTAAGTTATCTACAAATGCTAGTCAATCTATTTTTAGTTTTCTTCTGCTTGATATGATTGGTTGGTGAATTTTGAGTATCAGTTTTTGTTTGTGCCACCCTTGTCTTACTCTGGCATTGATTGGGAAATAGTCTGAAAGTTCTCCAATGAACTTGATTGGATTTTTTGTTTGTTAATGTCTGTTTTATAATTGCAAGAGTTTTAACATCTTTGTTCTTTTAGTATTTTGGAACAGTGATTACCAATCAACTGAATCACAGGCTTTTTTGAAGTTAACAAACATGCAGACTAGTTTCTTACTACAAATTCTCTAATGCCTTATGAGTAGCTTTTAAATTCAAAATCTGTTCTGGACATGATAAGTCTAAAACCTGCTTGATATTCTGCAATTTTTGGCCCTACTTGTAACTGCTTGGTCAAAAAGAATTTTATATGTGACTGATAATAGCGATATTCCTCTATAATTGTTAATGTGTATTCTCTTTTTTTTTGTGTAATGAGCGGATTAATGTACGAGGGTTATTTTATTTTCAAGGTCCGATCGGTCACGAAATAAAAAACACACTGAAAATAAAATTTTTTTATTTGTAACTAGTACTTACATAGTTACGCTATTTCTCTACATAGTCGCCATTCCGATTTAGACATTTGTCGTAGCGTGGTACCAACTTTACAATACCCTCGTTTTAGAACGGAGCCGCCTGTGTTTCCAGCCATGTTTTTCTACGCTGGTCTGCAGCTTGATGTTTGCGCCAAAATATTGTCCTCCTAGCTGGCATTTCATGTGAGCAAAGAGGTGAAAATCAGATGGAGCCAATTCTGGGCTGTATGGTGGGTGATCAAACACTTCCCAATGAAAACACTGCAGGAGCTTCTTTGTTACAGCTGCAGTGTGCGGCCGAGCATTGTCATGGAGAAAGACAATGCCTGATGACAACATTCCTCTCCACTTATTCTGAATTGCCCTTTGTAGACGTTGAAGAGTCACACAGTATGAGGCTCTGCAGTGATGGTCGTGCCACGTTCCATGAATTCCACCAAGAGAACTCCATTCAGGTCCCAGAACACAGTAGCCAAACAGTTTCTGTTGGAGAAGGTTCGTTTGAACTTCTTTGGTTTACGAGAATGAGAATGCATCTACTGTATAGATTTTTCTTTTGTTTCGTCAGTTTCGAAATGGACCAATGTCTCATCCCTTGGGACAATTTTGTTCAAAAAATCTTCTTCATTGTGGTAGCGCTGGAGAAACGTTAGGGAGGCGTCCATTCTCATTGTTTTGTGAAGGTTGGACAGCATCTTGGGAACTACTTAGAGGTTATCTCGCACACAGTTTGCGGTACTGAAGTCTCTCACTCAATGGTATAGAGAGCTGACCTTGAAATTTCAGGAAACAAATCACTCAATACAGAAATTGTGAACCGACGATTTTCTTGAAATGCTTCATCCACTCGCTTAACGAAATCATCGGTTGATACTCACTTCCTTCCCTGACCACCTGCACATGAACATCTGCATGTCCTGCTTTAAAGTTCCTGCACCATTGTCGCACTTTGCTGTCACTCATTGATGTTTCACTGTACACATTACTTATTCGTTGATGAATTTCAGCTTCATTACACCCCTCAGCCTGAAGAAATCGAATTACCGCACCCACTTCACACTTGGCGGGAGATGCTATTGTTGTAGAAATGTTTACGTGCTAGCTGCATGTTCAGAACTAAACGAAGTGACGTGGAGCGATTGAAGGCCATACTAGAGATGCTGCGCAAAGGTTCATCCGTTTTTTGCACGGGTTTTTATTTTGCGGCCAATTGGACCTTGAAAAAAAAATAACCCTCGTACTTCTTCAGTCTTGTGGAATTTGTTCTGTTTTCCAAATGTCTTTCATAATTTTGGTGATTTCTTCTATGGTGTTTGGTCTGGCTGATTTTAGGAGTTCTGCTATAATTCCATCTTCATCAGAAGCTTTGTGTTTTTAGTCTTTTGATCTGTCTTTATGATTTTATTTTTGTCTGGTAGTAGTGCAGTTGAATTTGTTTCTCTAGGTCCTGTTGTAGAAATCTATATGTATGAAGTTTTTCAAAATATTTGGCAGTGAGGTCTCTACAGTTTTTTGATTGTTTAATACCAGCTAACCATTCCCTCCTTTAATGCAAAAACTGCAGTTGCAGGACACTGTGGTTTTGTAGAATTTTGTGTTGTTTTTTGAAAATCTTTTTCTATTTCTAGTAGTCGATCTTTCTCATATTACCTTTTGGTCTGCCTGATTAGTTTTATTACTTCCTTTCTTATTTTCTGGGATGTTGTATGATTATTTTCTATTTTGTTGCTGTTCGAATTGACATTCACTTGGTGTTGTGATTTATTCACACCTTTTTGCATTGTCATTCCACCAAGGATGTTTTCTTTTTTTTTAGAGGGATTAATTGCTGCACTATTTCTGTCAGCTTACTGTTAAGTTCTTGTCTATTTTCTGATTGTCTTTTTCTAGTTCTTCTATAAGTGATAGTCGAATTTTGCTGGTGTAAAATCGTTGTCATAGTTTGCTGGTGGAAGAAAATACATAAGATAACTTATCAATTATAGAACAGTAAGAAATAAACCCCCAAAAGTCAAAAAAATAAACTAACTATATACAAATTCAATTATTTAAAAAATAAAAAGGATCGAAGAAAAAAAACCGTAACATAAACTATTCAAATAATCTCTTCTAGACCAGGTATTGATGGTTTCATTACAATAAATTTCCTTGGTCTCAATTTTGACTATTAGAATTTTGATGGGTTTGTGGAATTTTAGATAACATTTCTTTTAGCAGTTCCCAAAATTTGTCTGCTTTTTCATGGTTTGTTTTATTTTCTTCATTGAGTGAGTGTATGTTTTGCTTGTACATTATCATAAGTCAGTTATTTGTAGGTTTTACATTTATTATCAAGTTAAGTGTATTTTTGTAATTGTGAAAGCAACTCCTAGGTATCATGTGTTTTTCAGGATACGTTTGTCCATTTTACTTTTGAAGAGCCTGTAGTAGTGAAAATCTAATGCATTCTCATCTGTGTCTTGTTTCTAGGAGAGTCAATGTCTGAATTTTTGTTCAGTTTTATTATTGTTTTCTCTAAATTATAAAATGGTAAGAAAAATGCTGAAATCATAAAAATTGCAATAACTCAACATGTACTTGATTTACTGGACAGGCAGTGACTTAAAACACAGAGAACCAGGTTACATTTAAAGCCTCACCCAAAGTTTTTCCTCAACTCTGAGTTAAGATATAAGTGAAAATTGGTTCTCCCTATGTTTTAACGTGGTAAGAAAAATCCTGAAAACAAGAAAATTGCAATAACTCTAGACCTAATTGATTTACTGGGATGGACAATGAAACACTCTGAGAATCAAGTCACACCTAATGAGCCCTCACCCAAAATTTTTCTCAACTCTGAGTCATGATATGAGCAAACATTGGTTCTTCCTATATTATAACATGGTAAGAAAAATGCTGGCCACAAAGTAACCAGGAGGAATGTTGCAGCCCCTTAGTACTGGCATATTATATTAATATAGTAATCCTTCAATTACACTTAACCTTCTCAAAAGGATTTGGACTGCTTAATTTTATTCTTTCTTTTTGTATCGACGGAAGGTCGACACAAAATAAAGAAGTGTCGACACATTTATGAAATTGTAAAAAAAAAGTAATGGAAAATGCCACTCTCTTATTCTTCTTAATAAGTTTGGCATGAGATCGGTTGTATTATTGAGAATGGTATGTTGTTTTTTTTTGGGGGGGGGAGATTTGGTGAATGGCATTGTCTGATCAGATCACTTACAACCATTATGGTTATGGATGTGATTATTATAATCAGAATTCTAAATTGGAATAATTTTCTAAAAAAAATTCAGTAGTATCACTAATCCTCTCATAATCAAATGGGCGTTAACTTTTTAACTGAGGTAGTTTCAAACCAGAACGTGCTTAAGAGATTCTTAATAAAAATACTCTTTATTTTATAATTATTAATGTACAAATTGCTATAGTGTAATGAGGTAGTTTAAGATTGATCAGTTGTGTAGAGTATATCTGATATAAAAGTGGAGTAGCAAAAAGTACCATAATTCCCATATTATTCCAAGTAGGGAAAAGATTATTCATTTTTAAATTTTTTGGAAACTAAGTGGCATTTTTTTTACTTAACTTGAATATTATCTAATATATTTTTTATCTCTGTTATTTAGTGTCATGGAGAAAGTTCTTGATAGTGTACGCTGCAATAATTTAGTTGACCCAATGAAACGACTGGCTACTGAACGGCAGAAACTTAAAGGAAATGGAGTGAATCGTGGCCATTCATTGTATCGTGATATATTATTCCTCGCTTTTACTGTTGTCGGACGTGATAACATCGATCAAAGTAAGTAAATTTGTTAATTGGTAAACTTTCTAGATTTTATTAATTAAAGTTTAGATATTTTAGTTCATAGTATGCTACATATTTTTACCTTGCATGTAAACTCACAATTTTTACTTACATAACATCTAAATATTCTAGGAGTAAATTAAACAATCAGAGTAAGGTATGTCCATTTCTTTTTACAAATAAAAGGTGTTGACTACATTCAGAAAAATCAGAAAATTTATCCCCATCATATGACAATATAGCTGAAAAAAATGCAATGTAAACTTTGTATAGTGGAACCTCAATCTAATGTTGAATAGAATAAATTTACTGATTTTATCACCGAGAACAAATACCCTAGTGAGTTAAATGAGTATTTCCCCTCAATTAATAGGAATTGAAAAAAAATAAGAAAGTGTACGAACTCTTTTAAATTTACACTAAATATATTTTCATGTCATTATGAGCTGCTTCTTTGTAAAGAAACACTTCATTGCAGAATATTTATTGGAGAAGTCCTTGAGTATATAAAATCTTATATGAATGTTAAAAAAGAGTAAGGGAGTAGAGTAAGTTACTGTTATAAAAAATAATCTTCCCTTTTTGAGATGAAGAAGAAATAACTAATATTGTTTAGAGAAGCGCTAAGAAATAGACAAAAGGAGGATGGAAAAAATAAATTAAAAAATATTTAGAGACCTAGAAGAGGAAAAAATTAAATATGAACTAGAAACAAAGGATGTTATAGTTAAAAAAAAGGAAAAGAAAATTATTGAAAAGTCGAAGATGAAATACTAAAGCATTCTCAACAACCTTCAGGACAGCTAAAGCGTCTAACTAGTGGGTAAAATGTCCATCAGCCTGTTACTCTTAAAATCTCATATAGTCAGTCAACAGTTTTGTTCTGCGTTATAGTAGGTCCTCAGTTAACAATCCTCCATGCTTCAGAATCTGTACCAAATCTCATAGTGTTACCATATCTTCCTCTGATTTTATTTGAATCTATCATCTGATACTCTCTTCTCTCCAATTCCCTTAATTCCAATCTTCAGCCAATATTGTCTCTCATTGCTGTCTCTCATTAGCCAATTTAATTGTCTATTTTTTTTCATTGGTTTTTGCATCTTCTTCTTATTGTATTTTTTAAGTATTTGCCTCTCTTCCTCAATCCTTTGCAGCACTTTTTCATTTCTTACATTATCCTCTCATCTCACTCCATACAGTTTTGCCCACATTCAGATCAGGTGCCTCTAATTTTCTTTCATCCTCCTTTTTTAGTTCCATTATTTCAGCATTATACAATGCTACATTCTATACATACTACTTGGCTCTTCCTTAATTTTTTGTTTAATTGTCTACATCTTAATCTTCTCCTTCTGTTAAAACCTTCTTTCTCTATTGCTACTTTAATTCTTATTTGTATTACTTTTATTGTGTCTCCTAGGTACTTAAATCATTCTACTTGGTCTTACTGTTATTTATTTTCACCCTTTTTGTCAAGATCTTCAAGTATCTCAGCCTCTTTCTTCTTACTAGCAGAACCATATTGTCAGCACATCATAAGATATTCTACTCTCCTTCCACCTATTCTTACTTACAAGTTTTTTATCAGTCTTCTCTCCAATTTATTCCACATTTTCTTAATACATGCATCAGCCCATTCCATCTAACTCTTTTCCTGGACAATAAACACTACATAACCTCTTTTACATTAACACACAGTTACATAGATTTTTGTTTTTATAACTTTTAATTGGCATTGTTAACATGTGTTATCTAAGAGATCTGATTAACATTTCTTTTGTCATTGACATTTATCCTTATTTTTTTACATTTTTCAGTTTACAAAATTCTATTCCCTGAAATATTGCAGTTATAGAAACATCAGGTGGTGTTTACCATCCTAACCTGAGACAAACAACATGATTTTACTAAAAAATTTATTCTAATTAAAAATTAAACTAGCAAATTTAGCAGCAGTTTATTCTTATAATTTACTTTGTGATTTTTCTGTTTTTACCCTCAAGATAACTTGAACCGTGTTTTATTTTTCCAGGTGCCTTTGATAGAGAATATGTCAGTGCATTTGAGAAGCTGTCAGATAAAGAGTCTAAAATGTATCAGCGTAGTGATCAGCCTCTTTCAATTGCATCGCTGTATTGTAGAGCATATTTTCGTGAACTTGAGCTCTGACACTGGGCTTCTTTATCAATTTCGTTATATTCTAAGGTGAGTTATGAAAATTTATCTTATAAAAGATAATATGTTTATAGATCAAACGGAATTTTATTATTGTAATTAATAAACTTTTATTATAATAAAAATGTTTTACTTTATTTACCATCTGTAGCCCACATCATTACAGTAAATAATGTTGTAATACTATTCCATCAAATAGATATTGGAATAATTATAGGTAATTTGATAAAAGATACAATCTAATTATAGTTTTCACACACACTTTAAAATGCATTTCTTATTAGAGAAAAGAATGAGTTTATTTAGGTTTTATTTTAATATTCAGCAAATCCAGATGCTCTTGAAGTTTGTAAAGTATCATAGTTTTAATTCTGTTTGATTCATATTTCAGGAATGAAATGAAATTATAAAAAACTTTAAAATTTAATTCAGCTGGAGTTCATAAAATTATTTTATCTTTGAATATTTTCTTTTTGGTTATATTTTCAAAATTTCAAAATAATGAATGATGTGAAAATTTGTAAATAGGTAGGGAACAATTAATTTGTTTGGGGGGGATAAAGCTTAAGAAACATCAATAAAATAAATGTAACTAATATATGAGGTCTGTTCAGAAAATAACCAAGCTTTATTTTTTTTTAATCGTTATTACTAATTTTACAGATTATTGGTCCTTGTCCTCTTCAAAGTACCCCGTCCCCTATTCACACACTTTTCCCAGTGTTGTTTCCATTTCGCGAAGCTGTCCTGGATAGCTTCATTTGAAATGGCCTTTAAGATCTGTGACAAATTTGCTTTAATGTCATCAATAGTCTCAAAATAGTATTTTTCATCATTTTTGGCATTTTTTAATTTCGGAAATAAAAAAATAACAAGAAACCAGATCTGGCTAGTAGAAAGGTTGAGGGAGGACAGTCAACTGATTATTGGCACAAACTGACAAATTGACAAAGGAGAGTGTGTACATTGTCATGGTGAAGGAACCATGAGTTGTCTTGCCACAACTGTAGTCTCTTTTTGCAGATTTTTTCATGTAGCTGTTGTAAAATGCCTGGATAGTACGCACAGTTCACTGTTGCCTCATTTCACCATGAGGCAAGAATTCAAAATGCACAGTTCCATTAAAATCGAAAAAACAGAGAGTTGGATCACTTTCACATTTTGTCACTTGTAATTAGATTGTATCTTTTACCAATGTCAGATACTTTGGCATTTGATCGAGACTGATGTGCTTTCTTGGGATGAGGAGATCCTGTGCCAATCCATTGTGATGATTGAAGTTTTGTCTCAATGTCGTAGCTGTAAACCCAGCTTTTGTCTCCTGTTATGATCCTTTGCATGAATGTTTCATCGTCATTGGTTTGTTCAAGAAGTTGCTGACAAATGTTCACTTGATGTTCTTCCTGCTGTTCATTTATCAAATGAGGAACAGTCTTTGCTACAACTCAATGCATGTTCAATTTTTCAATCAAATTGTCATAGAATGATCCAATTGGGATGCTAACCTCAAGTTCTCTGACAGTCAGTCGACGATTTGCATGCACCAGATTGTTGATTTTCTAAATGTGGGTGTCATCAGTTAAAGTCAAAGGCCTTTTTGGTTGGAGGTCATCTTCAATTGACTGACGATCACTTTTAAATTGTGAAAACCATTCGTAACATTGTGTACAACCTACCCCATCATCTCTGTAAGCTTGTTTCAAAAGTTTAAAAGTTTTCCCCAGATTCACGCAAATTTTTACATTGTGTTATTGCTCCCAAAAATTGCTACTGACATTTATTTAAACACATTGCACTCAAATAACAATAACACAAAAACTAAAGAAATATCAACAATCCAAGAACTTGTGGTTGCAGATGAGGTTATGCGAAACCCAATGTTGCCAACCGCATGTCACTAAATAATTGATATGATATTAATAATACGGTGGTGCGTAATTAAAAACGTTCGGTTATATTCTGAACAGACCTGATAATGTATTTTATGTTATCAAGCTTGATCTCTGTGTTATGAAGAAGATTTGTTCAAGTTTAATTGATTTTGTTAAGCATTTGTTTAAAAATTAAATTATAGTGAGGCAGGTGTTTTCAGTTCTCTTTACCCTGAAGTAAGGACAGGAAAAACAGACTTTGAATTGATTTACTTTACTGGAAAATCTAATTTCTTGAATAGTATCAGTGACAAGATTAAAATCTTCTTTGATCATTCACATCCTAGTGTATGAATTTTAGTGTCTGGAGAACAGTTATCTGTATTCACTACAAATTTTTTGCTTTAACCCTTAATTTCATAACTATGCAGACTTTAAAAACTCTTGATAGTCTTTTATCCAGTTAACCACACATTTAACCATTCATGCACCATTATTACTACTTCTTAGTTCATCACTAGTTTGTCAGAATCATTTTTCAGTTCAGTCTTTCAAAATTGAAATAACCGATGTAAAGGGAAGAAATGTGGTCTAAATCATCTTCCAGAAGGTAGTCCAAGTTCTGTCAACAATAAATTCACGAGGGTCTGCAGTTTCATAATTTGAAAAATTATGGTTACAACTGAAAGTTTTATTAGTTAATTATTATTAAGTATAGTATTACAAGGGAGTCTAATTATCACATTTCCGCACAGTAGTAGTTTTTCAAACATCAATTCATAAGAATTATTAATTTTGTTATTTTTTCGTTATGCTGCAGTAGATTTATAGTTTAATTACAAATACATGCTGAAGTAAAACACAAGCAGTATCTAGGGGTTAGAATCTGCACTATAAACTATGGCTGTTTTAAATTCCTAAGATGTTTGGAAATATAAAAATTAGTTCATCAGAATATCCTTTATTTTATGTTTGTGAGATTATACAAAGAACAGTTGATTAAAAATCTAACAAGTCTGTAAATAATTCCATTTTCCCCAAGGTGTTGTGATCCATACTGTGTACAGATTATAGTGCATTAATCCTCTCAAATGTTTATGCATCAATTCTCTAACCTGAAAGTATTAAGTACTTTTAAAAAGTTGAGATGATTCAAAATGACTAACACACAATTAATTGAGATAAACCCTTATCTCTAAATGTTTATTTCACTATTTAAAAAGTTTTTTTTTATTATTTATAAACTGTTAAACCTTGTGCTTAAGTTCTGTTTAGAAGAAATTTATTGAAGGAATTAAATCTAACATAAAGAAGGTTAAATGACTTATTGGTATTTTATGTTAGTTTTTTTTTATTTTAAGTTTTACATTTTGTTTTTATTAAACTTTCATATGTATGGCTTGATTTCAAAATATATCTAAAACAGCTTTAAGATTTTGTTAATAGTTCAATATATATTATGTGGTTATTTTAAGTATGTTCATTAAAAAAATTAAATTTTAATTTTGGATCTTTTGCCATTAATATTTGTACTACCAGTAACCCTATTTTCGCTTTTTTTAATTATAGTTTGATTTCTGCAATATTCAAATATTCCTTTATTGGCAGTATCATTCATGTTTATTATCTTTGTTACTATTATCTGGACAGTTTTCAAGAATCTTATGAAATAGTTTTCTGTATAAAAGAATAAGTTGTTATTAACTTTATTCCTTGACATACCTGACAAAATAAAGGTATTCTGCAGAGAACATAGTAAGAACAATCTTCAATACAGTAATTTTCTTTACTTTAGTTGGATGCAGAAGTACACATAGCCAATATGATGAGTTTCTTGTATCCAGAAATAGTTACAGATCAAAAACTTTATATTTAGGAAATCTGTGCTAGTTCTTGTTCCAAGATTCCAGCATAATTAATTGTTTGACTGGGAAAAACAAGGTAGATCAATCTTGTTTCTCTCTGTAGAAATATAAAGTTGGCCATGCAAATCCTCAGCAGTAGGTGTGTGCCAGTACATGCTGCAAAAACAAAGAATGTTTTCTACATGCTGTACTGAGCAGAAATGTTGATATAGTAAGGGCTTGCATTTAGGACAAACTCAATTATTAGGTCCAGTTAGGCATTCATTTAATGGTGAACCATTGTAAAAATGTTGTTCAGTTACTAGTACTCATAACACTCAATAATGTTTTACATTTTGTGTTTGTTAAACTTTCGTACATATGACTTTATTTCAAAGTATATCTAAAAACAGCTTCAAAATTTTGTTACAGTTCACTATTTATTAACTGCACTTATATATATATTAATTTATTTAAATAAATTTTTTTGTAGTCCATATTTCCTCTGTACATAAATTCTAGCTAATTATATAATATAAACTTATTCAGCCACTACAGAATTAAAGAATACTCTTACCTTACTTTTTTACTTTACCTTACTTGTTGGTTATACATTGATAAGAATTTTTAATTAATCAGTACAGTACTGTATCGACATGTTGACAGTATGTTAAAGATTTTAAATAATATAATGTTTAAAATTTTTTTTAATTTTATTGACTGAACAAATATTTATTCTAAAAATGTTAACGTATCATATATTTTAATATGTAAATGTAAAAAAGAAAAAATTATAAAAATTACTGAAGATGGCCTTAGGGCTGAAAGCGCTTTGAAAATAAAAAAAGGTAAGAATGTTTTTTAATTCTGTACTTTGTGGAGTGGCTGAATAAGTATATATATATATATATATTATTATTAGTATTATTATCATTATCATTATTATTATTAAACAAATATATTTAATTTTGGATCTTTCCGGTTGTCATGGATGGCAATTTGTAGAGACCGGATTATATGCAACATAAAATGCTTGAAATATGCATGCAAATCTGTATGCAGATTGCTTAAAATATGTATGAAAAGTGCCAAAATATGCAACTTTAAATAAAAAAATAGTAATTTTTAGTTTATTTTTTATTTCAAAATCAGCATGCAATTAGTAAGTAGCTGAATAACAGATCAATAATTTTGATAATTAACAATTATGTAACATTTTGTTACTTTTGTAAACGTAAACAATCAGGTACAGTTCCAAATCTTCACTAGTAAGATTGTGTCTTCAATCACTCAAAATATTTTTATAAGTGGAAAAGGATCGTTCCACATCCATTAAGGTAACTAGGCAGTATTTGAATTTGGGTGCTATGTTAGCACTTACTGTTTCTGGCAAAATTTCACCCATCCCATTAATAAACAATCACATTAATAAACGATCAATTTTACGTAAAGTTCAAAGCCTGGGTTATTGTTCAAAATGTTTTCAAATTTTTCTTTAAGTTTACATGGGAATACCTCTGGCAGTGCAGAGTTCATTTGACGGATTTTATTCATTAACTGAAAAGATTCAATCAACACCAAACCTTGAGTTTCAAGTTTTTTAATACTGGTAGGTATGTGGGAAAAATGATTGCTGATCACACCTATGTTGTTTTTTTTTTAATACTAGAATTGTTAAATGCTTCCTTGGAATGACAAGCTGCTGTAGCCTCTGCACTATCAAAGTCGTTTACTACACCTTTGATGGCCTCAAAATGTTCATTGTAAAACAGTACAGTTTCCATGTTTCCCATCGAGTTACCACTGGGTCCGGAGGTAAAGGCACTTTGGCAGTTTTTCTTTATAGGCCTTATTGTGAGCAACTGCTTTAAGAAACACTTTCTTTGTTGATGAAATCAGTTTTTTACATTCCCAAACGTGAATTGTACTTCTTGACTGAATCAAAGTACTCCGTGAGCAAGGCACATCAGATAATCAAATTTGGATAAAGTACTTCGAGGGCTTTGGCTGCCTAGATCATATAGAAAGCAGCATCCGAGAGAAATATAAACACTCTTTTATCAGCAGAAGATTCAGGAAATATTTTTTTAATACACTCATTCTCAAATCTGGCGATCGTAGAATTATATGTCTTTTCAAGGTCTTTGTAGGCCACCAGATAGGAAGAAGAAGGCTCTAGTTTTAATGCACCTACAATTAAATTCGTAATGTAACAGCCACAGCTGTTGGTAGTTTCGTCAGCTGAATTCCAAATAATGCTATTCTTGAGTTCATTGCGTATTTCTTCCAGAACATGTTGGTAAATTGGTATGTAATCTTTACACAATGGTTGATTCTTCTGGTATATTTTGATTCAACCAATATTTTTGCAGAAAATCTTTGAAGGTAGGATTTGTAAGTTTGTGAAGAGGATATTACTAGTTAGCAATGCTTCACATAAATTCATGCTAAAGTAGTTTTTTTGTTTACCTTCGGAAGTGAAATCACTGCTACTTGCCGCTTTTATAAGTTTTTCTCATGGGCCTTTCTTTTGCAATCCTGCGATATGAAGACTTGTCTTGACATGCTGGTCAATTTGAAACTTTTTTGTGCACAAAATATTTTTCTTGCAAACTCGACAATATAAAACATTTCCGTTGTATATAAATGTTCCAGGATAATCAGCTACCTACGAAGAAGTTTTTTTTTTTTTCAGGAGGCATGGTACACACTAAACTTTGCTCAAATAAATAAAAGACTAAACTAATGCAATGAGCACGTCCACAGTAACTTTGTAATTTAATTGCCTAGTGGGAGGAGTGCTGCAGTAGGCGTGCATGACGCAGAACCGTATCATCAGTCTTTGTCTTGCATGAGTGTATTATTTGGCCTTATAATAATATTATCCTACTAAAACCATAGACGCACGGCTGCTAAATGCACTCTTTGAGCCATGCAGCTAATAGATTTGGCCGGCTACAAGTAAGATTTCATTTATTAACTAGGTACCCTACCGAAAAATATTGTAAATGTAGCAAAAATATGCATGTTCGCTAAATTTTAAGGAAAATATTCAATAACCGTTGAGAATGGATTTAATATGCAAACGCATATAATCCGGTCTCTAGAAATTAGATTCCTACCCAGAACTTTTGTGGAAGCATTGAAGAATAGTTTTTTAAATTAGGTTTGGGCTGATATTAAGGTATATTTGCTGACTGAATAACCCTAAAAAAGAAGTCTTAATAATTTTGTTAGGTTTAGTTTAGATATGTTGATTTGTATTTAACTTTTGATGAATTCATGATTTATATTATCAGAAGATTCTTGCCATACTGTAAATCATTATAAATTATTTAATTATATTTTTCCAGATTATAGATTTTTACTACAAAAAAGACCTTTAGTTTTAGTAGATTGTTTTTATGGTATAAATGATTTGAATAAGTGTGATAAAACACAATGATGTTTTACTATAATGTTATAAGGTAAGTAATAAAAATTAATATCGATTTATAGTGCTGTATCGTAATGCCAGATTTCAGTACTATATGGTGTGATATACAGGTGATATTTAAGTATGGAAACAGCTTTCTACTACATATCTGATATATTTGCAGGCAGAAAGAAATGGGATTCTACATAGTTTAAAAAAGCTTCATTATGTGGGTTATTAAATTTTGTCCACCATCTTGCAATCTACCATTTGAATCAAACTTAATTTTTTTAAATATATCAAATTTAAAACCATTCAAAGTTGCAATGATGGAAAAATTGTGTTAACAATAAATTGAGATAAAATGCGCTGCGTGAACAATTTTATTGCATTTTACATTCATAATGCATACAATAACAAACTTTAAACAGTGCTATATATGAGGTCTGGTCAAAAAATAACTGAACTAATTGCATGCCATATCAGTATCATATCAATTATTTAGTGACATGTGGTTGGCAGCATTGTGTTCCACATAACCTCCTCTGTAACCACATGTTCTTGGATTATTGATATCTTGTTTAGTTTTCATGTTATTGTTATTTGAGTGTAACATTTTTAAGTGTTATTAGCAATTTTTGTAATGTGTGTTTTTCAGGAGCTGCGATACAATGTAAAATTTTGCATGAAACTGAGGAAAACTTTCATAGAAACATTTCAACTTTTGAAATAAGTTTATGGAGATGATGGTCTGGGTCATACGCTGTCCTGCAACTGGTTTTCATTTTGACTGAAAAATTAAACATGCATCGAGTTGCAGCAAAGTTTGTTCCTCGTTTGATGACCAGACAGCAGAAAGAACATCAAGTGGACTATTGCCAGTAACTCCTTGAACAAGCCGATGGCAATGAAACATTCATGCAAAGGATCATAACGGAAGGCGAAAGCTGGGCTTACAACATTGAGACAAAAGTTCAATCATCAAAAAATCACACATTACAAAAATGTCTACTAACATTGTATTCAAACAACAATAACAAAAACTAAATGAGATATCAACAATCCAAGAACATGTGGTTTCAGGGAATGTTATGCAGAACACAATGCTGCATGTCACTAAATATCTCTGTTGGCGCATAATTAAAAAAGTTTGATTATTTTTTGAACAGATCTCATACATATATATATATATATATATATATATATATATATATATATATATATATATATATATTGATAATAACAGTGCTATAATACTGATAATAATAAACTATAACTAATAATTAACAACACAACATATTAAACAGTTATATCTACTTATATCATTTACATTTTTTTAAATTTTAAATAAATGTTTTTGATCATAAATAACTAATAAAATAAATTTTGAAAGCATACCATTCTACAAAAAAAAAATGATCAAAATGCTTCCCCTTTACAGCTTGGCAGTGTGCTAACCTCAAGTAATGTCTGTTTATGTGTTTATAACTTATTCTATCATTTCTGGTGATACACAAACAGATTTGTCAATTATTATTTTTTTTCAATTTGTGAATGTCTGCAAGTATTGTTTTGTAAACATGTTTCAAGAACCCCCTAAAGAAGTAATAGAGAGGAAATAGGTCTAGGGATCTGGCAGGCCATTCTGTGGCTCCTCTTAATTTTTATTTAGAAGATTGTGTTAGCTGATATAGCCATTTAATTTGTTGTTGTTGTGCTAATTATTAGGTGTTTATTATTATCAACATTTTATAGCACTGTTTAAAGTTCATTGTTGTATGCATTATGAATGTAAATGCAATAAAATTGTTCATACAGCGCGTTTTACCTCGTTTTATTGTTAACATGATTTTCCATCATTGTAGTTTTGAATACTTATAACTCAATAACAAAGACATTAACAGAAAAACAAGCTTCACTATTGTTTTTCTTGTAAAATTTTAAATCAAAATCATGTGTCCTTCCTGTTTAAAAAAATTAAGTTTGATACAATATAACAAACAAAAATTAAAAACCTGCCATAATGCAGAATTTTTTTTAACTGTGAAAACCAGATTTCTTTCTGTCTCCAAACATCTCTCAAATGTGCAATATAAAGCTGTTTCCAAACTTAAATATCACCCAGTATTGTAGTTTATTAAAATTAGCAAGACAAGAAAATTATGAGCGAGGTATTTGCTCTTAATTGTTAAATGTAAAAGTATAATTTTTGCTAAAAACGAATATTTTGCAAAGTACCTGTAATGATCAGTAAGACAATATGAAAGTTTGTTATAGTGAATGTAGTTGATAATGACAGATCTGTTATAGTAATGGGTGTTGGAAAAAAATGTTCATAATTAGTTTTATTAAAACCAACATACATGGTTTTCCATGCACAGTCATCTTCTAAGCTTCCACCTATTTTATTTTAAATGGATTACACGTACATTAACTTGCAGTTGATTGTAAGTTAACAATTGCTTCAACACCTGGTAACTGTTGCTTAACTTACAGTTAATGTATGTAAAATTGTTAAGTATCTGGTACCTTCTTAGAGATAAGTGAATTTTTAAGTTCTAAGTAATATATCTTAAAACTTTAATTATAATCCCTGACTGTAATTTTATACATCCCATCTCTGCTAGTTCTTTATGCCAGCAAAGAAGTCGTGGAAATGAAGCCAAAGTATATTAATGTTTACTTCATTGTTGTAAAACTTAATAATCCATATGACTCCTCAGGCCCAAACAATGTATAGGATGTTTTGGCTACAAGGTAGATGTTATAAGAGACCTCCTAGCCTGATCAGTGATTCCAAAGTATTGATTGTGTGTTGTGTAAGTGATAATTAACCTGATGAAAAAACATTTCTTTCTATATCACACATTTTCCTGCAGTACAGGCATCTCTATTCTGGCTCTTAATAGTATGCTTAAAAAAAATCATGGAAAATTGGGCTGTCAGCATCCCAAAATATCATTTGCATCACTCTCATTTTATCAGCTGATGGTTGGGTTTAATTTTTTTCTTTCTTGGAAAATCAGGATACTTTGCTGTTAAGAAATTTGAGTTGGCAATACATGGTAAGTCTGGTTTTTTGTGATTGTGGTAAGTTGTTTTGGTAACCCACCTTGCTTGTGTTTTGTGGTAGTTTAGTTTGATACAAATAATTTAGTGAATTGTACTAGTAATTTACATTACAGATTTCACCATTTTCTTTTACTGAAGTAAATTATTCATCAATGAAAATTTCAGAGCTGGAGTTTGAAATTATAATCAGTCTTCCTTCACACTGGTTATCAATAATATTGATCAGCCACTTTTGAGTTGTTCAATCCATGTGTAAAAATGTACTTGATTCATATAACATTTAGCATTTTGCTACAACATCTAGGAATAAATTAATTATTTTGCATCCACTGAACAGACTTATTAAAACTGAAAATTGTTTTTCAAAATGCACCCTTTTCAAGAAGACTGCCATTGTTAGGCTATTGGTTGTAGTTATAAACATTTAAATAATTATCAGTTGGTTGTGTTAAATTGATGGAGCTGCTGAATTGTGACAAATACAATAAATGGTTTTTATTATGAAGTTTGTAGACATAAAGAAGTTTCCATATTGTAGAATGAAATAAAATGTTAGAATTATTATTGAAAATCAGTTGGAATATATGGAAAAAAGAGTTGCTTACAATCTATGTAAGAATCAGATAATAGTAGAAGACAAGAAAGGCCAGTTCAGATTCATAAAGCTGTAGCTTGTCCCTGTTATTAAATTTGTGTTACAATGAAATACTGGGGGATTGGAGAAGAAATTTGAAAATGAAATAAAGAAACAGCATAAACTTGTCAGTGATATTGTCCTATGGAAAATAAGTTGGAAGAAATATTATTAAGAAAAAAATTCAGTGTACGGAATTTGGTAGAAAGGAGTATAGTTAGTAATTAGTATTGATAAATATAACAATAAATCACAACTTGCAGAATTTTTTTAATTTTGTTATAAAATTATAAATGACAGATAAATTATAAGGAAAACATTAAAAACAAATTGGCTGGCTTATTTTCTTCTTTTTCAGAAAATATATCTGTGCTAGTAACAAATTTATCTCTAGAATTACATTAGATTTGGTTAGATTATGAATTATTTGTGAAGATGTTAGCTGTGTATGGTAATGGACATTAGGAATCATATTTTAAGGCAGCCACACTTGGTTAATTTGGTAATATATGAGAGATGCATAAAGAGTCTCTGGCATAGATTAAATTATATAAAGAAAAATAATTGACAATGAGAAATCTAAATTTGTTGAAATTTAAAAATTACCACATAAAAAAGTAATAGAGAGTAGCATCAAATCATTAAGAACTCCCTAAAAAAATTTGTTTGTAAAACACTGATTATATATATTTCTCTTTTAATTGTATGCATTTCAAAGTATATGGTAAGTATTAAAAATATATGTTTCTGGTAGTAATGTAAATTTTGAATAAGTTGACATATTATAATGATAAATTTTATTCATATTGTTCTGTGATTAAAACAACATTTAACTACAATTTAATTTTTATAAAACATCTTTTAAAAATTTTTATTTGAAAACAACTTTTTCATTCTTGTTTAAAATAATAAATGTGTGTAGTATAATCAAAAATAACTTTAAAGCAATGGTTTATTGATGGTGTTTTCAACAGTTGTATGAATGTGTGTGAACTCTAATTGTCTCTGATTCATATTAAGCATTGTTAGAAGATTACAAAAATATACAAATTCACCTCAAAACAGCCACCAAAATTAAAATTTTAATAAATACAATAATAGTGTAAGCTATCAAGTTTTTTCAAACACGCTAATGTAAGGTTTACTAAAAATATATAAATATCAATTTTGTAAGACCCTCCTCCAAGATAGCAGAAAAACTAATTTTCTAATAATTGAAACAAAAGTGTGCCATGAAACTGCCTAACACAAAATGAAAAATATTAACCTAATGTAATTAGAAGTTAGAGGTAATAACTTTGTTAGAAAAAATGAATAATCTTGAGAGAACAATAATAATAAGAATGTTTGTTCAGAAAAGTCTTACTAGACTTTTCATTGATAACTGGTTTATTCTTGTAAAGCATAAACATCTAGACTGATTTTCATGATGCACTTTTGAAACAAATTTATCTAATTCCAACAAAATATTTCATTACAGATAGTTGACTTAATCACAAATATTGTTTAGGAAGACATTTTTAATATGTGCATTATATGCCTTCATATTTAAAAAGATATATTTTTTTTAATGTACGCAAATCTGAAAAATATTTTCTCAAGTGTTTTAATTGAAACGGTGAAAACTTATTGCTGTCTTCTATTATACCAAAACCAAAAAAGAAAAGTACCACATATCACTATAATTTAAAGCCTTCAATAGTAACATATAACATAATGTTGGGTCTATTAATCCATGTGATTTTTTTCCCTGCCATCCTTTAGCATTTCATTTGATCACTTGAATAATTGGACATGTGCTGTTTTTATGTGAAATGATGTTTTATCTCATTTCTGTGTTAAGTGATTGTTCATTCAAATGATATAAATTTTAAGATAAAATATTTGATATTAAAGAAAAAATCAGATGCATAAACAAGGCTAAGTTTTTATCTGTGTGTGTTTGCAAACAGTGTTTGAAGAAATACTGCTTACATTCTCTATTTGTGGAAGTTAACAACTATTGTTTTTTTTTAATATATATACAAGAATATCCTTGGAAATATTTTTTCTTTACAGACTCATTTCCAAGACAATAAATAATTTATTCTGATCATAACATAATAGATTGTATACATCACCTTAAAAACAGTAGGTAAGCTATTCCATAAATAGCAAATATAAACTGCTTTTGCCAAAAAGGATCAAGAAAAATTAATGGAAAAGCTTTGATTAAAGCAGCATTATAAATTTGGCTTATAAAAATTAAATTGATTGTCTTCCTCTATAATAATGTATAAAATATACTGTTTTATGAAACAGTAATAAAGCATACAGAATAAAAAAAAAATATGAAGATGAAGGGTAAACAAAATTGATACAAAATAAAATAATTTTTGAAGCTGTTTGATAATAAATATTCGACTACCTGTTCAAGAACACATTAAACAAGTATGCAAATAAGACTGCTCAACAGAGAATTTTTTTTTAATATATCCTTTACTTCATGAGTCAAGTCTTAGTAATTTTGGGTTGAGAAAAACGAACATGACAAAGAAACATTTTTATTAGCTCTAGTTTCTGTGATATACAATAGGTTAAAGTATTTTATTTTAACGGATTAAGAGAAAATGATATATTTTAATTAAACATTAAAATGTTTAACAACATAGAAAGCCCTTTTGACATTTTTTTAATTACAGTTACATTCTAAGAGTTCTTAGTTGATGGAAGAATACCTGACGGTTGGGTCTGAAGAAAATCATATGGTGGCTTCATGAGATTGTTGTCTTTTGGCTTTCCACTTGTGAGTTCCGGTGCATCCCTACACACAGACCAGCAGTAATCTGCAAGCATTGCTTCATACC
Source organism: Lycorma delicatula (assembly GCF_047948215.1). Lineage (NCBI taxonomy): Eukaryota > Metazoa > Arthropoda > Insecta > Hemiptera > Fulgoridae > Lycorma > Lycorma delicatula. The sequence continues at coordinate 189,082,903 of NC_134455.1, forward strand.
AATGGTCCTGATATGGTTCCATTACAGAAATATCCTGATGGAATCTTTCTTCGTATTCATCACTGACAACTTGACAACTAGGTGGGAAAAAGTCCTGGTGTGAGTGGAGAAAATGTATTTTAAGGGACATGTTGCATTTTATTTGATGGTATTTTTGCAGAAGTACTATCACCAGCTGACTGTAGTTTTCATCTCTTTTGTTACCTAAAAATCCACGAATGACTCCCTTTAAGGCTTTCTTTCTTTACCCTCCAAAATTTGGTCAAATGCAGGATCCTTTAAAAGTTATTGAGTTAGTGGCCCAACAACCTTCCTTAACTTTTGCATCAGTTAATGTAGGAAATTTGTCTTTTAAGTACTTAAAGGCCTGTCCTTCTTGGTTCATACTTTTGACAAAATGTTTCATCAAACCCAGCTTTATATGAAGGGGTGGAAAAAAAGAAGAACATCTTATGGGCCCATGAGAGGCTCGGCAATGACATATTTCTTGCAGGCCAGTCTGCTTGAATGTAATGTGATTTCCTACGCCTACTGTCCCATATACGTAAAACGCAGCAGTATATATAGTGTACCCCTATTGTATTCCTAAGGATGTAGCAATGACTTAGATTGCCACAAATTTTCCACTTGTGTTCAGCATATTTGATGTCGATCTAGTTTGCATAAGTGAGTTACAGGAATAGAAGGAAGATTGTTGTCTGTTGTGAAGTAATACAGCTTTCAAACTAAGCTTGGAGGAGTCTACGAATAGTCTCCAATCAGTTGGATCGTGATTAAATTCAAACATTTCATCAAGCCATTAATGTTACAACTAACAAAAAGATTGTTTTTCTTCTCAAAAAAAGAAAGCAGATCGCTATGACAACATCTTTACTGTTAGACGCTTACATCACATCGGAGAAGATTTCATTGCTGTAGTCTTGACCCTTGAATTTCTCCTTCAACAAATCAAGGTCTCAAATGAGATCACTCAATTCCGTTTGACTTAGTCTGTGTGGTTTATCATCTTTTTCGTTAAAATTAGTGTCATGGGATGTGGAAGGCTTGGTTCTTCTTTTTCCACAATGTCTTCATTTTCTACTTCAAGCTTGTAATTTTGGGGTGAAGTAGGAACTGGTAAAGTATCCGCATGTGGAATAGGTCGAATAGCAGATGGAAGATTAGGGTATTGAACTGTTCCTCTTTTCTTCATTAACAATCCATCCTGCCTTTATAGGTGGGGTCAAGCAGAGAACAGTTATTTGTATGGTTTGTAGACTCCCACTAAACCATGTGAACAGCAAAAGCCGTAGATCATTTTTTATTTTTCAGCCATTCTCGTAGTGTAACTGAACAAGAGTTGGAACATATATGTGGAGCCCATGACTTCATGTGATCACCTTCATACCAAAATACCAAAAACAATGGCGTCAGATTGCGTTTCTGTGACGAAAATGTTATTTCACCACAAATGTAACAAAAATTATTCTCTGAATTTACACATTTTCGTGGCATTTTGATTTAACAAGTTTTTCACTTCAAAACCACTCTGAATAAATTCTGCACTAATTACAACACAAACAATATGAAAGTCACAGCAACAGTAATAATATTTATAACATACAAACAACTGAAGAACGTTGTTTTTTCATTTAACAGGTGTGACAACTCCAGAAACAAAATTACCCCTAAACTAAAAATGTAAAAAATAACAAAATGTAAAGGTAAAAAATAACATGTCATTGTATCTCCAAAGCAAGAGCTAATGTGACATTTTTATGGTGATTTTTGAATTCAGCACATGGAAATACAAAAGAATGAGGAATTTTTGAGGCTGAAACATTTTCATTGTTGGGCAATGTAATTAGATCAAGCTAATTAAAATTATTTAACTCATTAGCAGAGTAATGTATTTTCTGTAAAATAAAATATTTAAATTTTAATTATTAGTCAAAAGAGTTTTAGATAGTTAGATTAATTTATTATAATAAACTGAAGGTCCCTTGTAGACTGAAGTGTAACATGAAAATATTCATAATTCTGATGTCGTGATTTTATGTTTATTTCATTTTTTCTGTACAATTGTACCTGACAGTTTTCACAAATCTCATTAATAGTGCTAAAAATTAGTATTAATTTTTATGTACATATCAATCATAATATGTTTATGTATAAAAATACAATAAATTACAATTAACTACTTACAAAGATTAAAATTTAAATTATAATAAATTAATCTTTAAAATTTTTTTTTAACAGAATAAAAACTCATCAAACATTATTTAAATTTTGATTTATGATTTTATTGCATCTAACAATTTTGTATAGTTTGGAAGACATAAAGTAAATAGTTAGGCAGTAATATATTTTTTTTGTAGGAAGGTTGACAGTGAGTAGATAGTAGAAGTTAGCCAATCTTGTTATATATATTTGTAAATATAGGTGGTAATGGATAGAATGTCATTATGTATGGTGGTAAGTGATGTCTGGCAAATAATGAGAGATTAAGAAGAATGGACTTTGTTTTTAAAATCTATTTTTTAGATCTTATTTATTTTCAGTTTCAATATAAAATGAAAGGTCTTTTTCCTATAACAAAAATAATATTTTTGTTCTTATAATGAATTTCTTTCCCATAATATTTTATTGACATTATTTCATGCAAATGAATATTGTTTTTTTTTTCTTTAATCAGTAATTATAAATAAATAGTTTAATATATATATATATATAATCCTAGCACCAAACCAAACTAAGATATTATAGTCCAGATCTATGTAATCATTCCTAGCCAAAACAAACAAGATTCAAATAAATTCTCATTTACTTCCTTATAAAAAAAATTGAACATGCTCAAGTAAATAAGAAGTATAACTAGAATGTATTTTAATTTACTAATGATATGATAATTAATTTTACTAATGATCGACTGTAATTTGAGAAGCAATCAGTTTTTTTACTCCATGCTTTTATTTGTTTTTTCTACTATTCATAGTGCTAAATTATTTATTTTTTTATTTGTAGTTTTTTAACTTTTTTTTTTATTCTTTTGTTATATAGAATGATAATATGCACATGAATTATTTTTCTTCATCAGCTAGATAAATGGAATCATTAGAAGAAAGATGTGAAGTGATTATTAATGGATTTAATACTATGACTGCAAATTATTATTTTATTATGTATTTATATATATATTCTATATATTATATATATTTACCTTTGTTAGTATAATACTGAAAGGGAACTGAATGTATTGATGAATAAATTTTGTATACCTTTTATTTAACCAGATTGCCGAAAATATTCTGATATAAAAGTAATTTCTGTAATAATTAATCGGTTATAGTTCTATTTGTTTATCTAATTGTTATTACTGTTATTCTTATTATAGATATTTATTTAATTTCACTTGTGGATGTTGAAACTAATCATGTTTAAACTATATCTGTTCATAATTTATTTAAGAATAATTAATTTTCGATGTTATATTTATTTTTGTTAACTTGAGAATATAAATAATTTTTTTGCAATTATAGTAGTCTTTTCTATTTGTACAGTCAGTTTTCTTTATATGCATTTTTATTTAATATTAATGTAGTATTAAAAAGTAAATGGTGTAGAAAATATATTTTCACAATTATTTTTTTAGACTAATGTAATATTACAATATTATATAAAATAATAAACTATAGTATAAATCACAAAAGAAAAACTTCATCAAAAAAGTTATCCAAGTGATCGAAGTAAGAAGAAAAATCAAAAAAGATAACTTGTCTATTTTATTTTTGCTTTTTTTTTATTCAAGTATTATGTTACTTATGCTGAGTTTTAAGAAGTCTTTCTTCTTTTCTTAAGGAACAATAGTATTTTTCTATAAAGATTTTAAAGTTTCTGTTGTGTAGTAACTGTTCTGCCTTGTCTAATTACTCAAACCTTGTCAAACTTTAATATTTTTATTTTCAACCTCTGCCTTAAAATGCATGCTATCAATTATTGTGTATTAGTAAATAAATGCTAAGCCAAATCTTTTAATTCTTTGAAATTACTGTAGTGCAATTCTTTAGTAATAAAATTATCTCTATTTTTATTTAGCCCACTGAGCTAGTCTAGTTTTAATTCATAGTCGCAAATCTGTTGTTTAATTGCTGATTTTTTAAGTCAAAGGTTCTGAGGTTCAAATCCTAGTAGTTATTTGCTTTTATACGAATTTAAATACTAGACAGCAGATACTGGTGTACTTTGGTGATTGGGATTCAATTAACCATATATCTCAGGATTGGTCAGCCTGATTCTGTAAAAGACTATACCTCATTTACATGTCATACATATCATCCTCATCTCATTGTGCCGTGGGGTAGTTGCTTATTGTTCACTAGTTGAACAGATTGGGATAGTTGAACTTACTCATTAGGAAAATAAATAAAATAATAAATTTTTATTTCTTTTTCAATGACCCTATTGGAATTAGTTGAATTTTCTTTGCATTCTATTTATTGGTGCATGATTAACAAATTTGCTGGCATTCTGCATAAAATCACATTCCATGTGAGATTGTCTAATCAAGTGACTTTGTCACATTTACCTCTAGATGGGTGAATTTTTTTTTATTTCATATAACAATGGGATGGGAAAGGATTTAAGAAGGAAAGCAGTTTTTACTAAAATGTAATCCTGGCACTACATGTTAAAAAAATAGTACAGTTAACAGGACCCAGAAATCCAGAAAAAGCCTTTCACTAATTTTCATTATCATATATTATGGAAATTAATGATAAATCAAAAGTTAAATAAGTGAATTTAGTTTATCTGTTTTACATTAGTATTATCATCAAAACATTGAAATTTCTTTAAAAAGTATTTATTGGGTAAAGTTAACAAAAATAAAAGAAAACACAGCTCGTATTTGCCAAAAGAAATTGGACTTTAATTATGTAAAACAACTGAACTTATGTTAAAGCATAACCTTAAATTAAATGAAATTAGGAAATAAACATAACTTAATTTCACATAACAAATATCAACTGAAATCAGCATATCAGTAATAATAATATTAAATGAGATTTACAATTATATACTTAGAAAAACAAAACATCAATAAACATAGTATGACTGGAAAACTATTGCATTACTGACAAATGCTGTAATATGAAAATTAGCAATGAACAGATGTCATTAACTTAGAAAAAATAAATTTTATTATTGGCACTGGCCTTTCCTGATTTATGAACAACAAACTTATCATTAAATAATTAAAAACATGTAATTCTAGTTTAGTGTAGAAAAAGGCCACAATAATATTCTAGTACAAAAAGAGTTAATTACAATAATCAAATTGAAATAAATAAACATGTAAATAGAGTTCATTTTGTAGTAAGCTTTCTTGAAAATATAAAATTACAAAGAAGTCCTAAAACATAACTGCACATCAGGAGGAGTAATTTGCTTTAGGTTAATTTACGAGAAGTATTATGAATGCAGTTCATGAGTAGAAAAGGATTAATCTCGGCGATTAACAAGTTACAAGATTATATTATAGAGTTAATTACCATTACAAATTGCAATAATAAAGCACGTAAAATAGGTAAGCCACCTATCATGATTGCAATTAAGTGAATAAATGGTTTTTTAAACTAAACTTGAAAGGCATAAAGTATGATGAACTGAATGTTCCACAAATTTTAATGATAAAATAACTGTTTAACGTAATAAATAATGAAAATTGAACTTGCCTGTAGCACACAAATATTAGCAAGAGACGAACTCGTGAATGAAGGTAAATAAATACATACAGTAATCCTGGGCGTAGTCTGCAGTGGTGTATCAGGAATACAGGGGTGAGACGTGGTTTAGAAGTTGAATAAGACGTGGCGTCTCAGATTTGTAGTAATGAGTTTGGAGAGAATACTGCATTGATGAAATGTAATCAGCAGCTGGAGAAGATTCGGCGTCGATAGAATTGGCTGGTTTGTAGGAAATGAAGCACTTTCATCAGAGACGTGATATACTGAACTTGAAAATTAACTTGTCGAAGAAACGAGGCTAGATGAAAAGTAGGAAACTGCGAAATTCACAACAGGCTGACGAGAAGAGCAAGAGAGAATGCCCACGTCGTTTATGCGTATGAATACGATGAAAGTATTATCACAAAGTTTGAGAGAGAGAAAGTCAAGTCGACTGTACAGGATGAATGTTTGATGTACTTGCCGAAAAGGTGGCGTGAAAGAAAGAGGGGGAAACCAAACCTAGGCAGTGGACAGGAGAGAGTGTGTGTAAAAAACAAGAGATGTGTGCATGGATTAGTATGGGAACGAAACAAAAAGGAAGTGTATGAGAGCAGCAATAAATTTGCGAGAAATGAATACACGCGGTCACTAAGGATGACAGAAGCAGACAGTCTGGCCGGTGCCAGAAGTGTCATACACGAAAACAAATAATGAAACAGAAACAAATATGACAAGCCCAAATACGAAACATAGTAATAAATTTACCAAGCCTGAAGCAAACAACATGACCCAACCCTAACTTTGAATTCATTGGAAATAACGTAACTTTACGCAATGGCGTAAATAGTATTGGTTAACTGCTTTCAATAAAAACACTATAATTTTAGAAACAATACTTACACACAGTTTAATAAAATGAGTCAAACTACACATTACTTGATAGAAACACATGGTTTTTATTTTTACAAAAATTTCTCCAAAATTACTTTTATCATAAAAATCTGATGTGGGCACCACATAACTTCCTTGTACGCCTATTAAATTACATATACACTTTTTTTTTAAATGAAGAGGACAACATTTTATTTCATTAATAACTTCTAATATTTTTTCATAATTTTTTTATTATTGAATTTATTTATTTTAATTTTTTTACAATCACGGTTAATAATTAATAAATCAATATTGATTTATTTAAATTATTAAATTATTTATTTAAATTAAAGAAAAAGGAGATGAAGTTGGATTTGAACCGATGTGCCTTCCTCTTGTAAGTTCCAAATATTTGATTAATTAAGGTTTTATTTGGCTATAACTCTGGAACCAGTGAAAATAAGTACCACTTATAATATGTCGTTGAAATCTCTCAATGAGGGCTTATTATTACAGTTAAGAAAAAGTCCAAAATCAATATTTTTTTGGATTTTGGGCTTTTTTTGGACACTTGGTCCAGTCGATTGTGATGAAACGGGGAAGTGCACAACTAGATGTTACAACAGTCCTAAATCTAAAATTTCAACATCCTACGGCTAATCTTTTTGAGTTATGCAAGAGACATACGTACGTACTGATGTCACGCTGAAACTAGTCAAAATGAATATTTCCGTTGAAATGTGAAAACCAAAATTATTCGCGATCACAATACTTAAATTACTTCGTACAAGTAAGTAAAACACCCACCTTGTGACGTTACCGGTCACCACACCGCCCCCCTCCGTTCCAAGTCCTGACGGACTTTACCTAAGGTCGTCTTTAGTTAGACCCTCTAACTGATTACATCTCACAGTCATCAGCCAGGCCTCGCTCGGAATGCCATCGATGTAAATACCTGAGCACGCATTTGCATCAGTAAAATACAAATCAAATTTTGCCGTCACATAGGCCGCAAACGGACATCTTCACATCTAATCTAACATGATTCCCTCAGACTAACAAACCGAAACTGCGAAAGCGTGAACCCCGCGCCTAGTCCAGATATGACAGCACAGTTTGTGACTGTGAATACCTCAGAAGACGAACGAGTTAAATCAGTGCTATACTCATATCAATCAAAATTATGTTTTACGCAACTAGAAATTCAGATCTGCACCCAAATAAGTCAACCAATTTGGGTCACCTAACAAGGGGAACGTAACCTCATTCCGGTCAGCGCAAGAACCAGGGAAAATCCCACACGGTCCCATCATGGAGTCTCACGCGGCATTTCCAAGTCACAATCACCACCGCCACCGGTGGAACGAAGCCCCGCCCCCGGTCGTACGGGCTACCATACTCCAGCAGCGCGGCCGCCTTCACCAGCGGGAGCCCCAAATCGAATCACAAACAACACCAATATAACCGTGGCACGATGCCAATGCGCCTACCTCCAACCAATCCAATGCCTAGACCGGAACCCTACCCATCCGGGATCCTACTACGATCGAGTTCCTCGATTAAACTCCCTCTGCTGACCTACACACCGCAAGGACGCGAAGAAAACCAGCTTTATGGACCATTCCTCGCGGATAATCCAGTTGATATGGAGATCCAGAAAGGATTGTATTCTCTCAAGTTTCCTGACAGCTCGTGAACGTTCGACCTCGTATCGGGGACAGACGTAGAAGACGTGGTCCACTGTGCCATCAGTCCCACAATCCGAGCATTGACTCGAACCACCAATATATAAATCTAGAAGCTGGTTTTTAGATGTTCACTTGAAAATTACACACACCAAAAATCAAACTGATATCTTCATTTGTTATCTTTAACTCATTTTAACCCTTTAAACGTGGAATTTTATAAACTCCTTTCTTAGTGTGCACTTTCACCTTAAGAACATGTAAAACTATACAAATTTTCATAAATTTATCTTCAGTAGTTTTCTCTGAGCGTTGATGAATCAGCCAGTCAGTCGATTAGGACAAGTTGCTTTATAGATACAGATTTTATACGCGTATATATATGTAAATACAGCGCCGTGTACCTTTGTACCCCTTAAAAAAATCGGAACTAAAAAAGCCTTAAAATGGTTATTAAATATATATCTGAAGAGTATTTGCAAGCCCAAATCTACTGAATATCTAATTTACTATGGGATTGGGAAAATTTACAATCATTGTTCAAAATTTTGTTTTCCTTTCTTCATCCCCTATTAAGGTCGAATTTCAAAAATCCAGAAATTGGTTTATTGACATGACGATTACCCTCACCAAAAATCAGGTTGATTCTTCATTTGTTACCGAAAAATTAAAAAAATAACAAGGTTTAAAAAAGAATCAAAAATCCCGCTAGAAGCAGTCCGTTGTCAATTAATTTACAGATTATTTAATTTAATTTCTAAGCGAAGATTATTTTTATTTACTTAGTATTATTTATTAATTTTATTTATTTAATTTTACAAATTTCAATAATCAAAAATTTATTGCTCAACAGATACCGCCAGAATAGACAGATAAATAAATTTGAATTATCAAATATTTAATCCCTGTTACAGAACCAATATATCATATTACATGAGAAATCGAATACAACTGAATTAACCTAACTACTACACGTATATCAAAGAAACGAATTAAAATTGTCAATAATTCCATAATTAACAATTATCGACAACTTACGCTCTCGTGATTAAGTAGACGGAATTTAGCGTAACTTGTCCACCACCTAGCGGAGAGCCAATATACTACGTAAAAAGTTGTTGCTTGAGGGCAACATATCCACCGTACCCAGGGTTGGTCTAGTGGTGAACTCGTCATCGCAAATCAACTGATTTTGAAGTCGAGAGTTCTATGGTTCAAATCCTAGTAATGGCAGTTTCTTTTATAAGGATTTGAATACTAGATTGTGGATACCGGTGTTCTTTGGTGGTTGGGTTTCAATTAACCATACACCTCAGGAATTGTCAACCTGAGACTCTACAAGACTACACTTCATTTACATTCATACCATCTTATGAAATAATACCTTACGGTGTTTCCGGAGACTAACAAAAAAAGAGCATATTCGCTGCCTAGTGGAGAGTCAACATTCACGGGAACCGGATGTTTTTGAAGTGGGTTTTACTCAGGCGTTCGAGGTGGGAGGGGCATGTGGCTGGTGTCTGACGTTTCCTTTGTTCATAGCATTTACATTTTAGTCGTTGAGATGGAGCCGTGGACGCTAGACCAATGCCTGTACGCGTATGACAGTTTTGTGCGAAATGACGAATCCGTAACTGTTGTTCAGCGAGATTTCCGTCGTCAGTTTAATATCCATCGTAATGCAAGTGTCCCTTCTCGTAACACAATATTGCGATGGGTAAACAACCTTCGAACAAGTGGTTCAATATTGAAGAAAAATCCACTGGGTCCCCGACGAACTGCTAGCACTCTGGAGAACATCGAACGAGTAAGGGAAGCCATTGTCAGAAGCCCACGCCGCTCTATTCAGAGGCATTCAGCAGCGCTTCAAATGAGCACAAGTACGGCAAGACGAATTCTGCATACAGACCTGCATTTCCATACTTACAAGATAGCCGTCGTGCAGCAGTTAAACGAGCAAGATTTCACGCAGCGATTACAATTTTGTCGACAAATGCTTACCATTTTTGAAGAAAATGAAATTTGTTATTGTTAATGAGTGACGAAGCCCATTTTCATCTGAATGGCTTCGTCAACAAACAGAATTGCCGGTATTGGGCAGAAAGAAACCCACATCAGCTTCACGAGAGACCACTTCATAGCCCAAAGGTGACTGTCTGGTGTGCAATAGGAAAGGTCGGTGTTATTGGACCATATTTTTTTTGAAGAAAATGACGTCACCCAGATTGATGTAGACATGCTGCAAAGAATTGAGGCCAGTTACCGCGAAAGGCTACAACAATGTATTGCCCAAGATGGACATCACTTGCCGGACATAATTTTTCGTTCATGAGTAAGTAACAAATGCTTTGATTTAACAAGTGTTTCAGTACCAATAAAACTTTTTTAAAGTAAATATTAAATTTTTTTATGATTATTTTAAAAGCATCCGGTTCCCGTGAATGACCCTTTACTACGTATGGGGGCAGTAAAGCATTATCATTTTAACGTTTTTTTTTTTTTTTATTATTGTTTTTAATAAAACAATAAACCAAAAAAACGTGTTTTTTTGAGTTGAAATATATCTATAAACTTTCTCAGTTATGCCAAGAAACATGGATAAAAATTTGGTTGCGATTGATCGGGTAGTTTTTTGTTTATCCCAAACAAAAAAAAAATCCTTCCTCTTTATATATTGATATAGATATATAAGGAAATTACATTTTAAGTGAATGGTATTTCTGTGCTTCTCATACCTCAAAATTCATTTTCACTCCCCAATCCCACCGTGCTACTGAAAGTAAATACTCGTTCTTTTCAATGAAAAATTATATCTCTTTTAGTTTTCTATTTTTTTTTTTGTAAAGTTTTAGATTAAAATGGCTTAATACCCTTTCAGAAAAAAATAAAATAACTAAAGTCGGTCTTGTTGCGTAGAACTGGGCAAGAAATTTTTTAATTTTTCTAAATGTGTATGCATCGACTGGATGCCCTTTCAACAAAAAGCAATTCAATTAATGAAAATAAAATTGGGTCTTGTTATACTACAAACCCCAAATATTTGACAGAATCTTCATACGTCAAAGTTAGTAAACATTTTTCTCTTCTTTAGTATACGGCGACTGTACACAACTCGTATCAGCCATGTATACCTCCCGCACTGCGGTAGGTACAAATATAAAATTTCTATAATCCAAAAATTATTGTAACGAACTTGATAGAAAGTGAAAAAGTACACATTACATATCATTTTACTTTCCCGGCGAATATAGCTACATTAAACAGGAAAGAATGGTGATGACGTCAAAAATTGTGTATCGGGTATTTTGAAAATTTTTACGTTTTAGCGTACAACTGGTTCATCTAACCTAGACCAAAAAGACATATTTCTATGCATGTCGTATGTGCATATGTATGCATGTTTGTGTGACGCATTGCCTTATATCTCAGGATTGACCGAACCGATTTTCTTAAAATTTGGTTTTATGTTTTTCAAAATTCGCTTTGGGGTGGGATATTGCTAAAAAACGGATTATGATTTTCTTCAGAGACACTGTGGAGACAAGATTAGTTTGAAAAAAGTAGAGATTTATACAGGCACTTTAAAAAAATACTTTGGTAAATTTGTTATCTTCAATGCATAAATAAATAATGAAAAAAAATTTCAAAAAATTAATCCCCGTCTTTTACAATATATGTTTTCTGTTGTTTTGCTTTATCTTCCTTCAATTTAAATATATATTTGAGATGCGAGACAAAAACTTTTTATAAATCAATATATTCAGATCGACTTAAGGGTTTGGACTTTTTAATAACTTTTAAAGTACTTTCATCTTACTAAACATCAATTGTCTACGACTACTGTACGCCAAAATTAAAAAAAAAAAAACAGCGATAACTACCTCTCTCCTTTAAATAATATGGAATTAAAGAATAAAGGACTCATAATATTAAATGTTATCGATAATATCAAGTGGAAATAGGGGTGCCGCAGTTCCACAGTGCCTATATGCGAGCCGAAACTTCTTGCGACTACCGACTAGCAGCGACTATCGACCAGCGTTTCCCTTATTAGCTTTGACTGATCCACCTGTGAAAATCCAGTGGAATCCACTGGAACTCTGAAATTCCAAAGAGGAACTCTGAAATTTCTTCATCTTTTTTTACAATCCCATGGATGGTTAGTTCAACATTAATGTTGTCAATTAACCACGGAGGAGTGGAACTTACTATCAGAAAGACCTCTGGTGCACATTGTGTAAATTGGTGTTCAATGTTTGATATGATATTACTAAAGTAGTTGCGAACAAAATTGCTTTTTTCTAGATGATTGATCGGATTGTTTTGTGGGAGAGCCTGGACTTTGATATGTTTTGTCATGAACAACCTCCTTACATACAATTTTAATTGTTCAATTGCCAATTCAATCTCCATCAACTGGATGCTGGTTGTTCTAGGACATTCCAGATATATCCTCTTAGAGCTTTTCTGAATTGCTTCTAACTTTTTGAAATGACATGCAGCAGCAGACCCTCAAACCTCAGATCCATATGCCATTTTTGTTCTAATGAATATCAGATCAAACTGTCTAAGAGTAACAGAATCTGCATCCCAAATTCTAATCACTGCCACTCTCATAGCATTCATTCTTCCTATGCATTAGCTTTGCACATAAGCGATATGTGGATCCCACAGAAATTTAGAATCCAAAATTATACTGAGGATCTTTGAATTTGGATTGCAATGCAGGATGTGACCATTAATATATATATATATATATATCATTGGTTTAAAATTATTAAGGGAGTGTCTTGTAGTAAAAACTGTAGATTCTGTTTTCTCTTCAGATATCTTTAAATTCCACTTTGCTGACTTGAACACCAAGTTTATGGCTTGCTGCACTTCAAGAACAGCTTGGACTGGGTTCTCCTGCAAAGACCACATTGTTAAATCATCTGTGTGTATAATGTAATCTATTTTTTTTTAGTATTGGATGTAATGTCATTTAGCATTATGTTAAATAATGTGGAACTTAGAACTGCTCCCTGTGGTGTTACATTGTTTACTGGTCTTGGTTAGACTCAACATCATTTACAATACTTTTAATTTTCCTTTTGATCAAAAAATTATAGAAAAATTTCAACATTCTATCTCTAATAGCCAGTTTCATGCACTGGAGAACAATGGACTACTCTCAAATGCTGTTTCAAAATCTATCATTACAGTAACTGTACACTGTTTCTTCTTGAAGGCAGTATTTATTTTATCAGTTAACTAAACCAAAGCATCCACAGTGCTTCTTCTTGGTCTGAAACCAAACTGCCTGTCACTCAACAGATTTTCAGATCCAGTTTTCATTTTAATCTTTCATTGATCATTCTTTCCATTAATTTGCATAAAGATGATTAATTGTGCAATATGAGGTTTCCTTTGTTGAGTCTTTCCCAGGTTTGGAGGTAGGTATAATGTTAGTAAATAGGCAAATATGGAATAAGATCCACAGTTTAAGTTCTTTTGGTAATTTATTTATGCTTGATATAACATAAAATATAAAGTTTACAGTATAAAGTATAAAAGTATAACATAAGTTTAATACTACGTTTACGCTGTCATTAGTTGACTGGCATAATGAGAGGGAGAATCTCCCCACCACTTAATACATAAGACTAATATTATATTAAAAATTGCATTATTACATTTATTAAATTACATTTTATTTTATTAATTACATTTTGGCATTCAAAATGTTAACATATAACTTTTGTGAGTTTCCACTTTTCTGGAAGTTCTCGTGTAGACCATATATTACTGGAGGTTGCGTTCCTCTTGTTAGGTGACCTAAACTGGTCAACTTATTTGGGTGTAGGTCTGAATTTCTATATTGTGTAAAACACAATTTTGGTTGGTATGAGTGTAGCACTGATTTAACTTTAAACTTGTTTGTTTTCTGAGGCATTCACAGTCACGAACGGTTGTCAAATCTGTACTAGGTGCGGGGTCCGCGCCTCCGCGGTTTCAGTTAGTTAGTTTGAGGGAATCATGTTAGGTTGGATGTGAAGATGTCTGTTTGAGGCCTATATGAAGGTGAAATTTAATATGTATTTACTGATGCAAATGTCTGGCGACGCATTTACATTGGTGGCATCCCGACCGAGGCCTGGCTGATGAGTGTGAGATATAATCAGTTAAAGAGTCTAAAGACGACCTCCAGTAAAGCCCCTCAGGGCTTGGAACGGAGAATGTGGTGTGGCGACCAGTAACGTCACAAGGTGGGTGTCTTCCCCTTACGGGGTTGGGATGTTGACCATATATTATTAAAATATTTCAGTAATGCAGTTTTGTATGAATTTGATGTGTTCTGAAGCATAGCATTTTGTATTCAATCCTCTCCAGGTGCTGAGTCATGCAAATCTCCAAGTGCCATTCTTAGCTCATTCTCCGTAAAAGACTGATCCATAGTATCCTTTTGTCTGAAAAAATGCTCCACATTACAGGTCAGATATTGCTCCTCTGGTGTCAGGCTAAACGCCCAAGGAACTGGGCTACCAGCTCTTAAGGAGTATATGTTGTTCAGTATCTTAGTAATCACTGACTTCTCTGGTATAACAGCGTTGTCTGACTTCACTAATTTGAATACTGTGTTATGAATTTTTCCGTTCAGAGATTTTAATTTTTTCCATACTGTAATAGCTGGTGTGTTACAGTTCACTGAATTCACAAATGTTTTCCAGGACATGCTTTTAGCTATCTTATGGCTGTCTTACTTTTGGCAGCTGCTAGGTTATATTTTATTTGATTTTCTGGTGTACGGCTGCTCTTCCAAATTTTCCTGGTTTTCTTCGTATCTCTGACCAATTTTGAAGTATCTTGTGTCCACCAAACATTAAGTTTATTCCCAATACCGAGTTTCACTCTTGGCTTGCTCTTATTTGCTGCATTAATACCTATTCCAAGCTCTCCAAAGTATTGCACATGTCTGCATTAATCAAAGCCGTTTCCCCTTTGAAGAATTTCCAATCAGCTTCTTTATTCTCTATCTACTCTGTATTTTGTTTTGTATTAGGATTATTTGTAGTAGAGAAACTAAGCTTGCAGTACACAGGCAAATGATTACTTGACAAATCATCTCCTTCAGACCAACTCTCTAAGTAGTCTAAAAGAGCTGGTGAAAAGAGTGATCAATGTGCTTGTAGTTCCAGAAGAAGGGAAAGAAGGCAAGTTCAAGAGCACCAGGTCATTGTCTTGTATCCATTAACTTATTTGTACGTTGTGGTTTTCCAAACCTTTATTCCATGAGCTGTGCTGCTATTAAAGTCTCCAACTATCATAAATAGCTTTGTCTTAGGTGGAATACAGTTTAGCTTTTCTCTTATTATTTTTTGAGAAGTAATGTATGTATTTACTATGGTTAAGGTGATTGATCCCATTTGACATCGCAACATCCATTGATAGGTGTTCTAAGTTTTCCTTCATGCCAGTTATGATATTGACAATGAATAAGGTTTTGTGTATAAAGGTGTCAACTCTTCCTCCTCTTTTCTTTTCTCTTGATATATAATGACATTGCTTCTAACTTCTTTGTTAGATCTGATTTTGAATATTCTCTCTGGGTCTGTTGGTAGGAAAGCCTTCTGTATACAAATTATTTTACTGTTTCACCTCACAATCTCATGCCTCAGTTCCACCATTTTATTCATCACACTTCTTGCATTCCAGTACATAAGCAATAGCGACTTGTCACCTCCATTATTATGTTGGGCAGCTTAAGTCTTTTGTTTCTTCTGTCCCAATAATTTGTGCCTAATGAAATATGTATGGTTTTTATCTGTCCTCTTTTTTGTGTTTGCTTTCCCTTTGAGGTCATGTTTTACATGTTTTCCCAAAATGTTTTACATGTTGAACCACTTGAGGTATGCACACAGGTTAGATTTCTAGATTGTTATTTGACCAACGATGACTAATGTGGGTAACACATTTGAAGGAGCTGAAGGTAAAATGTCTAAAAATGTTAAGGCATGCTGAGGGTTCTATCTAATACCAGTTGGGGAGCCAATTATATATGCATGTTGCGTTTCTACCGAGCTCTGGTTCGTTCCTACTTAGAGTACAGCTGCGTAGCTTATTTGTTGGCATGGGCCACCACTCTAAAGAGGCTCGATACAGTCCCATCATTCATTCATCTATCTTGCCACAGGTGCGTTTAATTCAGGCCCCAAGGTAAGTCTTCTGGTGGATGATGGTGTACCATCTCTTTGAATAGGTGGAAGAAATGATATACTCCTTTATGACTCGAATTAAAGCACAACCAACTCATCCAACCTTTGATGTGCAGTATTCTCCAAACCAGAATGTTAATTGATACCAGGAACAGCCAAGATCTACTGCTCTGCTTGGCATTAGAGCTCAGCACCTTTTCTCAGCTCTAAGTATACAATTACCTTCAGTCCTTACTGTAGCTCCATGTTATTACTTCTTTGGCAACTTTCTCTAGTTAATTACTACTTTGATCTTTGTCAGTATAATAAAAAGAACACACATCCGATTTTTTTTTGCGAAACAAGTTATTTAGTATTATAAATAGCTTGAATCCTGATTCTATATTTTATATGGATGGCTCTAAAAATGTTAATTCTGTTGGGTGTGCTTTTGGGCTTGGCAATAGACAATACATGTTTGGCCTCCCCAGCATTTTCATTACGGAGCTGTTTGCTATTAGTAATGCCTTAAGTATACATCCCAACATTTCAACATGTACTTGTTGCTCGGATTCCTTGAGTGCCTTACAGGCAATTAGTGATATGTACTCCAGACACCCTGTTGTCTGTGAGATTCAGTGTGTTATTTCACAAATGACTAGACATAATACAACAGTGAGCTGCTGGATCCTGAGCCATATTGGAATCTCAGGCAAAGAGCATGCAGATAGTGCAGCAAATGGTATGTTTTCAGCCTACCTTTACCAATCGCATTGCTTCTAACAATCTAGTCTGATTTCCTGAAGAGGGTAGTTCACAATGAGTAGTAAAGTGAATGGGATCCTACTATTAACAATAAACTTCATCCAGTTAAGCAGATTGTGTCACCGCAGAGCCCCTCATGCAGAAATAACCATCAAGAGGAGGTTATTAGCCGTTTGCAAATAGGACACACTAGGCTCACTCATGGATATCTGATGACACAAATAGAGCACCCTATTGTTCTCACTGACTGTCAGCTAACAGTGCACCACATCCTTGTGGATTATGTCTGTTGTGTGGCATTGCGTTGCAAGCTTAAACTAGGAGCTGACTTGTGAAATATGTTGGGGTACAGTACAATGATGTTATTGACTGTCTTGCAATTTACAAAGGCTGCGCATCTTGATTCAAAAATTTTATTTTTATACGGTCCTAGTCGACTGCACATACCATTTGGGATATGGCAGATGGTAATTTTATTCTTTTAAGTTACTTTTTTAATCTTGTATCCTCTATGGTTTTATTTGTGTTTTTATTTTGCTTTTAAATACATTACATGCTTAATTATTTTAAGATGTATTTTAATGTTGATAAGTTTAAGTTTTCCATTAATTTTTAATTGTCAATTGTTAACATCTATTTATTTATCTACATCAAATAATTTGTGTTCGGTCAATGATAATGTCTAGGAAAAAACTGTTGACATTTTGTGATATTAGGGTGGACATAGAGAGTAGAGCATGGAGAGCCCTTGATAAAATGTTTAATTGGGGAAAGGAGGCTAAGCTTAAATTTGCACCTGACAAGAGTAAGCTGATCAGTGGCCAAATGTTTTTATTCACAAACACATACACTTCGTGTTTTCTAATTGTTTTTTCAGTTGATGGACTGCCCTTGTTAGTATTGTTCACTACTGTTTGTTCTGAAAAATGTCATTCTCAATTTTGTTTTGTTTTGGCTAATTTGAGCACAATTTCTTTAAGCAAGAAAGAAAAATCTATTTGAGTTCGAAGGGTTATAAAAATGGATGGTACTATTGGATGGAAAAAATTAAATATCTCGGTATTTGGACTGACGAAGAATGTGACTATTACCACAATGACCTATTTATTTATGCATGTAGGATTATTTTTTGTGAAATTTTTGAATTTAAGATTACCTATGTAACTCATAAACTTACTTTAGCAGAAACATTATTGCGTACCCAGCGTCTTGCGCTTATAACATTATGTAAGTCATACAAAATGACATTCACTGCGGAATGTCAGTCTCCTAAAGGACTGGTATTTTAGGAATCCTTATTTAGGACTGGATTTAGGACTGGTCAATACCAGTCCTTTAGGAGATGTGGTAGCAAAGTGGGTTGAATTGTCCCAACAGGTTAAGAATGATGAATGTAAGAGTATAGTTAACAAAGAACTGCAGGACATTATGCTTAGGAATTGGGAAATTCGATGGGATAATGGATTAACAGGTCATGTGAGCTATGAATTCTCTTTGTGGACTGAAGGAAAGAATGGCTCTGAAGTGGCATAATTGGGACTACTATACCTTGCAGTTTTTGACTGTCTATGAAGGAGTAAAAAATACAATTCTGACAGACGGTTGAAACAAATCAATAATTACTTAACATGGTTTTTATTACAGAAAAAATATTTTAATAGTTCCCACAGTTTTAAAATTATATCTATGCAAGAAATAATGATAGTCATCTGGTTTATGAATGGGACTGTTGAAAACGAGCAACTATAAGAAGAGTTCTTCTTACATTCTTAAAAAAACGTAGCAGAAGAGGCTATTTTCCATTCATGGTTTCTGCTAATATCCCATTGCAGTTTCCTATTACCATTAAATTCTGATCACCTTTTTCAATATAAATTACTCATCCATTTCTTCATAAATCTTTTCCGTGGATTGTGCTAAAAACCTATTTATTCTAAATTTATTCTCATTTCTACTTGAAATAATACACACTATGACTTATACTTGTGTTTCTTATCCATTATAATTTCTGTTCCTGCATTTTAATTTTTTCATTTTGTATTAATCACTATAATTTTTCTAGACCAAAAGTTTTTTCCATCTTTCCTAATCAATTCCTGTAAAATCTTGTTCTTCATTTACTTTTATTGTTTTAGATTATCCGGTCTTCTATCATTATTTAAGCTTCAAACATTCCATATTCCAACATGAAGATTGCCTTAGTTTTTTTACTTCCTGATCTCTTCTTCAGCCATCCTCACGAGATCTAATTGGAGATATATTTTACTTTCTACATGTTTTACCAAAGAGGATATCATGACATTGAATAAAAGAGAAAAAAGAAAAGGAATAAGGATAAAATTTCATCAAAAAATACTCCAGTAGCTTTCCATTGCTGTCAATAATGCAGTACTGCCTCATAAAAATATGATTTGTTGTTCAGTCTGTACAAACATCAATTAGGTAATACTCTCAACAATTACTGAAAGGGTTTTTGTCCTTTTTCAGGAATAACTTCTCTATCTATTCACGTAGCCATATCTATCTAGTCATAGATACCCAGATATGATAGCACCTACAATACAACAGAGCATTCATACAAACCTACAATTAAATTAAAATTATAACATAAATTAAATGTTTCAATTATTTTAGTTTTAATCGGTACTAATTTATACCTTTTCTCAAACATACATTTACACACATACTTACATCATTTTGTCTACATACAAATACAGTACATTTTGATTCATAATGATCAAACTGTCACATTCACTTTTAAATCCTAATTTACAATATGCAATGTACAATGCTTGCTTAATACATTCTGATAAAGAAACACAAGAAAGTACTTTTGAGAAAGTGAATGGTCATTTTACTTTTAGTTTATTCATGATGTACCTATCAGAATTTAGTGGATTCAGTATCCTAAAAAAAATAATAATTTATGAAATGTATCTAAAATAAATGTAAATCTAACATAAATTATAAATTAATAAATGCATGAATTCTATATAAATGCCTTCTTAAATTCTAAACCTTCTTTATACAATGTATTGTATATATGTTTTTGACATTCATTGAAAATATAACTTTTTATACGTGGATTTTGCTCACACATGTATGCAAGAACAAGTCAGGTACTGTCTGACTTTTTCTGTAACATTCACAGTACCTTTAGAGATGTTTTATTTACCTTAAAATTATTCATCTATAAATCCACTGTTTATTTCTGTATATGGTAAACCAAAAAAAATCACGTTTAAAAAATCTCATTATACAATTCTGACTTATAAGACAAACTCTAAATTCACAATACCAAGTAATTGTTTTATTTTTTGTTTTCATAAAAATCTGATTTTCCTCCTTCTTCCTCCTTCCTTCATCTGGAATGATATTTTTTAATTATTTCTTGAAATGTGTAATTTCTATTCGATTAAAAGTAAGAATTTTCAATAAGTGCTTACACTGAAGAATTGAAAAGTACAATTTAATTTCAGTCCTGATCTGTAATCTACTGTTCTGTAACAGAGTAGTAAAATGTGGTTCACATATATAAATAAATGAAACCAGTGACAAGGCAAATAAAAATACTCAGTTAACAAGGCAGCTGACAAGGCAAAAATACTCAGTATAGCAAATAATAATTAATTTATAATTAATTATTATTAGCTATCATGTGAAGTATGAAGGCTGTTAATTTAAAAGTTGTGACTATGAAAGAAAAAGCTATACAGTACATTCAAGTTTGAAGGGCATATATGCAGTAATGAATAAGTTCTGCATTATCATTTATTATTTGATTACCTTTTTTTAATTCTGTATATTTCAGTATTCTAAAGCAAATTTATTATAGTTTTATAAAGAGGTGAATAGTGCAATAATGTTTTTCAAAATACCTAATATTGATCCTAAATTTAAAGAAATATGTCTATGTAATTTAAGCTTACCTAAATGTAACTCTTACACAAGTATTCATCTTTCATATCATGCAAGTGGTGTATCTTGTGGTCAAAGATGATTCTGATAACTGAGTATTGGCAGTTTAGCCATAAAATCTTTTACAACAAAGAACTATTTTGTACATGCGCCCTTGTTCAGTGTGGTTTGGTCAGTATTCAGTTTTACCAAAACTCTGCAGAGACAATGGGATAAAACAACTCTGTTCTTTTCAAATTTTCAGTTAAATAAGTAACCATGCAAAGTAGCCAGAGAGGAAATTCAGTGAGAACCTTTGGATTGACACTTCTATACATTTCGGATGCTTGAAATTCAAATTATTTCATGGGATCGTAAATTAAGGTAAGTAGTTATGGAGGTGGAGAGGTATGAGCTGAATGCATTAGGACTGAGTGAAGATATGTGGTAGCCTTGGGTGAGATAAGAAAAACAGGTGGTATAACATTTTTATATTCTGGACAAAGAAACAAAGATGGTGCTCACCAATACAGAATGAGTTTGCTACTGTCTGATGTTGATATCTGTTAACAGCTTTTTAAGTAAGTTCAAGGGCTTATATGCAAATAACTTTTTAAGGAGAATGAATTACAATACATAAGAGTATACATAAGTTGCTTGCAAAGGACGAAGTGGTTAATATCTAAAATTTGCAATGTGTACATTATAGACTGTATAATAATCGGCCAATAAGAAATTTAGGCAAACGTAGTAAAAATACAACCATAGTCACTTGTGAGAATTGTAAATCATCTATTTTCACAGTAATTTTGATCAGATCTTTGAGGGTGAAGTGATCAGATGTTCCTTCCTGTTACTTAGTTGATTACACTGTATTGTTTGCACTGCATGACCATTGTACATGTACTGATTATTCATGAAATTTAATTTTAATATATCTGATGAAATAGTTATGAAAAAGAGTTTTTTCAATACTTGTCCAAGTATTGAATATAACAGATAAATGTATCATCAAACCTTTTGTTAAATACATTTAATTCACATTAGCATCACTTTTTTAACATAAATCTTGAAAGAAACATAAAAACTATAGTTTATTGAGATAAGGGAGAAATAAAATGAATGTAAATGATTTATATTCATAAAATAGAATTTATTAATGACTGAGAAGCTTAAAATAATTTAATTAAATTATTAAAAACTTCATTATATAACAATTAAGTAAACATTGACAGTAACTGAATGTAAATCTTTAAAAATACTGAATGATGCTTATAGTTGAAGCTTCATACTTAATATCTAAAATTCAGCACAACTGAATGACTTGGTAAGAAGTTTTACTACTATATGTATATTTTATATGAAAGTTAAAAACTAAAAGATATAAGTACTAAATAACTGTGAAAATACATCTGGACTGCACAATAATTAAAAAAATTTCATTTACATATATGTCTGAAGGAATAAATATCTTACATTTCTTGCAGATTTCATCAAATCCTAAGAAAAATATTAAATTTAATCAAACCGTAAAACTCTTATATTTATCCAATGTCATTCACTTCATCAAACCACCAGGTACTACCACAAGCTAAGCCCCCATTCCATAATTAATTTTAAAGCAATATTTTTTATTTGTTAATACATCTATAGTTTTTGAAATATAAACCTAACATCTATCAAAACTAACAGAGATACTAAATGAAGAAGAAAATATCCACTTAATAATATTTAATTTTAAAATTATTAGAATCTTTGAAACTAATGTTTAGTAATAGTCTATGGTCATTGTTTTTTTTTATTTAACTTTTTTATATAATTTGAATTTTTAAAAAAATTTTTTAAGTAAAGTTTTTAAAAACATTTTTTACTCAAGTACAAAATTAAAAATTCATATTAATATTTTCATACAGAAAAAAGTATATGTGCATCAAATAATATTTTTTTTTTTTATATATATAATTTCCGTTTTACCATTTTTTAAATCAGTTAAAATAAAGAGAACAGTGGTCAACCAATGTTATCTATGATTAGGTATTTAAATTTCTAGGCAACTTTGCAACCTATCAATTTTAATGCTGTTGAGCGCCCTAGTGAAAAATTCTTTGTTCCTATATACTAGGTCACTATTTATAGGTTTTCAAATTATTTTGCTTAACATACTTTATCTATTCTATAAATTATAATTAGTAGAACATACTTCTGAAAATGATATCTAAGATATAATTTGGTACACCCTATAAAAATTAAAAATGAAGATAACACCAAAAAAAAAATGTTCTAATTATACCAAAAATCTCTATGTAACAAACAAATAAATCATTCAAAATACTACCCTGTCTAATGTTTATAAAAGAAATGTTTAATTACAAATATTTTATGAATAAATTACCGTGTTTCACAAAGTTACCAAAAATATGCAAGAAATTACCTTCAGAGAAATGGGAGAAATGCAGCCTCCAAGTACATGCTACTAGCAAACCAACTTAAAAAACAAACGTAAAAAAAACAACAGCCAGACATCATGAAGACATTTTTACAATTGAATTGGAAATGTTGGTGAATATTTTCACTATAAACCATAGATATTTCAATGAAAATAAAATAAAATAATACTTTTTTAAAGAAATTTAAAACAGAATTTATTTCAATATTGAGTATTAAAAGAGATAAAACACAATATTCTGATAAATAAGATTTTTTTCATTTTAATTTGCATCAAATTATATAAATATAGTAGTAACTTTAGAATGATTATTTAAAAAAAATTATTTTCATATTAAATATGAATAAATGATTACTTTCTTCAATGCAGAAAAAAAATGTTTAATACTTAAGAGTTCAGACATAACTAATAATCTATTTAAATAATGTTTTTTCTGTTTGCAGGCAGAATGTTATTATCAACAAGTTATCACAAATGATAGTTCTTTGTAACCTAATAACTATTAACTATTTTTTATTTCTATAACTACTTTTAATGCTCAGGTTAATAAATACAGTCTTAACTTTTGTGGCACAATACTTTTTAAATCTATGATTATTTTGTACAAAGTTTTCATTCCTACTTAATTTAATTTACACATATTTTCTTTCTCACATATTCAATATCTATCAAATTTTAATATTTTATCTCATCTTAATGAAGGATTACATTTTATAATTAAGACAAAAAAA
This sequence comes from Lycorma delicatula, assembly GCF_047948215.1. Lineage (NCBI taxonomy): Eukaryota > Metazoa > Arthropoda > Insecta > Hemiptera > Fulgoridae > Lycorma > Lycorma delicatula. The sequence continues at coordinate 189,107,179 of NC_134455.1, forward strand.
GTGCTTTCCTAATAATCAATGTGGGAGTTTTGACATTAACTTCATTCATGTGTTCCCTATTACACCGGAATTACTTAATAAAAGTGATAAATAAAAGCAAAATGTGGTAATTAATTTAATTTTATTACTGCTTAAATTCATATTTACAATTTAAACTATTAAGTTTACTTAAATATTAATTATATGCAGTTACTGAGTTTTTATCATTGTTATGTTTATTCTCTGTTGATCATTCAGTGCCTGAAATTATGAACTACTTTCTTCATAATTTTTTTAACTGTGTGTATTTTAATCATTTTTAATTTTTTTAATTCTAAACAAAATAAATTTATTTAAACATACAAATCTGTAATATTTATTTTTTCTGCCTTCTAAAATCATTAATGTAAAAAAAAGAAACCTCATTGTTGTATTTAATGCCCAAACCTATTTAAGTAAAATCTTACATATATCTTTATTGTGGCTTGAATTACAAATTCTGGATTTTATTAAATAGTATACAGATTCAGTATAATTATTGTATTTGTAACAATACTTTATTTATTTTGTATTCAAGATTATACTTTATTAAAAACCAGCTGTAAGCACAATTAATTATAATTAAAAAATTGGTCTTGATCTGCCATATGCCAATTACTCCTGTGAAAATACCATTAATTGAACACCACTGATCAGAGTATTTTGGTAACATAATGACATCTTTAATAACATTTTTTAATCTTTAAAAATCAATTAACAGTTTGTTGTAACAAAGACAGCAAGCAATTAATTATTCTCCTAACCTTCGGATTGTAATTGGTAATCTAAAAACAATATACCATTAAAAATGAATGACTCATCAAGAGACATTAATAAACCATTAGCAACTCAAGAGCATGAAATACAGGACGTATAATTTCATGTAATGCTGTTTAAGATATCTATCAGAACCTGAAAAACTAAAAACTTAATTCTGCTTGTTCATTTATTGAAAGTACATGTGGAAATAACAGGATAGCAAAATGATTAGCACTAGCCTTCTTATGTGAGAGGTTAATCGATTCAAACAGACCAAATCATGTACATATTTTGAGACTATTGAGAATATTTTTAACAATATATATTACTATGGATAAACTAAACTGTAGCTTGAGATTTAAATATAACAAAAACTAGTTTAGAAAATCATGATACTTAAAAAAACTTTTTGCAAAAATATTGCATTACTTCCAGGAGCACTGTAGAATGTTTATTTAGGAATATAAATGGAACTAAATTTATTATTTATTTAAAATTAGTTGAAATTATTATCACAATGTTTTTTTTATAAATGAGATTAACTAAGTAGTTAATATTTTTAAATCTTTTTCTATTATGAAACAAATAAACTTTTTTTTTCTTAGTTTTTTGTAGGTAGCCTTAATTGCTAAACTCTCCTTTGGGTATATTATTCAATAAAATATTTATTTCCCTAAAGAATTTTAAATGAAGATAGTCTAAGAAAACTCATATATACTTCTTAGTGATCAATATTACTTTTTAACTTTATATGACTGTATTTTATCTTCCATAAAAGAGCAATGAATATCTGTTCTGTAGTCTGATTTCTGTTAGAATAAAGATATTACAACATTTTTAAAAACAAGCAACAAAAATTTAAAGTTGAAAAAATTGGAGGACCAAAAGCCATTTTTAATCCTTACTCACTTAATAATTTTACCATTTGTTTGTTATTTTTCACATCATTTTGGCTTTTGAAATTCCTGTGTCCCATAATTTTTCAGATCTAAAATTGAACAAAGTAATCTATACTATTAACTTACTTAATAATATCGGTTCTAATTATGAATATTCTTCATGAAAGAGAAATAAAAAGTACTTAAACTTTATAAAAAATGTAAAAATAAAAAAGTAATTGTAAGCAGCTGTACCCAACTATCAGTTTCTTTTACAATATAAACTTGAATATAAATTAATTTAAAAAAATATATATAAATATATTTATAAAAAACACTAGTTTAAATCAAATTTTTTTAGATATTTTACCTACTCCACCTAATACAGTACTGAAGTGAAAATGTGCGCATCCCTTATGAATATGGTCTCTGAAAAAAGAATTCATCAAAATGGAAAAATTTGCATTCTTCATGAATATGCTCCACAAAAAAAAATCCTCATGAATATGTGCATCCTGAGAATATGGTCATTCCATTTTTTACTATAGAAAATTTTCAATAAATCAAAAAAGTATTAGTATCAAAGTACTTGTAATAGTTTACTGAGATGTTTTTAGAGAGGAAATTTATAACATACTTCCAAATATGTTTTGTGTAGTGAAGCAATCACACAGTACATGCGGTTGTATAAATGTATGTATACGATGAAACAGAAGAATTGTTTTATTCCCATTTTAACATACTCTTTTGATTTGCAATAATAGGGACATAAATTATGTTATAGAATTGCTCATTAACACTTAAATGTCTTCTAACTCAAAATTTCTTCAATTTTAAGGAAGACAAAACACATATCCTTGAAACAAACCTTATCTTAGTCTGACAGCAAAATGTTTATGAGGTACACAATAAACCAGAAGATAAAATTCCTGTAAAGTTAAAACAAAAATTTTAAACTGGCTCCCTAGAGAAAAGAGTTAGTATGTTTTCTAGGATTTTAACATATCTGATAACTTATTACTTAGGAACAGCAGAATATAAATTAGGTTCTTATTTTAATGGATCGTACAGTATTTTTACTCTGGATTTTATACTATCTCCTTTTTACTGCTGGACTTTGTACACCATGGCTCAGTGTAAGTATGATTAACTTCCATGTCCACAAGTCTATTTTGTACCATTGGTCTAGTTCAGAGCATAAAAAGTGTAATGTGTAATTTATTAAATAGTGTAATTTATTCACTTATTTCTAAATTAGGTGGTTCAAATTTTAGGAAACTCAGATTTTTGTACCATTTCTTCAAGTGCAGATTACCTGAGTCCAATTTTATTAGGTTTTTATTTTTCTTTGGTTTTTAATGCAACCAGTTCCAAGTTTTCGAACTGATAACTCATTAAAAGGTATACCAATGAGAAAAGTATACATACTTTAAAGGTACATTACTTAAGAAATAAAAAAAAACATGTTAAGCTTTCTAATAACAAATTTTGGTTAACAAAGTTTGAATTCAACAGCCATAAGCAATGGAAAGACACAGTGTATAAAACCATTTAGGAAAGACAAAATACATTGTATCACTAAGCAAACTTTGCCATAGTGAGGAAGCAAGATATTTATGAAAATATATCCATTCACATCTTTAATTATTTATTCCTTGAATTACAAAAAAACAATCCTTCATAAATGCTAACTGCTGATAATTTTAAAAGCAATTGAATATTATGTGGTTTTAAAACAAATGCAGTTTTGTTTTCTGTTTAAATTTTAATCACAAACTTTATGTATTTTCTTAAAACCGAACTGTTTACTGTTTTACAATGCACTAAATTTTGCTTGAAGTACTGTTCCCAAGTGTTTGTTACTTCATATTTCTCTTAAATCTTAAGAGTATTTCTCCATTTATAATTAAATACTATTAAACGGCCGTACAGCCTAGGGTTGTACAGCAAAAATAAGTTAGTTAATGTTTACATTGAGTGAAATATAAAACTGTGGGTACATTATGGTAAATGAAAAAGTAGAGAGCAATTTGTTACTAAACAGAAGTAGGACTGAAAACAATAAACTTATAATGATTTTTTTTTAAATGCTTACTTACAAAAAAAAAATAATTAATTTGTACAATATAATAATACATCTGTATTTACAGATTATTTTTTAGTACAAAAATTGACTAAAATATTACTTCAGTGAAATTGGTAGCTTAATATCCCTAAGTAAACTTTGGATCATGAAATAAATAGTGTGCTAGAAAACAATGAAATTCAGTTAAGCACACAGTTAACATACTTTAGCTTATTCAAGAAAGCTAAAATCATTCATTCTTAAGATATTGTAAATACTTTTATCTGTTGAACAATTAACCGTAAATTATAAAAGTAATTTTGAATGAAATAAAATTAAATTCATGAAAATTTAAGTTTAATTTTAAATAAATGAAGTTCAAAAAATAATGCTACAATATATTCAAATAAAATTTCACCATAAAATTAATTAATTTCTGTGCAATAAATAAATTATAACAATAAAATTATTTTTGTACCAATACTAAATAGAATTGTAATAATTTACAAATATTAATATTCTGGGAACTACTTAATCTGAATGAGATTTAAAGATAAATAATTAATAATTCAAAATAATTCTCAATAAAAATATAACATCACTTAAATTAAAACTTATTAATACTCCATGTACATATGTAACACAAAAGAACTGATTAATGAATGACATTGATGATGCATCAATTAGCCATTCATTTATTATGAATTATTATTTAACTACTATGTAATTATTACATTATTGTTATTTCTATCACAGTTCATTTCTTTATTCACCTAATATTAAGTCTCCATTCATCAACATCAATAAGTTTATTAATAAATAACTCAATACCACATTTGTCTCATAATTAAAGTTCACTTCAATCTGGAACAACAGAACAGTAATAAATTTCTCAGCAAGTAAACAACACAAGATATCTATAAACATCAAGCAGGGCCTGAAGTTTCCTTAAATTTCTCTGATTTTTCAGTTTTTTCACTAATACTTGGTATTATCGTTGTATTTGTAGATGTGCTGTTAGGTGTGGGACGTGAATTAAGATATTTTCGTTTTTTACCTGGTAGCCAATTACTAACTTTTCTAGCGATTGGATGAATAAGTTTTTCGTCATAAATATCATCCTCAGAACCTGCAATCAAATGATAATAAGTCAATCAAAAATTAATTAAAATATTTATTTTTATTTATTTTCAGTAATGTGAAAATATATAGGAAATCTACAAGTATACAGGCCAAATCTCTTTCTCAATAAAAAAAAACATTAATGATAAATTACAGACAGATCTTTGTCATTACAGAAACAAAATAAGAACATAATATAAATACTAATACAACAGAAAACAACATAATAATAGAAACAGGATAAATTTATGAATACATAATATATTAAATATCCCAACACAAATATGTATAGTGATAACATTGTTCAATATTTAACATTTTTATTTAATATTAATATTATCTTTAAACAAATACTGTAAATGAAAGCAGTGTTTCAGTAGTTTCCTAGCCCCTGGAAACATGTAAAATGTTTTTGAAATTTTATATTTAAAAAAAAATAAACATCTTCAGATGTTACTTTTTCATAATTTTTTAATTTCACTGAATATCTTTAAAATGTTAGACTAATTAAACAAAATCAAGAACAAAAGTTTTTGGTTTCTGCATCAGTGGCGTAACTAGAGTTAATAAGAGCCCTGGTGCAGGTTATATAAAATAGGGCCTGAGATTTTTTCATCATGTTTACAGCTGAATAAATCTAGTCTTATGTAATTAATTTTTATAAAAAACTTATTTGCAAAGATTTTTTGCTCACTTTGACTTTTGCAAAACGGTTGGTGATTTCCTTTCCACTGATTTTCTTTCCTCAATCTTTTTCAGTAGATAAAATAGCCAAACCAGGAATAAGTTTTATTGTGTCATTGAGCTTCTTAAACAGTTTTTATAAATTTTAAAGTATTATAATTTTTAAAGTTGAAAACTATCTTTAGCATTGGCAACAGTTACAGGAATTTAAAAAAATAAAATCAAGCTGTATCAGGAAATGTAGACGACAATGCTGAGTACTTTATAAATAACAAAGAAGCAGTTCATTTATAAACATAATTTTTTTAATTTCTAAAGCCATACTATTTCGGAATGATATTAGTTGTTGAGAAAATGAATCAGAATATCATTCCATCATCAATTTCATACCTTTTCAAAAAAAATTGTTCTAATTTCCTTTTTTCAGTTAAAAGAATTAGTAAATCTTTTATTCCATTGAATAAAATTTAAGTTATGCAGATATTTATTTAATTATAAATTTAAGTTATTGTAGATAGAAAACTGATTATTTTAAATTTAGTTTATTATCACATAATCATTAATATGTAGAAAGCTCATCAAAGTGGCACTTAACTATCCCCATTCTTTTTGATGTAATCTTTTTTCTGTAAAAAAAATGGTATGAAACACAAATAAAATGATAAAAAAAGTAAAATTAAACAATTCATAAAGTTACACTACGAAAGTTAGCAAGCTCTGCTAATTTAATCCCCTCCATACTATTACAAATACATTTTGTAGTAAAGGGTAACCAACTTACTTTTTTATTGAAGTTCATTTAGATACTATACTTATATCTGATCGGAATAAATAATTTATATGAAACTCACTTGTGAAATAACTGATGATAACTCCCAAAACTACAGTTATAGTTGTTCCTAGGAAAGAGTAATACATGTATGTAATCATGTACAAACTTGTAAGGAAATCCCTGAAACAAAGTTGAAAAGTTAAATATTCTTTCATTTATTAAATTATAACATTACATTAAATAATGTGTTTAAAAATTCATTGAACAGTAATTACATTACCTTCCTAAAGAATTTTGTTTTTATCCACTGGCATACTTCTTTTTTTTACATTTAACTACCAAAAAACCCTTCTTGCACCAAATATACTGGTTTTATTTGTTTATTTTCTCCACAAAGTATGGCTTAAACTCACTACTTTTTTTATGATGGAAAATAGATTTTGTAATTTATGAATTTGATATTCCCAAGCCTGACTGGGGAATTTGAATCCAGGACTTTCCACATGAAAAGCAAAGGCACAACCATTCTACTACAGAGGTTGGTATCTATTACATCTATTCAAAGGATATGCAAGACCTTGAAATTGACAATTATTTAAGTCTACCTGATTGGCCATAACTGTAAGGATTCTAATATTCTAATTACAAGACTACTTGGCCCTTAACAAGACAGCAGTTCTGTGACACTCCAAACAACATGTTCTTTTAGGAATGCTTACTTTTGTGATGTATATATAGTGTTATTTTAAAACATGCACAAACAATCTGTCTGATCTAAACTGTGTAAACATTATCCTACACTACAGTTTTTAAAAGTTTCATATATTCGTATTATGTCTAGAGTTGTAAAAATGCATTTCAACTGTTGTAAACAGTTTAAAAATAAATATTTATTGACCTCATTTTAATTTGAGTAGTTTACTCTTCAATAGAATGGATGATCTAGCCATCCATCATTATTACTTTTATCATGTTGCTTTGTTTCTTTAAATTTCTTCAATATTATAACATTTTACTGACAGAGACAATATCGATAAAACTTTCACAGACAGTAACAAGTTTTTAATTAAAATTATGCTATTGAAAATAAACGTTAATAAATAGCAGAAAAATATTGCAAAGACATTGCAATTCTTAAAGTCTGCATTTAGTTAGATAGAGTGAAGTCACAGAATCTTGGTGCTTACAGGTTAAACTGATAAAACATCTTTTTTGCATCAAATTAACACCTTCATTTTGAACAAATGAACAAAGTTGGCAAACCTGTCTTTCAAAATTTAAGTCATTTTAATGTGTTCCATACTTATTTAAATAATTTTACAGAATATTATAACAGGAGCCTATTTATTTTTAAAACTAGAATAACGTTTTTAAAGTTATAATAATAGAATCCTGCTATTAGTAAGTGTAGAATAAAAGCATATTTAATGTTATAAATAATGTGGGTAGGATTGAATGATCTAGTGAGCATATTGCTTTGAATATGTTGATGTCAATATACTGGATTTGATATATATATATATATATATATATATATATATATATATATATATATATAACACATACAGTAACATGTTTTTAATGAATATGGTTTTATTGAAAGTAAACCTTGATAAATAGCAGAAAAATATTGAAAAGACATTGCAGTTCTTAAAATTAATTCAATCAGCACATACGACTCCATCTGGAGAAGGGGGTACATTGCTATTTAATATTTCTGTAGAGTTCATTCTTTATTATATAGAGATAGTTATCTGCTAATCACTAACATTCCAAATAATTACAATGAAGGAATCATTACAGTTTTTGAAAATTAAAAGAGGTGGAGTACACTATTCATAAAAGCTATTCAATTAACCAGAAAGGCAAGAGATAGACTGGTTAAATTGAGAAGAAAGACTGGTTTTAAGATATTTCTGCTAATTTACATTCACTCATTAGTGCAGAAGTGTTCATTTAAGTGAATTATGAAAAATCTGATGGCTCGTTAAACAAATGGAGCACAGAAATTATCACAGATTCTACAACATAATGGTTAGGAATTGGTAAACTTAGTTCTGGTGAAAGAAAACAAGAAGCATGTTAACCTATCTTTGTGTTTATATTTATGAACAAACAGGCTTTCCTAAAGGAATACTCACTTCTTCTTAAAAAATAATAATACACATCTTTTCTAAATCAGAAAACAGAAATTTGTATAACTCAATAGAATACTCTAAACTTATGAGAAAAGGCCTTATTATGCTTACATTCCTATTTTTCATAAATTTCTGAACCATTTGAAAAATCTTCCCAGTTTATTTAAAATTAATCTAAAGATTCTCTTTTACAAAAACAACAGTACTGTGTAGATGAATCGTTAAACAAAATGAATTAAAAAACTATTTAATCAACAAATGGTTTAACGTATATGTACTTAATGTTTACAAATTATTATATAAAAAAGCACTTGTAATGTTTTACTCTGTTAAATTGTATCAACAACTAGTTGCAACTAACTTGCTGCTGTAAAAATATATTATATATATAATGTAATTATGAATATTGTATAAATGTTTTACTACTAAAGGTAAATTATTGCAGAAGTTTTCCCAGTTCATGTATGACAATTTTACATAAAAAAACTTACAAATATTAAATATCCTTCTAGTGCTTTTTTTTCTTTTTTTATATAAAACTTTTTAAAAATGCAGAAAAACAGTACAATTAATATGATGTAATACCTATAACACTACACAGTGGACATATATACAGTGATGTCACCTACCACTAATATAAATTTTTCAGTTATTCATGAAACATGATTCATTATCATACAAAGTAAAGAAATATATTCTTTGGATTCAGCTCAGGATATTTAAAGAAACCATTATTTGGAATATATATCAAACTTTTTTCAATACCATATTGTCCGAAAATGTGTGAACAAAAATAATTATAGGACATAAAGTTTTGTGATTATTATCCCAAACTATTCTTCAGTAATGCCAAATTCAAGATTGACTAAAAGGCATACAAACAAATTTGTATCACTTGCAACTTTAATACTATTGTTTAGATCACTTAAACATAAGCACATTATCATTCATTTAGTTCAATATTTGTTTTACTTACCTTTCAGGAGCAGCACGATTAACAATTGGGTTTGGTGTTGTGCTTTGAGTCAAATTCAAGTAATAGCTTGTTTCTCTCACCAGTGGTCTAATATGAGGAGAAAATGTATCGTTTCTGCAACCATCAGTTGTAGTTGGTAACATAGGAATTTTGGGTTTATCTATCATTAATCCATTTATAGTAACCCAAAGTACTGTTATATGTGAAATAATCATACCTATAGCTGCTCCCTGTAACATATTTTTTTCATTGCAAAATTTTTATTTCACTGAAGACAAAATTATTGATATTATAAATTCTACTAATGAATAAATAAATTTTTTAATTATTTTTTGCATTTTAACCTTTTATCTATCAGAAAGTCATACATGACATTTCTTCTGTGCCTAATTGCACACAAGTTATACAGCTTGCTCTTACCTAAAGTGAACTGTCTTTATTACTAATACTATTAATAACCACTTACTGGCATTAAGGTAAGTTTAAAACTAAGGCCTGAATGAACTATCTTTTCTGAGATTTTAGCTTAGATGATATTACCTAGAAGTACATTTGTTACTTTATTATCTGTCACAGTCTTTCATATAGTTATAATGTAAATCATCTGGTGTACAAGGTACACTAGTCAGCTTTCTTTATTCTAAGAGAAATGATCTTCAGTGTACAGCCAGTAATGCAGAAAACAGTGAAAGCTTTACTTTAGAGATGAACATCTGTATTTTGTTGGACTGGACATATGAATGTGTAAAAGTCCAATTAGTTCAGTCAAGAATGCTACTGTAAGCCATAAGAAATGCTAATCAAAATGATATGGTTGCAGATTACTAATTCTTTTAATATGACCTGAAGTACAATAGTAAATATAAACCACCAAAACACAGTAATTGGATAAGTAAACTTACTATGTTATATGTATTACACCTTACAATATATCACATAAATATCAATCAGTATTTGATGATATCCATTTTCCTTTACTTTAAACTAGTAAATTCTAATAAAACTTCATTATTAGTAATTTTTAACTGACTTCAAAAAATGAGATTGTTTTAAATTTGATCGTTATGTATGTTTTTATGTTGGCCATGTCATTTTTTTTAAATATGCTGACTTTGATGGCTGTTTTTTTATTATGTAGAAGTTCTTCTAGTGATTGCAGATAACTTTGTAGAAAATCTTTTAAAATTAAATCTATTAGTTGTCATCATAAACTACTTGAAGAAATTTATTTAAGGTCATTATTATTTAGGATTGCTGAACCAGTCATATGAATCCAGATGTCATATAGATATTCATGAATTTTCTTCTGGAACTTAAACAAAATTGATAGAAATAACATAACTGGTATTTAAAGTTTTGCATCTCATCTAAAAAAAAAATTATGATAGAATTTAAACACAATTTTTAAGTATTTTTCAAATATATCCTAGATTAATGATAATAAATAAAATCACCTTTACCTATAAATTTCATCCCTTTTATATACTTATTCTGAATTTGAAATTTGATGTAATAGTAAATGTAAGAAAATTAATGCATCTTATATTTATTAATAAATAAATCATAAAATATTAAAAATGATATTTACATAGATCCTTATAAAAAAGTTTACTCTGTTGACCAGCAAAATGTTACCATTATCCTCACTTCAACAATGACAATGTAGATTGAGTCATATTTCAGAAAATATTACCATAAAATATTCATATAAATACTGAACAATTTTATATTATCAGTGGCTATTTACCTTCCAGTTTGCAGAAGGGAAAAACATTGCCAGCACAAACACACCAAGGAGGGGTCCACTTGTAGCTGATGTTACTAACAAAGAAGATTCAACAACACCTGACAGCATAGCTACCATACAGGCAAATCCAAGAACTGTAGCTCCACATATAGCTCCTACAACATTTAAATTAGAATTAGTTGCCAAAATTTTGTACACCTTTCCATATAATAGAATACAATAATAACCCTTCACATGAAATTTGCTGACGATTAGACTTCACAAAGTCTCTGTTACACAAGTAGAATGCACATTGTAACCGAGCTACTGAGTTTAGTGTGTTATAATAAATAAAAAAGTATATAGATCATAATTATAAGTCTAAAACCATCAGTCTTTCTGATAAAATGAAATTCCTTTCTTCAGTTAATTTTCATTAGCTAGAAATGAAAAAGACTTTTCTTATCATTGTTTCTCTTCATATGACTAATTGTAAGTAACACTTAAAATCTGATAATCTGAAATCTAGAATTTTAATCAATTTGCACAGTAATAATACGAAAATAAGCCTTTCTTACTCATTTTTAAAGGTGCGGACTTCAGCTCAGTAGCAGAATGTATTTTACATCTAATGAATTGTACATACCAAATATAGAAATCAGAGTACATGGTTAAGATTATGCATTACAATTTCTTTCATAAGTGATCAATTCATTCAAAGTTGCATAATAATCACAGTTAATACTTTTAATTTTTATATAATAAAATATAATAATAATAATTTGTATATTACCAAAAGAAACCACATTCCAATATATGCTATAGACATAGTAATCAGAAAAAACTCTTAAATGATTTTGATGATCATCAGTCATCTACGCTTCCCTCAATAATTTGCAGGCGTCAATGATACTGGAAACATATTGTTATTGATATTACCTACCACTAAGTTAATCTGTCACTAAGGTGAAATTATCATTTCCACGCAGATGAGATTACATCTTACTAGAAGTATGATAATAAAAAAAATCCATTTAAAAACACACACTCTCTCACTCTCTCTCTGAGTATGTGTGAATGAGAGAGAGAGAAAGAGAGAGAGAGAGAGAGAAGGAGAGAGTGAGAGAGAGAGAGAGAGAGAGAGAGAGAGAGAGAGAGAGAGTGTGTGTGTGTGTGTGTATGTAACTTGTAACTATAATAGGTAATGTGAATATTTATAATGGTTGTAATCAATATCCAGTATATCAAACTTTGACTGTGAACATTTTATCAACTTCTGGGATATCAATTTAAACAATGCTGGAGACAGTATGGAACATTTGGCCATGGTGAAATGTAATTTGTCCTTTCTTTAGTTTTTCTGCTACTTATACAAATTCAGTCTTTTCAATTGTTAGAATTTTATTAAATATGATACAACTTCTTTGCAGCAAAAATTATTTATTATATTAAATCATAAAAATTTCTTCCAAAGAGTGTCATGAGCCAGAAACAGTTATAACAAAGTATTCCAAACTTAAACCTTCCTAAAAACCATATACAATTGCAGTCTTACGATTTGATCCATTTATAAAAATAACTAAATCAGAAAGCAATTAAAAAGCAGCGACTCACTTGAAAAGACCTCTTCAATTTGGTTGCAAAATTATACTTGTAGCAATCTTAGAAGAGCTTACTAACAACACTGTTTAATTGGCATTAAGGTGGGATGACTTATTTAGACTTACTTAAAAATTGACTTACCTAACAGCTTAATAACCATTAACTGCTTCCTGTCTGAGAGTCCTTTCATAGATGGAAGTTGAGAAATAAAATCTTCCCATAAAACAGTGGAAATAGAATTGAGATTCGATACACACAAACTGGAATAAAAAATAATAATTTTTCTAGGAAAACAGCAGCATTTTGCTTAGCTTAGTTAAGAAAATATAAATGCATGATGAATGCTAATTTTCTGCAGTCAGTTGGTCCACCATAAAAAAATGTATCAGAAGTGAGGAACAAAACACACTGTTACTGGTTATTAAAAGTTTAATATGATTATTAAACATTTAAAAATAATCTGATTATTAAAAGTTTAAAAATAACAAATTCTTTTATCATTTTTAAATTTTCTTATTAGTTCTAATACAGATTCAGCCTAAACCATTGAATGAATTTGGTAAATCACAGCTCATTTTGAATATTCTGGTGGAGAAATTATATATTGTTTTTACAAAATTGTAAACATTTTATAATCTGATAAAAACAGTGGTTGTTTTTATTTTTCACTATATAATCTCTATTTTCATAAATATTTTTATAATAGTAATAATAGAGTTAGTATTTCAGGCTTTTTGGGCAATTGCAAATGATCAATGGGCAGCTGTGCATGAATAAATCTGAAACTACTAGTGCTATTGAACGACTGTGTTTTGATTATTATTAAATGACCATTCTCATACGCGATTGATACAATCGTACAAGGTTGAAATAAATATCATGTTAATAACACAAAGATTAAAAGAAGTAAATGATTGTAAAATTAGAAATATTAAATGTATTCACTATCAGTTAAATAATTTTGTTCTGCAGAACTATGACTCAATTTTCATGTGATCACAAACAATTCATTGGTGTACTCACAATCATATAATTATGTTTTAAATGAAAATCAAATTATTATGATTAAATGAGGGGCTTTTTTTTACTGAATGCAATTTTTTTTTACATATTAAAGATATATATATATATATATATATATATATATGAACCTTACTACTTAATGACTGTAATACTTTGTCTAATGTAATTGCTTTACATTTCAATCTAATAATCACACTTTGCTCTTACAAGTCTATTGTTCTTTGGCTGGCAAAACTGTATTTTTCTTTACACTTATTTTGTTATCACAGATATGGATCTTTATATAAGTCAGTTTGTACTTTTTCAGAAATTTTGAAAACAAAATCAATAACAAATAACTAAATAAAAATTATTCTTCAAGAGAACATTATGATCTTGTAGATCTTATCAGTTACTTGCAAGAAATCTTCATCATGATTTGTTTTAACATCTAATATTTGCATACTAACTAAATCTACTGCACTTTTTGGTAAAGTAGGCAGGAGTTTCCTTCTAATCTATAAATAGTTTTCCCTACAACTTACTTCAATTATTATTAAATGGACAGTTTCTAATTTACAATTTTTGTTTGGTCTTTCATGAATATCACTCACAGCTTTTTGTTTAGCAATATTACTTACACACTGATGCTAAAGTTGCTGATCGCAGCTTTATAAGTAGAATCTAATAGTTGTCCTTTCATTTTGTTCCTTAAATATTATGTGCTGGAGTTAATGTTTTTTTAGTCCACCTCCATTTAAAATCATCACTTCCCATTAATTTAAATTTAAAAAATGTTAAATTATTATCAATTAGTAGTTCATTATTTCATTCGCTTTTAACAAATTCCATATTACTCCTTCATTGTTATAAGTTGGAGTGAATTGTAAATAAAAGAAATATATATTACTATTCAATAAGTAATTATTATTTTATATTTAAGTAACTTATTAGTGCTTTATAATAATTTAAAAATATAATTTGTATAATTATTATCTCTAACAACCCATAAACATAATAATTATCTAATAAGAATGAAAAAAGACATTTGATTTATTAATAAATTCTTTTATTAAATGAAGTAAATAACTCTGAAATAGTTTCTGTGAAATACATTAAATAATAAATAAATATGGTATGATAAATACGCATGGTTGTAATGTATAATAACAGCTATGAAATAAAAGATCTAGGCCTATGACAATTACCTTTAGACAAGAGACATATTTTATCTAGTCATGCACAGTAGTCCATCGCCTTGTGTTTCAACTAACACTGATTGAAATAAAATAAAAAAATCACTCAACTTAATCTATACTACACCTCCATACCAAAGCATACAACTAAGTATAATTTTAGTAAGTTATACATTTTTTTCATAAAATAATATCTTGTTATCTGTATTTTGTAGAGAATCTGAAAATTTTCAAAAAATGGACTTTTTAATGTTTCTTGAAAAGCATAATTTATTCATAAACTTTCAGCATGATTTTAGGGAAAATGTCTACTGACACAACCACTTCTCAACTTTTAGGAAATATTTTAAATAACTTAAATAACAAATTCCATTTCCAACTTTAAAAAAAAAAATAAAATTACATTTAATTGAATTCGCTTTATTTATTTTTTTATTGATAAAATACCTTAAAAGCATCCTTAAAAGCAATACCTTTCGCAGCATCTTGGTTGTCATCTGTATGCCAGATATGACTGGAGGAAATCATTACCGGTAGTTCTGACAAGATAATTACGTCTGTGAGTCGACTAAGAGCAACTTCCCAGCAGCTGTCCAGTGACCAGGAGGTCACTGGAGAAGTAGGAACTTCTGTTGGTATTTATTTGGAGGCACTTCATTTGCGAGTTGAGCAGTCCCTTGTTTGACTCGCAAATTTCATTTTATCACTTGCTTCAAAACAAATGGAGTATCTTAAGAGCATCTACACAAGTGCCACAAAGGAAAACAGTGCAGTTCCTCTTTTATAAATGTTACTGATACAAAATATAAACCCTTCCCTTGATTACAAAATATTACCCTGTAAATCCTTACTGATTCAAAATATAATTTAAAATCTCAACTCAGCACAGTAATTATTTTATTTGATCAGCATATAATATGATGTTAAATGTTTGTCGCTGTTTTATAGTATTAAAGTAAAATTAAATTAAAAAGACAAATTACCATTAGTCTGTGTAAAGTATATGTTGAGGTCATTAATGAGACCTGAAAATACTAAGTTAAAGTTGGAAAATTAACTTGTTCAATTTTTCAAAAGTTCTTAAATTTTAGTTTGAATTTGGAAAAAATCTGAATTTTTGATAAACTTTTTAATAAAGATTTTTATCTTATTCAGACAGAAATATTTTATCTACAAATCTGAACTATATACTCTCTATTTTTATACTACACTACCTCATAAATCTAAAATGATTGGTCTACACAGGGAATTGAATTTCAAATATGTCAGAATAAAGAGGTTGTTAAAAATTAAAATACACTTAAATACACTCAAAATAAAAACAAAATGAACTTCTTGAAACACTAAAATGTATGTATGGAACTCTAAATTACAGTATTACATGCACAGCTGAAGAATGAAAATGGGGGCGGATGATTAATAGTGTACATAGCTTGAATAAGTATTTTTATTCAGCAAAAGTACATGCAAGTAAGAGTAATTAACTTTCATGAGTGGGAACTTCATAGAGTATTGGGAATAGGTGGGGTAAATATCTAAAATAAACTGGTCTAGAAATTTGCTGTGAATGAAAATGTATAAAACCTCAACATCATTACTTTGGTCAGCGAAAGACTATTTTAAAAAGTATAGCTTTACAACCCTAAGTTTTGTTTGGTTGTTTTTATGGCACTGAATTATTATTTATTTCTTTTTTGATAATTGTAGAAAGCACATTATTTTATGATATCTATTACTTACATTTTTATTATTATTCGTAAGGAAAATAAAGTAGCACAAATCAGAGTTAATTTCACTGGGAGTTATGATATTCATCCATTTTATACAATATGTAGTATTTACAGTAGTATCTAATATTATTTAGTATTATAATATTATTTATTATCTAATTTACATACAATTACACAAATTAATAAATAAATGGATGCACATAATAGTAACAATTCCCATGTAAGATAGGGATCAAATAATAATTTACTTTTAGTATGATTTTACTTACTTTAAAGCTCCATTAAAAAGACTAGCCATAATTAATCCCAGAAATCCAGGAAGAAAATAAAATTTGTCTTCAACATAAAATGGTAGTATTTCATCAATATCTTGAATATATCCTAACTTCATTGGATCACAGTTAGCATAACTTGCAAATATTACCATTCCTGCTACCCATGACATACTGAAAAGAACTGTCATTACAGGCATATTTCCCATCAGTGTTCTGTAAAGAAGGAATGATAACATTATTGTGTAGGTATTATAATGGGTTACAAATATAATTATAAAAAAAATCATAATTTTATTAATTACTGCTTTGCTATCAATGGATGAATGCTGCTTCTATATTCTTACATTTAACTTCTTGGATTGAAATGTTCATTTTCTACTTTATTAATGCTGAGGTAGAGGTTTTAGTGGTTTGGTGAATAGTTTTTCCCCTTCAATAATTAGTGAATATGAAGAGATAATTGCATTTATAAAATGTATCTTCATCCTTTAGTATCAAAGCAAATAATCATCATTTATTTCAATAAATCTCTGTAGTGCCTATAATAGTTTTTGAAATTTATCATTGAAAAAATCAACTTGTTTTTTGAAAGCATTTTCTAAATGATAATTTCACCTCTTCATCATAGCTAAATTTTTTATCCTTCAAGTGTTCTTTTGTCATTGGAAACAGATGGGAATCATTATAAGGTAGGCCTGGACTATGTGATAGCAAACTGAAAAAATTGATTCAATGAACTTACATTGTTTGTTGAGGTTGTCATGCCAAAAAAGAATTTCATTTTTTTTGTCTCAACTTGATTGATTCTTCTTTCCAATGAAAGATTTTTTAAGTAATGTGTAGAATTTATTGTGCCTCTTTTTTAGAAATTCTGCAACAACAGCTTCAGAATTCCAGGTTGAGTCCTTACCTTCCCAACCAATGATTAAAATCAGAAGTTTTTTGGATGATTCTTATGAAAGTATTTTATAGACTGCAATTTGTTTTTGGGGTCATAATGGTGAATTCCAATTTCATCACCAATTTCATCAATTATCTTCATCAAGAATTCTTCACTTTTTTAAAATGTTGCAGGAGTTTCTATGAAACACAAATTCTTTAAACTTTTCTTTTATTAAGCAACATTTTTAATACCAATCTAGCAG
This sequence comes from Lycorma delicatula, assembly GCF_047948215.1. Lineage (NCBI taxonomy): Eukaryota > Metazoa > Arthropoda > Insecta > Hemiptera > Fulgoridae > Lycorma > Lycorma delicatula. Next base: position 189,125,267 of record NC_134455.1, read on the forward strand.
AAACTTTGTAGAATCCAAGAAAGAATCCTACGCAGAAATCCTGTCCTTTGTAGAAATTCAATTTATGAATAATTTCTTTATATTTTATGACACAATTTTTGCAAATTATTTAAAGAATTTGATTTTAATGAAAATCATCAGTTGTAATTAGAAGTCTTCCATTTTGATTTGTTGCTTCACCTCATCTTTGCAGTGCCTAACGTCTTACTTCACTCACACCGACAAATTGATCTACATAAATGACTTGAATTTATCTATGAGTTTCAGCTATAGAAACCCTTTCGCAGTTTAGAATTTAATAAAAGCATATTGTTTAAACTGAATATTTGAATATCATCCTTTCAATATGCACGAAGCATAGTTCACATTTATCTCAGTTAGATCAGTCTACGTTAAGTATATGTTGTAATTATAATTTTTATTTAAGGGCATACAAACATCCTATGATAAAACCTTGGAACTATTACTAAAATACTTTAAAAGACCAAAAATGGTGAAATTTATGCAACAAAGAAGTTGTTCATAAGAATGTAAGTATTGTATTTACAAAAATTTTTATTTTCCAAATATTTTGCTTTTATTTTATAAATACGCGTATATTTATTCAATCTGACACTGATCAGAAACAGAAGAGTATGTATATATTTTAAATGTAATTCATAGCTTAGCAAATTGTATCCTAGTTGTAGAATGTAATTGTATTTAAAAAATCATTTTATTACTGCTGTTTTTTTCATTACTTGCCTTCAGTACTTTTGCAGAGATCACTGCTTCTTCAAAACAACTCTATTTTTATTTCAAATATAATTTTAAAAAAAACATTTAAGTCTATTGAGATACAACATAATGCATGTATGTCTACAGTTATTACAGTTATGTGTTATGTCTACAGTTATTTTAGGAGAATGGCCTGAAAAATACGGCACAGAGATTTTGTGAGGTTCTGCTGGAGCTGGATCAGTGTGATGATCAGGTCAAATTTTAACAAGCCATATCCAAAGCCTTGAGGAAGGAGGTAAAGTGAGGAGTCTCACCATGATTGAGGTTGCAGATACTCAGTCTGGATAGCCTTTTGACTCAAGAGAAGATGAAAGACGAGGTTGTGTCGGACATTAGACTACCTGGAGGAAAGTTAAGGTTATCCTGTTCCCACCCAATTCCAGAGTGGACAAAGTCTTTGTCCTCAAGCTTGTTGACAAAGGGGCATCAAACTCTGGATCTGGCTGGGGAATGGGACAATCATATAATCACATAAATGTTAGCTGTTATCTCTTCACAAATGATAGTATCTGGGTAATCCAGTAAGTTTTGAAGGATATGCTGGAGGTTTTGAAGGACATGTTCAGGAGATGCCCTACAGAGGTTATAGAGGTCAGTGACTTCAATATCAGGGTGCCAAAGAGAGGCATGAGTCATTTGGATATTAGAGAACAGCTTATCTTGAAGATGGTGGCCAGATTGGACTTGGTGGGGTTGAACAAGAAGAACATGACTACATACCAAAGACCAGTGTTCCCCTTCTTGATTCCTGATATAATGCTTGAATTGGAGGGACTGACTCTCCTAGTCAGTGAATGAGGTGTGATTAAGGACTATATGAGGACCAGTGACCACAACTGTATTACTTTGCAAATTGGCAAAATAGACATGAGAAAACTCACTACCACTTATCGAAATTTAAGCGAGTAAGTCAGTTCTACTGGCCTGGTGGAGGCAACGACTGATCGATTTCTGCAGCTGATACAATGGAGCTGCAATGGTGGTAAACCCCAGATCTGTTGGTGGACTGATGGACAGTCCACATCGCAGACATCATAAGGAGTGCCTTAATATTAGAATGATGGCGCAGCCCACTTGCAGCAGACTGGACCTGTAAACATGTCTACAGTATATAAGGTTGCTAAAAAGGCACTGATGAGAACCATCCAAGAGAGTAAGGAGAGTAAGGATGGGGGATGCTGTGCTAGAAGATTGATCAGGACTCCTGAAGGAAAGACGTGAAAGCCTGGTTTTGGAACTGTGAACTTGGTGGTAAAGCCCACCTTTTTGGGGAAGCTAGTTCCCCATGCAATTAAGAGGAGATACCCTGAAGAAGAGCTCATGGAGGCAGTCAGCTTTATGAAAGAGAAAAAGGCATCTGGACCAGATGGCATCCCATTGGAGGCATTGAAGGTTGTTATAAAGACCAGCCTACAATTCTGGCTTGGTGTATATAACGCATGTTTGAGTGAATGCTCTTAGCCCTTTGGAAGATCAAGCTGCTGGTGCTAATCGCTAAAGGAAAGGAAGATGCTGACCATCCTTACCATCAGTCTGCAGACCATTATTCATTTTGGACATGGCAGGTAAGCTGCTATTGAGATTGCTGAGACCCGATGACTGTAACTTGCAACTGGGGAAACCAGTAATCTTTTGAGCAGGCAGCTTGTGTTCCGGAGAGAAAACTCTACCTTCCAAGTCTTCTCTCTGGTGATGAAGGCTGTGGAGCAAGCACAGGCACCTTCCCAAGCGGCTAGGCAGGTCCTGCTGATGATGTTGGATATCAGGAGTACCTTCATCCCTACTAGATGGTACAAAATTTTGAACACATTGAAGCAGAATTCTGGTTTCCTGAGTATATCCTCCCCATAATCAGGGAGTATCTGACAGATAAGCCACTCGGGCACATCACTCATGAGGGAATGAAAGGGAGGAACTGCTGGGAATGCAGAGGTTACTGCTAGGGTTGTCCAGGGGTCTTCCTTGGGACCCCATCTTTGGAACTGGTCTTTTAACAACTTGTTTGGGATTGAAATGCCAGAGGATGCATTTTTGATTGTATACTCAGACGATGTGGCTGCAGTCATGTCTGGTCATAGTGCCGGCCTGGGTCAGCTTAAACTGAACCTGATGATGAGAGGGTAAATCATTGAATGACTGATCACGGACTCAAACTTGCCCTTTTGAAGAACAAAATTATTTTTGATGGCTGACAAAACCACATAATCAAAAAATACCACTACACCTGGTGCCTTGGAAGCTTTTCCTCTATCTTGAAAAACAAATTATCTTTGTCTTCAAAAATTCTGTTCAATACACTGATAAATCAGGATTATGATTATTATGATAGGAAATAGATAAAATAAATAAAAAATAAGAATAAATCACTTATCTAAATGTAAAAAATTATGTTAAAAAACTAATACTTTTAATATGTCCAATGTAATAAAAACTAAATAACTGCATTTTAAGTAACAGAGCAAATATAGACAATGACTTACTGGTAAACTTTGCCTTTTGTTTTCATACTGCAGTATCTCTGAACAAAATTTTGCTGGCATCCAAAAATAGAAAGTGACATGAACAGCTGTCCAACAAGTGCAGACATAGTTGATACTCTCTGAGTTGGATCCATGTTGAAACTGAAAAAAAAATTAATATTAATTATTAATAAATTAGATTCTTTTGTAACAACATCTTAAAAAATAAATAATTATAATTTTTTTTGTTTCAGTATTATTTAAGGCAACATACAAAGTCAGCAACTTGAAGTGCTCTTCTTTCAAGTTTGAAACAAAATATGCACTCAGATAAATATATCATTAGTGATTCGGTTCTTTTTGTACAGCATAATAAGGCAGTTTATATTGCAATGGTTTTCAGAGAAACTCTTGATTTGGAAGACTACCTCAAAGAAATTAATTTTAATAGGATTAGTTGGGTTCAATGATTTTGTAAGGGAAATTTTGACAGTAAACAGGAAAGAATCGACAAATAGTAAAGGCATAAAACAAACCTTACTTTGAAATAATAGACAATAAAAACTACATAAAATGTAAACAAACACTGTACTCCCTTTTATTTAATAGAAAAATAATGCTAAAAGATCAGTAGTTTAATGTTACAGCAGCTTCATTTACAAAATCAATTTTTGTCTTTAGAAATGAAACATACGTAATTAAATCCATTGAAAGAGCGAAAGTACATCAATTTTAAGAAAAGAAACTGACATTTAAGATATGTAGGACTAATTAAATGATAAATAAATATTCTATTCAGAACATAATAAAAATATTCATTATTTACATCAAGGCAGGAATGAAAGGTTTGATATTCCATGAGCAATAAAAAGGAATTGCTCCTTCATTTGTATAGAAGGATCAAGGGAAACTGGAAAACTTTGGATCACAACAGCAACGCAAACCATAAAATAAAAATAAAAATACGTGATTGTAGTAATCAATAACACATAAAAATAATTATTTTACAAAATAATAGTCCAAGAAATATATAACGATGGGAAGATAATAAATAAATAGAACTTGTACTCAATAGATAACAAATTTAAACACATTAATTTTAATTTTGTAAGAAGACATTAAACAAAACACAAAAAAATTCATGTTTATCTAATTAGTTATTTAAAAACTTATCAATAAATCATTCTTGTTTATTTTAAATGGAAATATTTTAATTTAAGTTTATATAAATTGACAGGAAGATATTTAAGATCATTAGATAATTTATTAAAAATAGAGACTGAAGTATAGTTAGGTTCTTTCGGTCAGTGTAAGTATTATGATGCTTAATTCAAAAATTTTGTTGTCAGATTTGAAACAAGCGAATATTGTTAAACTTTAGGTCTTTAGGTCAAACTAACACCTGATAGCCTATTTTTATATCATGAAAACTTTACTGACTTTCAGAAGTAGTCCCAAGATGTAATATTTCATTTTAGGCAGGAGTAAATGAAGGTACAAAATATATTAAATAATGATGTCAAACTTAGCAATTGATTAAGACACTTTAACATGAAACTCTCCACATGATTAGCATTGGTACTTTTAAGCATCCGTTCAGTGAATACTTTTACTTTCCTGACTATTATTATAGAATATAACAGAGAAACAGTATTGTTTCCATCTTAAAAATTACCCATCAAGATATGAAACAAAGGAAAATTTAACAAAATAACCAGCCAGAAAAAGTGTATATGTGTGTGTGCATATATAATATGAATATATGTGAGTGCGAACGCATGTATTTCAATCAGTGCTGATTTTCATGAATTCTGTTGTAATTTAATAGTATTATTGCTGTAAAGTATGAATTGAAAATGCTAAAGTCTTAATTGATGAATACTTTAAAGAAGTGGAGAGAGTAAAAGTTTCAGTTTTTGCTTGTATTTCCAAATTCTGTTAACATAAAAATTAGAAATTTTGAAAATTGACTTCTACATAATGACACATTGCATTACTGCCAATAAAATTTTATTTGAAAATAATAGTAATTAATGTAGTAAGATGATCCCCCACATAAGCACAGGAAAGTTATTCAATTTGTTGTGACTTTTTTTCAACTGCAAACGAAGAATTAACTTAATCCTGTTAACTAGTAATCCTCTGACATCAGATGTATAAGCTGTAAAGAGGGAAACAGTAAATGGTGTGATATTTTGAGGAAAATAATTTATAAATACTAAGAAGAGCAAGACCCCCTAAGACATCTGAGGGACCACATGTTCTATATTTTGTAGTGAGGACTTACATTTTTTTAAGGGTTCTATAGTCAAAAGATGAAATCTTAACCATCTATTTAATAAAAATGTGAAACTTTGAATGATAAGTGGAAAAAGGTTGCAACCAAAATAAAGCAACCATAATCTAATCAGGATCATTTTAAGCACAGAAAATCAGAGAAACCAGATGTGAACCAACATTGCTTTGAAACTGGTCATAAAATAAGTTTATTAGATACAAATATTATACAAAATGTTAGTAACCAACAGGAAATAGACATTGGGAAAATTTAGTTTTATTAATAACAATAGAGAAAATTATTGTTGATTAATGATAGGGAGACCATATTTAAATAAACTATAGAATCTTAAATTTAGTAAAAATCTTTTACAAAAGTTTTGGATGTATGTTCTGTATGTACAATCTATGTAATACAGTATTAGTGATAGGGAAAATTTGTTATGTGTTAATATGAATTTTGAATAAACTTCTGTATATTACTTTTACTAGGTACATAATAGTGTAGTACAGTATACTGCATTTTATTTTATTATTTACTGTTACACATTAATGTAAAAGAGCATGTAAATAGTGAACTGCAGTATAGTATTCCGTTATTTTAACACTATCACTTTATTAAATGCTATTTTTGGATCAACAAAAATTTTGCTACGATTTTTTATTATTTGCGATCATCTTCCCAGTTATTATCGCAGATAATCAATAGTTGATTGTATATATATATATATATATATACACACACACACAGAAGTATATAGACTTTTATCTATAATGATTAATAGATAAAATCCTATGTATTGAGATGAATCAATGTAAAATCAATATATATATATATATATGTGTATGTGTATACACACACACACACACACACACACACACACACACACACACAGGTATACGTGCATGCACCTTACACCCACTTTTTCTATACTACTCTTCATCTTTACACATTTGAACTATACTAGCAGATGTAATTAATAACCACAGTGGAGTGGTACAAAAGAGTAGCTGTAATTAAGTGAATGCAAAGATAATATTTAAAAAAAGTTGTTTAACAATATCCCATAGAAAGGGTGACATTAATTTTTCTGGGATGCACTATTTGTCCCAGAATTACTAATGTCTCTGTTGTATGGAAATTTTCTGAGGTACAAGCCATCACTAGAGGTATAAGACAAACTTGTTTTCTCTGAGAGTAATGATATTCATTATACAAGCAATCTCTGTGGTGAACAGGGAGATAGTATATCTGAATATCACCTGAGTTTTGGAAGACTTGCCATGCTGATACTCAGAAGTGTACTTGACTCACTGAAGAAGGCTATGAGAGACCACTTCAAACATTCCCTGATAATCCTGTCAAGTTTATTATTCTCAATAGTTGTCCCATTTTCATTAAAGGCCTTACATTAAAGGTTAACCTGCCTACAACCATTTGGTTGGCATGATACCCAAACACATCAAAACAAAAATATATTTTATACTATTCTAAGACATCAATTATACATGAAAATTTATTTATTAGATTCATTAGTGAAACAAGAGAAACAGGAAGAGAGGTTTGAAGAAGACTTTTCAGGTGTTTATTCTGGTTGATAAGATGCTATTTACTGAAAAAAAAAAGAAGTATTTTGTAAGTTCATAACACTAAGAGTAATAACAATAATATCTTGATAACTTCATTTATTTTTCTTTTACATAACTTACTTGAAAAAGTTAAGACGACCTCTTTCATAATTTGTCTTGACTACAGGGGTGACCCCTCCATTATATATTATACCTTGTACAATAATTGCAACACTGCATCCCATCATTACTAGTAATTGTGCAACATCTGCCATAATAGCTGTTCTTAAACCTCCCTGAAAAAATACATTTTTTTTTAATATTATTATAAGAGTATTTTGGTCACCAAACATCAAACTGTCATAATCATTCCATCAGAACTGCTATAAAATTCAATCTGATTTTAATATGTTCTGCATCACAATACAGCTAATAATAATGAAATTTATGATTTTTAAAAATTATAGTTATGATAAATTTTTTTTATAAGAAAAATAGAAAATATGAAGTTTGTCATCATGTATGATTATCTTTCTTTTCCAAAGCTGAAATTTTCACCTTTGTTGTTGTCTACTTTAGTCGAGAACACACTTCCGAAATAATCACGCTTTATTTTACAGTCAATTTTTAATCCTATCCTTCAAACTTCTCTAATCTTTGTTTTTTATGTATTGTTTAATTGCCCATTTGTACATATATTATCACAGTTTTTCTTTCATTCTGTAATGTATAGTCTAAAATACTTGCATAATTTTAACTGTAGTTCTAGCCTCCACAAACTACTTCGAATGCTTAGTAATTATCCCAAAACTACTTATTCTGTCAGCTTGTCAAGATTATTAAGACACTAATATTAATTTTTTTTAAAGATCATGCAATATCAAGTACTCACTCATTTCTACACTAATAATTTCTCCTCAAAAAGAGGCAGAAAAATTTCTGAAATATTGTTTAAATTTTATAGATACACTAATCAAAAAAGCCACTACGTAATGCTAACCTCCTGTTGATTTTGTTAGATCTAATAAGCATCTAGAGCAGTGGTTCTCAATCTTTTTTTTCAGTACCATTAATGAGAATTACAGATCAGTAGTATATCACTGAACTATTAAATATGTAATATGTCATTAGGATAGCAACAGAATTATATTTCAGTATGGTAAAGGAAAAAAATTATAATCTTTTTAAAAGTATCTATTTTATAAAAAAATCATGTTACAATTTTTTTATTTATTAAAAAGATTTTTAATCATTTTTTATAAAAACATTTATTTACTTTACAAAGAAATGTTACAGTATAGATTTACTTACATTACTGATTACACTGCCCAACAATGCAAATGTTTCAGGCTCAAAATAGCTTATGCTTATGTACTTCCATCTGGTGAATTCAAAAATCACCATAAAAATGACTGATTAGCTCTTGGTTTGGATATACAACAACATGTTATTTTTTACCCAATCTACATATATAGTTTGGGGGTAATTTTGTTTTTGGAGTTTACACACCTGTTAAATGACAAAACACAATGTTCTCCAGCTGTTTGTAAGTTATAAACATTATAACTATTGTTGTGACTGTGAGTTTCAAATTGTTTGTGTTGTAATTAGTGCAGAATTTCTGGTTTTCAAGTACTTTTGAAATGAAAAATATGTTAAATCAAAATGCCATGAAAATGTGTAAATTCAGTGAATAATTTTTGTTATATTTGTGGTGAAATAACATTTTCGTCACAGAAACACAATCTGATACTTCTTGTGAAGACTGCATGTCAGCATTATTTTGACATGAAGGTAGGGGACCAGGATAAGTTATGGGCTCCACATATATGTTCCAACTCTTGCTCAGTTATACTACGAGAATGGCTGAAAAATAAAAAATGATCTATGGCTTTTGCTGTGCCTATGGTTTGGCAGGAGCCTAGAAATTATACGGATAACTGCTATTTCTGCTTGACTTCACCTATAAAGGCAGGATTGTCAATGAAGAAAAGAGGAACAGTTCAATACCCTAATCTTTCATCTGCTATTCGACCTATTCCACATTCAGATAGTTTACCAGTTCCTACTCCACCACAAAATTATGAGCTTGAACTAGAAACTGAAGACATTGTGAGAGAAGAAGAACCCAACAAGCCTTCCACATCCCATGACTCTGATTTTGGCAAAAATGATAAACTGCACAGACTCAGTCAAGTGGAATTGAGTGATCTCATTCGAGACCTTGATTTGTCGAAGGAGAAGGCAGAACTTCTAGGGTCAAGACTGCAGGAGTGGAATCTTCTCCAACGTGATATCAGGGTCTCACAATACAGACATCATCATAGGGATCTGCTTCTTTTTTTTTTTTTTTTAAGAAGAAAAAATCTTGTTGTTTGCTAATGATGTTAATGGCTTGATAAAATGTTTGAATTTGAATCACAATCCAACTGACTGGAGGATATTCATAGATTCCTCCAACCTTAGTTTGAAATCTGTATTACTTCACTAACAGCAACTGTCTGTCTTCCTTCTATTCCTGTTGGTTATGCAGTTCACATGAAGGAGACTTATGGAAACATGATAATCCTCCTATACTGACATTAAATATGCTGAACAAAAGTGGAAAAGTTTTGGCGATCTAAAAGTCATCGCTGTACTCTTAGGAATGCAACTGGGGTTCACTAAATACTACTGCTTTTTACATATGTGGGAAAGTAGGAATAGGAAATCACATTATATTCAAGCAGATTGTCCTGCAAGAAATCTTAACTCTAGCGAAAAGAATGCTGCAGAGCTTCTTGTGGGCCCAAAAGATGTTCTTCTTCCTCCCTTCCATATAAAGTTGGGTTTGATGAAACATTTTGTAAAAGTGTGAACCAAGAAGGACAGGTCTTTAAGTACTTAAGAGACAAATTTTCTACATTAAGTGATGCAAAAGTTAAGGTTGGGCCACAAATTTGACAACTTGTAGAGGATCCTGCGTTTGACCGAATTTTGGAGGGGAAAAATGAGGTAGCTTGGGAAGCCTTAAAGGAAGTCAGTCATTCATGGATTTTAGGCAACAAAAGAGATGAAAACTACAGTCAGTTGGTGACAGTACGTCTGCAAAAATACAATCAATTTGGATGCAACATGTCCCTTAAAATCCATTTTCTCCACTCACACCTGGAATTTTTCCCTCCTAGTTGTGGAGTTGTCAGTGATGAACATGGAGAAAGATTCCATCAGGATACTTCTGTAATGGAACAAAGATATCAGGGTTGTTGGAATGAAGTCAATGTTTGCGAATTACTGGTGATTTGTGTGTAGGGATGCACCGGAACTCACTTACAAGAGGAAAGCCAAAAGACAATGATCTCATGAAGCCACCACATGATTCTCTTCAGACCCAACCAACTGCCAGGTATTCTTCCATCACTTAAGAACTCTTAAAATGTAACTGTCATTAAAAAAATGTCAAATGGACTTTCTATGTTGTTGGTATATGTAATTAAAATATATCGTTGTCTTGTAATCCGTTAAAATGAAATACTTCTATGTATTGTATACCACAGAAACTAAATTGTTGGAATGAAGTCAATGTTTGCGAATTACTGGTGATTTGTGTGTAGGGATGCACCGGAACTCACTTACAAGAGGAAAGCCAAAAGACAATGATCTCATGAAGCCACCACATGATTCTCTTCAGACCCAACCAACTGCCAGGTATTCTTCCATCACTTAAGAACTCTTAAAATGTAACTGTCATTAAAAAAATGTCAAATGGACTTTCTATGTTGTTGGTATATGTAATTAAAATATATCGTTGTCTTGTAATCCGTTAAAATGAAATACTTCTATGTATTGTATACCACAGAAACTAAAGCTAATAAAAATTTTTCTTTGCCATATTAATTTTTCTCAATCCAAAATTAGTAAAAATTTGACTCATGAAGTGAAGGAAACATTAAAAAAAAATTCTTTGTTGGGCAGTGTTACCAATATTCTTGAAGACTAAAAGTTCAGTGAGAAAGATGGTGATACATACTTGAAACAAGTAAAGAGATATCTGGTTCAGTTGAACTTAATTTTTAGTAAAACTTTGGGTCAAGGTTCAGTTCATTCTGAAATTTATTTTTTACTGTCATGAAATCAGAAAATCCAGTTTCACAAAGATATCTGGTAGAAAATGTAATTAAAAATAACAATGCTTTTCTGGACTGCGATCGATATCGCAGATTATTTTTAACACAGATAAAACAGCAGCAAAGTACTACTGTTTTATCTGTAGCAAAGATATTCATTTTTAACCATTAGTCAAGATTTACATAACAATAATTTAGTAAATTCCATTTTCAAATCTCCATCCTGAATAGCTTCATCAAAGATTTTCTGTTATTAGGGATCCAGGAATGATATCCAGCATGAAAGGGTTACATATCCACAGGAATTCAGAATAGTCTTCTTTAAAATATTCTCCAAAAGTTTCAGCAAGCATTGGGCAATGATGTTTTGTGTTATTGATGAAATTATCTTTTATTTCAATTCTGTTTGCAGTCACAAAATTTTTCAAATTCATAAAAGACTGCAGGTTTTCAATCAAAATATTATTGATTTGAAAATTGATTTGTTGTATCTACTTGTAAACTTATGTTTACAAGTAGATACCTCAGTTTATGTCACTGAGGTAACTGAAAATATCTGATAAGTAGGCTAGTGTTGATCCACAGCTCATCTGTCAATCAATCATGTAGTTCTAAATTTGTATCCAATTTAGAGGTGCAGGAGCACCTACACCTTTGAAAAGAACTCAAAAACTTTCTTAGCATTTTTTCTTTAAAAAGCCATCTCACCTCTATGCATAACAGTAACTGAATGTGGGTGGTTACTGCTCATTTCAGAGCACAGTTAAATTTAAATGAGAGTTTAAATTTACACAAAATTGTTTAAATGAGAGTTTAATGCCCAAGATTTAATAAAATTGATCACCTTGATGATCCCTGATGATCCCTGAGAACATGTTTAAACTTTTCAGGTATCCATTTTATTGCTAAAACTTCTCGTGGATACTGCAATGAGTGACAGAAAATTTTTTATTACTGATTTAGTTTGGTACCCACATTTCCATATTTTTCTGTAATAGCTTGAGCACTTTCAGAACAGAAGCCAACTTGCTGCTTCCAGTCCAGTTCATTTTCTGCATTTTTGAATATTTAATCTGCAGTACTTCTTGTTGATAGCTCATCAAAAAACAGAAAATCATCTTTAATTGTTCTTTGAAAAATATACCACACGTAAATCACAAGTTGAGTATAGTTTCTCACATCTGTATGGCAAAAATAAAATCACTATTTCTGACTTAAGCTATGTTTATGCTTTGACTTAAGCAAAGTTATTTTAACATTTAATGCCATCTTTCAATTCTGTACAGTATCATTTGACAATGGTATCATATCTACTGTTTTGCCAATGATTCACCCAACATGCAAGTCCTCATATCTTTTGCAGCAGGCATCAGCAGTTCTTCATTGATTTTATGAACTTTTCCACATTTTCCTATCCTTACGCTCAGTAAGAAAAATGCCTCAATTGCTTTTTGAGTACTTTCTGTGAAATACAAGATACTTTTATAAATATTTTATCTTTTAAAATGTTTGAACAAAATAATCCTTAGGTTTGTTTTCTAACATTGAATGTTTAGTACTAAGGTGTTATTTCAATAATGAGGAATTCATGATTAAGTTTGAAAGAATTTGAAGGGAGATTACAGTTCATAGATAAAAAAGCAGGTCGTAGCTTATTGTTTACATACATTACAGTAGATCTAATATTAATATACTCATTTTCTTACTACTTTTCGTATCTTAGAAGGAAAATGATCTTACTTACTGCAAATTGATTCTGAAGTAGAGCTCAGTGTTACAGAGTTTTTAAATTACAATTTTTAGTTAGTCTATTGTTGCTCTATTAAGTGACTTATCCATGCTGATTTACATTGTATGTCAATTAACTGAACTAAACCAATTTAATTCAATATACATAAGTCTCTTAATAAAAATGCTCGGAAAGTGTGGAAAGCTAACTAAGTCAATAATAAAAGTCTCTTTTGAGATACATATGCCAATCAATGGCATTTCAGTATAATGAAATGAAAAAGTAACACAATAACAATATTTTCAAATCAGATTATCATAAAGTATGTAAACATAGAAGAACTATATCCATCTGTCTGTAGGACATTCATGACTGATTTGCTTAACTGCTGAAGGAAAGCATGGTAATTCTTTTATAGTAGCATTAAGAAACTTGCTTGTACACGTGTGATGCAGTGCACATATAAGACAGATAAGCCACTGCATGTGCACAATGGGATGTAAGAAGCCGTAGGCATTGCATGTTCTTTCATGCTAGCTGAATAATATTCTTGTTGTTGCTAAACACAAATAATTTCCTCAAATTAAAGGAAAAGGAAATGCATGATAAAATATTTTTTATAATAAAATATCAAAAAAAGTTTAAAAACCACTGATCCACTCTATTAATAATAATAAAAACTAGTACTAATAAATATCTAGAGAACTCTACATATTTTTCTGAGTAATAAATTATGATTAATTATGCAAATTATCATTGTATATCAATGTGTCAACAATCCACAGATTTAAATAACCTTAATATTTAAATGGATTTAAGAAAAAAAGGTACTTATTTTTTTTCAGCAGTTTTGTATCAAACTGAGAATTTAAAGAACAATGTAGTGTTTATGGTATCCTGTAGCTTGGCTCTTTTAATGTTTAACAAGTTTACTTCAGCACAGAAATTTTTTTGTTATTTTAATTATTTGTAAAAATTATTTGCTGCCAATTATGCTCTAACATGAATACAGTAATTTATTGAGAATAAATTACATCAAACGAAGGAAATAAAAATTTTTGAAGAAACCATCCTCATTCATTACAAAAAAAATTAAATTAACAAATTATAAAAAAAATAGTTGAAGGAATGGATAAAATTGATATATTAGTCTATTAAAACAAGAACGTACTACAGTACACAGATATTTTAATTATGGGAGTATTATTCATATTAAATTGGTCCTATTATTTGCTTTTAATCAGAATTCCTTTAGAAATTCAACAGATTTTTTTTTAATATAATCATTAGATTATATGAATGTAATTTAAAAACAGAACATACAAAAAAAGTCAAGTGATTACACAGAAAGAGTGTAAATAATAAATATTTTACTCTGAACTGTACATAATAATACATTATATAGATCATAACAGAAGGGAGTAGGTCTGCTAGTCCATAAAAAAAAACGAACTCCTCCAGCATTTGCCTAAATTCAGAGGCAATGAGAGACATAGTAAAATATGCAATTAGACTTAAAATAACACAAAGTGTAGCTAAATTCCTTATCAATATTTTAAAATATAAATTCAAGAAGTAATTGTAAATTAAATGTGTGAAGTTGCTAATATACATATAACAACAAAAAAGAACATATTTTAATTTTTTTTAAAAATAGACTGGTGGAAAGATATTTTAAATGGATCAGTAATTTGTTGAAAATTGAAACAGAAGCATAAGGCTCTTATGCTTCCCACCAAAGAACCGCATTGATTTACATGATGATGGTTCTGCTCTCTGGTTTGAAAGAGGTTTGTAATATTATTTTTAAGAGTAAATAATTATTTTTTAAGTGAAGGCTGTAAATGTGTAAATATAAACATACAAATAAATTAACATTTTTAATTTACTAAATTTCAGCCTTCATACTCATATTTATAGGCCCCAAACAATGAACTGTACAAAGATAGGCCATTTTTTTATCTTGAAAATTATCATTCTTGTTTTGACTTTTTAAGTGAGCCCAAGAAGATATTATATTCCATATGGGAATATGCATAGACATAATAATAAATTATTAATAATTATTACAAGCATAATGTTTTATTAAGATTCTTCAAAGAAAAACAGTAGTTTGATTTTATTGCAAACTGAAATTAATATGATTATTGCATGATTTGACACCTAACAAAATACTAAGGGCAGCAGAAGTACTAACATTATCATTAATCAGAATTCTATTCATGCTATCACCATTATATCTGCTTAAGAACCACAATACAATAATTTTGTCCAAATTTAAAATTATCATTACAATTTATCCAGCGAATAATGTTTTGAACTCCTAAGATATTTTTTTCTAAATTTTCTAGTCTTAAATATCTCTCTATGAATATAGACAGTTTTATCAACTGCAATTATTATTGTAAATACAAAAAAAAATATATATATATATATAGAGAGAGAGAGAGAGAGAGTGTGTGTGTGTGTGTGTGTGAGTGTGTGAGCGAGCGTGTGTGTGCATAACAAAAATATCTTATGCAAACAACCCCTACTTCCTTAAAAATGAGTTATTTAACAAATATGTTTAGTTTATGGTATTCAGATCTTGTTAGGAAACCAATAGCAACTGATGTCACTATAATGCCGAATCATAATATCTTGCTCAACAAAAAACAGTAGCAAGCAATAGCTTAATTTTGATACAAACTCTATCCAGCGTATTTTAGGGAATCAATATTGTAGCCTTTCAAACAATAAAATAATCTAGCAAAGTATTAAAAATTTGTATAGCCGGCATAAACAAATAATTACCAAGACTTGTTTACTAAATGACCAGTAAAATTTCCAATCCAGTGAACTTGATTGATGTTAGAGTCTTAGGTTTTCAAAACTCACACAATGAAATAGTCCAGCAGTGTCCTTTTGATGTTTGTTTCTAAGGTGCACAGCTCCAGCATCGACTATATGTTTTATAATATTAAATTGTGCAGTGAATATTATGTGTATTCATTTTAGTTCATAATAAAATAATGAGGTTTTCTGCTGTTTTTGGGTATTTTACAAGTCAATGTACATATTGTACAGGTGAATAGATTTTGGGTAAAATCTTACAATGCAATAACTGGCCCCTGCTCCAACTAAATTATCCACCTGTAAGCATACCCATTTCCTCAGTCAGACAAGTTCTTACACAGTAGCATTTCTTCCAAACAAATTAATTTCACCTGATACCTCCAAACCTATTAATTCATTTAATGAATTGTAATACTAATCGTGTTCCCAATTTCCCTCTCCAAATCACAGTAAACACTAATCAGCATTTCTTCTTTAAAACAATCACTCTATAAATACTTGTTTTCCATTATGTTTTTAATTCTTTCAAAACATTTTTTTTTTAAATTTATAGATGAGAATCTGCAGTAATTGTTCATGTTCCAAAGATTCCTTTTGCTGTTTCTTCAATTTTTCTATTATCATTGTTTTAGTCAAATCTTCTTACTATAATTAAAAGTGTTTTTATTTAAAGAAGAGATTCTGGGTGGATTAGTCAACTGCATAATTTTCTGCTTCTTCTTACTAATAATGCACTAACTGTTTATTTTTAAAATAATAAGTTATAAGTTAACGTATGCTTATTGTGTATGTAAAAGCATACTATTAAAATTAGTGATATATACATTAAAAGAATGAAAATTATATAATCTGAAAGAATGAAAATGAACAGTTTAACTACATACTGCAAAAACTGATTATAATATTTTTTTTTTTAGCTGAAGAAAAACAGATAAAAATCTTACCATTACTGTGAAGAAAAGAGAAATAGCTACTATACTTGATATAGAAGCAATGTATGGCAAACCAATAACTGTTTTTAATGCAACACATGGAGTGAAAACAGTTACACCAAGATTAAGCAAACTGCGAGCAACATAAGTTCCAGAAGCCAGGCATCTAACCAGACGGGACTTAAATCTTAAGTCCAAATACTGTAACAAATAACAAAAGTAAATATTAGTGTTTACCAAGATAAAAACAATTCCTGAGACATTTTAAAAATTTTGCAGAAAATTGTACAATATACGCAAGTGTTTATCTAAAAAAATATGCTTTTTTATGTCCATTTTCAATGTCTGTAAATTGTTTCAATCAACAGTTTAAAATTAAAAAAAACAAAAAAAACTGCAATTAACAAAACAGATAGTAAAAACATATTTGTTTTGCTGAGTACTGCTTAATAATCATTCTACAGCAATTTGGGATTTTGATTTTTTTTACTCATTATGGAATGAAGAAGTTGCATGTACTATTTATACCAGGTGATCATTTGAAAAGTTACCACATTTATTATTCAACAGCCATCAGTCCTATCAGTATTTCTGTTTACATGCATTTATACCATTCTCGGGGGGGAACCTTTTTAAAATTATTTTCAAAGGAGTGAAACCCATTCTCACCACTACACCTACCCCAACTCAAAAATCTTAAATGGCAATGGTAAAATTTAATTACATTAGTTGACAACCCGAAAAAAATAATGAATTTTGATGAAAAGAAAATTAAAATCCACCCACTCCTTTGCTCAGTAGATGTGAAAACCCATTTGGGGTAGTACTTTTTTAAATTTCAGTCCAACAAAAATAACTTTAAAATTATATGATAATACTTCTTAAACCATATGAAATAATCATAATTATGTGATATTACTTCTTAAACCATATGAAATAATCATAATTGTGGATTAAAACTGTGAAAATTATTTTTTAAATTACCAA
The DNA here is from genome assembly GCF_047948215.1 of Lycorma delicatula. Taxonomy (NCBI): domain Eukaryota; kingdom Metazoa; phylum Arthropoda; class Insecta; order Hemiptera; family Fulgoridae; genus Lycorma; species Lycorma delicatula. Next base: position 189,142,941 of record NC_134455.1, read on the forward strand.
CATAAAATTTCATTCTTAATTGTTTCTTAAATTTTCAAGGGTTGAAAACTTATTTTTTTTAAATTAACAGTTCAGGCTTAGGTCAGGCTTGGTGTTTTTTACATGCTCACAAAATTTATCTTATTAGAAAAAATATACAATAACAGTAAGTAGGTGTTAGCCTGAATTTACCAAAATGAATAAATACATACTAAAATCATAGATGGGTTTAAAAAATGTATTTTTATTAAAATACAGTTAAAATTTATTACGTAAGCACCGATAACAGTATTTCAATGAAAATGTGAAGAATCCATGTGAAGGTAATAACAGTAGAAATGAACTTATGAAAGTATTAACAAATTATTATATTTACAAAAAAAAAGGAAAAATTGAGTCTTGCAGGAAAATTAATCATGATAGCAGCTGAGAAAATTGTTGCAATACTGGATAGAGAAATACTGAAGTGACAGAGGGATCTAAGTGTAGAAAAGTGTAACAAAGATAAAGAAAGAGTAACAAAGATTTTTGGTAATAAGAAGTTGAGAAGGAAGACCAATATGGCTGAAAAATATAAGGCACACATTTCATACCAATGGGATAATTATGACTAGTGAAAATTATGTTGTAATCAATTTTGGAAGAAAGAAATGCAGAATTACAAAACTGTGATAAAAAGACTTTTACTACATAAATTACAATATGAAATTGTTTAAACATTAATTGGAATTCATTACAGTTGGAATTGGAAATTATTACAGTGTTTTATTTCTTTAATTAAACATAAAAAACATAAATTACATTTATACATTCTTAACAAGTTTGCTTGGATAGATGACAACAACAGCAGTGAGAAATATTCTTTAATAAAACAAAGTGGAAGGTCAATTAGTACAAATATAAAACAGATGTTCTACTTCCTTTTTCTTAGAATAAATAAAATATTACTACTTTTTAGAAATTCTTCATGAGGTTCACAAAACTAAAATAAAAAAAATTTTAGTTAAAAATAATAGTCACCTGATAAACTGATGTAATTCCAAGACTGTAATACACAGGAACAAAAAAGAAACATACTAATGGAAAGGCTACTGTCATTCCATAGAGAGTTTCCCACATACCACTACCTCTATAAAACAATTCAGAGGGATAACCTGTAAAAAGAATTACAATACAATAACAAAAAAGAATCAAAATATTCCATCTATTTTATTCAAAGTTATGCTATGGTTAAACTCAATTGCAGTTAACTGTTAAACAAAGTGATTACTGAGGTTTGGTTAACAGTAACATCCTAGGGAAATAGAGGTAAATATGATATGTATGTTTTGTTCTTGAATATTCCTTTTTCATAAAGAAGTGAAAAATATTTTTTGCACTATTAAACTTATTTGTGTTAAAGGATATTATTTAATTTCTTGCAGTCATAAGATTACTTCACATCAAGTTTTGATTTCAAACAGTTAGTTAATAACAAGTAGTTATAAAATAATGATGGTTATTCTGGTGAAGGGAATAATGATCATGCCAATGTGGCATCATGAGTGTATTAACATACAGTTTTACATATATGTAATACACATGTATATAATGTATTTATCAATTATAATTTTAAGGTATAGTTTTATTATTTTTACAGTATATATATTTGTTACCTAATATTTAGGCTATACTAGTGTATTTTTTATTTGATACATCTGCAAACATAATGAAGCTTATAAAATGATAATAGTACTGATATTAATATAAAGAAGAATGAATATATGTATTACTGTAGCACAGAAGTTAGTTTAAATGTAGTCCTTCACTGATCATACTTACCAAGAAATAATAAATTCTCTATTTTCTTTTAAATGTTTATGTAGTTGTGTGTGTGAGCGCGCATGCGCGTTTGCGTGTGCAGTGCCCACATTTATTTGTAATTAAAGATTTACTTATTTTAATCTATGAAAAGCAAAAAATTTCTCTTTATTAACAAACCCTCTTATTTAAAAATAAGCTGAATAACCAGCTAACACATTGCAGCCTTCCTAATTTTATGTTAAATTTTCTTATCATGATCACATAAGTTTTCACTAATAATAGATTAAAAATAAAGCTTCTTAGTATTTAAAAATCAGTATATTAAACATTTTTTATATACTTGTATTTATTGGTTACATAAAAAAATAAATATCTCATCTTATTTTTTATTTTTAACAAGTGGTTGATCCCTGTTTTGTTTGATCTGGTTGCCCTCAGCGATTTAGTGATAAATTACCGATTACAGTTATTCAATAGTGCTTAGTCATATTATTTTTACTAAGTTTTTATTTAATCAGTCTTCATTCACTGAGAGCTAACTAATTCTTTTCAGTATTATTGATTTAGTCTTCTAACACCTTTATTGCTATCATCAAAACATAATTAAAGACTGAAAAACATTTTTAAATAAGCATAATAAGTTTAGAAAATGAGAATCAATGTAAACACTACTTTTTACTTCAATTTGTATAATCACAAAATAGGTAATACACAAGGTGGGTAAACATAAATTTAAAGAAATTTTAATAAAAACAATATTCACATTTGAAAAAAACAAACAAATACATGTTATTCAGCTGTAATTTAAAAAAAAGATTAAGATGTTAAAATCGAAAAAAAATAAACCTTATTATTCTGAATTTAATCAACATTTGAATTTTATCTGTGGTATTGTACTTCAAATAAACTTAATGCTAGACTCTCACAGTATTCACTTGTTAAGTTTAAACTATTTGTAACGCTATCATATTCCTTCTCATTCTGTATGCAGCTTATTCCATAATGTACAGATTGATAACAAGAACAACTGTTTCCAGAAAACTAAAAAAATAAGTGTAAAGAAAAAAGTAAGTTTTTAAACTTCGTTGAAAAACTAGGCTTTCTACAAAGTTTTCAGTATGGTAAAGAAAATAACTAAATGTAGATATCTCTAACATCAGCATTATTTGAACATTCAAGAATATTCTTGTAATTTTTCTGAAGCGCTGAGTCTGAGTTCCAATAGTTCCAATGGATACATTCCACATTTACATATATGCTTCACTAACAATGTAACCAGCTTTAATGGAAAAAATAACAGGAGGTACCCATCCTCTCTCACAATAACTTCTTCATGAAGTCACAATATTACACACCTAGAAGAAGAGATTATCAAAATCTTACTTTTTTCCTCTCCCCTGGACCGGATCCACAGTTACGCATAACACAGTCCAGAGGAGTGTCCACATACTTAAACAAGAATTCCTGCCTACCGGCTATATCCGGTATGACATGTTGGCCTGCTAGTCGGATCTTTCCATTGTGCCTTCCTCTAACTTCCAGAGAAGAGTAACCAGGCCCAACTATGTCACTCCTGGGCCCCACCCCAGAAGCCAGGTCTCAGTTTTTTCATCAATGCCTTTAACAGTGACACCCCAGAAGGGGCAGCCCCAAAATCTTACTTAGAAATAGGATACTCAACTAAATAAACTTTCAACATATGTAGACAATAGATAGGAGATTTTATTCTAGAATTTTACCAGCTTGGACTAATAATAGGCCTTCATTTTTTATTTCTTTGATGGAGTTGTTGACAATCTATAATAACTGACTCCCTTCCCTATCTGTCTCATATGTTTTATTATGTAGTAGGCTTCAACATAAAACCATTAAATAATTTTTACCATGATCTAAATTACTCATTGCCTGTTTCAATGATTTTCATACCATGTTTTACTTTTAATATCAATCTGTTACAATTCTTCAAACAAAAGACACACTTGGTATACATAATGCAATGTCTGAGAATTCATATTTACTTTGACCTTTAGTGTAACTGAACTTACTTTCATTTTTGGAGAAGGTACTAATCCCATGGATAAAACATGATTAATTACACGGATCTTTTTTAAACATACAATAACAGAGATCTATCATGGATTGTTATTTACAGTCATGTATGAGCAGGTTTAATATTTTACCAATATTTCTGTTATGCAATATCTACATAACATTTGCCATTTTTGTACCAATTTATTGACTCCAAATAACCTTTGTTAGACTTTATAAACCAGTAAAAAGCAAACTGACTATTCCATAGAATGTTTCTCAGGCTTACATTTTCAAGTATCATTATCCTTCTTAATGTACAAAAATGAATCATTTCTGGGTCAATCAAAACAAGATTTCTGGGACATGAAGTCCGTTGCTCCCCTATTGTCCTTGTGAAAGCTGACACAGGTAAAGAAACATCTAAACCAGCAAAGAATGTTGTACACTAACACATATGAAAAGAAATATTTTTTGAAACAGTTATGCCAAGTTTATAAGAATGTTGTTCTAAAACTACTCACCTATTTTATTAAAGAGATTTTTTTTGCAAGAATATGTATATATATATTAATGCAAACTACATTAATGTAATTTAATAGTAAAAATAAAATACCATTACCATTAAAATATTTTTAAAGAACTTATTTTATTTCAAATTTCCTTTTTCAGTTTTTGTCTTTTGTATTTAATTTTTATTTCTTTACATTATTTTAAATAATACTGTAAACACAATGATAATGCTTTGTTTCATTATTTATGTTATTATATATTTATGATTTTTATCATAGTGTAAAGGTTATTTCATTCTAGTCACAAATCAAACTGTGAAAATAAATAACTGAGTAAACTTGTAAGCTATTATTCTAAAAAAAATATTTATTTGAATTTTGTATGCCTATATCTTTTAAATTCAAATGTTTTACAGTTATGAATTATTTATTACCTTAAAACAAATCAATCATAAAATAAATGGTAACAAAGCTAGGTTATTAATGAAAACACACAAAATACTATATATATAAATATATTTTTAAAATATGCTTAAAATTGACAAAGCAAAAAGTGATAAATGATACACATGTTAGAGTCTGTCATTAAATTATTAATGTTCCGATTAAACTAATATTTTAACAATCAAGTTCAGTAAGTTTATTTATTATTTTTTAAACCCTAATACAGTTCCCAAAATCATAAATAAGATATTGAAAAATATAAAATGAAGACATTTTAATTAATTTTTATAATTTCAGTGATATCAGAAATTAATTTTAATATTACTCTAACAATAGATTATTATTACTAACTGAAAAGTCAATTGAGACACAGAGGTATATTCAAATATATTTCAATTAATATCCATAAAATTTCATTTGTATGATAATGTTATAATAATTTAATCATTTGTATGGAAACCTAGTTCAAGAAAGATTAATCTTAATCTAATCTTACAATTAGGTTAGTTTTGATGAAATAACAACAATTTGTATCAAATTTCAATAGAATAAAAATTTAATATGAGTAATCTATTTGATATAAAAGACTGATTATTTTTCATAGATGTTTTCAATCTATAACAACTACTTTTAATGCAACTACATTTAGTGCATCTGCAATGTCAAAATTAAAAAAAATATTCAATCGATTTTCAGTAATTACATCAGAAAACTTAATGGGAAATAGTTTACCTTTGATAACAATTCTGTATGTCAGAAAACTTCTGTCTATGACTAAAGCACACATAACACAAAATATAAAACAGTAAGAGTTCAGGACACCTACAGCTTATAAATAATAACTACAGAATAAAAAATATAATCAAATTCTCCACAGGAAAACTTACTATCTTAAAAATGAGTATAATTTTCTGGTGGAATCAGAATAATGTAAATATCAGTTAACTTATTCTGTCTAAGGTCCTTGTATTTTTCCCGAAGGCCAGGTACCATACTGAAGATTTCCATTATATGCCCCATTAAAGTACAAACTACACACTCATCATGCCCATCATAATGCATAAATTCAAGAATTCAGATAATATTGTTCTATTTCAAAAGATTTCATTTTTTAATATTTTAAGTTGTATTAATAGTAATACTCTTTCTTATTAAAAGTATTAGTAAAATAAAATAAACATAAAAAATAAGTAAGTCAAAAATATAAATTATTATTACTATATTATAAACAAAATTATTATGTTGTTTATATTGTATTTTATTATATTGTTTTTTATATATATTGTCATTTATTATATTGTTTTTTCATAACTGAAAGTTTTCATACAATTTCAATTTCCTAGTACTTCTGAAATAATAGAAGTGGATTTTTTCAAGTTTAATAATCATGACTTAATAATCACATCAACTAATAAAGTTCATGAAAACTTCACAATGATATTCAGCGATACAATCAGGTTTCACCTCCCCCATTCTTAACATTTCTAACACTTTGGACACCAAAAATAGAACACAAAGAGCAGAAAACAGAAGATCCAGAAGCTGCAGACAAAGTGTTACCACCACCAACAGGCATGCTGTCATTGATACTAATTCGACCACCAACAGCAATAGGTATGTTGTCATTCTTAAGAATCCTACTGCAACTACCACAAAGATATTTACTTACACCATTCAGCATGTAGATATCAACTCGTCACTGCCTACATGAAAACAATCAGAATGAAATACCCTAGCAAAGAACCTTTTATAAGATAGACACTTCTGTTTCCCAGAGAAGAGTTTACCATGTAGTAACCACTACAACAAATAGTTTTGGATGGAGCCATCATGTCAATACTACAGAAATAAAACTCAGAACCTAACTAAATTAAAATGTAAAGCTAAGTTAAAAGATAAAAACTTCCTCAGTTTTTGAGTCATTGTCCCATGAGTAAGGATATCAGAACCCTTGCTGATATCGGCTGATATGGGATGTCGGATACCGACATCCCAGAGCCCTGGGATGTCGGTATAGCGGGTCAGGACTAGTATCAGTTACCTGTCTCCCCCAGCCCAGGTTAAATCTGTGGGAGGCGGTTGACTGGGGAACCCAAACAGGATCAATGATCCGGGGCACCGCCAACCACCTCTCCGCCCGCATGTTAAGAAATATTGACTGATGAAATCTCATTTATGGAAACTAACTTCCACAATTTCCGTAACAGAGAGTCCACGTAGAAATCCCTCGTCCTGGAGAGCCTTTGTTTCGCAATAGATGAAAAGGAAGAGCCTTGAGTTCAGCGACTTACAGAAGAAGGATCGAACTAAGTTCCGACCAAAAGGCTACGAAGCCATGCCAAAATATTTGGTGATAAAGAAAAAAGAAGGTGATTTTTCCAAGATCATTCCTTTTGTGATCGCTCGAGGGATCACAGAAGAAGCAGAAGGACCTATTAACGAAACAAGGAAGACTGCGACGGACTGTTTGTTGAGACCCGTCAATGACATACAGTCGTCACGGCTACTCAAAGCGAAGAAGATAGGACTCATCGACATTAAGGCTGTACCATATAGTACACAAATACCTCCAAAGAAGCACCTGTGTGCATGGATTTGCTGAACTGCACAGAAGACGAAATTGTAGAAGAACTCAGTGGACAGAGAGTTGTTGCATGTCGACGATTGAATATGAAACGGAGAAGTCGTACCCTCTGTGTCACATCTCTTGACGTTTAACAAACCTAAGTGTTCTGAAAAAATAAAAGCTGTATTTCATAGGCTAAGTGTTTGTCCATTCATCCGACCTCATTGCGGTGTTTTGGATGTCAGAAATTCAGACACACAGAAGCGAGATGTTCGAGAAAATAAATCTGTGCTTGTAGCAATCTGTTGCACTGGGATAATTCGTGCAGGAATATGTGTTAATTGTAATGGACATCAACGGCAAGAACACGAAATTGTCCAATAAGCTAGAAAAATCGTGCTTAGCAGATTACCAAAGGTCACATCTTATGCACAGGTTGCTGCCGTTTCTGCAGTCTCCTTTAAAACAAAGAATGTGATATCTGAACCGGCGCCAGCCTTAGCGTATTTAGTCGACAGATTATTAATTGCCCCAAGCCTTCAAAAATAAAAATAGAAATGATTAAACAAAAGAGGTTTCCACCACGGAGGAATGAGCCTTCGACCGGTTCCAAGGCGAAGGAAAATGAAAATAAAATGCTGAAGAAGCCAGAAGCCAAAGTTAAAATTGAAAAAATCCCCATTCACCGATCTGAGAAGAAGGAAATTAAAATATTAGAAAATGAGGATGTAGCCGCCGAAAGTTCGAAGGCCTTTAAGTGAGACGGCGAGCATTTCAGCCGCCTCACACACTGTAGCGGGGAGTGCATCGAGTATCAACTCTGATACATTGCTGACCGTATCATCGGAGCTGCTATCATTAGATAGCAGCAGCAAGATATCCTCCGTAATTTACTGTGGAGGATCAGAAAAATCCAACTCCGAGGCCTCAGAAACCTTCTATTCGACTCGAGGCTTCAGGAAGATGAAAAAAAGCAAAAAAAGATGGGCTAAGGGTAAATCTAGGTGATAAAATAAAAGAATGAGACAGTTTTTATTGGAGAATTTTAATAAGAAGACGAGTTTCAGTATTTGTATAACATTGCAGCTGCTTTGGCAGTTATGATAACATTTCGTTAGAAATGGATTGTGTGTTTTTAAGTGGCAAGGACCCTCATTTACACCCTTGTCGGCTTGGATTTCTTTTGTGGTTTTAATGTTCTATGAAAAGTCTATTTCTAGATGTTCTGTTTTAACAAACTAATCTTCTGACTAGTTCGCTAGTGCATTTATTAAGAAGAAAAGATATTCTTTTTCATTTTTTTTTTGTTGTAGAAAAGGGCTAGTCGATGCCATTAACACTAAAAAATAAATAATAATAAAGTAACAATAATAATAATATGTAACTAATAATTTCAGCACCACTAAAAATTAAACGACTAGGTTAACTAAAATTACTTACTTCACTTATCACAATATTTAATTTTAAAATTTAGTTAAATACTTCCGGTTCAAATTACTTAACAGAATATATTTTGAAAGCATACCATTCTACAAGAAATTCTTAAAATGCTTCCCTCTAGAGATCGGTAGTTACAATACAAACGATAGCTGGGGTTTATTGGAATATGTAGACAAATCCGTTTTGGATTTTCAAGACAATGTAGCTTCAGAAGCTGAAGCTTCTGAAGACTCTTGTGAAGTCGCAAAAAACTAGAACTTCCAGCATCCCTAAAATTTGACGAATATGTCAATACGATTAGAACTGAAACAAGTCACCTCCTAATAGAGAGTGAAATTGTTGAATTTTAAGCCACGGCAATATCGCAAGAAACCAACGAAGATAAAGAAGAAAGAATAAATATTGAAAGTGGCTTCAACAGACAGTGTTAGTAAGTGTAGGTTTTGTGTATTTTAAGAAGGTGAAATTTATGTTCTGCAAACAAAAGATGTTCCAGACGGTTCTCAAATCCTTATTTGAAATGGAACAGTTTATGGAAAATAGATTACTCAAAAAACAAAACAAACAAGTATTAGTGACTTAGTCGTGTTATTAATTATGTTTGTACACTAGAAGTCAATACTGCAAATTGTATAATGTACAGTAATTTTTTTTTTAAATAGGGGTTTTTATTACTTTTTTTTTCAACATTGGGCTGTTTATTACTTTTAAATCCCCATTTTACTGATGTGCAGTATTGTAAAGGCCTTAGGATTTTATTTTATCTGTTGATTCTTTAAGGAGTGAAATAAAATTGCAGTAGGCCTAAATGAAAGGTAAGGCAGAATACTTGTAGTAAGGGATATATATTACATATCTTTTCATTAAACTTGTGTTTTCAGTATAAAATACTTCTCAAAATAAAGTATAAATAAAATGATTTTATACTGAGATTTCAGTGTATTAAATCATTTTCACCTTCGTTTTAATAAATCAATTTAATATTCTATCGTGATCGCTTTTACTAAAGAATTTTTAATTTTATAACTAATTTTCGGTCCTACAACAAACGTATTCTGAAATATCCCATTTCAACACTTGTAATTTAGCAGAATTTTAGTTTGTAGGCCAAAGGAAATATTTTTCCACTGTTATAAAAAATAATGCCACCGTTATATTTCTTTCTACAATAGTAGGATAAAAGGTGAGTGCGCAAAGCGAATAAGCCAAGTCTCATCAGATAGGTTCTGAAATAATACTTTCGTTCAAACGTAAATAATTGATACAAACTCACTGTAATAATTAATTTTGCAATTTACTTTTAACTGAATCGAAATAAATAGACCTGCTCGTAAAGAAAGTATGAAAAGTATTCAAATAACGTGTTCTAAGGAGAAAGGATACTACTTCTACCAGAAATATTCTGGTAGAATATTAGAAATCTGGACTTGTCTTTATTTAGTTTTTTGATACCTATTCATTTTTTATGAATTTTCTTTCTAGAAACCATTAGTGTATATACACTTATACTCTCTCTCTTTTACGCTTTTTCTCCCTCTGTAAAAAATTTTTAATTGACAAATTATTATTAAAATTTGCAGTCATTATGGAGAAACTATTTTTTTTTTTTAAACAGAGCATCACTTAAGGGAATTTATTCTTTTAATTTATTTATTAAGTAATCTTTTTATAAATCTTTAACGGAAAAAATTGAAGGAAACAGAATTTTAAACAACATTTGTAGGAAATCCTTTTTTTCGGAATTTTGATTACGTGCCTCAAATTAATAGAAAACAATAATTTATCAAATGAACGGTTAGACAGTAGTTTTAATAAACCCCAAATTGAAACAGGGCCAAAATAACAACATTTCTAGAATAATGGATTCTGAATCAAAATCTATTAACTTAAGCCCAATAAAAATAGTCATAAAACCGTACCAGCTCCTCACACTAAAGTTGATCTGACTTAATAATTATATACATACTAGCTCTACCCGCCACGCTTCGCTGTGGCACATTGTGATTACATGGATGAGAAATGAGAAACAAAACAAAGCATACGTTTCATAGAAGTTTAATTTTGCAATACTTGTGAATATACAATATTTTTTGTTTTTCCACTGTCTGCATAGATATAAAGGCTATCTGGTTTGCCGACTCGGGAACACGCATTGCCCATGTGAGAAGCAATCCGCATCTAAATCTAAAACACACAATTCTAAAGATTGACCTTGAGCTTTATTGATTGTGATTGCAAATGCCAATCGAATTGGGAATTATCTTTTAAATTAAAATGGTGCATCGGTCGGGATTATGAGTATTCGAGGAATGAGGACATCTTCACCTTTGAAAGGCCCCGTTAAAATCGTTGCTTCCACTACGTTATTCATCAATTTCTTAACTGCAAGTCGCGTGCCGTTGCAGAGTTTTGGCTGATTAATATTCCGCAACAGGATAATTGTAATTTTTTGATCGAACCGTTGTTGGAATCAATCTAATGAGAAATGTTTTCCCAGTTCCTCCTGGCGCATCCAAGAAGAAGGTCCCTCCAACTCCGTCATTTATCATTTGCATTATGCGATCATAAATGCCTTTCTGTTCACGCGTTAATTTGGGAATGTTTGATTGGACATATGACTGAAGATCACCAATGTTGTAACTCTGTTCACGGCGTAAATCCACATCAAATGAAGCAATCGCAGCTCGGGTGAGTGCTGGCATTCCCAATTGACTAAGAACTTTATTTGTAATAGCTAAGCACTTGTTTTCAATATTTATCAATGCTTCGTTGTAAATGCCTTCTGTAAATTCCATGGTCATATTGGTATTTTCTAGGCGTACTCTATGCAAAATATCCTCAGCCATATGCGATCGATATCTTTCCCATAACTCTGTGGGAGATGAAGGGAAGCAAGCGGTCAATATAATTGCGAATAATGCGAGAATTTGGTTTGGATGTGCAGTGTTGCATGGGTCATTAATACATATATCCCACTGTTGGTCGTTTTCTAATAAATTCAGAGCTTGGTGAAAGGCGCAGCTCAATCACGACACGATCACACAAAAGTACCTCGATTAAAGTGAATATTTAATTCAGATTGTATAATAATCTGAATCAGATGCAAGTGGATACGTTTTTTTTATTATTAATAAATAATGTAATTGGGAGCAGGTATTGTTTCACATGTGACTGTGGTTGTCGTTAGCTAGTATGGCGAGTGTTCCCCTCGCTTCCGGCAGATGGCGCGGTCATTGGTACACAGCTGACCGTTAAAAAAACTGTTTTCTCGCGGTCGCGGGTATGTGACTGATGCGAAAAATAGATAAAAACAATCTTTGATGCGGGTTATATATCGTGCTAAAATTTGAGCTCAATCGGTGCAGAACATTTTGAGTTTTTGAAGCGTACACAAACGAACTTAACATTTTTATATATAAAGATTTGTGGGCTGCGAAAAAAAGCCCTTAAGTCGTGCGAAAAAACACATCATTTTAAATGCTTACAAAAGCAGAGTAATGCTTACAAATTCAGAATAATCAAACGGCGTTGATTTCAGATGTTAATAAACTGCTAACGTAAGTAGAAGTTGTGCTGCTTCAGTGTACAACGTGATTCTCGAGTATGAATCTACTAATGAATTACGGTCTCCAAAGAAAACAAAACCCCGCAGGTCAATTGAGAAAAAGGTGAGATTTTTATAAAAACGCGATTCGTAAAAAAATTACACGAATTTGAATTATTTAGAAATAGTTTAGCGGTGTATTATGTCATTTGGAAGAGAATCGGTTATTGTCTTCGACAACGCTTCTTATCATTAAACGAAAAGAATTCCAGCCGTGTTATAGAAAAACAATGATACCAAAATGTAGCTTAGTTCAAAAGGAATAATTTTTGAAGAGGTTTAAGTTAATGTTCAATCATTGCAAAGGGTTTCGCGTATTAAAAGTAATTATAGTCCGTATAAAATTGGTTTGACACACAACGCCATATTGGTAAGTCGTGTTTTTATTCGGCTCCTAACGAATATGTTTGCCGGCCTCCGTGGCGCGAGTGGTAACGTCTCGGACTTTAATCCGGTGGTTCCGAGTTGGAATCCCGGTCAGGCATGGCATTTTCATACGCTATAAATCATTCATATCATCATCTGAAGCAATGCATAACGGTGGTTTCGGAGGTTAGAAAAAACAAAAAAAACGAATACTTAGTTGTGTGGTTTCAGTGTTACTATTTGTGAATTTTGTTCTTTGCTTTTACATAGCAAAGAACGCTAAATGACCAAAAAACGATTGTTTGGTCATATATATGTAAAAAAATAACCTAACAAAGGATTTTTTGATCATTATGTAGGAATATTATTTTCTGTTTGGTTATTTCGACTTTTTTTGTTTGCATCGTCTTAAGTCTATCTGGGCTATAAGAAAGTTGGGTGTTTTAATTTATTTACTGTAAGTAATCCTTTTTGGTTCTTTTATTTTTTATTTTTGTTTTGGTTTTTTTTTTTTAATAAAATAAAGATGTTTTAGCTGTTAAATATAATTCAAAAAAATTTGTTACTTCATCAGTTGTGATTTTGTTTACATTGACAACGGCCATACGGGCTCTTTGTGATTGGTCGTTGTGTTTGACAGCGGCCATCTTGCATTGATCTGATTGGTTTTCCTTTGTTTACATTTCTATCTGATTTATTAGCCTCTTATTTATTAAAAAACTGTACAAATTAAAAATATATAGTTAGATTTATTAAAAATAGATGAAAACAATCTTTGATGCGGGTTATATATCGTGCTAAAATTTGAGCTCATCAGTGCAGAACATTTTGAGTTTTTGAAGCCGTACACAAACGAACTTAACATTTTTATATATTTAGATTAAAAAATATAAAAATAAATTATATAAATATCTAATAAATAACCAATAAATAAATATAATAATTATTAAATTTTAAAATTAAAAGTAATGAAAATATTTAGTTAAATAAAAGCGTGGCGCAGTTTTTATAATTTATGTAAAACAACACAACATTTATTTTTACAACAATTAATTTATATTTTCATTTTTAATAACGACGCAAGAAGACGGAAAGATCTGCTGGAACCTCTCCAGTTGAGACTGACTAGTTACAAGTAACAATCTGGGAAAATGCACCCACTCGCTTTCTTTGTACGTGTTCTCACATAGTTAAAGTTCATCTTCGAATTCTGCTTGTAATCTAAGCCAAATTGAACGCATTCTTTCCGCTAAAAGTTTCATTTTAATTAATAATGAATTTTTATTTAATGATTTCATAGTTACGATTACAATTATAATAATGATAATAATAAATAATTTTTCAGATTATCGTCAAAATGTAATAACTTTGTGCAAGATTTCTAAATTTAATTTTTATTTTTAATCTTATTAACCCTTAAAGGTCATCTCAGTGCAAATCTGAACCATCAAAGAATTAAAACGAGTTATTTTATTACAGATAAATAAAGCATATATATACTAAACAACCTCATTAAACAAAAAATATATTTTAAAATACAGTAAATGTCTATACATACTTATTCGAAAAGATTGTTATAAAAACTGCGCCACGCTTTTATTTAACTAAATATTTTCATTACTTTTAATTTTAAAATTTAATAATTAATACATTTATTTATTTTTTATTTATTTGTTATTTATATAATTTATTTTTTACTTTTCAGTGCATTTTTATATTTGTTAATATATTATATTTTTTTGTTTAAAATTCTCAATTTGATTTAATTCCTATTTTTTTTATTTTTAGAGGGTTTTTCTAATTTGTTTCCTTTTTTTAATAATTTTAATATTAATATTAGTTAAATAAAAGCTTTTTTAAAAAATAATTTTTTATATGTAATCAAATATATTTTTGTAATTTTTTTGTATTTTTTGTATTTTTTAGTTTTTAGTCTTAATGAACAATAAACTTTTTACATCCAAAAAAAAAATTCTTAATAATATTTATATCTGAATATTATTGTTTGTTCAGATTTGTTTATTAAGACTAAAAAGTAAAAATATTTATTTTTACACATCGAAGTTACGTACGTGTTCCAAATTTCAATCATTTTCATACGATAGTTCATGAGAAATGAAACTTTTCAACTAAATGCATGAATTTAGCGTAGGGGTAGCGCGTGGGGACGTGGGTGTGGGTCATATCAAATTCCGACACCGTAGTGCTGTATTGTCATCGAAGTTACACACGTGTATCAAATTTCATTGATTTTCATACGATAGATCAAAAGATGTAGCAGTTGCAAGATTTGATTATTCCTAAAGCGAGTTAAATAAAAGCTTTGTTTGTTTATTATGACTAAAAAAAAAGTAAGAATATTTATTTTTACACATTGAAGTTACATAGGTGTATCAAATTTTATTGATTTTCATACGATAGTTGATGAGAAATAAAAATTTTAAGCAACACGCATGAATTTAGCGCAGTGGTAGCGCGTAGGGGGGGGGGGGGTCATATCCAAATTCTAACACCGTAGTATTGTATTGTCATCGAAGTTATATACGTGTACAAAATTTCGTTGATTTTCATACGATAGATCAAAAGATATAGCAGTTGCAAGATTTGATTATAACTAAAGCAAGTTAAATAAAAGCTTACAAAAAAAATTTAATTTAAAAAAATGAGAACATCACTTACAAGTGATGTTTGTCGGGTAACGTTAAGAACTGTGCAAAATATTATTCTATATTACCCAAATAAAACAAGTTGTAACTGGTTATCCGTTATAACCATTATAACCAGTTATAACTGGTTAATCAGTTATAATTGGTTATCCAGTTATAACTGGATAACACACTTTTAATCACTTTAAAAAAGAAAATATAAAGCTTTTATTTTTATTTTTTCTCAAAACAAAAACAGACTTACTCCCAATTTATTTATGATAGATAAATTTTGAAGCGAATGAAAACTATAAAAGAATAAAATAAAGTTTAAAGCACGATTCTTGAACTTACACAATTCATAAATATTACTTAAGAAAAACATTCGGGGTGGTTGAGTTTGTATAAATTATCATAAGCCAGCAATCAAATTTTACAATAAGATTTATATAAAATAACATTATACAGTTACTCCACAACTCTTTCAAACACAAATAAACATGAAAAAAGTCTTACGATTACACAAAAATGGAAAACAATCATAGAAGAATAACCAAATCACAATTTACAATAAAAATGAATCGAATAATTATTAATAAATATGAAATAATTATCAATAAATATAAATTAAACATACATTTTACCAAACTTTACAAAAATTTCAGATTTTAAATTAAATATAAAAAAATTATACATATTTCAGTAATACATGAAAATAATGTAAGAGACATTAACGGACTATTAACATGACTTAGACAAATGAAATAACTTTCTTTTTTTCTTGATGATATCGCCACATAAGCTCGAAGTTTGTGCATGGGATATGGAAATGTAGCGTATGAAAAATGCTGTACCTGACCGGGATTCGAACCCAGGAGCTCTAGATAAAAAGCCGGGATGCTACTTTTGAGGCAATGGGTACAATACGCGAGCTGAAAGTTTGCCACCGCCAACTGCTGTGTCTAGTGTACTAGTCGTTGTATTATACTAGTCTGTTGTGTTCGATTAACAACCGCTATTTTTTAATTATTAAACCATCATTTTTCGAATTTACTCGGTTTCCCGTCATTTCTGAGCACGACTATCTTATATTTATTCAAGTTAACAAGTACATTCCATTTTTGACAGTACCCTTCCAAACTTTTAATCGTTTTTATCAAGGTAAGTCTATTAGGAGCTAACATACGCTAATAACTGTATAAGCGTACCGCGTATATTAGTTTCAAATAAGTATCTAAATCGTTAATAAATATTATTCTATAAAACTCGCAAATAGAACTGGATTCAACAAGCAGCACTGCTTTACTTCTTGAAAACGTCTCAAGTACATCAGATAATCTTTGCTTACTCCCTGTGTACACCCTGGCAGTTGTACACAGACAGATGTTTTTGAGTATTTTTATCATTTTTGACGATAAGCCTAATTCTGTCAACGCAGAAGAGAAATCAACAAAGAAGGCCTCTTCTTCTATACTTTCTGCCTCTTAAGACTAAGTTTTAAGTGTTAACTTGACAATAGTCATCAGACTGAAGATGTAATCGATAGCAGAATATGATTTACAGGACCCAGCTTGGAACTCTTTCAAAACTTCATTTCGATGGTACCGGTCCAAAAGTCTATCAAACAGCAAACCAGTAAACATCTTCCCAGTAGTGTTACAAAATGATATTCTTTGATGATTGGACACTTCATTGATATTTCCCTTTTTAAAAACAGGGAAAATAATAGATCTTTTAAAGATGTACGGGGTGAGTCCTAAAGAAAATAGCCGATTATAAATTCCCACAAACTTTTCTTTGATATTATCCGACACATATTTAAAAAACTCGAAGGAAATTCTGTCGTCCCCAGAAGCCTTTCCGTTCTTAGCTTTCATAAAAATCTTATCCCAGTCTTACTTCAAAAAGGTTACATCTATTATTTCATCCTCAATAAATGGTTCCACAAAATTAATTCCAACAGAGGTGGTATCAGGATTTAACAACTGTTTAAGACCACATAACCAGTCTTCTATAACTATATCAGATCCCGATAAAAATTGTTTCATTTTCAAACGTTGTACCAACGAAAATTAGTCTTTTCACACATCTTTAACAGTCTAAAAGTCCTACGTCTTTCCTCTTGACAAATTAAGGATTTTTTTTGTATCTTTTATAAATCAAATGATATAGCGCAAAAATCTATTACAGATGATCCCTGTAAGCCAATGAAAGTGTACTCGTTTTCAGTCCATATTGATCTCTTACCATCCGTCCATTTAGTAAGCTCAGAATAAATCATCAAAAAAGGACAACAAAGCTTTTACATTTGCATTTAGAACCTTATCCATAGAATTAAGTCTCTTCAGGTGATGAATACTACAAACAATTTCCTCCGAGATGACCTGCTTATTCTCAACTCTTCTATTAAAGTCGCTCAGTAATAAAAATTCGATCCTTAATACTTGAATATCAGATCAGATAATGAATTAAAATCTTGAGATCTTGTTGCAATTCAGGTATACTGGAATTAGATAATCTATTTGAGATTGTAGATTCAGTCTATAATACCAAGATCGGCAGTCTTGCTAAATCTAACGATTCTATCGTTGGTTTTACTTTTTTGATACCAAAAATAGAGCTTCTACTTCCAAACAAAAATCTTAACAGCCGGATGCCAAGTTATTTCATAATTTGGAAATCTATTTTAACATTTATGAAATGTCGTTTCATCAGAAACGAATGTTTTAAACAATAAAAAAATATCGTTCTTAGCTAAATTTCTATAAATTCTACAATTTCTAATTTTTCTAAAATACCCGCTACAAGAAAAGAAATAATGTTTATATAATCGCAACTACTGATGTTTTCTGTATTAGATTTACAAGTATCATTAATTTTAGTCTTAGACAGTAGATGACCTGCCGGGAGAAGCTGACAAACTTCGGGAACGAAAAAAGTCTGTAATACTCGCCACCGGAGCACATTTTATTTTTTTGGCAAGTCTTTCACTTTTCCGAGGATATTTTCCCTTTTCCAATCAAATTTCTTGAATTATTTTAGTTTCTAGGTCGAGATCTGCGGAAAAAATATTTTGCTACACTTGAGCTTTGCACAGTTCTTTATAACTGCAGCTTTCTTTAAATCGGACAAAACGTCAATAAAGCAGGGAGATTCTTACCGTGTGGTTCACCACCCAGTTTTCTTACAAATTTCAGAAGATGATTACCATATCCCCATTACAGAAATTCTAAATTGTTTCCTTTAGTTTCTCATTGTCTTCATCCCCATTTTCAGAGACGCCGGAAAATATTAAATTATTATTATTAGATAACTGTATCCGGAGACTTTCATTTTCCCCACTTAAATCGTCTATTATTTTGTTCTGCTCCTGGAGTAGAGAGGCAATATTTAAAGAATATTGCAGAATATCCTGCTTAATCACTGTAGCGTATTCGCGTTGATTTCCTCTTTCAACTTTTCTAGTAAAAATGCTGGACTGACAGCATTTAACGATTAAAAATGTTGGCAGTAGGACCATGCGCTTCGAATACCAAATCAGTGGAGTTTCACAAATTGTTTAATTACTCGTATAATAATGCAGGAAGCTTGGAAGGGTTTATTAGTGTAGCATTGTTTCTTGCAATTTAGGGGAAACTAGCGGAGACTACCACAGGCACTTAGTGCCTGTCCATTATCCATTATGGATAATGCTCCTTGTCGTTCTGTTCTGTAGGAAAAATTGTATACAGAAACCGGTTACACCGATTAGTAAGTCGGTTACAAAAAACGTTGTACAATATATTAGTGAAAAAGGAACTAACTGTTCATCTGTTAGAATTACACAAACCGGCAAAAAATAATAAATTTAATTCATATCTGTCCACTTTAGATTGTTTCGATCCTAAAGTTCATAGGTTAGCTGGAATCGACTGAATTAGCTGGAGCTAACATAAAGTGGTTATAAGAGAAATAAAATGCGAGATTTAGGTTTTAACAGTTTATTTGAACCGACTGAAAGCGGAGTTAGTACGGTAACTCAAAACGAGTGGAACAATTATTACATGTTGAGGAACAATATCGGATAAAAAAACATAACAGTATTGTGGTCAGATGTAGCTGTCATCGTTATATTCCTTGAAGCTGGTGGTTCTTCAATGAACTTCAAACCCAGTGTCAGTGAGATAGACAGCGATAAGGAACTAGCCTCAGAACTTCCATAATGATATTTTTTTTTGTTTTCAGTCATTTGACTGGTTTGATGCAGCTCTCCAAGATTTCCTATCTAGTGCTCGTCGTTTCATTTCGGTATACCCCCTACATCTTACATCCCTAACAATTTGTTTTACATATTCCAAACATTTCCTGCCTGCACAATTTTTTCCTTCTACCTGTCTCTCCAATATTAAAGCGATTATCCCAGAATGCCTTAATATGTGACCTATAAGTCCGTCTCTTCTTTTAACTATATTTTTCCAAATGCTTCTTTCTTCATAGATTTGCCGCAACACCTCTTCATTTGAAAGATAAATAAAACAATTATTTCAGTAAAATAAACAAAGTAATAAAACGGTCTCCAAATTTAATTTTTAATAAAAAATGTATACTTTAAAAAATAATAATTTATATAAAATCGTATATATAAAATTAATTTAACAAATAATAATATTGATAAATATTTTATTGCAGTGCTACTTTTGCAAACGGCTTTAATTTTGATAATACGTAGTTTTAATAATAGTGTGACCACCCCATCCATCTGTCTCTTTCGTTCAGCCACCCTTTACAGGGTAACAGTTGAGAATAGTAAATCGTTGAAAGTTATTTAGTTGAGGCCAGATTATACCATAAATAAAATTAAAATTATATTGCGACTTATATTAAGACAGAAATTTAACCACCACGCAGCTTATTGGTCTATTAATATGCACCTTAAAACTGTAGCTGTTCATTTTAAAACCTGATAAATAATTACAAAAAATAATCTACAATACAATATCTGTAACTTAAAAAAGATTTTAATAAATAAATTGTATGATTTCTTTTAACCGATACGTTTATGGTGTTATGTCCCACTTTCGTTTACGTAATGTAATCATCTTGGTTACATTGAGCGTCGTTGCTAACAGATATTGTTTACAGCTTTAAAGAATGCTGTTAATGATTTTAATCGAAGTCCGACACTTAAACGTTCATTTACCGCCCGATAATATCAATACTATTCTAATTTTAATACTGTTATGGAAAGAAATAAAAAAAAAACAACCGTCTATTAATAATAGCCTCGCGATGTCTCGTTCTCAAATCTTGTTTTGACTGTTGAGATGGTATGTAGACAATAAAATTGTGCCCAGTGACAATCTGAACAGTTTAAGTGTCAACCAAAGTTCCTCGGCACGCTTACCAGCTTATTTTTAGGTTTTTTTTAATATTTATAGTTTTTTGTTTACATTACTTTTACATAGTTCATTAACATAACACTAGTATATTTTTATTATATTTACGTGATATTTGAATAATAGACCAAGGTCAAACTGCTCTTTATCTGGGTATGAATAGACCGGTTGAATTGTCATAAATATCAGCATGTGCGGAGTTATCACTAGATAAAATGTTTCCATAACGTTTAAACTGCTATTATTCTAATCCTGTACGCATAAAATAAAATAAAATTATTATTCATATGAAAGACTTTATATATTGAAAAAATAATAATTATTTATTGCTGCTTTATTTCTTTGCCATACTGCATCGGTAAACGTATTCTAAACCGTATTTTTTATAACTAAATAGTCAATTAAAATTGATTTGCTTATTCATTACCTTTCTGCACGGGCTAATTAATTACAGTCCTTTTTTTGTTTCAAGAGGGAATTCATTCTTTGTTTCTTGTTAATTTCTTATGGTTATTACTATGGTATTTGTTAGAGATCATAAGAAAGGAAAGCCGTTAAAATGTGTGATTGAGATTTTATTACATTTACAATGCAATAACTGATGAGGGTGAATGAAATTAGAAGAACCTTATTAACCAGAATTATAACTGTATATCAAATAATAGTGAACTTAAATGAAAGGAAGGGGAAAAATAATCATAGTAGGCCAAATTACGAATTATGAATTTTTTTGAAAAGGGATTAATAGGTTAACGTGTAAATTTTTATCATTCGTATGGTTGAATTGTTAAATAGATTCATTAAACGAGAAACTACTATTTTCAGATTATCTCCAAAATAAGCAAGCTATTTTTTACCTTAAAAAAATAAATAAGTAGTTTCATTAATAAAATAATCAGAAGTAACCATTCTATGTATAACAAAAATCTATATATAGGTAAATCTACGTAATATATACGAATGTATATACGCAAATGTTTACGTAAAACTATCCGGTTGGGTCGAGCAACGATTACAGTAATTCAAAAAATTGTGTTCGAGCTAACAGTTGGAATTATTTACTATTCGTAGATGCTTGATTCATCTATAGTCATATTTAATAAGATGAATACATCAGCAGATTCTGAAGAGCTTAGAGACTGAAATAATGCCTCAATCAAATAAAATTTGCAGAAATTCATTTAACAATAAAAGCCGTATATTATGCGAAATAAAATTCGCTTATGTTTTCATAATGTAGTTGTCGAAAGAAAAATTACACGCAGAGTTAGAATAGCTAGGAAAGAGAGAGATAGAGAGATTTGTGATTTACAAACCTATTGAGTATTTTTAAACTTAGTCTGATGAACAAACAAGCAAAAAATTAATTAATGCTGATGTTACTAATTTTTCTTCCTGTTGTTTTAATAGATTTTTCCAACATAATCACCTAAATGTTGTAACAGTGTTACATAACAGGTTTTGATAAATACAAAACAGTAAAAGTAGTGATTGTAAAGGAGTTGGCATACGTCTAATACAAAAAAAAAATATTTATTTATAATTTTTTTTTTGTATCAGATTATAGCTATGCCTCACCCGAACTTGGGCCGGCTAATAAAAATATTCTACAAAAAGGTAAAATGAAGATTCAATTCAACAAAAATACCTAATAAAAGATTTTAACTAGAGACTTACAACATTGAAAAGGAAACAGTTTTATACTCACCAACAAACAATCTTAGTAGATGTCATACTTACGAAATCTAGTAACGTTTTATTTTATAAAGTGATAGGTAAGAAATACATCGTTACAAATAATATTTATTTTAAAATACTGGAAAATACAGGAAAAAAAATAATAGGAAAAATCTTCGAAGAATTTTACTTTTATACCACTTAAAAAAAATCTAGTTATACAGCGTTTTAAACCTTGTTCTGAATGTTGGTGAATGTTGGTGAATGCTGATATTTATTGGAAGGTGTTATATGTTACGAATTAAAAATTACTCAATTTATCCAGAAGTACGGTTTTCAGTTTTGTAACTTCGTTAACGAACAAGCATCAAAAAATTGATTAAATATATTTCAATTTATCTGCCATTTAAGACTTTTTTATTTCCTTGTACGAAGTAAAGGAAGTATTGTGATCGCGAAAACTTTCGGTTTTCAGATTTTAACGGAAATATCCATTTTGATCATTCCTGAATCCATTTGACTAGTTTCGACATGACGTATGCACGTACGTACGTATGTATCTCGCATAACTCGAAAACGATTAGCTGCAAGATGTTGAAATTTTGTATTTAGAACTTTTGTAACATCTAGTTGTGGTGCGCCTTCCCTTTTGATTGCAATCAAAAGTGCCCAAAAAAGCCCAAAATTCAAAAAGATGTATTAATAATTATTAACCTCCGATTGAAAAAAAAAATTAAAAAATCAGAAGTTATTAGTGAAATAAAATTTTATGTACTTAAAATGAAAAGTATAAAAATTTAATTTGAATTTAAAAATTCAAAATTTCTCACACAGGTTAATAATAATAATTATTAATAAATCAATATATCTAAATTAAAAAATAAGAAATAAAAAAAAATATATGTATATGAAGTCGATGTGTGCATGGTTACGGATCCGACACGTTCTCACACTACATAGTTACTTTATTGATGTGAAACAAAATTAATATATAAACTAATATAAAATGCTGATACAGACACCACAAAAAATGTGATGCAATGTGGTGTCCATTACAGTGCAATTGTGTAACTGTCCACTTTATTAAACAATTGGAGAATCGTATCTCACTTTCAAATGAAATAAATTTAAATTAAGTGTAGCAAAAAATGTGTCTACGTAATTTAATAGGCGTACAAGGAAGTCATGATCAGATTTTTATTTTTGAATATAAGTAGAATTTTTTTTGTACTGATTTACATGTTTTAATAACATTGATAAATACAAATGTTATTACTTCACGTATGATACCTAAAACTAATATTCTTTTTAATTCTGAAAACAAATCTATAGTCAGAATTTTTCATCACTTTATGTTTTTGAAATAATCCAAAATTTAAATTTTGAAAACGGTTGATATTATGTGCTGTATGATTATAAAATACGTTTCTTATCTTATACGATCATTTTGTATTTATCTGCTCAGTACATAATTTTAACTTTTTTAATCGGTTGTTAATTCTGAAATAATAACCTAAGTTGTAGGGCAAACTTCACCCATCACATATCAAAAATCATATCTTTCTGTTGATGCGTACATGAACAACATTCATTACATCTGTAAAATTAGAAAAAAAATACAAAAGCTTGCTAGCCTACTGCTTTTAATAGTTTAATTTTTTCAGTCAGTATGGTAAATGTATTAAGTCAGTGAACACTGAAGTCTCATAATGTCTTGTAAGTGTGTAAATAATTAGGCCACTTTTGTTATGTGCGAGGTGAGTTCACTATAAATCTCACAAGAAAAACATTATACCTCTAATTAAAAAAGCTTATAAATTTACTTGGACTGTAAAATCGGTGATCAGGACAAGTCATGGGTTATTCATACAAAATGTGGTAACTGCGCGGTCAGCTTAAGAGGATGGGGTAAAAAGCACAAGGCAGGCCTGCCGTTTGGTGTGCCTACGGTTTGGCGTGAACAAAAAGATTACTTAACCGATTGTTTAACTAATGTATTTAGAATTTCTAAGAAGTCTAAACACCGTATACTCTACCCTTCATTGCCATCTGTACTCAGAACTGTACCTCACAATAAATCCTTTCCACTTCCCATGATTCCTGAAAACTTGTTTCGTGGAAACATTATTGAAGTATTGGACATTGTAGAAGACGACAATCATGATTCAGACTTTGAATTACAATCCAGCGAGCCACATCTCACATCACAAGGTGAGCTAAACGACTTGGTAAGAGATTTAAAATTATCAAACTCAAGCTGAATTTTTAGACTCAAGATTGCAAATTGGAATATACTTAAAATATATACAAAAATCTCTGGCTATCAAAGCCGACGAATAGTTTTTCCTTAATATTCTGCTGATGATAATTAGTGTACAAATATTAATGATCTTAGGTTACAATTAGGTTCATGAACTTGAATAGTGGCCCCTTTTCATAGATTCCTTCAAATACAGCTTAATAGCAGTTCTACTTCACAATAATAATAAATATCCTCCTGTACCAAACTGTTATGCAATTAGTATGAAAGAAACGTATGATGTTACGAAAACTGTCAATTAAAAAGTAAAGTATAAAAAACATAGTTGGAACGAGTGGAAATTAAAAAATTAATAGCTCTTTTGTTAGGCATACACTTAGGGTATACAAAATGCTGTTGTTTTATTTGTGGATGGGACAGCCGACTTAGGGATCGGCATTATTTAAGAAACGTAAGAACATTAATTTTTGTGTGAAAAAAAATTTTTTCATGAGCCTATGTTAAACCAGAAAAAATATTTTTGTCGTATCTTCATCTCAAACCGGAGCTAATCAAAATGTTGTAAAAGTTATGTTGAACGACAGTCAATGATTCTTGTACATAAGGCAGAAATTCCCAAAAGTAAGTAAAGAAAAAATGAAATAAGGGATTTTTGTTGGCCCACAAATAAGGGAACTGATCAGAGATGAAATACTTAACTCTGTGTTAATCGATATAAAACTCACTACTCGTCGAGCGTTTAAAAGCACTTGCGAACACCTCTGACACTTGTTTATGGACATCTCTGGGTGTTCATAAATCGAAAAATTACAAGAATATTGTAGATAAACTGATAAATTCATACAGAGTTATAAGATGTAATATGTCACTAAAAGTTCATTTCCTGTAGTCACATCGGGATTTTTCCGTCAAATCTTGAGGCAGTAAGTAATGAATATGGTGGACATTTCCCCTAATATATTTCAGTGATGGAAAACTATTACAAAGGCGAATGGAGTGTTAATATGCTCGCTTGCTATTGTTGGACTTTTTAATTCGAGTTGTGCCTGAGGCTACCTACAAAATGAGAGCATCTGTTAAGAAGTTTTAATTTACGTATATGACATCCCATAATATTTTTTATATTGACTTTTATAGATTAATGTGCCATTTCTAATTGAGGGTGATAGAAAGATTCTTTTTACAAATCTGAAATCTACATAAAAACCAATGCACAGAAAGGGATCAACACTTAGAGAAAAAATAAATAAGCTTTATTTTGTATTTCAATGTAATTATACTATAGCATATATAAAGCTTCGTAAATTCAATCAATAACATTATGGAGAAGGGTTCTAAAGTTAAAAAAAATTCAATTAAAACTGCTGCCAATCTCGGTCGCCTATCAGAAAAAAGATGCAATAGCTTACCATATTCCACAGAAAATTAGCTGTAACGACAAGTATGTATTTTGTAAAGACAAGTATTTAAATGCGTGTAGTAACATCTACGCTTACTGAGAGCAATTGTACCTTTTTCTAGCAGACATCCGAGATTCTAAACATTTTTAACGGAACATATCTTCCATTCATAGCTCTTTTTCTACCCCGTTGTTAAATTAAATTATAAGACTAGCTAAATAACATAATGGTGTTAAAACACACAGTTCACTACTTTTATTGAAAGCTGAAATAGAAATTTATTTTAATGTCCGACGTCTTGAAATAGATCATCTTTAAAGAATGTCTTAAATGACAAAAATAAATTTTTTTAAATATTATGGAACAGTACTTTTTTAAAATAATCTCTTAATGAAGTTAGAGAACATTGAAAGTCTTTTAAAAAGCAGGAAAACGGTGTATGGTTTATACATAATTTTCGGTAACAAATTTTCGCCAAGGAAAACAAGGTGTTAAATTTTTTTCAAGTTTTTCGAAAGATATAATATATACTAAGCAAAATAAACATTATAATTACTTATTTTTTATCGAGGTAATACTTTTTATTATATAAACCTGCGAATATGCCACATTTGTTACAAATATGGTTATTTGATCTTTGTTACGGTTATTTATTTATTTTGGTTACTTTTTAATATAATTTTTCCCCATTATTATTATTAGCCCTATAATTACTAAGTCTACTAAATTAATTTAACCCTAATGCGATGTGCAAATATAGGCCTAAAAAAAATATTTATATTAATCCGGGGTAGTGGAAAAGTACTCTCAGTCGCTCGCTTTTCTATAAGATCGGTCAACACATTGAAGCGTAGCGGTATAACTATACAGCAGCAGACAGAGAGCCGGGTTTTAGACATACCAGTATAAATTTATAAGAATTTTATACTTTAAATACTTTTAAGTTTAATATTTTATGGATTATTTTTTAATTGTTAGCGTTGTTTCGGACACTTAAACTGCGAATAAAAGAAAAATATATCCAGGTTTTAGTCCATAACATTTACCGTTTCCAGCGACTGATTTCTAATATAACAGTTTGTTCTTAGAGATATAGTTTCCCATATTTTTAATTTAATAAAATTTCAACTTTCTAATCGGGTGGATTATAAATTTTAGTGATTAAAATACGGGAATAATTTTCATTACAGAAATAGTGAAATAGTTCACTCTGCCATTCACATTAATATGTTTTTATTGCTGACACTTGTTTGAAAAATATATTTAAATTTATTTTTAGACGCTTATCTATAAAGTACCAATAAGACCCAGACCATATTTAATTTAATGGTTTTATTTCATTAGTATAAATCAGAGCAAGAATGAAAATTAAGAAGATAATAAACGGGTCTAAAAGTAATATTCTAGCAGTAAATTTGAGAATGTTTAATTTTCAAAAGGAAAAAACTGTTAATAAATATAGAAAATTGAACTAAGGTTCACGAAAGTTACGGGTATAAAATAATGCGAGATGATAGAATTCATTCTAACTAACCAAGAAAAACGGACTTGAAGTGTTACGACTACCACCGTTCCACCCAGACTTAAACACTATTGAGATAGTTTGGTCTGAAGTAAAACGATATGTTGGAAGTCACAATGTCACATTTGACTTTAACGATGTTCGACGGATTGCCGAAGATAAATTTTCTAAAATGGACCCATCGCATTGGATATCTTATTGTGAAAAAGTACAAAAAATTAAGATGAATACATTAGATAGCAGCACATAACTGACAACACTTAAGAATTTTTTCAAATTTCTTTGGTAGACAGTTGTGGTAGTGAAAGTGACGACACAGGAAATTTAGAATTTATCGATTTGGATGATGTTCAACCGCTTTAGTTTGTAAAGTGTTGTGTATATCTTAATTTCTGTAAAGTTTATGTAGTATTTAAATTTGTGTAAAACATGCAGTAGCTTAGTGTTTCATTTTTCTAAAGATCATTAAAACAATTTATACAGCTTCAGTTAATTACATACACTTCATTTAATTCATCACACGATCAGCATAAAATTAATTGAAAAACAAGATTTTTACTTCCTTGTACAAAGTAAAGAAAGTATTGTAATCGCGAAAAATGCCGGTTTTCAGATTTCAACGGAAACATCCATTTTGAACATCCCTGAATCCATTTTGACTAGTTTCGGCGTGACGTCTGTACGCACGCACGTATGTACATATGTATCACGCATAACTTGATAACGGTTAGCCATAGAATGTTGAAACTTTGGATCTAGGACTGTTGTACATCTAGACATCTCTGTACATCTGGACTGTTGTACACCTCCCCTTATATTTGCAATATAAGGGGAGGTGTGCGCCTCCCCTTTTGATTGCAATCGACTTGGCCAAAAGTGTCCAAAGAAGCCCAAAATCCAAAAAAATTGTATTTTCGACTTTTTCTTAACTGCAGTAATAAACCCTGATTGAGAGCTTTTAAACGATATATGATGATATATTGTGGTACTTATTTTCATTGGTTCCAGAGTTATAGCCAAATAAAAATTTAATTAATGAAATGTTTGGATCTTACAAGGGGAAGGCACATCAGTTCGAATCCAACTTCATTTCCTTTTTTTAACTTTTTTTTCTAATTTAAATATATTGATTTGATAATTATTAAAAAAAATTCGAAGTTATTAGTTAAAAAAAATTTATGTAATTTTCATTTTAATTCTTTTTTTTACAGATGTTAATAATTATTAATAAATCAATATATTTAATTAAAAATAAAGTCTAAAAAAATTATATGTATATGAAGTCGTATTCGAACCGATGTGTGCATGGTTACGAGTCTGACGTTCTCACAATTCATAACTACTTGAACGACGTTAAACAAAATTGATATATAAACTAATATAAAATGCTGATACGCACACCACAAAAAAATGTGACGCAATGCGGTGTCCACCACAATACAATTGTGTAACTGTCCACTTTATTAAAGAATTGGAGGATCGTATCTCACTTTCAAATGAAATAAGTTTAAATGAATTGCAGCATAAAGTGTGTCTATGTAATTTAATAGGTGTACAAGGAAGTCATGTGGTGTCCATATCAGATATTTTTCATAAGGTTCATTATCAATTAAATAATAAGGCACGTTATCAATTAAATATTTATCAATTATATTATTTAATTATTAATTCTTGATTAATATTAACACGAATGAAATAATAATCATGATAATAATAATAAATATTAGTAGTGCTAATTTTGTATAGTGTATACAGACGATTCCGTTGCGAACTGTATGTTACGATAAACAGGTAATAAGTGTCAGTTGAAGCAGTTAACAACTGACACAGCTTCAAGATCCATGCCTAATAAGTGTCAGTTGAAGCAGTTAACAACTGACACAGCTTCAAGATCCATGCCCTTTACTGTATAGTACAAAAATAAATAGTTTATACTTCTATTAAAAGATTATTATTACACTCCCGCCATGAAGGAAATTATGAAATGAATGACCATTTTATACGAATAAGGTTATAAAAATATTTTAATTCGAGTTACATATTCATTTTCATTTGTGAGTATTTTTTTTCTCCGTCGATTTCTCCGCCCCTTGGAGCCGCATTCGCGACCAAGCATAAGCTCAGTTCCAAGGGGTGCCATCGCCTCAAACTATCTCGGAAGATCACAAGGCCCCGCCCAGGCAGCCGGGATTCGGTCTTCCTCGTTTGCCATGCCTCAAATGAGGGGATCCCAAAAGGTTCCCCTCACCGGGATTCCAGTCTTAACACCTCGCCTCTAACGAGAAACCCCAAAGAGATCTCCCGCCGGGATCACGGTCTTACTTTCCCCCCCAACGGCACTGCAAGAGATCATCGAAGATGAAACGCCGGAGCCTACCACCCCTTCCGGATGAGGCTGTCCCTTGCAAATACCACAACGCAGCTGTGTACATACTCATGGTGCTGGCATAGGTGAGGCCACCTTACATCCTCGACCTCCGGGTGCATGTTCGTGCGATCTACGTGACAGACAGCGAGGTTCCTGTGTACAATCCCTTCTCACGTGGCCGGTCATGCCGCAGGCAAAACAATGACCACTCCGTTCTGGACCAAAACAAAACTTGGCCGTATGGCTCACACTCCAACACCGAAAGCAAAGGTCATCTTAGAGAAGTCGAGTCACCCGGCAGGCCACCCAGCCAATGCGGATGCGCCCGTCGGAAAGTAATTTCTCCACAAGAAGAGGTGGCACGGCCAAAGTGACCACCTGTGCTGACCCGTAGGCCGGCCGCATGGGCAGAATTTCCACGGACACTGACTCCCCAATGACCTTGCGAAGCTTCTTCATGAACTCATCCCTCGTTGTAAGTACGTCTAAGTCCTTGACAACAACGTGAGTCCTCCTGCCCCCTTTCTCAATTAATGGCGTAGTGGTGCCCTCGACCTTCTCCACAATGTCTCTGATGAGTTGTTCTGCAACACTACCGTCAGCACGCACCCGGAGATGCAAATGTTCTCCCTGACCCTGCCCTTCGGATAAAACTCCCGTCTCCCCTGGCGATACCGCATCCTTTACAGAGCGGAGGAGGTCCGCATAGGTCTTCCCCTCTGCCTTAACTGCAACCGTTGGTGGACCCGGCGGTATCTTCTTGCCTTTAGATGGCTGCGCTGATGCTAAACTGAGGAGATGAACAAAGTGCTTCGTCCCCATCCGCCTGGACACATACTCTACAGAGCACCATAAAATCTGACCGGAACGCTCCGAAGATCCAGAAAAGCAGACCGGGTGATTTCATATCTCCTGCAACGCACGTGGAACTGATCTGCCACTCCACGGTCCCAACTGCCATATCAATCACATTAATGTAGTCCGTCCGTGTACGATTAACGGTACCGCCGCTCTCTTCTCCAGATAAATCACGAACAGAAGACTGTACAGCTAGGATCTGCCCCGCTTTCAGCCTTCCCGTGCAAGCCAAGTCCCGGATTCACGGGGCCTTGGGATAAATCGGCAAATGTCGCGAGTGATCGACGCCAACATCCACATCCAAAATCCACGCAGACCTCACCCCCTCCGCCAAATCAGTAATGTCCTGTATTAGTGTAGAGGATTGGAAAACGTCTTCCGGCCCGCCTTTCAAGACCAGCCGCTCAATATTCCAGCCGCCGAATAGACTTATTCCCCGCCTTCTTCACAGAAAACCTGGAGATTAAACGGTCCGCTCGCCGTAACTTTTCCACAACCATGTCAGCAAAACTCTCAGCTCCACTGCTATCAGTAATAGTAGTGAACCCCTCCTCTTCTGGTGAGGCCATCTCCTTGGACCGATGCGGGCCGGCCAGGTTGATAACAGTAAAAATTTCTATGTACAAATGTAAATAAGCCTATGTAAACAAACTTACAAGTGTAAACAGACTCACAGCTGTATAAACAAATCCCTAGTAACGCTAGGCTAAGTTCAAAATTGAAAAAAAAAATTATTCTAAACCAACAAAGCAGAACAACTAAACTAAAAACTAAAACAACCTAACACAAACAGAAATCCTCACACAAAAACTTAAGAAATCAAAAACCATAAGTAACAACGAAAAATACCAAAATATAACCTATCATCACAGAGATCCTATGCAGACAACCTAACCCGTCGACGTCAGCTGTGATTCCACTTGCGGATATTAGTATTATTCAAGATCACAAGTTCAAAAACTTCGAAAAGAAAAGCAGGATCTTCTTAAATCTAAATCGCAGTCGTGCTCATTCATTACACAAAAAAAAAGTATAAACAACGTTCAAAACCAGTCACTGGACAGTCAGTTTTGATCAAGGCGTTGTAAGAAGAACAGTTAACTAGTTTCTCACAAAACATAATGAATTGCCTACATTAAATAGATTACGTGAAGAACTTAAGTGGTGGATAACTAAGTTTAAGTGGTGTGAAACTGATAATAATAGGAAAAGTTTGATCGAGAAAGACATCCGGAGAAAGCAATATAATATTTAAGAAAAATGACCGATTTCAGAAAAGAAAATTCTTCGATTGTTTATTTGGACCAATAGTATATTTTAACGTCCCATTCGACGACAAAATCGTGGTCGTATGACAGTGGTGGAGTGAAAGTGCCTCTTGATAAAGGTGATCGATTAACCATAATCCACGCTGGACGAGAAATGGAGTTCATTCCGAACTCGATGTTACTTAGAAATCAAGTTCAAAAAGCGGTGACTATCACGACAGCGTTAACAACAATTTCATGAACTGGGCATCTGAAACAAATTTCTGATCTCCCCCCCAGTCAGTGGTTTATTTCGATAATACACTATACCACAATTCACTTCTAAAGAAGCCTCCTAATTCAAATGTTAGGAAACGTCGAATGATTAATTTTTTAACAAAAATAATATTCCGTTTACTAAAACTAATGTTAAAACCACAATTTACGACATAATTAAATCACACAGAAATTCAAATATAATGTACCATTTTGGTAAAATATTAAAAAAAAAAACACGGACATCAGGTTCTGCTACTTCCAACTTACTGTCGATTTAAAACCGATCGAGATTGTACGGTCGGCTCTGAAAAGATACGCTGGTAGTAATAACACATCTTTAATTTCTTTTATTCAAAAATTTGAAGGAAAAAATGAATTAAATGAATAAGGATGATTAAAAACCATATTGCGAACATGTAAAAAAAAACTGAAATTGAGTTTAAGAAGATGGAACTGCTAATCGACGAAATGGCGAATAAATTTATTTATCATACATCTAGACAGTGCTGGTATAAGTGACTGTTTTTTGTTTTTTTTGAGATGAAGGGCATCGACTTCTTTGATCATTTTGCCCTACGAGAATGAAAATTTGTAGTGAATGATAAAGGCCATGCTTGACCGGGTTTCGAATCCAGGACCTCCAGATTAAAGGCTGAGATGCTACCACTCCACCACGGATATTGGGAAAGAGACTGTTCCGATGAAGACAGAGAAGATGGTTAACTTGCAAAGAAACTGGACATATAATGTAAATTTTAAGTAAGAGTTAATAATAATAGTACAATCAACAATGAAAACAACCGTACAAAAAAAAGAATTTGAAAATTCAAATAATAAAAATTTTAAATATTGTAAAAAAAAGAATTGTGCAATAATAGAGTTGTACATCTAATTTAGTGTAATTACGGATACAATATACATTCAAGCATTATTTGAGATTTTGTTTAGCTTAAAAATACACCTAAATTAAAATTCATCTTTTTGCATTCTTTATTTATTGAATTATTAATACTGATTAAGTAATAATGATTTATAACTAATAAAAACATGAAAACGGTAATAAATTAAACTTGCATAAATAACAGTACAACGATTATTGTTGTTGTCCTGTAAGATGGGTTTGAGTGTAGTAAGTTCAGTTTCGGTAGTAATGCATTTTCGACATTCTCCAACACAAACTTTTATTTTCATTAAACGCACTGTATATGTGAGTTTGTTTTAACGTTCCTACGTTTGTTTATCTTCAGTACTCCAATGTTTAAAAGCACAAAGTTTTCTAGGTCATCCAGTCGTAAAAACCAAATTTAATATTAAATCTGGCGGTGTACCAAAATTAAAAACAAAAATTGTCGTAAATTTAGCAATTTATAAAACAGTGCTCGTGTTTTGCGTTGAAAAAACGCAGTTTTTAACTAAGCAAAGAACATAGAATAATGATCGAAGGATAGTAATAATAATATAAAGTTCACTGTAAGTTAAGTGCTTTGACCTGTTAAGTGGAAAACAACGCTACTATGAAATCTGTTGCATGGTAACAATTAATTCGATAAAATGCAAGTATACTTAAATCACGCACTTGATATAGATAGATTTAAAAAATAAATTAATTTCACTTATTTCGTAATTTGATAAGTAATAACTTACACAAAGGTCTTGAAGTTTAAGTGAAAAGGATGCTTGATTTTATTATCAATTATTTAAAAATAATAAAGATAATGATTTTTTTTTTAATTTGTGTATATCTAGTTATTAATTATTTAAATATTTATTGATATAATATGTTACATAAGAACATATTCTGATCTAAAGTGTGTCTTTTGCGTTATATAACATGTCACGTAAGAGAGTAGATTTAGTTTTCACGTAAGAGAATTTAAGTAAGTGCTGACTAGATCGACAAATGTAATAAAGTAAAAATGCCCATCTCAAGTACAAAGAATCGAATTATAATAGAAATATTTTTGACCCGATTTTTAGTTTTTCTTCCAGCAGTTTTTTTTCTCTTTTAGCAGCAGTTTGTTTCTGGTGAATCTAACGCTTTTTCGAGTGACTTGAATGAACCTCATTGTATTTATAACAATACAGCTCAACGTGAAAGTTTTGTCATTAGAAACAAGATCGGAAATGTAATAAGAAATTGTTATAAAATAGATCTTGTGATTGGAATTTAATTTTATCTCATCTTCTTAAAGATCAATGGAAACGTTTTTCTGACAATTAACTTTAACAATTATTTTAGTAGTGGAAAATTTCTGTACTATTTTTAATTATCATTAGTTAAAACACTTTTAAAGGAAAAAAACGAATAAGAATTGATAAATTTCACTTTAACAGCCTTATTAAAAATCGTTAAGAAATAATACTTGAGATGCTAATTTATAATATATTTCGTTACTAAATTGAAATATCGTTTTCAGTAATTCTCAGTCCGGTTTTAAGGAGGGATTTCCACTACAGAAGCTAATTAAAATTTTCTCGGAAAAATAATAGTAATAAAAGAATTGTTTAATCTACGACAGAACTCACTTTGTTTACACATTTAATTTTTATAGATGCTCCTTTAGATCTTTAGATAAACTGAAAGGATATTTACTCAGTCAACTTATTAAATTAAGTGGATAAGTATGAAATTAAATATCTACCGCTGGAAATGTTTACCTTTTTAGGGTTGATTAAAGTACAGAGAAATGTTATTTGAGAACGTAGGCAGTTTATTTTTTGTCTTTAGATCAGAATTTTACGTCATCAAACAAGATGTATCAGAATTAATCTTAAAACCGGTATTTTTTATTTGAAAATTTAAGCTGATATGTATTACGATTTATGCAAATGACATTTTGAACGAATTAAAAACTATTTTTATTAGTTTCGCTTTAAGTTCACAAAAATGCCTGTACATAATCATCGAGAACCAAACCGAGAAAAAATAGATTTCAACCTGAACCGGGTGATCAATCTGAAAGAAATTTACCGTAAATTCTTTTCCTTGAAGGAAATTTTTAAATTCCTGTGACTCTAAGAACTGTAAGTATTAATTACGGAGTGACACATTTCAGACACAGTTGTGTGGATTATCCTTTGCAACTAAGTATTTTACTGACTATTTCTTGTACAAAAGATATGTGGTCGAATTGTGTTTAAAATATAATTTAATGATTGTTTCGGTCAATTTTTATGTCAGTTTTAGTTTGGTGATACATACTAATAAAAGAATTTTATAAGTTACCTCATACCATTCACTAAAGAAGTATAGACAATATAGTTTTACCCATTTTTGGGGGAGGGGGTATAGATTAGGCAAGGACACATGAAAAACTACCGAAGCGAATTACATGATACATAAACATACTAATATGTAACATTACAAAAGAAAAAAAGCAAAGCTTTTTAAATTTAATACGTAGCCTGAAACAGAATACTTAAACGCGATTTCAATCAACTCGAAGAAAAAGCCATCTAGGATTCTAGATGACATCTAGAGAAGTCATTTCTATTTCCTGAATTATTTTTAAGGCGAGTGGATATCTCTAAGTCAGCTCCTCGAAGAAGAGAAGGTATAATAAATACAGTCGTTATCGTAACATGTTAACTTAACGCCGTCATTTAACAGTCGATCGATTCTGTGATATTCTGTGAGCTTCCAGACACGTAACACAGCTCCAGCATTCCTAGCACACAAGGGAACACTTAAAGGGATCACTGGGAGGTACAACGAATAGAATTTTATAAAACGACCTAAGAAACATCACCATATTGAAGGAGCAAGGCATTAATGATGAGCATTGTTCACCAACGGTAACGATCGAAAAGCGTGATATCGGCCGTAGAACGAAACCGACCACCATTTTTTTTTAAATTTTCAAAGAAAAATAGAAAGAGGTGAGGTATTAACAGCAACTACCCTACAATATTATATTATATATTTTTTTCTCGAAAATCGATTACATAGTTTTTGATAAATATTAACGTAGACTGCAGACAAAACACAATTATTCAGAGCTAGGCTTCCTAGTGCTATTTCAATACTTCTGTTAAAGGATTCATCACACGCCGAAATTATGATCATAATTTAAATTAAACACACAAATAAATTACTTTAAATGTCTAAAAATTTTGACATTTGACAAGGTAGTTTATGTGTGTTTAATTTAACTTACGATTACTTAAATGTTCACGGGGACACAAAAAGGAAGTGAAACAATAACTTTAACTTCTGTCATAAGGATTCAAATAAACAAAAGTTAATTATCAAACTATTAGCAAAATTATTTTCCTTCAATAAACGACTTCGTTAGAACCATTTTGCCGAAGCGAACGAAGCGATTATTGCTTGATGAAGAAAGAAAACATTTTTGTATTCTTGAAAAGAAAAATATTGTATTTCCCGAATTAAAAAAAAATATTTTGTTTCTGGGTTTTCGCTAAAAAACTAAAAACCAAAAAAGGCAAGTTTTCAGTAGCTTATGTCCTACACAGCGTATCAACTGAATTAACAAAACGGTATTTACTTATTTAAGGGAACTTCTACGCGAAATATTTTTTTAATTAAGATTTTTTTTTTCCTAAAATCTACATACACATCTGAAAATGTATTTTATTTATACAAATTAATGATTAAAAATTTAATTTTATTGTACTTGAAATTTTAATATTGCAGTTTAATAATCTTATAATCCCAAATTTGATTGTATAATCTACGCAGACGGTATGAAAACCGTCATATTCTCTTGTCGCATCTCTATACATTTTTATTTTAATCGTTAAAACTTACTGTAATAAATTAGTGTACCAAAGATAAAGGTATACTCCTTAGGAGTGCATATTTACTTAAAGTGTACTTAGAGACGATATTTGAACTTAGTCATTGCCAACTGCTACAGTTATTTCTGAGACTCCATCTACATATTTCAGAGGGTAAAGGTCAAATCAGGGAGAATTCAACATAACTTGTAGGGAAAGTGGGTTCTATTCCGCCTATTAATTATATGTTTAGTGCCATTCTGTGAAAGATGCTGTTAACTATTTACCGTTACCGTTTATTTTTTGTTATTTATCATTACGATTACAAATACATTTTGGTAGATTTTCTTATTTATATAAAGTTGGAATTGATCTAAAATAAAACTTACTTATGTGATCAAACATTACCAGTACAATTATTATAACATACTTGTGTGTGAGTGTGTATATATATATATATATTTACAATAATACTATGTAAAATATTCCCCCAAGATATTTTTATTATGTATTTTAACCAAATACACGCCATGCGATTCCTTAGCAAATCTCGTCAAACATTTAATTGAAAAATTTTATGCTGCTAATCAACAGCATACTTATCAGCAATCAGTAATGAGGTTTTCTGAAATTCTCTTATATTTATCGGAAAAACATTTACTTTATTATTTTTTGGATCAGCAGGTATTTCACTTGTTCTGAGCTTGATCAATATCTGATGTTTTGACAACATAATGAATCTGAAACGCTCGTGTACACTAGGAAGTGAGGTATGCCATAAAGTATCTCATACAGATTTCTGCGAAGAATAATTAGATAGTGATGCTAAAAAGAAAATACTGAAAAGAAAATCAGCCTAAAGGCTGATTTTCTTTTCAGTAGAACGTGAAACAGAGATAGCTAACATTCTGGTTAATTCATTTTACATTATAAGCGATCTGAAAAAGTTTTTTTTTTGCAATTCTACTAAATATCATAAAATATAACAAATCCTTGAATGAAAGTAAAAGAATGAACTAAGTCATCGCATCGTATATTATCATTAGTTGTATTAATAAAAATAAATTAATTAAAGATATCAATAACCTATAACTGTTTTAAGTTAATTTCGGTCGAAAGTGATCATTAAAGAAGGGTTATTTATGAATTTGGGGCTTGAATAAAATAAAAAAAACTGCATCCGTAAATGAAAACCCTCAAAACCAATAAAAAGACCATGGCACTCATTTTTTTTCAACTTTTTTTCAATTAAACTTTCATTTGCAAACTAAAATGCTCGCAGGTTAAGTAATTTTTATGTTCGAGAATGCCATAAAATTAAGATGATGGAAAAATTGCTAACATACAAGTTCTGTTTCACGTTTCAGTTGAAGAGAGAATCGGCCCTAACATACTACAAAACTATTTTTCTCAGAAACGTACGTGAGATACAGTAAGTTCTATAACAGTTCAAAGAAATATAACTTTTAGAGAAATATAAATTTTTAGTTAATAAACGAAATAAAAAACTGTTCTCTTACAGCATAAACTGGTTCTGAATGTTTCTGAAATGACATACACGTTACGAATAACATACTTTATGATGTTAACTTCCCACTGAGTGTGATGTCACTGACCAGCAAGTTATTCATATATCACGACATTAATCTCTTTTCCCCCCACAAACTAAGAAATCATCTTCTTTTTCAGCCAATACCGTTGTATGAAAATTTTAAAAATGTGTAAAGTAACCAAGAACACAATAAAATCATACATAACTACAACGTTGGTTCTTCACAAACAGAAAACCGATTAAAATGAATAACATTCAATTAAGCAGTGTAGATGTAGCAAATATCTGTAAGTGAATAACTTGAATGACTAATAACGCCTCTCAACTATTAAATGATTTGTGGTGAATCGCATAATTGTAAATTGATATATACTACAGCAATCCGATCGATAAATTTTATCCTGATTAAAGAGATTTAACGCTTAGACAATGGTAACGTAGAATTTCTATAACATAGTATTCAATTCAAATAAGATCACAATCACATAGACCTAAGATAGTTGTGCGGTAATGATACCTTTCAATACACAGATTGGTCCATTCGAATACACATGGTTCTGTTTCAACCAAAACCTACGCTGGTCATCTTGACTTGTTATACGAAAACGATTAAAGAGTTAACATCTAACTTGTGTTAAAGGAGTAAAATAATAATTGTACACGGATTTTCTCTCTCCCTCACTCTCCACCCTGCTTCTGCATGTTCATATGACATGGAAGTGCTCAAAGTCAGACGTTAGAATGTGGTCGGAAAGTTAATTACATGTCATTGTATAATTATAGTAAAATTCGTGTTCTGATGCACGGACTACTGCTTTCGTTAATAATACTGAAGGAACAGCTATCAGAATAACTGAAGTGATATTTTCATGTAAATGGTATGTTTGTGTATGTGTATTTGTTCATGTCAACGTGAAGTGCTCTCTTATATGTCAGGTATGTAATTATTTTTGAATATTAAACTTAAGGAAAACAATAAAATTGATTTGATGAACAATAGACTTGAATGAATAAAATTCAGAGTGATTTTAATGAGTAAAAAGAAATAATAAGTTCTAAAGACCTGATTTGAATTTAAATTTAAAAAAACTGATTTTATAAATTCACATCAAATCACGAGATTTGATCCTTCAGTGATGGATCTGAAGGAAGGTTTTTAAAATAATTATCAATATAACAAAATGAATATAGTTAAAGTCAAAAGAATTTGATCATAAAACACAAATAAATAAAATCCGACGCAATATAATTTCCTTTTTATATCGTAAAGAGCAACATTTTCTTTTTTTTCTTTGAGCTTTGGCAGGAGTTTTAGTACCAATGTTATTCCATCGGCTAATCTGAAAATCCACCGCGTAGTGTAAGTGAACGGTTATCATCGTTAATCAGCTGATAATGTCACGACAAGCTCCATATTTTCCGTGTTAATTCACGAATTTGCATATTGCCTAAAACTGTTGTTGATATTCTTAAATAACATGTAGAAGAAAATCTAAAAATTAAAAGTTAAATCCTAGCATAAGAATACAAAACAACGTAAATTAACCACCAAAGCAATAATTTTAGCATTTTCAGTATATAAGTATTACGGTATTATATACGCTTTTCATTCAGCTAGTTCTAGATTCGATTTTTAATTACTGTGCATTTTAACACACGTGATAAAATGCACAGTAAAGTGCATCCTAAGCTCGTTAATTTTCTTTTGTATTAATGAATAATAAATAAATGTATATACAAATATATATTTAATAAATAATATACGAGTATGTAGTATATAAAATTAAATAATAAAAACTCTTACGCAGTTCTGAGCAAGCAGACCGACTTTTCGTTTCCGACGCCGTCACTATTTCGTAGTAAGAAATGCACTGATTTTCAGAGTACAATGTTCGTTGAGTATACGTTCGATTAACTAGTAGACACGACACATAAGCATCAAGTTTAAAGTTACTCTCTACTGTTTGCATATGAGCATGTGAAAAATACACCAATAAAAAGTCAACATAACCTTAAATTAAGGTTCTGTTGTCTCTTATCAACATTACACTGAGCGTAACTGAAGAACGATTCAACCAATCTTCATCAATTTTCATATGCACAACGTCAGATGCACGACTACAGCGTATCTAAATCAGATTAATTTAATAATTTTGGAGATTTTCGAGCCATAACTTTTATATATATATATATATATATATATATATATATAAGGAAATTACATTATAATGAAGGTATTCTTGTATTCATCATACTTCAAAACGTAAAGAAAATTCAATTTTACCTCCCTTCCCAATCAAACCATGCAACCGAAAGTAATAATGAACTTTTCTTCAAAAAATAGATAAAAATATAAAATTATAAAGTACTTTTAACATTTTACATGTATTTTCATGGTAAGAAAGGACATCCTATACCTTCCTTACTTTATGAGAGTACTCGTATAATCAAATAATGCAACTATTGTTGAGAACGCTATTGTTGAGATATAGTCAATCAATGGTTTTCTAATTCTTTAGCATCCAAGGTAAAAATTTTGAGATACCATATTAACGTGAGCACAGTTTATTCGGCATCGCTAGAAAGAATTTAAAAATAAAACTGAGCCTATTCGAGAATTGAATGCTTAATGAGAAAATAAAATAAAAACGATAAAAATTGTTAAAATAAACATTGTTTTATACATTTATAACAAAAATCGCTGTAGAATAAATTAAAAATGTTATAAAATGTAGTTTAAACATAACTTTTAGCGGCCTTATTTATTTTATTAATTGTGAGTAAAAAGATTTTTTCCTTAATTAAAAAATCTTTTCTTTTAATAAACATTTAATAATTATCAGGTTTAAAACTAGTAAATAAAATATAAATAATATTTTTATATTTTAACAACTATTAATTAATAATGTAATGTGAGATAGTATAAGGGCTTGTCTTATTGTGTAAGAAGCCTGGTCAGATGGGTACATTTTACGATAACGACTGCTTGTTACTCTCTCCGGCACATCCTAAGCTGGTAAATCAACTCACTGTATATGAGTAAGCGGGGCAACTACCTACATTCCCGAATTAAAAATACAAAAACCAAAGGGATTGGCTGAGTTAAAAACATTATTACTGTCAGATTGTCTCGGACCGGTGTATCTATTGTACGTCAGTTGCTTTACAAGTGTTACAGCCATAATAAAGGTCTGAACGGCTAACCTAAAGGAATAAATTAATTCAATTCTTTCTTTTGAAAAACAATGCAATATGTTTAGCGCTTCTGCAGCAGTACGGGAAAATTAACTGGA
Source organism: Lycorma delicatula (assembly GCF_047948215.1). Taxonomy (NCBI): domain Eukaryota; kingdom Metazoa; phylum Arthropoda; class Insecta; order Hemiptera; family Fulgoridae; genus Lycorma; species Lycorma delicatula. The sequence continues at coordinate 189,184,899 of NC_134455.1, forward strand.
TGGAATTAAAACATTGAATCACAAAATAATTAATCAATTTGAGTAATGAATAATAATGTGTATAATGATATACGAGTTGAATGAGTATTGATGATGCGTATTATCGGCAAAATGATGTTTGAATTTGATAGTATTTAATAATATACTGAAGTTTATGCTCAATAAAGTCACTTATTATTATTTGAAATATTATATATGTTTGTAATTTGTAATAATAATTATTTTTACTCAACTTGTAGTCAGTCTAATTTACAATAATCACTTATTTCAAATAACCAGGTAAGGTTTGAAATGTTATGGTATGTTGTGAGCGCGCTCACGTTGGCATAGATTAGTCTGTATATGATTCAAACAATTATCTCTTAAAACCCTTTAATATTTATAAATTTGTTATAAAATCAACAATAGAACAGATTCAAAGACAACAGTAAAAATTATTATTTACGTTAATTAAGATATTAAAATATTTGTTTTGCACATAACTACATAGTAGATAAATTAATTTCGTAATCAATATTACGATATGTACATTATTTGCTATGAATCATCTGACCAGTCATTGTTTAACCTCCAACATTAAATATGATAAAATTATTTTACATTTAATGTAAAGTACAGTAGTTTTAAATTAAACTGTATTAGTGTCACGGACACTCCCTCGTAAACACTGAGTTTATTTGTTCATAAGCTTACTGTATGTAGCCTAATTAATTAATCTATGTTTACAGTCGCGTGGTGATGTTTTAGTGCAGTTACAACGCCATCAAATTTCAAGGTTCCATCGGTATTTAATATTTGCAAAAGAAAACACTAACTCCTGCGGCACTTAATTTCTAACGGAGTGATCTCATTCTTTCTATCTGCTTTTCGTTCAGTGTTAACAAAAAAATTATATACCTGTACATTTGTGGTTTTATTTAATAAATTCATATTTATCACGATTCTTCAACGTACAGCTGAATAAACAAGTAAAAACGTTTTGTTTTTGTGTCATTTACATGAATAGCTGAGTGAAAACTAAAAAAATCTGATATGGACACCACATAACTTCCTTGCACGCATATTAAATTACATATACACTTTTTTTTTTTTTTTAATGAAAAGTACAAAAATTTAATTTCATTAATAACTTCTAATTTTTTTTCATATTTTTATTGTTATTATTGAATTATTATTTATTGCAAATTTTTATTAATAATTCAATATTTTTAAATTAAAAAAAAAGTTAAAAAAAGGAGATGAAGTCGGATTCGAACCGACGTGCCTTCTCCTTGTAAGACCAAAATATTTCATAAATTAAAGTTTTATGTGGCTATAACTCTGGAACCAATGAAAATAAGTACCGCTTATGATATATCTTTAAAAGCTTTAAATGAGGGCTTATTACTGCAGTTAAGAAAACGTCCAAAATCTATTTTTTTGGAATTTGGGTTTTTTGAATCCTTTTGGTCTAGTCGATTGCGATCAAAAGGGGAGATGCACAACTATATGTTACAATAGTCCTAAATACAAAAATTCAACATCCTACTACTAATCCTTTTTGAGTTATGCGAGATACATTCGCACGTACGTACAGAAGTCACGCCTGTGACGTCTGTCACTTTTATAAAAGATGAAAAAATTATCAAGAATTTATGAAACAAATTTAAAATTATTTAAGAAATAATTGCAGTACTGTATTAAGAACAAGATATACAAGCGTGTTTTTTTTTTCATTTCATTTCACCGAGTTATTCAGTACGTCTCGTATCTTAGTTCTCTGTTCTTTTAATGGAGTCAATTTTTTAACAGAATTTTATCAATGATAGTCAAAAAACTTAGTCGATTAATCCGATAGCGAGTAGGGTTTGTACCAAAAATTCAAAAGCTGTCATGAGGTACAGGGTGAGCAACCTAACCGGCTCTAACTACAGTTATAAGAGGGTCACCTTTAACGCTGCTGCTACTAATGCCATTATTATTTGTGTGTTACTACTTTAGTCTGTTTTCAGTTGTAAACTGTTCACACTTCAATGCAGTATAGTTTCGTAGTTTGCAGTTGTGTTCTTCTAAAATGCCTTATTCGTTCGAGGAAAGGTTTGCTAGAATGGAAAATCATGTACGTTTTAGATCCTTTCAAGAAACATTTCAATGTTAGCGGAAAAAATCCTATTGCCAGTATCCCGCTAGCACACACGATATGTACGTCAGTTAAAAAACTGACGTACAAAGGTCTCGGTTTAAAATACAAAACGAAATAGACAACCTTCCGTTAGCATTTCAAAGGTCACTTCACAGCCGATATTCCAAGAAGAATTTCTGCCCGTCCGAAAAAATATACGTGTAAGTAATCACAACAAAATGGTGTTAATAGACATATCGTCATAAAATTCTTGATGATTTAAATATGATACAATAAGGTGCAACAGCTTAATAGAACAGTCAAACGTCTTAAGTATTGCGACTGGTTTCTCAAAACCAACGTCGATGGTCTGATAGACTCGGTGCTGTATTTCATATCTGATAAGATATGGTTTCATTTATCTGGGAGTGTTAATTCGCATAACACCAGGTATTGGAGGACTGAAAATCCTCACCAGATGTTTGAGCGTCCACTTCACGATGAAAAAAATCAATGTTTGAGCTGTTTCTGGTAATTCTATAATGGAGCCTCTATTTTTTGATAAGACTGTCAACACGAAGTATATATTCAGAAGAATTCTTCCCTCAGTTAACAGATCGTGAAAGTGAGCATGGGTTTTTTCAACAAGATGGAGCTATGTGTCGCACATCAAACTACTTACTGGCACGCTTTCATGTGGCTTTTACAAAAGAAACCTCTGCTGTTTACAAAAGTCAGCAGAGGGCGATGGCCTCCGAGTTCCCCGTATTTGTCAAGTTGTGAGTTTTTTCTTTGCGGTTATTTAAAGGATAGAAATTATGAATCACACATTTACGCTATCAATGAACTTACGGTGAATATTCAACAAGAAACCGACGTCATTAACAACTAATTTTTGTTACAGATGACTAAAAGTATGATCACTCGATCACAAAATTGCATCACGGTGCATGTTGCTCACTTCGAACATCTTTTGCAAAATTATGATAAATACGTAAAAATTTACAAGTGTAAATACAGGATTTAATTTACGTTTTCATTTTTCCATTTCGTTAATAAAGTATTACATGTTGGAACAGTGTTTAGTCTGTAACGATTCGGGTTTAAGTTGCTCATCCGGTATTTCTATATTATGACATTTTTCCTGCTAAAATCTTTTCTTCAGGATTTATTTGTTTTTAATATGAATTTTCTTCTTCCTTATTGCTAAATCAATGCATTTAGCTACTAATTTTAGATAATTTGAAAAATAATTGCAATTAATGGGGAAAAATATATCTAAAGGAAAATGTTCACAGACGAGGTGTCGGTGAACATTTGTACACGGTTTACCGAGGTGGTAAACCATGTACATATAACGGCCAAACAATCAATAGTCCTTCCGAGCAATTCTCCTAAGTTTGTGCATTACTGAGACGGCGTCCGCCGCTACTTGTTTAATGTGGTTGCTAAACAACAACTTCAAACATCAAACAAACATCAAACTAAATCAAACATCATCAATCAAACATCAAACTAAACATCAAACAAAACACCTAGGTACTTATGAACTCTCACTCGGCTGATTACACAGCCTTTATACTTAATGTGGGGATTTTGACTGTACGATAATTTGTCTGCACCCTTGAGAAGCATAAACTTCGTCTTCAGAACAAGAAATCTTTAAATTTTGAATGACCATCCAGCCTTCTGCAGTTGACAATGCAGTTGGCGGCCTTGTCAACTGGTACTGGAAAATCGAGATGCGCTCGATCTTCCACCGCAGCTGGAAGATCGAAATAAAAGGAGACAGTCACCACGAAATAAAAGGAGACAATCACTGGCGAAAGCCTGGGCCGTGATCCCTTCTGGGAATGTCAATCCCAGAATCCCCTCAAATACCAGGTTTCACAGCAGGGGACCCAGAACGGAATCCTGCGGGCTCTCCTGGAGACGAATTTTTCCACAGCTAGGTGCGCATCTTTAAACAGAGCCGCACGATTAGACAATCACGTAGTACGGTCTGCAGGGCTACGGGAACATTGCGGCTTCCAACTTATAGAGGACAAAACTCCAACACAAGGAAGGAAAGGCTGCTTCTATGAGTATAAAAATTTCCAAAACATATTTACAGTCGGTGCTTTTCACCTTGACAAGAGCATTTAAGATGCAATCCTCAGTGCTAACCCACCACATATTAAATGCAAATTTAGTATAATGCTTTTTTTATTATTTTTATAATATTTGCCTTTTTAATATCAAAATTATCTCAATAGTTATTGAACAATTAAATATCATTCAGCACTTTATCGTTCAACAAGTTGAATAAAAACAGACTTGCGATTTAAATTTTTTTAAATACAATAGAATTAAATGTAAGTTTATGATTGTTGTTCCCCATGGTCGAATTCTCTATTCTCCAGTCAGTTAATATAACACTTTTGAAAATCATAATTCTGTTGTAAAATGATCATTCCCTAAAAATTTCATGGAACTTCTGAAACTCACAATTCAATCTCTCCCATTTTATTCATTAGTGAGTTTTTCCAAGTTAGTCTACTTTCAAGATGTGTTCTGAGGTATTTTACCTACTGCGATAAGGTAGTTGAACACCTCAAGAAATATCGGTGTACATGTTTCTCTTAAGAGCGTAAAAGTAAATGCTTTTATCTTTGTTGGTTTTCATTCGCCACTTATTTTATCGATCTTGAGTTTGATGCGGTCTGCAGTTAAGAGATGTTCTTGCAAATATTGTGAAACCATACTCGGTAAGTCAAACTTAATTAATATAATTTGCGTGTGAAATCAAAATCAGCAAACACTGACGTATTTCTGCTACAGGTAGATGAAAAGTGTAAAAACCACATTAAAATTGATCCAGACTGATTTCTTGTAGCACACTGGTTGTGCAGACTTACAACACTGGTTGTGTAGAGTACAGCTGTTTGCTCTCACCAGAATTTTGAAATGCAAAATCTGTCTAATAGATAATACTTGAAAATATTTAAAAAATGATAAGATAGTTATATTTTTTTTTTTGTACACCAGAGATCTTTACACCACGCTGTCAAAAGCCTGATTTAGGTAAAATAAAATTCAATCTTCTCCTCCACGGTTTTATGTATGTTACTTTATGAACTTTTTCGATGGTTCCTTGATTCCATTAAAAACCAGATTGATAAACTGGTATTTTATGTTCCTATAACATAGTAGTCTTTTTTTGTGTAAATGATATTCAGACAATTTAAATATATCAGGTAGGATTTTAATAGTTCTGCATAAGAGATTTCATTTAAAGGTTTTCCATGTTCAGCGACAACCATAATTTGAACATCTTTCGATCGATCTAGGATTTACTCTGTCCTTAAGATAACATTAAATAAGATTGTTACTGATCACAATAATTTGTTGGGAAGTTCCTTGAGTTCTTTTCTAGTGGTTAGATTATAACTAGGTACATTTCAGAACTAAAGGCATACTTCATGATTGTAGTCACTGAAGTTAAGGAAATGAATCAAAGGTATCAATGAAAGATGACTGAAAAAACATTTGTTAGGTGATTGGAAATCCCATCTGCCTATTCACGACTAAATTTTGCCCATTGCAATAACATGTTAGCATGATGTACTACTTGTTTTGATTTGTTTCATAATCGTAAATGGTTTCCACGGAGAATAGTTATTCTGTCTGGATTAAAAAGGAATTCTAAGTTTTTATGTACTGTTTATATAAATATTGTACTAGCTAAACAATTGTTTAAGGTTTCGTGCTTAATTATTAAACATAGCCTTAACCTAGGAATTTTTCAATCATATTCTTCACAGAGTTTAAACAGATTATAAACAATATCTGTTTCACTAATTTCTGAAGTTAGATCAGCAGGAAAAATTTTCAACATGAAATAATTTGTGTTTTTTTATTACTTTAAGAAATAACCTTATCTTCTACCTGAAAAAAGTTTACTGCGTTTTGTCCTTTAAGGAATTTCTTAATCAAAGGACAATATCAGTATGTACTCTAAAAATGGAATTAAAACTACCTACTTATGATAATAAAAATGTAACTTTTCCTTTTGTTCATAGATCTGGATACCAAACGGCTATTGATCAGAGGATAATAAAAGTATATTTTCTATAACATAAACTTTATTAACATAATATACTCTTAATCTCTTGAAATTGTATTTATGTAAGTTAAAAGGTAAAAGATCTGAGCAGTATAACGTGAGATTGAAAACCCTGGTGAATCTGTTATACATCGCTTTCAAGTACCTTGAAATTATTATCAGTGGTGTTTTTTATCTCATGGGCTACCTATGTTTCATTTAGGAAATTAGCAAAGAATTGGGTAGGTCAAATTGACCTGTTGGAAATTAAATGAAACAAATATTATTAAATAATCACTCACCTAGAAAAACTCTTACACCTAAAAATCCTCTCGCAACTGACAGCATCATAGCTACCACAGATACTGAACTGCTAGCAGCAAAAACATAATCTGCTTTAGTTCTTTCTTTTGGTCCTGACAACCTTCCATAAACCGCTACACTTGTAGATGCACATATCAGCAAAACGAACACAATATAGTCTATTGCTAAACTGCTTTCATCCATCCTGAAACACACATAAAAATGAAGTATAATTTGTATTACAGCACAAATATAAAATACATTATAATTAATAACATCAGATTACAACATAGTTATAACTATCACAATAACTTATTATAGTGATAGTTATAACTAATTTTGCTGTTGGGTATTTACTGATATTTTATTGTATAGTCCCTACATATTATAATTATACATGTTTATATGTTCATAATAACTCAAAATAACTGAAATAATAACAAAATTAAAGTAGAAAAACAAATATAATCAATTAAAAAAGTATACTTAAGTACAGAAAGTAGTTTTCCTTGTATAAATTATCAGAGCTACCTCCATAACTTTTCTCCACAATTAATTTAAAAAAATTAAGTATTTATTCGAATGATCTTGAAACCGGGAAGCCTGCTCACGAGGCTTTTTCTTACACGCCAATTAACCTCTTACCGGTCCTATCTAAACTATTCGAAAAGCCTACTTCGCAGGCTTAAGCAGGTTTTGGAGCGCGAGGAAGTAATTCCTGACCATCAATTTAGGTTCAGGTATGACCAATCCACCATCAAACAATCCGGTAGAGTCGCCAGCATCATAAGTGAATGTCTGGAGGAAAGAAAATTCTGCTCGGCGGCATTGCTAGATATCCAACAGGCCTCGACAAAGTATCGTTGCCTGGTTTGCTCTATAAATTAAAATTAAAACTTTCTTTCAGGTAAGATGTAATGATGAGTTATCGAGATTCTTCGATGTTGGGTGTTCCTCAGGGATCTGTACTGGATCCTGTGCTATATTCAATATATACTGCGATTTTCCGATCCTGGAAGGTTGGATCGTCACCACATTTGTCGATGACACTGCTATCCTTACTGTAAACAAGCACCTTGGACTAAACTTGGGGGAATTACTTTGGCTTTTGCAGAGAAACACATACCTCACATTGTAAAATAAAAATTGTTTTACAAAGCTATCCTACGACCAATCTGGACTTATGATATGGAGTTGTGGGGTGACAATAAGTAATAGTAACGAAAGTATCACACAATTCTTCCGAAACAAGGTAAAGAGAACAAATGCAGAGGCGCTATAAATATCTGGAGCTTCAGACAGTTCGTGAGGTTGTGAGACAGTACAGCGTTAAATTCCAATAACGTCTAGAAAATTATGTCAACCACCTAGCGATCAAACTGCTTGACAACAACGAGGACGTCCAAAGGTAGAAAGGCTTCCGTGTGCGCTTGACTTAAGGACTACTGAATGACAATTTGTAGTTACTATCGCCAAAAATCTAGTGATGTTATTTTTGTTTACTTCTTTTGTTTATAACACCAAGTTGTATTGTTCTTGATAATTTCTACCATGATATTTATACCATGATAAAACATTAAACTTTTATTATAAATTATATCCATTATGCATCATACTCTTTTTATGCTCAATAATTGAAATCAAATATTGAAATCAAAATTACAAGACTTGGACTATTCGTAGAACATTAGAATCTGTTTGTTATTAGTAAGTAACAATCTCTCTTGAACTGGATATTAACGTAGCGGAGTGGTAGCGTCTCTGCCTTCCATCTGAAAAGGTTCTTGTTCGAATCTCGAACCAGCTAAGCGTTTTCTTATATTAAAATTATTATCTTTCACATGTAACTATATATAGGGTAAAATAAATAATTATTATTCTAAAAAATAGTTCTTTTAAGTCCTCTCTCAGAAAAAAAAACTTATTTGGAATTTATCACACACCTTCAACTAAGATTCCTGAATCCAGACCTATAATTTCGTATGTGGTGGTGTAACGATCGAAAACGAATTAGTCCTTTTTCTGACATTGATTATAGCTAATTTTTTAACGAAATTTCTTTTAAATTTTTATTTTGAAAAATTTAAACTTTTAGGCCTTCATACGTAATATGAGCGCCGAAAATTCTTGTACTAGCAACAGATTTAAATATTATAAAAACGGTTTGCACTTTTGGAATAGCAGATGAATACAATTCTGATATTCTGCAAATATATTAATTATCTTTCAAAAAAATAATTTATCTTGCTGACAACTTAAATTGGTTCAATTCTTAGCACTAGGCTTTATATTTTCATCATACAATCACCTAATCGATCAAGTCAAATACGAACAGACTCGTAAGATAATATAACATTTTTTTTTTTTATTAAGCATCAACTGTAATATTAGTAGTAGAAGATATACAAATAAATATCTCCCACACAATCTCTCCGTAAATTATTTACAACAAAATAAAATAATTTCAAAACAGTAAATTAAACAAATCTAACACCGAATGCTAACACGTAACTGATGTCGAGGTACCATCTTTCCGGAAATCCTCGATGACGACTATACGCATCGGAATCGAGGTATAGCATTATCACACCATAATAATTTAGTTCCCGTTGTAGGCTAGCTGTTGAGTAAATAGATAAAAATTTCAAGACGCAATTAAACATTAAACAAAGTTTTTTTTTTGAATGAAAAATGCAACAAACAATTTAAAAAAATTATAATTCTTTTAGATTATAATATGGATTTGGTGCCAATGGAGCGACCTTCCGTCTGCTATCTGCCCTTCGATATTATTCTACTGACTATTTTAAGAAGGGTTCAAATTGGTCACCTAATATTAGGCGTTTTATGTTCTAGTCTTTTAAAGATAAAATATGATAGACTCATTCAGAATATAAAGGAATTTTTCTTTCCATAATTAATATAGTATTCATATCATAATTTAACATACAGTTACAGTCTATTTAACTTCTTTTTTGTTATTTTAACTTTAAGAGAACCTTAAATATATATTTAAGTGTAAATCATATTGAATTTATCATCTATGTGTATGATAACGGCTCTTTTTGTACAAGACTTGCACTTAGATATTCCAAACTTTATGCATTTTATATCTTTTAAAGATATTAATGATGGTCCACTTTATTTATTAATAAAGCAATAATCGATTGTGGAAATATCAAAACATATAATTAAATGCTAATAATTACATTAAGATATAGAACAAACATGTCAGTAGAGGTCCATAGAATTATATTATTTGGATGAAAGCCATCTATTTAAGGCCAAAGTTCATGGAGAAATTACCATATGATATTGGTATCGCTGATAACGCAAAAAAATTTAAAAAAGGTTCAAGCTAATTTTAATTTTAAAAATTGTTTTATTCCTTTGATTTATAAATAAAAGAAACTTTTAAAAAATTTTAATTTATAACGGTTTGTGTTAAAATTAGTAAAAAATAAATAAAAATTACTACAGTAATATTTAAAGTTAGATATCAAAGTTGTACCGGTTAAGGAAAGAAAAAATATTTAGGCCGGGCATCACAGTTTGTCTTCAAGAACAGTTGAATGTGAAACCAAAATAATAGTCAACGGGCATTATGATACAATAAACTGTAATAAAACTGAAGAGCATACGCAATTGTCGTATAGTACTCGTACGATACTCCTTTCAATTATTTTGTTTTGCTTTCTTTTATAATGCAATTGTTGATGTATTCGTTATATTTTCCGTACTCGAGTAAAACTAGCTGGAGATTATTATTGCAATCAGGAGAACGTTTTTTCAGTTTGTAGAATTAACCGTTGTTATATTAACAGAGAATAAATAAATTCTCTTTTGTAAAGTTGTAAAAATTGTTTAATTAATGCTTTCTTTTGGACTCTTTATTTTGGGATTTAATCATTACTTTCATAAAATTGTAATTAAACATTTTTGCACACTGTTGACATTATATAGTAACCGAATTTATTATCTAAATTATAAAACCAAATCACATTGTAGTTAATTTTTATTTAAGTATTACACCAATATTTCTATATTTTCAAAGATTTATCTAATTCTAGACAATTTTTTTCATAAAATGCAATAATATACATTTTATATGTTTATTATTTCTGTGTAATATATTGTTAAAATTTGTGTTCAAATTTTCTGTAATTACAAACAATAGAGAAAATAAATTATTATTATTTCCAGCTGCCGATAGGAATTGATATTTTATAATTAAGAGCAGAAATCTCAACTCGAGTATAAAAATAAATTTCTTTTTTTTTATTTATTTATTAAGAGAGAGAAAGAAATGCATAAAAATATATTATCAAAAAGTAATCTGCAATAAATTGTTATTAATGAAGTTAAGGCGTAAATGATTTTTTCCTCAGTGAAAGCAAAATATACTGTATATTTGCACAATTATGAATTGGTCTATTAAAACCGTCATGCTGACAAGCAGCCGAGTATCACGTGGGCGCACGAAGCAATTCTGAAAGCGGTAGATAATTCAGTTATGTCTTTCTGTGGCTATTTCAGTCTGAGCAAATAAACATGCGCTGGCTCCAATCCATAATGCTACTACTGCCAGAATTTAAGAGAAACCCAAGTGCACGGGTCCAGGTCTTATCAGTTAATTTGGAATAAATTATTACAATCTACATATTTCTCTATATAGTAATCACCTTAATTTAATGAACTAACTACAATACTATTAGTTACAACGCTTTAGTTTAGTGTTTTCTGTATAGATAATATTGATAAAATTGATGAATACATAAAATATGTACTACTATTTTATTGTGCATTAAATAGTTTAATATAAAATAATGTTAATATTCACAAACAAACACACGTACGTAAACATGCATAGTCACCTTATTCGAAGATTTTTTTCAGCGGTGTCTCAAAATGATCTGTGAACAGTACCATTAAACAGCACAGTTTCTTACTTTATAATGTGGTATCTACAAGCAAATTCGGTAATAATTAAAAATTACCACGAGCTAAGAGAATGTTATGAAAAAGAATGACAATGTATAAACAAAAAATTTATTTTATTTTGAAAAATAATCGAGGTATTGTCATCATATTGAGATAATCAGTTTATAGCAAAGATTTAAATAAATAACTTCTCGGTACCACAAGCATCTTTCAGAACAGTAGTATAGTGTGACACCTCGTGATTTATTTTATAATGAATTTACTTAACAATAACATGTTAGAAAAAACAGATTCTTGAAACGACAAAGTATTATTTCCAGCGAGTATAATTTTATTTATTTTTTCACATAATGAGGCTTTTATGAAACATGAGTCGGATTTTTTTAATACGATTGCAGACAGTTGAGGATATGGGTTCTTAAAAGCCGAGTTATTTTTTCGCGAAAACCGTTTGAAAATTGCAGTTCGTGTAGATATTTATTTTTTTTAACCCCAAAAAGATTGACGCCTCTCAATGTGTAATGATGAGATGTATCTTCAGAGATTGTATTAAGAGCATTGAGACATGATTGTTCAACTGATATGTAAAATCGTGTCAATTTTCTCCGGTAACGTGTGTATCTTCTAACTGATATATGAGTTATCCGTCGTAATAAACGTTATACAGATATTTTGTTCCTTAAAACTCATGGATTTTCGTAAAAGAAAATCAAAATAAAAATTAATTTTCAACGTTTATTAGTGATCGTAGATTTGGAAATAATGTCATTTACTTTTAGCCTAGTCATCGGTTCAAATGCTTTAAAGAAATCATAATCTCGCTCTTCATCTTTAAAAAAAAAAACGTTTTCTGATAAAACCTCTACTTTCATTACCGACTACAGACATATTGCTTCTTCATTTCCTTTTAAGTAAATTTATTTGTTTCGAATTCTGAAAATACGACTGACTGATACGTAACCTTCAAAACGAATTTTTCACCACAAAATGTTTCACCAAATCGCTTTTCTCGTCTGGAAACATTGCATTTTCTTCAGTGATTTTAAATCTTGAAAGTCTTCGAAAGCATGCATATTTCAGTATGCAGAAAGCTTGGTTTACGGGAACTGCCCTCACTGTACTTGACTGTGCCTTCACTGTACTTTTCAAATACACACAATTGTAACCAGTTAACTTAATGAGATTTACTATTTTAATGAAAGAATTAAACACATGTTCATATTATCTGAATAAAAATTTTCAGTAAATCTGACAGAGACAACAATGCATTTGAATTAACGTAGAACTCGAGGCACAAAACTTTTATCTTTTAAACCACGTAGGCGGGGCACGTTTCTACACATCTTAAATCATTTCATCGACTTAAATAATTTTGTACTTACATAGGTATTAATATTTCAAGCTGGCGTTTCGATTAATTTGTTCACAGCACAATATATCATCATACGTTTCATTGTTGCATTCTTAAAGCACAAACACAAGCAGCTGACACCTTACACAAACCTTTTATTTCAGTAACCTCGCCTAGATGCAGCAAAAAAAATCTGCTTTCACTAATTCTTTAATTTAATTTATCTCTTGGTAACCGTGGAACTTCCTGGGCACCACTGTGTAACTTGAAAACGGATTGCTATTACAAATAATATTAACAGCCGAAATTGGCAGTATCTTTGGCACTTTTACAACACACATTACTCAAATCGCGTCTTATATTGTTACGGTTACTCAAAACGTACCAACTACGTACGGTTTTTGCAACTCGTAATCTAGTCAGATTTGATCAAATGTAACATTTCCATTGAACTTGCTAAACCACAAAAGCCTTTCAGAGTTTAAAACTCGTTCTTTTTAAAAGAGACCGGAGTGGTGGCCGTTTGGCATCTTGATGCTTGATGTAATATAGCATGATACGAAATTGAGTCTAAAATCGTTGAAGCAATTTGTGGCTCGTATTGACGATTTGAAAGTAGATTAAACAAAAACGTTTTGCGGCCGAGGATTTCATTCTCTTTATTAGATTTTATTTGTACATAGAGTTTTAATTAATCAGTCGTATTTCCTGTTCCTTTTTTCATTTTATGTGTCTTAATACGGTGTTGAATATTCATCTTCCTCGATTCAGTCGGTGGCTTATGTACAATCATATATCTGTACTACTAATAAAAAGAAAATGAGAAAATGGTATAAATAATTATATTATTTTTAATAACGATGAGATTAATATGACACGTTAACGGGTTTAAACTCACTAACTACTTACTCAGTTAAGATTATTTATAAATGGTGATGGAAAATTACCAAAAATTCTAGGAAAAGAAATGTACTTTATCTAACGGTTCAGTTAAATGAAAATTAACTGTTTAGCAATATTAAGAAATCATGAGAAATTTTCAGTATGAATTTTATCGAAGTCGCAATTAGTAATATAGAAGTACTGAAAGGGAGTGGCAGTTTTTCCTCACATGTGTTTATTTCTTTAAAACTGTATAAAGTATTTTTAAGTTTATATTGCGACTCCTACGTTTTTAATTATTATCTTAAAAATATTTTTAAATGTGTCTTTATACACAAAAATGTTTTCTTAACTATAGATTACGAACAGTTAAGAAACGCTGGCCTATAGCCAACAATAATACTAATGATTTTACCCTAGTGAAAAATTAGTATTTATTATTACTACGCAATATACAGCCAATGTCGTACGCACATCCTTTTTCTCGGAAGAAATGGAGGAAATTGGGCTTATATCCCTATATCTGTAGCTAATTATGTTCGTTTGAGATGGAGTTTCATTTTTACTCGTACAAACATCCTCCTGAACCTTAACTTTCATTGTTGACTATACCAACATGAAATACAATATTTCTTTATTAATTTTTTACCGTTCTTATCCACACAGAAAACGTTTCTTGTAATTTAGTGTGTTTTATTAGAAATATGTTAGTTCAGATCCGGCATAAATAGCAGTTTTGTTTAATATTCACTCAGAAAATTAGTTTTCATAGATAAATTGAAAAATAACCTAAAACGTTATAGAGCAAATCGCATTGACCTTAACAAATAAAAGTAACACACAAAAATTAACAATTACAATTTTAATCATTTTAAATCAAAAGTATTCTTTAAATAATCTTATTTATTTAATAATACAAAATAAGATTAAATAAATAAGCCAAAGATTGCAGTTTGCAAAAGAAACATATAAACATGAATCATATTATCACACAATCATCTTTTTTAACTTAAATTGCTCAAACTATTATGAAATTTACAAATCCAAATACGAGTTTTTATAAATACTGCCTAACTTCTCCAGATAACCAAAACTCTGTACAAATTTAATTTCCTTAAGAATAACATTTCTGACAAGAAGAGTTTGTAATTTAAGAATTGAATAAAAGGTTTATTTACATAAAAGATCAGTAAATAATATAGTATATAATATATCACGCCAGAAATGAATATGCTACTCCAGGGATACAAAAAAACTCACGGAATTTTCCTGGATGTAATGAGGGATATGTGATAAAACCTTGATTTGAGTAGGACTGCAGAGATTCTTTCTAAGTCAGCTGATTTGGAAGTCGAGAGTTCCAGTGTTCAAGCCCTAGTAAAGGCAGTTCCTTTTATACGGATTTTAATATTAGATCGTGGATACCGGTATTCTTTAGTGGTTGGATTTCAATTAACCACACATCTCATGGATGGTCGAACTGAAACTGTACAAGACTACACTTCATTTGCACTCATGCATATCATCCTTATTCATCCTATGAGGTATTACCTGAACGGTAATTCCCGGAGGGTAAACAGAAAAAGAAAGAAAAGAAAGAGTAGGACTACACCATACAATATTACTTATTGGATAAAATCTAGATGTAATTAAAGACCAGACTAATTGCTTACAATTTAAACGCATTAAATAATGTTGAGTTAAGTAATTAAAGATATTATTTATAAAATATAATTGGAAAATAATTCACGATTCAGAATGCAGAAGACGTCATTGAAAATTACTTAGCACATGTACAAATTGAACAGGACGTAGAAATAATGGGCTTTTAATTTTTATTTTTTTAATAATATCTCAAATTCATCAACAGAATAATATTGTTTCTGTAAACAAATTTTTTTTAATTTCATTCAATGAGAAAATGTTTTAAATAAATCGATCGGTAATTTATTAAAAATGGCAACGGAAGGATAATATGGATCTTTAACATAAGCTAAATTATTTTCTTGAATTATATGAAAACAGTTCTGTTGTCTGGTAGAAACACATATTGTTACTTTTTAAAAATGACATTTTTAAATGATTATTCTTTTAAGGAAAATTACACATTCATAACTTTAAAAACATGGGTAATTTTACACTTTTAATTTTCTAAAAATCTATTTAGTTTAGCACATTCTTACTTATGAACGCCAAATAATGATTTGACAGCCCGTTTTTTTTTTCTTAAAAACACTTTCTGAGAAAGTTCCAAGCGATGATAATCTTTAGGTTAGTAAGTATAATAAATATTTAATAATGACGAAAAGATTGGTGTTTTATTTAGGCACTTCAAAATAAAACAATACGGTATCATTTTCTTATAAATAAAATAGATTTGATTACCCCCCCTGGGAACTTCTTATCTAATAAAATACCCAGAAATTTCGGTTTAAAAGCGAACAGAAATGATAAAATAATGGTTTCAATAACGAATACTGAAAAGATAGGGACATTATTTACAGAAATGCTTTATAAATATGTCCAGTTTTACCTTCAGTTTGTTGATCAAACCGACCAATAGAAAAATAAATTTTCAGCTTGCAAACTATTATTAGATAAAATCAGCGAAAACCAATAACTTAAAAATATATTATATATATTTACTTTTCATTTAAGTACATACACACATTTTGAGAAGGCAAACTGCAGTTAATAATACGATTTACAAGAAAAAAAATCGTAATTGGGGTTTTCTACTTTACTGAAAAAAAAACCTAAAATTTAAAATACATACCTTGATTTGTAATTATTTATCAGATTCGGTGAACTCAAAAATGCAAATTATTTTCATCTACTTTCAGCAAGATGTCGAGCATCAGATATTAATATCATTTTTTCCTGAGCTTGAAATAAACATTTTTTAGATTGCTGGATTAATCGAAGTCGCCCCATACCCTAGGTTTTATGAAGACACTTGGTAATCTTCATGGAGGATGAGTTCAAAAACATTCTTTTTACACAAAACTTATGCGATTTAAATTATTTTGAGAGAACTATGAAGTTATCAAAAAAACAATAATAGATATTTTACTCTAGAACGAGTGTACCCGCAAGTTAATCGAGATGAAATTTCCTCACAAATTGAAGCAATTGAAACTGCAGTTTATTAATTTGACATGAAAAGTTCATTAAATAAGAAAACAAAATTAATTTGCGTTTTTTTTTTTTACTCAATTACGTTCACTCTCATACCATTATATTATTTATAACGCTAATACATATGATCAATAAATATACACGCTACATTGCTTGGTGAAATAATAAATAATTGTCGATCTTTGTGGCGGAGAGGTATCGTCTCAACCTTTCATACGAAGTTCCCCGATTCGAATCACGGTCAGCATGGCATTTTTAATACGCTACAAAATTTGTATTTTTTATTCCCATTTAGAAGCTTCCAGCTTATGTGGTAAATTAATCATAAAATAAAGTAAGTGGTATTGTGTGTTTGTTCTACGGTTACAATTCAATTAACCACGTTGCTAAAAAAAAAATTGCAAGTATTCTTACATAATAACAGCATAAAGCATACACAACAGTAAAGTATAGCTTACAGAATAATAAATTTATAATTTTGTACTTATATTTTAATTATATTAACATAAATTAGAATCCGGATATACAATGCAAATTATCAGTTCGGGAAGTTAAAAAAAATTGTCGCCATGTTTTTCTTACAAATATTAGCCATATTTAGTTGAAGATTTTGAACAGAATAAATTAAAATTCTAAAAAAATATATTGAATTTTGTAGTTTTAACTTACACTGTCTTTATGCTGAATAATTCATATATGTGTACGAATAATTCGCATTGTTGGTCTTTCTAATCTAATATAAATCGTTAATTCATACAAAAATAGCCATTTTAAACTGAAAGTTACTTACAAATTAATTCAAATATTTTAGCAATAAAAACCTGATGAGTGAATAGCAAGAACTGTTATATACTAATTGCATATGAAAACACAACTCACCGGTAACAAACAAATAAACCACTGAGTTATAAAATGAAAATCCACTTCAAAACACGATAATAATACAAATAACGAGCTTCAGTAATTATCAGCGTAATTAACGTAAACTATTGAATTTAAAGATAAAAGTTCTTTTAAATAATAATTAGTAACCTAGTATTGAACGCTTTAATGATACAGAAAAATGTCATTTTGTACAAATTTTTAATTTGTCCTTTCAAATAACTAGACGTATAATTAAGTAGTTTTTGTCTACTTTCCAGTTTTTACATAATATTTATTCTGAAAGTAAAATTAAAAATGTACGAAATAAACAAAATTTTATTTGAAAAAAAATTTTAATTATTTAAAATATTTTCACTAATCATTGCTAAAAAAAAGATATTTTACATTTTTTAATAAAAAAAAATCTGATGTGGACACCACATTGACTCCCTGGTACGTCTATTAAATTACATATACACATTTTAAAAAAAATGAAAAGTACATAAAATTTTATTTTACTGATTTTTTTTCATATTTTATTTTTTTTTAATTGTTATTGTTGAATTATTATGTATTATAAAAGTATTTTTTTTTATAATCTGAGATTAATAATTATTAATAAATCAATATATTTAAAAAAAAAATGACGTCGAATTTGAACCGATTTGCCTTCCTTGATATATTTTGATAAGATCAAAATATTTCATTAATTAAAATTTATTTGGCTATAACTCTGGAACCAACGAAAATAAGTACTACTTATGATACATCGTTTAAAAGCTCTCAATGGGGATTATTACTGCAGTTAAAAAAAAGTCCAAAATCCAAGTTTTTTGATTTTGGCCTTTTTTTCGACATCTTTGGTCAAGTCGATTGCAGTCAAAAGGGAAGGTGCACAACTAGATGTTACAACGGTCCTAAATCCAAAATTTCAACATCCTACGGCTAATCGTTTTTAAGTTATGCGAGATATATACGTACTCTCTTTTCTGTTCATTTTAAGGAGAGATGCATAAACACACTGCAGACGACAGAGCGTTGAGGAACAGTATGCCTAAAAAACATTACATACTAAACTTATATTTTTTTTTAATTCCTCACAAAATTTTATACTCACTTTACAGTTAATTTATTTATTTAATTATAATTATAATTACTATTATAATTTATTTAATTGCAATTATTTATTTAATTTATATTTACTTTATACTTTATTTTATACTAATCAATCAACTTTTTAATTCCTCACAAAATTTTTAATATAATAAAACCTACGAAAGCAATAATATCCCAAACATAACTGCCAGTATTAAAAATAATTTAATAGGTGAAATATATAACTTGAACAAAACCTTACCACTTCGAAACGTTAAGAAAATTGCTTATCTTATTCTCTGTCAGCGTCCGACAAATACTGGATTCCCTTCATTACATCCGATTTTTTTCACTCCCAGATGTTGGCGTTGACGACGAATCACCTCCAATATTAATTATTAGTTCATCAACCCCAACATCGAGAAAATTATCTAAGTCCCACATCTTTTCTTCTTCTGTAACATGCTTCACGCACTGTTTCCACTTATCAGTTGATACCTCCCTCATGCCTTTTTCAAGCAGGATTTTAATGTCTTTCATTTTATATTTATTATTTCGGGCAGCATAGCCTTTTACTTGGCTCCACACTAACCCAATCGGATTAAGGTTACAGTGATAAGGGGGAAAACCTCGTATGATCTTTCGTTTCAGCCAAATCATCGATTAAAAATTTATTAAATTTGTTACGATTGTGTCTTACATGTTGACAGAGTTCTGCTTTTAAACTGTTTTCTCCAAAGTTGATTTTTTTTTTATTGCAGCCATAAAGCAATTTCTTGTTTCCTTCATGAACTGTTTACACTATGGTAAGGAGCATTGTCCATTACAACAATACTATTTTTGGGCAATAACAATACGTTTTCAAACCACTTCCTAAAAATATCTCCGTGAATATCATGGTAGTCTTCAGATTTTTTGGATTAAAAACGAGTAATCCTTCCTCTAAAAATCAATTTTTATTGACAGTATGCACCACAATAAATCGCTTTCCTTTATTTTTTGGAGGTTGCAGGTCCCTACATAAAATGCTGTTTTTACCGATGTAACTGTCGTATCACTCCAAATTCTTGGTGTGGCCTTCATTTACCCACGTCTTATGCAAACAAAATATATTTGTACCCGTTTTTCTCTAATTTGCTATTTTTTGTTTGTTTATGATTACGCCGCCAAATTATGATCTCTTCTCGACCAACAATTACACTTTTTTATTTCTTTTAATAAATTTAAAATCCATCGATAAGTAATTAGTATAAACTAGTGTATAATTTGTATAACGTCCAATCTTTGGTAAACTCTTGTCACAGTTAATCATATCCAGCAAGTTTTTTAAGCTTGGTATTTCATCGATAAAAGAAATTATGCACATTCAATCTTATTACATTTTTGTCAAATTCATCCCGTTTTCCTAGCACAGGTTTTCCACGTTTACTATTTTTAACAGGGGTCTCTTCTACCTTTCCTTTCCTATTTATTTCAGTCCATAATCTATTAATACTACTAACCGACACCCCAGTTAATTCAGAAGTAAGTTTCACTACTTTCTTTTTAACCAACGTAGGATATTATTTATCCAGCAGTTGAATGAATAAATTTAAAAATATTTTTTTTTTCACCACTTCGCATATTCTGTGCTTATTAAAAGATGTTCCTGAATTATCAGTCATATCGACAAACTATTCGAATACACATACAGGCTAGTCACACTATGAAATCTCACAATAATCAGTAATAATCGCAGAGAAATAAATCTCACAATAATCACACAATAACCGAATATACACACACAGTCACGCGTACCAAAAAAGCACTGAAACAGAACTACAATTGAAAATTAAAAATATCCAGTATGGAATAAGAGAATTTATACTGTCAGTGATAAACAACTATGTTTTATGTTTAAACATCCAGCAGTTACAACAGTTCGGCGTGTACAATAGTGTGCTGCATATCCACACACTACCACACTCGCAGTTTGTTTATTTCATATCTCCTAAGAATGAACATATTATACATACGTATGTAGAGACATCATCTCGAAAGTAGTCAAAATGGATTCAGGGATGGTCAAAGTGGATATTTCCGTTGGCATCTGAAAACTAAATTTACTTCACAATACTTCCTTTACTTTGTACAAGGAAGTAAAAATAGTAAAGGAAGCAATGATAAAGTAATTCGAAAAAAATGAATATTCCCCCGCAGAAGTCTCAGCATATTTTATCTTATAAAAGATGTTTTATAAGATTTGTTATATAACAAATTTAGCTTTTATTTTTTCAGTCTTACAGTACGTTACAAAGCCCTCGTAGAAATTACTCAATTACTGCCCGCGCGTTACTCAATTTTTGAGGATAAAAATCAACAATTTAGCTGCACGTGGCCAATTTTTTTCTTCTTTTTTTTAACCAAGGTTTTCTATCAAATTATTTAAAAGTCGTTTATTTCTACCTAGAAATTTGATGGGTAATCAACACATTTCTATCCCGGAACCAACATAAGAATGTTAGACCCCTTCACACGTGAGATAAACATTTATTTTTAACCCTCTCTACAATTTATAATTAACAATTTTATAATTATTGGATGGCATCCAATATAAAATAACGTGAACATCGTTATAAGTTATAAATAAACTATAAGTTAAAAATAATAAAGTTTGAAATTAAACAGGAGGACCTTTCAAAATAATTTCTTCCGTCAATTTTTCGAGAATTTGTTCAAAGATTTCAAATATCTTTTGAAGATCTGGTAAAGGTATCATAAGAGTAATAAGGCGACTGTAAACTGTGATTAGAACTACAAACCCTTTTTAACATGGTTTTCTCCCTCTTTCTGTCTTTCGTAAGATAATATCACCTGAAATACCCACAAGCAATATATCATAAGCAAAATAGTGAGCTTCAGACACCAATAGGGTTGTGTATTTTACTGTGTATGATACCAAACAAGAAGATACCTGACTGTAATCTTTTCAGCACAATGCGCTAACTTTCCCGAATCAATGAAACCTTTTCTTGTAATTGGTACCTAAAGTTCTCAAGTTTTATTTTCGCGAATGTTTCGTTTTCAGAGAAACGCATTAAATTCTATCAGTACTTTACAATAACAAATTTTCATTACTTCTGATAATTAGTTATGCTCCAGTGCTAGTAACAAAAATTAATTGAAGCAATTTTATATATACATACATACATACATACATGCGCGCGCGCGCGCGCGGGCACACACACACACACACATTTATATGTGTATTTAGAACCTCCATCAAGGCATTGACACTCACTTCTCACAATCCCTAAGGAGATCCTTTATCAGGATGGAAGCAACAAATTACTGATAAAATTTTTATCCATTATCCAGCCCAATATGTGCATCAATTAACTGTTTTTTTCTTTCAGAAAAAAACAACACCTGAAAATAGACTAAGCCTTCCTTTGGAAAAATTCTGATTCTTATACAGAATTTTTAAGAAGTATCTATTTGTGTTATAAACGGTTCAGAGAAACCACTACTAAGACTTACTTTCCCTTTTATTTCCGAGTACAGTTTGTTTTATCTATATTTAAAATTAAGATTACAACAATCAAAATTCAATAATACATCAAAATGATAACAATAATTTGACTTGAATAAAATGTTTTATAAACTTAAAACAATCTGCGGGAAATTAAAAAAATTACATAAAATATCAGTAAGATATTAAAAATAATAACTTCGCAAAAAAGAGAAAATATTAATCATGGTATATATTCAATAAATTAGGTACATATAATAAAGTAATACCAAAGAAATTAACTAAATTACAATTAAATATACATAAAGATGATCTTTTAGATAAAAAGTACTCCTAACAACAGTTCCTTGCATTTAACATAGGTGACTGCTGTAAGCGAATGACTTGCAATCATCAACTAGGTATAAAATAACATTTTTGGTCTCAAAATCCCCGATTGCTGTTTAAGCCAGGTCAATTGAATGGTATATCCATTCCATTGTCTGTAACAGAGGTAAATCGATTTCCATTTGGAATTTTGCACATTTTGATCACTGCTCCGTAAACCTGAAATTTTTTTTAATAATGGCTGATGCGAATTTGATTTTTTGTACGATTTTTTCAAAAACTTCATTTTTAAGTTTTATTTATTTTTTCATTTACACACACATCTTTCTAGAATATGTGGAATTTTTATTGGGCTTTCTCTTCGTCCAAAATTATCGTATTTGGTATATTTTAGAAAATCAGAAGGTACGATACGAATTTTAGTACACTATTAAATACAATAACACCAAATCAAATGTGTGACCAGGTTAAACCAGACTTAAAACCGTTAAAAATCTTTCAAAATGTTTCATTTTAATGTTAGTGGTTTTATTATTGATGACAAGTGTTTCATTATCAGGTGTTCTGAATCACGAGAACAAAGCCGCCAATAAAAAAATGCATCACCTGGTCTATTGATCTTTGGATGTAACATGTTTTAGGTATACTCGTTATACGAGCAAAGAAGCGTAGTTGCTTACGGGTCTCGAATCACAAGACACCTGCGATAGTTATCTGAGACTTTTAGACTGTTATACGAATCGATCGAAAACGGAACTATTTTAAAAGTAAAATCCGACAAAATAATCTGATATTTAGTCGATATTAATCTGAACGGTAAAAGTTAAAATATTTAGTAGTACTACCATAGTATACATCCTTGTAAAGTTTATTAATAGATTTCTTATAGGTTAAAGTAAATTCCATTTCAATTTACTACATTTTCTATTCTTTACACGTGCCTTGGTTTATTTTCAGTTTATACTAATACGATATTTTAGTATTAACACAACTAATTCATTTGTTTACCGATGATACAGTTTCTTTATTTGCTTATACTAACCGGTAGATACAATAAGGTTCTAATTAATTAAGAAGTTGTAACGAAAAAAAACAAATACGTATTACTTATGAAAAAAAAAAAAACATTTAAAAATATTGGTATTTTATACTTCTACGGCAAATATTTTAAGAAATTAACGTTAAGAATTCATTATTGTGATTTTTATTACATTAATGTTATTTGTAAGCGTGTCCAATATTGATAAACGAAAGCTAAAAATAATAAGTATTTATTGTAAAAACATACAGATTGAAATACCGAAGTCGTTTATCGTTCAGATTTGTAATATTCAAGTTGAAAAAATAATAAAAATAATTTCTGACAAATTAAAGAAAATGTCTAAATTCTCCCTTTATATATGCAAATTAAATGTAGAGATTTTGGAAATAGTTAATAAAGGATTGTTTCACTGATAATTAAGATTTATGATGTGAAAACGTTGTGATATTCTAAAGAAGTAAATAAACATTAGTATGACTTACCTTCGTTCAGTTAGAACTTACTATTATATTAATTAATTCACTACATTAACACGAAATAAAGTTCGACCCGTATGATAAACATCTAGTTTTATTATTCATTAAACGAACACGTTTCTTTGATTCTGTTTACATTTTATAGATAAAGTCCGTCTTTATAAGTTTTTTCAAGTAAAAAGTGGAATATTTTTTTCCATAAAAAATTATACTCTTTCCATAGATGATCTTTATTTGCTTCAAATTTCTATTTACAATCGGTTACTGTTCAGAGAGGATCTGATGGTCTGGATTGGGTAATAATTACGAAAGAGAGAGAAAACAAATAAAACAGCACATCAACATTATTTGAAGTTTGTTTAATTTATAATTATTCCAGAAACGCAAGAAGAGTTTATGCACCAACTGTAATAAAGGAAAACAATACGATAAATAATATTTGTGTTACAAGAACAGAAGACGGACCTGAGAACAACTGAATAAACATTACATTCATAAAATAAAAAAAAAACAGGAATTCAAACACATAATTAACTTACAGTACGAAAACACATAGCACGACGAGTCTTATCGAGATGTTGTGCTCGATAAGACACGTCGTGCTTATCGAGCACAACATTTCACTTAAAAAATAATCTAATTCTAGCTTTTCCAACAGCCGTGAGCAGAAAGTAAAAAATTAAATAAAGTCTTTAGATAACTAAAATCTTGTAAAGAGCTTGACGCGACGATTTATTGACAACAAAAGAACAATGTATACAGCACCGAAGCTAACACACCCAACGCACACAGAGAACAGACCGACAACAGCTGACATCGGCATTCGCACACAGGTCAGAATTGGGTTATGTTGTTTATAACACTATTCAGTGATTTGATGACAAACCCTTGCCCGTTAATACGAAATCGACAAAACTGTGGTTTTTCGAACAACGTTGTGTCTGCGACCTTGAGCAAAAACTGATAGTTACATTTTTTTGAATCTTAAGTATATTATATCACAAATTTTTACATTAAAAAGGAATCCCCGTTGAGATTCCTCATAAATTACATACTAATGCTACATACTAGAACTTCTGAGGGTAGAAGATAGAACGTAGAAACGTACACAAGGTAGTTTCGAATAAAAAGTACTTTCAAAAGAGAATACAAATAAAAATAAAAAACACAAAAATGGCAAATTGATAAAACATTTAGAAAATAAAAAATAAACCAATAAAGAAAAAAGTTAAAAATGAATGTGAAAACACAAACAGAGGAAGAGAATGAAGGATTGACTGATTAATGCACAATACTCAGCGGCTGTAATTATTATAGATTTACTAAGGTCCAGATCGTGTAATCGCTTAAATATTCTAACAGTTGTCCAGAAGGTTTACAGCCAAGTGCTTAACGTGGCGATTTAGCCGAAGTTCATATTTCAAACTAAAACGTTGTATTTCTTCCTTGACGTACCGTAGACACAAATATTCGAGGATTTCACTCCACAAGCCTCACTTATACACCTCGCTAGTTTGTTCTGAAACCGCTATATGATTTAAACATTTGCCTTGCTTACCATGCCCCATAGCTGGATGCCAAATGTCCATATTGGTTTTAAAATTGTTGACTATAAAAGTAGCTTGTTAGATTAATTTTATTAGACAAGCTTATTAGTATTAGCTTACTAGACGAACTTAGACCTGCTGCCCATCGGTACATGTCCTTGAACTTCATGTTCAAGAAAATGAACTTGTTTCTCTTCTTCCTCACAAGAAACTTTTACCCTAAGCAACGATCCAGCTGAAGAACCAGATACCTTACACTTTCAGTATATGGGAATAAAATGCTATCCCGCTGGATCCATGGACAGTCTCCTCTCCTCAGTGTGAGTATCACATGACTCGACTTAATTCGGTTTGTAATTGTTGTTAATTCAGTTTAAAAGTTAATAAATTGTTAACGAACTACCAATAACTATTGACAAATGTTAGTTTTCAATTACGCGAAAACTTCCAAAAGTCAAAATTTTAAAAAGAAATTAAAAACTTTAATTTCATATTTTTATATGCGATTTTTTTAAGTCCAATATATACTTATTTTTTAAGATTATTTTATTTTAACAAACAAAACATCATTAATTTGTTTAAAGGCATAAAAGCATTAAATTTTGTAACTTCATCTTATATTTTATTAAGCAAGAACAAAGGATTTTTTAATATTTCAGTTACGTTGGAAAGTATTCATTTTTTCTAAATTTAGTAATGGTAAATTTTTCAGATATTGATACTTTTTATAAATTTTATTGTTTTAACTACTACGACTACTTTTTACTTCCTTTTTCGAAATAAAGGAAGTATTGTAATCGAGACAAATTTCGCTTTTCAAATTTCAACGGAAATATACATTTTGATCCATTTTGACTCGTTTCAGCGTGACGTCTGTACGTACGTACGTACGTATATATCTCGCATAACTCAAAAACGATTAGCTTACAATGTTGAAATTTTAGATTTAGGACTGTTGTAACATCTAGGGGTGCACCTTCCCTTTTGATTGCAATTTACTTGACCAAAAATGTCCAAAAAAGCCCAAAATCAAAAAAAAATTGTATTTCAGACTTTTTCTTAACTGCAGTATTAAGTCCTTATTGAGAGCTTTACAAAGGTATATTATAAGTGGTAGTACTTATTTTCATTGGTTTCAGAGTTATAGCCAAACAAAATTTTAATAAATGAAATATTTGGATCTTACAAGGGGAAGGCATATCGGTTCGAATCCAGCTTCATTTCCCCCTTTTTTAAATTTAAATATATTGATTTATTAATAATTATTAACCTTTGATTGTAAAAATAAATTATAACAAATAATAATTCAATAATAGCAATAAAAAGACTAAAAAAAATGAAAAGAAATCAGAAGTTATTAGTGAAATAAAATTTTATGTACTTTTAAAAATGTGTGTATGTTATTAAATAGGCGTACAAGGAAGTCGTGTGGTGCCACATTAATTTTTCTTACAAATGTATAAATTAAATGATTAAAATGAAAACAATATGAATTTCATCATCAATTTAAATTATTGTAATTATTTTTTTACTAGATTAAACTTTTTATTACTGTACACTTATAACTATGTATTTCAGTAAAAGTAGTTTAAACAAAAGAACGTTTTGATAAATCCAAAAAATTTAGCTCTAATAAAAAGTTTTCCTCTGTTCAAAAAAAAAGAAGATTTTCGCTTGAATTTTTTTAATAAATCATTCATTAATTTGTACTTTACCTGATATTTAATTTTCTCGTTTGTAAATTTCAGAGTAATCTGCAAACATTGAAACACTGCTACTGTATGGAAAACTTACCGTACAATAAATTTAAATTCGCTAAGATACTTCGTTTTAATACGGCTTACCAACACGAGATATGATACCAGAAATCTATTATCATAAATCGTAAAATCTAACTGAAAATTTATTAATGTATATGCTAAATACATATATATATAATTAATTAAAAAATTACCTTTTTGTTTACCTTGTAATATTGTCAGAGCTAATAAGATATCACGTTAACAGATGTAATGACTGTCAGCTACTACAATACATATTTGTTTCTTTTATTGTAGTAAGAAAAATTTATTACTCTGCTGCGTTTATTGTGTTTATTTTACTTATCACAGTTGTTAGCAGTTTATAAAAATAAAATAAAGGAATAATATTTATGTACAAAAGAACATAAAACAATGTTACAGAAATAAATCGATGCATATATATATAATACCATAAGTACATGCAGACATTTCACTATTGTTAAAAAATAAAATAATGGAATGAAGTTCATAAAAATAGTGAACTCTATTCTGAATTTCCTTAATTCTTGTTCATTAGAAAGCTATTATTGAAATGGGTACCATGATTCGATTTCCGGAAAATTTCGACGTATCTTTGTGTTTCACATCCCCCAGACCTCAAACCAACGTCAGTTCAAATGTTTATATATACATTTATATAAATTTCACTTTTTTGTGGCACGATAACTGCCGTAATTTTGCGCTAATCACTTGTAAATTGATACATAAAATATAATGACCCAAAATCTCGGTCTATACGTTAATGGACCATGAGAGTAGAAATGGGGACTGTTTCGAAAAAAAAAATTCCCCATAACTTTCTTATTAAGTAAAATATCGATTTGGTTTAAGTTCCTACTATTCTTTGGATAAGGGATTAAAACTTATCTAAGTAAAGTTTTTTGATATCACCAACCATTGGCTCAGGGGGTGAAAAAATGGGGCTTCGAAGACAAAAAATCATAAGTCCCTTAATAGGCACAATATCGGATCGGTTTAAAGTGGTCGTTAGTCCTTTAAACATTACCTAAAACTTTTGTCAGAAGCAATTTTTGATATGATCAACCCTTACGGCAAGGGATGAAAAAAATATTGCTGGAATTGTAAGAAGATGGGGCTTGTAGTATGTTAAAAATGTGAAATTTTTTCACATTCAACCATTGTCGTATTGAGTAAATTTGAAGTTTTTCTTAACTTTAAGGTGGAAATCTCTCTTATTTCCTACTTAGCACCGATGAAATCTACTTCCAACTTCCGGTGTGTCGAAAGGGATTTTTTTATGTTCATTACATAACTACACAACTGTAAAAAATTTCCTTAATTCTTCATAAGTTCTTAATTTTCTTAAGAACGAGAATTAAGAAAATTTTTAACCATGTACAAAGGTATTTTACCTTTGTAAAATACGTTAAATATTCTTGTTATCCCAAGAATATTTAAAATTTTTTCTCAAAAAAATAATTTGCAATAGATAAATTGAGAATACAGGAGGTTTAATTTATAAATAATGTTAGGCTTACCATTTATAATAAATTTAACTTTTGATTGGTGTGTAAATATATATATATATAAATACACAGTATATATATATATATATATATATATATATATATATATGTATTGTTTGGAGAGATTTTTCTCTTCAATCCGAATTTCTAAATAGTTTCTTCCGGAGGTAGTTTATTTCATACTAACGTAATGAATACGTATTATTCGAGAATTTCGTTGAAATTTTATAAGTTTTCCTTTTTTATTCCTCAAAGTGATATACAATAAAGGTATTACAGACGGTTCGAAACAGTAAAATTCAACAGAAAGATGCGGAAACCAGTGCTAAATTGCTTTGTAAAAATTACTTAAAAATATATTTATAGGAATGATGTAACTGAATTTCAACGTAGTAACGAGCACTCTGAGGAACAACAACAGCCATAGTGCACAGATAGTCCAAATAACATGGATACCAATGAAAACCCAACAATTACTGATCACAGTCCTGTTAAATCATTCGGTGCAAAAAAGTAGGGGCTCTAGCTCGGATGGTAGAATCTTATTAAAAAATCCTGATACTTGGCTTACATTTCTTAATGTAAATTTTAGTGATTATATCCCAGAGATGAAACAGAAAGATATCTTCTTAAGTATTTTACCATCGGGTGGCTCTAAATTGTGAAAACTTTGTCACAAGAAACGTTGTGATAAGCTGTGAAAACGTTTGACTAGACTAAACTAGCCAATGTTTTAGCTAGTTTATTCTCGACAAAACAATAGTGTTTAGTGTCTTTTTTGCAAGATATTTAGTTCTACAGATTTCAATAACACTTTATCAGACCAAAGCGAAAAGTGTGATTGAAGACATACTGGAACTATTAACAAGTAAAAGAATCGATGACGAAAACCAGAAAATTATTGCAAAAGAAAGAGAACATGGAAAACTGTTCTTAAACGACTTCTTGTTATTAACACAATTGCTTGCACAGCAACAAATGGCTTTCCGAGGAACACATGAAATCTTTTATGAAAAGGATAATGGAAATTATCTCAGGCTTGAACTGGATGCAAATCCGAACCCCGTAGGGGAAGACACCTCCTAGTGACCAAGCTCGCGGAAGCGCGAACCCCGCGCTTAGTTCTACTTGTTATGAGCCAATTTCGTGAATGTCTCGTAATTCGAGGCAAAATAACACAACATACCACCAAACATGTTGATCGCAACAACGACATTTAGTCCTAGTTCCCTTAGTGAACTCAGCATATGCTTGAAATAAATCCCCAGACTTAGAACTGAAAGCACAGTTCGATCCTGTTATAAAAAACACATTTCTAGAGTATTATCAAACGAAAAACAAAAGTGTGTGATATATCGGTAAAAACAGCCAAAAAAACCGTTGACTTTGATGGGAAATAAAGTAATAAAAGAAATATTAAGCAGAATTAAAGAAGCTAAATACTGTACTATTACTTGATTCTCGACTGTACAAATGTTATAAGTAAGAAAGAACAGAGATCTACTCTTTCTGAGGTACGTGTATGAAACAAATGAGAATAAAGTTGAAATTTGCTAACGTTTTAAAATTTTATTGATATAACAAATACTGTAAGAAAAAGAATGGCAGAAACAGCCCTGAAATAACTGCAAGAGTACCATCTCTACATTTCAAATTGCAGAGGCCAGGAATAATAATGAGGCAAATATGAAAGGCAAACACTTTGGCCCACAAAAATAAATTTTAGACAAAACTAAAAGAGCTTTTTTCGTACCACGTTACTGTAACAGGTTAAATGTAGCAACAAATGATGTCACATAGACATCGGTCCCAGCAGTTACTCATTTTTGGAACAATTCAGCTATTATTTGTGTTATTAGCTCATCTGAAAAACGTTGGAGCAAGTTACTAGAAAGTCTGTTGGAATCAGCTGAGGAATGTTCAGTATTTGGGCCTTGTTTCACATTAAAAGAACTTGCGCAACTTGCTGGGAAGCAAGAATTTAAAAACTTAAAGCAGTAAGTTACTGTAAAGCAGTAAGTTGAATTGTACAAATCAAATAAGCCTTTTGGGACCTCCATGAGGATGCATCATTTGAAGACGAGGTTAGAAGTGAGGTATATTTCTTTCTGAAACACTTGAAAACTTTAGTTTCTTAATATTCTTGATTGTACGGTACCATGTTCTATTTCAAATCAACATGACCAGAAGATCAAAGATTATCTACTTACCTCACTCTGTAGCCATTTCGAAGTCCGTTAGGGACTTTTAACAAATTTCTGTGAAAATGGATTTGTCATTTGCTTAGTGAAAGCCAAAGAGTTGAAAATTTAGAAGTTGAACGAAAATTTAAAACCCCCGGGTTAGAAGGAAGAAGAATCAGTTAGATTATGAGGCTGATGATGAAACACTTATTGTCCTCAAGAGTGTTTTAGAGTTGAGTTTTTCTACCACTTGTTGACACTGCCCGAATGGCTGTACAGGAGAGGCTTGAGCAACTCAAGACCAACTCATTAAAAATTCAATTCCTTTTTGAACTTGACGAACTGCCCAAAAAAGAGAACTTGACCCTTAGTGAAAAAACCTAGATGACCTTCTTCAAATGGGGATCAAAGTGACGTAACAAGCGCTGAGTTATGCGAGGAACTGATTTTTATAGAGGTCTTCATGCCAAATGTAGCCAGGTTTTAGCTAAAGAAAAATTATCATCTCGATTTATTACTTTCGTCAACTGATTTTTCTGGTGCTCACACAAAATAATTTTATTTCAAAATTGAGCAGCAGTATTTTAACCCCTTTTTAAAATCGATATAGAAACCATAATTTCATTATTAAAATCCAATTTCCCTGTAATGTTTTCATGATTTAATGAAATATTAGAAAAAACGACACAGCCATTAGATAAATGTGTGAGTTGCTTTCAGGGTTCTCCCGAGTTTTACCAATATCGTGGCTTCTGCAGAAAAAAGTTTGTGAAGTAGAAATGAATAAAGACTTATCTTAGATGAACTTTGTCACAAGAAAGACTCAGCAACCTTTCAATATTATCTATTAAAACTGACGTTCGATCGTCACTAAGTTATAACGAAATTATTACTAAATTTTCTGCTATTAACGCAAGAAAGATTCATTTGTAAAATATATTTTCGGACACACTTTGTGTAAAGTAAATTTTTTAACTCGGCGTCGAAGCAAAGGGGAAACAAAAAGAAAAACTCTGATGTGAACACTACATGACTTCCTTGTACGCCTATTAAATTGCATATACACATTTTTAAAAGCACGCATTTTTTTTTGCTCAATAACAATTATAATTACAATCGGCTCTCCTGCGGAGCCATAAGTAAGTTTTCTGACAATAGCACGTGATAAGAAGGTCCTTAAGGAACCCCCAAAATAAATAATACACAATAAACAGTTATAAGCAAACTTAAAGTCAAATATGAAATTTCAAGCTCAGTCATAAATCACAATCCAATAATTTCAGCACCATACAGTCCACAAAACAAGCATTAATAACAAATAAAAAAGAAAAAGAAAGAGAAGTAACAAGAAATTAGATACGACACCACTAAACTTGACAGTGTTAGATTCCAAACTGTTACGCAGATCCTAAGTCGAGTACATCGGTTCGTTTCAACCGTTGGACGTCTCTGCTGTTATCGAGTAGATTAATTGCAAAGTAATTTACATGATTCTCAAGCCTCTGCAGTTATTTGACATTGCGCTGTCGTGCAATCTCACGAACCGATGGGAGCTCCAGATAATCCTGAATTTCATCATTCCGCGTGAACCACGGAGCTTCGGCAATTATCCTCGCTACTTTATTCTGAAATCATTGTATAATTTCCACATTACTAGTACTAGCCGTTCCCCACAATTCCACACCGTACGTCCAGATTGGGCGCAGGATAGTCTTGCAAATAAAGATCTTGTTTGATAACCTGAGGCCTGAGTTCCTCTGTAGCAGCCAATGAAGTTCCCTGTACCTTGCGTTTAGCTGTTTCCTCTTCATCCTCACAAGACACTTCCAGGTCAAACGCCGATTCAGATGAAGTCCCAGATAACGAAAAGTCTCTGTTTGCGGGATCAAAATACTATAGAAGTACACACTGGGACAGTCACCTCTCCGCATGGCAAATGTGACGTGCCTCGACTTACCCTGATTAACCTTAATCCTCCACTTTTTCTGCCACACGCACACACATTCCAGCGCCATTTGTAGGGTTGCGAGGCTAGGCCAGGGCTTTCGTTAACGGCCGGGATAGCAGTGTCATCAGCGAAAGTGGCGATGATGCAATCATCTACGACCGGAATGTCCGCAGCGAATATAGAATACAACACAGGGCCCAGCACAGAGCCTTGAGGGACACCCGATCCAATCTCAAAGAACCTTGAAAACTTGTCATTACATTTCACCTGAGCAAAACGCCCCTCAAGATAATTCCTATGACTAGGAAGTAGGGTTGAGGAAGTTGTAGCTTTAACTTGTAGAGTAAGCCACGTATCCATACCTTATCAAAGACCTGTTGGATGTCTAAGAACGTCGTCGAGCACAATTTCTGCTCCTCCAGACACCCACTGATGATTCTATGGGATTGTTCGATTGTGGAATGGCCACACCTGAACCCAAACTGATGGTCCGGAATTATTCCTTAACTCTCCAACACTGGCCTAAGCCTTTGCAGTAGTAGCTTCACAAACAATTTAGATAAGACCGGTAACAGGCTAATTGGTCTGTAAGAAGAAACTTCCTGTGCAGGCTTCACTGGCTTCAAAATCATCGCCACCTGCAACACCTTCCATTCCGCTGGGAAGTAAGACGTCCGTAGTACAGCGGTAAACAAATTCCTGATGTACTCAATACCTTTAAGGGGTAGCATTACAAGCATTTTGTGCGTCACTAAGTCAATGCCTGGGGCCTTCCTTAATCGTCTTCCTTGGTTGACTAATTTCAGTATCTCCCTTGCAGAGATCGGTTTAGTCGGAAGGCTGATTGGTATCGGGCTCTCAAGGAAGTCGTTAACATCCTCATCACCGGAGCCCTCAGCATCGTGGAGTCGGAACCGTACCTCTAGGTATGAAGTAAACAGATCGGCCTTTTCTCTGTCAGTCCTCGCTCACTATCCAGTACGCCTCTGTAGGGCGGGGAGCGTTCTTGATAATCGTTGCAGTCCCTTTGTAGCCTTCCATAAGGAGCATCCGTCCCCATTCAGGTGAGAAAAATTTCCTATGTACTCCTTAAATGTTTCGTCCCTGATAGTCCTCAACAACCTCCTCAGCCTCCGCGCCGTCCTATTAAGAAGAGTCCTATCTTCTGGCCTTCTGAAACGTTGCCAATTCCGCCGAAGACGCCGATTTGAGACAATTAGTTCTGTCACTTCCCTCGGATAGGTATTGCTTCTGGCTGAGTGCAAATCACCAGGTGTAGACCACCATGCTCCCTCCTGCATGACCGACGTCAAAAAGTACGTCTCGTAATCAATATCCCCAGGGGTATCGAGTGGAAACTGGTCAGTCAGTTTCTCTTCGATCCAATTCTGGTAAGAAACCCAATCCATTCGTCCCGTATTAAGAATAGGCCTCTCTTTCCTCCTTAGCACCGTCGTGCTCAATGTAAGTAGAACGGGTGAGTGGTCCGACGATGAATCATAGTTGTTCTCCACCAAAATGTATGCAGATGATATACCCGAGGTAACAAAAAAGTCAAGCAAATCCGGGATCTTCGTCAGGTCTGTAGGCCAGTATGTCGGCTGGAATCCCGATACCACGTCCAGGCGCAGATTTTGAACACATCTCTTCAGCGATCTACCCCTGCTGGTAGTCAACCGGGAACCCCACAATGGGTCTTTCGCGTTCCAGTCTCCTCCGGCAATAAATCTAGAACCCAGAGTCGCAAAAAAATCAGAAAACAACTCATCAGTTACAGTATGCCGTGGAGTAGAGTACACAGCGGACAGCCTAACAAGCCCCAACCAGTCTGTAACTTCAACCGTGGTTGCCTGGTCAGTGCAGAAGCCTGGAAGTTGATGATGTCGCAGAGAACTCCGAATCAGAATCGCGGTTCCTCCATGGGCCCTCCCATCTGGGTGATTCGTCACATACACAGAATAGCCGTGAAGCCTGAGGTAGTTCCGGTCAGTAAAATGCGTTTTCAATATCAAAATGACGTCTAGGGAATTTGATACTCCCATAACTCCTAGTTCCTCATGCCTAGAAAGTAGGCCGTTAATGTTCCATGCAGCGATTCGTAAAAATTTGGACATCAACATATTTTGGAGAGCACCTGGGTGAGCAATGCTATCAGACTCCCAATCTGTTGAACCAGGAAGTCTGTATTTGATGAAAGCCTGTCCAGCTTGTCCACACTGCCCTCACTAGCACACCCGGCTCTTGCAGCTTACGTTTTACGGAGAGATTCAGGCTCCGCGTTGACTGTCTTCGGCACACCACGACCCAACGAAGGAAAGTTCTTATCAAGCGTTGGGCCGGCCACTTTGCGGCTAGCGGGTTCGATTCTCGGAGGAAGTTGCGAGTTCCAATTCGTCTTTCGCCTACGCTTCCCTTCCAATATCTCTTGATATATTACTCTACAGCCTCGGTAATTTGCCGGATTGTCGGACTGACACAAGGCGCAGGTTGGAGGAGTGCTCCTGTCATTTCTGGGACAGTCAGCTGTCCGATGCCCCTCCCCACATTTCACGCAGCGGAAAGGCCTCTTACAATTGTTCTTACTGTGCCCATATTGCTGACACCCCATGCATTGCACGAGGCCTGTAGGCTTCCGTGGCGTCTCGAACGACACCCTGCAAGTGGCAATGTACTCCAATTCAAAAATGGTCTTATTGTTCTCCTGTGGCTCCAGGTTCACGAAGAAAGTCGATGTGGGCGCCTTAGTTATCCTGTGGCGTGCATTTATCAAGTCCTTCGCCCGATGCCCATGGCCTTCGATTTTGTCCTTTATCATCTCCAGTGGAATAGAGTGGTGCAGGTTTCTGATTACAACACGAAAGGCTCGTTGATCCTTCCTTGTGAAAGTATGACCTATCAGACCGTGTCTCGAACAACATGTATAATCTTCTTGTACGCCTCGATATCCCTAGAGATTATTCTCAGCTGCTTACCTCCAATCAGTCGAATGATGTAATCACTCTTGCACACGGCCGCCTCCAGCAGCTCATACAACTTCAGCACGTCGTTTATTCCGTAAAGCACAATCGGAGGAGGCTTGACTGGCTCAGGTTGGTTCACAACTTCCTTATCCTCTAGTGGAAGGCCACTAAACCTATTTGAGAGTGGTAAGTCGCCACTGCTAGGACTACGATTCACAGTTTTCCTCCTTGGCACAGGTATCGTCCTCCACTGACTAGAAGTAGGCTGGGACTTCATGGTTACGCTCTCGTTATCACTCGACGCACCTGACAGATTGTTCGCCAAGTCGTCTCTAATAAGCCTCCTGCGCGCAGCCCTACTCGGGTCCCTATCCAACGACGGTAGCACAACACAACTTAGTATAACAGAAAAACAAATTCTAGATAGAGAACACAAACATACGACTATTTCAAAGAACAGCTGATAACGACTTAAAAACACATAAAATTTAATTCACAAATAACTTGTGATTTTTCCTTTTTTTTATTGCTGTTATTGAATTATTATTTATTGTATTTTTTTTTACAATCAGAGGTTAATAATTATTAATAAATCAATATATTTAAATTAAAACAAAAATTAAAAAAAAAAAAGGTAATGAAGCCGGATTCGAACCGATCTGCCTTCCCCTTGTATGAATCAAATATTTCATTAATTAACATTTTATTTAGCTATAACTCTGGAACTGATGAAAATAAGTGTCATGATATGTCGTTGAAAAGCTCGCAATGAGGGCTTATAATTGCAGTTAAGTAAAAGTCCAAAATCCAAATTGGTTGGATATTGGGCTTTTTGGACACTTTTGGTCCAGTTGATTGTAATCAAAAGGGAAGATGCACAACTGATGTTACAACAGGCCTAAACCCAACATTTCAACATTCTGCGGCTAATCTTTTTGAGTTATGAGAGATACATACATACGTAAGTACGTACATACAGTCGTCTCGCCGCAACTAGTCAAAAATGAATTCAGGGATGGTCAAAATGTATATTTCCGTTGAAATTTGAAAACCGAAATTATTTGCGATTACAATACTTCCTCGTACAGGGAAGTAAAAAGGTAAAATCGTCCTAAATAAAGAAAGTGGTTATGTTACAGGTAAATTTACCAACTCTATTGTCATTATTTTTGCTTATTTCATGGAATATTATTGTAATACTTTTGTAATATTCAGGTATTTTTATAGTGATTTTCCAAGGTCTACTTTATTTGTAATTCATCTCTCCAATTCTTCTCTTTCTCTACTATAGGTCTTCTACTATTTTCCGTAACAACTGTATTCATTGCTCTTCATATACCTAAATTTGACACAAATTACAGATCCAACCATAATTTTAATACTATTTGAATTTTATTTTCTGTATTTTCACATCATTTTAATAATATTTAACGTTTATAGAAATAAAAATACAAATGTTTTAGTAAGAAATATTGGCAGTTTTATCTTCTATCATGACAAAATAATTACTGAAAAAGTTTTAAATGAGTATTTTGCTTAGCTTAGACACGATTTGTGTTACCGTGAGCAATGAATTAATTTTATAGTTTGAGCATAGAAATATTTTCAATAAAATTATTTATAAAATTTAATAATGAGTTAGAGTTTATTACAGTAGATCCACTGAAAAGAAAATCATTTCAATGTACTAAGTAGTAGGCTTTTTTGTTTTCAAAAATTTAAAAGCTATACTTTAAAGTTATTTAATTTTTGGGTTCAAATATCTTTAAAATGGCAATTTCAGATGTTTGATTTCGAAAACTTTCCGGGGGAGGGCTTTGGACCCCCCCCCCCGTTTTTTGCTCTTCTTAGGCCGGCCCTGAGTATAGAAAAAATATTGCAGAATTTCTAAATAAAATAAAGAATGAAGTAGAGCTTTCCATTACTTTCTTCGTATCATAAGAAAAACTGCGACAGATAGTGTAAAACAACAAATTAAAAACTCTTTTCGTTTTGAAACCATATCCGTTTCATACTCTGCTTCAACTAATTTGTCAGTAGGGAAATAATATATTTAAATACAAACGGTAAAATGAAAAACACACTAAGGTATTACTATTTGTTTAAATATAGCAAGCATAAGGGTGTTAGCTACAAAAAAATTCTGCTTGCTTATGCCGTTTGTGTATGTGTATTTTTCTCTTAATTGTAACTGACGATCTCATTACATAATGGATATGAGTGTAGGCTATGACTTCGAAGATACTATTACATTCATTTTTATTTATGCCTTCCTTAAGCCCACAAAATACCACGTCATAGGAATTTTTATTCATCTCACTACTTTTTTATTGTTATAAAAATGAAAACATAAACAGCGATTTATCACCTCAACAATCTGTTTCTTTTGTTTCTTTTAATTTAGAGCTTTTTATTTATTGATATTTATCTAAAAATAGTAATTTGATATGAAAAGTATCTAATTTGAATTTACAAAACAGAATTTTACATATACCAAGTCTTTTTGCGGAAGTAGTGAAGTCGTATCAGGTTGAAAG
The DNA here is from genome assembly GCF_047948215.1 of Lycorma delicatula. Taxonomy (NCBI): domain Eukaryota; kingdom Metazoa; phylum Arthropoda; class Insecta; order Hemiptera; family Fulgoridae; genus Lycorma; species Lycorma delicatula. The sequence continues at coordinate 189,223,478 of NC_134455.1, forward strand.
TATTCTTAACGTTATGCGCTTATATTTAGAATTTTCAAGATTATAGTATAATCAAGATTATAGTATAAGATTATAGTATAATACTTTCTCTATTTGTGACTACGATTAGTGTAGATTTCTATGAGAAGGTAAGGTTGGGAAATCGTAATTCACAATCATCACAAAAAAGTCTCGAAAACTCAGACAGGATCATCTCACTGTATTAGTGTAACACTAAAAACAGAATCATCTCAAAATAAACTATCTGGAGATTTTTACGATGTTAATATGGTTTCGTGAAATGTGAGATATTCGGAACGTAGAATTACAAACCACAAAAGTAATTGAAAAATATAACAAGAAATTAATGAATACTGTTATGTTAATAGAAACAGAAAAAAAAAACGAGTCTTACTCGATTTAAGACGCATTTTCATAGTATAGAAATTGTATGTCATTTTCGTAGTATATTATAGTATATAATAATAATTAGTGTAAATAATATATATTACAGTATCGTGGTATTTCGTAATATCAGGCTTCGCAATATTAGTAATTATAAGTTGAAACAACCAATATTCATGGAACTATCCGTGGAATTTTAGTCGTTCTCAGACGCAGTCGGTAACTATTTTTTTATTTTAAAAAGTACACTAAAATGATTAACCTGATATCTGGAAATATTTTCGATGGAGAAATCGGTCGGTGTAAGCAGTCAAATTTGACTAGTACAAATCAGTTAAATTTTTTGTTTGGAAAATTTAAAGATCATGAATCGTTGCGAATGTAGGATTATGAACGTACTTTCGATTTCAAGATGTACATCTTTGTGCACCTTCGCAAAACCATACTGGGAATTCGTACAATATACAAAGTCTTCGAGGGTCAGAGGTATTTACACATTATATTACAGCTAATCAAAAGTCTGCTACGCTAGCAAAGATGTTCACGTAAGTAGAGAAGCTGGTGTAGTCAGAGAATTTCTTGTATTTACTGAAGTAATACTGAAATCAAGATGGATTAAAAAAATTAATATAGTAAGGTATAACGGAAGAAAATATACTAGATATGAAGGAAGAATCTGTAAAAAAAAATTGTCAGAAAAATAATATAGTTTTAGTGTCGGCTGTTTAGAGAAACCGGGAAAAAATGTAATATATTGAAAAGGTCGTCATATAAAACCAGTAGCTTTTAATGAAAGAATTAAGGACGTTTTGGAAAAGAAAAAGAAACCTTATCTCAAATGGTTTCAAACTAAAATCCAGAAAGAAGAAATTGATATCAAGAGAAAGTCGAAATTTATATGTCAAACAGCACAACAGGAAGAAAGATCAAATAGCACAACAAGCAGAAAGACTCAAAAAGATAGGAAAAATATACAAATGTACATGGTAAAGAAAATTTTGCATAAACAATTACAAATTTAATCAAGGAAGAAAATTTTTGAATATATTCAGTTATTTGATAAAGACAAATTTAGGTTACGTTGGGAATGTACAGACAATAGGAAGTAATGGAATAGATATTGAAAGGGTAGAACTAGTAGAAAAAACAATTCTGAATAAAGTACATCAGTAAACAGCCATAATAGAGAAAATCCACAACTTAAAAAGTATAAGATTCTTTAGATTTAAAACGAATATCGGACACAGATGTGAATTACTTAAGAGTGGATTAAAAAAGAAATCCAAAACATAAGAATTACAGGATATGCATTTTCTGAGTATATTACATATGACTGTATCGATAATTTTTGTTTCATTTATATAATATTGCGATACAGAGTCTTCAATATATCTCTGGAAATATTTCAGATGATGAAACACATCACTGCTATGAATTTAGGTTAATTATAGAACATGCATCAATGATTTTGATAAGCGTAGTAAAACTTAAGTATGAGATAATCTAGAGCGTAATGAAATAACGAATCAGCTAAAGCGAATCATTAAAAGTTTTCAAGATAACATTAAAATATGCATTATGTAGAGGGAGGACAGGAATTATAATATTTGGACAAAGGCAGGGATGTAGTCTTTCATCTGTGTTATATAACACATGTATAGATGATGATGATCTACAGTTCTGTTTTATGAAAATATCTAAATATTGTCATGAAATCAGTAGGGAGAATTCAATATTTAAAAAATGTTTGAACAACAGTCGCAGTCTTTACTGATGAAGTTTCATTGCCATCATCAGCTTTTAATCTGCAGCAGTTTGTTGTATTTCCAATGTACACATTTTTTTTCTCAAAAATAAATAGCAAAACCTTGATTACATTGAGAACTGAAATGAGTAAATGAACGATTAGAACAAACAGATAGATTTAACAATTTGTGCGGTTTATTGTCCTGGAATTCTGACTTTAGAAGCAAATATGACAAAAAAAAAGGTTGTAAAGCTTAGCAGTATTAATGGAAAAGTAAAATGATTTTTAGAAGGAAAGGCCGGGAAATTTTCTGTAATATAAATAGAAACGGCATTATATATTCCTAAGGTAAAGAGTGTAGTCATTATTAAACAGGACAAAAAGATAAAATTTAGATTCTAAAGTAAGGTTTAAGGTCAGACACAAAAAAAACTTGACAGTGAAGAAAGGAGGCAGTAGCAAAAGACTGAAAACATTAAATATACATTCTAAATTTAAAATTTATAGAACAAGATGGAAACAAAATCTGGAGCGTATGCCAAACAGTAGATTTACTGTTTCTTTTTTTTATTCAAACAAAATTAGATAAGCTGGATTAAGAAGCCAAAATGAGAACATAAGAAAATTAATGGTTGTGATGTATCAAATAATTATTGTTGATTTCTGATGACGTATAGTACTGATCGGTGACAATTTTAACTTAATGCAGAGTTTAAAATTTTTATGTTAAATTAAGATGGCTTCAAAGAAGTATTGTTAAAAACATTCGATTCGTCTAAGATCAAACTTTGACCAAACACTTAATACTAAAATAAAAAAAAGGATATTTAAAATTGCATTTAAATTATCACAAATGATTCGATATACGAAATCAAATGTTTAGATGTTTAATGATTCTTCTAATATAAAAGTTTTATTTTACTTCTTAAATAAAGTTTGACATCTGAATCATTTTTTTTTTCAATTTTAGTATATTTTGGCTGGAAATTCATTTAAAATTTCTTTCTTTTTTCTGCTTAGCCTTCTGAACCTTTGAAAGGTATTACTTGAAAGAATGATATGTATGAATGTAAATGAAGTGTAGTCCTGTACAGTATTAAGACTAAACTTACAATTTCTGTATTTCTTTGTGTGTCAGTACTCCTGAGTGAATGTAAAAACAGCTGAAATTAAATTACATCTGTTGCATGTGAATGTGTGATTTTGAAAAACATTCAATTAAGAAAACAACAGACAGCGAGTAATTAAAATAGCATAATCCATTTTGTTTAACAATAAGAAAGTTTCATATAAGTAAAAAAAATAAAATATAGATTTAAACATTACGTATTTTTAAATCTTAGAAAAATATTCATTCAATAACAATATCGTGTGCGCTTTGTTAACATAAAAATACAGTTCTGGGACCTATTTTTTCAATTTATGAGGTCATATTTCATGTATAACCATTAAATTTATCCCTTAATTTGGGTCCTAATAATTACGTGCGCCTACCGAAGGCGTAGAAATAACGGCGAAATCTTTTGCCAATCGCCACTGGCTAATGAAGCGCTACTCTGGATCTATGCATACGTGAGCTTTCTTCTTTATTTTTAGCAGTAGAACATGTCCTGAAAGTTTATTACATTTTTCGTGAAACACTCTTTATATATAAAATTATAAAGTTCAATTGTAATTTTATCATAAGAAGTGGATGTATTTGAATGTCATTAATTTTACGGAAAGGAACACTGATGCAGTTGCTTTACATGTGCCCAGACTCATCTGCTGTTAACCCACCGGGTTGGTCTAGTGGTTAACGCTTCTTCCCAAATCAGCCGATTTGGAAGTCGAGAGTTCCAGCGTTCAAGTCCTAGTAAAGCCAGCTATTTATACACGGACTTGAATACTAGATCGTGGATACCGGTGTTCTTTGGTGGTTGGGTTTCAATTAACCACATATCTCAGGTATGGTCGAACTGAGAATGTACAAGACTACACTTCATTCACACTCATACATATCATCCTCATTCATCCTCTGAAGTATCATCTAAACGGTAGTTACCGGAGGCTAAACAGGAAAAAGAAAGAAAGACTCATCTGCTGTGTCTAAAAAGAATGATGAAATCAATGATTAACATATTTCATATGTTTTTTGTACAATAACTACTCTGGAAGTTGAGAAAATGGTGTAAATACACATAGGCTTCTACATTTACTGGCAAGCTTTTGTAGTGTTTGCCCAGACATTGCAATAGTATTGTACTCAAATACGTCATAGGCAGACAAGCCTATAATAGAATTTCTGTCTTATTGTTAGTACAATCAATAATAACGAATAATGGGACCCCAACGTTATTTTATCTGGAAATTTTCGTTTATGAAAAATTATACCGATAAACTTATTTTACGGTTTTCCTAACTTTATACATTACTTCGCTATTCACATTAAATAAAAATCATAAAGATATTATCAAACCTGGATTATTTAAAAAAAGTCTTGCTAATTTGAAACGCACTTTATAGCTCCAATTAGCTACAAGATATTTACGATCCTGCACACGTTAATTGTAGATGATGGATTACACCATTTTAACAAAGAAAATTAAATATGTAAAAAAAATTGTATAGTTACGCAATCAAGTGGAAGCATTAGTAATTAAGATTTTTCAATTAATTTCGTGTTAAAATGGCTCTATAGACATAATTTTACTCCAAAAACGTATAATGATGAAAATGAAGTGCTGAACGTAAAGATGAAGTTAAACCTTAACATATAACCTCAACATAACCGATATTTCACTACTTTGCTGCCGAAATTCCTGTTTTTTTACCTTAACATCATCTCTAGATTAATATTTCATTCACAGTCCTATTCGATACGGTACGATCGATATCCTAGGTAGATTCTATTTAAATGTTAATTTCTTACTGAATTATATAGAGATTTGTTATTATAAAAAACGTTTGGCGTTCTCTCGGATGGCTGGAACTAAATAATTAAAAAGGGAGAATGTTGTTCATTTTTACAAACGAGAAATTTCGGGAAAATTTCCCCAATATCCTCTTGGTGAATATCTGCTGACTCAGAAGTCATAAAAAAAATCATTACCAGAGATTTAGACGCAAGAGTTACAATGCTATATTATTATCATTCTTTAACTCTCATTTTAAAGATTTAGTAGGTTTATATTAGGTATAAAAAGTAATAACATTACTTGAATACCAAATGTGAATTTTAATTTCATTCATTCATCTCATTTTATAAGTTAAAGCCTAATTTAATATTCAATCATTTAATCCAAAACGATCATTAAAATTGTAATTATGATATAAATTATTGGTTTCGAGTGCAACAGAAAATACAGTAAATATTACATCGGTGGGATTATTACCATGGATTTATTGCAACCCCTATATACTCGGGTTATGAAGTCGCGTTATATTTTCCTCAATAAGTTTAACACAAGCTTCACCAAAACGGTAAAATAATTAAAATTTGTCTAACTTTAATCCTCAATCAGGTTTCTGTTGATGAACGCTTGTTTTTATTCGTTATAAAAAAGAAATTCTGGGGAAAAATATGGTAAAAGTTCCCCCTTCTTCTGACTACAACTCTTTTGAGGTATCTATCTCTATTTTTCAACGTAACTCGTCTTAACAACCATGTAAAACGCGTTTAAATGTACCCTAAAAACATCTAAACCGTATAAAGTTAGTAGACACTCTTTTTCTTGTAGTCCTCCCCACATTTGAATATTTTTAGGCAAATAGTATTCCGAATATTAGTCAATCCTAACCATAATATAACAATTCCAGTATGAAATAGATACTTTTTTTGGAAAATAGGCGATAAGCGGAGTGTTATGTCCAATGTAGACGGAGATTATGAAAAAATAATGTTTATTTGGTATTTAATTGGATATATTTTTCGAATTTCTATTCTTATTTCATACGAGTGTAATATCCACCTAGGTAAAAAAAGAGACAGAAGTTAAAAGGAGTTTCTTTGATTCCTTCAACGTTACGATGATGAATGTTACTAAAATAATAACACTACTCACATATAAGAAAGTTATTGCGAAATACACCATTTATTTGCATACACATATATCTATTTATATTTGTGAAAATATCCAGTTATTTATCTGTTTATTTTGTTGAAACGATTAGTTAATATTTCTTCAAACTAATTTAATGGCCAAGGTAAATAAGTATAGTATACTGATAGCATTATGAATTAAAACAAAATTTATTCATAAAATCGCCCAGGCTAACGATTTATTAGTACACGTAATACATACCTATACATGGTTTATGAATGCGTGCACGTATACCCGTAGCTGCACGTCTCATTAGGCGATGAAAATGAATGTAATTCGAAGATGAAGTATTCATCAGGCTACGCCGGTTTCACAAAGAAAGATGATGTCGAAGTTAATTAAGAGTTAATAGGTTCGAGATAAATTTAGGATAAGCAGCAAACAAGTTCAAGCTCTTAACACTATCTGGTTCGCTGAATGTACAAAAGCACGTGCACACTTGCGCACTAACACGAGTGCGCATCAAGCTGTCTTATGAAAAGAACCACATTTTTTATCTACACACACAAAAGTATACGCACATAACGCGATGAAGACCTTGAAAACTTGTTTATTTGAAAGAAATAATGAGTTAATAGTAATGATAAAATAACTTTACCTGAAACCGTTCCTGATAATATTTTAATTAATTTACAGTTCCTGAAACATCTCGATGAACGTAATATTACACGTTAAAGTACACATACATTTGTAATACATTGCGTAAATATCTAAAATTTAGAGGAATGTTTTAGCTATTATCAGTAGATTCTTTCGATAATTCTGTTACGTCTATTTTCATGCAGTGGTATAATACTTATTGACAAACATAATATTGCTGAAGTGTTACAGTATAATCATTAAGTATTATTTTCAAAATATAGTATTATATTTCACAATATATATATATATATATATATATACAGAGAGAGAGAGAGAGAGAGAGAGATCCACAGCTCATCGACATTATGATTATTTATTTTCTTTTTGATTACACTGGTCTACAAAAAAAAAGTTTTTTCTTCAATAAGGCGTTTTTGCATTCACTAAGGTATGTCTCATAGTTTTTTGCGCTGATTTCAATTCTGCAAAACAAAATTGAGCAGAGGACAGGATTTTTTAATTACAGAGCTTTAAAGAAAACCTTCTTACTTAATGAATTATACAGCGTATAACATGATATTATCTAATATCCGCTTTTCTTCAGTTTTCTCCTGTTTTCACCCTTAGGAATTTTCCTTTAAAATCTCTAGCAGTATTCAGAAAATACTTTCGAGCTCCATTTTTGATGGTAACGTGTTTCCATCATTGATATATATGCTGGTGAAAGCGTTCATCGTGCTCATTACTTACGTCGCCAAAGTTAGAAGAATAAAAGTCCAAATGTGAATGTAACATGTATATTTATAGACATATTGCATCCCAGTTTTTTAAAGTTTTAAAAAATTTCATCCGCTAATTCTTCATAGTTCTTATTCTTTTTTTGTTCAGTAATGATTAAACAATATTTTGAAATTAAGATTTCCTTAGATATCGGTTCCTAGATAATTCCAGTTCTATGGAAACTGGAATAGGTAACTCTTCACCGTTGAAATAGGTCTTATGACTGAAGGAAGACTAGAATATCCAACAAATTTCTTGGATTTATTTTTTATGCCTTTGATTTTTTTATGCAAAAATATCAATATGTCGAGTGGTCCTTAACTCCCTTCATACTACAGGAACATCAAAATGCATACATCGCGGCTTCATACTTAGCTATTTACTAAGTTAAGTTAACGAATTACAGCAGATATGCTAGACTATGAGGTCTAAGACTTGTCCTGATTTCTTATTTTACACTCAAAATAGAGTTCACACGCTTTAGAAACAAAGGAGTAGTATTTATTCTTTGAAATTTTAATGCTGACATAGTAGCAAAAATTGTTAGCATCATTTATACAATTACGAGGCATTTTTATAAAAATACTAACACTACATAAAAAACAATACGTATGAAATACAACAAAAACAATAGCCGTCTGAATAAAAAAAAAATTGGAATAAAATAAAAGACCGTACACTCAGTGGTATTAGCACGAAATTCAGAACGAAACTGGTCTGGATTTTTCCACAGTAAAAATAGTAATTGAAACTATAATATCAATTTCAATGTCATTAATAATGACTATTAATTAAATCACATTATTGTGACGACTTATTTTTCCCTGAAGGAATGAGTCTTAGTAAACAGTAAGTATCGATGTCACACGACGTAATACCATATTACCCACACTGGTCATTCCTTCAAATTACTCCACTCTGACCCACTTATAAATGTCGTCACACATTCGTACTACATTACCAAGATAAATATTGGCTCCCAACAAATGTTTTCAATTAAGTAGTCTTAACAGAGAAAATAGATCGTTTTAAAAATCTTCATCTTTTACGAGTGAAAACTACTAAAAATTGAAGTTCTTAGTTCATATTTTGAAGTCATGTTTGGATTCAATGTCAAAAAATACATAAGAATAAGCCAAAATTATCTGTGAACAAAACTCTTGTAGACCAGTGTTGTTAATTAAATAACTAAAGCTTCATTCAAGTCAAGAGATAAGTTTTTAAAACTATGTAATTGTGGATGTTGCTTCAAAGCTTACTCGAAGTTAAAGATAATTTTTTTTTTAAGGATAGGCTGAATAAAGAAGTACAAAAAATTATGAACACGATAATTGATGACTGTAATATATATAAAACACTTCACTTTCCGTTTAACTACTTTAAATTTCCAGTGCATCAGACTATTTGCATAACAAAATATGACATGAATTTGGTTGAATAATTGTTTTTTTATATAACGTACTCCACATGAGCCTTTTAAACTTTAGATAAACTTTTACTTATCAAAACATACGGTAAAACGCCTAATACAGTTTTTATCAATTTTGCTAAAAGTTTAATTCAAGAAAAGTAGACGTACTTTCTGTTCAGCATGACTTGACAAAAGGTACAGTTAGCCTGGTAAAAATAAACTATAAAATAATCGAAAAAACTGTTTTGTAAAAAATCAGACATTTCCATGAAAATATGCATGTAAAAATGTCTCTAATCGTACTATATGTTTAGATGTTGCATTGTTGACCATGATATACCTTATAAATTAGGGTGATGTTATAGAAGACAATTAATTGTAATGGGTACCAATCAAGTGTGTCTTTATACAATTGTGTCATTAGTGCTTTGTTGACAATATACATCCGTTAATAGTAAATTGTAGATTACGGAAGCAATAAAAAATAGTTACGGGTGAATTTATGACCGAGTTTTTTTTCCGTATTTCTAATATAACAGTAGTATTATTATAGTACATTTATAATATAACGGTAGTATTATATAGTTTTATCAGTAAAACTGTGATTATCATTATGCCACGCATGAAATTCTTTTCTGATTCCTTAGTCGTTATTAATACATACAATTATGTAATTTTTTCTTAACTATAATGATTGTTGTTTGTTGAAGACGCTTTATTAACAATGAATTTATTTTTATCACTCGATTTAATAATTCTAACTTAATGAGGGATTTATTAATAATAACAATAATAATCTCACAAAGAAAAATAATATTTAATTTAGAAAATGTCCTCTTTATTTTTAAACATACGAGTAAATAAAAACTCACGGTTTATTTTTGGTGTAGGCTAAGGTAGAAAGAATGCATTTACAATTTATTCTTTAGCTAGATGCTTTATGTCTACGAAGTTGCTTAGATAGTAAACTGTATTAACTATAATTAAGTAATAATTAACCTGTCACGAATTTTTCACTTCTAAAGTTTGTTACAAAAATTTAGCTACAATAGAGTAAAAAATCTAATTTGGACCAAATTTTATTAATTTATCACTAATTTTGATTGAAATTAGATCCAGCGCAAAACAATAATTAACACGAAACATTAATAAACGATTTCTACGTTCAAATAATAAATATGATATTTAAAAGAGAGAATGGTTTTTTTTTTTTATGGTCTCTCAATATTTCGTGTTAACATAATACTAATACATAGTACTAATACATAAATTAGTTACTCGTATATTCCAAAAGGACAATTTTCTTCCAAAAATAATGCTAATTTATTCCTAAATTTTGACTAGACGTGCCAGAATACATTTAAAAAAGAAAAATCAGTTAGTATATGAAAATAAAAGTATTGCACTCTCTTTGAACTGAATATTACTTCATTAGAGTTCCAAATTTTGAAAATTATTTACGGATTGTATTACGTACTTATTAACACTTGTAGGATAAAAAAAATTACCACGATAATACTTGACTAATAATTTAAATTAGAAAGTATTTGATAATAATTTACTTATGTAGGTCCAAATTATAAAACCACGTGTACTCAAGAAATTGTTTTTTGTTCGTTATTCCCTTTCCAGCCCCACACCCAGAAAAATTGACGAAAATTATAATTAATTTTTCACGTCTAATATAACCAATTATTTTGGATATAAGATTATTAAACTGAATAACTACTGAATATCAATAATTATTAAAAAGTGGTTCATTAATTATATTTAATTGCCAGTTTATAAACCGATTAAGACGATGCGATTACGACTGTTATAAATTTAAGATCCAGATACTCGATAGAGCAAGTTTTAAATTGAAAAATAAGTGTCGGGATATTGATATTGACTGTAATTTAATAAATATTAATGCAAAACAAATTCGATTTAATAATAATTTGTAATCGCTGTTACAATTATGCGCTATAGTGTAATGTATGTTACAGTAATATTAATAGAGAATAGTAATTAAACGATTATAAGGAGGTTCTCAGTAGTAAAAAGAGTAAGTACAGAGTGTTCAAAAAGTCGCCGGGCAGTATGCTTTAGAATTATGCGGTGCATTGTATTCTTTCGGCGTTAGGTTGGTTTCTCTGTGTGTTCGTTGAGCGTTGGTCAGTACTAAACCAAGACGTCAGTTGTTGAGTTGTAATAAAACGTGCTTCGTTTCGTTTGCTGGAATCAATAGTTGGAGAAACGTAATGGTTTATTCGATAGAGGAACAGATTTTTGTTGTTGAACACGTTTTTTGTGAAGGTAACAAGTATACTGCTTTAGTGAAGTTTTCTGAAAAGTTTCGAATACTCCTATTCCTCACCGCAATGCAGTTCGAACTCTTATCGAAAAATGTTATGCAACAGGCTTTGTTGAAGACGCTGAACGAAGTGGAAGACCACTTAAACTAAACAATAGAAGCCGCTTGATATTTCAGATGGTATGGCCGAAAGTACATCAAAGTCGATGCGTTAAGTTAGCACAGCAGAAAGATATCGGTGTTGGTAGTATGGGCGAGGATTGCAGACGAAGTAGCGACAGCGACCAATGAAGCTATCAATCTCGTGCAGCACTGGTTGATGGATACGGGGCTAACTTTGTCTCCTGAGAAAACATCATTCATCAGTCTGGGCATTCTCTTTCTCCGATTCAGATTACGGTTTAGTGCTCCAGCCTTAGTACCCCAGTTGGAGTCGGTGAAGTATTTGGAGGTATGGCTGGACCGACGGCGTACGTTCTCCATAAACTTCAAGAGACATCTCATCGTGCAGGAGCGATGGCGAGAGCACTGAGTAAGCTCCTGGGCAACGTGGCCGGCCCCTGGTTATCCAAAAGAATTGTACGGTCATGTGATCAATTGCGTTCTGCTGTATGGGGTCATTGTTTGATCGAAAGTTCTGGGGTACGATCGAAATCGGCAGGTACTGGAAGGTGTGCAGAGGTGAATTGCCCTCCACATCCTTTTGGCAAAATCTTCAGTTTCGACTGAGGCAGTTTTAGTCATTGCCGGGATCCCTCCATTTAAACAACTAGCCAAGATGAGGATTGGAAATATTGAAGGAGCAGACAGAAATGATACGCACAGGCGGTTGTTCCGAGAATGGCAGGTCCGCTGGACCTTTCCCCATGGGGCAATGAACACACCGTCTGATCCAGCAGGTCGAACCTTGGGTCAACCGTAGCATTGGTGAGGTCACCTACTGGTTGACCCACCAATTTTTATCTGGCCACGGCGTGTTTCGGGTGTACTTACATGCCAGGAGGAGAGCTGATGACCCTTTTGCCTTTCATTCGGAGAGCCCGATACACCTGAACACCTTGTATTCGATTACCGGACGCGGGGTAGTGAACGTCGCTGCTGTGAGTTGCTGGCTGGGCCCCTTACAGTTGACACAATCATAGACTGTGTATTATCAGGGGCAGAGAGGTTTTCCTGCGGTAACTGACATTTTGACACGGATACTCCAGGACAAAGCCAGGGAGAATGCGTGGCGAGGGGTTGGGGGACAGCCCCCTGCGGAGCTGCCGTTTGTCTGTGCTTGCACGGATGGGCGACAGTGATGAGGCACTGGGACTCGCTCATCCCTTCGCGAAAAAGACTGACCCGGTGTGAGTGCCCTACACAGGGTGCTCTCACTAGAGGTACTGGCGTCAAGACCGAGTCCCATCTGGGGTGGGATCCAGGAACGACATAGTTAGCCTTGGATACCCCGTCCTAGGGTTTAGAGGCAGGTAATGAAAAGATCTAACCGGCAGGTTGACCTGTCGGACCAGACGTATGGCCAGTGAACGGGAAGACCGGTTTGAGTAGACAACCCTCTAGGCTGTGCTTTGCTTTGTTGTGGATCTGGCCCGGGGAGGTAGGGTGGAAGAAAAAAATAAAAATAAAAAATATCGGACTTGCTTTCGCACATAAAGCTGTAAGGAGAGTACTGAATTTTTCCCCCGCAAAATAATGTGTGTTCAAGAACTGAAACCTACTGTTCATGCCAAAAGACTAAATTATTGCCAGTGGTTTAAACGTTTTATTGACCAAAATTCCGAAGGTATCCTCACAATTATGTTTTTTTTTTTTTTTACAGATAAAGTGTAGTTTCATCTGGAAGGCTATAATAATTCACAAAACACACGACTGTGGTCAACAATTACCCCCTAAGAATTACACGAACATTCTTCTTTTAACACAAAGCGAAAATTGGAGTCTGGATCGGTAGAGTAGAACGCGAATTATAGGTTTAATAATTTTTGAAAATACAGTTAATAGTAATCGTTATTGTGCTGTTTTAACAAACTTCATAATCAGTTAACAGAAGTGGAAATGAATCACAGTTGGTCCAACAAGTTGTCGCCACTGCGCACACAGCTAACAGATCAATGACGTTTTTACGAAATGTCTTTGGTGAGCGAACCTTTCGAAGGGTTTGTGATCTGCACGATCGCCCGATCTGACTTCCCAGATTAATTTTTATTAGGGGCAGCAAAACAAGCAGTGTATAGCAACAGACCACGCACGACTCACGAACTAAAAACCGTAACAACGGCATACGTACGGGACATTCCAGTTCATCAGCTGGTTAAAAGTGTTGGGAAGCAAATTGAAGCGTGTGCAAAGTTGTAGTGGTCTTGGGAGAAGGTCATTTTCAAGATCTTTTATGAAATATTCCAGTTACTGTAATATCCGTTTCTATAAAATAATGAAATAAAAATACAAAGTAATAATTAAGAAGTTGCATCATTACACTTCCATTATTCCAGTGACAGCAATTTTCCGAACGCAATGTATTGCGTAATAAGTTAGATTTTACTTCATTATTTTTTATTATTATTATTATTATTATTATTACGGCTACATTGTGATTACATAGAATTTTTTTTTTCAGCGGCTTAAGTGCCCTAACTAAATCAAGTTTTGACGATTTCTGTATATTAAACTTTACTGAGAACTCTCAATAAAACTATTATAGGAATTTTTTATTAAAAATACGTCCTTCATATGGTACTATTCCTGAGTAAGTGTTCTTTAAGGTGATTTTGTATAACTGGTAAAATATGAAAGATAACCGGAAAAACATCTGGATTACTCATTATTTTTACGTATACTTTTAAAGTGATCTTGGTTGGAAAACCACGAGCAATTTGCTGATATTATACAGCGAGTTAAGAAGAAGCTAAATTGACTCTAATGCGGTATAATAAATTATTTATAAAAGACAAATAACGATGACGGATAACAATCAATACTCTACCGATTTCAATTGAAACAATTATTAAAATTTACTCCTAACTTCATGAATCTGTTTTCATATTAATTTATTACCTCAATGATGTTTTTATGCGAATTAATTATATTACCGTTTGAATTTTTTTTATTGTTTCTGATGAAGAAGTTTTTTTATAGGAGGGATCGCTTTCAAATTATTATCTTTCTAAATGAAAGGACTAGACCGGTCGCATTATTTAATATATTTGCCAAAGAGTCTGAAGCCGACTAACTCGTTCCAAGAAGCGCTAAAAAAGGATATGTTATCCATACCGTTACTTTTCTTTAATAAGTTAGATGTTGCTTCATTATTTAAGTCAACCACAAAAAATCTGTACCTCTTTGATAGTTCTCCTACAGTTTTTGCTAAAATTAAACAGTCTCACTATTTTACTTTTAACGTATATTTATGCGGGTAAAGTAAATATTTAGCAAATATTTTTATTATTATTATTATTCGAGTCCAACAAATGAAATATATCACAGGTTTTTTAAGATCTTATAAATTTTTAACATATCGTTATTTTATAGAGGTTGCATTGTATTAAACGTAATCGTAACAGATTATCTAATTACACTGTTGCCAAACCAAAACTATTATACGAGTAAATAGAGGCATTTGAAATACAATAATATTAGAGAATGTTAAAAATTATGAGATAAAATTCTAAAGTAAGCGGAATTAAGATTAATAGAAGAGAACAGAAATAAAGTTTTCGGTACTAGAATCTTGTAAAAAAACTAAGCTAGGAGAGCCATGTGCTGTATAAGAAGTCAAGATTTATTTAATCTGATAAAAAGATTTTTTAAATAAAACAAAGATCAGAATATATAAAATAGGTAACTGAGAATATTATACATATTAAAATTGTTTACATTAAAAGAAGACCAGAACAGAACTGCAAGGAATGGAAAATAACATCTTATCATCGAACCATCGTAAAAAAAACTTAACCATATTAAGTCTATTTAGAAACAAATCGTAAAGATCGAATGGAATAGTGGCCATTGTGTTAATTAGTAGTAATGAATAAGACACAACATCTTTAAATCATTCTAAGCTTAATAAAAAATAAGAACACTAAACTATCGTAATACTATAAAATACTACTATCTGTTTCTTGCAGATTGAATTAATGCGAATTCAATCAAAAAATTAAGTAAAATTAGAAGTTCTTAAACAAGATTAAATAACAGTTTTACTAAAATCTAACAAATCTTATTAACCAGTAAATTTAAATATTATTCTTATAAAAGATTTAAGGTAGTTACCGTCTGAATCGATTAAATCCACTGTTAAGAAAAGCGAAAGGTGCATTATCTGTTACCGGAATCTTGACTTTTATTTCTGCCCTAAGATGATACGGCAGTACGTAATAACAAATAATACAAATTGTAAAAAAAATGACAATAAAATATTCAAATAAACGGAATAACATATTCACAATGGAAGCATAAGGAACTATTGCGACACAAACCAAAATATTATACGGGTTAGGTTGGTATATTCTTCTATTCTTATATATATATCTAAATTTACCTTTTATAAAAAGATAATGTAATATACTATGTTATCTATTTTAAGGGGGAAAAACACTTATGAAAACAATAATTTCTCATTAGATAAAATAAACCTAACTGAAGGGAGGATATAAATATTACTCTGCAAATATTACTCTACAATTATTCATTATTTTAAATAATGTTTGTAGAAATTAAATCGAATCGAATAAACAGGACTGGAAATGTTAGGAATTTTTAAAAATATTTTAATCTACAACCGTTTTAGCGTTTCAAAATTTTACTTTCATTTTAATTAAACATCTTTTTTAATGACTAAACGAAAACCATTAAAATTTTTAGTTTTAGAAAAACGTGATATTTTATTTTTAATACGAATCATTCTCAAAATTAAAGAAAACAATGATGAAAATAGGCTTTCCACTTCGCTTATTATTAAACGAAATAAAAAGTTTATATTTAAATATTTATAAATAATATAAACTTATAACACACGTTATAACGTAAAACATAAATATTTATATATAATATTAACAATCTATATTTAAATAAATATAAACAGTTTAATGAAATTTATTATTTATTTATAACTTAAAAAATATACAATTTAAAAAAATGACTCTTTAATTATACAGTAATATACGCGTGTCAGGTAATATGGATTTATTCTATCAGTAAGTAGAGGAAAGTATTCGCCCTCCTCTAAAATTATTAAAAAATTTAGATGACTGCGTAAGCACAGATCGATAAAAAGATTACGAAAGAATTATAAATTTTAACCGATGAAAATATATTACGAAAAAACGTGTTTCCACATATTTTTTTTTGGATGTAGTATTTCATTAAATGAAATAATGGTTTATTAATCTCACATAAAGGATAGAAAGGGAATTTTTTATCAAACTTTTCTCCCTGTTTGACATACTGAATGTTAGATAAGTTTTTTTTTATTATTGTGGTTATTGCGGTAAATTTACGTAAAGTGATAACGTGATCAATTAATGAAACACAATATTAAAAAATATATTTTGAAAAAAAAAAGTAATATACGACAAAGCATAAAATAAATAAAATATGATAAATTCAAACGAAGAATTTTTATTTACGACACAATATAGTAAAGTTAAAATATTATCCTCAAAATATTACTCGTAATGCTTATTTAATTATATAATATTTTACAACTTTTCTTCTTTTTAAAAAAATCAAAGATTTAAAACAGTATGAGTTAAAAATTGGACAAAAGAGAAAACTTTATTCTGCTGCGACCCTTTAAAAATTGAATATGCAACCAGGTCGATGAATACAGAATGATTAAGGTCTTTGAACCCTATTTGACTGTCATCAGTCAGTCTCGCGAATCTTAATACTTGCATATACAAAAACTAGTGAATGTAATACATTGTACAGTATGAAATATTACTGTAATCTACTTTTTTACAACTATAATTATCAGTATTATTAAATTGAAAAATTACAAAACGGGATTTTCAGTACAATACAGAAAATAACCACAAAAAAAGTATTTGCATTATCTTAGTTTACATAAATAGTATAACATATATTACAACTCTAATGACATATTTTGTACCTTATAATTGTTTGTAGTATTTGAGGTAAAATTAGAAGTAATTTTATAGTGAATATAAAATATATAACTTACAAAAAAATTGAAATGAAAGACTTAAATTTTTGCCTTCTCTATTTTGCACAGAAAATTTTGGATACAGAAAAATTCAGCGCGCGCGTGCAAACACACACACACACACACACACACACACACACACACACACACACACACACACACACACACACATATATATATATATATATATATATATAAGTATATGTATATGTATATATATATATATATATATATATATTCTCAAGGTATAATTAAACCTGCAGATACAAATTCTGCAATTTATTATACAATATTTTAACCGTATATTTTATTATTAATTTTAAATAAATATATATTTACAATTAAGTAAAGTAGGATTTATATCGTGCGAATCAACAACAAATAGTACTTTTCACATGTTTTCCCAATACATACTTTGACGATTGTATTAAATCTTTGTTTCAAATTTCAGCATATAAAGAACAAGTTTTAAATCTGTTAAAAATTAAGAAACATGACTGACAAAAAAAAATTGGATGTCCGGCCAGACCAGATCATTAACCCTACTGTAATATAGAAGTGCGGGCCCCTAAATTTCGGACCATCGCGATTAGATTCCTGAAGGTATTACGCCAATATGACTTAGTTAAAATGTCCATGTACTACAAACTTCCTGTTGCCTATTTCTTGGAAATGACATAGTTCATTTCGTTCGACGTATTAATTTTTTTGCGTTATTTGTATACAGTTTAACTATTTAAAAAATCTATTTAAATATTTTTATATCCTACGACACTTCCGGCAACTTAAGGATTCCATCGCGGGGTCATACATCTAAATCGGTGTAGCCGTTGAGCTGCTACAATGGAACAACTATACATATTCCTAAATAGACACTCCTTTTTGGCAGTCGTGTAACAATATCATTATGATTAACATAAAATTATAAAAAAGGTAAAATATAAAAGTAGAAATCAACGAAGAAGGGTCGATAAATAAGAATTTTAAAGAAATAAACTTTTCTTTCATTACAACCTAAATATTTAAATAAAGAGGAATCACATGAAAACTGACTAAATGTGAACATTTAGTCAATTTTTACATGATTTTAAAAAATATTTTTATGTAGATTTTAAAAAATCAATAGGTTGACAACACGATCGATGGTGCCAGTGGTTTTACAGTACGGAAAGAGATGAAATATTTGCTTTTTGAAAATCCTCCAAAAATACGGATTTCATAAAAAAATCGCAGTGCCTTTTTCAAAGCTCATAAAATTTCGCTTAGTCTGATATTTGTTCGGTCATTACAAAAAAATTTGACCGAGATAATTTTTGAAATACTGGCTTTTAAAAACCTATATATTTTACTCGAAAAGGTATAAAAATTACTTTAGTAGGTTTAATTCCCTTTTTTAATTTCCTTTTTTTTTCTGTAGGACAAAGAAAAAACTATCTTTTCAAAAATATATGTTCATGAAAAAAATGTTGTAAAATAACTTGTTTAGAATGTATATCGACAAAAATTTTAAACGTTCTTTTTAAAAGAAGGTTTCAATGAATACATATTTTTCTCACAATAACAATTTGATAATACAGTTTTTCATTAATTTATCTTTGTATTAATTTTCAGGGAACTGCAGTATTTTCGCTCTTCATTTTTGTAAGATCTTATCATGCTTTTATCATAAGTACAACGCTTAGATAGTCAATAGTGATTTTAAAATTTCCCTTAAATATGTACTATTTTAAACTGTTGAAAAAATTGACTTAAATAAAGATATTAAAAGATGAAAATATATAGTATAAACTAAAATTCCGTAACTTTCATCAATATTTTTAAACACAACATGATATATATGATTTGAATTTGCCTCCTTTTAAAAATTTTCAATGTTTTTTTTTTTATGTATTTAAGGTATCTTGTAACAAAAAGATTTCAGAAAAAAAAACCCTATGAGAAAAATTAAAACTGATAAATATTCTAATTTCCTATTTTCCCGAATTTTGCATGATGAATAGATATTTTCCATTAAATTTTAATTTTTTTTTTTTTTTGCTTAAAGATTAGTTGATTTAAAGAGCAAAGAAAATAATTTGTAGAAATAAAACAACCTAACGATCGAAATCGGATTTACTCTCCTTTTTCACATAACAGACCAAAACTAACACGAAATAAATGCGTTTATATTGTTTGCTCTATATTAATTATTAATTTACAAGTCACTTTATTCAATATCGATATTTATTTGTAATTTTTATACATATGTCTACGTTATTTTTTACGTCTATTATAATATTTTTATAATTTTTATTAATAGCAAACCTTAAAATTTTGTTCAACTATTTGTTCGATATCGATTAAATTTTGTTGAAAAGAAATATAACTTTCTATCAGCTACTGAATTTACTTACTTAAATAATAATACGCAATAATAATTAATAGTACACAGTATCAATTTTATGTACAAATATATTTTATTTCAGATTGAGAATCGCTTGCCAATTAAGTATTGACATAATCTAATTAAAATATTTTTGTAATGAATGTATTACAGAGTGATTCAAAGAAACGGGAAATTTTGAAAGTTGTGTTGGTAGCCGTGGGCGATTGGTACCACTTGATAAGTGGCGCCAGCCTCTCTAATCTAACCTGCCATTTAGTTGTCATGGATCCTTGGAGTGGTGCGCAACGTTCATTTGCTATCAAAGTGTTTTACAAAGATAATGACAGTGTGTAGGGAGCGCGTAGAGAATTTCGCCATCAATTTAATCTGGGACGGCACGACCGTGTTCCATCAGCACATGCAATTAAAACATAGATATATAATTTTGAGGAAACTGGTTCGGCAATGAAAAAGAAACGTCCAGGCCGTGAGCGAACCATCCGTACACCACAGAATGTTCAAGCTTTAACAATTTTACAAGATGCTGTCACACGAAGTCCACATCGGTCAATCCGTCGTCTCTCAGCATCTTTACAATTGCATAGTTCAAGTGTTCGAAGAATGTTAGTGAAGGACTTGCAATACCATCCATACAAGTTGCAGATCGTCCAGGAACTGAAACCGAACGATGTAGTTGTGCAAGCACAATTCTGTAATGTAATGCTTCAGAAGATAAATGATAATGAAGAGTTTGTTCACGAACTGTGGATGTCAGACGGAAGAGCATTCCCACCTCAGTGGATTTGTTAACAAGCAAAGTTTCAGATACTGGGCACAAGAAAATCCTACGCAGCTACACCAGCGTCCGTTGCACAGCCAGAAAGTGACCGTGTGGTGTGCTATGTCATCTTACGGTGTTATAAGCCCTTATTTTTTTGAGGATGACAACGCTCTTGCGACTACAGTGACGTCGGCTCGTTACTTAGCCATGCTTGAAACCTTTGTTGTGGAACAACAAAAGAGATTTCCACCAATTCTTAACACAGTCTGATTTCAACAAGACGGAGCAACGTCACATACTGCACGAATATCGATGGCAGCTGTACGCCGATTGTTTGGACAACGTATCATTTCACGAAATGGTGACATTAGATGGCCTCCCAGATCGCCTGATCTCTCAGCTTGCGATTACTTTTTGTGGGGTCACCTTAAAAGCAAAGTGTTCCACAGTAGACCTGCAATAACGGAAGAACTGAAGGCAAAGATCCGAGAAGCAATTGCGGAAATTCCAGTTGAGATGTTACGTCAAACCATGAACAATTTAACGAAGAGACTTCGTGAGTGTTTACATAGAAGAGGAGGTCACCTGGAAGATGTCATCTTTAAAAAATTAACTAAAATGTATGTATCCTAAAATGGCAACATTTGTACAATAATATGAAATAAAATTCAATTTCTAAAAAAGATTTTTCATTAACGTTATTTAATTTTTAAAATTTACCATTTCTTTGAATCTCTCTGTATGTACATATGTACGTTTCTTAAGAATAAAAAAAGAGAAGTAATGAAATCTGTTTGAGAAAAATCTGATCTTTTTTTATATATAATTATTATTTACATCTGATAAAATAAAAGTACGGAAATGTGTGGAAGATGACTCATTAAACACCTAAAAATTTCATTGAAAATTAAAAGGTACTTTTTAAAATATTTTTTACCGTTTTACTTCTTTATGTTAAACTGAAAGAATTCAAATCTTGAAATTAATTAATTTATTTTTCAATTAATTTAAATACGAGTTCTTTACAAATCTCCTAATTAATTTCATTTCATTCTGAAATTTATTCATTTAGTTTGTATCCATTTTTTATAAATTGAAGAGTACAGATTAGACCTCATATGACATGAGGTCTAATCTGTACTATGTAATCTGTAGTATCGGATTGTAGGGTTCTGTTGACAAAACGTGAAAAAATTCTGACTCTATTAGTCTCATATCTGTTTAATAAAAATTATAGTCGACTAGCTTATCCTAGAAATTTGATATTTTTCGTAAAAGATTTTTATCTGTTGTTTTTCGAACATGATTACGACTATTGAATGCTAGTGTTTCAATTCTACTCCAAATTCTTATTCACTAAATAAGCTGAAAACAAGTGGGTCAGGGAATAATGCTTTCCGCTAAGGCACTTGCAGCTTCAGATCCTCAACTGAACACATCTATTGCTCGTTGTAAAAACATCTATTGTAGTTAGCGTTGCAAAAAAAAAAAATCATAAACGTGAAAAACTGTGAGAAACATTTACTTAGAAAAACTTTCCATTTTGCATGTCATCATTACATAAAAGAGTAGATAAAAATAAACAGCAAAAAGCTTTCCTTTCGTGTGTTAGGAATTATAATTTCTGGATTTAACATTATGATCATGAAATTTTTACTAACTTCTAGAAACAAATCCAGGTTTACACAAGTATTGTCGTTACACAGTAAACATAAATATGTACCTTATTTATGCCATTCTAAAACTTAGTGAATAAGTTACTGCTTACAACTACACAGTAAGCTTTTTTGAGTTTTTCAGTAACATTCTGGAATCTAAAAAATGTTGGATCCTATTTCGGGTAGCGTTTGAAATCATATCATCCAGGAGATTCTCCTTCTTTTAAAAATCTTAACTAAAGAGTGAAAAGTAATAGACAACACACGTATCTGAATGAATACTTTTACATAATTGTATGCACGATAAGCAAATTTTATAAAATGTAATTAATTATATTTATTCCACTAAGGATTATACACGTTACCGGACAAAACATCAAATACTCAAATCAGGAAAGAGCTTAATAGATATTTTAACAAATAAGTAGAAGGCAATCAATGAAACATATTTTACACCAGAATACAGCTTATCTCTACTAGTTTAGAGATTTCCACATGAAAATTTGGGGAAAAAAAATCTTACCGACATCAGAGTTTAAAAGTTAAACATTAATTAGCTTAAATTTAAGATTAAACCCAAGAGTTTAAGTTAAAATAGATCTCAATTTTTAACAAAAAATTCAAATAATCTATAGTTTCGAAGAAAAGTGAAAGATCACAATTAATCTTTACAAAATATAAATTTACTGTGAAATTATGTATGTACTAATTATCGCAAAAATTTAATCCAATAAGAAAACTGCTACAAACTATTTATTATAAATTACCATAAATTATAGGATCTATCCCTTGATTTAAATTAAAGTTAGTCCTTTAATAATTTTTTTTCTTATAAACATAAATAAAAGCACATAGTTAAAAGAATTTCCGCAATTTTACTTATTTCGTGATAATTTAATGGTTTTTGATATTTTTACCATTGTAATGTTTCGGATTAGGTCCTTAACGACCAATTACACCAAAGAAATTGAGAATTATTCAGTTTTAAACAAATAACCTCGGGAAAATACTTATATTTTACATATTAGAATGATTTTTTACTTTTTTATTTCACCAAGTAACAAGTCGATTTATGTTGAAAGTAATTCAAACAGTTCTTTAATACTGATAAAATATTAATATAAAATATTTATTTCAAGTTAATATTTAAATTAGATTCATTTCTTTGGTATATCCGCTTTCATAAAATTTTAACCCGATGTTCTCAATTCTCTTGCTTCCGAGCATCTTTTCGTCACTTCCTTATAGCTACTTCTCTTTCTAATGCCTTTAAGTATTCCTTTCCTTCTCCCTGCTCTTCCTCTCTTTCCCATCCATAATCCTTCACTGATAACAATTTTACGTTGGATGAGCAGAGAAACTGCTTTTCCTCTTCTGTTTCGTCTTTGTCAAATTCCACTATTTCCAGTAGGATAGAATATTTTTAAATTCTCATTATTTCTTTGTATTAATCACCAGAAGCACAAAGTGGAATGGATGGATTTTCATCGATGTTAATCTTGGCCTGCTAACAACTAACAAATTTTATTTTTCATTAATATCAGAACATAGCGTCGTTAGAAATAATAAACGATTGTATGATGATAACCGTAAATTAATTAATAATTACGAGAACGGATTATTAGGTTTTATATTCTTTATCGGCAGCTAAATAATCAACTGCATAAAGAGAAAAAGAATATAGACAATATTTATTCTTGTAGTACATTAGTGAAAGTACAATTTCTTTAAACGTATGGCTATAAAACATAAAAGATTACAAGTTATAATCAATCCCATTGAAATTAGCTCATAAAATCTAACCTAAGACTAGAGTAACAAAAATAAGTATGCATATGTACTAATTATTTAATTTTTTCATTGTACACTCTCTTTCAATTTTCATCACATCTGCCTCAATTTTTTTTAAATTTTTTCATCTTTTATTAATCAATTTTGTTATTATGTTTATTCTCTTTCATTTTATTAAATTCTATAAATTTTAAGTATTAATTTATTTACTTCGAATAGTATCATTAAATGTAAATTTTTGGGTCAGTATTTTACCTGAACAGCCAAGAAAGAATTATCGGATCTTAGCATTGTCAATCGATTAAATATCACTCACTCTCTCTCTCTTTCTCCGAAGTCGAATCAATACTAACAAAAATGATCGGATAATATAATCAGAAGTAATAATTTCTTCAACTAAGTAATTGATATTATATATGTAATATGATTGCATAACATTTGTATATTTTAAGCTGTCTTACAACCAATCTCTCTTGAAAGATTACCTGAACCTTTGAATTAGATGTAGAATTTTAATCAAGATTAAATTATTTAATTTTTACATTAATATCAGTAAACGTTATTTCATTTATAAGCGAAGATAAATTTATTCTTACTGAAACAATGTGTTCTCTTTAACGTTAAATTTTTATTTAAAAAAAATCTCTACTACAAGAAAAAGTCTGTTTCTAATTGTTAAAAATACATTATTTTATAATTAGAGATTACACCAATAGTGATTTTGTCATTTCTGTTATTAATTACTATTAATATAATAAATATATATATTTACATTCACTAAAGACTAGCTTAATAAATAAAATACTGTATACGCGCTAACTATCTAGAAAAAGAAAGGACTTCACTAAATACTATATGTTTCATTCATTAATTAATTCTCTTTATCGGCCTTTATGTACTTTTCTTTGCCTTGACAAAAAACAGGTTTGCTTAAAAAAAAAACAAAAAAAATTGAAGCAAACGAATGCAATTTAAAACTGACAATATAAAGTAAATGATGATTTTTATGAAAATCAGGCATAATATTTTCATAATTGCAGTAAATTAAAAAAAAAAACAATGTATATTTATCAAATGCAATTGTAAATAATTTATTATTATGCTAAAACATACTATTATTGAATATTTAATTACTGCCTTTTTATTCTTTAATTTCTTGTGTACTCAGAAACTTTTAACATTGAAGTTCTGCGTAGATGTTTTCAACAAAATGATTTAAATGCAAAAAAAAATATTTCTTCTTGTGTAGAATAATGATTTTGTTTTGATAAAATCATAAAAAATTAGTTCTCATGCTTTACAACAATAAGGAGTATGAGTAATAATTCATATTTTTATTTGCTGACTGATGTCGATTGTGTATATCTTTTAATTTAGAATTTGCAATCATGAAAAGCTTTTTAATAACTAATCAACAAAGATCACTTTCCCCTTTTGATATAAATCAGGAATTAAAAAAAAATTGGAAATCTTAAATAAGCAAAATATGAATTTAATTAGCATTCAATTTATAAAATATTATTCCGATATAAACTAATAATGACTGTTACGGATCCAGAGATCTTCTACCTCCAACAGATTGACCCTCTACACACATACTAGAAAATTAGTACGATTACTAACGTATAAATATGTCATTATCAATTCAAACTCCTTAAAATTTCTACAGAAAATGGTATCAGTTTGGCAGGTTAAAGGATTCGTAAATATTTGCGGATAATCGGTTTAGGTAGGAACATGCTCCTGTACTCAAAGTGGATTTAAACTTCACGCAAATAAATTAATAAGTGAATATATTTTTCTTTATATTAGTTTTCAAGATTTGTTTATTTAAATAGTATGTTTTATTTACAAAAAAGGTAATTTTCATAACTATATTTCTCTTAAAGACTCTGCATGATCTTAGGAGTAGTTATTCGGCGGTACCTTTCGCGGCGTCGAATCACTAAGTAGCGGATAAGGAAGAAATACGGTTGTCGGCATCAACAACTGCTGAAAAGGAGTACCTGTTTTGTTATTTACTGCTAAAGCGGTGTTTTATGCTGAATAAAACATCCCTGAAAATGGTCATCTGAGTAAGCCGCTGCAGACCAAAACGGAACCAGAGGCCGCAGTAAAATGTTCTGCGTTCTGCCATAACCGATAGATCCAATTCAATCGTAAAATTATCTTTAAAATGTTTTTTAAGATGTTTTATACTCGGCCACTAGGGGAATGTAGACTTTGAAACTTGTTTCCTAATTAATATTTATTAACAGTATATCAGTGCGATTTGAAAAGAAAGTGCAAATAAAAGCGATTTAATTTTTTTGTTTGTTGTTTTGCTACAACACAATGATCCAACAGATATTAATAACCTATTCGAAATTACATATTCTTATAAATTATTATATTATATATTTCAAAATAAATATTAGTAATATTAATGTATTACTTGAGACTCACCATCTCGGAATATAATGGCTAGGATGGGGCAGTACAATCCTGTATCAACAACAGCAGTGTTAACATTGGTAGCTTAGTGGAGGATTGTAGTAAATATTACCCGAGGGTAGCTCTTGAATGGTCCTGCATTAAGCATAGCATAATCTGATGCCTAACTCTTATAGCGGCATTCGTGCACCAGGTCTTTCAAGAGGTCCAGCACCTCTTGAAAAAAGTGAGGATAGGTGCGTGGTGGATCAGTGGCGCCCGGCTTTCGTTATTTAGGATGATCTTGTGCAGAAAGTTCATATGGTCATCCCTGACCCGCCAACGAAACAGTTTTTAAAAAAAAGGAGTTTTATATTGCCATCTTACGGGTATCGTGGAAGGTTCTTTATTGGAAGATTGCCAAACCCAAAGGCAGGGCAAATTAGTAATCCGTACCTGATGAGGAAGAAAACCCGAATCATCGCAAAGGCCCAATGATAAGGAGGAAGCCGATTGGCGCAATCGTCTGATTCTGATACGTCAAACGGATAGATAGTTAACCCAAGACGATTTAACGATAATTAAAAGATTTTATCGCTAACATGATTGTAATGTGGATCAATTTATAGGGGATGGAATAATGACGGCGAAGTCATTGACGAATCAGTAAAGAAGTTTGCGTGTGTATTTAAATGTAAGAGCAAATGTAAAATCTCAATATTTTAAAATAAATATAAAAATAGTACGACGCTTGGATACAGGAACCGTAATGCAAGAAGCTTACCGACATGGTAATTACACTATTCCCATCTCAAAGACCCAAAGTAGAGGATAAATCTCCCAATTACTCAACTGAAAGATGTTTATACTTAGCTCAGGAGTCAATCGGTTAGATAAAAATTCAGTTATTTTGCTGTCTGTTTCAGAAAAGATGACTATTTTTTTAATTATACTGACATTTTCGAGATTAGAAAAGTGCAATTGGTAATGCAATCAAAGGCAAAAAGAACCACGGTTCAGGCGGTCTTTGTCGCAAGGCTACAAGCACTTTCTGCTAAAATTATTTAGTTTATTGTCGTTAAAAATTGTTACCTTAAGCCATGGTTAGTTAAGGGGACTGCGTTCAGTCCCAAGCCGAAGAAGGATCCAAAATCCCAAAGATTTATGGAAATCAGCATGGCTGCCGATTACAATAAGTTTCATACTGGTGAGAGTGTACGCTGGAATTCTTCAGAATTGTATTCTAGGGATGGTTAACGTCCATCCTTCCAGAGGGGATTTATGCCCAGAAATAGATGTTTTGAGAAATATTTCTTGATAAAGGGGCTAGATCGGGTAGACAGGAGGAGGATCACAATGGTTAACTTGTAAAAGTCATTCAACACTGTACAAAATTAAAAAACTTATTATAACAGAAATAATAAACTAAGTTCATAATAATAAACTTATTTTTACGAGTCGAGAATCTTTATAAAGAGCGACAGACTTCCGGTTCAAATATAGTTTACACCTGAGATTGAACGCAATCGGAAATAGCACTGATGTACATGGAGTCAGACTGGCTTTAATATAACACGTAGGAGATGTGTGTTAGGTGGAAACTCTAGGTAATGTGTTAGGCAGCTGGCGGAATCGCAAGACGTAGTACACCAAACATCACGATGAGGACAGAGTTTCCTCATCAAGTAAAATCTCAGGGCGTGCCACATTATATAATAATAGGTTTACAGCATACACCATACGGGGGATGTTATAAATTTAAGAATTAACAAGGCCCGTTAGATAGCAGTAGAGCTCATGGCGCCTCAGTTAGGACAATGCGATCATACAGCTAGCTACATAAGCTTGCTCAACTGGGCGAAGTATCTTAGGCAGAACTCTTCTAATGTAATTAGATAGTAATGTTCTATGAACAGTGTAGTTAACCAGAACGGTGACTTAATTCACAATAAAAAAATAAATAAATAAAATTTTATTTAAATGTAACAAAATATTAATTTCATTAAATTATATTTATTAATAAAACGTTAAATACGAGGGTAAATACGGCCATCTTCGTGTAGAATTCGAATCTGTGTTTTTCTTTTTGTATTTTTATTGCAACAAAAATAGTTATAATTTAAACAAGTGCAATATCTTCTGTAATTAATACGAAAGCGACTTTCTTATCTTTTTATAAGTTTGCAGAGAATTCCATTTTATTATTTTTCACACATTTTATTATTCCCACCCGCCATGACATTGGTTATTTACTAAAACGTTTGCATTTGCAAAAAAAAAAAATTTTATGAAATAAAATTATAATTATTTCATTAGTTGTTTTACAGATATAAAAAATATAATTGAGGAAAGATATTAAAATGATTATTCAGATTTTCTATTGAATGTTCTTCAGTTAAAATATTGCGTTATTAAAACAAATTATTCTTTATATAAGTATTATCTAAATTATTTATAAATATATTAAATTATTCTAATTTATGCCTGATAAGGAAAATAAACGGAATAAAATAGATGAAACCGAAGGAATTTAATTAAAATAGCTATTTACATAGAAAAAGTATTTACAAGAAAAATCTATCTACAAAGGTAATATCCTAACCTGGGCGATCTGTACCGTTCTGCCTTCTGTCATAACCGGTAGATCCACCTCTCTCGTAAAATTATATTTGAAATTTTTTTTTCGTACATATTTCTAATTAAGGTGTTTTATGCTCGACCATTATGAGGATGTCGAGTTTGAAACCGGTTTCCTAATTAATATTTATTAACTGTTTATCAGTGCGATTTCTAAAGCCAGTGCAATATGCATATAAAAGCGATTTAATTTTTTTGTTTGTTGGTATTTGGCTACTACGCAATAAACCAACAGCACATAATAACCTATTCGAAATTACATATTCTTATTTATTCATTATATTATATATTTCAAAATAAGTATTAGTAATATTAATGTATTATTTAAGACTCGGATTCTCAGAATAAAATGGCTAGGATGGGGCAGTACACCATGCATATGCAATTTATCCTTTATCAACAATAGCAGTGTTAGCATTAGTAGGTTACTGGAGGATTACAGTAAACATTACCTAAGGGTAGCTCCTGAATGGTCCTGCATTAATTTGGCATAATCTGATGACTAACTCTTATAGCAGCAGTCGTACCCAAAGCTAAATGCAAAGGTCCAGAACCTACTGAGAAAAGTGAGAATAAATGGATGAGTGAGGCCCGACTTTTGTTACTTAGGATGATCTTGTGCAGCTAGTTCATAGTGGTCATCCCTGACCCGCCAACGAAATAGCTTTAAAAAAAAAGGAATTTTAAAGTGCCGCGTTAGGGGTATCGTGGAAGGTTCTTTATCTGAAGATTGTTAAACGTATGGGCAGTGAAAATTTGTAGACCGTGCCTGATGACGAAGAAAACCTGAATCATCGCAAAGGCCTAATGATGAGGAGGAAGCCGATGGGGCAATCGTCTGATGCTCATATGCCGAACGGATAGATAGGTTAACCCAGGCCGTTTTAATGGAACCCACCCGGTTGGTCGTAGTAGTAGTAGTGAACGCGTCTTCGCAAATCAACTGATTTCGAAGTCGAGAGTTCTAATGTTCAAATCCTAGTAAAAGCAGTTACGTTTGTACGATCTGAATACTAGATCGTGGACACCGGTGTACTTTGGTGTTTGGGTTTCAATTAACAACACACTTCTCAGAAATGATCGACCTAAGACTGTACAAGGCTACACGTAACTTACACTCATACATATCATCCTCTGAAGTAATACCTGACGGTAATTTCCGGAGGCTAAAAAGGAAAAAAGGACGTTTTAATGGTAATTAAAAGATTTTATCGCTAAGATAATTGTAATGTGGATCAATTTATAGGGAATGGAATAATGGCGGCAAGGTTGTTGACGAGTCAGTAAAGATTTTTGCGTGTGTATTTAAATGTAACAACAAATGTAAAATCTCAATATTTTAAAATAAATGTAAAAATAGTACATGTTTTGAGAAATATTTCTTGATAAAGGGGCTAAATCGGGTAGACAGGAGGAGCATCACAATGGTTGATTTGAAAAGTCATTCAACACTGTTAAAAAATAAGAAACTTATTATAACAGAAATAATAAACTAAGTTCGTAATAATGAACTTATTATTACGAATCGAGAAACTTTATAAAAAGCGGCTGATTTCCAGTTCACATATAGTTTTAACTTGAGATTGAACGCAATCGGAAATATTACTGCATGTACATGGAGTCGGCCTGGTATTAATCTAACACGTAGGAGATGTTGTGGTAGCTAGAAACTCTAGGTAATGCGTTAGGCAGCTGCCTGAATTGCAAGACGTAATAAACCAAACATTACGATGAGAACAGAGTTTACTCATCAAGTAAACTATAAAGGACTACCACATTTGCTGGTTAGGAATAGTTTTACAGCATCCACCATACCCGGGATGCTATGAATTTAAGAATTAACGAGGCCCATTAGATGGCAATACAGCTCATGGCGCCTTACTTTAAGGACAATCCGATCATGCAACTCTATGAGTTGCTCAACTGGGCGGAGTATCTTAGATAAAATTGTCTTAATGCATGTAGGTACTATCGTTCTGCGGACAGTGTAGTTCACCTTGACAGTGACTATTGTCACAACAAAAAAATAAATAAATAAAATTTAAAATGCAACAAAACATTAATTTCATTTTTAAATCATTATAAATCATTATTATCATTATTAATAAAACGAAAAAAATACGGCATCAGCTTCGCATAGAATTCAAACTTGTGATTTTTTTGTATTTTTATTTTAACACAGATACTTATACACAAGTACAATATTTTCTATGATTAATACAAAAGTGACTTTCTTATATTTTTATAAGTTTGCGGACAATTCCATTTTATTATTTTTCATACTGTTTTTATTATTCCCAGCTGCCATGAAATTGGCTATTTAGTAAAACGTCTGCATTTGCAAAGAATTTTTTTTCTGTAATATTTTCTTCTACGCATCTGCATATAATATTTTTAATGCACCTGCATCCTTTGCCTTAATGTCTGTCTAAATTAGGTGAATTTAGGAAAAAACTTCTCGTCCTTTCATGTTGAGGTACCGGATTCGAATCCCGGTCAGGAAAGGCATTTTTCATACGCTACAAAATTTCCATTTTACATTCCCGTGCACAAACTTCGAGTTTGTGTGGTGAACTAATGATAAAAAAAACATGTACTGCAGAAATCCTTTTTTTTAAATTTTTAATAATGTTACTTCATCTAGAAAGTACGTATTCAATGTGCAGATGCTTGCTGAGTGCATCTGCACATTGAATACATTCTTATTTTGAATTCATTATATTTTACTTACATTGAATTTAGACAAAATAATTATACCCTAAACAATTTGAACGTTTTCCTTAATAACCGTTAGAATTAAACTATAAAAGCAATAAAGTTATAAACATTTGAAAAAACCGAAGGCCACGACTTTTTGAATCAAATAGGCCAAATTGCACTATGAAAAAAATTATAATTATTTCAATAGTTGTTTTACAGATATAAACAATATAATTGAGGAAAGATGTTACGATGATTATTCAGATTTTCTATTCTCTGTTCTTCAGTTAAAATATTGCGTTATTAAAACAAATTATTCTTTATTTAAGTATTACGCAATTTATTTATAAATATATTAAATCATTCAAATTTATGTTTGATAAGGAAAATAAACGGAATAAAATAGATGAAACCGAAGGGATTTAATTAAAGTGTTAAGTATATAGATTATTAACAGGAAAAATCTTTCTTGGACTTTAATTCAATAGTAATGTTTTACTGCACCGGATGTAAATGAATAAAAAGCACTGTTATTTTAATATATTTTTGGTAGAAAATATTCAGTAAGTTAATATACTGGAAGGTTTTAATTTAATAAGTTAGATTACAAACTGTTCTAAATGTTTTTTATTATATGTATATATATGTTTTTATATTTATTTATTTTTTAATAAAAGGTTAAATTACAATTTTCAATAAAACATAAAACTTTAAAAATCAAAAATAAATATTTCCAAATGTGTTAAAAATGATTAATTTTATTAATTATAACTTATCTTTCTGTTAACATGGATCGAAATATACATACACAGCGTTGCAACCGCTTTAAATAATTTTATATAATAATTTGAATATTTCAGTAGTATTATACAGTTCGTAAGTAGTATGTATCAGCAAAAATAAATAATTAACGAATAAAATTCAGCTTTACAAAATTTGTATTGTTTATCATCGTCATATCTTCTAACGCATAAAACTGCAGCTTTTCTTGTGATATATTCAACTTAATCTCATTAAAAGAAAAACGTCAGGCAGTAGCATCAATTAATAAAGGTTTCCTTGTTAATCTTCTGGGTAAAATACATAAAAAATGATAGAAGTTTTTAAAATACTTTAGTAAATATTTATTCGATTTATTAGATTACTGTTCGTTATTAATAATCCATTTTTTCTATCTTTACCCCAGGAAAATTAATATTACGTATACTTAAACGTAAATTATGCCTCAGAATGCAATATTCATCATACTATTTTAATTAAATCTATTTAAAGCGCGTGCACTTTTTAAAATCTAACAATAACCTATAAAACTTGTACAAATTATTTTCCTAGTATTTGCATTTAAAACAATACGAATTTGTTTACTTTCGCTTCCGCTTTGTTTTAGAATTTCTAACAATGAGTTTCCGATCCCCTTCAGCATGGTGTGTCATACATTAACATTTTTTCTGCGATTAAAAATCCATTATAATAGCAAAGCATAAAAACGTCACGAATGATTTGTTTTTCATAAAATAAGTGAAAAATCACTTTTGGGAAAAGAATGTTAATTACTATTATAATTGGTTTTATATTTATGGGGCTCATTACAAGAATTATAGTTACAACGAATCATAAGAGGACCTTACACGATCAATAATACTGTCAATACTTGAAAATACTGTCAATATTATTGTTCGTGTAATGTGTGTATTGATAGAATGTCGGAGCGAATTGAAGAATATCAGGATATTTTGAAATCCAAACTTCAATACTGGGCGGAGCATCAATCCTACTGCAACCCGCCTCTTTTAAGAGGGGATATTGACAGTAATATTAGTCGTATACGGTCTCGCATCAATATTTTATTTAGCACAGCTACGTTCTTATTAGTTTTGTAGTTAGTGTATAGATACTGATGTTAAAGTTTTTCGTTCTGCTAATGTTTGAAATGTCGAAAGTAAATGAATCTTAGGTGAACACGATTCAAGAAAAAGAACTGCTTAATGAATTTATTATGTTATACGAAACGTTACCCGAATTATGGAACCCTCCGATTATATTAATAAATATAAACGAAATTTGGCACTTCAAAAACTGTTAGACGTGTATTCTAAAATTAAGGGTAACGCTACGATCAATGACGTCAGAAAAAAATTAATAGCTTGAGGTGTAAT
Source organism: Lycorma delicatula (assembly GCF_047948215.1). Classification (NCBI taxonomy): domain Eukaryota; kingdom Metazoa; phylum Arthropoda; class Insecta; order Hemiptera; family Fulgoridae; genus Lycorma; species Lycorma delicatula. Next base: position 189,257,426 of record NC_134455.1, read on the forward strand.
AACGTAAAGAAAAAAAAATTACTAATTCAGTAAGAACTGGAGCCGGTACAGATGAGCCATCTTCATGGGTGTTCCATGCGTTACAGTTTTTACGAAACATCGAAAAATACCAGCGAAATTGAACACCGATTCAAGCATAGAAGAGGTAAGTAACTTATTTTATTTTTTTGAAAACAATACAAATTACTAACGTAAAGAAGTAACTCAAAAAACAAGTCCACTTATTAAACTTATAAAAAGTATACTGGACATGCCCTTTAGCAGTACAAGTCGATTAAGACTCGAGCTGAAGACGAGCTACATGGCCCGAACGTATGTCCTCAAAAGAACCAACTCGCACTGCTAAATGGCAAGTCTAATATACTTTTTTATTAGTTTAATAAGTGTAATAATAGAAATACATCAGAAGGAAGTAAAATAGGTGTTTCTTTAGAATTTTAATATTTCAAAAACAGTTACCGGTACATTTATTTCTTTACGAATTATAGTATCCATAATTAAAATGTATAATAAAACAAGTAAGTTAAGTCCATTCTGCATATTAAATGCATTCAAGAATACAGTAGTACTAATATTTAAAGAACAATAACAATTTTATTAAAATTACTTTGCTCTCATTGCTTTAACATCTGTACAGCTATTTCGTTTTAGTTTAGATTGTAAAGAAGGCAGTTTATCTTCGGTAACGTTATCACTACTCGAAGGCAAGTAAATCTATGAAGATTCTTTCATCAGAAAATTGTGTAAGTAACAACAAACCATTGTAATCACTGAAGCTTTGTGTGGGTTGAGAGATACAGGCTTCTGAAAGACTTGAAATCTGCTGGCGACAATTCCGAAAGCATTTTCTACTACAGACCTATCTACTTAACCGACAGTTGAGAGCTAGTTGTTCAGACGAGTTACAGTTACACTGCGAATACGGTTTCATTAAATGAGTAGATAATTCAGATGCTTCATCCCCAATAAACACAAATGGAAACGTTTATTAAATATTCAGTAACGGGCAAGGACTCGGCAGATTTAACGCTTTTTGCTCCATTAACTCTCCAAATTTTGAATGTAAGAGTACTCCTCTATCTGATTGATGTTGGCATGAATTAACATTCATGCCAACATCAATCAACATCAACTCTTCATTAGCGTTAACTAGGGCAATAAGTACAATACTAAAAAACCCCTTATAATTATAGTATAACGATTCAGAATGCGGAGGATTTTTAATCTGTATGTGGTTGCCATCCAACGCTCCCAAACAATTCCAAAATTGGTATTTCGTTCCAAAATCGTCGCTAATTTGTTTCCACTCTTCAACTGTTGATGGAAACTGAAACAAAACGAGCATTTCGTTTTCTAAACTTTCGAATTACAACCTTTATTTTAAAGATTTTTAATAAATTAAAACGTAATGTCATAAATTACAATTTTTTATACATTTTTTTTTTTTTAGAGAGCTGAAAACGAGCTTCGTGAGCCAGAAGAGTTAATTGTCAATAGCGGGGACAACATTGAGATTATTGCAAACATCATTGTCTTCTGTCCTATCCAGGCCGCCTCCGGCCAAATGGTAAAAACGTCTAGGCTCCATTGCCAAGCAAAATGAATTGTTATCTATGGCTTGTAGCTTCTTCGCCAAGTCAAATTCAGAAGACGATAAATCTAATAGTGAAAACAGTGCCGTGGCCAAAGTTTTCGCCCAAAACTCGTATCGCCTTGAACCACGTCAAAGATTATAGGCCGAAAAAGCAATAAATGACGTTTTATTTGAAGCTGACCTTCGTAATTTGAAAAAACATTCAGTAAAAATGAACGAATCGCCACCACCAATGACGTACCAAAGTACTTGGTCATCACCATCTGCAGTGACAACTAGCGTTGTTAGTCCTCTTTCTTTAACCGGCAGGACTAGATGAAAATATTACTGTTTTATTTTCTTCGTTTACCGAGGACAATTAATTTTTTTTTGATTGAAATTTGTTCTTATTAATTATTTCCAAAACTACAATCATTTACTTACATAAATTAATTTTTTTTTTTTTTTTTTACAATATAAGTTGATTTATTATATATATTTTATCTTTTCATTTGTTTGACTTACCTTCATGTAGTTTCATCGTACATCAATTAATGATTCGCATGTCTCTAGGACTGCTAAACTTATAGACGATGGTGACATAATGGCTGAAAATTTTAAATCTTTGAAACATCTTCCAGCAGTAAGGCATCGTAATGTTAATGCTAATCTTTCATGTATGCCTAAACTGTTTCTCATAACTGTCTCATTACGAGATAATAATGGCGTAAGAACAACTAACTTGTGAAAGTGTCTTCATTGTTCGTAAGAAATTAAGGTAGTCTTCTTTTTCATTAAGTAAGTAAGTCATTAGGTAAGTTCCTTTTTCATTAAGTTTTTCGGTAAACTTGTTCGGTGAACGGTGGTTTTTTGTTTTCCATTTTTTGCTTGAATTTCACGCAATAAGCGAATGTGAGAATACGCGACCCGCTTTTTAGCCAGTCTTTAATCCAACGTTTACGTTTAACTGATCGTTTAGTCGCTGGAACGATTACTATCGCTAAACACGCTTTAGTTTTATCATCCGTGACCGCAAACCATCATTAAACAAAACACTACTACAGAAAGTACCGATTAAAAGTATTCTCAGTATTAACGATCGTGTAATGTATATAAAGTATTGAACCTGCTTTGACGACGATATTGATGGAGAGAGTATTGACAATATTATTGATCGTGTAAGGTCCGCTATAAAAAATCATTATAGTAAAATTGGTTACAACGAAATTCGTGGCAATAATCTCTGTTATGAAATACTACGATTACATTAATGAATAGCCAGTAAATTAATCAACAGTGTGCATTATTTTATACAATAAATGTTTGTGAATAAGTAATTTTATGATTGAGTGTACTGAATGTATACAATTAAAATAAATAACAATAACAGATCTTTCTTTCGAGTTATGTTTTTTAAATGTATCTGTTTAAAATTACATTTTATAATCATCCTCTAGGTTATCGCTTAAGATTATAATGAATGTTAATTACTTTAAACCATGAGAAAATGAGTTAAAATCTTTATTGAAGGAAATATGTTTTGTTTTTTAATAATTATCATTTTTAGCAGATAATTTTTTTCTTATTCGCAAATTTTCATTATTAATAATAATGTCATGACGTAAATTAATCGTGCAATAACAAAAAAATTAATGCAATTATCTCTACTAATTAATTTATTAGAGATAATTTTCTTTTTTTTCAAAGTTACGTAATTAGCTTATTAAATATCTTTATTCGTGAAATATCGAAAGATTATATTAGTATCATTAAATGAAATACTAATTTTTCTTTTCGCATATAAATAAAAGTTACTGCTTCTTGCAATCACTCGCTCTTTAAGTGTAATTACTTTAGTAATGAACAATAATTCTACATTTTTAGCATTTTCTACATTGTAGATTCTGGTACTGAAATATCACTTGTCAATAGATGAAAATAATATTAAAAAAATCCAAGCAAAAATAAACGAATAAATTTTAATATCAATAACTCTCCTTATTATGTCAGATAAAGGTAATAACTGTTATAAAGTAAAAATAATGTTTTGTACAAAACATAACTCTTTTGCTGCATAAATTTAAGGAGTTGAGCTCACTAATCCGACTACACACGACCACTAAAGTTAAGATCAAAGAGTGCTCCGAGCGTATGAACAGTCATGTTCGTATGTTGTAGGGTTTGCAGGTGTTTTGGATGAAATACTTGTGGACCCTCAGGAGAGATCATCTACTCGGCTGAGCGCAGCGGATGATGCTACACAAACATATTTTATCATCACTGATATGGCGTCGCAGACTCCGGAAGGGGTCTACACGGACTGCAACTTGGTCGTCGATTGACGAACTCCGGCGAGCGATTAATTGCGGAGTTGCGAAGGCAGACATTGAGCGGTTAGTTCTTAGAGGCTGGCCTCAAGAGGTCTTCCTATCTTCAACTCTAGTAGAGGACACGACTAAGTTGCCAGAGAATGTTGGCTGCTTGGATTATAGACATGGCGTTGGAAGTCGAACACCCGCAACAGGCACCGGTGTTCCGTAAGACTACATGCATTAGGGACCTGGCCCGAGCGGCCAATTTGAAGGCGGGCAAGGTCCTTGTGAAGCAGTCTACTGCACGTGATCTAACCGGAGGGGACAATGGATGTAAAATTGATGTCAGCCGGACTATGCTTTAGTGGTTGATTCGGCAGTTGGGGAATGCGAGGTGGCCTCGGTGATTTGCAGGTCCGTGCCGCAGGTGATGCAAGATAGGCAGGATCGACTAGTCTGCTTTAGTGGGACCTCGGTCGGCTTGGCCATATTTAACGGCGTTTCGTGGGTACATGTGTAGGCGGGTGGAGAAGAAGCATTATGTGTATCTTTCACGAGTACCATCGGCATCGTCGTTAAAGAGCAAGATCCCACCCGTGGGTCCACCGATAACAACGGCGGTGGTTAGGGCAGAAGATGAAACCTAAGCTGACCTCCTGTGATGCCTCAAGGAGGCAGTGTCGCCGGGTGTAGTTGGGGTCCTCTCCGCAAGACAGGGGCAGGGGGAAAACTACATCTCCGGGTGCGAGCTGATAGTGGTGCAGCTGAACAACTGAACAAGGACATCGCAGAAAAGGTAGAGGGAGCCACTACGACTCTGACAGAAAGACGCGGCCGGATGGTCCACGTTGTTGTTAAGGACGTGGACGTACTCACTACGAAGGACGAGTTCCTAAAGGGACTTCGTCAAGTTACAGGGGAATCGGTCTCACTAGATAAACTATCTATGCGGCCGGCATTTGGGGCGACACAAGCGGTCACCTTGACAGTGCCGCCCATCTTGGCGGACAAAGTTCTGACCGATGGGCGAATTCGAAACGGGTGGTTGGCCTGTCGGGTGAAGAGGCGCACCTTTGATGACTTATGTTTTCGGTGCTGGAAGCCAGACCACAGGACCGACAGGAACCTCGGAGTCTCACATGCAAATTGCATGGCCATGCGCCTGGAGGCCGTGGATGTAAGGCGAATGAATTCGCCTATGTCATGAATTCGCTGCAATTTCCACAACGAAGCTACGGTGTCTGACAGCCCCATCCGGAAGGAGTGGAGGCTCCGGCGTCCCACCACCAATGATCGGGTGAGGACTCCCTTGCAGACGACGTTGGGAAGGAATGCAAGACCGTAGTGCCGGTGCGGGATCCCTCCGGGGGTTCTCCATTAGAGGCTAGGCGTCAAGATCGGAGTCCCGGTGGGGGAATCCCTTGAAGTTCCCCGCTAGAGGCATGGCATTTAACACAAGACCGAGTCTTGACCGGTCACAAGACCGGCTACCTGCGTGGAACCTAGCGCCCTACCGAGGTAGTTTGAGGCGAAGGTACCCCTCGGAGCTGAGTTTATGCGTAATTGCGGATCCGGCTCAAGGGGGGCCGGAGAGATTACAGACGAAGAAAACTGTTATCCACTACAGTTTACTGAAATCTACTACTCTCATCAACTAACTTGTTAATAAGCGATGGTAACACGATAATACATTTTCGTTTACGAAAATATGATAACTATTTAATTCAATTTGTCCAAAGCCTCGACGAGTTTATTAGTAATTTTAAAGTTCACGGTTAGGTTTTATTTTAAAATTATTAACAGTATGTTGTTCACAAACAGAAGAAGAAAAATAAAAGAGAGGGTGAAGAAAATGAAATTGATTTTGGAGAAAAGGATTTTGAAGTTGACAACAGAAAATGAAAATTTCTGTAAGGAAAATAGCATACATGTATTAATTCATTAATTTATCTTACGATAAAAGTTAATTGAAAAATTCTTGATAAATAACAAGGGCCAATTACAATATTTGAGTATCAGCGAAGAACTAATAAGAGATCAGATTTTCTTTCCTGTTTCAATGAACAAATTTTTAATCAAACTATCACAATTATGTTATGGTGTTTAGTGTTTGAAGTCATTTAAGTTCTTTTGAAGAAAATTTAAAATAATGAAATAAAAATTTGTCGGATGCACTTAGGGAATAAAATAAAACTACGCTGAATTCTTTACTATTATGAAGAGAGTTCTAAACGTCAATGCCAAAACGTAACACAGTAGTGTAGTAGTATTAGTGAAATACGTCAAAAATCCATTAAAATTATAAGATTATTATTTTTTCAAATATTGCCTAAAATCTATACGAAACGTTATCACAGCTTTTTGGATTATAACTTCCGTCGGTTTGAAGAGATAATGAATACTTAAGTAGGAACATGTAAAGTACCTAATTAAAAGATTTGTATGTAGTCTTTTTGTAGTGTAGGCACTTTTCTTTATATAGATTGGCAATTAGGCAGAAATTAAAAACTGCATATATTAAAACAGTATGAATAAAACTCCTGGTTGCAAATATAATAACACTTCTACCGATCCAGAAACGACTTCAGTAGTTAAAATATAGTTATAAAAGAGTAAGGAATGAAACAACTTTACACCTGAGTTTTATAGTGTTTTTTTCGCAGGTAAAATACTTTTAATATTTTTAACAAATATGTGACCATTATAATATAATTTAAAGTTCAGAATAATAAAAATCGGTGACTTTTTGTGTATAATGCAATTGAAAAATAAATTTTCCTTAAATTAAAAAAAAAAACTATTATTTTCTTTGGAATGAAATTTTGATTACATAGGGGACATGTGAATAAATTTCACAAATTATTATAAAATCTACCGGATATGTTCCTTAAAATAATTTTAAAATTCAATTTTTCTTTCTCAATTTATACAAAAAGCCGATATGGCTATGTTTTACTATTCAGGAAATAAAATATGAATTTTCAATGGAAAAATACAGTTGAAGAATCGGTTCCTAAGATTTTGGGTGTAACGGGCATCGGTCATCATCAAAATTTGTTCATTTCTGAGAATCCTGCTCACAAGATGCGAAGCAACTAATATAACTCGGTTTCTTTAAGCGAAAATTCTCATTTTTTTCCGAGACGAATGATTACGTGCCATCCTTTCGACTTAGTATTATATAAATAAACCTGAAGTATAAGTAAACTATCTTCACTTCAAATGAGAATAAATAAATGTTATCTAATAAACGTATTGGATACTATCTCTTATTCAGAAAAATATTATTTGAATTTTCAATGTATAAATATACAAACCAGTTAACATTTTTTTCTTCGCACTTCATGAAAAATAATTATGAATAATTAGGCAACACAGTTATGATATAGTATTTGATATAAATAAATATAAAATATTTAATCGGTTAAATAGGCTTATCTTATTGCTTTTCTAATAATGTTTTTTCTCATTATCTTATCATTGGTAATTTTTTATCGTATGTACTTAAAACTTATTAAGAAATAATTCTTTTAAAATGAATTTTTTAATTAAATAAAGTTATTACATGTATATATAGACCCCGGGCATAATCAGAATCACTTAGTACAAAAAGTAAACTTTGAGAAAATTGAAATTGAAAGTTTCAATGATATGTTAGAAATCAAGGTTAAAATGAGATCACGTTTTATTCCCAATTTTACAGATATTGAGTTTTTTGTAAATTATCTACACTACCGACTTAATTTTTCTGTCAGTTTGTGGTTTTAAAATATAAGTAAAGTATTGTTGCAATTAACGTCTTTTGAGAACCTATATTTTGGCGATTGTAGTACCTCATGGAAATCTTTCTTATAGTAAAGGAACAAAAAAAAAATCACTAAGATTCTCCTTAACTTAAATCTTAAGAATTAAAAGTTAAAAATTAATTATTGCGATGAATAAGAGATGATATTATTTTCCTAGTGAATTCTGCCAACTTCATTATCATATTTGCAGGATTACTTGATCAGTAACGGGAATTACATAAAATAAATTTTATTTTCTGTTACTGTTAATTAAGTTATTTTATAATTCCAAAATACAACAAAAATGATAATCTCTCTTCATAGTTCAATAACACTTATTAAAAAAAAATCCATAATATTCTTCTTTGTCAGATTCACTTGAAACACATTGTTCTGGATTTGCGTCTGGTTGGTTAAAATATGGCAAATTATTATACCAATGGTGGAATTCTATTGGAATCACGCCACTTGCACATATTCACTGAAAATGTGAAAATTCTTCATCTGAAATCGGAAAAGTACTTTTTTTTAAGCACGACTGAATTTAGTCATCCTCGGCCAAAAATCTTTGTACTCACCAGTGTCAATACAAATGATATGAACAAATTTTCTTTATATCTGAAAAAATTCTTCCAGAGTGACACTTAAAATAACGTAAACATCTTCGGCCAGTTAATTTTAAATTTATCAGAATTTTTTGTTTTATTTATTATTTTAGGGTTATATCTTTAAATCAAAATATTTGCCGTTCTTCAACTTCCTGACATTGTACGGGGCAGCATTTTCCTTCCTATTTGGGATCTAGCTCCTCTAAAAATAATCAGTTAGTCATACATGGTGTACACAAAAAAGCACTGTTTTTTGTGTTTAACATGTATGATAAAATTTTAGTATGTAAGATAGAATTTTCAATTTTATTTATTTTTTTAAAAATATTGTTGACACGTGTACATAGAATTTTATTAAAATACCTTAATCCCTCCTTGAGATATAATTTTTTATTAGAAAGACGAAAAATGGTGAACAGAGGGAAAACGAAGGGAAATAGGGCATTTTTATAGATGAATTTTATTACTTATTTTGATGTCCTGAATAAGCCCTTCAACTTTATGTAAACTTTATAAAATTTACAAACTTCATCATCACAAGCTGAATTCAGCGAGTCGCACGATATTATCTATTAAAACCTCCGATTGATATAAAGTGTGTTAAACAATTGTGTTATATAAATTTTGTGTTATATAAATTGTGTTAAAAAATAGAAGTTTAATAGCTAAAATTACTGTCGACTTTTACTTAAAGTATGAATCACAAATAAAATGAATAACTGTTAGACTTTTCAACTTAAAAGTGTTCAATATGAGCACTTTACGTCGCGAGGCATACACATCCAATCGATAGGAAAGTTCATCCCATACTTTAATCGGCATGTCTAGAAATGGGAGCGGCAGCTGCTTCAATCCTGTACCTCAAATCGGGTATATCAATAGGTAGTAGAGGCACATACGCAAGATCCTTTATGCAAATGAAGAAATCACGAGGGGTCAGAACTTCAAGGCCCCCGCAAACAAACTGTGTCATGGAGTCTATGCCGACCGTTCCAACGATCGGAGAAAAGTTCATTCAACCGATCCCATACAGAGTGCCAGTGAGGACGCGCATCATTATGTTGCCAAATAAGCAACTTATTTTACGCTTGCTTCCCGCAAAAAAAAAAAACTGCTCTTAAACTTGCCGTCCGGATATCGCAGAGAGAACATTTAATTTTGGGCAGTTCCTTTCGAATTATAAGATTTTATGGGAATTTTCTAACATTATGTATCCTCATCACATAATGTGTGTTAACGTTTTTAGTAAGATGGAATGTTCATTAATCAACGAACACAATACGATTAAGAAAGTCACCATCTACATGTGCAACATTTCTATTGCGAAGTCGGCAGGCTTCAAAGGCTGTAGCAGCTGAACATGGTGCGGATGCATATATAAACGCTTCTTTAAAACATTCCACAATGTCATCACCGGCATTGCTAGTTTCCAGCCGGCCTTCCTAATACATTTTTTTAAGTGTTTATTTTTTGTGGCAAATCAGATGTGTTTAACTTATTCTGAAAAATCTTGCGGTTTACTTTGTCATTTATACTAATTCAAAATTCCATAATTAAGCTCTAGTATCTGTAAGTAAACCCGTTAAATAATGGTTCTATGGCTTTATATTTGTTATTTCTATTCCATTTTACGCAGTCTGAAAGAGTTTCCTGATATTATAATATGGATGCGCAAAAAAATAGAATCCATTTTTTGTGTAGCTTAACGATTAACTAGAGCTTCTATAAAGGATATAATAAGAGCCTAAGCGTCAACTTACTGAATTTAGAAAAATTATTTATTTTTTATTTATCAAAATCGGATATTCTAATTTCGAAAAATCGTGAATAAATTTTGAGAAACTGATAATTCTCCATAAAACGGTGATAACACAAACGTTGTAACTTCATTTTTTAATTAATAAAGAAAGAACTGTTTCAATTAATGAAGAGCAGTTTACTTTGTACTTCATTAGCCTTTTGATAATGTCCCTCATAAGTAAAATTTCTCTGAAATTCTGACTTAATTAAGTTATATGGTTAAAGTGTATTTAACTGACGATGATGAATACGTAATTCTTAAAAATTTATACATTTTTCATGTAACGCAGTTGGATTAAAGAATATTTTTACTTTGTTTCTACACTGCAACTGCAATAAACCTTCAAGTCACGTGTACGAATTCACAAGACGCACGCGATTTAGCTGACAGACTATTCATATTTATCGGTAGTAGGCTACTCGAATACATCTAAAGTAAAAAACATTGTAATGTGATGTCTCGAACTAATCAAATTACTTAAATAAACCAATTAAGTGTCCTTTACAACAGCTTTACTATTCTATAAGCGTTTTGAAATCGGATAATAGCCATCTTACTATTCAGAACTGATAGTTGAATAATATGTTAATCACAATAACAATAAAAAAAAAATAGTAAAAAATTGGATTATTTTAAGTTTAATATTAAATATACAGATGTATAATAAAAGTATAATTACTATTTTCGGTCAGCATAAAAATATACTAACTACATAATGCAAGTGTATTTCGTCTCTCATATATTTCCGGAAATATTTTTAAACACTTATAAAATAAATTAGTAATAGTAATGATCGAAATAATACAATAAAATTGTTAACCATTTATTTCTTTTAAAAAATGCAGAAAAGCTAAACTAAGGACAGCAATAATACAATCATCATCTAGTAGGTTAATTTCTATTGGTTTTTGAACAAAAACTTACTGTAAAGCAATAAAGACAAAAATATTTTTTTCAGGTAGATTGGTGTTTCCCCTTTTAATCCGTTTAACCAGATAGTATCTAATATTTTTTTAACAATACTATTATAATTTAGTCCTCCACTAATACATGAGCTTATTTCTGTTATTATTCACTTCCCTCTCCTATCAGAAACCGTGTCAAGATACCAATATAAAGAGAATTTTAAGAAAGTTTTTTAAAAATCCATACACACTGAACAAATGAACTATAGAAAGAAATTTCATATTCGTAATCTCTTTCTCGAGATCTGAAATTATTCTTTAAAAAAATAACATTATACAAGGCATGTTTTTATGTAAAGTCCGTTTTGAATTTGGAGTCGGTATACGCCATGTAAACAGATGACCCATGCGTAGCTCAGTTATTTCAATCAATAGTCAGCTGTTGGCAACAATTGTTTAGTTATTTTGTTGTTAGTTTGTACATTAATTTATAATGAGTGCTACGATTTGTGATACCACAAAGTACGAGGAGAAATCCGATTATTGATGGCAAAAAAAATTCCTCAGCTAAAGAAATTCACCGGAAAATTTGTGACTTTTACGGGCCGAATATTATGAGTGATACTAAAGTAAGACAGTATTTCTAGTCTGAGTGCCATGAATGAATGGCATGAGTGCCATTCATTTCTAGAAGGACGAATGAATTTTCATGAAGAACGTAGCGATCGGTCTTCGGTGATTACGGATTATTTGATTGAAAAACTTAACGAAAAGATTCGAGAAAACCGGCGCTCCACCGTGTCCTAATCGTCTCTGATATTTCCTCATGTTTTTTCATGAGTTTTGATTTATAAACTTTGACTGAAGAATTTGGCTATAAAATACCGTGTACCAGATGGGTCTCGAGGATATCATCTTCAGAACCCATCTGGTACACAATCTTTTTACTCGTCATACACAAGGAAAAACGTTTTGCCGGATCGCATTAATTTTATTGGCGCTACCAAAATGAAGGTGATGAATTGTTTGATCGTACTGATTCGTTTGAGGGATGAAATCTGGATTTCTTATTCGAACGTCGAGACAAAACAGTAAAGATGCGATGGCATTATTCATCTCGTACACTGAAAAAGTTCAAACAAGAATGTTCGGTAAAGAAGCTTACGGATACTGTTTTTTGAAGCAAAATGATGTCTCGGTTATCGAATTTAATGATCGCCGAATTATTGTGAATGCCAATACTTATTGCGAAATATTAAAAAAAATCTTAGGATTATAAAAAACAAATGACGTGGGATGCTAGTCTACAAAATTCTTTTTGTACGAAAGTGTGCAAAATTCTTTTTGTACAATTGACAAAAAAGACGGTGAAGCAAATGGAAAAATTTCGTCAGAAAATCTTCAATCATCCATCCTAGCCCTGACATAGTTCCTAACGATTATTTTTTTTTTGTTTACCTTAAACAGTGACTTACATCACAAAGTTTTGACAATGACGACCAAACTGAAAACTGGCTTTGTCGGGTGGTTTAAATCACTAACGGCGGAATTTACTGAAGAGGGAGTGAAGAATATAGAGAAACAATATGAAAACTTTTTCGAAGTTGAAGGCATAAAAAAATATTTTTTATAATGTAAATAATAATGTTTGTTCAAATTTTTCAATTTTGTTTTTATTTCATAACGGACTTTACTTTAAAAACACGAATAACTTGTAAAAGTTATCCGTTTAATATTCAGATGAAATGAACCAGTACTCATGAACTCCCTAAATTATTCTTGTTTCACACAGGATATTTCTTCTCGTAAATAGCTAAAAATAAACAATAATTGTTTTTATTTTAAAATGTTTTTGTTTTTATAAATTGTTAAAAAATTAAACTGTTAAAAATAACAAGTGTTAAAAATAAATTGTTTTTATAAATTGTTATAAAAAACAATGTTTTTTAAAACGTGTTTTCCAAGATAAAATTTATTGAAAAAAAAAAAGTTGAATTCGAATAACTTACTGTGAAATAGAATGTTTTCTGAAATAGGATAAATTCCTTGAGAACGATATAATTGAATAATACCTACTCTTTTTAATATAAAAATATCTTATCAAAAGCAATTTGATATTTAAGACTGAGAAAAATAAGTCCATTGTAATGACCAAAAATCGTAAAGAAAATTCGCACTAAACTTATTTTCAATTTTTATAAATGAAATTAAATTATGCATGTATGTAAAATTAAATTATTTCAAACATTATAGATAACTGTCACTTTTCAACGTTATTACATCGACAATACAAAAATTATCTTGAAGGCATAAATATATCTGTTGTATAAAGTACTTAAATTAGTTCTCGTTCTCTGTATTATGAATGATATAAAATGATTATATATTTCTACCTTCCAGTAGTATAAAATTAAGCTTATCGGAGATGTACGAGTAATTAGTGCAGCCCTGAATTTTTTTGTATATCTTCTATAGATACGGTTCAAAGAGGGAAATTATTTTCACGCAGTATAAATTCTATTATGTAATATATTCCACAACTTAATAAAAAGAAAATAAAGTAAGGTAATAGATTTATTTTACTCTAATTCTTCGGTACCTGATGTTTACATGAGCTGAGTGGTATGATTGTGGTATTAATATAAAAACTTGAGTTAAATTCTTACTAAATTTATAAATTAAGAAATTATTTTGTTAAATTTATTAATTCTTATTACAAGAGAAAAATAAAAAAAAGATTTCCAATAAAAATCAATTATCTAAAATTCAAAATTGAACTGCATAAAATGAAAAGTTAAACCTAAGTAACTCATTAGAGAAAAATCGTTAAAATATGTATTACTTGTTTTAAGCTTTTCATTTCTAAATGTGATAATGTTCTGCGAAAAAATCTTATTCGAGTTTTACTTTAACTTCACGTAGGCTATCTTTGTGACCATATAGAATGGGCAGTTTGCAATATAAAAAAATATCTACTGAGCATACGTTAGAATAATATTTTGAGATGTCAGTTTTCTATACTAGTTAAATTATTTAAGGAAGATATAATATATTTAAAAAAATTACTTTTTTGTACCCAAAACAAAGTATTCAATCACTATAATTCTTTTAGGAGATAAATATGGAAAAATTTGACATATTTACATAATAAGATGTGATAGTCTCCCTTAAGACGGAAGAGAAATTAGTTAATACACGTTTGGTACCTGTTTCGGAGTATAAAAGTGATGTACAGTTCAGTCCGAATCACTTTAATACAGAGATTATAATTCAAAACAGTAATTGTACTTAAATGAATTTTTACTTTGAATTTGTGTCTGAAATTCAAATGTAATGCCTTTCCGTGAAATCGCAAATAATAATAAAAATACCCTACATAAATTGTTAGTATTATGATTATAATAAACAATACTTGGTGGTTTATTAGTGAATGTAATTCACATAAATGAAAACGAAGGCTAATGCATTTTACGGCCCCACTAAGTTAGACAGAAGGTTGATGATTAGATATAATTAAATTAAATAACAAATTTTATAGCGTCACAATACTTTAAAGATAAAAAAATAAAATAATAATAATAATAGAATATATATTTCTTTGTAAACAACTGGTTTAAAATTGTACCCATTTTCTTGTTTTTAAATGAATACAGAATTTATATCATTTGTTCACTAATTGTTTGAAATATTTCGTTGGGTGATGAAACGGAGTATCGGCAGATTTTTCATTCCCGATACTTTTGAATCCCTTTCGCCAGAAAGTTGAAACTTTCCTGATATATTCAGGGACAAAATATTCATGCGAATTATCCCACCTCTCACCCAAACGGGAAATAATTTTATATACTACATTACAAATTCTACATGATCTGAAGACCTATTTATGTAAATAATGTTCTAAAAATTCACATTGATTATTTCTTTATTTACAATTGCAAAGTATTCAAATATGTTAATGAGACGACTTCTTAAAATTTATTGCATTAAAAAAAAGAGAAAGTTTAAAAAACGTGTAGTGTTTCAATTTTTTATAAATTTGCATCGATATATATGCGGTTCAAATTCTAGGCTTTTGTTTAATTGAAAGTAGCCTAGTTAACCGTGAATGTAGGAAAAAATACGTTAATCGTACGTAGATTTTATCCACAGTTCTGGCATTATTTTTATTACGCAATTTTAGTTAAACTTATAAAAATAATAATAATTTAACTACATTCAAATTTAAAATTCTCTCAACAAATATTCTTGAAAGAAAGAATGGATACTGTCAAATAATTTCTTTAAACAATGAAGAAACCGATTTTTTGTGATGCTTAAACATCTGTATTGTTTACAGGAATAAATAATGTCTAATATGATCTATAATTTTGGAGAAAAATTTTAGAATTATTAAAGAATTATCGTTAAGAATTCACGTATCATTTATTTAGGATAAAAATATAACCTTAATTATCCAAAATCTTGAGACGATTTCGTTTTCCCTCCTGTAACCCCCCCCCCACCCTATGACCTTTTGTATTGAAAATCTAATAGCATCAATGCCCCTACTATAGAAATATTACAGCCACGTTTGGTGAAAACCGGTCAAATAGTTCTGGAGATATAAGGCGATTTACACGCCAACATATATATACATATGTACGCACATTTTGTCGCGGGTATTTCGATATCATTTTTAGGTTTTCTGGGGTCCTTAGGGGACAATTCGTCAAGATTGGGTGAAAACCGGATAAACCCAATTTTTGCCGGTCACCATACTTTCCCTTCTATATAGCTATAGCTGGTATATAGACAGAAAAGTAAAAGTAAATATCTAAATATCTTCTTATTCATTAATCTTAATGGCTCATTTAATCATATGTTATTTTATAATAAGTTTAGTACTTGTTTCGGAGTACATTAGTGAAGTATTGTTATGTTCAAATTATTTTCACACAGAGATTACGATACAAAATACTAATGGTTATACTCAACTGAATTTTTACTTTTAACACATCTGAAATTCCAGTCAGAATATACTATCTTTCCTTAAAATCTCAAATAATAATAATAAAAATAGCCTATAAAAACTGTTAGTATTATGATTATGATTATGATTAACACTTGGTGGTTTATAAGGGAATATAATACACATAATATCTTATTAGAAATCACAAATTTAACAACAACAATAATTATTATTTGGTTTTTAAATCGTAAAATATCACAAAAAAATACATTCCCAATTTTTGTATCATACTTTCGAATAAAAAAAATCAATACACAGGTATTAAAATACAATGAAAAAAGATGAATTTGTTGTACTCCAAAAAATAATTTTATCTCAAATTTAATAAGTTCTGAAAGAATTAAAACAAACAAAATGAAATTCTAAATAAACGTATGTTTTTAAAACAATGTTTTAACATCCTTTTTAATAACAATATCACAACGTTGAAGTGGTATTGAGTCCGCAACTTTAACAATTAATTTTTAACGTGTTTTTTAATATTGATAAGCGTGCTAAGGATAAAATCTGAAACTTTAATCATGGGGACATGTACTTCTAAAACTATAAAATAATAATTAGAAGAATTTTCATTTAATATCAATTATCAAATTCACTTAATGTTAACATTTTAAAGAGATACAAGGTAATTGATTTTACATTAGGACATACACGAAATGTACTGTAGTGTAGTACACACACTCTTTACAGCGACGTCTTAACTAACAGCCTACAACCTTAATACAGATCGATGTAAGTATGGTAAAATTTTACAAAGGTAAAACAGATCGGCCGACCTCTATACTGGAGTGACAGTTTCACCTTCTCTTATCCGGAAGGTTCTGGGTTTGAATCACAGTTAGACTTTACATTTTTGAAATGCTAAAAATTAATTCATCTCTCATCCAAAAGCAGAATAACATTAATTAGACTCCAATGTGTAAGTAATCGAATGGTAAACAAGTTATTATCTGAAATATTAATTTCTTCAATTATTTTAAATATACCAAAAAAAAACTTTTCAGACAAGATTATTTGTTACAACTCAAGTGAAATGCAATTTCTTAAGAAAAAAAGGCGATTTTTGAATGGGAGATTATAGTTTTCAATTAGATTTATGACATGTACATTAATAACAAGTATTATATTGACTATTTCTCAATAAATTCAATACATTAATACTTTTTATTTTTTAAAACAGCAAGTTAACTATGTCATTCTCTAATATTTTATAAACCTAATAACTTATGAATAAAAATAATTTTAGTAGAATTCGGATATGATGCATCACTGACACAAGAATTTTAAATTTAAAATAAACATATTTCTTTTTAAGCAAGCATATTATATTTTAATTAACGCTTGCTAATTATGAGTAAAATAAAATAATCTGATGCTGTTCTACTACACGATCCCTATCACTGGATTTGTTCTATCGTAATGTACAACTACCGTTTGATATTAATACTTTTCTAAACCATCGTTGGTCTAATGGTGAACTCGTCATCGCAAATCAGCTGATTTCGAAGTCGAGAGTTTTAAGGTCAAATCCTAATAAAGGCAATTACTTTTATACAGATTTAAATACTAGATCGTGGATAGCAGTGTTCTTTGGTGGTTGGATTTCATTTAACCACACATACCAAGAACGGTCGACCTCAGACCGTACAAGACTACACTTCTTTACATTTATACATATCATCATCATTCATCCTCTGAAGTAATACCTTACGGTGGTTCTGGAGGCTAAACAGAAAAAGGAAAGGAAGGAAGATAAGGCAACTGTGTGAGTTACTTTGTAACTCACACAGTTGCCTTATCTTAATGAACTTAAGCTGCTAATTTAACTTAAGCTTAATGATTAAGCTGCCTTAATCTTATAAACTGTGTTTGTAACTCACACTGTGTTTCTATTTATTTTATTTATTTCTATTTATTTTATTTTGCTAGTCTATTGTTCGAATTGGGAATTAAATTTAAGGAAACCTTTATGAAAATTTTGAGACCGAGCTAAAATGTTGATAGAATGCTAAAATTTGCAGTTGGTTAATTCGACAGCAACTTTTCGAATTAAGCAACTTTAAAGAATAAAAACCATCAAAGAGATTTCTTTTGGTTTTTCTCAGTATTACTGTCTGATAAATTGACAAATATATTCACAGAATACACATACTTATCACTGACATAAGTGTTACTAAATAAACATTTCGAAATAGCGAAATGAAAGGTTAAAATGATCTCTAAAATTATAATTAACTTACTAAATTCTCTTTACATTATGAACATTTATGTCGTTAAAAGTATTACATTGGATATTATAATAGATACTGGAACGAATATTTGTATGAATATTCGCGCATTAATTTTATAATTAGAATTTTGATTTTAAAAACCAAAATTTAATAACTGTTACGTTTTATGTTGTTTTTATTACTCCAGTTACAGTATTACGTATTACATGAAGCGACGTACAAGTAAAGTACTTTGAAGGCTTCGAATGTGATAAAATAATACAATATTTACACCATTTTATCTGTATAAGTTATTTTTTTTATTATTTATGTATTTAAAAATGCATAAATAAATTAAGTAATTAAGCAACTACAGGCTTACTTAAATTCTATTCCGTAATTTAATTTTATTTTATCTGGATGACGGTGGAATAAGTTTAAAAAATGTTATACTGCTTTGTAGCAAAATTTACTGTCAAAAGAAATACATATGGGTACTGGACACGAATTTTTAAACGGTTGCAGATTTGTAATGGAATGGAAAATAAGGAAGGTTCGTTTTGTTAAAGTGTAGTCCATTCATTACACAGATTATCCGGCGAAAACATCACGTTAAAAGTCAGTATTTATAATAAAGAAAATATTTCAAAATAAATTATAACAGTAAGGAAGTAAACTATTTACGCACTTTTAATATTCGTAGAATTTATTTTCAAGGATTCATGCCGAAAACTTAAAACCAAAATCTAAACTAATGATAAAAAAATAAGAAAATTACTGGTATTTAAAATATGGATACCGTATAGTGTAGTCTATCAATACGTATTTATAGGCAGAAAATAGAAAAATCAACAAGATTTTATGTTTTATCGACAAAGATAAAACAAAAGAAAATAAAGAAATAGAATAATTCTAAAATTATGCTGCTTACAGCACGCCACAGTATGCAAGTCCATAAATTAATTATAAAAATAGGTAAAAAGCTAAAATCAAGGAAAGAGAAAAATTACATGATCCAATATTGTGCCAAAATTCATTGCAAAGTATTGTAGAGATGTAATAGAAATATCTGAAACATATATCATGTTAAGAGAAACTTCATTGTTTTGCATCCAGTCAGTGGAATTCTTACTGTAATATACTCTTACTAACCAAATAACAGTCTGCCAATTACATCATGAGTTTAAATAAATAGAGTAACTTTGACTAGTGATGACAAACCTAAGGCAAATAGTAGTTTAATAGTGTAAGGCAAATCTCATCAACTTTAAAATTACAAATTAACATTTACATTAACATACGCATGTTCAAAAAATGCGTCGTGATACTATTAAAAAAGAAAGAAAATCAAAGTGAGTTCATTAGTAACACAAAAATCAATTTGTATTTCTATACTGTTCATAGGTAGTTTAACACAGCTTCGCACATGTAACATTTTGGAAACGCGGGAAACTAAATAAACGGTGAAAATAATTTCATAAGTTAAAGATACTATCTTCATTTTTATTATAAAAAGCATTTGTTATTAAATTAAAATTACTCTTTATTTCCAATATTTTGATTAATGTTATTATATTTTGATAGTTTAAGAAAAATTTGAACCCACGTCTTAACTGTAAATTTCTTCTCATCGGTGTTGTTTATAATTAGGAAAATAATTTTTTATAACTGAAAATAGTTAATTAAAAAAAATTAATAAGAAATTACCTTAAATACGGTTGTCTGTTCTCAACGAATTAGACGTCCAATGGTACGGACGAATATCACATACACACAAGAAGACGCTCCAGGGTGAACTGAGAAGAATCAATGCCAACTATTCTGTATACAGACTGAAGCTCCCCACCACAGTCGCTTGTCGTAACGTTAATCATTTTACCTCTCATTCTTTTTAACAATCCCTTCTTCATTTCAGTCACCCTCTTTGCGAGAAAAGTGTTTTATTTAAAACAAAACGTAAATCTCATTAGCATGCATACCTACACGTGATAGCGGTTTTAAAAACTGACACAAAACCTTTACACTGTCCTACTACGCAATCAAAAGTATAGGTCAGTATAATTACGGAATCCTTTTTCAAACGTATAATTAAGGTAAAAAAAGCCTCTCAACTTATTTTATAATCATTTCCGTACAATGAAATCGAAAACATTTTATCGTATAATTCTCATTCACGAATACAAAAGATTTGGAGCTATTTAATTCAAAGATTGAAATTTGAAAGATTTAATTGAGAGTATTGTGGTTGATATAGGCTTATAGATTAATTATCTTATCTCGTCTCAGTCAAATTAAAATAATTTTAGAAGTATTTTTATTTAAATGTAATAATTGAAAGGAAATTTACATAAATTTCGTACTTTCCCAGTTGATTATAATCTTCAATCGGAAGAAATTCGATTTAAAGATTTTGGGCAGAATAATTTTCAAAATAGCTTTTCCTAGCTGTAACTTTATTTAAATAAAACCCTTCCGTACTACTAAACGATTATCAATATTAAGAAATAAATATGTTTTTTGTGTAAAGAAGTTAATGTCAGTCAAATTTATTTCTAGTTCTCCTTTTTTCTTGTATATAACTACTTCAGCAAGAGAGAAATAAATCTGAATGAAGTCAGCCTTTTCCTTATAGCTTTCCATTTTAAATTTTAATTATATTAGTTAATATAACAAAATAGCTGATAGGTTGCTAATTGTTAGTAGGTTTATGTAAATACAAGAGAAATTTATTCGCGTAATTTTATTTACCGTATTATTTATTTTTTTTAAATAGATCAGGAACTTCTTTCCACCCTTTAATGAACTGATAGATCAAAGTTCTGATTTAAATTCTATAAACTATTCAAAGCCCTTCTGCTTCCCAAGGTTAATGTGAATGGGTTTTCTCAAAGCAACGGGGATTGCTTTGAACATATCTATACGTAAAGTCATCGTCAACCTTTCTCACAAATAAGTGGAAACGGAGTCATATCGAGTTTGCGTGTTTCAGCTAGTTGTGAGAGTTGTTATTTTTTTGGAAAGTGTTGGTTTTTATTTTGTAAAACGCACATACCCACAAATACCTTTTAAAATTAATATTTCTTGCATCAATATTATACTATTTACTATTTTTTCGGTAATGATTGCTTCTTGCATTAAAAGTAATGCAAGTTCAAATTAGTAATATGTATCGTTGTCAATTATCTATCTACTACGTAATCGGTCATCTTATTATGTGGTAAAGATTACCGCCATATTCAGATTCTTCATTTAGAATTTTCATCCAAAAAGAATTTTATCGAAAGAAGCTTATTCACAACAATATTGGCTTAGTAAAACCAGAAACCATCTATAGCAGCAAAATAATTGTAGCAAAGGATATATAAAATAAATTGTAAACAGATGAGACAAAAGGAAAATTTCCATTAAGTTTATTTAATGGAGTATAATAGTTCAGACATTAATTATTCAGAAAAGGAAATGATGGATTAAAAGAAAATTAAATATTGCAAGAGAATAGTTACATAATATAAATATAAAAAATAAAAAAAGGGAAATTAATACAAAACAATAAAAATCAGATTTGTTTACGATTTTAAATAGATTAGTGAAAATCCTTTAGTATTTTCATGATATGATAATTAAGTAAACGATTCTTTTTATTCTTAAATTATAATTTCCTTTAAAAGGTATAGGAATGTTTCAGGGATGGGCTTCTGCTCCGATATATGCCAAGGAATCCTTTAAAACATGTGCCAATCTTTAGAAACATCAGCTAAAATTTTAAGCAAAAATATCGCATTGATGTACAACAGTTTGATGAAATGGAAGGTATAAGAAAACGCTCGTGTACAATACCAAAAACAGGATACTATGTGACTATTTAGGAAGATTGTTTTGTAATACCATTTACATAGATCTCAATGAAAAGTTAACATAAGTATTTTAATATCAATAATCCACGAGTTACACAAGATATGGATGATAGCTAAGCCGGAATGATCAGTAATTTCAGAGAAGGAATTATCGTTTTATGGAAAAGAACATTCTGTTTCTATTAACATTACATTTTTTTTATCATCCAGACTCAAACAAAAAAAAGAGACTTTACTTTGCATGCCCAAAACCAGGTTCTAAAATTTTTTGAAACCGATTCATTGTTGCAGGATTCGTATTACCAGAGAATTCTAAAATAAATAAAACTGCTGTTAGTAAATAAGTGACACAGAAATTACGTCAGAATTACAAATGTGACATAAATTCAATAAGAATCATCTGACGACTGACTGGCAATAACGTGTAACGCCAACGTATAAAAAAAGGACGTATTAACACATAAATCATCATTCGTTATTATTTTTTAAAAGTAGGAATAAATTTACTAAAAACTAATAAAAATGATTTTATAATAGTAATAATAATTTATTCCATAAATAATTTATAATAAATAATCTTAATCATCAATAAATCACATTTAAAAATTAAATTAAAAAAATAAATAAAAATAAAACGTTAAATAGTATGAAAATAAAATAATATATTTATTTACTACTTAATTATTTTTAAATTTATTAATAGGCGGAAAGTTATGAATGGAATTATAGTAACTAACGTAATTTCAATAAGCAGGCTTATTTACAATATAGTATTTAGATTAGTTGCGGGTCGCTTCTAGGACTGCCGATGCGTCACACAAGCTCAAGCGTTGGGTAGTCGTCAATACAAATCACTGACCACCTCTTAACAAACTTTGTTTGCTGCCATCCATCTAGAATTAGGTATAAAAAAAATTGAAGTATTCTTATTGCCATATGCTAAATATCTTAAAAATGTTCCAATAACGTTGATTACAAATTCCAGTTTAATTGTCTCCCTCAAAACTTTGAAACCGAAACAAATAATCAGTTACAATTTATTTAAAATTATATTTTTCTTATGACTAAATCTTCATTTTTGAAATCTTTACGTCCTTTTCTACTAAAAATGATATCTGCTTATTCTGCTATTCTCTTTTTTGAAAAAAGGTAGTTATTCCGGTCGAACTTATTTTGTCTTCTGATAATTTAACAATTTAAGTTTGTTACTACTTGAATTGATTATAAAAGCATAAAATCTAAAAAAGTATAAAATCTAAAAGTATAAAATCTGGTAAAATTTTATTACCAGATTAAAATCTAAAAAAGTAATAAATCTGAAATTTAAAAAATATAAAATTTGGTAACATTTTATTTTTATTGTTGGTATTTTGTTGCCATCATCTTTATGTCTGTTCTACCTAAGAATTATGCCATCCTCACGTACCTTTAATGATGTTCCGTGAGAGTTTTCCTCAGTTAAGTAAGTACATATGGTTTTACCAACTGACCTGATTAAATCTATATTCCATTACTTCCTGTCAAAAATTACATTGAGCTAGATAAGAAATGCTACTATATATTACAGTGGAATGTCTAATTTAATTTGGTAGGGTTTGGGTAGACTTATGTTAGTTTTTACAATAATTGTCAGTATTGTCTTCTTCTATGTTCACAACCTTTGTCGCTACCAGTCTTAAAATATTGCCGGCCTCCGAGGCGCGAGTGGTAGCGTCTCGGACTTTCATCCAATGGTCCCGGATTCGAATCCCGGCCAGGCATTTCATTTTCACCTGCTATAAAATTGTCATTTCATTCCATCTTCTGAAAAAATATCTAACGTTGGTCCCGGAAGCTAGAAAAAAGTCTTAAGATATTAGTTCTTAATTCTGGCTGGTTTACAGCTGCATATTTATATTGGATTCAGCAAATTGAATTTTTTAAATTATTGACAAGAACTTTTTTAAAATAGGTTTTTTTTATATATATTAAACGAATCGCTTTCAAATTGTTGTATTTAGAATTGTTGTGTTTTCAAAAAATTATTTTGAGACTCAATATATTTGACGAATATGAGAGTGGTGTCAATCTTATTTAAAAATGGTTTATATCAGCTGATTGTAATTTTATAGTTCTATAATTAATTGACTACAAATGTAACTCACATACCTAATTCAAGTGGTATCCGCACCTATTCAGAATCGCTATCAGAATTAAGAATAAAAAATATGACGAAATAGAAATCTTACTCAATCATACTGTCACCTTTTTAGAATTTCTGTTTGTTAAACTAGTTCTCATAGATTGTTTTATTCTCCTATAACTTTATGCAAAGGCTTTACTTTAAGGTTTTATGCAAACGATTAGTGCGTGTGATGCATACGAAGAAATTAAGAATCAGTTTGAATTGTAAAAATCAGACGAATGGATGCACAGATATAAGCAAATTTCTAATTTAACCGTGGTAGATCCAGAGTAAGCCTGATCATGAAACAGATAGCTCTCAATATAAAATACTGCGTTTACATTTTGAAAATCGAAACGATTGGTTGCGGAGGTATTGTAATAGCACCCCATTGCGCACCCGAAATACGTCCCCTAAGGTCAATCCAATGGTGCCAGTCCATAACTGGTAATGAAATCAGATAACTCCCGCTAGAGAGTTGAGAATTTTTTTCAAAGCGCTAGGGCTGTCCATTTTTGACATATTTAGGTTTTTATCAGGAAATCTGGATAGGGAATATTTTACGTTGCTATTACATACGTTTATGAACATAAAGTAAATATATTTGTTTTATTTATTACTAAACATGTACGCGCGTACACGCACAAGCATACCCAACGATTATATATTTTTTTAAAAATAAATATTTATTGTTTAATTTTTATTTAAAAAAATATATACGTAATTATAAAAAATTAACATCGAATACTTTAACTTAGAACGATATATCAAAAAATTGTGTTTACACTACCCTCAAATACATCTGCTACGATAGTTCTCCCGTGAAGTTCTACCAGCGAATTTCATCTGTTTGCTTTATCTACCCACAGAATTTTATTATAACAGTAATAATTTTATCTGATGTAACAAAATTACATGTTACAACAGTAGATGACAAATAAATTAAAATCTAGATATTTGTATTTTTAAGTTGTAGGATACAAATTAGTACAATGAGTTCTACCCATATTCGATGAGTTAGGTATACGAGAGAAACCCACCAGGTTGGTCTAGTGGTGAACGCGTCTTCCCAAATCAACTGATTTGGAAGTTGAGAGTTCCAGCGTTCAAGTCCTAGTATAGCCAGTTATTTTTACACGGATTTGAATGTTAGATCGTGGATACCGGTGTTCTCTGGCGGTTGAGTCTCAATTAACCACACATCTCAGGAATGGTCGAACTGAGAATGTACATGACTACACTTCATTTACACTCATACATATCATCCTCATTCATCCTCTAAATTATTATCTGAAAGTTAGTTACCCGAGGCTAATAGAAAAAAGAAAAAGGAATATGAGAGAGAGGGTGAGAGAGAGAGAGTTTGAGATAGAGAATATCTTCTATGAACTATTATTAGTAAACGCGTGTTGTTCTCTTACAATCAATATTTGTTATCTTCAGATATTTATATTTTTATTACTTCATGAAAAAATTGTTATATACATGAAGTAGCAGATCCCATTATTATTGACATGGTCTCTATACATTTATAAACCGATAAATAAATTTATAAACCGATAAATAAATTTTTTTTTTATTAAAAAAAAAAAAAATTTATTTACATTCATTCAAAGTCTTGTTTAAGCGATTAGGATTTTGACAGTAGTTATTATAAATCACAGGATAAAATGTCAAAACATCAGAAAGAAGTGACACGTGTGTTTCTTAGTGACTGTCACTAAATTACATGTGTATGGTATTAGTTATAATTATTGTCAGTAAAACAATACTGATGGTCTACCAGACACTGACAAGTACTGTTATCAGATAATTAGATATACTTATTCAGATAAGTAGTGATTCCAATACAAAACATGATTTGGTACTTCCAATAAGTGAAAGTAAATTATCACCATAGAGTAGAATCGTAAACTCTTTTCAGTAGGCTTAACACTTATCACGAAGCTAGAGCTAGATAACCCAAAACGCGTCCTGTAGCTTTTGGGAGTGGACAAACAAATAAAGATTCTGGACCTGGAAAAATTCTGCTATTACAAAACAGTTTACTCCTGCTTTATGAAAGCATAAAATCCTAAAGAATTATACTCATAAATGTATAAGGAGCACCTTATATTTATGTCGGGGATCAGACCCCGAGCCGGAGGTACCCTCATACAGCACACACTGACAAATCAACTTTGCATATCAAGGCTTTGACTACGGAAGCTAAGACCCCTATGACCATCACGTTGCAGCTAAGAGTGTAGCTGGCACACATCCACCGAGGAGCAACGGAAAAACCCAAATAGAGCCCGCCAGTCAGCGGTGGGCTGGGATTGAAGCCATACCGACAGTTTATGGATAAAACGCCGCGTGGTCAACCATTTACCTAGAAAGGGTAAATGCACTACCAGGATCCTCGACACCATGCCTACTCATGTTAGTGAGGTCCCCTCATAGCCCTTCATGAGTAGCCGCCGGGTCACTCATGTGAGACCCCAATATACATCATTACCACAAGCCGCATCCATTACCCAGACTTGTCTACAACACAAGCAAGAAATACACCCGCCGATGGTAAAGTCTCCCCGTACCACTTGGTATAGGGCAGCCACACCGACAGTTCTAAGCGTAATCGCGGCGTGGTCAAACGTTTACCCGCAGTTGCTCGAATTCTTCACTTTGGTAAAGTCAAAGTGAAGAAATCACATTGAGTAAACACCCAGCTGGAACCATTGGCATGCTTTGCTTTAACTAGACAGTTGGATTTTCTACTGCAGATGTGAGTATGAGTCGGCGTGACATTTCGAGTAGCCCTCAGCCGGATTTTCAAAGTCCAGCGGAAACATCTGGACACCATCGTAACTGCGGTACTCTTCGCATTCTAAATCCTACATACTTGCTATAAGGTTTCAGGTAACTCATACACCTATAAAGAAAAAACAACACTTTCAGACTTCCCGCTGGCGCCTCCGGGTTATTATGGCTTACCCCGATGAGAGGTCGCAGTTGACTGCCCGTGAACTGACGTTTCCGGAATAGAAACCGGTTTATTCTTCATTCAGTCCACTGGTCGTAGGTATCGTATTTCTTTAATTTTGGTGTTTTATATCAGAATGATTTAAATCCAGTGGTACTGTAAATCATGAATGGATGAAAATAAACGAAGAGAAAATTTGTTGTGCGTTATAAAAATTTTATTTTCTCTATATTTTATCTCTTTTATTTTCTTACCGAAAGGTTAGGGAAGTGCCTCTCTTAATTTTACATTTTAAAAAGTTTTTATTTTTCACATTTTCTGTATTTCTAAGCATGGTATCTTACGTCTCCTTCTAAAACATAAATATTATTTTAAATAATAGTCGATTTTACACTGTAACATTTTAATTATTTTTAATAATAATCATAATAACTCTGGCAACTTCTTGTGAGGGGTACAGTTTAATGTGATGTGATGTTCTCTCCGTTGAAGGACAAGGAAAAGTTATCGTGAATATGACTGTTGTCTCTCGTCACGCACCAACCCTTGGTTTTTAAGCAGATATGAATTATATAACCGATATTCAGTAAATTAGTATTTTCGACTTTTCTGTGTCACATTTATCAGTATATTAAAATATTATATTTATAGCATAATATATATTTATTATTATAAAGCAAAAAGCAACAAATTGATGTACTTCTTTCCTTCTGTACAATTTTCTTTCTAGAAAATAACAATAAAACTTTGTAGGTAGATTTATTGAACAGGTGAGGTTCAGATTATCAACATATATATATAATATATACATTGATTATTGTTACTTTTCGATCGAATTTTATACCTGTTTAACAATGTTCATCTTTTGTAGTGGTTAAAATGTTCTTTTTTGTTTTATTTTTGAGTTGAACTTAAGATTAATTTATAAAATATTTTCCTTCATGAAAATTCATCGTCTCCCCGAACATCAGTGAATAAAGCAACGGAACCACTTCCCTTGTTATTTTTCCCATTAAGGCTGAAATATCTGTGTGTGAGGCTTATACGGATAAATCATAATGTCCATGCCCATTCGAGTACTTCCATGTCTCTAGTATTGATATCAGCTCAGCTTTGCTCTGTACTCTCAGGAACTCCTGGACCGATTTGAATGATTATTACAATATTTATTGAGCTTTAAGATAGGTTTTAGGCGTAAATTTATCCAGTTAGTTTAATCACGTAACAACTTACCAATAAGTTTTAAGTCATGAAAGTGTTGAACTTACATAATAATCTTTTTTATCGTAATAATTTTGATGCTGATTAAATGACGCTTTGTAAGAGATGGTTAATGTAGTTCCCACTTATGAAGTTTAGAACAGATTGAATTTTATTTTGGGAATTTAATTTATTCAAACTATACTCTCAGTGTTAGCAATTTTATAGAATATTTTATAATTTTATATTTTTTCGAAAACAAACCAAAACGTAATTCCTCGAAACGAATAACATAAATCTAACTGTTTACACTTACTGCAAGCCATAGAATAAAATCAAACTCTTTAAACTTACTGGAAGCCATATTTTTTTAACTAGGAAAGTCTTTATATTTTAATCTTAAAGTCAGACTACTTTGAGGAAAGTTTAGACGTTTTTCCAGAAAAAGTCATTCTGACTTAACAGTTATTTTGTTTTACATAATTTTCATTTTAGCGATGTTTTGAGTTCCTGAGAGAATGCGATGAAACTTCATATTATCATATGAAGTATTTACTAGACTTTAAACATTGTATGAGGTTTTGTATGAAAACTTATAGAGGTTTTCTCTCTGTATTATTGTAATAAATAAAAAAAGAAGCAAAAACGTACATCTCAATTATACTTCTTTTTTTTTTCAGGATCATGCATGAAAAGTAAACCGATTTTTACAGAACGTGCAGAGTAAACTAAACCCTGATTTCTGTACTTTTCAATGACTTAAAATATTTACGATGGGTCCCCTGTTAAAGAACCTCCCATATTTTAGACGAAAAATATACTTTTTGCACTTATTAGCTCAGCATACATTAAAAAAAATAATGTTATAGGATAAAAATTAGTCGAATCTAAATTAATTTTTGACTAGGGATTTCAATCCCCTTAAAGAAACGTGCTTGTCGTTCGTTGTTAGAAGATGCATGACGCAGACATCTCAAGGGAGAAAGATTAAAGACAGTAATGTTCGATGGGAAATATTTTGAAATCTCGTACGATAGCTCTAGTTTGATGGAAACAATTTAAACGATTCAATTTATTCAGTGAGAAAGTTACTTTTTTTTAAATTCAAATATTCAATTATTTTAGCGAAAAAATTCAACATATAAAGATTAAATTTTCAACAATACAATTTTTTTTGTCTTCAGTCATTTGACTGGTTTGATGCAGCTCTCTAGGATTCCCTATCTAGTGATAGTCGTTTCATTTCGTATACCCCCTACATCCTACATCCCTAACAATTTATTTTACATACGTTTCCTGCCTACACAATTTTTTCCTTATACCTGTCCCTCCAATAAGCGACTATTCCGGAATGCCTTATGTGGCTTATAAGTCTGTCTCTTCTTTTAATTATATTTATCCAAATGCTTCTTTCTTCATCTATTTGCCGCAACACCTCTTCATTTGTCACTTCATCCACCCTCTGATTTTTAACATTCTCCTATAGCACCACATTTAAAAAGCTTCTAATCTTTTCTTCTCAGGTATTCCGATCGTCCAAGTTTCACTTCAGTATAAAGCTATACTCCAAACATGTACTTTCAAAAATCTTTTCCTAACGTTGAAATTAATTTTTGATGTAAACAAATTACAATATAAAATATAATTTTATTACTTGAGAAAATACAATTATCCCCTACATCCCTATAAAGAACTGAAATATAGAATAGAATAACAAATTAATACTACTTTTGATCATGAACTAATATGTATTACAGATAAATATATACACAGTTTAAACTGTACTTAACACAGTTGTAGTGTATTGTTATACAAAGCGTGTTACGAATAGTGTAGAGATTGCGGTTCTGGGACAACATTGAGCTCTGACTCCTGTGGTCAGTAATAGTATTGCTGTGTACATATTCCTGTGTAATAGTATTTTACACAGCAATAATATTGCTGTGTAAAATATTAGACTACGAATGACGCTTAATAATATACGTACGGCGAGGACGAGTAGTAAGCGTCCTCG
Source organism: Lycorma delicatula (assembly GCF_047948215.1). NCBI lineage: Eukaryota > Metazoa > Arthropoda > Insecta > Hemiptera > Fulgoridae > Lycorma > Lycorma delicatula. Next base: position 189,287,822 of record NC_134455.1, read on the forward strand.
CCGTAAAATTAGTACATTGACTGGAGGATTATAAAGTATATCTCACGAAGAGATATTATGAGAGTGCAAACGAGAAAACCATAGAAGATATGAATAAGAATGGTGAGGTTATCTATAGAGGAGAAAAATACTTGGGTAGGGCAAAGATAATGAAGCTAGTTGAGTTTACATAATGTAACTTGAATAATGCGTAAATAAACATTAATATATTTATTTTGTTTTTATATATTGTTTATTTTTATTTTCATTCCACCATTTATATTTTTAAATTTGACGCTAATAATTTTTGACTATCATATTTGAATGTGGCGCTACTTTCAAATTGGCGGTGTTAGTTTAGAATTGAAAACCATTTACATACGTTTGAGGAAATTCGGAGGTAATAAATCAAAATTAACCACCATTTTTATGTAGATTTTAAAAATTGGCTGTAATAGTTATAAAATGACTTCCATTTATGATTAACGCTTTCAAAGGTTTAAACAATTTAAAATTGAGCACCGTTTTATATACAGTTTTGAAGGTTGGCACGCAATTCCGACGAGAGAGGACGTGTTTTGTATGCTCTAGCTAGGTGGGTTTTTCATTATACTATTCTGTATTATTTTTTCTTATATGTTTTTGCGTTTATTAAGGGTTTTTTTTGTTAACGTTCTGTGTTAGTTTTAGTTTATTTTTAGGTATTTCGTTTTTTTTTTGGTTTTTATACGGTTTTGATTATATGGATAGCTCAGTTTACCTGGGTTTGTTGAATAGATGTTTGAGTGTTAGGTTACTCTTTTGGGATGTATTCTTTTTGGAATTTCCCCTAGTTTGTGTGTTTGGTGTTTAACAACTTGGTTTAGAATTTTAATTTAGTGTTTTTGTCGTTAGTTTTTAGGCTTTTCGGACTGTTATTCTACCTTGGCAACGGCAGCCATACTGGTATTCTGTGATTGGCTGCTGGTTGTTGTTTACATTTGTAGTTTGTTTACACTGTTTCTTATTTTTTTTTTTATATATGTGATGATTGATATTATATTTTTCCTTGTGTATTTGTTGATTTTACTTGATGTTATTACTTGTTTAGTTGTAATATTTTTATTATGTGTGTTTCTTAATACGTTACCATGAATAATTGGAACCGAAGCGCAGTTATTCCGAAGCCCGCTGTTTGTTTCTATCCTAATATCACGCATAAGGGAACGCAGCCGTCACAACCGGTTCCATCACCTTTTACACCTCCACCATCATCATGTCATCTACCTTTACCATTTCCGTCTTCATCTTTTTCACCACCTCCACCTCCTCTGCCGTCACCATTTCATTCACCACCACCACCATCATCGCTCTCACCCCTCTCGTTATCACCTTCGAGAATTGCATAACCTCAGAGGCTGCTGCTGGAATGCCCTCAACAACTAGGGCTGCAGCAGAATCAGTGCCATTACCTAAAGCTCGCAAACGCCCTACGGCCCGCGGCTGCTGAAAGACCTTTTACACAATCAGCACTGTCTACATAAGGCCGTTGAGTAGTTACACTGCTGGAATTAGATGTGGATGCTGGAAAACCTTTTTCGTCACCAGCATTATCAATGTAATTGGGTGCACTAATGGCATGTCTAGTGTGCGATTTTCTTTTCCTATCTTTCTTCCTTCTCGTTCCGATTGAGAAACCAGTTGAAGTATCATCTCCACTTTCAGCATCAGATTTGTCATTGCCATCTGTGCTTGAGACTCTATTTCCTTTCTTATCTCATTTAAGGCATCTTAATCTAACTCAATCAAGTGGCAGATCCTTTTTAGCTTCTCTGATAGTACGGTTGGGGGAGGATGTGGCGACATCTGAAAAAGCATTCAATCAATAAATGTTAGCTTACTATATTATTTACAATCCTTCATTAATAGTCATTCATTAAATCTCGATAATGGATGCATAATTCTTTGCAAAGCAAGATTCATCCGCTCCTTTCCAACTGACAAGATATCCAATAATACCATAGTTATTGGATGATTTTTATTATATTCAGGCTCAGCTGGCTGTAGATCCTCCATCACTTCTATCAACTGAGCTATCACTTCGCACTCAGTAGAATCGTCTGTGAGATCGATCAGAATCTGTACGTCATCATAGTTTACATCTTCTCAGCATTCAAATCCTAACCATCTTCTATAGTTACGCTCAAATGCGTCAATTAATTTATGACAACGTAGCTGCTCCTTCCATATCCACTCCGCATTCTCATAGCCAACAACTTCCCTCTTTACCAAGTAGTAGTACATTACACCGAGGAGTTGCTCTGTTGAGGATTCCTTCACATCGGTCTCATCATAGCCTTCAGCCATCTTGAAGCAATATCTAAATCAGTATATAGTTTAGAAATATTACAAACTCGCCAAAATAATTTTTAAGCTCCATATACGTCTCACACATTCGATCTTAATTAAAAAATGAATTTTAAGAAACTGTAAAATCATGAATTCTCGGTAGCAAGATGCAATTCTTTCAGAAGTAATGTAGTTGACTGTCGACCAAGCAGTTTTCAACCATATTTTTTGCTGTACATTGAATACTAATTCGCATAAGCGGCAGACTGAAGTCATATTATTACGAGTGTCTAGTGTGAATATTCAAAAACCATTAACGCGATGCAAATAATATTAACTTCCATCTCTTCATTCAGTGGAAGTTCAATAAAATATTAAAGTCGTACGTGAATAGATCTACGGAATATATCGAAAACTATATATCCTTCACCAAATTTGTTTCTTTTATAATATTCACATTTATAATTTATCAAAATGTTATAAAGACTGCAGCTATTTAATGAAAAAAGGTTGCTTCACATACAATTTAAACCACTTTAGGGCTCCATCCGGACTCGTATCTGTATGGTAGTCAGACATGAATCAAAATTTCAGTTTTTCTACAAGAAGAAGATGATTTAACAAATGCTTTTCCACCTCATCTAACTGAAAACAATTCTGAATATTTCTTAATACCAATAGAACGGAGTATCCTACTAAGGATAATGGCGAATTGTATGTTTTAAGCTGAACATGATATTGCGAAGGCATTTCTCCATCTTACACAAATTCATCTCAAAAATCAATAACCTGCAAAAACAATCAAGAATTAACGTACAGTAAAAGCAAATCTCACAAACTTACATAGACTAAAACATCTTCCTCGCTATTTTACACCAATTTGATACCCATTAATATTGCGCAGTGTTTTAAGGTGTTTTAGTTTATGTAAATATGTGTGTGTGTGTGTGTGTGTGGTTATGTCTAATTTAAGTGTGTATATTTGTGTTCTCGTGTTAGTTGGTAGATGATATGTTGTTCATAATCATATTAATGGCAATGCGCATGAACTGCAGTGCAGAAATCTTAGATGAGGTCTTTCTTCTACTCAAAACGGTTGTCACAGAGGTGTCCGTTTATATAATATGCGCAGGCCAACCCCGATATTAAAATTATGCGATAACTTCGGCGCGTTTCACACTACCCGAATGGTCAATAGAGAGGAAGCCATCCATGTATGATGTTGCAAAGGAGGAATCTATACGAATTTTTTTTCGTATACTTAAGTATATTTTCGCCCGCAACCCAATAAACTCTATGATTGGGACGCCATTACACTCATATTTGAATTTTTTCAGATCTTTTCTTTAACCAATGAGAAGCAGGAATGATTGTGAGAATAATCAGAGGTATCGAACCATAAATTAAGGGTGGGATCCTCTTTCATATTCTTATAGAAAATTGCGCGCCCTAACTTCGTAAGGGGTTATCAGTATCCATATATAGCAAATCAATATCATGACCATACTTACACTGTAGTGGAAATTACACATTAGAGTTTTTCTCAACTCTAATACTGCTAATATATGCTATAATATATTCAACTCTAAATAAATACATGGGCTTATCCAACATTACATTTGTTTTCAGCACCTGAAGCACACAGAAGTTTTGAATAAATTAACCTATCTTAAAAGGAGGGTTTCGCAATCAACTTTTTTAATCGTGCAGACCGTAGTGCTACTTCTATATTAGTACGTTTACGCACATTTTCCATACACTTGCCGGAAATGGCGTTATTCATTAACTTGAAGAAATCCTTTTCAAAGCTATTTTTAGACACTTGTATTAGCAGTATTCAAATGAATGTACCCCTTCATGCATGCCTTCTGAGAAAATTGAAGTACTCTATGAACCTTAGTGACCACCATTCGCTATCGCCAGCTTCAAGTTGATGTAGTGGGACACATATTTCTTAGGTAGAACAATGGTCCGGAGCTTAGAATGATTAGATCCTGGTGGTTTTTCATTTTTCAGGGAAAAATGGTAAATTATAATGTTCTTCATGAAGCCTTTCGGGATACTTTACATTCACTTCTAGGATTTAACCTCTATCATAATCTTCTGGCAACTTGAAAATCGTTTCGATCGCTGTCTTTAATTTTTTTCAGGAGTCCATGCGAAATTTTTATAAAAAGGTGTTTACTCATTGGCCAGCCATGAAAGTTATTTGCATCAACATACATCAGATAGTTTGACACCGAGTTAGAATCATAACCTTCCACGTATGGATTATTCGCTAAAGCATGTTTTTTCACACATGTTGTTATACCATCTCGTATATCCTTCTTAATAGACATGTATATATCATAATCGGTAATAAACTCGATTTTGATCTCAGTCTTTAGTAACATGGTATCGAATGTAAATTCTGTAACTGTGTAGTAATAAGCACAGCCTAGTCCATATTCCCTCATACACAGAATTCTGAAACTCTGAAACACATCAGCCAACAGAAACACGTTGCATTTGAGGTACAGGTTACAAGTTATTCGCACAGAGTTTTGATATTAAAGTGTCGCCACATTTTTTTGACTCTCATATTCATTATTAGTTTCATGCTATCCAGTCAGTTTGCTATAAAATTTCTTCTTAAACGGAAGAGCTGTTTCATCGAGCGTGTCCTATTTTTTAGTATTTCATAACGATATATCCCCTTAGTTGTTACCTATGGAAAATCTTCTTCAGCGAACAGTTTGCGAATATGGTATCTAAGTGCTCGACCATTTTTGGTTCGGCAGATATAATGTGAAACTTCTTCTGCAGATGCTTATTTTACCGTCATGCTTTGAGTGCTGCAATCTAATCAATCTCTCATAATTTGAAATGTAGCAATAATGCCATTTTTCTTCAGAGGAATGAAGAATGTCAAATTGTTCCTCTCTTTCCTCCTCACTATCGAGCAGAAGTTCTATTAACCCCTTTTTAGCCTACTCATACAGATTTATAAATATGCCGTTCGCTTTAGCAAAGGTTTGGATCTGATGGATGGTAATGGAAAAATCTATCATAATAATTAAAATTTATTAGCAAGTTCAAAGTAACGCTTGTTCACTAGTTTTATATGCACTCCTTCAACATATTTACGAATAATGGTCTATTTGAAGCAGAAATCATCATAATATTTTGGGTTTAACATGGCTTTTCATCTGAAATAGATTCTGGTAAGGGGATCAATGATGAAGATCTTAGCGGAACATAACAGTTAATTCTGACAAGAAAACCCTCTACGTTATATAGGGTCCAACCGCTACCTTTACCAACAAATGTTGCTTCCTCATTAGCAGCTTATTGATAGACTGATCTATCACGTTCACGTTTTTAAGATGTCATATTCATAGTTTTATAGGTAATATCGCGATTCTCGTAAGTACTTTCTTTGAAGTTTGTACACTCTAATAGCAGATTAAATTTGATGGGGCTAGACATTTAGTAGCATCTCTTAAAAGTCTGCGTAATCCAACACTTTGAACTTGTAAGAACGTTGGAATGTGAGTGGGTACAGTGTTTTTAAAATAATATATCAATAGATTGCAGGAATGCGTGTCCTACTTCCTCAAAATGATTTTCATAGTTGACTTATGAGAGTCTCACCCTTTTCGAATAGAAATCAGGATAAAACTATACTAACATATTCATATAAAATTACCTTTTAAAAATCTCCAAAATCCTTTCCACTACTTCTGAAATCGGCAGTTATCGATATTCGAGAAACGTGTTAATCTCCCCCAGCAGAATGACCTGTAGGGTTATCAAAAACCGACTGATAATGATAAGCTGAATTGAGGCAATAGTGGACCTGTTATGAGAAACATTTAGTTTCACAATCATTCTTCTGAAGGATTCATATTTTCATCACAATCTCGACAATAAATTCTCCGCGATGGAGGAATATAAAATTTGTTAGTAGCAAACTATAACACGTATTTTTCGCTGACCAATAAGCATAAAATAAATAGCAGAGAAAAGAGATCTTGAGAAAGGTGGATGGTTGAAAATGAGAAAGAACCCCTTAATATATTGATGAGAGGTGTTTAAGTTGAGATCATTGCGCGTTAATTAGCAGTCTGACGGACTGATTATTATAAGAAATAGAAGAGGAGCAAAAATTCGCCAAATCATAAAAGAGAAGTACGCAAGTTTAGGTCATTACACGTTAATTTTCTGAAACAGTTGATCTAACGGACTGATCGTTCAAAATAAACAAGAATCTTGAATGAAATGTTATATCGGATCTACATCCGTTATAAGAAAGAGAAGAGGAGCAAGAATGCAAAATAGGTGATTAGGCCTTCCATATGATGAATCACAATTCAACTGTTTCATCCTGATGGAAAAAGCATGACCACTTTACCTATGAACAGAAAACGTTAATAATAAATCAAAGTAAGCAATGAAATAACGTGACTACCTATTTTTTTGAAATAGATAACATTAAAGAGATAATACCTCTAACTCTAGTGGCGATAAACAGAAGTGGAAGAACCCCTAACACGAATGACTGCGAAGGCTTGAAAGAACAATCAATCAATCGATAGAATAAGGCAAGAAGATGCTTAATAGGAAATCGGAAGTATACAGTGACTGTATCCTTAGATTGACTGTTCATGAGAGAAATACCCAGAGTTAGACAATCACATTGGTTGCAACCATTTATTGACTTTTAATACCCAACGTAGGGTGGAGGCTAGGAACAACTTTGAGAAGGATTACTTTAAACTAATGAACAACGCTGTGTACGGGAAATCCTTTGAGAACGTATAAAATAGGATTATGAATTAATGAAAATTGAAAATATACCCAATGTAGAGTGGAAGAGCAAAATATGTTTGAGAAGGATTACTTGAAACTAAAAGAAGAAAATAGAACAAGTATTATGAACAAACTCTACCATTTTATAACAGCAATTTAAACTTCTTTACTGTGTTCTTATTTTCTCTTTTTTTAATATTGTCTCTTTTAGAAAGTTATTATTAAGGTAAGTAAAACACGTATTATGAAGGAAAGTTAAAAAACCTAGAAGGAGAGTGATTGAGTCGTAAGGACTTAATCACGAAGTCATTGAATTAGATTTCTATCTTCCAAAGGAATTGAGCAAATAAGATACCGTCTACGGTAGATCCCTTGAAAACTTATGCAGTAGGATTTTGATTTAATAATTGAATCCAAATAATTTCCGTCTTCAAAAAGGAATAAAGTAGATCAAAATCAGAAAATTGGACCAGAAAACGCTTTACAACAAAAAAGATCCGTAATGTGAAAAGGGACTAAAGGAGCTAAAGAGCCTAAAAAATGATTCCACCATACTGCGAATCATTTTTTAGGCTGACTATCTGGTTCACATTCACCTAAGGCATGTGAAACAGCCACTGCTATCGTTAGGTTGTTTTAAAACCGTAATGATACAACATAATCTTAAATTCGCGCAAACGGAAACGAGTGGACACCTACTTTTTGTAAAAGAAGAAAACAAGTTGAGGTTGAGACAATGGATATTGAGGAAGACTACACCGCTAGACATTACTTACAAGTGAAATATACCAGCTGAATTAGCTAACTGAACAAACATATAGATAAGAAAACTGGAACACAACAGTTTTCAAGCTGATAAACGTTAACGAGATCAAACTTACGAAGGGAAAAGATCCGAAATGTCGAAAATTCGCCATGCGGTAATCATTTAGTACAAGTGAAGCCGAAATATCTTTAATAAACTATCATTTTTTATATGCACTAATAGTGACTTCAAGAGAAAGAACCAGTTATAAAACTTTTAAAAGGTTTTGTACAAATAGTACAACTAGTCATCGACAAAGAGCATTATTTGTAGACTGCTAGATGGCCACTTGGTATGAAAAGTGTATTCCTTTATTCGTGCAACAAATTCTACAAAGTAATAATTTATCCACAATTTCATCTCTAGTATGAAAATCACCATTTTTCTCTTCAATATCCTTTTCATCAATCGCTAAATTGGTGGAGATGACTACAAGCCATTTAGAAAGTTTTCTATATATAAGACAACTTCTCACTGAGAATAAGCACGATTTGCAGACCGTTAAGTAGCCGGATGGTAAGAAAACTATATTCCTCGTATATCGCACAACAAAGTAATAAGTAATTTATCTACCGTCTCAAGTTGAAAGCCATCACCACTAAATTCTCTGACCATATCCTTCTCATTAACTCTTACGTTTGTACTTTTTTCCAACCTTTCCTTTGTCAATCTGTACGTTTGCAACAGTCTAAATCAATCATTACCTGTGTATAAAGTCAGAAATTACCAAAATATCGAGTGTTTTCAATCCAGGAGTCATCATCATCTACCTAGTTATACATACCTCGACCACAGGAAAAACATGTAACTTTATCACATGTAACAATGTAGAAAATCCTGCCTCATTAAAATTTTCAGGTCTATTCACTATATTGGTGGGCCATTCTATAAAGCTACGCACACGATCAGTCTCTGATATATATTCGGGGATTTTTGAAGTAGTTATGTTTGTATAACACATTCATCATCTTCTTTACTTGAGCGAAGTGAAATTTCCATTCTGAAATAGACCGTCACATGCAGTCTGTTAGCAATATTTTCACAGGCTAGCTACAGGCTTTTTCTAAAGAGTGAAAAAGCGTGCACGCTAGCGTACTCGTTTTTCCACGCTTTTGGAAAACCGCACGTGCTAGCGTACACGCTTTTCAGGCTTTTAGAAAAGCGAACACGTTTTTTCACACTCTTTCACGCTCTATTATCTCATACCTATACTACAGACTTAAGCATATAAAAGAAAAACATACCTATTATGGAATCTGATTGAGCCGAGAAACTACAGCACACATTCAGAGAAAAATGATCAGATTCATTCAAATCACTGTAATCGTCCTCTGCTCTAACAGGGAAGCAAATTTAGCCGCTCTGAAGCGTACTGCTACTCGTGAGAATATGATAAGAGACCATCATTGATCATTTCTTCGTAACCATTCCCACATCGATAAATGAGGCAGAAAGCCATGCCAACATTGGACTAATTGCCCATTTCGTTGGCGGCAAGGCGCAAAACAATAATGTGGTCAAGAGAATAGTCCCTGCCACACGTTTTTGAATGTGCAGGCATGGAGAATCTAAAACTACATATAACATAAAAGAGATTACCCCAAAAACTACAAAAAAGTATATGTTGAGAGGTAAAGAGGAAAGTCTGACAATAGAGAGATTTGTGGCTGAGGTTATTCGAGCAAAGTAAGTAGATTACAAGAAGTTGGAGGAGTCCTCCTCATTATTTGTCAAATTCTTTAAGATATGCAACCATGAAGAAAGCTCTCACCATATTTGGACGGATAGGTCATTTGCAAAATATTATGCAGTGTTCTCTCATAGTGCTTTTCGTAGAGATGAGTTGGTGGTAATTTAAAGTTATAATTTCATTGGATTGAGGAAGAATAGATTAGGTCTGGGGGGGGTAAGGAAGAACTAGTTGAAAAGCTAGCTCCTACATCCTGCTTCACCTCTTTTAAAATAGGTAAAACTACACCCACCGATCACTTGGGCTGATGTGGTGAAGTATCTACCAGTCACATTCCTACAGTGTCCAGGAGTTTTTCACGCTTTCAAATGATTTGATCGGCGAGAAAACATTTACCTTAACCTTCTCCCATCACAATGATCCGCGCTTGATTAGCGCTCCGCGAAAATATGTTGGTATCTGATTGCCTCCCTTTATAGTCTTATGCTACCCTCTTGTGAAAAAAATTTCAAACAATTACAGTATATTTAAGAGATTTAACAGATACTGACAAAAAACGTTACGACTGGATATTATTTATGCCTGTAACAACAAAAAATTGTAATAGTACAAAAATTACGATAATTTAATTGCAGAATTGTTTTGCGCATTTCTACCGCGTTTTGTATTAGCGAATTTTTTTTGCTTTTATGAAACATAGTTTGCTGATTTTATAAATAATACTTTCAAGCAAATCGGTTGAAAATTGGGCAAAATATGATGAAAACCCCGTCATAAATCACAGATTAAGAACATATGTTATATAAGTGAAAGTAGATTCAGAAAATTACGTTTTATAAAAATCTCCACCACTCAAAAGGCTATTCAGATTGACAAAAACAATTTTTACTGTACACTGTTATTCAATACGAATCGTTATGTGTTACATGTTTACCGATATCATTTGTCAGAAAAGATATTTATAGACCTCAAGTAAAAGTGACATATTTATGACCACAAATTCCTTTTTTTGTGTGTGCCGTATATCATAATTTATTATGGGTTTCGATACATCGATATGTTGCTACTAAGATAAGCTATTTTTGTAAATAATAAATAAATCCATAATCGTCATAGCAAATATAATACACAAGTCACACACACATATACACACACAAGCACATTTCTGAGAAAAAAATTGTCATATTCTTTCTAGTATAATAAATAAAACATTTTACATCGTATAAACGTCCTTCAAATAGTGTAATAAAACTGATTCCTTAGTGAATATAAAACAGAATAACTGACTTAGATGCCGTATAAAATGATTTTGTAACAGCGTTTTAAAACTGACGCCGTACACAACCAGTTCCAAGGCTAAATGATCTGAAAAGGTTAATTTGCTCCTTTACGGAAGGATTTCTGATCACATTGATTCGGGAATCATCTGACCCTCTCGGAATATTTTTATCAATCGGTTTCCGATACAGATGTCGTTAACTGATGTCATCTATGAACATATGGCACGTTTGGTTTTTGTCAAGTCTACAAATGTAAACTAATAAGCGCTTCGTTAACACCGCTAGGTATCCGCACAAATACAAAAACTAAATAGAGTGCTTAGTTATCATCACTAAATATCCACATCCAAAAAATTCACTCATCTTTTCAGCAAATAGTTCTACTAGTAGTAGTTCCTCACTCTTGATACTGCTACAATTAATGTTTCCAATGAAAACTGATCCCTTTATATACCAATTTATTGCTCCCACCATCACTTCTCCATCCTAACCTACACCATTGACCTTTGAGTTTGACTATGCCCTTTGACCGTTGATCCCTTGGATGCTGGCACCATAACACTGATCTTCGAACCTGACTTCTGTCTTTGACCCCACAGAGGTCAAAGGTCAAGGTTGTCCATGAACCACCATTTCTATACTACTACTACTGTTACGCATTTGATGTTTGGAATACATTGTCTTTGCTCGATAAGGGAAACAGTTATTTAATATCGTTAATAAATATAAAACTAAGCTTAAATCACATTTTTATAAAGAAAAGTTTTAGAACTATTTTCGTAATCCGGGATTGATAGTAACTTACGTTTTAATTAAAAATCTGTAATTTATTTTTATTAATTCAACTAAATATTTTATATTACTTTAATTACGTTCTACTCCTTCACAGAAAGTACACTATCCAACCTATCATATAAAACGTGTATGAGGCAATTTAGAAGCGAAAAATTTCTACGGCTGTAGAGGATGAATAATGACCATTTAAAAAATAATATTCTTAATAGCTACCTGAGTAACATTAATAACATTACTTAAGAGACTGTTCAATTATGTACTTATACTAGTGCAACTGCATCATGAACGAATCAACAGAAATTTTGTATTTATTTTAGGACAAAATGTTCTCTAACGAACGATTTTGATTAAAATAATACATCTGAAATGTTTGAACACTGAATCAGAATGTGAAGACATAAAATATTAATATATTTTTCATAATAGAAGTTAAGTAAACTGAACCGTCTTATTAATTAATTGTATTTTTTATTATAGTGTGTTTGCACAGCTTATTTAAATATTTGTTTGACATTAAAATAATTATAAGTGTTTCGATGAATCTACACATCAAATTCAATACTACTTTAGGTTATAAATATTTTAATTTAATAAAAGTTTCTTGTAATCTATTTTATAAATGATAAAAATAGGCAGTTATTTTAAAAAATAGTGTCTGAAGATAAAAATAATAATTTATTAAAAGTATGACGCAATTTATAATTGCTTAATTATGTACTTCTTATGAATAAAAAATATCTAATCGTTGCTTGTGATTTAACACTTAAATCTAATAAGTGTTACTAATTTTAGTAATATACTATTAAGCATTTTGAATTACTCATGCTTAACATAAATATAATTTCATGTATTCAAAAAGACATAGTTTTCTCAGCCATAGATTTCGATGTTCCTGTGCGGTAATATTTTATTAGGCTTTTATAAAGAGATTCTATGCTCCACGTGAATATGATAGATGAACAAAAACTTTGCGAGTTAGAGTTTACGTCATAATAGTCATGTTTTAACTATGATAATACATAGTCAATATTTACTGAGTAAATATTTGCAGTTAACATAGTCGCATAGCGTAATCTCATGAACAGTATTTATAAATTATTAGTATATATGTATATATATATATATATATATATATATATATATATATATAATAGTAAAATTAAAATAGTTTACTTCATCCGATCTATCTTAATTAAACATTTAAACTACATACTATTTTATTTTTTAAAGATTTAAATCTGCCACACAAACACACATTCACACGGCGCGCGGGAAAACGTTTCTAATATAACTTGAAATAGTGACAGCCTCTTTGATAAACTGAATAAATTAGCTTGGCTTTTTAAATGGTTGTTTTAATACCAACAATCGTTTTCTCTTTCGCTTCAGTGTCAACAGTGCAAAAGTGGAGCACTCTGTACTGTAATTTTTTTGAAGTAAGCTTTTAATGAATACTTTTGAGAATGAGCGTCTCATTGGCGAAGCGAAATCGCATTCACTCCTTAAATAACATTTAATAATAACTTGCTTTACAGGTTATGTGTGTTAAGTTAGTGACATCAACGTAATTCTTCAATTCACTGGTATTTCAAAATTAGTCAATACTTTCATTCATTTTATTCTTAACATCCACACAGGTAAGGCAAAACGGAAATACACTTTTTTGTAGGAAAATATTTCATTCGAGATAGATCAACAGGTAGAAGTATGAATTTTATTTTCAATAATATTATACAGTAACAGCTTCAATAACAATCACCACGCATCGACACAGATTCTATCAATTGTTACAGGACCTAAAAAAGTAAAAACAGTAAGGAAGTTTTGCTTCCAAAATTATCGGTGATTTTGTTCCCTAACATTCGAATTTGACGGAAATTACTACTCCGGAGGCCACAGTCCCCAGAAGATTATTTTGGCTCGTAGAAGCAAACGTTAGTAAGCAAAAAATTAATTTTGGGATTGGTTTTAGAAGATTAGCCTTAAAAAACCGTTTATCAATAAAAAACCTGTAATAAAACACAAGAACCAGAGAAAAACTTATATCACAAAATATTTACTTTGGTATAAGAAAAAATTACACACTAATGATCACAGTTATTAGGAGCTCAGCCTCTGCAACTCTTTTACGTAAAAATAAATATGTCTTCGAATCACAGTAAAGATAGAAATTCAAATCTGTAACTTCTCATTTTCCAAAAAAAATTTAGTAGACACTAATTCAAACAATAAAGTGTCCTCACAATAATACAATCTACAATAAAGGACAATTATTGAAAATTAATCTACGTTCATCAATTTTTTGTTCAGTTTAGATTTCAAACTTACCTGTTATTCAGAACGCTACAACAGCAACTTGAGTTAAACAAGTGCGGACACTATGTTCCAACATTAATCTATATAAATATTTATCTAGAAACAGTATACTATATTTAAATATCCTGTCTTGAACTCACGAACGAAGCAGTTTTACAGGTTTTACGTTTTACAAATCATCCGTTTATTAAAACAGAAGTTATTCTTTCAAAAATATCTACTTAAACCGCTTTTGATGGATGGGGTTCAAATTCTTGTTATGCTAAAGATAATTTAAGATTCATTCATCCTACTTTCCAGTCAAAACATTTTCACATGACAAATTTTCGAATTAAGTATTACACGTTACATTTTGATTTAAAAGTTTCTTTATAGAGAATGCAACTGAAAAGTTTAAAAAGATTAAGGAACAGAAGATGATCTTTTCCATTTACAGTTTAAATATTTTGAATTAGCTTTTCAATACAATAAATGTTTTCTTCTTAATTTTATTCCTTAAAATTACTGGAACTTGGTTATATTTTCAAAACGTTTAGTGATTGCATTTAATAATTTTGTTAAACATCATGATGTGCTCTGTTGTGCAGTTTTAGATAGAAAATAAAAATCACTTAAAAAGTATTGTTTGTTAAATAAAAAAATAATTTTGTTGTTTTGAATAGAGGATTCTTTTTATTCAAGAAAAAAGCGGTTGACATAAAATATTTTACACGGTTTAGTTAATTTAGTGAATCACAACCTTTCCAAGTAAAGTGATGTATGACATCACATTATGTTGAAGTAACAAAATCATTATTACAAATAAATGCTTAACAGAAAATTTACGATACATTCTTATCAACCTCAGTCAATAACGATTAAACGTTCTGCACTCTTCTAAGTAATCAAATCACGGGAAAATCATGCAAAACAAAAACAAAACCCAATAAAATGTCATAATAGATAAATAAATCCCAAAAGTATACTAAAATAAACATGATGTGATGTTTTTGTCTGAGCATAAAATTTTCCTAGTTTTTGCTTATTACACGGAAAAACATTTTTTATTATCTATTATTGTACCGATATTGTCTATATATTTAACATGTATTATTTTTTTTTAACAAAATTCCAAATTGATAACAGATTTTGATAATAGAAATGTAGTCTCTCACCTTTTTTGATATCAATATCATTTTGTTATCTGCGATACTCTTACCATACGATTTACAATTTCATTGTAATTCTTTCGGATATCATTGCGTTTTATTAGAATATTCTTTTATTTTTTAATGAATTACTGATTGTTATCTTATGAATTTATTATTAAAATCTGTTGCCTTTTTAGAACAAACAAATATACATTTTTTTTTAATTTCACGACCAATTTTTTTGTCGATAGTCGACAAAAAAGTATAGTATTCCTTTAATATTTAATATTTTTCCTTTTTTAATAAAACCAGTATAATAACTTCATGAATCGAGGATCCGTGATGTAATATTGCACTTATTATCTTGTAAGTGTAACCCTCAATTTTTATCGTATCCGTGGATACACTTTTTTTTTTATTGAAGTTATACTTCTTTTGGCGCGTTGGGAGAAACTGATCAGACTGTATTTTCAGCATGTTACGGAAGTTGCGCGCGCCTATGTAACACACCATGAAGGTTTGCACAGGCCCAAGTGGATCAGTTTGTACGCACATGCGTGTAGTGTCTAATTCAGTCAGTCGTTCATTGCAATTAGTGATTAGCACGAGTTGTAAACATAAGAGATATTGCGTCGTAATAAATATATATTTATATACACGGATTTCTGAAGACATATTAAACTGAGAATAATGTTGTTCATATTCATAAAACTTTATTGCAGCGTATATTTTTTTTGTGAAAATTGTGCATGAAGATTTGAGATTATATTTAGAAAATTATTATTTTTTATGAGTAATTTATATTTTTTAATGACACAGAAAATAGCACACATCAGATAAATTCTTTTTTGATTTTGCATAAATAATTTTAAATTTACCAAAAGCAAAATTTTTGATCAAATACACTATTATAAAATAAAAATATTTGTATCATATTTTTAATATCATAAGCCACTGATAACCCTCGTGCCTATTCAATCGTCATCCGAAGAATTAATGGAACTAAACTAATCGAAATACATTCGATGAACTTTGTTTTATATGACAACGAATACTTCCAATACTTTTTAAATAGTATAAAATTAATATTATTTAATTTAATTTGTTATTTATTCAAACAAAGTTTTATTCATGATATTTAATGTCGTCTATTGATCGTTTGACTCAGTTCAAATTTTATTGAAAGCGTAAAAAAAATTATTTCTTATTCACGCCAAAGAAGTATAACTTCTTACGCGCGTTCATAGTACAAACGAGCTTTTTTTATTAAATGAACTTTATTTAATTTTTCCATCAATTATTTCAAATAGTTCTAATTGTTGAATAAAAGTTTTACTAATCAAATTTATTTCTGTTTTAAGTAGCAAATCTTTGTTGCTACATTTACAACACTTTCCTACCGTTCCTGTTTTTTGTGTTTTATTAGCAGCTATAATCTCTTGTAAACTAATACTTTTATTTTTGTTTAATAAAGTGATGAGAATTAAAAAAAATCTGATGTGGGCACCACATGACTTCCTTGTACGCCTATTAAATTACATTTACACAATTTTTTTTAACATGAAAATTACATAAAATTTTATTTCATTAATAACGTCTGATATCTTTTCATCTTTTTTTATTGTTATTATTGAAATAATATTTATCGTAAAATTTTTTTTACAGTTGAGGTTAATAGTTAATAAATCAATATATTTAAATAAAAAAATGAGATGAATGATACGAACCGATGCGCCTTCTCCTTGATCCAAATATTTCATTAATTAAAATTTTATTTGGCTATAAATCTAGAACCAATGAAAATAAACACCACTTATGAAATATCATTAAAAAGCTTTCAATGAGGGCTGATTATTGCAGTTAAGAAAAAGTTCAAAATCCAAATCTTATTTTAGGCCATCTAGTTGGCCTAAAGAGTAGACTAAATTAAATTTTTAATTTGAAGCTATGACTTTCACATAATCTTACATATTACCATCAAAGCTTGTTGTGAAAGTCATTCCGAGATACCGTTCTAAAATTATTTTTTACCTTTTATTGCGTTTAATTTAAAAGTGGTGTTTCAAAAATGTTTTTACATATTTTTTATTTTCTTCTTCTTTTCATAAGTTTTCATAATTTTATACTTTACAGCTGCGATAGCGCACAGGTTTGAGCGTATTTAGTGAAAGATCGGATCGGTTCGTTTTACGGTAGATGAGTGCAATCTAAACATAGAACTAAACGATTTAATTTCCTGATAACCAAGATCCGGTCGATCAAGAGTGTACCCGATGCGTTAAAAAGTTAGCGCTCGACCTGCTGATACATACGCCGTTTGAGTCTTAAAAATCGAACGAGCGGTTGCTGAGATATTACGGTGGCATCCCATTGAACCCCCTCCCCAATTTCCGAACGGCGCCCCGAGGGAACTTGACATATTGTCATCCGACAGGTACCACTGGGAGCGGATGGAATTATCATTTAGAAGGGGTGAAGAAATTTTTCAGATTTTCTTCCGAAATTTCGGATCCGGTTAAAAAGTACTAAATTTTCGCAAAATTTCGGTCGCGAATTTTAGATCCAAACTTACTGAAACAGGCTAGGTTGTCTTTCACTAAGAAAATATGCAATTTTACATATATTAATATTTATATTATTAAAAAAATTGTTTCTTCTTTAGTACTTTCGTTTACATAAGAGACTTTACTAATAAAACAAGCTGTAGTGTATTTTCTTTTAAATTTTTTTATTTATTTCAAGTACATTATCAAATTTTTGTGCGCCACCTAGCACTGTAAAGTATTGCTACCTATTGCGACGCGATTAGTAAAGCCACCTTCTTGAGGAAAAAGTGACATATTCCAGTCCCGCGGTTCATCAAATGGAAGAAAAAAATGTTGTCTAACAAAATTCCAGAATTTTTTGAAAGTATTCTTTATTAAAAATCTAACTGAACTGAAATATAATTTTTCATACCTATTTTAAAATTTTTTTCTCATTTTCTTTTCACTTTTAGTAGGTTACGTCATGTTTAGAACTGTAAACATAGTTCGTTGACTTCTCCAAGCCGTCCAGTTCTGCGGACTCTTATCGGCGAAGTTCGAATGAATTTCTTGATTTTATAGTAACTCATTACTATTGGGTGCTAAGAAGAATCAATCCATATAAAAAAATTTGAAAAAGTAATCAATAATTATGATTTAGGTATAAAAAATATCATTTTACGGAAATACTTCTTTACTAAAATTAAATCATAAGCAGCGTAAATACCATTCATAGAAATATCAAATTATACTTTTTGTCAACTACAGGAAGCCTAAATGACGCACATTACATGGACTATTGATTATAATTTCATTTCAATCTCAAAATATGAACTCAGTTTAACCTCTGGTTTTCTTGGTGAAGCGTTAAACGGGGTGAAGCACATCGCATTTAAAACAAAATTTGAATTCACCACTTAGATTTAGATATATTATTCTTAATGGCAAATAGTTTTTTTTTTTTAACCAATTTCATGAAATATAAATTGAACTTCTTTGTGTAAAACATCTTATGTGTAATTGCACTTTTTTAAAGACTATTTCTTGAAGTGATCGAAAAAAATTTAACAAACAAGGGGGAGAAACAATGACCAAATATATAGCCCCTGAATGAAAAATATATACTTTAATATGTTTGAATTATTTACTGTACAATAGTTTACAGTAAGTGTATGTAGTAAACATATTATGATTTCTATAGATTTTACATACGTCTGACGCTCTACGGAATGCTATAAGACGTTTTGATGTTTATAGGTATTTTGACTTAATGAATTGCATACTTCAATTATCTGTATCTGCATTTTAAAAAGTTTTTCATATTCATTCACCTGGAAATGATGGAATTTAATTCTCAGTTACGAAAACAGAAGAGTGCCTTATAATCTTGGAATTATCAAACTGGAATTTGAAGGTGATAAAGTTTCACAAAAAAAAAATATATATATATATGTGTGTGTGTGTATATATAAATTATCTGAGATAATCAGGAAATTAATCGACTGTTGAATTATGTAAAACATAAAGAACATGTATTAGAGAAATAATACCCATACAACAAGTTAAAAAGAAAGGAAAGTGACACTACTGTCGCGTGCCCTTGCGAACATATTCTTAAGAACGGCCCTGTAAGCTAGTCATGATTCACGATACGTGAGACAAAATACATGATATGATAGTGTTTTTTTACTCATTATGACCTTTGTCTGAACTTATTTTTGTGTTATATATAACTCAAAGTTAAAAATTAATTTATAAAAAAAGTCAATTTAATTTAAATTATAGTAGAATAATACCAAATTAAAATTATCTAAAATGAAGAAAATAGGAATTTATAAGTCTGAACTAAGGTTGTAGTTTTACATAGTTTATAATTTTCTCAGAAAAATTATTAAAAATATCTTTATTTATGACGTAAATCGACTGCCAGTTGCTTAGTTGTGCCTACAAACCTCCACGCAAACAACAACAGTCAGGAAAGTAATCCGCTAATAAAGTGGTATCAAGAAAAGACGTCTCTGTAATAACAATAATATCATGTTGTAATAAAGCTTAGTTGCAACAGCTTAGTGCGAAAGCCTCTAACTTTCTGATAAAAAATATCAAGTTCGGTTCAGCCCATTGTTGATGTTAGTTTACACACTCCTCCGAAATATTCTTCTGATTTTTAAACACTTTATTTATATATTTGGTCTTCCTTCAATGCTCCATGAAGACCAAAATTTCCTTAGCAAGACCTCCGAGGCAATTGCTTTCTCACAATTTTCTTGTAATAAAGTAACATAAAAAACGCTGTATCTTTCTCTTATAGTCTTGGCGCAAACATTTTATTAAATCTGAGTAGCATGTTTTAGTAGCGTTTGTACAGCAGGAAGTTCAATTGTGTTTTCAAACCGTGTCACAAATAGAGCTTACCTATTAGGATTTTTTCTTCTTTGTTTAATCTCCGGGACCACCATTAGGTATTGCTTCAGAGGTTGAGATGAATGATTTGTAGCATGTGTGAAAATTCCATGCCTGACCGGGATTCGAATCCGGAACCTCCGGATGAAAGGCCGAGACGCAACTACTCGTGCCAGGGAGGCTGGCGTGCCTATTATGTTTGACAAGATGTAAGTTAACTACATTACTTACTTTCCTTTTATCTACATGCTTTCCTTTTATCACCAGTTTTCTTAATCTCGGAATTTCTTCGTGTGCTTACTAGGATTCATCACATTCCTCTCCTTTAAAAGATTTTCCCTCTGAGAAAGAAGAATGCTGCTGTAATTAGTGTTACAATAATTACGAGAACTACCGTATCACATAGAACAAGAACTATTTTTCTCGGCCGCTTTGCCTTCAATCCAACACCTTCAATTCTCTTAATAATTTTAGCGCCCAACTGTACAAGTTAGTACTACTGACGCAACTTGACGTGAATACAAATGTAATCCAGAGTTTCTTTCAAAAAAAACATTCTTAGTCTTTAATTCATTAACTGCGGTTGATGAGTATCTCATCTGCATCATCACCATCATCATTTGACTTATTTGTTTCTTTAACTTAGAGATGAGCCCAATCAACTTCGGAAAAAATGTTAGCACATATAATAAATTGATTTAATAATAACGTTATTTTTTTTCTTAATTTCAATACTATTTTTAACTTTAGCAACACTATTCATGTTATTTGTGGAATATTTATTTCTGGTGTTTAAATTCCTGAAATAACACTGGTGATCAGAAACAGTAATCGGTGTGGTGAAACAGTAATCTTGGGTATAAGAGAATATTCATCACCAGTATATTTACTCACGCAGTTACCAATGAGGAAATCATAATCTTCGTCCGTAATACGCATACATTCCAGATGAAATAATTCTGCGCATGGACCGTTGCACTTCAAAAGCTTTTGTTTAACATAAAAGTCCTTCATAAATTTCTCGCACTTGATATTAGACAGTGCTATCCTGTCAGTAAATTAAACAATAAGTCTAGCTAATCTAATTTTAAAACTTTGGGTGCCGTAAGTTAGCGTATCTGTCAATAAAAGCCAAAAATAAATATAGAAATTAAACCTAACCTTTGGCCTGAGGTGAGTGAGAAAAGAATATTTCTTTGACCTGATTGAGACTAAAAAATGTTTCACCTCATGACCTACCTATTTATTGGGCACGAGATCTAAACAAGAGGAAAGAAAAAATATGAAGAAAAAGTAAATGGATAAATAAATTAAACTCAACGAAATTTTTATTTTTTAAGCTGTACTATGGAAGAAATTAACAGACTAATCCCACTGGCAAAACCAAATCAAGTTTCCGTACTCCAGACCGGCTGGAAAGTAGATAAGTTCAACAACCAACACGTCGTCGAGGTAGGATACATTTACTGTTAGTTGGTAAATGGCCTAAGGTGCTGAAGATGTCCGAAATGACAAGTTGAAAATTAAACTAACCCAGAATAGAGCTGTCAAAACAATTTAGCTATCTTAAAAGAATAAATTAGTATTATTAATAATATTATTATTTTTATAATTATAAACACTTTTCAAAGCAATTTTTTTTGGGAACAATACAGAAAAGACGTTTTGTACCGCAGGCCAGAGGCCGAGAAGCACTGGTAATGATGACGATGATAGTAACTGTGTACTGTTTTTCCGAGAGCATCCGCAGTTAGGTGATAGAGCACGTGTGAAAAAACCAATTAACACTTGCTGACCAAAAAGTGGAAACATAATCCAGCAGTGTCTACTTCCGCAGCCGTTGGCGGTCTGATCGCCTTCTGTTTCCCACATTGGGGCTGGTGAATATCAAAGCTACTGGAGGCCTGCTCGCAAGTACTTAGGTCGCAAATCCATTTTTTCTTTGTGGAATCAAATACTGAATTAAATACACAAAGCAGAGGAAAGAGGGAGTTGAGGGTTGGGGCTCCCTTCAGAACTGTCATAGTTTACAGCCAAAAGTTGAGATGGTTGGAGAAAGAGGCAGTCTTCAACCCTCTGGAGCCATATGAACTAGATCGATTACGCATACTATGATTGAAAGGAAGAGTTTGGTGACCCTGAGATGATGTTTAGCATGGGATCATCTCTCCATATAACAAGCCAAATGAATTTGGAATATCAGATTAATGCACCTATTAAGATTGTTTGGACCAAAGATGATATGATATAAATAATGTGGTCTTACTAGTATTTTAAACATACTTCAAGGAGTAGTGAGGTGAAAGTGTACTAGATATGGCGTCACCACAACCTGGATAGCAACTGAATATAGACTCTAAAGCTAGTAAACTAACATCGATGTATAAAAAGAAGCAAAAAGCTTTCAAAATTACAAGTTAGGAAGATTAAACAAGATATAAAGGATACCTCGTGAATAGAAAATAGTAAGGCGCACAGCCAACCAGACCAGTCAGATATCCTTTAAAACCCAAATAGATCAGCATCATCCCCTCGTAAAGAAATAACCCTTGTAAATCCATATTCATCTCCAGAGTTTTTTATCTGATACGGGAAACAATGTTCAAAACCCAGAACAGAGTATTCTGAGCGTCTAAAGAGCCCAAAATTATCTGATAATGATAAGACCAAGGAACTGATCTAACTAGCCAGTAGAGCGATTGGAAATATCGTCTAAACTCTCACTAGTTACACTATCTCAGATTTTAATTTATGTTGCAGCTTCAACAATTACTGACTGATATGGTGATAGTGCATCAGTCCTGGTCAAAAAAGAAAAATATTAACCTGCAATATGATGTACCCATGGAGGGTCTCCATGGGTACATCATATTAAGACAGAAATAGACAAACTCAGGATAGAAGCTTTATAGGATAGAAGCTTTATTAGCTGATGACAGATGCAACAAGGGCAGAACCAAAACTAAGAAAGCTATAGATACCCTGAAGCGTAACTATCATATTGCTACTGAGGAAGATCGAGAATCTAAGGTCAAACAACTGAAGTAAATAACAAAAATAAAAGCGAAGCATAGATATAAAAAAATATGCATTTAAAAAAGAAAACCTCATATTCTTACACGATGCGAAATGATTCTATCAACCATTAAAGACAAGGAATTCCAGAAATATCCAACCTTTTATCGATTATTTGTTTCATTTTGGAACAAACAGCAAAATATAATACAGAGGCTCTTTGGATTAAAGCAGAAGAAATTGTTGCACAACATATTTCAGAAATAGCCTCTGCATGCCAGTCTCAAGAAAGAATGTTCAGAAGTTATAGCTATAACAGGTAATTGGAAACATATTGGGATCGTTAAAACACAGAAATTCTGGGTCAAATGACTGGATGGCATGGATCCCCTTGTAGCTTCATATGAAAGACTATTGTTGAGAATAGAAATTTTCCCTAGTAGATGACACAAGGTTTGACGTATTTAATACCTAAAGATAACTACACACAACTATTATAAAATTTTAGGCTTATCACATGCTTATCCGTCTTTTAAGAACTATTTACAACAATTATATCCAATAAAATCTGTAACCACCTAAATACAAACCAAATATTCCCTTCAGATTAGCTTTAGAGACACATTTGGATAAAGAATTCTGTAAAGAATTTCTGGTATTAGTCAACACTAGAGAGATGCTTCTTGGAACAAGACCTTTCAATAGCCTGGTGGGGTTATCAAAAAACGTTTGCTAGCTTGTTCTTCTTAACTAGTTTATTGAATCCTTGATGTTAGTTAAGGGCCAGTTCTACAATACTTAAGATGTGTAAAAAACTATAAAAAATTGAAAAAAAAAACAGCTAAATTACTATGATATATGTAAAATGAAATCACCACAAGAATCCTATCAAGTATCGTGGAGTGAAAGAAAACCCGTAAATTTCTACAGAACCAATTAAAATCAAGTTATGGAAAGAATATTTGCTAGAGAGTCCGGACTGTTCTTCGTAGAGAGCTAATAGGTATAATAAGATTTCCTCTACTGGGAGCTTAGACACCCCAGTTTTGTAATACAACTTTAGCACGATCGGATAGAGGGTTAATGAATTGGAAGAACTTGATCATATGATAAGGAAAATGCTGAAAACTTATGGATTAAGGTACTGAAGATCTGAAATAGACAGATTACATGTCTCTAGGTATGTAGGTGGAAGATTCCGAGAAATAGTAGCTGCTCATGATCACACCCTATTCTTAATTGCCTTTGCGAATAAGTGGAAAGAGAAGAAATTGTATTGAAGCTATGCGATAAGGATGAATGCACAGGAGATAGATGAAAAAAGATCCGTGCATAGGTTAAAGGAATATGGCATGGGGAAACGGAGGCCTTGATAATAAGCCCTCAGGACAAGCCTGAGAATGAGGAATTACGAAAAAGCCGTTTTAAAAACAAGAATGGATGACAAATACAAGCTGTATTATTTAAAAAACAAAATTATTGGTCGCATAATTTCAGGATATCTACAACTTGCTAAGCATGAATCTCTAACATGACATAGTAAGGTGTGAAATTATATACACTTCTCAGGACGTAAAGGCTTGAGAATATGCATCCAAACTGAGAAGTGATGTATGCATCTACGTGACACAGTAGTAAGCACTGAGTGATACACGATAACGTACTACTTATCTGTACATACTGACCGGACAGTCAGTGCTAATAGGGCTGATCTGATCATTAAACATTTTCAAGAGAGACACTGCCAATTAATCAATGTTGTGATACTATGTGACATTATTCTAGATGTATATGCAAAATCATGAGGTATCTTTTCAAACGCCTTCTGAAAATCAAAACGTTCACCATCAACTTGTTTCTTATCTTCTTCCTCAGGCCCTATGAATAGTAACATATCATTAAAATTGACTAGGCTAGACCTCATAAACATAAAACCATACTGAAAAAGCAAGGTACTATGAGGCAGAGCAGAAAATAAATGCTGGTGAATAGTTGTTTCAAAGACTGTAGAAACCACATTTAGCAATGACATAGACATATAGTTCGAAATTAAATGGAGATCTTCCTTTTTATGAATAGGAGAAAACAGTCTTCTTCCAACAATCGGGAATCACTCCAATTGTTAAATTGAAATTAAACCACCGTTGCAATATTGGAGCGATACTATCACCCAAACCTTTGATTATAAATGGAGGAATACCATCAACACCAGCTGCAGCTCCACATCTAAGAGAATTGATGGCCTTTAAATCTCCTGCTTTGAAACCAAATACACATCTATAGTACCCATATTGTAATCTCTGTCACAGACGATAGTATATGCGGAATTATTTTTTTGAAATATAGAAAGTAAATAAGATTCTCACATACCTCCTAATATAATAATAATAATGCCTTACATAAATCTTCTGCATTATATATTATTCTATTATGAATATTATTCTATTGTTATTATGTCTGGTTGTCTTTTTCACACCACAATTTTCATTTAGAAAAGACTTCAAATATTTAAACAAATCTTGTGATTTACATTTGAGATCACCCACTATACCTCTAGCTCTAGTAGCTTCATTTAAATATATTTTTGGGTTGCTAAGTTCTTTTTATACTTGTTGTACTCAATGGTCTTATGATTTTAGACACAGTACCAGTCTCGTGAAAAACCATCTGTTGAGCAGCGACCTTTTTTGAGGAATATGATTTTCCATATTCTTACAAAACAGTTAATCACAACAATAATAAAAATAATGATAATAATAATGTCGGCAGAAGAAAATACAGTAAACCAATTCTTTGGCATAACAGATTTATAAAAACTAGAAGTAGCCACCTCGATCAAAAGTAAGCTTCTCAAAATTTAATGAAACTACTTCCGTGTCGAGGCCTATGAAGATGTAGTTTCCACAACTAGGAGGTGAGACACTTCCACTGAATAGAAGTTTAAGTAGCCGGCATTTGCATAGGAAATAGAGAAAAAAATTACCTACTCAATGATCCGCTGTGGAAACACGGGGCCAGACGACGAGAAGCGAATAGTAAAAATAATAATGTAGTATTATGTTACTGAATGAGTTCCGCAAAGAAATCGCACCCCGTATCGTCTGTTAGTAGTAAGGATATAAATGAAATTCTTATTTGGTTTGTAACAACCATCACGCAGTGTGGTTAAATGGTTAATTATTTTTCTATAATGATGGGGAATTTTTGCTATAAACGTCTGCAAGTTGGTTTTGTTTTCAAGCTTAGATTATAAAGAATATATACAATATAAAAAAGATAAGTTCTCAAAATGACAATTTTTTAGAAAAATAAAAGCTTAAGAAAAGAATTAATGTGTTCTACATGCGTGCGCCTGTGAGTCCAAGCATTCACACACGCGCACGCGAAAAACAGAGATATAAAAACGTACCCGAGATACACACACTCCTCTCTCTCTTTCCTTCTCAACATATTCCCAAAGCTTTTGGGGTAATTGCTCAAGGTTATTTCTAATAAATAATGAATTTTATTCTAAACCGCCTATAATGCATGTGATTTCTTTTAAACTCACAACTTTGAGCACTAAAAATCTAGTAAAATATTTTTAAATGATTTTAATCGAAAATTTTAGTGAATTAACTTAGAACTGAAGAGATATCAAATTCTCTATTCTTTGTGGAAGGTAACTAAAAAAGGAAATTGTTTACGCCCAAATATTTTATTTGTTCAATGCATATACTTTTTTTTTAATAATAAGATAAGTTATCATCATTATGACTTATAAAATAAACAATAAAACTAGTCTTTTTTACATATTAAATATTTTATCAAAATTTACAACAATTTCCTGGCTTTACAGTGTTTTTACCGTAGAAATAACAGAAAACAAATGAATGTAATCCTTTTTATAGCATTTTTATGTTTTGCAGTATTAAACAAAGATTAAAATTAATTAATTTTGCTGTTATTATACAGTGGTGAAATGGGTGTAAATTTTCTCGATAAGAATAAATATTATCTGTTATCTACTTTTATTTATTTGACACTAATGTTCTACAAAGTTTTATACACTCTTCCACAATCATCTATGAAATTAATCCTTTAAAGATTTTAATTGTTTAGTTGAACTAGTTCATTCATTTAAAAATTGAAATTTTAAATAAGTTTCAATCAACATTAAAATTATGTAACACGTTATAAACAGAGGTCATCTGAATAAAAAACTACTTATAATCTACGAATTTTTTTAACGTGTGAATGTTTCCTAACCGGAACAACAATTATTAATAATGCATGTAACTTAGAAGAGATGTACAAGCATTTCATACTTTTTCAGTGAAATAAATAAATTTGTTTCTACACTCCCAATGTAAAACGTTCAATTTTGCTGTCGTTATTCACATAAGTTTTTTCAAAAAACAGTAATTAAAAAGATAAAAAATAATAATAAAATATTTATTCTAATTTGTCTTTCTTTGTTTAATGCTTGTTATTAACACAAATTGACTACTTTACTTCATTTTTGAACAATATTTCTTTCTTAGTTATTTTTTCCTTAAAATTTGGTAATTTTTTTTTTAAATGGGTGAACAATTAGAAAGTAGTTCCTGTAAACCAAGAAATATTTATTGAATACAGCATAATACATTTTCTGATTTAAGCTAATTATCAAACCCATTATAATGAAGATTCTACCAAAATTAAATCGGAACATTCGTTTTTGTGTCCAAAGGGCTGTAGGCTTGTCGAACGTGTTGAGTGGAGAAATAAAGCAACACAATAAAGTAGCTGACTTTAGTTTAACTTATAAGTAATAAGTTTTCAGTAATAAGTCGGAGATAAGTTTAACTTATCAGACTGTAAATTACAAATGAACGCATGTGTTACTTAAGTTGTGTAAACATCAAGGAATACGTTAATGAATATTGGCCGTGCTAGTAGTATTTACTGCGCTTAATTTCAACACTACATTCAAATGATTAAATTGATATTTGTATATATTTAAATTTAATTGATTCTTATTACCTTACATATGTATTAAATGTAATTGATTATTACTAATAACATATGTTCTTATGTTACGAACAAATAAAAACGAAATTTCTGTAATGAAATTAATATTACATAATTATACGGAGTATTTATAAAAGAACTCCACGGTTTCAAGAACTATTTAAAGAGCATATTTAAAATATTACAGGATGGTGTTTAATACACTTCGATATGTGCACCGTAATTGCCCTGTACACGTCCAGACGGTAATCTAGCTCTTTTCACGTACTCGCCGGCATGTCGGGTACATTGGATACTACTGTCGCAACAATCCTCTCCTGTAAGTGGTTGATGTCACAGATTTTCTCCTAATAAACAATGTATTTTTCATGCACTCACAAAAAAAAAATTTAGTGAAGTCATGTCTGGGCTTCTTGGTGGCCATGCGATCGGACTCCTCTTCCAGTCCACGTGTTTTGAAACCCACTGTTTAATGCAGCACGGTCACGGTTGCTGTAATGAGGCGGAGCGCCGTCTAGCTGATAATTAATCTTTTTTTTTCCTTCAGTATAGCCAGTCTGCGGAAAGACGTAAAGTTTGAGGATATCACAGGAAATATCTTAATTAATTGTGCTTTCTTCAAAAATGAACAGGCCCACGATACAGTCATTCATCAGTTTGTACCGAACATTGACCTTGGAAGAGTCAAGTCACACAGATGTTCGATAATTTCATGCGATGACTGTAATCTCCAAATCTTGTAATTGTGTCGATTTACTGACCCACTAATGTAGAATGCCACCTCATTTGAAAACATGACATTTTTCAGGTAGTTCTCATTTTCATCAATATTGTTAAGCATTAAAGCTGCAAACTCCAATCTTTTCACTTTGTCATTGGATTTGATTTCATGTAAAAGTCGTATCTTATACACACGTAGTCTAAGCCTCTTACGCACTACTTTGTTCACTGTAGATTTAGGTAATCCTAACTCTAAACTGCGCCTCGGGCTACGCGTTCAAGATGCTCGGATCCGTTCCACATCCTATTCAGATACGGACGACTTCCTGGTGACATCCCCTTTAAGACACTGCCTGTTTCTTTCAACTGATTAAATCACTGGAGTATTTCACATATTCATATTATATTACTACAGTGTTATGCAGTGTATTATTACAGTATTATATTATTCATAGGCGCGGCACTGTCATATTCACGTCAATAATTACGCTGAACTATGATAACCGTTCTTGTTTCGGTAAACCAAATCGCGAAGTGAGTTTTTTCCTGCGGTATAGTCATTTCTGAGAATGAGACTGCCGACCGGATACGCTGTGAAGGTGAAACAGTGGTGCCAACCGAGACGAATATCTGTGATGAAAAACTTATCTGAAAAATTTCTTAAAAAAGCCTTTTCAAAAGAGGATAATATCTGATACTTTAATAAAACTGAATGCTTTAAGATAGGAATACCAGGTAAATATACGCCTTTATTCACTATATTTTAAAGTATTATCTTAAAACGGAAACTACCATGCGGTATTAGTAGATAGATCCACTTAACTCACAGCCAAACTGTAGAGGTAGGATTTTTATCGCCACTAATAGAACACCTTTAACTATCCCCATTTTAACAAACGATACGTCTGTTATACTCTTACATGGATTGCTGTGAAGTTAATCACTCGGTTAACAATGTTAAACTAAATGAACAAATTTTGAGTTAAAACGTCAGTTTCCTAACAACGAAGCGACTCCGCTGTTGTATTATTATGTTTTAATAGATAACATGTATAAGTTAACATGATGGTTTAATTAGTTACTACAGGAAAAATTTTATAGGGTTGCAAGAGTTAATGATAAGTATCTCTTTCACTAAAAAAATAAACTCGATTTTTCTGAATAAATCTCAATAGAAATAACAGTTCAGTTTATAAATTTATTGAAACAAAAGCATTTGTTAAATGCTGTTTTCATACAGATTTCTGCTTACATTTATATTACATTGCATGAAATAAGTATTAGACCATTCCGCAACGACATTAATTTTCTAAAGGTAACGATAATTTATGTAAATTTCAGACAGTAAAATTAATAATTAACTATGACAATATAATCCTATATAACTCAACTATGTTAGATACGTTATCTAGAAAAATTCCACAAGATTAATAGCAAAATCACGAAGGTCATCGAATAAGTGATATCATATTCATTTTTGTGTGGATGGTGTTTATAATGAATTCTAATGAAGAAAATAATCAGTTCATATAATATTTGCCTAATTTAAGACTTACTGCAGTTGTTTCATCAAATGCAGCAAATATTGGTTATTAATTAGGATCAAATGAAGTACAATAATAAATAAACTCATTTAGTTTTTGACAGAAGATGCTAATCAGACAGTTTAATATGATTTGCACAAAATATTTCATAAGGTTCCTTGCTTGTATGAGGCTAATTTAGTCAACAACAAACATGGTTAAAGTAACCGAGAAGACAAGTATCAAAACATTATCGAGTTACAGAAGTTAATCTATCCGTAACAGAAACTGCTAGATTGGTTGCAAAAAAAAAACCAACTGCAACCGAAATTAAATTTTCTTTCAATTAGTATTTTACAGTAGTCTGTTTTTCCATGGTAAATCATAACAACTACTACACCATGTAAACAGAATAACTGTTACCATTAGAAAGATTTGATAATACTTCATAGGAATCCTGACTTCCCTAGGGAAAGACACCCGCCTTTTGACTATCACGGTCGCTACACTACCCCCTCCGTTCCTAACCATTATGGGATTTACCAGAAGTCATCTTATAGACCCTTTAAATCTGATTACATATCACATCAGTTTGTTGAATGTTGTGACTTAAGTCGTCGGTATACTACTTCAACTAGCTTTGCAAAGAACTATAAACGTACTATATTCACCATTTTTCGCTAACCCACGCAGAAATCTAAGCGGCCGGAGTAGTGCAATTATCAAAAATTTATTGCGATGAATAAAAATAGGTAATAATAGTATAAGTTTACAAAAGTTTTATTTATTTTCTAGTAAGTTTGAAATATAACAGCTTCATAATAGTAAAAAATACGATGTCGGTTATTTTATTTTCCATTTATCTTCTGTTTGTGCAATTCCATCTCGCTACTAAAATGTTCTTTTTTTTGACTATTTTTTAACCTAACCTTAATTTTCATCTGCTTAAAAAGCTTACGTATTAAAAAAAATATGTCTTATAAATTGGGGTATTTTCACAAATCCTCGGCCAATTTGAAAAATTTTTTAGACGTTTAATTTTACGGTAATCTGTCATTTTTCAGGTCATAATTTCAATCAGTAATGATTATTTAAAAAATTATAAAAACTAGAATTTGATAGTTGTTTAAGAAAATTAAGAATAACAAATAAATAAAAAAGAATTTACATTACAATTTGGATGGTTCGCTAATAAATAGATTTTTTTAAAAGAAATTGTTACGTGAAAAAATGAAAGGGAGAAAAGTACTTTAAAGATCACTTGATAGTTACACCCCACACTTGCTACTATAAACTGCTTTCATAAGGCCTATCACTTTCTTGCAAAATTTACTGACCACCGACCTTACTAACGCGAAATATTTCATCATTGTTTTTTATTAAAATATTTTTTCATCCGCGATATTTCTTTAACTACAGATAAAATTAGTCATTGTTTAGAACGTTTTTATTCGTTTCACAGTGTATGAAGTCGGATTAGGGTAAAACGGAGTTACAATAAAGGAGAAGAATTTTAAATTAAATTCTATAAATTAATCTTAAAAATGAAATGAAATTCTAAATATTAGCCGAAATGTAACTAGGGATGAAATATATATATATATATATACCTACTATAGTTTTTTTAAAAAAATATTTAGGTACAAATTCATAGGTAAACATAAAATGCGACAATTATACATTTTAAGCTTCTGGGTGATAGGAAGAAGATACTTTACATTCATAAATACATAAGTTGCATACTTATTAATATCAATTATATTAACATCCTACACTGGAAAAAACTTCTTCAGGATGCTGCAATCAAGGAATAATAAATACAGGTATTTCTTACAAAAATAATTACTTTAAGACAGAATATGCAGAAACTGATTGAACTCGTTTACAAGAAAAATTACTCATCTAAAAGTAAATCGGTCTGACAGACGTGGTCTTCTTTCTGTGAGCGAAAGAAATGCCGTGTTCACTAGCGAAAAAAATCTAAAGATAATGAAAAATTTGATCTTGTACAAGGTGAAAAAAGGTACATGGGTGTGTGATATGCTAATTAACCCGAAGATAACTTCATGTTATCATCACAACATCGATGTTAGCATCGGAGAGTTCACTCCCCTGTAATTTTTTTGGCGGACTGAGGATTAAACCTGAAGTAATGGTTATAGAATATTTAACATTATATCAAACATGCAGTATTATATAGTAGACGTTAACATTAACAAATTACGTATCGCGTCTGTTTGTTTTAAGCTTTTTACGTTTTAACTAAGCATCAAGGTCCCTTTGAATAATAATTAATTAAATCAATTGACATCTTCAAAAGATGTAGCAGTTGCTTTAGTCAGTGTTTTTAGCTTTGATAATCACTAGTTCTACTGTTTTTCAATCTAATCATCTACTATTAATTATTACACTTAGCTTGGCTTCAGCAGGCATCATTATTTTTATAACTAGTAAATTTTGTCATAAAATATCTTCAGAATGGTGGTTAGGTATGCGTGAGATGAAAAAATACCTTTAATGATTATCTTTTTAATCACGACCATATAAAAAACGTCCCACTGTATCTTATAAAGTAGAATGAAATATATTTTTTTATTAATCAAACGTGATCTCTTTTTTACCAATTAAACATGCTATTACCTTTTTTATTGCATTAGGAGCACGTATTTAAAGGTATTATTTTTTTCCGTAAGGAAGATAAGTGGTTTCCCAGTCAGAGGACATTTATCAATCGCCAAGAGAAGATTTTTGTGTGATCTACTTGGAGATCTAACTGCTTAAAGAATGTGGTCTGAATTCAAACATATTTTGGACGATGAAAATCACCAGAAAATTTATAAAGAGGCGGCTTGCATCAGACTATCGTTTGCTTCGCAGAAAAAAAAAATGTTATGGTTTATAAAATAAACAGGGTTAGTGTAGAAATGGTTAATGTTTCAGTAATTTCGTTTTGTAAGAAACTGTAATTCTATTAGTATATGTCATTAGTAAATAGATCAGAGGAAATTTTTTTTCTAATCAAGAAATCCATAAGTCTCAAGGCAAATGAGATTGTTTATGAAGAGTGATATTTACTTTGGAAATGGAATTTAAAAAAAGAAATACCATTTTAAAGGATACTGTTGAGTCTCTAATTACAGTGTGTGATAAAACTAGAGATGAACATCTCTAGCGTAGCCAAGATACTCCTATGGGAAATTTCGCTGCCTTTCTTCATCGTACGGAATGGGATTGGGCTTTTATGAGGAAAATTTTTACGTTCCTATAATAACAGGTTGCGTTGTGTTTTTGAGAAGTCGCTGGCAGACACACTTTCTGCTAAGAAACGCACGAAAACCGTAAAGAATTAAGTCTCTATCAATGAAGGGAATGCAACCGCCCTTCACTTATTCAGAAAATTAGATTTAAACATTTCTGGATGTGTTAAAACTTATACCTTCACTTAAAAGGGTAGACTCAAGGTGAGAATAATAGAGGTTATCTTGGATTTATGAAATCATATTTACAGTATTTCATTCTATCTATATATATAAAAATCAATGTTTATTTGTCTGTCTGTTTCAACTTAACTCGAGATCTAACGGACAGATTTGTCTAAAATTTTGTACACCTACACTTTGAAGTCCTGCGGTGAACATAGGCTAATTTTTTTGTACCTCCAACATAACGAAATTTAAAACACTTTAATTCTTCCTTAAAGTTTATTTAATTTTCAAAATGACTTTCATTTTCAAGAAAAATTTAATTTTTAGCTAACATTTTTTTTCAACATTGAATTGATTAATTTTGAAAGGAGCTGAGGTTTTAACGTACAGTTATTCCTAAGTTTCAATTGATTTAGCGCACATACATATGTAATTTTTACGATTCATTCATTTAAATTTTTTACAGCTGTTTAAAAACATAAATAAATAGCTTCTTTTGTTTATCATGTGTTTGTTACTAATTTAAAGTGTGTAAAGTATTTAACTGCAATCTTTTAAATTCTGTGATCTTTTTCAAAACATCATACCATGCCTAAAGGACATTCTTCAATTGGGAGAAATACAAAAAAAGCACGTATGATGAAAACTGTTCGTGCGGCAGAGACTGAAGACGAAAGACAGTCAAGACTGGAAAGCGACCGAATACACACAGCCCAATCCCGTTTGACTGAAACAACTGAGCAACGGGAAATGCGATATGCCACCGTTACTGTATGTGAGACTGACTGCACCTGCCTCCGGTTACTTGACTAATAAATATAAAATAAAAAGATTGACTACCACGGGAAACGCAAGTAACCATATAGCGCGAGCAAAGCTGCGACTGGGAGCTAGTTTAAAATAAAACCTTCTACTTAACAGTAAAATACCAAGAGTGTAATCAATTAAAAATAATTGCTGAGCTTAAAATGGAAAAATTGTTGAAGGGTTTTCATAAAGTAATTGTTTTAATGTTATCTTTCAACTCTGCATTATATGTGACAGGATCTTTTCTGAGAACAATATATCTCAGAAAAATATGTATTACATATATATAATATATTAATATTATGTAAAATATTTACCGGATCTTTTAACTGCAGTACGAACTTGATTACTTTTTTCCAAAACACCTACACTCAAAATTTCACACGGTAACGTTTGACTACATATAGACTAGAAATAGCGGTAAATATAAAGTAAAGGTTGGTGAAAAGTCTGGTCAATAATTCATTTGGGGGGGAGGAGGAAATTACATATTGTATAAAGCATAAATTGGTATAAACATTTTGTTATTGCAATAATTTAATTTCTTTCTAAGGAATAATTTTTAAAAAAAGGAGTAGAAGCAGTGTTTTCAAAAACTGCTGCAACCCATTTTGATGAAACTTTGAGAGCTCAGAATAACAGTCACCCGTAACGCAAAGTGGGTAGCTTATGAACGGGAAAATGATGGTATCCAAGTTGTATTACTAAAACCTTTGCTTATTTTTTTTTATCGACCTATAATGCACTTAAATGTAATTGGTTACCAATACCGTTAACTAAAAAAACAATTTTTGTTTGAAGCAGTTATCTGTGAGTTTTATTGTCTTAAATAAGTTTTTGTAATCCTCTATAGTTTGATTAATTTAGGTTGACACAATTTCATATTTACATATGTTATCTCCGCCATCTAAAATTTTGTTTGAATACTGTCTGAAGGAAGGATTTAATACTAACTAAATATTAAATATACAAAATCGATTAAATTTTACAAAATCTATATACGATAAAATAAAGCTATCTTATTAATAAATCATAAAGTATGTTATACAAAAAAGGACAGTTTTTGTATGAAATCTACTACTTTTTTCAATTATTTCCTTCAAAACGATAAAAATCGACAATTTTAGTGCACACAAGAGTTAAAATTCTTTATTATTTTTTCTTGACAATTTCTTTTTTCTATTCGGTTTCAGATAAGCATCTTTTTTACTCAAATCATATATTCTGAACCGCACTTCAGAACACTGTTTCATAAAATATCTGAAATAAATTTTACAAAGAATTATTGTTTATATAATTCCTAGGAAATCTTTTGTTGTAGAATTATGAAGAAATAAAATATTGTTCTAATTAAAAACCAGAAACCAGTAACAAACACTGTACTAAATGAAAATATTAACTGTATATATATATATATATTACGACTATCTTTGAAAGATGTTTTTCATGGCATAAATACGTTCATAACTTCTGTGGTATGTAGCATTTGATATATAAAATAGAAAAAAATTATTTAACTGAACAAAAAAACTATTAAATAGAATGATTTTTACGGGGTACCTCATCATGTTCTAATTTACATGAATTTTTAAAATTCAGAATAGTGTCATTAAATCTTCATTAAAAATAAACTGATTAGAAATGTAGGCAGCCTTTTGTATCACTATATCTTTTAGCCATGGGAAAGTTACGAAATTTAAAAACACCTTAAAAAATGAAGATTTCCAAAATCACATTACGTTAAATAAAATCAATATTTACAATGGAGAACGTTATTTAATGTTTTTAAAAAAAAACCTTCATATAGAGGAGCTAAATAAGTACAAAATCTTCAAAAAAGAAGTAAATATTATACAGATTAAAATTATTCAAAGATCTCTTAAAACATTCAGAACTGATAATGAGTTCTATTCAGTTAATGAATTCCTTTCCTTTTGAAACTAACTGCTGTATCAGATTGTATTATAATAAGTTAGAATTATGTTTGGTAGAACTATAATATTAGTTCTAATAATAGTAATACTAGTCACTCGAAAGATATATATAGACAAATAGTTAGATATTACGTTATATCTTGATAATAGCTTTATATTTTTCTTACTCTTCTTTTGAAGAAATCATTTTTTTAAATATTTATAAAAAAAATAATGGAAAAAAAACTGAAATTTTATTGAGATTGGGACATCATTAATTAAACCGAACAACCGCGTTTATTCTTATTCATTATCATATTAACTTCTAATGTGTGAATCGGTGTAGCGCGGGTTATTAATCGCTAGCCTTCTGTTTTGAGAGACTGATAGATCGATGCTCGACTATTCTGATACCATTTTAAGTCAAACGGTTCCTCGAACCTATCGCGGTTACCATCCTATTGTCGAATTCAAAGTGAAAACTCCTTGGCCGAGCAAATTATATACAGAATTAACAAAGAATTCATCTGCCTAAGAGCTCCAAAATAAGAAAGCTACACTAGATATTTGGAGGCTACAGAAATATCATACAAAAAAACTTCAAATCCTAAAAATAACAAACATTTTTTTAATTTAAATTAAGAGGTTTGAAATTTATCAAGACAAATACGATAAATGCTAAATGATAAATGCCAAATACGATAAATCAGTCAAGAATGAAACACTATCTACAGTATTTCTGTATATTTTCTACTTTCAATTACTAACAGAAGAACTTTCTTTAGGAATTAAATCCCAATCATTCTTTAAAACAATTTATTATTTTTTATGGTTTGTATTCATATTTAAATTTGTTCTTTTACAATATGACATTGTTGTGTTTTTACTTATACAAGGGTTTGCTTTCAAATTTGTCAATTTGGTGGTCAATTATTGACAGTAATAATTGCTGACAATTGTTATTTACTTACAATATTCTATTCCTTATTTTGTTACCATATATATGCCTAATTTAATATCGGCAGTCGACAACGGTAGCAGCTCAGATGTCAGCGAGAGCACAGTATACGTTCGCTCAGGTACGCGTCATTCCCGCCGCGCAGTTCTCCCACCATAGCGGCGCTGCGGCCCCACCACTCTCAGGCTCAAATAAAAGAGCGTACACGAAAGTGAATTTTTAATTCATTATCGACCACCTCCTGGAGAAGTCCAAGAAAAAGACAGAAGAACTTCCCTGGTCGCCTCAATGTGGGACCTCCCGACGGATGCCAACATCCCCGCAGGAGCAGCAGGTCTGGCCGGCCCGTCGACGGAGCCGCGGACGCGGACGCTACCGTCCCGCTCCAGCTCGCCGGGCTTCAATCGCCCTGGCCGGCGGACTCAGCAGCAAGAGCCGGCCCAGCTGGGATCGCTCGGGGAGAACCGCCTCGGACGCGCCGGCGAAAGACGACCGACACTGCGGGGCGTGGGGTCCACCAGTGCCACACTGTAGTGGGGACCCAACTGCCGCTGAGGGGAATCCCGGTCTGAATACAATAGACGAACCGCAACACCCCAACTTCGTCGAAGACCAGCTTCCGGAGACAACAGCTCTTCTCAGAGCTAAAGCAAAAAATTACCCTTCTCAGGGCTACAAAGGTTATTAGTTACAACAAGCCGTCGAAGCCAATTGACGACAACAGTCCTTCTCAGGACTACAAGGTTACTTAAACGCTGACTGATAGTCTAAAACATTCACTCTCAAAGTGGTCAACAACGTCTCCTTGTGGGCGCTGGAGGCCTTCAGGGAGGACGGTAGAAGGCCAACAGAAAATTGGGGGCGTTCAGGCGGTCGCCAACGTCAATGGCTGATTAAAAACAAAAAGGCAAAAATTATTTTTTCCTGATTTTCAAACTAAAATTAAATACCTACTACACTAGTACAAAGTAGTAAAGGGACGCGTATATTTTATGATAAGAAATGATTGCATTCAAAGTACTTTCTTTGCAGCCAAGAGGCTTAGAGAGAGGATTAAAAAAAATAAATATTGAATACTCTACTTTTTGGCAGTATACTTTAGATTTCAAAAATCATCAAATTAAAAAAAAATCAGTGAAAAGAAAGGTTATAAAAATTTGAAGGTTTTTGTTCGTGTTTGATCGAGCGCATGAAGGAAACGAAATCTTTTCAGTAAACTGCATTTAAATGGTTTAAAGCTTAAGACATTTGCTTTAATTCCCTTTTTTGTATGTCTCTCTAGGATTTTCTGAATCAAAATATTCCACTTTAAAGAGAAAAGGCCATTTTTGTCTTTAAAACTGCAAATCTCCCGATCTAAGCAACGTATTGATACAAATAAATATGGAGTTTTTTAAACGCTGTTTTTAAGAGTGCATCTTACCAACAGCAACTGCAATTATTAGTTTTAACAATGGTAAGTTTAAAAATTTTGGGGCGCTAGAACATTTTTGATTAGCAATGTATGCGGTGAACGAAGAAACTGGAGTATCAATGTTCTAAAAGGATTCAGCTCACACATACTAATTTTATGTGTTTTATTTTCTAGTATAGTTAATCTATATCAATGTGTCTTAAATGATCAATAATACGCGCGCGCGCACAAACATACCGAGAGAAGAGAGAGATACAAACACCCACTCTCACCTTCAAAAATGTTTTCGTACCGTTAGATATTTTTTGTTAAAAAGTAAATTGTACTTCAACCACTATCTTAGATTGAATCCACAAGTAGTTTTCCTTAAAATCTGTTTTATATTTATGTGACAAGAAGAAAATTAAACGACACAAATGTTTCAAAGTGGAATACGATAATATTTTTGGGTGGTAACATTAACACAAAAAGAATAATGTTAATTGTCAACATTATGTAGACAGAAGTTCAATTTAATAGAAATACATTGCAATGGCTGTTAGTTTCATTAACTGTTAATATGTTAATTTTTAGACACATCAGATTTTCATAAGTGATCTAGACCTTGGAAGGCAAGGACTGTTCAAATCGCTTCGATACTAGTGTATTTTATTAACCCCAAAAAGTAGCAAAAATTTTAAATACAAATTACTGTTAAAAAAGTATAACGATATTTAATTTTTTAACTGAATGAGGGCTAGTCAGAATCGATTGGAAGTATTCTCTCTCTTCCCTGACGCCGCGAAATACTTAACGTACCCTTGAAGATAGAATAATTTCTGAGAAAAAAGTTAATTTTCAATATCGTATTCTATTTTTGTTAATGAAAGAGGTCGGGCCATTATTCTTACTGTGTGGATCACAAAACTTTAACTTCCAATAAGATTACTACTAAGTGATCTGCACAAGCAAGACATTTGTAAAAAAAAATCTGTGAATCGTAAAATTCAACTTGTGTTAAGTAAAGAAAGCTAAATATAGTGAATAGACGAGTATGAAATTTCTATTACTCGTACATCGTTATATACCTTTATTTTTGGCTTCAAATGTTGATCTGTTTTTATTCGTACTTCGGAGATAGGAGATATTTTTTTGGAAAGAAGTTTTTGAAAAAGAAAAGTTTGAATTTTGCAATACCTTTATATTTGTTAACTTATTGGAGGGCTAAATAATTTAAGTTAGCTGGGTTGCAAGAAGACTCAACTCTATGCAACCATTGACATTTTTATTGGACCCTGGAAATATGTACTTTTTAAAAAACTAGTGGTTTGAATAATTCAATAGCTAATCAATTTTTATCATTTGAGGATGATTAGAGAGCTGGGAACGCAAGGTTAAATTTCTTCATTGTTAATAAGACTAATAAGTCTTATTAACAATGAAGAAATTTTCAAATTCAAGTAAACAACTACCTTTATTGGGATTCGAACCTGAGAACCCTCGACTTAGAAATCAGCTGATTAACGATGACGAGTTTAACCACTAGACAACCAGCGGGTTAATTTTTATGTTCAAATTCTTGTTTATTTTACCGGACTGGGTTAATTTTGGAGGTAGACAGTACTGGGAAAGAATTGAACATAAATAATTAAAAATTCATAGTTCTCCTTGTAAAAAGGAGGTTCTATGGACAGGGTTTGAGGGAATTCTTCTTTTACCAAACCAGGAATGATCTTTCTGGATTCGAGGAATAATATTTCAGATTGATAGAACTTTAACTAATATTTTTCTCATTTCTAGATTTTATTATTTCTTCATAATTAACCACATTGTCATGAAGGTATATGAAAGGCGTGGTGACAATTCTTTTACAGTCCACGTCATTTCAAAAGAAGTAAACATTGAGCGAATTTTTATGGTCTGTTGTGTAGTTTTGAAAATTACAGTTAACAGTTAATTGAATAAGCACTGTGTCTGTATAATATACAGATGACTGGTGTTTGTGAAAATTTGTTAAATATTTTTTTATCAATCTTTCTTTCTTTTACTTTTGTATTCGAACAAAATAAGATCGACATGTTAGATGGGATGTTATGTACATTCTTTTTAGGTTGGGTTTTCCAAACTCACCGGCTTGGTCTGGTGGTGAACGCTTCTTCACAAATCAGCTGATTTGGTAGTAGAGAGTTCCAGCGTTCAAGTCCTAGTAAACCTCAGTTATTTTTACGTGTGCTTCAATACTAGATCGTGGACACCGGTGTTCTTTGGTGGTTGGGTTTTCAATTAACCACACATCTCAGGAGTGGTCGAACTGAGAATATACAAGACTAAACTTACACATATCATCCTCATTCATCCTTGTAAGTATTATCTGAAAGGTAATTACCGGAGACTAAACAGGAAAAAGAAAATAATAAAAGGTTGGGTTTTCCAGGATTTTTGCTTATTAAAGTTCTAGAAGGAAAATAAGAAAAATTAAGAACAAAAGTGATTAGGAATTTTTTACTAATAATGTTTAAGAACAGAAAGTATATTTCTATGAAAAGGCTTCTTAGTTCTTATTTCTTTATTTTTTTTAACTATCACTTTCCTAGATATAATTGCTAGATATAATTTGCTTTGAAAGAAAATATTCCTTCATTCTGATCTTAGCAAAATACAGGTACAGTAAAGGAAATTACGTGGGTATAAAGTGTAATTTTTAAATATTTTGGCATAATAGTAAAAAATCTTGCTACATTTTTCTCTTGTGTGTAAGAATAAATCCTCATTAAGTCCTGAAAACCTGTGTAACAAAATTTTTTTAACAGGTTAAATTTGAAACTCTTGGACGTTTAATTCCAAGATTAAATTTGGAATTTTATTTATTCATTATTAATAAAGCCTTGCAGTGTTTTTAAAAATCTGGAATCTAATTGGTATCAATGACACTGTTTAGTAATTAAGTAGTTTATGTGCTATCAAAGTTGAGTACAGATCGCGCTGAGCTCGAAACACTAGTATTCATATTTCATCAGTTTGTATAAAGCCGACATTATGGTGATTAATATCCGGAAAACTCAGTAGACATAATTATAAGTACAGTTCAGTTCGAATATAACTTCACTTTCAAGAAAATTATCTTAATTAATGATTGCAATCCGATCTCTTCTCAGCTTAGTTATGCAAGTAGCTAATTTAACACATGCATTAATTACTGTAAGTGGCGGTGTGTTTCTTCTTTTTTTTATTCTCTACTTGTCCTACTGTGGTGAGCGGACGAGCTGACGAGGCCAAAATTGAGACAAAATTGACCTTAAAATTTTATTGCTTGATGTACCGCAATGAATCAGGCCTATCGAATGCTCCCAACTTGATCACATTAATAAATAATATGGATTCAACAGATACCCAAATAACAAAAGCCTAGGGGTTTATATAAGAATCATACGAACAAAATGTATAATTGACACTTAAAACTCTAGTAACATACAATCAAATGCATTTGAGATCTTCAGTATTAATCTATAATTTATCATAACGGTAGTTTTCTCCTCACGTAGGTTTCACTTAAACTCTATTAATTTGTTTTCAAAATTTTGGTCAACATTATTGGACATTATAGCTCGGAAAGACTACGAGTTGTCGGGCCGTCAAATGTTCATGGTGTTCCGAGTTGTCTTTGAAAACATGACTTCTTACGCGGCTCCCTTTTGAGCGTAAAATTTAAGTAGTGCCCAGCGCAGAGCCTTAATTGTATGTACTGGTGTTTTTAAAACAACCTCCTACGAGGCTACCACCGTATTGGGGAAGGTTTTCCCCGTCGATTTAGTGGTGAAAGTTCGGGCAGCCATGTGGAAATTGCGAAGAGGTCGGGAGGCCGAGGTGTTTGGAATGCGGTTTCGAGCCGGACCAGTACCGTAGCGGAACGGCGATCCCAATGCACCGGATCTAAATTTCGTTCAGTTGCCCATCTGCCGCCTACGGTAGAAGCTGCAGAGCGTCTGTGGGGATGTCCAGTCAAAGGAACACCTGATGTTTGACTGCCCTGCTCTTTGGAGGGGGGGGGGGCTAAAGACCAAGCCACCCTGGAATTTTGAGGTCGAGGAGAAAATTGGCCACTCTCAAGCGGCGAGTCAATATGGCGAGAGCCGCATTATCCGACCGTGTGGAGTTCCTTGATACGGTTCCTTTGTTCAACCGACATCAGTAGTTTACCTAAGGGAAATAGACTCCTACCGCACTGCTTTGGGAAAGCTAACGTAGAGATATATATGGCTGACCACCAGCCAACTAAGGCTCCAAGAGCTTTAATATGATAGACTGGTAGTTGCTGGCATTCAGCAACCTAGTCGTGGCAGCGAATTGCTCTCTAGACAAAGCAAATTTTAATTTACGGGTGTCATATATATTTTTAGTAGTTGACGGGGTGTGCCTGCCCATTTTAGTAAATATATGACAGTGAGCGGTTGAGACACGTAAGTCGGTGGTGTATGGCACAGCGCTTAGTCCGCTCAAGCTGTTAGGTAAGCTCTATGAGCTATTTAGGACACTGGTCGCTAAATTGTTTCAAGGCTCAGTATCCGTTTGTGGCACAGACATTCGGTCTTATGCTTTAGGGCGACCGAATGGGGTCGTGGCGGAAGAAATGCCAAGTAAACCAATACCTTTTAGTGAACGTTAATTGTGGTTTCGAGGGGGGGGGGGAGTAAGGGATAAAAAAAGCCTTTTCTGCTAATTCTTTATCGGCGTAAGTTCTTTTTTTAGTATCGCTATAGATGCTATACGCTATATCGTTTTATCAGGATTTATAGATCGGGTTTATCCCCAAATCACCTCTCTGCAATCGTTTTTCTAGTTTAGTCTCGAAACCGCAGAACTGATATCCTGGTATGTGGGATTCGAAAGGGAGAGATCTGTTGCACGATTGAGTACGGTACCCATTTCGTTACTCGGAAGACTGGCGATTGAACTTATCAAGCCATCCTCTTTTAACACTAATTTTCGGCTTGTTCACTTTCTTCATTTTATAATTGACTAAAATTCCTTAGAGGAATCACACAAATTTATAACCATTTCTTCTCTGACGGTCTTGGTTCCTTCATCTTTCCCGATTTTGACCAATCCGGCGATGACTTTTCTTCAGATCATACTTTCGACTTTGACAACAACTTGGTCGAATTTTTGTTGAATGTGAAACCGCGCATATCTCAGCTTTATCAGATCGTCTTCATCGTCCGGATGAGCTGCGTTCTTAGCGCAAACTACTTTGAAATCTGCAACGTTAAACCTTTAACGCTCCTCGCATACTAAAAAACATGATCTTCAGCGTACTGCTTATGAAATACAAGCAGTCGCCCATCATCATAATTGACGGCATCATCATAATTTTCTGCATACACCTCATTGCAGATTCTTTTTCGCGGACATCGATGTCACCTTCATCAGTATCCCAAAATTGGATTCTTGAGCTGAATTCTGTCTGATCTAACCTGTTGATTGGCATGTTCTCAAATCGATCACATACACTACACTTTCTCTTTTTATCAGTCCTCG
Organism: Lycorma delicatula; assembly: GCF_047948215.1. Classification (NCBI taxonomy): domain Eukaryota; kingdom Metazoa; phylum Arthropoda; class Insecta; order Hemiptera; family Fulgoridae; genus Lycorma; species Lycorma delicatula. The sequence goes on from NC_134455.1 coordinate 189,332,145, forward strand.
TTCTTTCATTTCTTCGATTATCGGTATGATTTCAATATCGTGTGCCGTATTGCCCGCCTTCTTCGATGCAATCAACAATTTTACCCTCTCGCAGATTTCGTTAGGATCATCAAAATAATCGTATTCAACTTTACGGTTATCACATAAAGTCATCCTAGACCTTCTCCTCGATTTTAATAGCGCCAAAGCGGAAAAGGCTTGCTTATTACCTCCACATATTTGATGTTGGATTGGTTTTCCCCCTTTTCAGTGCAGAGTTGTTTCTCTAGTGCGCGTTTGGTTTGTCGCGATCAGATTCATTCTATATTCTTCCAAATCTTCTTCCGTGTAAAGCGTTGGTTTTTTCATATAAAGCAATTCGAATAGTCCCCGAGTCGCTCGAAATATCACTTCTCATATGAGGATATTACTGTCCTGATCAAAGTCTATGATCGCATCACCAATCTTCAGTAGGTTCCCGTCCAAGTGACACAGTACACGTTGTCCATTTTGTTTTCTACATCTCTGATAGCATCTAGCATATACTCTTGCACTTGCCCTTCTCAAATGCTAATTCTAACAGTCATGCTTACTCTCATGTTGGGGTCAGGCGTATGTAACAGCTGTTTGATTGTGGGTTCGGATTCATAAGACTCTTCGAGTTTGACTTTCGGTCGCAGCTCAGGAATTTCAGCCTATTTAGCCTCTTTGTCGGCACGACGAAGAGCCATGTAAGGGATTAATCATTTTGTCTCGTGTAGCCGCTTCACTCCTTCTATCTCATCATCGGCCGTGATGGAGGCAGTCCTACTGAAAGCATGCTAGACATATCCATCTTCTGGTGCAATTCGTCTGAGGGCCGTTTATTTCCTTGAGTAACTTTGTCCGGGAAAGAATGTTTATTATGCTCCATCCTGCCTTCTTCGGTCAGCTGATCGTACATAGCGCCCGTATCAAGCCTCTTTTTGATTTCACGATACTCCCGCTCCTCTTTCTCTTTCAACTCTTCAACCGACACCACCGGTTGCGGTCTTGTCTTCGGATATATTTCTTTCTTTATTCACTATTTCTGACCCTCTTCTGAACTAATTTTATCAGCAAGCCTTATCAAGGGTTCGGTAAGAAGTTTAAAATCTCATTGAAGCTTCAGGTCAGACTCAAATATTTCTCAATTATATCTGCAATTTACATTACCGGTAACTGTTTTCTACAAGGCGAGTGTTCTACGTACCCGTCGTCGGGGCTGTACAACGATCGGTGGCAGTTAGTTAACCTGGGTTGCTGTGAAGTGTTTCACGGAACAGCGGCGTAGTGTGTAGAAGGAGGGCCACCATCGGCTAAATAAGGACGTCTTCTTTGTGTGTCGGTGTCTCCAATTCGTAGGTCGTGATGTCAATAAACTTTCTCGATCCTCTGGAAGGTTTGGGAAGCGATTTCGCTCCAACCTCGCCGATGGTCTGACTTAGAAGCTTTTAGCTTTTGACGTTTCGAGCGGGGTTACGTGAGAACAGGTGACCTTGCTCGGAAAAGAAATTGTTAAACGCTCACCTATCCTTGAGTTAGGTGTTAGTTTCTTTCAGGCTGTGGACGAAGTGCCTAGCGTCCCAGTCGGTGCTGCTTGCTTAAGCTACTGCAGCAATCCGGGGGAGATTCTTTGGAGGAATTGGTTGGTTTTCCAAGAACTTGGTAGCCGTTGACCCCTACCATCCGAAAAGGTCAATCGACGCCTCCGCAAAGGCTCCCGTCCTCCCCAAAGGATGTCAGGAAGGTTTCCACAGGAAAGGTGCTGTACCCTCGTGAAGCGGATTGCACAAAAACTCCGGCCAAAACCTGTAACGAGTAGCGCAAGGAAGGCTGCGACCAGTACCGCACATGGAGTGAGCGGCAAGAAGGGGCAAGCCAAGCCCGAAGGGCGGCTTCCCACGAAGTCAAGGGAAGATGAGGATCTAGATAAGAGGTCTTGAAAGGTAAGCCTGCTTAGAAGCAGATGAACTCTTGGTTTGAAGGTTTAGGGCGGATTGAGAGGATGCAATCGACGTGGATCAAAATCTCCTCTAAAAAGGAGTCGAGAGTGTCCCGAGAGCCCGAAATCCTCAGGGACGTGCATGGGCAAAATCCTACATTGGATATGGCTATCGAGGATTTCTATCAGAAATTATGGTGGTCAAGCAGCTGGTGAGGAAGGAAGCCCCAAAAAGTCACTGCGTGTTGGAGATCTTGCCAATCCGGCAAGTCTTGGTGGCCGGTGGACGTCTGTTTTTCTGGTGGACGTCATGTTGGATCGTCGACAATATAGAGGTCGCCCGATGCTACAAATGTCAGGACTTTGGTCACACCTCTCTCCGCTGCAGAGCACAGTCGGAGATGTGTGGTCACTGTGCTCTTCCAGGGCACAATGCAGCCAGTTGCCCTGCTAATTGCGCCGACTGCACCTTGGTGAAAGGCAACGATGCTGGGCATCGGGTCGTGGGTAGGCATCGAAGGGCGTATGATATTGGACGGGCGAAAGCTGTAAAAACACAGTTTATGGCGACTCCTGAATTGGGGGAAGCCTTTGAGGACAGATTCACCATGTTGAACACTTACGCCTGGGGCAGTTGAATCTGCATCATGTCCAGGCGGCCATCAGTAAAGCCATGAGGCTCTTTGAGGAGTTCAACCTTGATATTCTCTTGGTCTAGGAGCTGTACACGGTCAGGGTCAGGGTGGTCGGCTTCCACGGTGTAGATGTTATTCATTCTCGTGGGAAATGGTCGCTCTACGCGGTGGTCGTTGGCTCGTGATAAGCCTTAGTCTTACTTACATGTCTGTTGTTCTCTCTTCCACTTGTAGCTCTATCGGAGATAGAGTGGTAATGACACACAGCGCCTAGTATGATACTCTGCGATACGCTGATGCTATTGCCAGCAGGGATCTCCTGTGTACACCCTGCAATCTGGTCAGATTTCGTTTTATCCTGAGCGCTGCTTTCCAAACTGGGGCAGCGTACAACAACGAGGATTTATCTGCCGACACAATTAATCGCCTCTTCGGAGCTCTTGGATCTTGCTGCGATCATCTACTGTCTCAGTGCTTTAATTGTATTCTCGGTTTTTGTACAATTTTCTAGTATTTGATCCGTAATTTTACTTTATTTTTTAATACACCGCTTGTATTTTTTGGTCCTCTATCTGCAGGTTTATGGGTTTTACCTTTTTTTCTTCAAGTCAATGTGATATATGTACGTTTTTTAGGAGCGAGCCTTAGACCGTGGTTACTCATCCACCATGTTCACCAAATACAGCGCCCGATTGCGTTGCTCTTTGATTTCATTTTTCGTCCTTCCTCTGACCAGAATTACGAGATCATCTGCATACGTTAGCGTCTCAGTGCCCTCTAGCAACCTCAAACCGAGCACTCCGTCATATGTCCCGACCCAGAGTAATGTTTCCAACACTAACCCTTGCGGAATTCCACCAAAAGATTGAAACCTTATATCCTGCATATCCGCCATATTCCAGTGCTTCGACAAATTCTCCCGCACTTGCCTAAGTAAATATTCACTAATGCCCTTGTTCTCGATAGCGCACATTATCACGCTCCAAAGCACGGAGCCAAATGCGTTGCATACATCTAATAATATCAAGTGAGGTATGTCCCTAGTCCGCCAGGTTCCTTGTTTCATCTCAGCGGCTCAGCTCACAATCTGAGACAGCGCCTGTAGTGTTGATTGGTCCTTCCAGAATCCGTATTGGTTAACCTAACTACCTGCCCCGGCATTAAGCTCGTTTACTATTCGTGAATCTAATACTCTTTCCACGACTTTCCTCACGTTGTTCATGAGGCTCAACGGTCGATATTCAGAACTTCATCCGTGTTCCAGTTTTTCGGTAAGAAGAAAACCCTAGCCTTCTTCTAGCATCTGGGGAATGTAGCATTCTCGATTCCATAGCTTGCTACTTCTACTACCTCCCAGAAGGCTTGTTTGAATAGCACCTTCAACACTGGGTCTGGTATACCATCTCAGCCAGGGCTTCGTCGATCACCAAGCTGTTGCACTGCCGCTGTCACTTCATCTAATGTGAATCTTCTTTTTTCGCAGCCTATAACATCAAATTCACTTTCTAGTTTGCAGGGGAAGAGCCCTGTGATCTGAGCTTTGGCCTGTGAGCTTGTCAAAACTCGCAGAAACTTACCGAGCCGTTTAGTGACGATGCGGTAGGCCTGACCCCATGGATCTTCATCCTATTCATTAGATACTTTTCGCCAGTGTTCATTTTTTTGATTTTTTAATCTCTCTGTTTAACAGTCTTCGGCACTCAATGTACCGCTGTACGGCGGGTTCATAAGCGTCTCCCACTACTCGTCTAAGCCTTTGTTTTTTCCTACGTTTACCTTGCAATTCTCTCCGAAGCTGTGCTATTTGGTGAGTCCACCAATAGTCCGTCTTGTGTCTTCTTCCTGCGAGCGGCAGCTGGGCAATCTCTTGTTGGATGATGTTCTGCAATATGTCTGGTGTTTGCCGGATTCCTGTCGTTATTCTTCCCGTCACATTTATGATTGCCGTCGCTGTTTGCTATGCAGTCAACCCCAGAATAGGACCAGGATCTACGGACCTGTACGATGGATCCTCGACTTCAAGAAATGTGGCCTTGTGATCACTTGCTGTTTCGTCTGTAAGTATACTCCAGAAGCACTGGTTCTGGTCTAACCTTCCATCCATGATAGTTAAGTCTAAAACCGACAAGTGTCCTCTGATCTCATACGTCGGCGTTTGATCATTGATGCAGTAGCACCGTGTTACCTCCAGGAATTCAGTAAGCAGTTCTCCACGCCGGTTTGCATACCCACTACCAGTAGCCACCGCTTTACTGTTGAAATCGCCAAGAATTATGCTTCTCTTAATTGTACTATTTATTATATCGTGAAAATAAATCATAAATTGTTCATATACTTCTAAAATGACATTAGAAGAAACATATACTTCTACGACTACTGAATCTTCTTATTCGATTTATTTCTTCTCTACGCTAATAAAGCCTCCAAGCCAATCTGTCGCTGACAAAATTAATGGCAACATCTCCCTCACAGCAATGACACTTGGCACTTGTTTCTATTCGGCTTCGAACGAACACTTAGGCACACGAATACTTATTGGAAGCAAAGCACACTACCATTAGCGGGAAGAAATCTCTGAACGTTCAACAAGAAACTTTTATCTTCATACGCATGTGCTTTAAAGCCGGTGCATTTGTGATGATCTTCCCAAATACTAGTGTCTAGTAGTAGTGCAGGTTTACCAAAGTTGGAACAAAAAAAGTTAATCTTGAGCACCTTTACACCCCAAACTACCCCCAAAACTGCGCCACAAAAATGTCCCCAACTACTGCACCGCCAACACAAAATAACCCCCCAAAAATGTCCCCAAATCCATCAAATATCTAGCGACCATGCTGGATGAGGTACGGCATGTGAAAATCCCTGTGTGAGGTAAGGCGAGCACCCAGTGCGAGGCTAGATGAGGTAAGGTTAGTACCCCGAGCGAGGCTATGGAAACTAAACACAAAATTTTGAAATGAACTAAATAAACTGCAAACTAAATAATTCGTATCAATTGAATGATTAATAACTCTTTTCTCTCGTACTACCACTGCACAACCCTTCACAGTCACCCTTGTCCATCTCCCACACAGTAACAGGAATATAGGTTCCTCGCGTCAGAAGCCAAACAGAAGACGGCATTTAGGTCATGTGACTAAGCCCCGCCTCCTGGCCAATCAGATTGGCTCATTTGATTGACTCTTTCTAAAAATCTAACAATTCGTTTCTAAACACTTTGCAACAATTCAATTCATAACTCTTGCGTTTAAATTTGAAAGGAAACAAATGCATTCTTCGGTTATTAAGGAGATTTATATTCTTCATAGACTTAATAAAGAAACTGTAGGTTGCAAAGAGCTATTTCATGCCATACCGTGTGAGGCGAGTAAATGTACACTTGATAACTTATTGGATTTACACTTATGAATATTCAAACATTCTGTTTTAGACTATTTTGATGTACCAAAATAGATCAATTTTTGATCTTACATAGTGTTCCCGTTGTTGAAGAGTAGAACAGAAGTGAGAACTTTATTGCGGAGAAATGTCATATTATCATTTCTTTGCTTGATACATTCAATTATTTCCTAACGACAAAATTTAATTTATAGATCTTACTGAATTTGAACATTTTGAACGATGGTTTTTCAGTTACTGACTTTTTTCGAGTAAAACTTATTTCATGTAGCATTGTTTTTATGAAAACCAAATTGACAGATTTAAAATGTAGCCTGTTACAAAATGTGTATTTTAGTTAATGTTTTTCCTAATGTATACGTTGCAATCTGCTCGTTACAAAATCACTGTTCGTTTAAAGTTACTATTCCCTGAAAAAAATAAGATAAATAAATAAAAAATCGTAAAATTTTATGAATTAATTTACTTAGTAATTTAAATTACTTAATACCAGTTATAGGATGAGCAACATACAACCGAATCCATAACGTAATCGCTGCATAACAGATAGGTTATATTGGAATGAAATTTTATGAATGATACCGACAAATTAAATAAGAAAAACATAAAACGTAATTTAAATGATGCATTTATTTACTTTATTGTTACAAAATATGTTCAAAATGACTACTCTGGGCATCGATGCACCTTTGTGCTCCACTGATAATATGGAGAGTCGTCTGACGCAAACGTTGTTGTAAATTGCGTTGATTTCTCGTTGAATTTTCACCTTCATTTCATCGATATTATGGGATTAGATGCATAAACTCTCTCCTGTAAGTAGCTCCAAAGGAAAAAATCGCAAGTAGACAATTCTGGGGAACGTGGAGGCCACTGGCCTCTGCTGACAGTTTGTTCATTTGTGAAAGCTGCATGAAGGCGATTCAGTGAAACGTTTGATGTGTGACACGTTGCTCCGTCTTGTTGGAAGAAGCTGTATTCTTTTTCATAATCAGTTAATTGCGCATAGAAAATTGTGAGGTAAACGTTTGTATTGACAGTCCGGTCAAAAAATATTGGTTCCACTATACGATTACCGGAAACGGCACACCAAACACCAATTTTCTCATCGTAAAGTGAACGCTCGAATATTTCGTGAAGATTCCTCGCCTTCCAATACCTGGTGTTTTGCAAATTAACATGGCCGGATTAATGAAATCATGCCTCCTCTGACATGAAATACAACATCGGGTCTATCTGTGCACCAACAAAGTTTTTGAGAAGCCAGTTACAATAATCAAGTCGTTTAGGTTTGACTGTCTCCTTCAGTTGTAGCGCAGTACAGTTTCAATTTTAATTAATGAAGAAGTTTATGACAAGATGTGTATTTAACACTAGATTGTTGGGATAACGTGCGTAGTAATTTTTTTGGACCGTTAGTAATTCTCCTTTCAATTTCGGCAATGGCCTGTGAATTCCTAACGAAAGGTGTCCTATTTCGTTTTGTATTTGAAACTGAACCTTTGTACGCCATTTTTTAACTACTAGTGTATACTACTCTTCGGTGGGATACAAGCATTCGGAAATTTTTCTACGAATACTTGACGTGATTCTTCAAACGATCCACAAAGAATATAGGCATTAGCAATAGCTATCCTATTTTGGATTGAATAGGACATTTTGTACAGACACAATTACACTCAAATAGTGCACTGCAAAAAAACGTATACTGCACTGACACGTAACCATCTGACAAACGGCAGCAACAATCAGTAGTAATATATACATTCACCAGTCGTGCTAGTTGTGTGAGACTCTCATAAGTAGTGTTGTGTAGCGGTTTTATTATGATTTTATGTTGCTCGCTCTGTAGTATTGAAAATACTCTATTTTACACTGTGAAAGGCGAATTGATAAGTACTGTTTTAACAAAAGGCAATACTATTTTATTACACCAAGCGGAACACTAGACAGGATTGCACTATACAGGAATGCAACCGATGATCGCCTTCCCCTTCAAGAAACACAAGTTGTTCTACTGAACATCGTTGTGTTTCGGTAACATAACTTTGACGCCCTCTAACTGAGTTTTGATGTTACTGCACTGTTAAAAATGTCGGTAAAAAAATGCTCAAGTGTTTTTCTAAGATTACTGAAACCATAGTAATGGTATAAGCACATGATAACTATTCAAAGTACAACGAAAATCTACTCTAACTTCCTTAATTCTTGACTTTCATAACAACTCTCGAAAATAAATGATCAAATTATACTATTTTTTAACAGTTCTCAGAACTTTAGGAAGTAAATTACACCAAAATCGGAAAAAAAGTTTAAGAATTACACTTCAAAATATTACTTAAAAAATGTGTATTAATAAGAGATAATAAAAAAATATGATTAACATTTTTGTATAATATATACATATATATAAATATGTGTACATATGAGCTTATAAACATAAGAAGAGCTTAAAATTATCTTAAGTAGTGAATATTCATTCAAAACACTTATAATTAACAGTAAAAGGATAATCTGATAAAATAATTAAATGTAAATAAAGTAGCCGAAAAAGTCTTTCGTTATATAATTTGGTTTAATAATACGATTATTATATTATATATATATATATATATATATATATATATATATTTAATATTATATATATATATATATATATATATATATATATATATATATATATGTAAAATACGGTTTTTACGTAAATAGGATCTGATTATTTTTTATGTTTTAAGGTTGAATGGAAACTTCAAGCTAAACGTAATATCCTTATTGTTTTACATGTGAACCGACTTTAATTGGGTGTCTGATCAGATAAAAGTTTATGAAAACATTTTTTATTGGACCAATTAAAGACCGCCTATGAAAAAAAGAAAAATAATTTTTTTTTAATGTGAATTTTAATATCACAAAATACATCTGAAACCATTTTAAATTGTTTTTTATAACTAGAATAAATTTTTACTTTATTAAACTCGCCAGAAAACATCATTAATTACCAGTTGCTAATTTTATTTTTCTCGTTATTAATAAATGCTAGATATTTTAAGGCTTTTTACATATTTATGATGTATTGTATGAAATCTAGCGTTTTATTCAGTAAAACCATGGTTTATGGGTACTCTGTGTATCATATGTTTTATAAAATTTTAATGTAAATTGCAGTAATTACATAAATAAAAAAAATATATAATTCATAATTTTTCTTATGTACTCAATCTAAAAAAGAATAGACGTTAAATGAAGAGACTAGTTTCCAGCTGGTCGGGTGGTTTTTAGACCATTTCTTTTTAAGAAACAAAGAGCAGATAATTACTCATTGAAGAAAAAGAAGATTTATATAATAGACGGAGTGAATATTGTTTTAAGTCTTTTGTTTATTTTAGACATCTTAAGGAAATATCACTTCAGTTATAGTGCACTAGGAACAAATTATCATTACTCATTTTTTGTATTGAAGATTACTTATTTAGCTACTATCTACTTTGGCGTACCGCTATTCTTGATATTACAAGACTCCAACTGAACGTAAAATGAATAATTTCTATAACACAAATATGAATGGGTCCTAATTCTATAATATTTTAATTTTCCCAATAAAAGAAAGTCATTTCTTATTTGTAGACCCATCGGGTTGATCTAGTGGTGAACGCGTTTTTGCAAATCAGCTGATTTCGAAGTCAAGAGTTCCAAGAACAAATCCTAGTAAAGGCAGTTACTTTTATACGAATTTGAATAGATCGTGGATATCGGTGTTCTTGGTGATTGGGTTTCAATTAACGACACATCTCAGAAATGGTTAACTTGAAACTGTACAAAACTATACTTCACTTACACTTATACATATCATCCTCATTCTTCCTCTGAAGTAATACCTGACGGTGATTCCCGGAGGCTAAACAGGAAAAAAGTTCTTATTTGTAAACTGTCGGGTTAACATTACAATGAAGTGTTTGTTTAATTGGCCGAATATAGATTCGTGTTAGTATGTGAATTCAGTTAGTAACCGGATTTATTTCACGTTAGCAATTCTACATAACATGTTTTATTTTACATTTCATCTTCATTATATATATTTTTAAAGATTTTTTTTTCCTGTATTGGAAGCTGCGACGGAAGATTCTTTTTCGTAAGTAAAAAGTCAATGTATGTGTAATGTAATATTATTCAAGTCTAAATATAATATACGTAATGCATAATTAAGATAAGCGTACTACAAGAAAACTATAAGTATGTATTTATAATAAACTAGGATATCAGCCATATTTCTTTTCTAATTACCATTTATTGTTGTACAGTATTATACATGCAATTTCTACATGGTTAAAATCTGCTTCTTTTGGATTTTCTGGTGTAGTTTGCTGTAGGTACATCAGTTTTCAGATTACAGCACTGGTGAACCAGCATTCTTGAGTTCCTTTTCTCTGGTAGCGTGTTTCCACGGTGGATATTTCATGGTAAAATCGTTCTCAATTCAAAGCGTTCAGCCAGAATTTTTGGATTCTTTTTTCCCTGGTAGCGTGTTTCCATGGTGGATATTACTTTGAAAAAGCGTTCTTCACTCACAGCTCCAAAACCTACTGGGAAAATCCAGATAAAAATCTAAGAAGTGGATCTTTAGCGACGTATTATATTGAAGTGTTTTAGAGTTTTTAAGAGACTCAGTTAAAGTTCTTTGCATTTATCTGCCTTACGATTTCCAAGGAAGTTGTTTACAAAGTTTTTAAAAAATTATTCCCACGCAGCAAACTCGCAGTCATTAACCAAACTTTTCTTTAAACCTAGCTTAATGTGTAGAGACGGAAAGTAATTTCAGGTTTTACTTGTGCTGGACTGATAGTATTCTTTTATCCCACAGTCACTGCTTTTCTTTTCTGTCACTTTTTTAATACACTGATTCTTCCTAAATCTACTTTTCCAGATCTATAGATGTTTTCTAGACGAGAGCAGCGAACTATCCATAAATGATTTTTAGTTAAATCTTTTTAAACATGCACATAACGAAATTGTTTTCCTCTAAAAAAAAAAATAGCCATTTACAGCAAAATCAAGTTCTCTGAAGAACTTATCTATCGGATCCCGGAGCTGGATGAGGTGTGTGGAAGTATTCAATCAATTAATGAACCTTCCATTCCCTGCTCTCTAGCGCAATAAAAACTTTAAATCTTCCTGAAATTATACTAGTGGATTCCAAAATAACAATTTTTATCATCGTATCGATAGAGCTGCTTCCTTCATATAACCAATCAAAATATGGATTTTTAACAAGTGTCTCCCTCCACCGTCGGAGAGTTTATGAGAATGTAATGACTGATCAATTAGCTAAATAAAGAAAAAATGGCAACTTTCCTCAGAAAGTTGCATTTCATTCAAGTAAAACTAAAAACTTTAAATTTCTAAAAACAATTTTTTTCATTTGTAGCACAACTGATTAAATGTTTAGCATTAAGATATCTATAAGGATGTGACACGAGTACCGATCATTTCTTAATGTTCTTTCATGTCCCAATCAATATTATTTGATAGAGTGAAATCTAATTCGATGAAATACAAAGTTAGCAGAATTAACAAAATGGAATAATTTTATTTTTACTGAAAAATTAAAAAAATAAATTTTTTTCTTCTGTGATTTTATTTTCTTAATTTTCCTTACAGTTACTTAAATTTTACTGAATGTTTCTTCTAGTATGACTCTCATAAACCACGGTTACTTTAAACCATCCTTATTACGAGAGTCAAAATGGTCATTTATCAGCTGGTAAAAAATGTAATTAAAACTTTTAAAAACCTACGACAAAAAAATCTTAAAAATCGTAAAATAATTAAATAACTGTATTTTTACCTTCTCTGTGACATTGTGATATTGTTTTTAAGACAATAAAGTTTAAGATTTTGATTGACCGTCGTGCGTGACCCGTAGACTACTTAAATAGGCTTTAGTTATCATCATAGTCACGCACGACGGTTAATCAAAATCTTAAATTTTATTGTCTTAAAAACAATATCACAATGTCACAGAGGATTATAAGGTAAAAATACAGTTATTTAATTATTTCACATTTTTTAACGTTTTTTCGTCATGGGTTTTTCAAAATTTTTAATTTAATTTTTTATTTATTACTTTTTAAAAATTAGTAGGTGAAAATTATTTAATAATTCACACAATAATGTAGCCTTGCTGGAGTTAGAAAGACTTAGAAACATTTGAAAGCCGTTTTGAAGAAACTGCAGCGTACCTGCTGCTTATAACCGTAAAACTAATCTAAGAACCTGCTCCGAGGTGATACCTATGTAATGCAAAAAACCGCATTGAAATTGTCCCAATAGTTTTTGTAGAAAATGCTAATAGACAAGTACGCACACACCAAACGCATATACCAACAAACCAAACCTCTTACCCCAAACGCATATACCAACTCCGTTACATCATTGGTAAAAATCAGAAAAGAAATTTTGCTGATTTTTCTTTTGGTTTGTCAAGTCATTTTATGCTAACATAAATCACCACACTCGTTGCTCATATGTGACGAATATGGAAACGTATTTACATATGCAGTTTTTTATTCGTATATTCTACTTGCGTAGAGAGAGGCGCTACTCCGAGGGAGTAGCGGTTGTACTCTCAAGTAGAGAGAGTCTTTGCGTAGAGAGAGGCGTCTACTTCGAGAGTAGAGGCGCTACTCTGCCTTTTTAGTTTTAGTCTACATAACAGTTTGCAGGTTGTGCTTAAAAATTCCACTGAAAATGTTAAATTTTTGTTACTATGCAACTAAGCTTTGCAAAGCAAAAAAAGTGCTAAGTCATTTGCTATAATTTTCTTTCTTTGTAATATACATTTCATTATTAAGTTTAACAATTTTAATAACAGATAAGTATTACTGAAGTATGAGCAATATCTTAATAAAGCTCATTTAAATGCTCTATAAGAATGAAAGTATGCAGATAATAATTTTCAAAAATATTCTCAAATATTATGTAAAGTAATACAAAATGTAACCTCACATTCTGACTATTTTCAAAACTACATCCCTTTCTAATTAATAATATTAATTAAAAAAACAAATTTTAAATCTCAAAAAGTTTCAGGATTTGTAGAAAGACTTTTGGTTTGACTCCTCTAACCTCACCAAAAACTAATAAAATTATTATTTTTGTACCTATTGACAACTATGCTTATTTTTGTTTTTATATAAAAATCTAATCTCTAAATTAGAAGAATCTAAAATTCTAGAGAGAACTTTGCCAAGGACGCAAAATCTAATTTTTCATTTACTTAGAAAAAATATAATTTCTGCCCATAACCCCTTCTGTAAAATATATCGCAGCATCGTTTCTTGCCATTTGGAAGAACAAATGAGAACTTAAAAAAATACTCCGAAATTTCCATTAGACACTCTCTATTTTCTCTGATTATTATCAGGTTGATAATTTTTAAATTATTTAGATCTGCGTCTAGAGGTAGAAATAACTTCTTTTTTATTTAAACTGCTGAAAATAATTTTCAGCATATTTTAATGTAAGACAGTACTTTTATCAGAAGACAATTTTTTGAAAAGTATATTAAATTTTTTTATTTGTTAAAATGTAAAGATTATGAGTAATATTTATAATGTACATTTTACATCATTAAATTCAAAATGAATAAACTAAAAGTATTTGTGCATGAAATATTTGTAAATATGTATTACTGAGATATTCTTTCGTTGAAAACATTATAGTGCAACAATAAAGCATTCTTGATAACAGAATGAAAGAAAGCGGTGAGAAATTTTCTCCCTCCCTTGAGAACAAAATTACTTATAAGTGAGTCAAGATAAAACATCATAATTCTGACTAATATGTTTCATATTTACTATGAATTTTAATTTTAACAGAGATAAAATACAACGGCATAAAATAAAAAATATCTTACTCATAAATTTACTGTTTATGTTAAGACGAAAAATTTCAATATTGTCATTCTTTTTAATATTGCCTCAATAGTAAGAAATCACATGTGTTATTAGATGCTAATTAGGCTTTCTACTGGGTTTTTCACACTAACTCCCGGGCCGGATCCACAACAAAGCAAAGCACAGCCCAGGGGGTTTGTCTACTCAAAGGGGCCTTCCAGTCTGCCGGCCATAAGTCTGGTCCGACAGACCAGCCCACCGGTTAGATCTTATCATTGCCTGCCTCCAATCCCTTGAGCGGGTTATTCAAGCCCGATTATGTCGTTCCTGGACCCACCCGAGAAGCCGGGACTCGATTTTGACGCCAATGCCTCTAGTGAGAGTACCCTGGCTACAGCACTCACCGGATCTCGGTCTTTTTCGCGAAGTGGTGAGGGAGTCCCAGTACCTCATCACTGCCGCCCATCCGTGCAAGCACAGACAAACGACAGCTCCGCAGGGGGCTGTCCCTCAACCCTTCACTGCCCCATCCTTCTTAGCTTTGAGCTGGAGTATCCACGTTGCAAAGTCAGTTACCGCGTGAAACCTCTCTGCCCCCGATAAAATTCAGTCTACGATTATGTCAACTGTAAGGGGCCCAGTCACCAACTCACAACAGCGAAGTTCAGTAGCCCACGTCCGGCAGTCGATCACGACGCGTTCCGGTCTATCGAGCTCTCCGCAAGAAATGCAAAAGGGGTCGTCGGGTCTCCTCCTGGCATGTAAGTATACCCGAAACACGCCGTGGCCAGATAAAAATTTGGTCAACCAGTAAGCGACCTCACTAAATCAGCGGTTGACCCAAGGCTCGACCTGCCGTATCAGACGGTGTGTCTACTGGCCCGTGAAGACAGGTTCAGCGGACCTGCCATTCACAGAACAACCGCCTGTGCATATAACTCCTGTCAGCTCCTCCAATAATCTCAGTCCTCATCCCGACTAGTAGTCTAAATGAAGGGATGCCCTCAATAACTAACACTGCCTCAGTCGAAACTGAAGAGTATGCTGAAACGATGCGGAGGGCAATCCGTTTCTGCACACCCTGCAGTACCCGCCGATTTCGATCGCATTCTAGAGCTTTCCACCAAACAATGATCCCATATAGCAGTACAGAAGTGATCACATGGCCATACAACTTCCTTTTGGATGACCTGGGGCCGGCCACATCTTTCTACTGTTGCAGTTAGGTAAGTCTACGTCTCTAGTATTGAGATAATATGAGTCAAAGCGGTTACTTTTTAAAATTTCTTAACTGAATTTACTGACCATTTGGAAGGATTTAAACCTCTTATATACCTTTAATGAAATTTTCATCAAATTTCTTCGAATTTTTTGTAAGGCTTATACCGGCTCATTATTCTTATTTTCAATTGAATAAAATTAAAGGGATGCCTTTTTTTATACGAACGACCTTTAAATCATAATCAATTTTAATTTATCATTATACTGCTCTCCATGAGGATCGTGATAAATTTATCAATAAAAAATAAAATTACTTCAAACTGCTGTTTTTTTTGTTTTTCATTTTTTTGCTTTAATGATATGATAAGTGTTCACCACTACAAAAATTTTCCGTTCTGGTAAAACCATTTTTTTTAACCTACAATGAAAAAAATGTAACGCTTAAGTTATCTTAAAATGAATTATTAAAATGAGAAATCGTTTTTTTTAACTATAAAATAATTATGAATATTTCACGCACACACACACATTTATACTAAGCTTTCTTTCAAGATACTGCTTTTGACAGCTGATAACATTTAAAAAACTTTATCATACACCATATTTGACGTAAACTTGTAGATGATGGTACTCGACATGCACGATAATCTAAATTTTCTGTGGGGCTGTTAGCTAATAGATAATAAAATTACTTTTCCTTAAAATATATTTTCCATTCATCCCTTATACAGTCCGAAATTAAAAACAATTAATGAATTTAAATGAATAAATAACTAATGCATTATTCTTTTCGAGGATTATGGTAATATAATCTCCGTATCAATTTAATTTCATAAAAACCTACATAGTTTAATGTTTTTCCCCCTTTTATTGTTGCATTAAAAAGCGGTGTAATCCAATTGGCTGGTCGTTAATTTTTTTTACGAGTATACAGAAGAATAATTAAGTTAAAAGTTGGATTTTGGGGATAACTTCACCTTTTTAATTAATAACAATCATAAGTTATAAACTACGTAACATAATATTTTTTTTATCTCCTATTGAAATTTATGTAAAATGTTTAATGTAAAACTATTCTCTCAATTTACTGTAAGCCTTTAATTTGAAGAGGATGATGTTGAGTTATTTATGAAATTTTTGCGAAGAAATTCTCAAAATTTGGGTTGGAATATTTAGCTTTACTTTATTTTATGTAAATAAAAAAATTTAATGGAGTTATTTTTAAGAAAGGAAAAACGAAAGTTTGCAAGAACATTGTCATCAATAAATCAGATTCATATTTTCTCTGTGAACGGTCGTATTAATTATTCAATTGGATCAAAAAGAAGTGCCGCTGTATAAATATAATTTTGCTACATTTCATCCTTAGCTTTTAAGTTATTATTTGTTTTGAATTCTTTGTTGTTTTTTTTTTGTATTTAAATTGTGGATAGTGGTTTTGTTACGAGACTGCAGTCTCGTATCGCTGATGGAATCTTATAATTAAACAATTATTTTATTAAATACGAAGACAGTGTTCTTGTGAGTTATATCGCTAATTAACATAAAGGCTGGAATTCAACATAAAATGATTTATAAATTGACCAAAAATCTAAACTTACTTCAGTATTTTATTATAGTAAATGTATGAAAGTTCAATCATTTTAGCCTTTTCTTTTGTTTGTTAGATTTCGTAACACTGACAGTTGTAGGGGACTTTAACTTACTCATGAAACACTACCAAAAACCATTAGAGCCGTTGTAAGATTCTAATCGTAATAGGGAAAATTAGGAATGAAGTTATTTTCCATTAGCTTCTTCGGTGTCACGAGTGTACACCTCGCTTATAACTACTGCATATCGGCGAGTAAAATTCTCTTTATAAGTGATAATCGATGATGCAAGTGACACCTTCGCTAAAACGAATGGCTATAAAATGAATATCATTAGTATCAAAAAAAGGTAATTCTTACTGGTATTTATTGGATAATGCATTACTGTGAAAAGTAACATTAATGAACATTTTTATTGTAGTGTGTTGTATTGTGAGAATTTACTTCTATTGTACAAGTAAATAAAACTATACAGAAAAATAAGTATCCTGTCAAACGTTTAATTAATTATTTTTATTTAGAATATCTTTGCAACGACTAAACCTTTATTTATTTGTTGTTTTAAGAAACTATCTGTTAAGTTCATTTTTTACTCATTATAGTTACTACTTTATTATTTAGGTTTTTATTTTAATATATTAGGTTCGGTTATATAAAAGTTCGATTAAAATGTTTCAGAAATAATCTTTATTCGATTTGAAAAAATACAAACAAAGGGTAGTTTCTTATCCTTTTTTAAAAAAAATGAATCATGGTCATTGTTTTATCGGATTAGTGATGTTAGGTTGGTTTGGGTAAATTGGCTTCAAAATAGAGTTTGTTAATGGCCTTACTCTGATTCTTTAATAAAAATTATTTTAATTAAGAATGTTGATTAGTTTATTTGTTTTAGGCATATAATGAAATAAAAGTATAAAAATAACATATTAGCATTAAAAGTATAGTTTTTCTTACCGTAATATTCTTATCGATAAAGAATCATGATTTATTTTTTTTAGAATGCTATTTCTTTATCGGTTTAATTATTTCTCCTTCCCCTTCTGTTATAGATAATTTTTTTTACTACATCCCAGTTTTTCCATTTCATTGTCATTTAATGTGCCAGTAACCCACATCTCTGTTGTCAGTTTCTTATAATAAAATCATATTTCTTATAATAAAAATTTCTTATAAAAAAGTTTCTTATAATAAAAATTCATCAAATAAAATCACTAAATTATTTTGATTTATTGTATATTGCAATTTGTGAAAAGGTATAGTTTCTCAATTAATAACGAAAGATTTACTAATATGTGAATATATTTCACTGTATTTTCTTGTACATAAATGCCACAGATTCAGAATGTGAATGCGCTCAATGCAGAATTTTCATCTAAAATCTAGAAAAAAACTTTTAATCATAGAACACATCTACATTTTTAAAAATCTGATGTGGACACCACATGACTTGCTTGTACGCCTGCTGAATTACATACACACCTTTTTTTAAAATGAAAAGTACATAAACTTTTATTACATTAATAACTTCTGATATTTTTTCAGGTTTTTTTTTTATTGTTACTGAATTATTATTTATCGTAAAAATGTTTTACAGCCTGAGGTTAATAATTATTAATAAATCAAATTAAAAAATTAAATTAATAAAAGTAAATTAAAAAAAATTAACAAAAAAGGAGGAGATGAAGTCTGATTTGAACAGATGTGCCTTGTAAGATTGAAATAATTCATCCATTAAAGTTTTATTTGGCTATAACTCTGAAATCAATAAAATATGTGCCAGTTTTGATAAATCGTTGAAAACCTCTCAATGAGGGCTTATTGCTGCAGTTAAGAAAAAATCCAATTTTTTTTGATTTTGGACTTTTTTTGGAGACTTTTGGTTCAGTCGATTGCAATCAAAAGGGGAGGTGCACAATTAGATGTTACCTAAATCCACAATTTCAACATCCTATGGCTAATCATTTTTGAGTTATACGAGATACATACGTACGTATATACGTACATACGTCATGCCGAAACTAGTCAAAATGGATATTTCCGTTGAAATCTGAAAACTGACATTTTTCGCGATCATAGTACTTCCTTTACATCGTACAAGGAAATAAAAGCTTTAATTAACATTATTAATTTAACTGAAAATTTATTTTTAATTTAAAATACGATAAAATAACATAGAACTTGCGATTTTTTTTCCCCCTAAATACAAGAAACTAAATCGTGTACTTCTTTCAAATTTAAAAATTAAAAAAATCAGAGAGAATAGTCTAACAGCTGGTTACAACAAGAATAAAACTGGAAGAAAAAACCTTCCCGGTTCATTTTTCGAAAATATTCTGACACGTAACTCTTTCTTTCCTAGAATACTCGTGTGACTGACCTTTTATTACCAGTTCATAAATTTTTTTGAAAATCTTAGGTGTAATGCACTAATATGTTATTTAAAAACAATCCTTTTTGAGAACTAAACAATTTTCTTCTAAAACTTCTTCCAGGCATATATATATATATATGCCAATGTTCATATAGTCAATTTATTAAGTACATCTTTTTCGCGAACGTTACTGATTTCATTGTTAAGACATATGCTTCTCCTCAGTAAAGTAAATATTAATAATACTTAATAATTATTGCATATAATAATAAAGTAAGTAAGTATTACTATTAAAATAATAATAAAAACGATTAAAATAAATAATAATATTAATAGATCAATATATTTAAATTAAAAAAAAAGGAAATGAAGTCACTTTCGAAACGATCTGCCTTCCCTTGTAAGATCTGAATATTTCATTAATTAAAATTTTATTCGGCTATAATTCTGGAATCAATGAAAATAAGTACAGCTTATGAAAGTTTATTACTGTAGTCACGAAAAAGTTCAAAATCCAATTTTTTTTTGGATTTTGGGCTTTTTTGGACACTTTTGGTCCAGTCGATTGCAATCAAATGAGGAGGTGCACAACTAGATGTTACAACAGTTCTAAATCCAAAATTTCAACATTCTACGGTAAATCGATTTAAGTACATACATACGTCGATATATAAGTACGTACATACACACATACGTACGTATAGACATCACGCCGAAACTAGTCAAATGGATTCAGGGACGGTCAAAATGGATATTTCCGATGAAATCTGAAAACCGAAATTTTTCGCGATTACAATACTTCCTTTACTTCGTACAAAGTTAAAAGGATGCTTCACTTCAATTATTGAATAACTACTATTAGTTATTGAATGGAAATTCAATTTCCATTGAAAATCAACAATTGAATGGAAATATGTAACATTAATTAATTTTACTGATCTGATCATCAATGTCACTTTGAAGAAATAGATTAAAAAAGTGAGGTATTCCAGCTACCAAATAAAAATAAAAAAAAATACTAAATTAATTCTTTTATATTTTCACTATAAGCTCTTAGTAACTTCATATACCAATCGTTTTGTAAAATTCATATTAATTTAAAAGGAAATGTTTAAATCCTAAATGTCTAAAAGAACCTATTTATGAACGCATAAAAAGAATAACTTATAGAATTATCAAAATTTGTGATTATTATATCTTCACCATAATATGAAATATTATTAAGTACCTAAATTTAGTACATATTATACTATGAAGTACTATGAAATATTTCAATTACTGTTAATTTGCGAAGACGAACATTTTCATCAGAGAAAAAGATTATCCTAATTTAAGATTTAGTGTTTGATAAATTATAATTTTTTAATATTTTTTGTCTGAACAATAAAATATCGATTTACCGTAAATCAATTTAAGGTTAAATAATAAATTTATTGAAATTAGTTTCGTAACACAATTCGAGGTGAAGGACAATTTTAATACTTAAGAACAGTAGCCTGTTACGTTACTTTTTAATGTCTTTGTTGTAATTACATCTAAATTTACCTATGAAGGTAATAGTTGGCCTGTACAGTAATTTTATTATGTAACACAGAGTACAGAAAAGATAGATCCCTTCCTGAAACTAGATAAAATTTATTTTGAATTGTATATTTTTAAATTAAAATATTTATAATAATTTTTTTCTGCTTACTATCTCGGAACTGGTCTCCTGAAAGCATAGTTTTATGTTTTTAAAAAGTGAAGTCTTTTAAACTGGTTTAAATTTCATTTCATCACATTAACTGTAATTATAAATTTACCTGTTCTTTAAGGTTTTTTTAATTTTTCATGAAGAAAGGCAAATTGCAACTAATTTATAACCTTAATCAAGATTTCTACCTAGTGAAGGCTCAAGTTTAACCCTATAGTATTAGTGATATCCATTATTAACTGGGGACCAATAACTACGTTCATGGTGTGTAAAATTTACTTCTCACACTAACAACGAAATAAAATATAATAAAAAGATTGAGTCGAATGATTTGCTTAAAAGAAGACGTCAGCAGTAATAATAAGGAATTTTCTTGATTTTGAAAATTTTTTAATTTTGAAAATTAAAAGATTTTTACCTGACTACGGAGGGTAATTTTACTGTTAGAGCTTAATGAATAAATCACGTTCTCAGTTCTAATATTTTGTAATTTTCTAAAACAATTAGTTTATGTGATTATCATTATTATTTTTTTTTAATAATAAACGATTTTTGGTCATGTGAGGAATGCCTTAGAAATCACAAGTTTTAATGATTTGATGTGCTTGGAGATAGGATTTAAATCCCGAAGTTACTTATTCAATATATGTACCTCGTACCTTGTACAACTACTGTACAATAGTGTGTATTATCGTGCTAGCGTGTGATTATTAAATTAATTTCCTGTAACATGAGATAATCATTTATTATTCATAAAAGAAGGTCTAATTTTTTAAGACAATTTCAATAACAATTGTTATAAAAGATTACAGTCCACTTTGCGAAAACCTTTCCTTTTATTAATTTTAAAACGTCCTCCTCCAATAGAAATAATTTTTGACTATCAAACCACTGATAAAAAATGTAATATTATTGTCTTCCTAAACAAATTTCCGGCTATAACTTTTAAAATATTTTTTCGTAGAAGTGGAAAATAAAAGTTTTAGTAGTAAAATTATATATTTATAAACACTGTGTTAGCTATATACTCGTAATGCTGTATGAAAAAGTAATTTTATTAATGAAAAATAGGATAATTTTGTAAAATGAAACATGAAGTTTACAAATGTAATCAGTGAATTTAGAAATTCGGGCAAAAACCAAATTTTTGCCCGAACAGTTAATTACAATAAATCACATAAGCTCACTGAAGTAATAAATTTAGAGAAATTTAACATTAAAAATACTTTAACATTGCCTCGAGACGAGACACAGCCTTTTAATCTGGGACATTTCGCAAGGTCACAACAAATTTTAATGCAACCAGTTCTAATTCAAATTGTAGTTCAATCATTGGTTTTTTTTTTAATTTTTCTATCTCATTTGCTCGGTTAGAAAACAGTTTCTAATTTCATTTTAATAATTGATTTCAATTCAATAACTTGTCATGTATTGTTTTTTAAATTTCATTATTTACTATTAAAATAAAGTACGAGTAGTTTACAAGAAAGTAAGGGATTTATTTTTAGAAATCATAAAACTTTGGCTTTTGCATGGTTGAGTATGAATTCTCTGAAGATAAAAAATATAAAACTAGAAGCTAGAGAGGCTGATATCGAAGTTACCTCGAAAATGGTTGTCACAAAGAGAGAAAACCCTAGTAACTACTTTAATTATAAAATAAGAGAATGGTCAAAATTCAGACTAAGAAAAAATAAATAGCTACGTTAGGTCTACTTTACACAATCTACCGAACCAACACATCGTACTCGTAATCAGGGTGTCAATTTTATTAGTCCCATACACCTTCGGCGCATGTTTCCAAATTATTGTTATGTTATTATTATTATTAAGTTACGTTCGTATATTTAACTTAAATCTGTCCGTTAAAAAATTTATGCGTGAAAGCTGCAAAAAGAATTCGAGGTGATACACAAATTTGTTTTAATATTCTCTAATGACGTTAGACATATTAATAGGATTTACTTCACATCTAACGATGAATTCGCACTAGTTAATGAAACGTTTTCCTGCTGCGAGGAATAGTATAGTCTGTAAAATTTACGGCAAAATGAAAAGATACCATATGTATTCCCCTTAAGGCTGATCCTTTTAATCTTTTCTGATATTGATTTCCACACCATTGAGCTAAATGGGTCAAACTAAGAAAAATTCCATTTGAAAGCTCAATTATTTGATTCCCTTCAACTTAATGTCTATCTTTCAACATCGAGTAGTGTATGAGCCTTTGAATTTTAGTTTAGATTTTTCATTTAAATTGTTTGTCCGGTATCGTAGTAATACTACCATACGTTCTGATTTCAATTTAACTGCTGATTTCATTTTGAATTCCTATATTTTCTCATTTTTCTCCATTTAACAATATTTGAAAATATATTTTCATTTTTGTTTTGATTTTTCATTCGTGCAAGAGACACTTGACTAAATACTAAATTTAATTGTTTATCGTAATATTATTGTTTGAATTTCGATCAACCTCATCAAAAAAAAAGTATGGTAACTTTAATTGGCTTTCATCGTCCTGTAATTACAGCATGAATTAATTAATAAATGAAAAGCGTTTTTATGAAGTCTATTATAATTTGTAATTTTTAAATGTAATCCTTATTAAACCTTTTAATCTTTTATTTTTTTTTAATCTACATTTCAAAAACGGAGAAATGTAAGAGGAGATTTTTTCTATCGCATAAAAATGGTTTTATGAAAAGAAAGAAGGAAAACAAAAAGTAAATTACTGATACTACTTTAAAATTTCTAGGAAAAAGTAGTACTTAAATAAGCTCCGATCATTTAACACATCTAAGTCATCTTGGGTTTCCCAGCACGATGCTTAGGGAGGAAGAAAGAAATATAATTATGAAAATACGAACATTTTCACATAAATATGTATGTGTTTACAGATACACAAACTCTACATCGTTAAACCATCTATAGAAATATCGATGTCTTACGAAAAGCCAACGCCTTGCGTGATGACTACCTGTGATCGGCATAATTACTCGCAATTTTACTCCTTCAGTGTTACATTGCCAAGGTCGTTATCATTTATCAGATTAAATGAAGGATACTTACTTATATCGTGACAAAATAAGATTATTCTGGTATGTTATTAAATTCGCACAATAATATTCATAATTAATATTATGCAATGGTACGTTATATGTTACACATTTTAATAATATTATGTTTACCATGTAAACACAGAAACATTTCTTTTTTCTCTTAAATTTTGTAAAATATTGTTTTAGTATAAGCTTATATTATGCTAAAGATATTAGAGTAAACAGTAAAAAATTGATTAAAACTACGTATAATGAATTTTTATTTTGATTTCATTTGTTTACAATATTTATAAATTTCATAATCTCCAATAAATCCTGATCATTTTATCAAAAATATCCTAATGATAAATTATCATTTTTCAAGTTATTTAATGATTTTACATAAGACGGCTTATATTCAAATAATGTTAACTTTGAACTTTTACGAACCTAAATATACTATTTTTTGTTGAAATTAAATCTGTATTTCTTTTAAGATTTATCTATCTACAAGTGACAATTACTTTATAAATAACTAACAAAGGAACAGTTCATATTTCATACGTTTAAAAGATTACCTAACGGTTTCAGATTTTTTTATCCCTTCGATGAATTTAATATATTTCTTCTTTAGCTTAAAACCTTCTCTAAATTTTGTTTAGAAGATGATTCCGAACTATAATACTGAAAACGAGTTTTATATTATGGTACTAATCAATTTATCATCACTAAACGTAGATCAAAATTTGAACAATTTTTTATTATTTATTCTTTTAATGATTAGTTCACCACATTAAAATATAGCTTATATTTGAAATATGGAATAAGAATTTTTGCAGTTATGAAAATCCTATGTCAAACCGGATCGAACTTGAGATCTTCCGGATGTAAGGCTGAAACATCACTCACCACTGAGATCGATAAATTGACTTTATTTTTAAAAATGGCCATTATCATAATATATTATTCATAATAATAATAAATATTATTATGAATAAACATTATCTCTAAGAATTTAACTAGTGATTATGGTTCTGCATATTATTATCTACAATTATATTACTTATTTTATAATATTTGAGCCCTGTTTCAATCCTTAATGATATATATTGAACAAGTAAGTAATTCCGTCAAATTCTAAGAAAAAAATGAACCACTTTTATATTTGGTTGGTAATATAAACAGAAATGTTATTTTTTTCCTGAAGGACAACATGTTAAGAAAAATGCTCCAAGATAAATATGACATTACGTCTAACGTAATTTCTCAGAAATGTCTTGGAAAATCATGAAACCAATACTAAACTCCACACTATCAATTAAAAATAAAGAATTAAGAGCAAGAACCTCTTAATTGTTATGATTATTTCAATGCACAATTAATGATTGATAATAATACGAATTTATTTATTTTAATGTTTGAATAATTTTAGAAGCTCTTAATTAATTTTGCATATATTAAGTAGTTGTGGTTTGTTTATAGCAATCTCTTTTAATAAAAGAGGACATCGTTATTAATTTTGCGGTAAGTTCATCTTAATTGAACTTGTGTAATTTTCTTCTTTGTACCTCAACATTATGCTTATTTTTATCCAAAAGTTTATAATTTTTACGAATTTTCAGCGTCTGCTCGTTTCATATGGAATTTTACGGGTTCAATTCTGGGTAGGCTTACGAATTTAACACATTCTGTAAAACATCAACATCATATTCCATGCGTAATCCTCATAGATGAAACCTTTCGTAATTACGACAGCAATTCAAAATTTTTAATTTTTAAGTTTAAAAAAAATATTTTCAACTGTACAACATATTTTCCCATTTTTACAAACAAAAGAGACAAAGTGTTCTGACTCGAATGTTATTAATTAATCATTGTAAATTTTTTTAACAACATTAAATATAAACAAAAATAGTGATGTTAAAGTTTTTGGGAAAATAGCTAAACGTTTTTATTTTTTTTCTTTAGGAAGAAACAAACAAAATTAATAATTTATGCATTCAGTTACAGGAGAGTAGATTATTTTAATATTATAATAAATCCCGTGGAAATACATCTCAACAGATGTAAAATATTCACCACCATCGAATCAACTGAACAATGTTTTTGCTTAACGTTATGATTTAGCTATGTTTGAAAATATCACCTTCATTCAGCATTGAAATGATCACTAACACTTTTACAAGTTAAATAAACTTCCTTTATGAAGGTAAAGTGTTTCTGTCGTTGATATTTACTCCGTTACTCATCAACTGATCATCAGGTCAAAGTTATTTGAAGTACATACGAGTAAAAAGATTGATTGCAGACAGATGAATCCTGAATGCTTTAAACATAAAGCTACAATCAGTTTCAGAATTATGTATACCCAAGTTTGAGTAATTTTTTTTTCTCGAAGCCTCCCAGATCCAGACCCGGGGCTGTGCATTGCCAGAGGCCGGGATATCCTGGAGCGGATACGAAGAAGAATGGCGATACGTGTGGTCTCAGCCTACTGTACCGTTTCTTACATACTTACAGAAGTTTGCCCTACGGCCGAAGCGACATTATTTGAAGCATCGCTGTACGTCAAGGTACCCCTTGATGCGACAGGATGCACCTTGGACAAGAACTTCTGGAAGAGACAATCCCAATCCCGTAGGGGAAGACAACCGCCTAGTGACGTTCCAGCCACACCCCTCCCCCCTTCCTACCCCTGTTGTGCTTTAACGGGAGTCGTCTATCGCCCTTGACGTTTTACATCTCATAGTAATAAGCCTGGCCTCGTTGGGATGCCACCGATGTAAATGCCTTGGTAGACATTTGCAGTGGTGATTTATTAACAGTTTTTGCCTTCGATGTAGGCCTCGTCCGGACATCTTCAATGTTCTACATCGTATCCCTTTGAACTAGCTAACAGAGTTCGCGAAAGTACGAACCACGCGCCGCCTAGTTCTACTTATACTGAGCCAATTTTGTTAATGTCTCGATTTTCGAGGCAAATTTAAACTTAACATACCACTAAAAATGTTGATCACAACAACGAAATTTAGTCCTTAATTCCCTTACTGAACTCAACTTAGTTCAGTAGACATTCATAAACCATCATCGAGATGCCGCTACATCTCACGGCTGCATGGAATCCATGCCCTCGGCAGTGCAGTCGCCATCCCGCCAACAGTGTCGTGTGCTTATCCTAATCTGCCCTCGTCAAATGCCGCTACACCTCACAGCTGCATGGTAAGCCATGCCCATCGGAAGTGCAGTTGCCGTTCCGCCAAAAGCTTATATAATTTATAATCACCTCAGATGTAACTAACCGTGGCTCGCCGCCAAAGCGCCTACCATCGGCCAATCAAACTGTCCAGGTGGACCCTAGTCGGCCGGGTTCCTACTCTACTAAATCCCCTCGGCCGTCCTACGCTGGACGAGGAATCGAAGGAAGCCAGCCACAACTGTCCAATCTCTGCGAGTTCTCCAGTTAACTCGCAGATCAAAGAAGGAGTTCTGGAAGATACCAGCCCCAAACTTGAAAACACCGTGTTACCGTGGGGCATCATGTTTCCCTGTCTTGAAGACCAACCTACATTCTTTCTTGAACGCAGCCTCGTCCAAGTCGGTGTTCTGCTCCCTAATCAGGGTCAGAACTTCCTCACCGGATAAATTGCCGTCGATGTCATAGATTATGACACTAAGCCTACGACTTCGCTTGTGATCCACCTTAAACTCAAGCTTCTACACCGCAGGAGAGTCCCGGATGACTCGGACTATCTCCTTGTTTTCAGCTACCACGAGTAGACACTTGCTGATCTCATTTATGTCCCTTATCTTAAGGCCCTTTCGGCTATGGTGAGGGGCAGCCTGAACGTCCTTCTTCAGATCAGAACTTGCCTTCGATGAACCCTCTGGCGTGTTCACGAACAAGAACTCCAGTTTTTTAGCCTGGCTGGCTTCTCTCTTACTACGGACAACCATAGCATAGCGCCTCGGTTGTACTTGGGCAGGAGCTGATTTTTGAACCACCTTGACCTCCTTGGGCTTGGAGGCCAAGGTCTTGTAAACTTCCGCCACAGCAGAGAAGGCTTCTTTGATCTTCATCAAATGAGAAAGAATTGTCTTCTTTGCGCCTGAGCTAACGCTGCCGGGCAAGACCAAGAACTCTATTAAGTAGTCCAGATCACCCTGGACTACTTTAGCCAGCGGGGCAGAATTGCCCTTCGCCTTTTTGAACGCCTCTACCACCGGTATGGGTTTAACCCAGGTGGTGTCCTTACCTCCATCTTCGATACCTCATTCTTAGAGGATGTCGAAGGCACTGGCTCCGGCTTCCTCTTCCACCTGGGCTAGCTAACTACCTCACCAAAATCTTCCATGGCCAGAGATTCGCTGATCTGACTGGACATTACTAATTCTCGCTATCTTCCTCCTACTTGTAAGTTGGGCGAGCCTACGTATGTGACGGCTGCCCGCAACGAGTACGAGCAGCTGGACACCTGAGAATTCTCCTGTCACTGTTTATACCTCTTAGCCGCTTCCGAATCAGTTATAAAATATCTACGGATTACGGTTTTCGTTCTGAGAGAACGCGAATAGGACTATCAGGGAGTATTCTCTTACTCGTTTCAGGGGCTTATAACCAAAAGTCGTTGTCACTTCTTCGCCGCGGTGAGGCAGGTGCACGTTCCCAGAAATCTGTGCCTTATACACCGCAAGTGAGGAGCAGATAGTAAGTCTAAATATGATACTAAACAGCAGCAGCAGTATGCCATCAGCACGCCTTGACACTGTCGGAAAGTACACATGCTAACGACAGCCAAAAACACTAATAGCAAGCCAAGAAATCAGAGAAGTTTCTGGAAATGCATCCAAGGGACCAGAGAATATGCGGGCGCGACAATGGACCCACCGAATCTTGACCCGGTGTTCAACCAGCTTCTTTGCCGCACCAAATATTGTTCAACAATGGCGTTCTGCACAACGCAGTGAACACGCGTTCGGCGGTCGCGCCGAACGCCGGGTGAACTAAGGACACCCGGAAGTCACCTCTAAACGTAGTAAGCAGATTAAACCTATTTCTCACGAAGAAGACTCAACAAGAAAAGAGTCGATCCGGACCGATGAGTGCCTCAGTAAAGAAGGATTTCTATACCTTAACCCTACATTGAATTTTCTAAAGTTTTGCCCACGGTATGGGTTATTTTAGAGTTTTAGATAGTTAGGGAAATGGACCGTGTGTTTGGGAATCAAGAAAGTTAATGGGCAGCGTATAGAGAAAAAAATTGAGATTTGATCACGACGGTATGCATATTGACAAACAAACGTTTTCATTAATAAACTGAAAAAAATACTGGTCCGTTACAAATAGTGATCTACAAAGGCCCTGATGTAGTTAACAGATAAGACATACAAAAAAGATATGAAAACAAACAAGGTCATATTCAAGGCGATAGTTACGCATTTGATGCCATCGTGGCAAATAAAAAGCTATAAATTATATCCGAAGCTATTTAAGCCCTAAACGCTGGTCAAGCCCTTAAGTCAGACGAATTATTCTTCTATTGCACTACACCAACCTACCGCCGAAAGCACAATATGACGGTAGATACATCGTTACGCTGATCGCAGTTACTCCTCTATATATGTAGCACCTCTTACCTAGTCTCTACAACGACCTACGCGGTCTGAAGGAAGTACTCTGCAACCTGACTAACAACTCGCGGATTTACAACAATCTGTCTACCGTCGAGCGCCAAAAAGATTACATTATGCTGTCAGCCCTGCAGAAGGAACAAAACGATCTTTCTCTCGCGATCGGACATCAAGATATATTGTGACGAGAAGAGATCTCAGTTTAACGCTTTTTAATACCTCCAGTCCTTTCTTTTCTTTCTTTTTCCTGTTTAGCCTCCGGTAACTACCGTTTAGATAATTCTTCAGAGGATGATATGTATGAGTGTAAATGAAGTGTAGTCTTGTACATTCTCAGTTCGACCATTCCTGAGATGTGTGGTTAATTGAAACCCAACCACCAAAGAACACCGGTATCCACGATCTAGTATTCAAATCCGTGTAAAAATAACTGGCTTTACTAGGACTTGAACGCTGGAACTCTCGACTTCCAAATCAGCTGATTTGGGAAGACGCGTTCACCACTAGACCAACCCGGTGGGTTAATACCTCCAGTCCTGGAAGACACATCAGTGAAATTATCACTTTTAGCCGGTGATCGACACTCGCATACCGACTACGTCGAACTGTAACAGAAGGGGAAGTAGATTAGGTTAGATTGGTCCTGCAGGGAAAGTAGACTCCGCGGACTTAATCCAAGAGCAATGCAACCTACATAGTTATCATACACCGACTCGTTCGCCGAACTAGTCACAACAGAGATATACTTCTTGAGTATATTTCTTGTTGTAATCATGGCGCGTTGAGAATTTTTTTATTAAAGAGTGAAATCTCTCGCCTAAAGGTCTACTATAAAAAGGATCCTGAAAGGGACTGTGCGGGTGATCATCATGCTCGTTCCAAATCTTTCTTTCTTATTCGTCAGTTTTCTAACTACATATACTTCGCGGTCTCTCTTTTTAATTATTTTTCAGAAATTCTACATCAATAAATTTATATTTTTCATAGAAATGTAAATTTTCTAATATATAGATTGTTTATATTATATGATTAGCAAGGGCTAAAGCGATCAGAACTATATTGTTTTCTATCCAATGCGCTAGCATATTTCCATTTCTCTTCCATGTAACATATACACGCTATTAGTTTTAGCTAAATATTTCAGAATATTAATCAGTTAATTTTTACTTCCTTTGTTATAAAAGCCAAAATCCTTTAGATGGTTCGGAGCAGAGAGTACCAAGCTAATTGTTATATTCTTTGTAAAAAGAATCCATTTGGTTGCATTTCCACACCATAACAGAAATACGTGTAACAGTCCTAGAGTATTATATATCTTTTATTAATGTGTGAAACCTCTTCATATAGGCCTATCACTTTTTTTTAGGTTTTTAAGATAAAGCGAAATAAGTATTGATGTAATAGCAACTTTAATTATTGGTTGTATGTTTTCCCATCTTCTTTCAATCGAAAGTAAATAAATTTTATTAAATAAAATTGAGAATTTCTTAGTTCTTCATCGGTAAATCAAGTTACATAATAAGGCGGTAAATATACTTGATTCAACTCGTTTTTTGAGGAATTATTCAAAATGCATATCATAGAAACACCATAGTTGGTAAAACTTGCTTCTTCCCCGATACATTGTGTACTTGAGAGGTTTTTCAATTCGTCTTTTAGTCTGATTAGTAGATGATCCTAGTTAAGATACTGGTGAAGGGAAACTGAATCCAATCCTTTCACCATATCCAACAGGAAGTTATCACTCATTTCTTTACTTAATCAGGCGTTTGTTTAATTTCTTCATAAAATCCGTCATCAATATCAACGATCCTCTATTTTGAAATACTTCCCGCAAACGTACGATATAGTTCTTTAGAAGTCCTATTTTTAGAGCCTCTAAATTTGGCAATTTTTTATTCTCTTTTTGTTCAACTGCTAGTGACAGC
Source organism: Lycorma delicatula (assembly GCF_047948215.1). NCBI lineage: Eukaryota > Metazoa > Arthropoda > Insecta > Hemiptera > Fulgoridae > Lycorma > Lycorma delicatula. Next base: position 189,363,487 of record NC_134455.1, read on the forward strand.
TTTTTAACCCGTTCTTGAAATTTCATGATGATCGAAATTATTGATAAAAGTTTATTTGATATTTTTTTAATTTGGTTTTAAACACTAGTATTATGCTGGTATATTATAAAGAAAAAATATTATAAAGATCATCGTATTTAAGCTGATTGCATCACCACTTTCAGTGGATTCGGCTAAATTTGTAATTTAAATCAGTTGTCACCCGTTACACGTTGTCCCGTGTGTTTTTCTTCGGAGTTGATCATTTTGTATCGTTTCCTTTTAAAAAGCTCTTCAGTCATATTTAAGTATTTCAGTCATTTGTTTATCTACACGACGAGGTTGTTGATGCAGCTCTTTAAGTTGGCTTCCTTGACATCCACTTTAAAACTAAATAGCATGATAAGATGTATTTGTTTAATTTTTACTGTCAAATAGAAAAATATTATCAATATCATCTCTATATATCGAGAGGCATCGCTAGCGCCCGCTCTGGCAAGTATGACAACTTATCAGAGAGGCGGCGGCGACGCTATTTCTATAATCTTTAAAATAGGGTTTTTCGACACCTCCCTTACATTCTAATTCAATTAAATAAATAGTCGCATTCAATTCTTATTAAATAAATAAGAATGTTGTGTTTATGAGTGATTGTGTTTAAGAATCCTGAATAAAAATGTAAACTTATGCCCAAAACAGTTTCCCATTAGCATGCTTGTTATTTTACTGGAGCGCATCAAAGTCCCACAGTAACTATAAAGATATTCAGAATTCAGAAGTGGTCCAACTGAGATCAGGTGATTCTAATAGATCAAGGACGACTCAGGAACGACTCTACCAATATTTCCCATAAAAAAGGATGATATGATGCGTGGGGTTTGTTTGTTTGATGTGTATGCTCACATTTTCATTTTAGATGCTACTAGCGCAGAGAGGACTACGTGGTGCCCCGGACAGCTGCGCGCAGAACATAAGCGATAGATTCATTCGAAGGATGTATACTTCTCGAATGATTTATACTTCTTGATACGAACGATTTATGTAAAATTATATTTTTTTTGGGGGGATAAAAAAGGAAAAATTTGATTTACAGCTGTGTTAAAAATCACGACTCAAGAAACAGCTAAAAATGCACGCACGCTAAATTCATGAACGTTATTTTGTTACCATTTGTCAAAAACATTTAACAAAATCATGCGTAATGAAACATAAACCATGTAACATTTTCGCGGCGGGCCGTAGCCCGCTTTTTTCCTAATTTACAAAAAATCTTTAACATGTATATCTTAATTTCAATAAAACTGATGAGATTTATGAGCCTCAAAATTTTATACATAAACACACACACGCACATATATATATATATATTATATATATAACACATCCCGTAAATTATTTTTCATAATTTATTTAATATTTATATTGAACAGTCTTCACGCATACAACCCCGCTTTTTCAAAACAGAAATTTGTCTCCAAATTCATTTTCAAAGTAAGTAATCATTCTTTTACAAAAAAAAAAAAAATATTTATGATAAAGAACTAGTATTAGTAGTATTAGTATGAGCAACTTTATGGTCCGCACTACTTTGTGGATTGAACTTTCATTCAATCATTTTTCTTCTACATACGTTCATTTTTATTTCAATATAAGATAATTTTTATCAAATCCACATACATCTTCAACACTATCTAAAAAATGAAATAAAACACATTCAAGCTTAAACTTTCATTCCTAGGTATGAAAACAATCCTAGGTAGAATTATTTTCCTTCTACATGAAATTTCTTTTACATTTCAATAAAATACATTTTTTCTACATACAACTCTATGCCTAAATATATTTATGTTGAGCTAATGTATTTTGCAAACCATTTGTATACTAGATCTTAACGAAAGAGATGTGATGAACAACTTATTTTTAAATAGTATTCTTAGTAGTGTTTCTTATCTTACAAAATTCATCCTGTAGAATTCGTTGTAGAATTCAACGAATTTGCAATTCAAAACAGTGAATTACAAATAAACATACCTCTGGTCTTGTCTTCTCTCGGAAGCAAGGTCAATGCCTCTACCCGTTCACACTGTTCCATCGTAAAGTAATGATCTAAGAGAATACCTCTATAATCTAACGGGGCTCTTGCCAATACTCCTTCCTTCGGCCAATAAACGTCCAGATGGTTTCCTAGCAGTCCGGACTGCTGAGTAGAAGTACAGCCTACTATTTCAGATTTAATACCGGAAATAACAGAGACTGCCTTTTACGAAAATACATATATGTAACCGCCGATGATTGGCAACAAAATATCATTATTACGTTTATAACGCATTTTTCGAACCCAGACTGACACAACGTACAGTATTATAACCTTACAACAGTGAGGAAAACACGCATGTTTCTGAAATTCTACCCTCAAACGGGATGAGTGATCCTATGACTACCAAAGAAAGCATCACCTCGCAACATACTGAAAATGCTCTTTATTTTCAGTAAACACCCAGAAAACACCCACATACTTGTGAAGAGGGACATCTCCTAATGGATAGGCCCGCTACCGATAGCCAAACCGGCCGGGTGTCTACTAACGAACTTTTAGCATTATTCTTTTTGGGAAAAAACCATGTATGATGAAGATTTTGCAAAATTAAAACATTTAAAGTCTTACGTGCCTGAGTTGTAAGATTTAGTAAGATCTGAATTGTAAGACAAGCATTTAACATTTTAAAACATTTAAAATCTTACATGCCTGAGTTGGTTGTGGAAAAATCCGTTACCAGGGTAAGCCCGCAGGGTTCCGTTCTCGTTCCCATGCTGTGCAATCTGATATTCGATGGCTTTCTGTGATTGACATTTCCAGAAGAGGTCACGGCCCAGGCTTTCACGGATGACTGTCTCCTTTCATTTGTGGTAATTCACGACCACAGCTGGAAGACCGGGCGCAGGCGGTCTTGTCAATCGCAGAGGGCTGGATGGACATTCAAAATTTAAAGGTTTCTGTGTCCAAGACGAAGTTTACGGTTCCCAAGGGTGCAGACAAATTATCGTACAGTCGTAACTTCCAGTTACGACTGTAATCAGCCGAGTTAGAGTTCTTAAGTACCTAGGTGTTTTGTTTGATGAAAGGTTGCTTTACGCGGCGCCCGTTTGGCAGCAGATGATTTAAGATTATCAGAGGTACTTTCTTAAAAGTCAAAAACATTGTGTTGATATTACTGAAGACTCGTTATTTTCGTTTATAGCGAAAATAAAGTTGATTTCAACAGGTTCAATTAGAAAAATTACGAACGCTGGTGAGGGGATGCAATCCCACGCTGATGTTAGAAGAGGGGAAAGTCCTGTCTCTTAACATTTCTTGAAAAGTTGACGGAGAGGGTAGAGCTCTGTTATACACACCTCTTAACCACGTTTTGTCAGCTGTCTGATGTGGCCTATATCTGTGAATTTTGTAGATTCCGTTGTCGAACGCATGTATGTGTATGCTTAATGATTTATTTGATTTTTTGTCTTTTTTCCATTATTTACTTATGTATTTTTAATCTAATTCATTTTATTTTAATTTATTTCATTATTAATTTGTTAAATTTATTTATTTTTTTTCTTGCCACATCATAAGCTTGAAGCTTGTGCGTGGGATACGGAAATAAAATTTCGTAGCATATGAAAATGCCATGCCGTTAAATTATTCTTTTTCGAAACTTAAGTAGAACAAATTCATAAAAACATTCCTAGTGATGCCGTTCGTCTCCCTTCTTACCGTGCAACAAGGTTTGAGATCTACCGGAACCAGTTACTTTTTTACAAATTAAATTCTAGAGCTAGTGTGTGACGTCAGAACATGGTGGTTTCATGCAGATGACAAACAGCAGCTAAGTACTACTAACTTTGAAATATTTAAAAAACAAATAAATAAAAAAAGATAGCGGAAACTTAGGTTATGTTACGCTGGAAACACTACTAGGAAAAGGAATTTTGCACAATGTAAAAGAGAATTTCATGATGCAGTGGTGAGGAAAATCGTACACTTTTATTGGTTAATGGTACACTACAGGTGTATAAGTACCACTGACACAATAGAGAAAAATCATCGATCTTCCTTTGGGAATTCTCGAAAAATTAACGACTTGTTAATCAATTAACTCAAAGTGTTACTTACTCAGAGATCATATCCTTCCTAGTTAATTGATTAATTGTAAGAGGGGGTTTTCACATACTACGGCTTTGTTCATAAAGTACCAAATAAGTTACAGGAAATGTAATATGTAAAAAATATTTTATCCAGTAAATCATCTCTTACAAATTTCTGATAATTATAATAATTTTTATTTTTAAAATGTATACATGTTTTAGTTCTTCAACAACTTTCATTTCGTGCAGAAAAACTATATTTTTCAGTTTTCCGTATCCGATAACAGATTTTTGTACCTTTTCTAAATTAATTTTTTGGTAGGCTGAACAGTGCCAAAAAATCAGAAGTTCAGACAAAATATTAGGTAAACTACTTTTCGCTATAATTACCACCAAATACGTTTTCCAAAATTCAGCTACGGATCATACTCTATCATCGCTACCGTGATACTATATAATCACTCTTTTATAATCCCTATTATAGTTAACCCTTTGGTGATTTTTAATCGGCATAATATTGACCCTCTGCGGATTCATTTTGTAAAATTCCAGCACTTTTCATCTACGTGAAATAAAAAAGTTAGTAATAAGTTATTCGTTAAAGGACTTTCCTTTATTATAAATTCAGTATCTAGAAATTAATTCGTTCTGGAAAAGATTATGAATTTTATTACTATATTTCTTTTCATATTCGGTTTATTAAAACCGAATATGACTTATTATTAATTCAAAATTTTTATTTATTTTTTTCCAAGTAAATACATAATAAAATGGAAATAAAAAACACAAGCGTTTGATTTATGAAAACAAATTTCTCAAATTTAAACTAACTTACCAAGTTGTTACATTTTTACTTGATTTTCCTGTTACTGTTACTACTAACAATTTAAAATGTTCAGTATTTGCACCAAATTAAGCAAACAAAACAAACTATTCACTAGTAAATGCTTGTACTTGTGAATGCTGGCATTATGCTAGTTTAACATTGCTTGTGTACTAACAATGGCAGCTAATGTGATTAATATATACTAAAAATATGTACAGAATTCAAAATAAATCTAAGGAATTCACTTTGAAAAATAATCTCCAAGGTTGAAATAGCACATAAGGGTGGTGGTCAAAATACCAACTTTGTTTCACTCGTCAAGCAAAAATGTAAGAACCTGAATTTTAAAAAAATTGCATTAAATGAGTGATCTAGGCTTTCAAAATGGCTCATGATTCTGGGATAGGCAGATCTCTCACTGCTTATGAAACTTTTATCTGTATATACAACAAAGAGTAACGTGCTATAGTTTGGATTTATTTTCTTCTTACGAATTACATTATGTTATGTTAGTATCCAACATTACACATAATATAAATTATAAATATGTAACAAGCCTGTTTTTTTATAGAATAAAATAGCCTTTATTTAATATATATATTTATTTTATATACTACTTATATTTTGCATATATAAGCTATAAATCATTCTGTAATATAGTGCTGTCAGATAGCAGTAGTTTATGTGCACCAATAAGATCAAACATTATTAAGTACTTTCTTTTTGCGGATTAAAACACAAAATATCAATGCAAGATATTATACGCATATAAGTTATTACACTTATAAGGTCCGGGAAAATATTAATCTGTCATTTTAAGTAGCTATTAAAAATAATTTGGTGGATAATTATAAATTATATTATCTATTAATTATCATTATCATTATTATAGGTGGTATCTATGGCTAGATATCCTACATCTAGCGTCTGTTTATACGTTTCTTAGGTTTTCAAACAAAGAAATGCATCATCATAAATATGATGATACTTATGACGATCAGTTTCAAGAACACTTAATGAAAAAAACCTATCAGACTTTATAAATTTACCAATAAAATATTTTTAAATTAATAAAAAAAACATTTTCATCTATTTTAATGAATGGAGATTGGTAATTAAATGTTTTATATGAAAAATTATCTTACCTCGTCTATTTTCCATGATATCCTCACATTTTTTCTGTGCGTACACCACCATCCTCTGTTTCCTAATAGAATAAAAAAATTAAGTCACTGAACCGTCTGTTTACGTTGAACTAATTAAGATTAACTTTTTATAGCAAATTTGAAATAAAAAATAATAATCATATTTTCTCTACACCCTACTGATTCAGAAGTTCGCTTTCAAATGCATTTCCTCGCCTATCTATTATAACAACAATAAATACTGAGCTCCACCTGTTACTGCTTTAACAATCGATATAGCAATCCAGTTCACAAAGACCATTATCCTGAAAGAATACAATTAAGCTGTAAATCAAATATTTTGAATTTATTAAAAATGCTCTGAAATCCTTCAAAAATCATTATTGTACATAATTTTGTAAATAATTTGAAATCTTAACCCGGTTAATATCTAACTTAACAAATATTCCTTATTTTCTTAGATAAATAAAATAACTCAATAGGATTATGTTATGAATGATTTTTTCTTCTATATTACGTACAGAAAGAATATTATCTTACCAAAAATTAGTAAATATTTTCTGCAAATAAGCACTGAAGTTATTCCTAAGAAATGATAAATAAATCGTATTGGTTTTGAGTTCTGCGTATTATGACATTTATTTTATTGTACTTTAATTTATTCAAAAATGATAATGAGTGTGTTTGTTTTGTTTTGCGGTGAATAAGTGTATTTTTTACGCATAAAAGCTTGAAAATTATTTTATAAGAATAAGAAATAAAATAAACTTAAAAAAGTTATTATCCATATACATTTTAAACGATGGTAATTATGGTATTATTGTTTAGATCAAATAATGAAATAAAAATGTCTGTTTTACAGATAAAGAAATCCAAATTAGTACGTGTAATAACAAAAATAAATCAAAAGAACGTGTAATGATGATTTTAGTAACGTTTCAACGAAAACGAACCGTAAAACTATTTATCTTTATCTACAAAAATTCTTGTTTGTCATTATTGTTTTTAGAATGTGATGTTTCACACGATGAATTATTTATGATTTTTAAAAGATATTTTTAATTGTTATTAAGTATTTTCTTTTAGTTTATGAAATGAATAATCGCAACATTTACATCTACGGCTTAGTAGTGAGACTGGCCAAGTCCATATTTCTTCATTTTTAGTAAACACGATTATAATATTTGGCTAACAGCAATAAATCAGTTGATCATATATTATGTATGAAACTGATATGACAGCTTTCAGAATTTTTTTGTGATCTGCTATGTGTATATAATATTTACGGAACTATTAGTTTCAGTTAACTGTTTTACTTAAAGTAGCTACGGAATTGAACAGTTTTACTTCTTAACTGCGAATGCATTTTTGATCATTGATGAATAATTTAAAACTTACCCTGAATTTCTATTAATTTTTTTCGAGTTACTCTGTAGTCAATTTTTTGTTTGTTTGTTTAACCTCCGGGAGCACCGTTATGTATTCTTCAGAGGATGAGATGAATGTTCCCGGTCAAGCATGTGTGCAAATGCCATGCTTGACCGGGATTCGAACCCGGGACCTCAAGATGAAAAGCCGAGAGGCTACCACTCGTGCCACGGAGGCCGGCACTCTGTTGTCTATTATAAGTGGTTCAGATTACTTAACAGTTGAAATGATAATTAATCAAAACAGCCGAACATGAACTGGAAAATACGATTTATTAATAATCTACAATATAATACAAAAATGCAAATAATGAAATTGCTGATTTTGTTCTTTTTACTGAATCAGAACTTTTATGAAATTATAAAGTATTTTTGATAATAAGTAGCTAACCTTACTGATTCAAAACAAGAAAAACTTACAAATCATGAAAAATATAATGGGCCTGCGTAATACAAAACAAAAATTTCATAAAAAATAAAAACAAATAATTACAGAGATCATAATAGACCTAATAATAATTTCTACACAGTCTTATTTCTGTTAAAGAAACGTAATTACAGTGAAAAAAAAAAATATTAGAAAACAGTAAAATTAAACAACAGATAAACAATACAAATTAGCGCAAGAAAATTTTACAATTTGTTAGAAAAGTGTGTTAATTTATTAATAATCTTTCAGAAAAGAATCATAGTGATGAAAATTAATCAAAACCCTAATAAATTATTACTGAATTACGTCGAAGTTAACATATTAAATAAATCTAAAAAAAATATTATGTATTATTATTCAAATTCATTTTCAGTTCGTGACTCAAGTACTCTGTTTCAAGATTAACACTTGTTTTTTATTTCGGTAGTTGATAGCAATGGTAATTTTCTTTTAGTATTATTCCATTTTTGTTGAGTTTCACTAAATCTTTCTACTTTGTTTCAGGAATTGGCAGTTTTTTTGTAAAGATTTTTAAGTTCATCAGATAAGCTAAACGATCTGCCCTTTTTATTCACGTTAAGTACGCTGTTTCGGTAGAATAATCATAACTAAAAATAATCCGATTTTTTCTTTGATTTTATTTTATACCGTTGTACTATTCGATTTTCGGTATCAATTTTTGTGTTATTACAATTTGTTCTAAGTGATTTAAATATTTCAAGTCGCTAAACCGTAATTCGTTGGTAGTGAAGATCTCTAGTTTGTTTTTATTTCTTTTTGAACGACCCAGTTGAAATATGTTCAACCGATCTCGCATTTATAAACTACTACATTTTTCTGACAACATTCAATGACACTTTGCATGGAATCGCATTCCACGTACGTATGCCCTTTTTCCAAAAGTTTGGAGAAAAAAATACTATATAATTTACATAATTTGGAAAAAAAATTGAAAAAATTACTGTATAATAGAATAATGCTGCAATAAACTGATTTGACTGAGTGAGGGGAAGTTCTGACCCCCACATGAATCAGAAAATATTATTTTCTGGTACCTCTTTAACAGTTCTAGCCAGGGTCAAGAACCAATTCAGTAGAGAGATGCCAGTTTCAGAACTTCCTTTTTGACTATTTACCTCCGTCCATCCATAACAATATGATTTATTTGGTGGTGATGCTTCATACACAGTAACATTGTAAGCGATGTGTTTTCGGCTATAGTATAATTGAGATACCTCTAAACTGGGAATTTGTGATAAACCGTGGAGATCCAAAGTTGCAATTATGAATTTTAGATCATTAATACTTCTATTCCCATCATCTCTTTTGCTTACATACGAATCATTTTTTAGTTTTTCATGTTACTCAACTCTTTCTCCAGGGCTAATTTTTATTATCACTAGCATCTTCATATTTTATGCATATGGCGCATTGGTCTTTTTTGGGATTTTAAACGGTCAAGTTATACTCCTTATATTAAGGATGCAGTTTCTGTGGTATTTTCTAACCATTCAGTTTGAAACACCTGACATTTTTAATTATTTCTTGAAATTGATAAATGTTCGTTAACATATTTTCTCTTCGATAATTTTCTGCAATAATGACTTTCCTTAACTGTAAATTTTTCTGTATGAGTTCTAATTTTATTAAGAACATCTGGGGCGCGTCATTTTATAAGGGTGATTTCCATCCCGTTTTATCAAACTCAGTAAATGTGCTAGTACTCCTTGATTTTTGTACACCTGTATCTACAGGGCCGGTGACTAATACTAAATGTCTTTAAAAAAAATCGTTTGCCTATCCTGATTTTTTTTCATTATTTTTTCAAAAGAGTACTGCTTGCATTTAGTTTTATCATGGCCTTGGGTTCTTTCCCGTTTACGCTGTGCAGAACATATATTAATAATTTTTAATAACATATCCTTCTATTTTTCAAAAGATAAATTGTGGTATGTACGAGACAGACTTGATCTGAAATCATCATCGAAATTTGTTGTGCATTTGTAAATGCATTTGCTACAATTTACAGGTTTATCAATCATTGCAGACTGAAGGCGTCCTGTTTTTTACACATATTCTTGCCCTAATTCTTTGTTTTTAATATTTTTCCAAATAGACGGATGGGGTTTATTTAATCTGCTCCTTTTTTACATAGTTATACGAAGTAAAGGAAGTATTGTGATCGCGAAAAGTTTCAGTTTTCAGATTTCAACAGAAATATCCATTTTGACCATCCCTGAATCCATTTTGACTAGTTTTGGCGTGACATCAGTACGTACGTATCCCGCATAACTCAAAAACGATTAGCGGTAAGATATTGAAATTTTGGATTTAGGATTGCTGTAACATCTAGACGTGTACCTCCCCTTTTGATTGCAATCGACTAAACCAAAAGTGTATAAAGGCGGTTGAACAGTAACATTTTATATAATTAATTATGTATTATTTATACTCAAAAAATTATACTTTTACTAGTATATTGTTCAGAAGACAATTTTCTTCATAATAATTTTTTTTAATTTTATACAAAATTTAAAAAATCAACTGGTTACTCGGACATATCCTACTAGGGTTTCATCCTTCGGTTTTAAAACTTAAAAATTAATTTATTTTAACCTTGATTGAAATTTTTACTTTAAAATATTATGTAATCAGTATTTTGAAGGTAATGAAAATACATATTAATTAAGCTCTACTACATCTATACCTATCTATTTTATTAACAATTCCATTTTTTTCCCTCATATTTCTCAAAGTCGCTTTTTAAGAAGAATTTAGTGATAAATAATAAAATTCCATAACATTTGCAAACGGCACATATCTTAGAACAAGTTTGTTAACAGTTTCCGAATAACGGCTTCACCTAAAATTAATATTTATAATTAGCAGTGAATAAATTTAAATCTCAAAGGAAAAGAAATACTCGTAAAAATTATAAACAAGTTATATTTTGCATAACAACAATAAATTATGTTTTGGCTTAATAAATAAAGGTTTACTGATTTCATGTTTCATGTTTTCTCTTACGTTACCTCGACTCGAGGGAATTCTTTTACTGCTGAAAACAAACTCCAAAATAAACTTGTGTTTAAAACTTCAACAAAAGTTAAAAGTGACAAAATTCTTCTCGCTTCTAAGTTATTATTTTTATTCATTCTAATTTTAGTATTCGTATGCAAATTTTTTGTTTTTTTTAAACTTGGTGGTAGAACAGTGCCACTAGAATAAAGCTTTAAGCTGATTATGCACATACTCCGCTTTTTAATATATAATTGGATGACATATTCACTAGAAGATGAACCACTACGAACAAAAAAGTAAAACTTACAATTTATTTTGAAATATACTTTTAGAAATATAATTAATAACGTACAAAGAATTCAAGTGTAATTTAATATTCTTGAATAAAGAGTATTATAGGTGCCCTAGATTACAAATGAATTGAATAGTGTCTTTACTAACTAATTTCAACAATTAGTAATTATTACGGTTAAAATGTTTTAGGATTAGGCTCTGAGATATAATATAATTTACCTCTATATTTATCTTTTCTAGAAATTAAACAATATGAAAAATTAATGAAAATATTAAAATGAGTTAATTATTAATTAAATTAAATGATTAATCTAAAGCGGAAAGCGTTATTGCCAGATTAGCGGCAATACGTAAACGTCAATAGTGATAACAGTAAAGAAGTTTATGAATATTTTTAGTAACAACAGAACAATTATTTAGCCTTGTTACAGGGCTTGAGGAAAAAATTGAAACGAAGTAGATTTCATTAGTATTTTGCTACACAAGGTCTTTTTTCCACCTAGCAAAGAAAGTTAGTATGAATGATTAATATTTTTTTTTAATTCTGCGAGTTAACTGAGATTGTTGATTTAAAAAAAAAAATTATTGATATTAGACGATGAGATGATTAGTTAAAAACTTCATAAGTGTTACTTAGTGGTTAATATTATGAAACCCTTTGTGAAGTGAGCCTATTCTCAAAAAAATGAGGTCCCAAAATTTTAGATAAAAGTTTAAATAGAATGTATAGTGATGAAACACAAATAAGGGCTAAATCTGTGAAATAACTTTAATTTCATAATTATGAATCTCTTAGTTGTGAAAGCTACAAAAATAAAAGCTAATAGGGAAATGTCGGCTAAAGTTAGCCAGCGCGGATACCGGAGCTGAATAATTGCAAAGAACTAATTAAACTCTTACATTTTATTTTTTATCAGATTACGACACCAGAATCAATTATTAACAATTATTCAGTCGGTAAGTGCTTAATGAAAACTAGAACACGTTCGACTTCTTAAACATGAAAAAAAAACGGTGGTTTTTTTCTAATGCAATTCCAGAATACACAGTTTATTCATATTTAGTTTTCTCATCAACCTTAAACTTTTGTAGATGTGACTGAATAGATGACGTATTACGGAGATCGAGCCGAAGTTCATTGTAAGTCGTTTGACGTCAATGAAATAAGAAATTCTATTCGGAAAGCCCACTCGCCATTAATTAATAAGCGATATCAGAGAAAAACAAGAATATTTATTATATATGATCAGAGAAGATAGAATTTTTGCTGCTTTTTTCCTTTGTACATTAAAATAAAATTTGTTTCCTATGAAAGCCACACATTAAGTAAATTTAGTTTTGGATATCCAGAAAAAAATGATAAAAAAATATAAAAAATAAAAAATAAACTAACCTAAAAAATGATAAAATTAAAAAAAATAAGTTGGTATTGATAGTTTATTAAATGTTTTATTATAGAAAGACAATAAACCTTACCGTACTAGAGGTTTTTGAGCCCCTAATATAAGCTTTTTTGAAAGAAAAAATCTTAATAAAATTTCATATAAAACAAAAGGCATTAAAGAAATTAGGTTTTCTTACATCTAAATTTTCAAATAAAGAGAAAGTATGATTTTACCCATTCCCAGGAAGAGTGGTCACCGAGTGGAATTATTATTGTATCCCTCTCATCTAATTGTTGAAATTCTAAATTATAGAAATAAATACATTGTTTAGAATTGGATGAAATATTGACGGAAATAAAAATCTACAATCTTGATTGGAGAAGTAAGAAGGAACTCCGAAAAGATTATAAAAAGAATGCAAGCTGATTCATTGTCATATAGACATGATATTAACATGTTCGTTGAAAATCTGAAAAAATGAGGCAAAGATAGATCGGTAAAGAAAGACTAGAAAGAGTAATATAAATACTGAAATAAGTAATAAGAGTGGTGAGAAAATGAGAAGTAGACAGAGTAAAATTAATAAGGCTTCTGATTATTATGAAAAACGATTTAGCAGTCCAGACAATGCAATAGGCATGATGTTACTATAAGTGTAGACGTATCCTATTTTCGAAAATGTTAAGTGATCGAAGTTCTGAGTATATTAAAAATAATAAAATGGCACGGAATGCTAAAATTACAAATGTGATGATAAAAGCAATAGGTTTAAAATTTATGGAGGTCATATTGAACTTGTTTAACAGGATATTAATAGAACAAGTATACCTTATTAATCGAAATGACCTGATATAATACTATTGTTAAAAATGGTCATTACTACGATATAAATAATTATCTTCCCGTAAGTTTAGGTCAAGTTTTTGGCAAATTGTTCATGAAATTAAATCAGAGTAGTCTCTATTCCCAACTGACTAAAGACGACTGACAAAAGCCAGGTTGAACAAGCTGGCTTTTGAAACTGGTTTTCGACTCTAGAAAACCTTTACGTTATTAACCAACTTATTGAAAAATGTGAAGAATATCATATTTGTCTTTATCTAGCATTTTTATTAAAAAAAAGCTTTTGATTGTTTAAGTCAACCCTTATTTACATCTATTCAAAAACAAGATGTCCCAACAAGTTATTTAAATATAACTAAAGACACGTATAAAAGTAGTAATGCCAGGTAATGGTAGGAAAATTAGGAAAATGGCCAAGCAATGTGACCAACTTAACGCTTATTATTTAATACGATTTTTCAAGACGTTTTCAATCATTGCATAAATGAGTCTTTATTAGCATAAATACTTGCTACCTACGATATGCAGTTGATAATATACTTGTCGAAAATTTTCTGCAAAAGCTCAACACTCTAGCAGAAGTGGATATTGTGCCGGCCTTACCATAATTCCTGAGAAAACACATCTTATGACCAATAAGAAAGTAGAAGATATTGAGCTGGAAGGATATAAACTAAACTGGATTTAAGAAAAACAGGAATCTTCAAGGAAATAAATAGAAGGTGTACGATCGCATGGAAGAAGTACTGGTCTTTAAAGTTCATCCTTAAAATTATAGACGTCAGTTTGGCAAAGCAGAAGAAGAAAATATTAAGGTCTTGTTCCATCATTCGTCCCCTATTTTGTATTATTATTATTTTATTTTTTTAACAACACGCAGACTCCCGCACGTACAATCCCCACGTCAGAGTGCCCCTCACCCATGCATACACCGTTACTCCGCCCACATTGCACCACCGGGCCATCGCCACTCTTACTATTCACCAGGCTGCACATCCAATCTTTTCCGGAGGCCGAAGCACCATCCAGTATCAAGTACTCTCACTAACCTTTGTGCCACTTCGCACCCGGGTGTTGCCAGCAGTCTTTAGTCACTCGTTAGCCTCCGTCGCAGTGTCTTTGAGAAACCGTAGCCCGGTATACAATCAAGGTAATACTAAGCAAAAAAGAAGAACGCGCAATATTATCATAAAGTACAATAGAACAGAAATCACACATTTATCAAGATAATTTCAATCAATCATCCTTGTCCGCAGAAACCAAACAAGGACAATTACAACAAAGAAAAAATCAACATATAACAAACTGCTACAAAGAAATTCAAAGTAAGAACACACAGCATTATCATAGAGCACAATAGACACAGTAATAACAATTCCACCAGAACGGCCCCATTGACCCTCGCCCTGAGTATTAGAAATATACATTTATAGCAGAAGAAAGACAATAATACAGAAAAAATTACTCCTTACCCTAAAAAGTAAGTATATATGTTAACAGGTCTCTACCAGGCGACGAGTCCTGCCATTTGCTATTCGTCAGTCCTCATTGTGGCCATTTAGCGACCTATAGCCTCCATTACAAATATTGAAAAGTCCAGTCAGAAGAAATACACAACATTATTATTCATTACAAAAAAAAACCAGAGAAACGATGAAATTATCAGAAGAATCTCAGTACAAAAAAGAACAGATAAATATTACTCAGCACCATCGAGCATCGCATGGCTACTCTCTCCTCTTCGAGCGTGGTTATCTGATGAGCCCAGTCTTTAGGCTCGTAACGCCGCCTCCTTGAGCCTGCCCTCCCTTCCTTGGTTCCCAGGATCCGTCCCACCATCCTCTTCACAGTGTTCCAATCTCACCTGCTTCGAAGCATGCACTCCACCACGTTTTCTGGAGTAGGCCACACCAGAATCAGATAACTTCTGACATGATCCCACCGGGCACATCGAAAGAACGTGTGCTCCGGCGTATCTACTTGATCGCAGTATGCACACTTCGGAGAAGTCCTTTTTCTAAATCTGTTTAGATAGGCTTCGAAGTCACCGTGGCCTGAGAAGAACTGGGTAAAATAGTAGCCCACCTCCCCATGTTTCCTCCGAAGCCACGGCTCCCCCGATTCTGCCACTCCTGCAGCATCAGACTCCACGCTTCAGCTCCCCATTCCTCAAATCTCCGCCTGAGCTGGTTTACCTGCAGACGGATTGGAGGGACCTCGGCTATGACCTCCACTGCATCGTCCGATATCGTGAGATACGCCGAGGACACCTTGATTAAGTAGCAAAACCTGGGAAAGGCCGACACTCATTAAGGGTCTAGTTTTCAAATTTCAACCGATTTGTATATAATGTTTAAAAGAGTTAAAATGTTTCACAAGTAGAGGACAATAATATAATTAATTACAGACTAGATATTGAGAAATGAATATTTTATAAGATTTTTATTTATTTTCTTATTAAGTATTGAATATTTTATTTTAAAATAATTTAATAATTTTACAATTTTTCATTTTATTATTTAGAAATTTGTATTGTAAATTATGGAAGCATTAATTAATATAACTGTATTTATTTATGTTTTTCTACTTGCTCTACTTCCCAAAACACCACTTTTAAGATTATTCATTTTTTTTTAATGTAAACGAATACTCATAAACATTTAAAAATTATATCCAATAACGATACTTCTGCTCAGAATTCCGGTTACTATGCTGCTGTTTAAACGAGCGTATTAGTTGATAAGCTGGATTAGAATTTAATGATCAATGTTCTTTCACTTTTAACAGTGATATCATTTCTAAATAAATTATAATTAAGAAATAGTGTTTCACATGAGAATAATAATATTAAAACACTATATTAAAGCAATACGCATATATATTTTTTAAATATAGTTCTTAAACGAACTAATTTTATCTTTACCGAGTGCGGTTTAAGCATTATTATTTTATATGTACTATTATTCTAATAGTCTACAGTCTTTCTTGGTTAAAATTTATTTAGTAGTGGTACTATCGGTAAAGTTGAAAGGGAAGCGATAATTACTTTACACTCTTCCTTATCGATTATTGTAGTTGATACAACACTGAATAGCAATATTCTTACTCTATTATCTGTTTCATAATTTCAAGGTAGATTGTGAATCCGGGATTGCACGTAATTTTTATATGTACAATATAATAGTGAAATTCCTTTGTAGTTTTTTGGGTTGGTTTTGTCTCCTTTTTTGAGTAATGGGTGTATGAATGCAGTAGTCCAGTGTTTAGGTAATTTTTCTTCTTTCCAGATTTTTTGGAGATTTTCTAGAAATGACTTTTTAGTCTCCTTGGAGGAGTATTTCCAAAGTCCTACCACTGTCTGGTCTTCCCCACTTTCTTTGTGATTTTTTTTTTCCTTTAATGCTTGATTTAGTTATTTTAGTGTAGGTGGGTTTATTTGGTTTTGGTTTGATTTGATAAGTGTGTTTGGGTCAGTTTGGAAGAGTTCAGTGGGTCTTCACAATTTAGTAGTTTTTTTGGATGATTTAGCTAATATTTCTGCGTTTTGTTTATTATTGTGTGAGGGTTTACCATCTTCATCTTTTAGGATTAGAGTTGGTGGTCCATATTTTTGTATTTGTGTTTTAAACATTCTATAGTATTCCCTTATATTATTTTTATCACTTTCAGTTTCGATTTGTTTTAGTAGATCTTTTTGGAATTGTCTTTTGGTGTATCTTATTGTTTTGTGGGTTTCTTTTCTTTGTTTTGTTAGATACAAGTGAGACTTCATGCAAGTGAAATACTTATCTTGTTTTTATTATATACCTTCAGGTATAAAATGTAGATAAAAAGGAGGTCATGCGGTATGTAAGAAGTACAATGTAACATTTTTAAACGATGTGAAATCAATCATATTTCTCTTTACAAAGACAGATAAAACCTTTACTGAAAAGTTTAATAATAAATTAATAATTCAGTAAATAGCAGTCTATTTACTGAATTATTTATCTATTAGATGGCATAAGGTAATCGACAAACCATTGTTGATGATGTCAAAAGATAGAAGTTGCTATCAAATCAAAACACAGTCATTTATAAAATTAGCAAAATATCATGCCTGTATATTAGGGAAAATGAGGAATGATGTAGCTTGCTGTTGCCTCCTTCAATGAATCGAATATGTTGTTTCACATCAGCATGTCAAACTCACTAAAATATGATTGATATTTCATGCAAATGATTCACTACAAATGATCTCTTCACTCTGTTCACTACAAGAAATGGATATATTTAAAAACCCTCACTCATACAGATAAAGTGCACCAGTTAAACTGGTGCTTGTTTTGCTTAATGTGCTGTACATAGGTTACAGCATTAAATAAGTCTGAGACAAATAGTACAAATATCATACATACCATTTTAATGAAACAATGCATTTTAAACCTCTGTATTAAATTAAATCTTTAATTAAACAAGAAAAGAATTCACAATCCAACACTGAAATCACTGAAAATAAAGTTCATATTCAGTTAATAACAACAGAATTGATAAAGAAAGTCAGTTTCTAAATAGAAATTGCATTGAAACAAAGTTCAAAGAACGTTATAAGCACTAACAATTAAAATTTTAGGGTATTTTTTAAGAAAAATATGTAGCAATAAGATAAAAAAATGATATAAAATTTAAATTAATCATCCTGTATATTAATTAATAAATTTTTATTTGATGGTACTTCCAAATCTAACTCATTAAAATGCCTTTTTCTTATTTTCAATTATGAATAAACAATAAGATGTGACCGATTTTCCCCTTTTAGGAAAAAACTGGCATTTACATTTTTTCTTTTATCCTGTTACTGAATTACTTGATATTCACATGAATGTAACAATGAGAAGTTTTTACAACTTATGTTTGAAATTTTAATGATGTTAAGTTGTGATTGGTATCTTCATCCTTCTTTCAAGATGTTTTGAACAGTATCGGGTGGATAAATGCAAGTTAACACTTTGTAAGAGATCTAGCTTCTATCAGTACCGTTTATGATAAAATCATTCATTCTACCACGGAACAAAGTAGTAAAAAATGTTAATTAATTAATTATATTCTTCAAATTTCTATTCCTAAGTACAGAATTTATGTGCCATCTGCGACTTCATTACACCACTTATTTTAAAAATATAAAATTATATCACTTAGAACTTATTTTTGCTATATATTTTATAGCAATACTTTCTTCATAGAAAGAATTACATTTCCTTCTTTCATCGGTAACATACGAGGTCGAAAGCAAATTTTTATGATGCGCGAAATAATAAAGTAACCCATCTTCTTTTGTCCAGAAGTAAACGAAGTATTTCCTTCTTTCTCTTCTTAATTTTTAGAACAAAAGTTCTTATTCTTCAGATGGTTAGAAAAATGCAAGTAAAGTAGGTACATTTTTTCTAGAATTCTTAGTAACTTTCACAAGTTTTTCACATCATGTATAGATGAACTTCCCTGCAGGAGATGTCCATCCGATATTTTTGTCAACATAGACTTAGGTGTTATAAATTCAAGGAACTGTCAAAAAATACATTTTAATTTCATACTTTGCAGGATTTTACCAGATAAACTGGCATAATTGCCGTTGCCTACTAAAGGCTCACATTAATTTCATAAAATAGTCATAATGTCATTTAAAGACAGAAATCTTTAAAGTTGAATCATTTTATCCGACTGTAATCAGTAATTACTTGTATCAATCCCGTTCGGTCGTAAGGGAAGACTGAAATGTTTTTACAACATAGTCAAGTGAAGTAACTCGGTTTCAGTATCTTTGGTATTGTGGAGATTTTCAGAATTTAAGTGGAACTGTTCAAGTACGCCAAGTACAACAGAGACAAAACAACACCTTTATTTCATTGTTTTTAAATTTTTTCTAATTCCCAATTTCTTTCTTTGTTACAGATAACTTATTTGGGACTTAAAGATTGCCTGAAATAATATTTAAAAAAAAAATTCTTTAAGGATTAATGGGAGGAAATATTTCAAGTTTTGATGCAGTTTAATTCTAAAGCGTCTACTAACCAAGTTTTTTGAAGCAAGTTTTTTGGACTAGTATTGACATTTACACTTCATATTGTAAATTGATCTCGGCTAAACTTCTTAGCTATTTCTCAAAATTAATTATATTGAATTTATTTCTACAAGTTTTATGCCTAAATCCTTCAAATCCATTCGTGTATGCATGCTAAAATACCATCGATACTTTCTTAAATCACTTTTTATCGACATCACTTTCAGAGTCAGAGTTGATTTGTATAAAGATTAAAAATTTTCAGATATAGAAGGAAAGGTTCGTTTTGTACAAACTTGGTTTAATTGAGTACATTAAAGAAATTCATATATTTTTTCACATTAATTAATTTTTGAAATCTGATTTTGAAAATTAAAAGAAGACTATTCGGAGGAAGAAAGCTGTAATGCTGATGAATCCGGTCTTTTTTTTAAACTGACGCCAGAAAGAACCCTTCTGTTTAATGGCGAAACGTGTTCGGATGCAAAATTATTAAAACAAAGGCTCACAGCACAAATTGCTACAAATATGGAACTGACAAAAAAAACGTCTGGTTGTAGAGAGAATTGCTAAACCCCGGTGTTTTAAAAGTTCGAAAATCGCTTCCTGTTATGTATGAAAGTAACAAGAAAGTTTGAATGGCAAGTGATATCTTTACGCCTCGGTTACGAAAATGGGACCGTGAGTTAAATATTGAACATGAAAAAATACTGTTGCTCACTGACAAGTGTCCGCCTCATTCACACGTCGAAAATATTCTGTGTATAACGTTACTCTTCTTACCACTGAAAACAACAGCGGTCTTACAGCCCTTAGATTAAGACGTGATCAAGTCGGTAAAAGTCTACTACAAAAAACACCTAATTTTACAAATGATTCAGGATTTAGATAAAAAAAAAGGAAACATAAATAACTATTCTGACCAAAGGATGACAAAGTTACTGACGTTGAAGAAGAAGTGAAGAAGAATCTTTAACGGAATGGGGCAATAACTCTGCAAAACCAATCGTTGTCAAATGCGTTGTTGAAGACTATCAAGAGGTTGGCAAAAATTTAGAAATGCTTGAAACTGTAACAGATGATGATGATGTAGTGACTTCAGTACTAGTAGAAATAGTAGGGAACGTAGGTAATGATAATGAAGGTAACGATGAAGACATCAAACCCGCCAATTCTTCCAGAAGTTTTAGCGGCATTGAAAACCGTTTGCCGTTTTCTTAGTTTTACAGAAATTTCTAATGAAAAACAAAGAGTGTTTGTTTTGATTTAGAAAAGAACCTTCATAAACTGTATACCAACACAAAATGTTCTAAACAAAGCAAAATAACCGACTTTTTGCAGAAAAAGTAATTTTTAGAATTTTTCTCTATTTTGTTTTACTCTACCGTATTCGTATTTATTATTGTGTATTTTTTTTTTTTAATAATATTTTGCGTAAATAAATTATCATTATTATTGTATTACAAAACCCGTGTAGATCGCATATTAATGTAGTACCACTAAGCTACCTAAACATCGGCTATTGTGACTATCGGTTATAATGATCTAAATTCGTCGGTCCCATGGAGATCCTAAAATTTAAACGATATTTGCAGTATTATAATAATAAATAAGAATGCCTATCTTACATAAATACTTTGTCCACGTTCTCGACCATCCGAATAGGAAATCACGTCGATAAATATAAGAACGAGTTGGCGATAAATATTAAGTATTTCATGAAGATTAATGGTCATGGGGGGAACTAATTGTCGCAATTACTGCTAATTATCATAATAAATATGCTTACCGGTGTACGTTTTCATTCATTATATGCATTATATCCATTAACGTAAATTGCATTACTATACCGTTCTATTCAATTATGGCTTCGACAATTAAAAACTGAATGTCACTGTTGTTTACTAAACCACTGTCAGTCACTAGCTATTTATTTCCTACTTTAAATAACCAACCGTTAATGATAAGTAACGTATTAAATGAAATAAAATCTTTCCTAGATTTTTATTTAAATTCATAGTTGTAAAATATAAAAGTAACAATGCATATATATATATATATTTTATATTTTTTTAAATATAGATAGACTGACTAATTAAAGAATATTATTAAATGTTTCAGCTCGTAAACTAAGCAATAAATCCTTCATCTCCAAGCATAAATTCACTTTTTTTCTTTAATTCTAATTAAACCGTATTATCTATTTAATTAGAAATATTTGCACAGATATAAATAAATAAATCTATTTATTTTGAATTTTTTAACATCGGGAAAATGCTACGTAGAAATACCACATTTGATTAAAATTACATTAAGAGTATAAAACCAAAATATTTAACGTTTATTTAATAACATTATTAAAATAGTGTTTAATAATCTAATGCAGAGTTAAACATTTATCGTTTAACATATCATTATCAAGTGGTCCGTCAGACATAAAAACATTTGAGCAAAATATTTACAATTATTATTACGGAAAAAATATATATTTATCTGTAGTATGAATTAATATTTTTTTATAAAACAATACGACCTGAATCGCTGTAAGCAAATAAGATATTTTTAAAAGTTATTATATCTGTGGAGGTATTTTTTTTATTCTGTACTTAGAGCTTTCGACGGCTAGTTTCTTCAGATCATATTTATTCTACGTGGTAATTTAAAATAATAAAAAGTAAAAAAAATAAATAAGAGCTGTCATTTGTTAAAAGTATGTTCATTTTTTGTCTTTCTACATAAAACTAAATAATTCATCGTGGTATTTTCTGTGTTATTACTGATGTTTTAGAACCAAAGTCAGTGGATTTTATTTTTCGATCATGAATAACAGTACTGTTTTGCTGTTACAGAGACCTCTTTAACTGACAACATACTCATTTAATCACTTAAGATTACTTTTCTGATTCTAATGCGTGTTTCTGTTGATCGGTATATTGCTTCAAAGAAGTTCTTTGGAGTTAGAGTGTTGGTCGCTGTCAAAATAAATATGCAGGGTGCAAGGACTTGCACCCTGATAGGAGTGCCTTCCAGTGCTCAAGTCATGACCTGCAGCAGGGCATGATTTTGTGTCGGATATTGAATGTACTCTGGCGGACTTAAAAACACATGAGGGTGTCAACTTATTAATTAAATACTTACACTCGATCAACCGAGACAGATTCATAATTATTACTTTGTCCCTGACATAAAACAAGTCAAACTTAGATAATATCTCGATGGTTTAAAAAATAAATTACGTAATTACCGCTAAGAGTACTGATGATATGAGATTTTAATCACTTTATCTTTTACTGGTCGAGAGGGAGACATCAAGAATAAATGCTTATTTCTGTGTAAGTAAGAAAATTGATTCCGTATTGGAGTTCTTCAGTCCTACAAATCAATATAATCTGTATATTTCTCAGGATGGAAAATTTATCCTTGATTTCATTTTTTTTTTTTAAATATTACAACTCTTGTTGAAATTAAGTTTAACACTGTAGCGTTTCCGTATACTGTATGATCCGCCAAACTGTGGAGTAATTGACATCCACAGCTAGCCAAAACTATTACAATTTAATTTTTTCAACGGAGATTGTTTTAAATTGTATTTTATCTATTTTAAACCAATCCTGATGTAATGTTTTACTTTTTTTTTTTAATTTTTCATAATTTAAAATAACAAGTTTTTATATGCCAGTATCATTTTCCTTTGACTTATTGTTTACTTTTCGCAGTAAACTTATTTGTCTGATTAGCAGTGCAGACAGACAAGGTAATATTTCATGATAAAACCAATTATATTTAATTACAAATAATTTTATTTCACTCCGAATAAACTGTTATGTTTTTTACTTAAATACTAAACACACATCATAAACACATTTATATATGCCTTTTTTTCTCCTATGCCTTTTAGCCTCCGGAATCATCGTCAGGATTATTTCAGAGGATGATATGCGTGATTGTATATGAAGTGTAGTCTTGTACAGTCTCAGGTCGACAATTTCTGAGATGTGTGATTAATCGAAACCCAATCACCAAAGAACACCGATATCCATGATATAGTATTCAAATCCGTATAAAAGTAACTACTTTTACTAGGATTTGAACCTTAGAACTATCGACTTCAAAATCAGCTGATTTGCCAAGACGCGTTCACCACTAGACCAACCTGGTGGGTTAAATTTATTTATGCCTACATAAAATTAACTACAGTAAACAGTATAGAAACAAAAATACAAAATTGATTTCAAAACATTTGCTATAAATGAAGGCTTAACTTACTAAAAATACTTGATGTAAAACAATAATAACATGATTGTAGACTAAGTAATATATATTGTTTTAAAAGTTTATCGCCCTATTCACAATCGTTGGCATCAGTCTCACTCTCCTCTTCTTCATCCTTTGAATATCTTCTTTAGAGACCTTTGGCATTCTCATCCTTATCATCATAATTTACTGCTGTAATCTCTTCCGAATGAACGAGGTTTGGTGCTCCTGCCAGTAGAAGTTCTATTGCTTCTTTACTGAACGGCTTGCTTCTTTTCTTCGGTATTTTTCTTGTGCGACTCAAAAAGGTTTTTAAACTGGAAAACAGCCTATTTAAAATGCCCGTGTTATAATTTTCCCTCGAAAAATTTAATCTACACTGCCAAAAGTTTTTGTTTCAAACTTCAGCTGCTTTTTCCGATAGCTGACCGATCGGTAATATAGCACTTCTAATTACAGTTGATCTGTGAATTAAAATTTTATGTAGGGTTGGGGTCATGAGATGCCATCCATACAGTTCAACGTATACGTTTGCTGTAGCAGAAGAAAAAAACCTAAACTTAAACTCAGTATGTTATAAACATACTGAGATTGGGGTCAATCCTTTTAGATTGAACTAATTTCTACATTAACCGTTCATTTGACGGTACTATACAATGATTATACTATGAAAGTACAAAATTCATTGCAGTTTTAGAAAATATAGCAATCTTCCAGCTCCGTTTTTATAAAATGGCAGCTGTAGGAGGAAATTTTTTTCTCAGCTATGTTACTACTAAGAAAAGGATCTTTTCAATACAAACATCACGGGCCAACAAGCCTTGACAAGTTTTCGAAAGCCTTTCTGAAGTTAAAAGTATGTTAAAAAACTGTCTAATTTCTTACTTAGTAATGCATGTTTAATTTTGTCATTTTTAATTTACAAAATACTGTAAAACTAATTAAAAATAAATGTACGTACCTTTTAATCCGTCAATGCAAAATTTTAAGCCAATCGCACAATATAAATTATCAAAAATAATAATTCAACATGAAATAACGAATTTGCTGCTCGCTTCGGTGCTTTTTTATGACTAAATTAAAAATCTCTTAGCATTAACCAGATATGAATCATCCGACTGAAACTGCGACTTTCTAATGCGATAAGATTTTAGTTACTGGATATGTCAGTTTTGCCGAGGTTTTGTGAAGTTAAATTGTTTTACTTTTGGTCAGATATTTCGTAAAATTACTCCACTGTGCGCCGGTTGTAACAGTACTGCCCGCTGAAGCGATTGAGTATGATAACACAGAAAAAACGATGTGACCTGCAGGTCAAGCTACCATGTAATGCCTACCAACTCGGGCTTTCATCTAAAAGATTCCAGGTTCGAATCCTGGTCAGCGTTGCCATCTTCAATTTGTTAAAAAATTTCCACTCCATATTTCAGTGCAAAAGCTCCACTTAAATGGTAAAAAAAAAAAATCATAAAAAAAATATATGTATTTATGCAGAAACACACATATAATAATATAGATAATTAAGAAATTATCTATATTTTGCCTATAAAATATACGTAAATCATTCGAAGTTTCCTGCATTGTTTGTATGTTTTCATAACCAGCGGATGTAAACAAATTAACATGGTAACATGTAACATCTAATAACCAAAAAAAAGGTTTTTTTTGTTTACCTATTGTTTTTTAACAAAAGATTATATCACTCTTTACAAAAAAAATAAATCAATAAATTGTATTGTAAATATCTACACAAAGTGTTTAAACTGCTCCAATGTTTTGAGATAGAAAAGTTGTAAAGGTCTCTTAATATTACGCAGTGTCTGTAATGGTACTGCACATGTAGTTACAATTCTCTGTCTCACTTCTTCAAGATGTACAGGCTTAAACTGTAGACATTACTCTTCAAATATTCCCTTCCCAAAGGAAAAAAAAATGAAAAGAGACAAGCTCGGTGGACAATCAAGGACAATCAATACTTTCTCGCCTATCAGTCTAATTTTCTTGAAATTGAGTTTAAAAAAATTCCTTACAGAGAATCAACAATGTGGTGGCAAGTCGTCTGTTGGAAAATCGGCTGGGTTTTTTTTTTACTTGTGCTAGACTGAAATTTTTAATAGTACTAAAAATAGTTTCCCCTATCTACTTAATTACCCATTTAGAGAGATTGATTGTAATGACCTAATGATACGATTCCTGTAAATTCTTATCCAACCATTTAGAATATGTAAATGCTATGGGTGACCTTCATGAAGCTAGAGAAGATTTGTACTTGACCAGTACCAATTTTTTTTCTTGATGATATCGCCACATAAGCTTGAAGCTTGTGCGTGGGATATGCAAATGGGATTTTGTAGCGTTCGAAAAATGCCATGCTTTGTACTTGACCAGTACCAATTTTTTTTCTTGATGATATCGCCACATAAGCTTGAAGCTTGTGCGTGGGATATGCAAATGGGACTTTGTAGCGTTCGAAAAATGCCATGCTTGACCGGGATTCGAGCCCGGGACCTCCGGATGAAAAGCCGAGACGCTACCCCTCGCGCCACGAAGGCCGGAAAACTGTTACGTTAAGTAACTGTTAATTGTTACGTTAATTAACTGAACTTAGCATAGAAGATGTACACTAATCACTAAAGCGTACGCGTCGCATTAACCGTTCTAATCCCAACCGATCACATTTATCAGAGTTTCACAAATTTGTAGTTATATCTGAATCGTCTTCATTGAGCTTTTGAAGTAATAGTGTTTTATAGATGTGAAAAGAGTTTTTTTTTTATTTTATGTACTAACCCGGATATAAGACTTTCAAATGCAATCTTACCAATTGATTGATGTAGATCTATTGTAACTTATTATAGGACATAAACATGGTTTACCTCTGTATTAGCTGTCGAGAGTATGCCGCTTCGAGCCAACATTTTTAACACTTAAAAGAGATGGTAAATCTCTTAGTTAAGCCTGAGAAGTAAGTTCGGATTGTCTGGATGTTTTATTCACAGAAACTAACTGCATGAGAATAACTTTTAAGTGGTTGGCTGGACAGAAAGATCTTTTCTATCCCGTCTTCATCAAATTTATTCATTTTTTTTGTGCTAAGAAAATGAACTATGAACCATCCTTAAGTGAGACTACAAGAAATTAAAGCCGTCAAGAACACAACGAAAGGTCCCGTCACTACAATAATGGAAGTAATACTAAATAATAGATTAACAAAATATTACCTAATTATTATTTTTTTCTAATTTAAGTATGAAAAAAATTGTTAATTAACAATTACCATTTATTATTAGTATTTTTTTTTTTAATTTGCAGGTTATCTTATGTCAGCAGTTTTATTAGAGTTTATCAGCTGACTTTAGTTTATCAATGTGTTTTTAGTTATTCTTTAATATCAGCTGATTACCAAAATATTCTCAACAAAACTGTAAACCTTAGTTTATTTGTCAGTAATTTATTACTTTTCTTTTTAAATTTTTGAAAGGGTCCGGTAAGTAGTGTTATTTCAAACACTGACGAACCACATTTAATGGATCAATTTATCGAGCTCTGGTGCATACCATTCTTTTGTTTTTAAATAGGCTTTAAAATGTTGAACCACATGTCCTATATTTACATTCAAAACTTTGAACCCCTTACCTCACTACAGACCCCCCAAACCCAGGAGGTTGGGTGTAATTAAAACAATAATTTTTAAGGTTCAGTAACTGCTAAAAAATTAAAATTTTCAATCTTCAACCGTTAAAAAGAGTTAGATGGATTTTTTCAATACTCTATACAACGTCCTGAAATTTATAACATAAATATGTGTCCGGAAAAGCTTTGTTTTAGAGTTACGGTTAACAAAAATTTTCCAATGATTCCTTTTGTAAAGATAAAGTAAGAATGCTGTACTTAAACTCCTAGGAAAAAAATTACGGGGCCAGATTACTGGTTTTGCATAAAATTTTAACTAAAAAATATTTTTTTAAGCTAAATTCTGAAA
This sequence comes from Lycorma delicatula, assembly GCF_047948215.1. Taxonomy (NCBI): domain Eukaryota; kingdom Metazoa; phylum Arthropoda; class Insecta; order Hemiptera; family Fulgoridae; genus Lycorma; species Lycorma delicatula. The sequence continues at coordinate 189,391,235 of NC_134455.1, forward strand.
TGAATTTTGGGTAGCCACTTGAAGCAAAAAGGTTACTACTGTTAATTAAAAGTGAAAGAACAGAGTAATTCAGGAGGAAAGGGAAATAATCTTGAAACTGATTCTAGAGCTTGAAATACGGAAAAGATTTCACACAAACATATATCCGAAATCGCTTTGTTAATGAGGTTAGCGAAAAATTTCGCCTGGAATTGGGTTCTCCCGGTGAAATGAGGTCATACTGAAATTTTAATAATGATTATAATGACTTTTTGTCAAGTTTACTTCTTGGTAAACTTGATGGTTTCTTATGTTTTTTGATCTGAAAAAGTGAAATAAAATAGGTACTAGAATTGTATCTTCTAGTTTTCATATCAAACGTAAAAAATTCGATGACGTAAAAAATCGGTAAAAAACACTTTTTATTTAGGTTTGAAGTACAATAACAAAAACGCTTAAATCTTGTTATTAAAACTTGTAGAAAATTTGATTCTGAGAAAATTGATGTAATAAAATCTAGGAAAAACAAAAAAAGAATCTACTCTTATTATTAAAAATAAAACTTAACAGAAAAATATAAATTTGTAAAAATTATAAACAGCTGTTTTTAGTGCAATAAACTTAGACCTTTGAAAAATTAGGTTGCCAACACTAATTGTATGCTTCGAAATTAATTTGATTACTATTCATTGTTGTCATAAAACTGTGGTTACGTGTTAATAATAATGTTCGGCGGTTTAGTTGTTTTTGACATAATATTGACTGTTTTTAATTATTTTTGAGCATAAGTAGTGAGTTTGTGTTTGTTGTACTCTAAACTGTATTTACATTATTCAAATTGAATCTGAATTTTAAAAAGCGAAATTCCGTTTTGTATTCTTTGCTTTAAAAAATGCTGCGTCTTTTCACTCATGTAAAATATGCTGATATGATTTTTATGTCCGGCTTTTGCGGTGGAAGAATGCCGACGTAGGTGTCCTAGGCGAGTAGTTCCAAACCGTAATGTATTTTGATGAAATTTTAATTATTTTCTTGGAAATGGTACACTTCCTAGCGCTTATGTTTCATTTGAAAGTCGACCGGTACATGGTGATGAAAGGGAATTCATTCTTCATCTTAGTGGTACATTTTAGTCGTACAACGAGCACCAGAAGAATTTCTATACGATTCAACAATCCTCAAAAATGCAGTATGGAGGATATAACATGCTCTCGGACGGCGTTCTTATCATGTTTGGAAAGTTTAACACCTCCAGATTGGTGACAATGACAGACGACTGCATTTTTGCCAATAGGTTAACAATAATTTGGGTCGTTCGGGGTCTATCTCTGTAGGATGGAAAGAGGCGCACAGCACTGTGCCAGTATTGTGATGACGTGGATACGATGGAGCACACCTTCTTTGTGTGCCCCAGATGGAAGCACGAGACACCACGTGGCGATTTGAACTCGCCAGGGGGAGCCACACGGTTGATGCTCTCTTCCGGTGAGGATGGACTGCGCGTATCTGGTTGTTTAAAAGGGTGCTACAGTAGAAACTAATGGAGGAGGACTGTAAGGCGGACAACGGAGATGTCGGTTGAGGACAGCGATGGGCCCAGCTTTCAGGGGCGGGTGATGGGGGTTCCTAGGCATTGTCGTTGTCAGTGGCTCCCGCGGGACGCGTTCCTGCTGTCTGAGACTGTCATAGCCATAGTGTAAATTCGGAGCTGTAAATATCGTAAATATTATTAATTGTAAATATCGATTGAATGTGTTATGTAAGTCCTCTATAGGATTGAAAACAGGAGCATAGAGCTTGCCAGTACTGCGATGACGTGGATATCGTGAAGTGCTCCTTCTTTGTGTGCCCCAGAGGGATGCAGGAGATACCGCGTGGCGATTGAACTCGCCGCGGGGGTCATGCGGTTGATGCTCTCTCCCGGTGAGGAATGGACTACGTGTGCCTCATAAGGGTGCTACAGCAGAAACTAATAGAGGAGGACAAGGAGAGGTCGGTTGAGAACGGCGATGGGCGGCAGCCTTCGAGGGGTGGGCGGGGGTGCCTCGGCATTGTCGTCACCAATGGCTCCCGCGGGACGTGTTCCTGTTGTCTGAGGCCGGCATAGCTATATTGTAAATTCTGAGCTGTATATATATATATATATATATATACATATTTATAATAATATATATATATATATATATTATTAATTGCAAATATTGAATGTAAATAATTTCTGAATGTGTTATGTAATACTGAGTGTGCCAGTTACGCGAATGGTGCTGATGTTATGCCTTTATGTCAATTCCAGCACCACTCTGCGTGAGGGAGTGGGCTTTTAGTGGGTTCCACCGCATAGGCGGTGAACCACACACATCCAGTATGTGCGGGCTGCTGGGCATTTGGTTCAGGCAAATTTTCCCACTTCCTACGGAAAAAAAATTAACAATAATTACTACTTAATTCCGTTCTTACTATTTTCGGACGAAGCTACTTTTACCCGTAATGGCATTAACAACAGACGGAATTTATACCGTGGTCTGAACCGATAACGTGATTATAAATTTTCACAAATTCATAACATTTTTCTGCTATTTTGTTTTTAATAATAAGAGTTGATTTTTTTTATATAGATTTATTACATCAATTTTTCCCAGAATTACATTTTTTTATAAGTTTTAATAACAAAATCTTCGTATTTATTAATCATTTATCAAATTATTGTACGTCTAACCTAAAAAAGTGTTTGTAGTCACCGAATTTCTCTAGTTTTACATTGTATATTATGAAAACTACTAGAGATATAGTTCTGGGATTTGTTTTATTCAATTTTTCAGGTCAAGAAACATAAGACAACCATCACGCTTATACCTTACCCCTTATACAACGTCTTAAAAATTCCAGTGTGACCTCATTTCACCGTGGGAACTGAAATTAGGGCGAAATATTTCGCTAGCCGTAACTTAATAAGAAAGCGTTTTCGGACATATGTTTATATGAAATATTTCGTTATTTGAAGTTCTAGAATCAGTTCCCAAATTATTCACCTTTCCTCAAGAATCACTGTATAACATAAATTAAAGTAAACAGATTTTTTACACATTTTAAAAAATCTGTTGCTATTACGCTAATTTTAAACAATGGAATAAACGATCATAACATTGACTTTGCAAATACAGACACATTGGTGTATTTCTGCAAAAGTTGCTCACATAGAGATATTTTTTAAGCACTTATAAACAATTTTCATTTTCATAGATTACTTTTTATGTTTTCTTTTCTTTGTAATGACTTTACCTAACTAATAATGTTTTTACAACTTTTAAAAATCTTAAATATTATGTGTTTTTTTTTTTACTTTGCGCTTCTAATGTAAACAAATCTTTGCTTTGACAACAATTATTCTTGCTAATTGCAAGAATTTTATTTGGTTGTTTATATATATATATATATATATATATATATATATAAATATATAATGAATGAAATATATAATAAATATATATAGAATGTTATTTCTTTCGCTAAATGCAAATGAGTCAGCTTCAATGATTTTTCTAATAAAGATTAATCTTTTAAGACTATCATTTTCATATTCGTTATTAATCTATAGAATTGAACTTAAGTATATTATTATTGAATTAATACGCTTTGTATTCAGTACTTACTATTAAGTGTTATTTGTGTATAAAAATATAACTGTGCTTAATGAATGTGGTCCAATCTTGTTTTTTTATATCTTTTTGTTTTTTTATAGATTCCACTGCCGTAATTAACACAGCTTTGATTCTTTCATCTCTAAATTTGAGAAATTAAAATAGTAACAGAAAAAAAATAGCTTCATGTATATTGAGCTGTTTAGTAATGTGAAAAAAATTGTTTAGTTCATTATACGGAGCCGTTCAGAAAGTTCAAGGCCTGCAAAAAAACATTAGATTTTTCAGAATTTAAAAAATACTTTTTAACGTTGTCAGTTTATAATTCGATACATTTTAGACCAACGACTTTCCAACTTTTTATACCCTTGGTACAATAGGATTTGTTTAATTCTGAAAAATAAGCCGTTGTTTCAGCTTTGACTTCATCATCTCAAGTGATTCTTCGTCCGGCGAGCCATTTCTTCAGGTTTGGGAAAAAGAAGTAATCGTAGACAAGCTCGGTGAATACGGTAGATGTGGAAGCACTACAAAGTGTAAGCCATGGAGTTTTGCACCAACAACCCTAAAGGTGTATGCAGCACATTATCGGTGAAAGAACACTTTCCTTTGGCCATATGAAGACGTTTATCCTGAAAGCACTCTTCAATCGGTCCATTAGTAAAGTTTACTCCCTGGTGATGCTCCTGTCTTTTTTCAGGCGGTCTATGAACACCACAAGATGAGAATAAAAAAAAAACCGTTGTCATAACTTTTCCTACAGTTAGAATCGTTTTCGGTTTCTTTAGTGCACTTTCGTTTTTTCCCGCTCACTGTCTGGATTGTTGTTTCTGGCATGTAATGGTGAATCCATGTTTCATCTACTATTATAAAATTTCAAAGAAACTCAGCGGAACAGAATTTAAATAATTCTAAACACCCTTGAGATGTGATCAATCGAATGCGTTCTTCTTCTACTACGTAGCAAGTCATCTAAAGGATCATACTTTACAAATATCATAAACATTTGCACCATACCTATATCAGGCCTATAACTTTCCAACGAACCTAGTCGACCCTAGTACACTGGGTACACAATTAAATTTTAAAAATATAGTGTAAAATATAGTAAACACTGTCTGCCGAGTTGTTTGAAATATAAGCTACTCCAAAAAACTAATATACGATCACTTAATACGGCATCGTGGATTTTTTATGTCAATTTCGTCGGTCGTAGAGGTTTTTAGCAGTCCCGAGATTTTATCATCTTGATTATATGTACGACTAGCTTAAATTCAGTGTCCCACTTTTTTACCGTCAAAAACAAAGGAGAAAAATCCTTAAAAAGAATAATTTATAACATCTCGAATTTGAATTTTATCCATTTTCCAGAAAATGTCAAAACTTGTTTGTTTTACTCGATCACCACAAATAAGCAATTAAACGCACGCATCTAAAACAAGACAGCACTTCATCTAAAGGATCGTCCTTGACAAATATCATAGTCATTTGCGTCATTATTTTGACAGGAAATTAAAGTTATAGGTTAAGTGTATTTAGTTCAATTAAGACTTTTTTCTATGTATTTACATAACTAAGTCTATGTTTATGTTGTTAATTTGAGACATTCATGAAAGGAAAAATTAAGTGCTCGTAATATATTATTTCTTCTGATGGTCATGTCAAAACCACTTCCCTCTGTTGACATTTTTTTTAATCATTCTAAAAGTAGGAGATTCTAAGTTAAACATTATTTATTTATTCTTATTATTACAACAGATAGATGAGAAACCGAAATCATTCAAATTGGTGAGAACTAAATATTGGGTTTTAGTCCGGCATATTATTAGAAATTTTTGCGCGTTTTAATTTTAAACTAAAATCTTGACGAAAAAATATATATTTGAGATATTAAAGTAAAAATCTAATGTGGACACTACATGACTTCCTTTTCCTCCTGTTAAATTACATATATACATTTTTAAAATGAAAATTACATAAAATTACATTTCATTAATAACTTCTGATATTTTTTCATATTTTTTCATTTTTATTGTTGTTTTTGATTTATTATTTATTGTAATTTTTTTTACAATCGGAGGTTAATAATTATTAATAAATCAAAATATTTAAATTAAAAAAAAAGTTAAAGAAAGAAAAAAGGAGATGAAATCGGATTCGAACTAATGTGTCTTTCCCTTGTAAGATCCAAATATTTCATTAATAAAAATGTTATTTGTCTATAACTCTGGAACCAATGAAAATAAGTACCACTTATGATATATCGCTGAAAATCTTACAATCAGGGCTTATTACAGCAGTTAAGAAAAAGTCCAAAATCTAAATTTTTTTGATGTTGGTCTTTTTTGGACTCTTTTTATTGGTCCACTCGATTGCAATCAAAAGGAGAGGTGCTCAACTAGGTGTTACAACATCCCAACCCCGTAGGGAAGACACCCGCCTAGTGACGCTCCGGTCGCCACACCACACCCCCCTCCACGCGATCCTAGCCCTGTTGAGCTTTAACGGGAGTCGTCTATTGCCCTCTGACTTTTTACATCTCATAGTAATAAGCCTGGCCTCGTTGGGATGCCATGATGCAAATGCCTCGGTAGACATTTACATCGGTGATTCATTAACTCAGCTTTTTTACTTCGCTGTAGGTCTTTATTCTCCTGCTCTTGCACAAAAGAGCGCCAAAAATCACGTTTAGAAGACCTAACTTTATGAAAATACTCTTCCGACGATAATCCGCAATCAAGACTGCATGCCGGTCAGAATCATCGGCACACTGTGCGGCTCTCCTGAGCCGGTTCACAATCCGCTTCGTCACAGTAAATTCCCGAGTCCACCATCCGACCACTCTCTCTGACCCGTATTTCTGGGAATAGAGTGTTCAGCGGCTTCAACCACCGTAGAAGAAAAATTCTCTGCCAGGTCATCTAATGGGACTTCGTACAGACTTCGAATAAAAACTCGTAGCCTGGCCGCAAGAATATCAGAAAACTTGGGCCAATCCGCCCGCCTGTGCAGGAAGTGCCCCATCTAAACAGCAACGTCACCCCTAAAGACATCACGCAGCCCAATCAAAAACTATTAGCCGGTGATCGCTTTCGCAATCATCGACTACCGACCAATTCAGAATCCTACCGGGAATATCCTTACCAATGGTAACATCAATGTTGGTACCATGGAAGGCCCTCCGCAAACCAATTGCACCGGCGAAGGTAGTCAACTCGCCGGCTACACTGAAAACATCAAACTGATGCTGTGCGATGAAACCTTCAATTAATTCGCCGCCATCGTCCATGATCCTACTGTGCTAAAGAATCCATTTGGCGTTTGCATCAACTCCTATTAGAATAGGATGACCCACTACCAACCTAACAATTCTATCCCATCTTTCCAAGTGCTGTTCAGTGGGATCCCTGTACTGAAAGTACGAACTAACAACGACCATGTCCAAACCATTCACGGCAAGCTTAACAACGACGTGATGCGTGTCAGAGGCCTGCCGTATGAAGACCCTATTTATCGACTATGGCGGATTTGCTACCACCAACAAAAAACTTACTCCAGTTTGAAAAACCTGGCAGATCACCCATGACCACATACGGGTACTGTAGAAGGAGAACATCGAGGCTCTGTTTCTCAACAACCTCACCTAATCAACTTGGACTGCATAGGCTCCCTGGGCATTAAGTTGACGGAATCTAACCATCGAGAGTGTTTAAGTACATCTCAACTGCTTTCAAGTAACAACCACACTCCTTACTATTCACCGAGTGCCTATGATTTTTGCGCAACCTTTTACAGTTAACGCAAGACTTTCTTTTGCGGATAGACGTCACGCTTATGGCTCTCCTCGCCACAATGCGCGCAGAACGGCGCATACTTACAGAACTTGGCCGTGTGGCCAAACCCACAACACTTAAAGCATCGCTGCACATCAACGTATTCCTTGACTCGACAGGATTCGAAGTCAACGAAGATTCGTCCCTCCGACACGAACTTATGATGGATACCAGCCCCTAACTCTAACACACCGTGATATCGTGGGGCATCACGCTTGCCAGTCTTAAAGATGAACCTACACTGATCCTTAAACGTAGCCTCATCCAAGTCAGTGTTCTGCTCTCGGATGAGAGACAGAACCTCGTCATGGGAGAGGCTCCGTTCTATGTCATACACTATGAAACGGGGCCTTCTCAAAAGCTTGGCATCTACCTTGATCTCAAGCTTCTGGACTGCCGGAGACTCCTTGATCATTTGGAGTGTCTCCTTGTTTTCAGCGACAACTATCAGCTCTTTTTTGATCTCCTTTATGTCCCTGATCTTGAGCTGATTCCGGCCACCACGAAAGGCTGCCCGGAAATCACGCTTCAGTTCTTGGCTCGAGGTCTTCGAGCCCTCCAGAGCCAGAAGCCTTCTGGTCTCTTCGAACCAGAAATAAAAAATGATAAGCCTAACACAAATAAGTGCCAACAGTCTGATAATCAGCGAAACCTTGATACTGCTGGAAGGTACACACACGACCAGCAACCAAAAAATTACTGACAGACCAACAAACAGGAACTCTGGACACACTTAAGGAGACCGGAGTTGCAGATGTTACAACAGTCCTAAATCCAAAATTTCAACTTCCTACGGCTAATCGTTTTTGAGTTATGCGAAATATATACTTACGTACAGACGTCACGCCGAAATTAGTCAAAATGGATTCAGGGATGGTCAAAATGGATATTTCCGTTGAAATCTGAAAACCAAAATTTTTCACGATCACAATACTTCCTTTACTTTGTACAAGGAAGTAAAAATGATATTGTTATGTTAAACTTGTAACTTTAGTATTCTCGAAATCTCACTTTCTTCTTTTTACTAAAAAAAATAAATTGTTTTATAAATTTTAACATATAATAATTAGATAGCTATAATGGAATTTTGTCCAAGCAAAAAGACGTCAGGGAGAAATTTTAATGCAAAATTTGCTTTATATCATCTACGTATACTTACGCTTAACATTTAATTATATTTTAATGCAAAATTTGCTTTATATCATCTACGTATACTTAAGCTTAACATTTAATCATATTTTCACTTTCAGATATCATCGTGATCGTAATAGTTACATATTGTCACCGTAACTAATGCAAGTTGCAATTAATCTCAGCCGTTTAACCTTTTTCGTGATATCAGATGATTTAGATTCCAAATGAAATAAGGCATTTTTTATTTATTCTATAAGTCCTGATTTTGTATCGCGTTAACAGAAGGAAAGCTTTTAGGAATTTTCTACAGTAGAAGAGTTTTTTAAGTCACATTTCAAATTCCAAATAAGTTTGATAGTAAATTAGTGTCTGTGTGATTTGATTTATAATTTCAGGTAAAATCAAATAGAAATAAGAGGGGCATATTTTTTCTGCCTGTTTTCAAATAGAAGAATTTTGGGCTTTCATCTTTGATTCTCACGACACATGCCTGTATATTCAGATATAATTTTATAAAACCAAACGATACAGTAATAAAATACATGCGAAAAGTACAAAGTTTAAATTCCTTAAAACGAATATTAATGAGTAGAAAAAGACGTACTTGAAAAAAATGTCTATTCCAATAAATCAAATCTTATCGCCCATTTTAATTATTAAAATGAGTGTGTATAATTATATTTCTAGACTTTCATTCTAAATATTGTAATTGATACAAGGTATAACCGTTAAAATTAGTGTAATTATTATCTATTAAAAGTTAATTATTAAAACTTATCTGTATTGAAATACTGTTGGCAATTAACACTTGTATATTTTTAAATACATTCTATTATTATTTAATTCGTATAATATAATTGAAAATAAATGTAATTCCCGGGGAAAAAAGGTGATATGTATTATATATAAATATATATATATTAATACAGAGTGTTCTGGGAGGATTCTTCTAAACTTCACAGACGTATTTCGCTTTAAAATTATGAAAAAAGTTCACATAAATATGGGTCCAAAAATACTTCATTAGCAAGTTACGGTTAGTGAAAGATTTGGCCCCGATTTCTGCTTCTCCGCTGAAATGAAGCCCTACAGAAATTCTAAGAAGCAAAATTAACGGAAAAATTTAGTAGTTTCATATGGTTTTTGACCTGGAAAACGTTTAAAAATGGGTCCCAAAACTGTATCACCATTATTTTTTACGAAATAGTGTGTAATAAAAAAAATTAGTTGAAAACACAGTTTTTTAGATTTGACGTAAAATAACTCAGCTAAATTGTCAAAAAAAAAACAAATAAAATTTATTGCTAATATTGAGAAAGAATTTAATTCTGAGAAAATTGATGTAAATAAAGTCAATAAAGAATAAATAATCTGCAAGAAGATAATATTCTTTAATGCAGAAAAATTTCTTTACCTCCGGGACCACCGTTAGGTATTACTTCAGAGGATGAGATGAATGGCAATTTTTGTAGCGTGTGAAAATGGAATGCCTGATCGGGATTCGAACCCGGGACCTCCAGATGAAAGGCCGAGGCGCTACCACTCGCGCCACGGAGGCCGGCGCCCGCCTTTAACTTGAAAACACATATCAGCACGGCGAGTTGCAGATTCTAGCATTCTTGGGTTGTTTTTAATTTCTTTAATGGTCGATGTTTTTCTTTGTAAAAGTTCAATTGCGTTTTCTGATTTATTTGCATAATCCTACACCAACGATTTCATACATGCCCACGAAAAGAAATCCAAGTGATTCATATCAGGTAATCTAGCTGGCCGTACTTGAGGTCCACCTCAACCAATCCAGCGGTTAGGAAATGTTTCATTCAGATAATGAATAACAGGACCATAAAAATGGGCTGATTACACCCTAAATTTTAAATATTAAGTAATTATAAGCCTTTAGAGTAAACACATCATTATAAAGCGCTAACACTGAGGAAAAATAAAAGCAGTTCATCGAAAAAATTTGAAGTTTTATTGTTACAAAGATAACATTAAGCATGACTTACACAAAATCAAAAAATGAATGGAAAAAATTCCTTAGACTACTTTCTTGGACATTAAGGCAATAGCTTATTACCAACGCTACCAGTAACCTTATCTTATTGGTCTAATTGCTCCTAAGTTAATCAGATATATGTAAATAATATCAAATATTAGAAAATTAAATAATATAACACAAATACATAGAAATAATAATAGAAATTACACTTTAATACTATTTCATTTGAAATAACAGTGCAACATGAATATGTAAAGTTTTTGCGATTATTTTTGATTGTACAAAGTTTTTATAAAAACCTTCTGTTACATAATATTTTGTTAAGCATTAATTAGGTATAGAAAAAAAATATGGTTATTTTTCTGTATTTTGGTGTGTAAAATGGATTGTGGTTAAGTTATTTAAATAAGACTATCGTAATTTTTTTTAACTCCGTGACTGGAGTACAATTTACTTAATCTTAGATCTTAAATGAAGATTTAATATATAATCAAGTATTAAATCGCGTATATATTTTTAATTAACCTTTAACATTTTAGGTGAAACATCGTGCCAATTGAATAGTTTCTGGTACTTTATAAATTTATAAAATGTTTTCGTATGTCAAATTAGTAAAAGAAGAATACTTCCCGGTGTTCAAAAACGACATCGGAATGAAGATGAACGAATAAGATTACCTTTTAAAAAATAGTAAAACCGATTTCGAAAATTACCGAAATTAAAATTAAAAATCAACAATTTTTCAATTCATCTCTAAACCTCGACTTTAATAAGTCGGCGCCAAATCATAATTAAACACAAACATCGACTTGCTATTTCAGCGAAGACTTAAAAAAATCGAAATTTGTAGAATTTAAAAATTATTATTTTATCTTTTAGTGTAGTTTTTTGAAGTCTGGTTTAATATTCATTATTTTTATTTATAGTAATGCCTCAGAAATCAAAGGCGAAACACATGTAATATTGTTAAAAGTGGAATGAAAAGAGGTAAAAAGAATGCTAGCGAGCCTGACCTAAGAGTATCTGGAATGCAAAAATATATATAATTTTTAAAACCTTCGTTTTTTAAAAAAGTATTTCTTGAAATCGTGGATAAAAATACTTTTCATATTAGAAAGACGTCAAATTACATTTCACTATCGTATAGTAATCTAATATTAAGCAACGATGACAGAAAACGAAGAAGATTTATAAATCGTCTATGTAATAAAAGTGTTGTTTCTATAAAAAAATGTCATATTAAATTACACGAAAAAACCAACATGGGCTTTGCTGAAGAGAACTTCTATAAAATAAAATAAATAATCATCGAAATCGTGGACAGGAAAAAATATTGGCCGAATGGAAAATCTCTTCCTTTTAATGAAATAAATTAAATTAGTGGGAAATGATTAATTATATCATTGTATTCATTAAAGAAGTAATAATGTTATTATTTTTTTTATTTTCATAGATAGAACTAAACTAATGCACTGGCTTAAACAAACTTCGTAACAGGACTAAATACAGCCTTAATACTAAAAACTGAATTCGTGATAAACACAAGCATTTTCTTAATCGGTTGTTGACAACGAAGAAACTGTTTTTTTTTTTTTTAATAAATAAATAATTCGAGTGAAATAATCTATTAGTTAAAAAGTCAGCAATAATGGAAGAAAATATATTTGTCAATAGAGCTTAAAATAAAATAGATTATGGTTGCTGATTCCTTCCACGATATTACATAACATCCGGGAAAATGTGCTCGAGGAACCTATTTCACCGAATAACAGAAGAGACCAAGTCATCTTAACTCGGCTAAGAATTGGACACACCAGGCTTACCCACGCTCATCTGCTTGGCTCTCCTAAGAAGATCTGTGAGACTTGCAAGATCAAATGGTCCGTGCACCATCTGCTCTTTGATTGATCAATCTTTGAAACCATCCGGACAAAACTTAGACCTGGGTTCGGATTTGAAATTTCTATTAAACTAGAACGAAGGTGTTCACATTTACCACGAGGATATAAATGTCAAGTTCATTAAACGATAATTTTTTTTGGGGGGTGGTTGTATTAATTTGGTACATAAGCTCAAAGCTTGTACGAGAAATATGTAATGGTAATTTTTGTATGAAATTTATGTATGAAAAATGACATTTCTACCGGAATTGGAAACCTGACGACCTTCATGATGAAAGACTGGTAGATATTGCCGAACTCCGCCACGGAGATCAACAATACAGACTCGCGGATATACCGCTACTAATATATGGTCGGAAATTTTAACACTTACATAAGATACCGATTAAGTAGTATGTTTTGATTTTCTTATCTTTTACTCATTAAACTTTATTTGTTATTTCATATATAAAAAAAACACTTATTATTATAGTTTTAACTGACAATTTTAATGATAGTCCAATGAGAAAAAACAGAACAACTTCGTCGTTTGATTAAAGAACAATAGACGGGTGTTTGATCTGATATCATGTTTTAGTATTATGACCGTAGAATTCTAAGCAATATTAAATTTAAAAAAATGAAATCAGTGAGATTTCATCCTGTAGTTTATCCTGTAGGTTAAGAACAAGAGTAAATTATTTTTTTTTTATGTGTTAAGTGAGCATGCATACATATGCGCGCACGTACGCGCGCGCGCGCGCGCGCGCGCACGTACGCACACACACACACACACACAACATATGAGTAGATATAGAAATTAATTAAATTTTTAAAAAGATCTCTGCTGCACACTGCATTGTTAATATTGGTACATTCATATTCTCATCTTCTAAATCCAGTTTGGGAAAGTTACCAAAACAATAAAATATTATTTAAGGGAAAAAAGAACAGATAAAATAGAAGCCGATCAAAGCAAATTAAAAGATCAAACTGTATATTTATAAACGATTAAAAAATGAAGGTAACTTAAAAAAAAAATGGACTTAAAATAAAAAAGTAATACTTTTCAAAATGTTTTCTGATTTTTTAAGTCAGTGCTGAAGTTAAAACAACTTTAGATTTTGCGAAAATTTGTACTGGCTGAATCAACAACCTAAAAGGACCAACAAATGGAGTTGTATCTTATTTATATAAATTACTTTTTTGTTTTGACAAGAAGAGGGTATTTAAAAAAATGTATTCTATGTAAATAATGAAAATTATTTTCATTTTGTTAACTATATTTATACAAAAAAACGTTTCATTCTGTTGAGGACAGATTTTGGGTGTCCTTTGTATATACAGAGTAGCCGGGAAGTCACCGTACCCCCAAAGTTAGAACTAAAAATTTGTAATGATTTATAAATGAAAAATGCATTATAATAATGAATTATTTTATTTATTCACTTGATGCGTAGTATTAATTTTAATGGTCTAGTGGGTCTGTGTATTCGCCCTCACGTTGCATGGACAATTCTATGCGTTGCAACGTCCTCTGTGACATACGACGGAGCACGTTGTTACGTTGTCTGGTGTTACGTTACGGAAGGCGCCCTCACAGCGTCACGCTATTCTTCATTTGTGGTGTAGCGACGTGCAGATACGTGTGCCTTGTTAATTCTACATATGAATTGTCTAGTGTGGTGAGATCAGGACTTCGTGGAGGTCATGATAACGGAGCTGGTGACTCTGGAGTACCGCGGCCAATCCAACGTCCTGGAAATTTTTCGTTCAGAAACGCACGGACTGATAGAACAAAATGTGCAGATGCTTCATCCTGCTACAACCATACTTATTCCATGAGGTCCTTCTCTTGAAGCTGTGGTGTTAAGCTTCCCGCCAACATCTCTAAATACGTTTGTTCATTCACTGGCCCGTCAAAAAATAAGGACGAAACAAATGACAAGCTGTCATTCCAACTCATATCGTGACATGCGATTGATTTCTTTCCAACTCTGTCGGGTAATAAAGATTTTCTTTCGCCCAAAATAACACAATTCTGGCACGCGAACTGCGATAGATTGTGCATTCGTCAGTAACAAGCACCTTTCCACGGTGCACTGGTTTTGCATTTTCGTCCGCTGTCTACGAAGTTCAGCTGACCATTTACGTGTTGATTTCATTGGGTATTGTTCAATGGAAACTGTAATAGCAGCACATGTTTCTAACTGCGTTAACTTTCATCCACTGAGCTGCCTATCTTTAACTCTACCTAATTCAAACGCACGTTTTTCCTAAGCCAACATTGTTGCTTTGTGTGGTGGCGACTTATTAAAGCGTTGCCGAAACGTATCACTAATTAGCTTTGTTGTTTGATTCGTATGTTGTCGTTGATGAACCCATATACTTGTCACTAATCGCTCCTCAACGATGTAACTACTCGTGTCAGCCATTTTAGCACAACTGTCTTTTACTCAGAGTGTGTAACGTCATAAAAAACTGTTGTCAACCGACCCCAACGAAAATACTGTATGTTCTAAACTCACACCCTAAATCATATTTTTCATTAACTAGGGATACAGTGAGCTTCCCAGCCACTCTGTACTTGAAAAACTCATTTTCCCAGTCTTTCAGTACCATCTTTTCTCCAGTTGCGTTAATTTAATTTTTTTACTCTTACCTTCATGTTATTTGTTTATTTACCATCACCATAACAATTTGACTCAAACCCATAGCAGTTTTATGGTTTTTTAATAGTTTTTATTTATATTAATGCTATGACTTTCTTTCATTACCAGAGGTTAGTTAGATTTGTTTAAAATAACTGAATAACCCTTTACTACTAGTTCACTATTTATTCAATCCCCTCTAGAATCAATGTCATGGCTTGCTATAACTGAAGTGGTAGAACAATTCAAATGAAATCATAGAGAGAAATGAACTAATTCCTTTTATGATTGTTGAACTTTCAGATAATATGTTGCTGGTAGACAACAAGGTTTGTAGGGAGGGAATCACTTAATTAATCATGTAAGTGATTGCTACTACTAAAACAAAGGGGTATTTAAAAAAGCAAAAGAGCAAATTGAGTATCCAAATTTACCTTCAGCACTAAGGCAATTTCTCATACCCAGGAATTACAGTGCCGATTGCACCTTTAAACTTGGACAACATATGTTTCCCAATGATTCTTATTTTTCATCAGGATCTGATTCACAACTTCCTGAGACCACTTGTAGTGACTCTACATTTTCCCAACCACCAGTGAGCCTCATTTAATAACTCAAAACAAATTAAATGATTTGCTATGTGACCTGGTTTTATCAAAACAAAAAGCAGAAATTCTTGATTCCAGAATTCAACAGTGTAACCTGTTAGATAAAAACACAGTTGTTTCACTTGGTTGTAAACAGAATATAACATTTTCAAGATTTTGTGAAATGGAAGGATCACTTTGTATGTGTTATGATATTAATGGTTTAATGAATGAACTTAATATGGAACATATACCTTCTGAGAGGTATATTTTTATAGATTCATCTAAATACAGCCTAAAAGCAGTCTTGCTTCATAATGGAAACAAAAAACCATCTATTCCTTAAGCTCATTCAGTGACAATGAAAGAAAACTATAATAACTTGGCTCTAAGTGAAGTTATATATGAATATATATAACTGTATCAGTGGGATATTTATGGAGATTTAAAATTGATAGGTATATTGATAGGGCTTCAAGGGGGTATTACAAAGTATTGCCTTTATGGGACAGTCGGGCAACACAATAACATTTCATCAAGAAAAATTGGCCTTATAGAACTTCTTTTGAACAAAGTACTTCAAATATAAAGTATGCTCCCCCCTGTTGATCCAAAAATGGTGCTTCTCCCGCCTCTCCATTATAGGCTTGGATTAATGAAAACCTTTGTTAAAGCTGTAGATAAAGAAGGTAGTGGATTCAAGTAATTAATAGAACAATTTTCCCAGTTACGTGATGCAAAACTAAAAGAAAGCATCTTTACTGAATCTCAAATAGAAAATTTTGAGTAGTACCCTTTTTAAAGAAAAATTAAATGACAAAGAATTGGCAGCTTGGAATTGTTTTGTAAGTACAGTGAAGAGATTTCTGGATATGAGAACTATAAAATGCTAATAGATGAACACTTAAAAGCCTATGAATTGTTAGGATGTCAGATTTCCTTTAAAATGCATTTTTACACTCTCATTTGAATTTTTCCAGAAACTTTAGGTACAGTAAGTGATAAACAAGGTACCAACCTTTATGTAACATTTTATATTTTTATTGCATATGGTCCCTAATAAAACATCTTTAATCAGATTTAACATGTATTAGATGTAAATATATTTTTTATTCGGTTTACGTTATACTGTAATAATATGTCTTATTCTGTTTTTAATCAAACTGAATAAGAACATGTTATTGTGAAGAATCCACTGTGAAGAACATGTCACAATTAAATATCTAGCCTGACAAGATCGTGTAACAAATGAACAAAACTTGTTGATAAAGACTACAGTCCAGGAATCAGAAATTAACTGCAATGATTCCAAATATTACATCAGACAATCTGGATGTGTATTCAACTGTAGATACCAAAAAAAAAAATAAACAAGCATAACATAAAACAATACAATCAGCTTTTGTAAATCAATGCACAGAAATTTGACTTATAAAGACAATATGTACACCTTTTCCACATAGCACATAAATCCCATGAATTCAATTTCCTTAAACAATAGATATTTATATACTAAAATGCAGTAAAATCAGAGACTAAACTCTGAACATTTTGATGACAGCAAAAATAAATAAAAATTAATTATTATACAATGCTATATATTTAGATGGGCATTAAAACTAATAAAGAAAAATCTAACTGAGAGAGAATTAATCAATGTAGTTAGCATACATTAACTCAGATTAAACATTTATTTTGACAAAACATTTATTTTGAAAGAGAAAAAATATCCATATAAATATGATTTCCAATAAGGAGATTCTTTATACTAGAATTGGCAACCTGGTCTATATAAACACTAAAAATAATTTTTTTAATCATTTCATCAAATATTCATAACATTTTGTTGCATGAATGGTTGTACTAAAATGTTTCATACCATACTTACGAGAGAGTGCAGTTATTTTAACATTACCTCTTATTTTTACACAAATATTTAAAACATTTTTCCACCTTACCGTACCCTTTTATCCCTTGTCAAATAAACACAGTTTCTTTATTATGCTGTAAGGCACATATGACTAAAAAGTAGCCAAATATAAGTCATATTTCTCTTTTTACAGAATTATTAGCAGAAATGCCTGCAGCACATTTTTGTAAAGAAATCATTTATCTAAAAAAAGCAAATTAATTTGAATAATAATTGTCATTTATTATTGCCTATGATGAAGAGGTAATAATATCTATCTTCCTTTCAGTCAGAGGTTCCAGGTTGAAGTCCTGCCAAAGAATAACATTTTTCACAAGCTACAAGATTAATTATTATTCTTCAGTAACAACTGTTATTGGGTGTCAGCCTGTTACTGTAAAAATAATTAAATAAGTAATTACATGTAACAGCACTGGGGAATAAAATTAGACTTTTTTGTCACAAGAAGGCTGATCCTAATAAAAACTTTCATATTAAATTCAAATATGTAAAACGTTTTTCTTTACCACCCACATTTCTTTTATTAAATACAGGTTTCATGTATGAAAGATATACGTGTATTTCAACATATAAAGCACTACTCATCTTATTTAAAATGTCATGGTCACTATTTTTCTTCTGTGTTTGACACGTGGAACATCCCTATTCAGTATCCAACAGTAATCTACAAGCATTATTGAACACTGATTTCTGATATCTTTTTCCATGGCAGTAATGTACTGGTGGAAATGTTGCTCATGTTCTTCACTGATGGCATCAAGATTATCTGCGAAGAAATCCATGGAGGTGTTCAAGGAATGAATTTGAAGGACATATATTATTTCCTTGTATAAAGTAAAGGATGTATTGCGATCGTGAAAAATTTTGGTTTTCAGATTTCAGTAGAATTATCTATTTTGACCATCCCTGAATTCATTTATATATCTCATATAACTCAAAAACAATTAGCTGTAGGATGTTGACATTTTGGATTTAGGACTGTTGTAACATGTAGTTGTGCACTTCCCCTTTTGATTGCAATCAACTGAACCAAAATATCCAAAAAACCCAAAATGCAAAAATAATTTGGATTTTGAACTTTTTCTTAACTGCAATAATAAGCCCTCATTGAGGGATGTTCAATGATATATCATATAGTACTTATTTTCATTGGTTCTAGAGTTATAGCCCAATAAAATTTTAATTAATGAATTATTTGGATCTTAGGGGAAAACACATCAGTTTGAATCGGACTTCATCTCCTTTTTTTTTAATTTTTTTTATTTTATTTAAATATATTGATTTATTGATAATCATTAACCTCTCGTCGTAAAAAAAAATTACAATGAATAATAATTCAAAAATAACAAAAAATAAATAAATATTTAAAAAAAATATCAGAAGTTTTTAATGAAATATTAATAAAATAAAATTTTACGTGCTTTTCATGTAAAAAAAAAAATGTGTTAATGTAATTTGATAGGCATACAAGTAAGTCATGTGTTGTCTACATCAGATTTTTAGGTAGATTTCATAAGAAAGCCACCTATTGTAACGGGTACCATCATTTGAATTCTGGAAAATTTCGACATATACCCCAGTTTCACATCCCCTAGACCCAAAAACCATCGTCAGTTCAAAAGTTTATATATATATATATATATATATATATATATATATATATTTCGTTTCCACTTTCTTGTGGACACGATAACTGGCACAATTTTGCATCAATCACTTTCAAATTGAACATAAAATATAACGACACAAAATCTCAGTTGAGTTCGTTAATAGGCCAAATCGAACTATGGGGCTGGAAATTGGGGCTCTTTTCCGAAAAAACAAAATTTTGCTATAAGTTTCTTATTAAGTAAAATATTGAATTTATTTAAACTTCCTACTATTCTTTGGGTAAGGACCTAAAACTTATCTAAGTAGAGTTTTTTGATATCACCAACCATTGGCCCAGGGGGTGGAAAAAATGGGGTTTTGAAGACAAAAAAAATCATACGTCCCTTAACAGGCACAGTATCGAATCAGTTTAAAGTGGTCTTTAGTCCCCTAAAAATTACCTAAAACTTTTGTCCGAAACAATTTTTGATATGACTAACCCTTATGGCAAGGGAAGGCCAAAATATTGCTGGAATTGTAAGAAGATGGGACTTGTCGTATACTAAACATATTAAACTTTTTTTCACATGCAACCATTGTCCTATTGAGCAAATTTGAAATTTTTCTTAACTTTAAGGTGGAAATCTTTTTTATTCCATACTTAACCAGTCTACCAAAGGGATTTTTCTATGATATAGAGATTAATATATAGAGACTCATATGTTTTTTTATGATTGTAACATCCCAAACTCAAGGTAATTTGGAGCATAACATTTTTTAATAACCCTTTTATCCCTTTAGATAAATACAAAAGTACAACATTTCTTTATTCAAGCATAAGTAACTCGTACTTGGCAATTCTTTTTTGATGAATTTACTCTTCTTGTTCTATTCACCCAAAAAACAACAAAATATATATATAGTCAAGTTGCAAACCTATTAACAATTCAGTGACTTGAATCGCAACATGTACTTATCATACTAACAATACTTATACTGATTTTTTCTTACAGGATTTAATATTTTTGTATTTTCCTTCATGTTAGTTGCAAAAGCTAATGACATGGAAGGAAATTTGCTTCTGTTATGCAAAAGGATGCCAGCAAAACTTGTTTTTAAAGAATCAATGAACACTCCATTCTGGTTCTTTTATGTATATGGCCAAGTAGACCCATCACACTAAATACTGTTGCAGTACACTAAATTATTTTCTTCAGAGAAGAAATCTTGAATGCTTCCTACTGGTTACAAAAGAAACACACATTAGTGTCATTCTGAAGGAGGTTCCAGCCTTTCAGCCTACAACCCAAAAGCTGCAGACTGTTTTTTTGAACACTTTCAAATCCCAAACAAGGAGGTTTAATTCTCCTTAAATCATCAGATGAAGTAATTCTTAGTGATTCTGTCAGATTTTTGACATATGTTTAAACAGATATGAGGGCCCCAGTTGTCATCTGGATATTCCACTTTACAGCCAAAATTTAATAACATTTTTTTAAGTAGTGAGTCAAACTTCAATGCTGATCTTTAAAACACAAAGTCAAACTCACACTTATAAAAGAAGTCATCCAGATAAGTTACAAATCCATTGGCATAGTTATTCTCTAACATAATATAGTCAAAAATGATGACTGTAAATCAATAAAAAAAAATTTTAAAACACTAAGTATGTACACAGCGAGTAGTTGAGCAACACTAATGGTATGTTTATGAAGTACCACTAAACAACTAAGCTGACTGCTGTCTAGCAACATGTTGTAATGTGTCAGTGAATGAATCATCGTTCATATGCAGATATTGCCTTCATAATGCTAAGTTTGCACCTTGCTCCCTGTACAAAATCATTTAAAATATTGTTTACCTACAATAATTATCATTAAAAAATAGCTAAAAAGTAATGTTTACAAATTGTTATTGTATAAAAACTATGTACAATAGAAAAGTACTGATAGCACTTTTGAGTTCAGCATAAAACATTACTTTAGAAATACAATAAATCTTTCATCTGCAAAAAACTGTTTTACCAATGTAATTTTCATTATGAATTACATTAATTATCAATTACATTATGTCTTATGATTTCAAAACTGTATAATGTGATTTGAACCAATTACACAGTTGTTACTTTAATAAGTTCCATCAGACTAATTTCATGATTTTGCTGAGAAATTGAACATTATGTAAAATTCTTATATAGTTATCTTAATGAAGATAATTGGTTAATTATACTGCCTATTGGAGCACTAATGATGCCTTATTGATAATTTGTTCATTTATTATTTTAATAGTTTTCTATTTAACAATTTGAATACATTTCATTTAGAACTATTATTTACTTGTGTTTTACTAAAGCAAATTATTTTACAGCAGTACTCTGAATATAAAATAATTTGCAAACACATATGTTTTGTCAATTGATACTTAATTTTTGATTCAACATGATTGCTAATGGTTGATTATTGACTTTTATTCTATTTTCTCTATCTTTTTTTTCTCTCAGTGTTACTTTCAATTTGGAATTGTTATGAAAATGATATATTTTAGGCTATCAATAACATGATACAAAATTTTCAATCTAGTTATAAAAAATTTCATAACACACAGACTGCTTTAACAAATATTCTGGATGATGTAAGAAGGGCAGGTGTGATAATGTTAGTTTTGATTTTAAATGGTCTTCAGTTCAATTTTAATATTTCTCTGGCCAAGCTTGTATACAACACAGATCAATTTTTTGTGGAAGAAAACATATGTTAAAGCTTCTGTTCTTACATTCTTCCTCTTTGGCTAATGTTTCCGAAGGAAGACTACGAAGATCTACATTTTCATCTCTGTTTTTTCTGTCATTATTTATTGACTCTATTGAAATCAGAAGTATATAGACCAAGTAAAACATATTTAATTTGCTGATGACTTCCAGATTCTCTACTTATTGATAATTTTTGTTTTGTATGTAACTTTTAATGCCATGAAGATTTACTTTTTTGTTACCACTCAAAAATAACTAGGCCTTATATAATTTATTTTTTGCTAGGTCAAGATACTTTATATCTATATATTATTTTTTTTATTTTTTAACTATATCTCTGTGAATACTGTGCACATACTATAGAAGCCTTTTTCCATATAAACGCATAGCTGCCTGCTATGAATGATGAGTCTTAGCATACCCTTCTATCTCTCTTTTCTATTATGATATGACCTCCCTCTTCATTACCTTCCAGCCATCAATTATAGTTTAATTTTGTTCAATTCATTTTCTGATGGCAAAATGAAAGCACTAATTTTTTTATCTTGTTATTCCAAATTATGAAAAAATCCACCAAAATTAAATATCACCTAACTGTTTTTCTCCAGAACTTAATAATCAGTCTTCTTGAAAAAAACAGGTTAATTAAAACACTATAATAAAGTTATAAATCACTTTTGAAATTACATTTCATTTTTCTAATGCGTACGTTGCAATCTGTTCAACTAGTGAACAATAAACAATCCTTCCATGGTCCAGTGAGATGAGGATGATATGATCATATGTAAATGAGTTGTAGACTTATACAGACTTGGGTCAATCATTCCTGACATGTGGTTAATTGAACACCAACCACCATAATACACACCAGTGTCCACCATTTAGTATTCAAATTTGTGTAAAAGCAACTAACATTTACTAGGATTTGAATTTCAGAACCTTTGACTTCGAAAATCAACTCTTTAACTACTGATTTACAAGTTAACCATTAGACCCGGTGGGTTTTACAAAAATATAGATTAATTTTTTTTTTATATGAGTAATAACTCCCTAATCTGGTCAATCAAATTCTTTATTTTTTTACATTTCACAATTTTGCAAGCTTTCTTTCTTTTGTCAATGATCTTAGAAGCTTTCTTGGAGAGGTTTTAAAATGATTGATTATGAATATATGATAATTTGGCTTTGTTGTACATTTATTTTTTATTGAGCAGGGTATGCTTTATCTTAATGTAATTGTTTTAAATAATGATATATAATTTTAATGCTTTTTTATTCATATTACATATTTTACCAATGTAAGTCCATTGGAATCTACTAGTGGCATTGTGAATAGACAGATAAATTTCAAATTTTTTTTAGCAATGTTTGAAAGAAATTAAAGTATAATTTAATACTACAATTATTATAAAATATTGTATTTATTGGATTAGTTTTTTCTTTCATTTATGTAAAAATTATATTCAAACCAATTTTGTATTTTATTAAAATTCGTAAAGATTAAAGTCATTATGCTTTTGGCAGATTCTTTACCAAAGATTTATCCCAATTTACACTAATAATATACAAACCAATTTTTTTTCTTTTTTACTTTTTTACTTTTTTCAATTGCTTTTTTCCCTCTGCATTACCACAAACATGATGACTAATGTGCACATGCTGCTTGTGTGTACTGGAAACACAATATGCCGTAATATACAATATGTCGTAAAATAATAGTGGGGGTTTTAGATGGTTATAGCTTTGGAACAAACCACTGTAGAAAGTTGAACTATATATTAAATGAAAGAAACACTTCAAGTTTCTTACCTGTTCAGTGGATTTTGAAGTGTGCTTCCTTAGTTACTCTGTAGACGTCAAGACCATATTCAGTTTCTTGTCATATGTGGCAGAGAACACCAGCATGATATAAGAAAC
Organism: Lycorma delicatula; assembly: GCF_047948215.1. Lineage (NCBI taxonomy): Eukaryota > Metazoa > Arthropoda > Insecta > Hemiptera > Fulgoridae > Lycorma > Lycorma delicatula. The sequence continues at coordinate 189,415,122 of NC_134455.1, forward strand.
AGCTTCAGTGATCCATTGTTTTAAATAGTTCAGATTTCAAACTTGAATGGCATACGCTTGTGTTTATACACAACTCCAAAAATAGAAATCCACTGGGGCAAGGTCTGGAGACCGTGAGGGCCAGGCAATCCACCCTTCTTGTCTGACCCATCACTGAGTAAACATTTCATTAAGAAAATTTTGCACAATTGCAGCAAAATCTGGAGGAGCTGTCTCTAACTAAAATAGGAATTAGAGTTCTTCGGTATTTGGGGCACTGCATACCACCCTTCTAAGATATCCAGGAAGATGTTCCCCGTTATTGTTTTCTCAGCAAAAAAGAAGGGGACAATAACTCTGTCTTGTCCAATAGTGCACTACACATTCACTTTTTCACCGTGATGCTGATGTTCAATAATGGCATGTGGAGTTTCAGTACCTCATATATGAACATTATGCTAATGCACTCATCCAGAATCATGAAATGTTGCTTCATCACTAAAAATGAACTTGTTTAAAAAATCATCTTCCTACTCTAAGCTATCCAGAATGTCTTCAGCAAAATTAAATTGTTTCACTTTGCCCTGTGAATAAAATTGTTGTAACACTGGAATTTTGTTCACATTTAAACACAACAGTCCTTTTTAAAATACTGTGAACATTTGATTTAGGAATGCCCAACTGTCTCGAACGATGTTGCTTGGATTTCTTCAGGCTTTGCAAGAAACTTGTCTTCACTGCTACAATCATTTCATCAAACACTGATGGGCATCCTGGACGTGTTTGCTTCAGTAGGCTACCTGTTTCTTTGAGTTGTTTGCCCCACTGTCGAATGTTATTTTCATGTGGGGAGGTTTTCATTGTACACACAACGGAATTCACAACTAACACTTGTAACTGACTCATATATAGCAAGCCATAACACACATTGAACCTTCCTCTGGATCACAAACATGACTAATGTGCATGTGCTGCTTGTGTGTACTGGAAACACAACGTGCATGTGGTAGCTTTTGCACACATAAACTTGGAGTATTTCATTTTCATTTAACATACAGTTCATCTCTTTACAATGCTTTGTTCTGAAGTTATAACCATTTAAAACCCCATTATTATTTTACAGACACGCTGTATTGTAAGTACTCATATCTTATCAGCTGCCTTTTAAAAATGGAACTGTCAAATTAATTATAATTAATACTTCACCAAAATATATTAAGTCACAAAAAAAAATTCTATTAAAAAACAGAAATATTCCAACATAAAAAATTGTTATCTCAGGTTCTGAAAATTCTTAAATCTTCTTTCAGTTGAAAATTTAAAAAAATTTAGATTCCAATACTTTCTTTTTTTTACCCTCTGGAACAACCAGAGGGTATTACTTCAGAGGATAAATGAAGATGAAATGTATGAATGTAAATGAAGTGTAGTCTTGTACAGTCATAGGTTGACCATTCCTGAGATGTGTGGTTAATTGAAACCCAACCAACAAAGAACACCAGTATCCATGATCTAGTATTCAAACCTGTATAAAAATAACCTTTACTAGGATTTGAAAATTAGAACTCTTGACTTTGAAGTCAGCTGATTTGCGATGACAAGTTTACCACTAGACTAGATCAACCTGGTGAGTAGATTCTAACTTTTTACTATTAAGAAATTTATATCACATCTAAAAATTTTCTATAATCCCTTGCTTGAGCAAAATTGAAATTAATCATACTGTGTTCTATAAATAATATTTTATACAAAGTTCTTTCATAGATAAGGAGATTACCCACCATACTGACCACCAGGTCAGTATTAAATTAATGTATGTGGTAGAATTTACGCTTCTGGTCAAGAAAATTATTTCAAGTTGTATTATAAAACTTTTAAAACAAATTTTTCAAAATATTATCAGTTGCAACCAGCAACATGTTAGGACTGGGGTTTTTTTTAAATTAAAAAGACATTTATTAAGAATATAGTCAAAAAGTGTGATATTTGAATTGTGTCTGTTCATTTTTTTGAAAATGAACATTATTACAGTGTGTTTTTATACATTTACATATTTCATAATGTTCAAATACGTTAAAATCTAATCCGTTTTGAGTATGTATGGAATATTAGCTTGTTATAATGTTGGTGGATTTCTGATTTGTGTCTTTGATGTGGTTAGCTAATGTAAACTCTATGATGATGTAGGTTTTTATGTGTCATTGTACCTTTATTTGAAACTGTCTCACTTTACCAATGTAGAACACTGTATAATTCAAACAGTTTAGGTTATGTATTCCAGGAGCATTGTGCATGTTTGATTATCATGTTCTATTGTTTTGTTTGCTTTGTTGTTGTTTTATCTATTATTTGCTTTCTTTTGAAGGCTATATAGTATCCAGATTTCTTACAATTTTTCAACTATTTTCTCTGAGTTTTTGTTTATGTCAGTTAATTTCATGTACTTTTTCTGTTTTTCTTCTCTTTTGTATACTTTGAGTACAAGTCTATCATTGAGTATGTTATATCCATTTATGTGAACTTGATATAATTTAGTGTTAAGATTTTCTGGTAACATGGATGAATTGAATAGTCTGTGGATTGTACATTTAAAAGTAGGTAGTTAAGTTGAATTCAGGTTGTTTGAAGCGTGTTTTTTTTGCATATCTTGAAAGAATGATTTTATTGTTTGTCTTTTGTGATGGTAAGGTCAAGAAAATTTATTTTCTTACGTCTCTGTACTCAGATATAAAATGTAATTTCCAGTATATTTAGTTAATGTATGATAATTGTTTACATTGTCTTGTTACTTTGGTACACTAAGACAGTGCCATCAATATATCTCTGCCAGTATATTATAACAATAGTATAATAACAAAGATGGACCACTGAATGTGAAAATAGGAGGAGAAAAGATTATGGAGGTAGAAGAATTTTGTTATTTGGGAAGTAGAATTACTAAAGATGGACGAAGCAGGAGCAATATAAAATGACGAATAGCACAAGCGAAACGAGCCTTCAGTAAGAAATATAATTTCTTTACATCAAAAATTAATTTAAATGTCAGGAAAAGATTTATGAAAGTATATGTTTGGAGTGTCGCTTTATATGGAAGTGAAACTTGGACAATCGGAGTATCTGAGAAGAAATGATTTGAAGCTTTTGAAATGTGGGGTGCTATAGGAGAATGTTAAAAATCAGATGGGTGGATAAAGTGACAAATGAAGAGGTATTGCGACAAATAGATGAAGAAAGAAGCATTTGGAAAAATATAGTTAAAAGAAGAGACAGACTTATAGGCGACATACTAAGGCATCCTGGAATAGTCGCTTTAATATTGGAAAGACAAGTAGAAGGAAAAAATTGTGTAGGCAGGCCACGTTTGGAATATGTAAAACAAATTGTTGGGGATGAAGGATGTAGAGGGTATACTGAAATGAAACAACTAGCACTAGATAGGGAATCTTGGAGAGCTGCATCAAACCAGTCAAATGACTGAAGACAAAAAAAAAAAAAAAGTATATTATTTTGTAATTATGTTTATTGTTGATGAGTATGTATTTATTCTATGCGATGTAGAGAGATTTTGGCTAGATGATGGAAAATTAGGCAATCAGAGGAAGACTATCAGGTTGTGTAGTATTTGTTCTGGAATATAAAGTAATACTGTTTGTACTAATGTTTAACATATGAATAGTTTTTGATATGTGTTTTTGTGGTACTTTGTTTTTAAGAATGTAAAATGTTTCTTTACTGGGTTCTTAGTGCACAGATTTGACATGTCAGATGAGGCCAATGTTAAGTTATTAGATATGTTGGTATTTTTTTTTTAGGTCTGTGCTGATTTTTACTTATGTGCCTGTATTCATGTTAATGTATTTTGTGATGACCTTCTTCATGTATCAAGAAAGTTTGTGGGCAGGAGTATTTAGGTAGGTCAAAAGAAAATTTATGATGGGATATATTGTGTTTGGGTACTTTTGTATGTTATTGAAGGGTAGGCCTGTATATAATGTTTTTTTTTTTATTAAACAAAATACATATTTAACGTCATTTTAAAATAAACTATAGCCAGTTGCCTGCATACTCTATCTTTCTATCTATCAATCTAGATAGAAAATACTATAAGAGGTTAAATATGTTCCACAAAGAAAGGTATGAAACATAAACACTCATAATAGAATGATATTACAAGGTAGAAAATAAAAAGGTTAGGCTTCATTAAAATAAAGGGACTGATTATAAGGTACCACTTTTCTAATGACTAATGTTATTAGTCAGAAATTGCAAAAAAAATTTTAACTTATCTTTCTTTGGTAATTCTTTTTATTTAAAATATTTGTGTTTAGTTATTTGACGAGAAAAATCACTGGTATCACTTACTTAGTCTTTTTTTTTTTTAATGAATGAAATTTTAAATATAGTCTTGACCGTACAGTTCTAAGTTTATCTAAAATTAACAAATGTAATTTTCCTTACCTTGATTGGATCATAATTCTGTTATTGTAACTCAGAATAATAATTCTGTTATTGTAACAGTTATTATCCTAATAACATAAATTATTTTTAACATTATTTTTTAAGTAAAATTTTTGTACAGAAATTGATTTAAGTATAGTTTGAAAAAAGTAAACTTATTTTTGTCCTGACTTATGTATGTATTGCTTAATAAGGTATTTGGTATAAAGTCAATTTCTCCTCCACTACGTTTTATTCATCTACAGGCTTAAGAATTTGGAATTTTTTCAGAATCTTTACTACATTTTATTGGAGGAATAAGTTGACAAAATATCAGATTTATCACAAGTCTCATATAAATATACATTATTCTACACACAGCTGCTGTTCTTTCCTCACATATTTTGTTGAAATAAAGCAGCAATCATCTATTTCTGTTTTCTAATCGTTCTGCTTCTTTTTTCATGAAATCATAGACATTACTGAAGCGCTCTAACCTATCCTATCTCTCTAGTTTCTCTAGCCTATACGGTAATATGGATTTGAGTTCTTTACTAAATAACTAAAATCCAAATTACTTAAAGTTACCAAGAGAATTACTATAGAGAATTTGAAATTGGGGGATGATAATAACTCACCAATTTATCCTATGTAAAAAATCATAAAGCAAACGAATGACACAAATAGTAACACATTATACATATCTGTGCACAAGCAAGTTAAACTAATAATTAAGATTTAGTGTATTGCTTTTACATTTGTTATAGTATGAGTGATGTATATATTCTGATTCTTAAATTAATGACTCATTTATAGAGTGTTTCATTGCTAACAAAAGTAAGGTATTGATATTTTTATGTATTTGATTCGCTTATTAAGTACTCCTTGAAAAATTACTTAAATTGGTTTTGAACTGTTCGTCTGTTAAATATTCAGTAGTAGATTTTATGATAAATGACTACTTTTGTCTACATTACCATTTCTCAACCTGGTGGCTGTGGTGATATGTAAGGGGATCATGAAATTAGACTAGAACACGTAAATAATAATGAAACCATTTTACAAGAAAAAATTCATTTATTATAAACTTCTTTTTTTTCTCTTTTTTTTTTGTTTAACCTCTGGAACCACAATTAGATATTGTTTCAGAAGATGAGATGGATGATTTGTAGCATGTGTGAAAATGCCAAATGCCATGCCTGATAGGGATTCAAACCCGGGACCTCCGGATGAAAGGCTGAGACGCTATCACTCGTGCCATGGAGGCCGGCATTATAAACATCTTACTTACATATAAGTAGACATGTAAAGAAAATACATTAATGAGATGATTGTGTTTGTTTTTAATTTAAAAGTTTCTCCATAAGTGGATCTATATTAGACAAAAGAAAATTGTTTTTAAGTGATAAAAGGTGATGCCTGTATTTTAGCACAACCATAGACAAAAACACTTTTCACAGAGATAAGATGTGACTAATGTTATTAGTCAGAAATTGCAAAAAAATTTTTAACTTATCTTTCTTTGGTAATTCTTTTTATTTAAAATATTTGTGTTTAAAATGTGTAGTACTAAATGTGTAGTACTAAAATGTGTAGTACTTCTGTGACTAAATTTCCATATTCACTTTGATGAGTAAGCCAAAACATATTTAAATCTTTAGGTGTTTGTTGTAGTTTTATGGCAGACATTTTGATGAGCTGGTTGTGAATCACAACTAGTAACTTAGCAGCTGCAACAATATTTTCACTAAATGGATTCAGTATCCATCTCTTTGAGAAATAATTTTTTATCTTCTGGTAAATACCCCGCCAACTGAATTTTTAGCTTCTTAATGTTAATTTAAATATTAACATATATAATACATATAAACACATGTAATAATTAACTTAAATCTTAACTTTTAGCTTCTTAAATTTAGCATCTTAATGCTATCCAAATTGTGGTGAATAATAATGACTTCTTCATCCAAATCTTTCTCAACATAATCAGAAGTGAAAGGAAACATATCAAAACTTTTGCTTTGAAGGTGAATAATCCAGATATCAAGCTTCTTAATGAAACAATGGATTTTACCTGTCATTAAAAAAAAATGTTTTTATCACATCCTTGTAAAATCCACTTTCAACTCATTAAAATGTGAAAATACATCAGCTATGTAAGGCGACAGCAACATTTACTCATTACTCTGTAAAAACATTGAGAATGGAGTTTGTTATCCTTGAAAAATATTGTTAATTTATTTTGCAATTCCAATAACACTTTCCCCCCTGTGATAACCATCTGACTTCTCTATAGAAAAGAAGAAATATTTTTCTTTTCGCCCATTTATCGCATAGTATAGCAAACAGCCTATTCTGTAATGGTCGACTTTAAATAAAATTAACCATTTTTACAACTTTACAAAGAATTTGAGATTTTCTGGCACAATTTTTGTGGCAAGAACATGTCTGTGAAGGAAGCAATATGTCCATTCTGCCCTTGGTATAAGACAATCTTTAATTTTTTGTAGAAATCCAGGTTCTTTTCTGTTACTGCCTTTGCACCATTACTATATACTGCAATACATTTTGTCCAATCTATGTTACACTTATTATTAGCCTCATAAAAAACATCAAAAAGACATTGTCCTTTGCATGACCAGGTATTGATTTGCAAAACAACATATTTTCTTTGATTGATCTGTCCCTATGGCATTCATATCTCACAAAACATAAGAAGTGAGAAATGTTTGCTACATCTGTTGATTCATCAAATTGATTACTAAATAATTCACTTGAACTCACTTGCTAAATTATCTGATCATGAACATCGGCAATCATGACATCAATTCGCATCAATACTGTGTCGTTAGAAAGCAGGATGTTTTTCAATTTTTTTACTTCTTCCAAACCTATTAAAACACTCAGCAAATCAATTGCTGTAAGCAATATGAGGTTTTCTGCAGTTGTATATTAGCTAGTCTTAATGTTGCAAGATCAGATGCTTCAAGTGTACTTTTATCAGTATGGCTTGATTTACAAATAGAAGCTTGATGATTTCTCAAAGTCTACAATTATCTTTCAAAAAATTCCAAGGGTTTGCTTTTTATGATCCAGATGTTTAGTTTCCTAGTGTCAAATTAATTTTAATGACTTCTTGCTTCATTGGAGAGGACTTGAAAGCAAACAAAGCACTGTGGCTTTCCATCCAATGAGGTAAAACCATAATTTAAATGACTGTCATTGTACAATCTTGTCTTTTTACCTATCAATTCACTGGATGTACATGGCTCACTTTGTTTTTTCACAAATTTATCCATTTCACATAAGAATCTGATTGAAAAAAATAAATAAACCATTTGACCACACACAAATTATTATTTTTAATGAAAATATACTTTTAAAATATTAAATAAAGGCACAAGACATACGCTTTGCATTCGGAACCAAACTGATGTTCTGCAATCCCTTATGCCTCTTTATGCTGCTGAGAGATTGATGTATTCAAATATATCATATACGTGTTCGAACATGACACCCTCACAGTGAATATTATGCAAGCAGACCAAATTACTAGGAGCATGTACACATCAATTCGGAACTTTTAAATTGCTCATATTTGTACTCTTCATACATGGATGTTTATACCCATTGCTATCAACACAGTTTTTATTTCTTTCTTTAAACACCCCAAGGCAATCGGTCCTCACTGTTAAGCAAAATACAGTCACCTCAGAGTGTCATGGCAGCAGTCTCTGTTCCCTCTAGATAGCTTCCTTCTGGGGCTCTCTCACTGGGGTCTCCCCAACTTCACTAGGACACACCGACTTCCTCTTCTGGATACCCCTTCTTCTGGAGGACCCATCCCGTCCTGACTCTAGCAGTTCCAGATGTGCAAAATGCACATCTGGAACTATCATCTGGAAGCTATCAATGCAGCTAAATAGCTTTCATTGGTTTGTGGTTGGGGGGGGGGGGTTCACGAAATATACATCATATAATTTTTTTTTAACTTTTTTGGGATCATAGAGCTAAAAAGGTAGAGAATAACTGGCCTAAATCATATCAATTACTTTTTGCTAAGAATCGAATAGAAATATATTGGTCATTAAAATTATAATTTCATTTAATTTGCAACAACAATTTCTGATGGTATGTAAATAGCAAAAGAGAATAATTCATAATTATATATTTCATGTACAGTAAATATCTAATGAAAAATCTTTAAGGTCTTTTTAAAAAAAGTGCTTTCGATAGCAGAAATGTTAGAATTTGTGGCAATAGGAAGAAATTTTTTATAAGAATATTTATTATAACCACATTTCCTCATTCTGATCAGTGGATTTTAATAAAATTATGAATAAATAATAAATTTTCCCTAAGAAATTATCTAATAAAGTAATTATGTCATGAATTAATTTAAAAAAAGAAATGAAAACCTTTAATTACATTAAGATTCTCATAACTTAAATTAATCCAAAATGAGGAATTTAATGAAAGTTTTTGTGAAAGTCTACAACAAACAGGAAATGATTTTACCCTATAAGTTGATTAAAACAAAATGTTTAAACATTTTATATTAAAAAAAGTACGTCTTTATTTAAAACAGAAAATAGTAAAAATCTATATTTAAAGAAATAACAACTATAGCACTAAAAAAATACTACAATAATTTACAACTTACTCATATAGGCTACAGTAGTATATGATAATATAACATCTTATAAATAAAACTCATTTAATACAGAACAAAACATTATTTACAAATATTTTACAAATTGTATTTTTATACAAATATCCACCAAATTAAATTTTTCTTCAGAACTATAATATGGGTAGTCTCAGAACTCAAGTGAATGAAATAAACTATATATGTTGTATTAGAGATTACCATGAACACAAAATAATGATTGTGCTTTATTTAAAATTAAAATTTTAACAAATTTCAATAATAATCCTTAGAAAGGAAAACTGATACGTACTAAAAATGGTAATTCTTATTGTAATAAAATAAGAAACCTGAAGAGAAAAAGCAACCACATCATTGATTTGGAATAAACAATTAAGTCGTGTTTTAGTTCTAAGTGCTCATAATATACTATTGCAGATGCTACTATTTCAGAAGTAATAGTACAAACATTTAGCAAAATATTTGGTTGCAGGATTTTATGAGCAGTAGTATCACTATAATAAAAAAAGGCTAGTTGCTAATAAAAAAATATTTCTTCACTTATTTTTTATAATTAATAATCTCAAGTTTAACAGTTTTCAATATAATTTTGATTGAATTGAACAAGTTGCCAAGATTAACTAAATTGTAAACTTTGATTTCTCCCTTCCTGAAGCCTAAGTTTTTTGTTTTTGTGTAAAAAATTATGACATATAATTTAATTTAAAATTTTTATGACACATAAATCTTCCTAGTACATAGTAACACTTCTTTATCAAAACTTATCAACATACATGAAAATCATTTACAAATAAAATAAAGTTATTGTTTGTTTATATTAATATATGTTTAGTAAAAATGTATTTATTTGTCATTTGTTTGTTTGTCATGTTGACCATTAAGGTATGTTTTCAAAAATGTTAACAAGTTCATTTTAAGTTAAGATCATATTCAGACTTAAGAGATATATTTTTTGAATTAGTAGATAACAATATAATTAATTTTAATAAATCTGTAGCACTATAAATCTTACACAAAAACTAACATGCTAACCAGTATGTTAAGACTGCTCATACAAGTCAGCCAAAAGATCTAGTATTTTATTATTAAGCACAGGTTAAAGTCTAACATTTTGCTCAGTAAACTTAAAATCTTTCAATTTTATACTGATCCTTCAGTATTATTATAAATTTTAATTTCTTTTTTTTGAACTCCTCAATTGTATTTTTTTATTGTTAACATAACAAGAAAAAATTAACAGCACTTACTGCCATAACCTACAGTCATTTTTTATGTCAGCAGCAATTCTGTTATTCATTTTTTACTGTTTACTGTTTAAATTTTATTAAAATCTGTGTAGGCACAAATATTAAAATCAGTTAAGGTAGAATTTGGTAGGGTTCCAACATGGGATGCTTAAAATCTTATTTCAGTACTTTGTATTGACTTTGTAATGAAGTTATTCATTGTGGATGTGTGTAAAGTGTATACTGAATATTTACTTAAAAGTAATTATCAGTAGAAACACTAAATTTATTTAGAAATAACTTTTATTGCAACTTGATTACATGACTACAGTTTTTAAACACAAATACTCATTACCACTAAATACTCACTGAAACCAACTTTTATAGCCTTTGCTCAACAATAAAAATTAGGCTTATTTGTTAATAACTGAATACTGCCTCCTCTCATTCCTTTTAGTTCTTATTGTTATACAAACTTAATATATTTTAATTTTTTTTATTGCTTATTATACTTAGTTTAAAGTAGAAAAACATTTAAATTAATAAGCAGAACTCCTTTTACTGAACATGAATCTCATTACACCAAAGAATCAACATCCAAGAATTACTACTGTGGAAGTTCGCTCATCCAGCCTTGACATATAATTATATAGAATAGTAGATGGTATATGTCTTAAGTTTTTATTCATTTGCTTAATAATTTTTATTAGTACAATAGGCTATGTTAAGTATCTAATTGTACTTGTGTGCTTCAAATTAAACTCTTGTGATTATTTCCATTTTTTTTTTCTAGCTCTTTTCAAAGATATTTAGTCATCTGATTTATATCTTGATTTAAAGAATATAAATTATGTTTTACAGTCCCATGGCCACAACTAGCATTACTTAGTTTACTACCAGCTTTCCAACAGTTGGTATGCATTAAAACCAGTAAATGTATTGCATTCAATATCACAGTGCCTAACAACATTAATGTAATAAACATACACAAAAACGAAATGGAGTTAGGCTTGCGGGGTCTTTGATCTTTCACAGGTAGGCAGTTAGTTTTAGCAGTTCCTAAGGGCTACATGGGGTAGTGTTGGGGGTACATAGGGTTAGTGTTACGGGTACATAGGGGTAGTGTTAGGTGTTCGATGTCTTCTAAGAAGGCAAATCTTGACTAGGGCAGAATTTACTGATATGAATGTCTTTCTAGGCATTTGCATCGATGTCATCTCATGAGGCCGACTGATGACTTGGAATGTGATCAGTTTGAGGGCAGAAGATGTCTTCCAATTAAGCCACTAATGGCTAGGAATGGAGGGAGTGATGTGGCAACCATACATGTCACGAAGCGGGTGTTCTTCTCCCTCAGGGGGAATTGAGATGAGACTGGTGCTTTATCCTACAATTATTTAAGCCTAAGTTTGTTTTGTCATTTTTATTTAATATGCATATTATGTACTTGTGCAGTTAGCTATGAGATTCTGAGCCCTGCTTTCTTGTCTGAAATGGTGATTTTCTCTGATGCACTAATTATAATATAGCTTATCTTTATCTTTCACTGCTTTAACTCTAATCATTTCTCTGAGATATGAGAATTAGGATTATAACTATTTTAACTGTTCAATGAAATAAGGCTTTGCAACTTATTCTACACATCAATGAGAGTGATTCTTCCAAGATAATCAGATCTACTACTTCTAAAACAATACCAGTTAGTGAACCCTTCGATCAAAGTACTTTGAAAACATGGAAACTTAAAAATCAAATTCACATTTACTATCAATATTAAGTAAACTGTGTACTTTTGCTTAATTTGAACTTCTGTCCCACAGCAATACTGCTTTAAGTAAGTGTCACGTCCTGTTTGGCCAGCTCAAATAATAAAAGATCTTTTTCTGGGATAGGTAGGAAAGCTGTAATAAATTAGAGTGAAAAATAAACAATTTTTGTTTTGTACTATTGTTGAAACAGACACTGCAGAACACTCAACCAACCTTCTATATATCTGCAATATAAGCCTTTGAACAGATCACCGTAACATTTAAATAATTTAAAAAAAGAATACTTTAAATAACTAAATGTCCCTTTGTTTTATGATAAAAATTGTCACAAATCTGGTTGAATCCCTTTAATTTATTTCCTGATAATTTTTAAGATAAAATTCACTGATGCTCTCTACTTTATTTTTCAAAGGTCAACTACAATTAAAAAATAAATCTAAAAATATATACGAGTACTCTTGAAGTATGTTATCTGGAAAATAGCAATTAAAAAAAAATATACATATCCCTCTAGCCATTAATCTGGTTGATGGATGATTGTTTACTAGAACAAGGTGAGTATTTTAATTCAATAGTGTAAATTTTTACATAGCTAATGCATCAATCATTATTTGTTACTATGTAATTCTGTCATTGATGTGACTAAGATGACAACAGCTGTTATTTCATGAAAAAATCTCACTATTTAAAGTTTATTTAACTTGTGTTCACTTTATTAAACAAAATATTATCTACTAACAGTTCTGCTAATGTTGTTCTCTTCTGGTGAGTTAACAGGCTCATACAGTTCATCCTGTATTAAGCTAGTATGTTTGGAGCTATTGCCTGCAGCTGCTGCTTCTATCTGTTGTATAATTTGTTGGATTCTCCCAGAAACAGGCACTGGTGACTGAACTATCTCTTCTTCTTGATCCCCTTGATCTCCTTGACCTGCCTCTCGTATTGTATCATATATACATTCAAGTTCTCCATTTTCTGTAGGTGCTAGATTGTAATAAAAATTCTCATCAAAATTTTCTTCTTTCTCTTTGGATAAAAGTGTCATTTCTTCTACATTTTTGTACAATCCCTTCTGCAAAAAGGAAAACCAGAATAGTATAATATTATAATTTTGTAATTTAATTAAGTGCTATAATGTTGTATACTATAAATATATTAGTCTATATACTTTTAAAAGATATACTTTAAGAAAAATGCATATTACTTAAAAATCTACACATGCCTTCTTGAAGAAAGGAATTACTACTATTTATTATAAATTATTAAATGATAGAAAAATTAATAAATTCATTTCAACTCTGTATCATATTCACATAATATAAAAATAAATATTTTATTATTCAAACAGGCTGATGTTCAGTTTTAATTACCCTAATTAAAATAACTATTATATATTATTTTAATGGGAATTTTTAAATATAACAGGCAAAAAAATAACATTAATGTCATGAGAGGGTTTATAAAATTCTACACAACAGTCATCAATCAATAGTGAAATTCTTCCATATAATAATTGATTTCAACTTTTCTTGGAATGACCATGTGGACTACACTCACAAAAAAGGTTAAAATCAAACTTTTTAGGAAAATATTAAAGTAATTTCTGATTGAAAAATGTTTTTACTCCACTGAATGTTTTTACTTTCCCTTCCTGATAATAAGTTAAAGATAAGTACAAGTAAGGTAGATATAGATTTAGGAATAGATTTATTTCAAGTTTTGATTCGCTCTACACTCAGTACTGAGTACTGGGATTGTATACAAAAAATAGTGGAAGTGTATATAAATGTATTGGTTGAATTGGTTTTAATTGAGATTCCTGTTTTGATGCTAACAGCAATACTTTTCATAAAATTCAGGCCCATTAAATATTGCATGGAATTCGGCAGCCCACTGTAGGTCCTACATTATTTTTAATTTATATAAATAATCTACTTGATCGACTGCAAAATTTTGGCTGTTGTTAATAATATATATCTCTCCTGGTAATGATTTACATGATCTTATAAAAAAAAAAGATTCAAACAATTTCTTGAATAATTACATAAAAATTGCCTTAATTATAGATACTAATAAGATAAAATGTTAAAATTTTATTAGGATTGACAGTAGGTTGGAAATAAAAATAAACAATAATAAAATCTAACTCACTTAATATATTCAATTTTATTAGGAATACTTGTAAATAATATGTTTTCATGATATTTTCGTCTGAGTAGAGAAAATTAATTTACTTGGTCAGATGTTTAAAATCTGACATTAGCTTGGAAGTGCTAAGTACAGAGTATTTCACAAATTTTCATTCTATAATTTTGTATAGTTTAATCTTTTTATTAATTCAAGCTGATCTTTAAATATCCAAATATCAAAAAAAAAAGATTACAAGAACTGTATAAAGATTTAAACCTATGCCATTCATGCATGGCATTTTTGAAAAAAATAATACCTCACAGTACCATATTTATAAAAAAAAACCACTGAAAAAAGTTAGCCAAAGATCAGAAAAGTTAGTCAAAGAATATAGGGAAACAAATTTAGCATTAACAGTCTACAGGTAAAATGTATGCCATAAGAGACCACTGTTTATTATTTATGTTAACCTAGAAAAAGGTTTTGATAATGAAAAATGGAACTTGCAACTGGAAATTACAAAATCCTAGATTTGGCATTAGATACATCAAAAGTATTTGAAATGTAATTTTGAAAGAGAATGAAAAAATTCCATGTGTGGCTAGAATGATATGCAATTGAATTTTTATAAAAGTAGATGAAAAAAGAATGCTTTTTTAATATTAGAAGAAGATAAGATCAGTTTATTCTTCTATTTATTTCTATGTTGTGGCTGCACTGCTTGACCACACTCATTAAATTGTCTGTCCAGTGTGAGGTTATTGTTCTTTGATCAATTTTCATGTTATAAGTGTTTTGTGAAAGTTTATTTCATTTTTTATTACAAAATCATATTTTCGTATTTTTGTTGTATGTGTCTTGAATATATAATAATGGACATAACTCCAGGAAAGAGTTCAAAAATTGTTCTCTTTCTGAGCATATCAGTACGATACATGACAAATAGCTTCTGAGTGTGGTGTTGGACTATGAACAGTGAATGCAATTTTAAAGCAATTTCAAGGAACTGGCTCCTTTTCATGGCAAAGGAAAGGCAAATTTGAATTTGAATTTAAATCAAGAATTAGCAGCCAGTGAAACAGATTTACATGTGCCAATTTCTTCCAAATGTACAGAAAGATCATCAGCCAGCTAAAAAGCAGCATTTAACACCAGCAATGTGCAAAAAAATGCTCTTGTGGGCCAAAGCGTATGCTGACTGGGTGAAAGAAGACTGGAAAAATGTTATGTTTTCTGACAAGTCATATTTTTATGTTCATGAGCTAAGGGTTCATGCATTAGAAAAGCATAAGATGAAAATACATCACTGGCTCATACACAACAATCAGCTAAACATCCCCAGGAAAAATCTTTTTGGGTTGTATCACATTTTAAGGCACTTGTTCATTTCTTCTGGTAGAAGGCTTGTTGAAAAGTGGTGGCTATATCAAGATTCTGAAGGAAAGGGTTGTGACATAACTTTGCGACAAGGCATCAGAGTGTTCCAACAAGATTTGGTGCTATACAATACTGAAAAAAAAAGTGGAAAAAAATCTGAAAAACAAAACGTTTAAGTGCTCCTGCGGCCAGGCACAACCCAGATTTAAACCCAATTGAACATTTTTGGGCAATAGCCAAAAAACGATTCTTAAAAATGAATTATTACACAAAAGTTGACCTCATTAAAGCAATATTATTGGTATGATTTCATAACGAAGAAACAAAAAACTGTGTAATACACTTGTTGAATTTACGCCAAATTGTGTAAGTGAAGTAATTAAGAATAAAGGAGGACAACTGCTAGATGTTCACAAATTGTACAGGTTTTTTCTATATAAAGATACTTTTTATTAAATATCATTTGTGTTGTGGATTAATTTACATGGTACTGCAATTCTTGAAAAAAATTAAAGAGGACGTAGAAGCAGATTCACATAGAGGAATCGACTCAAGAGACTGACTGACCCAGAACAAGGAAAGGTGGATATGGAAGAACACTGTCAGGCAATCTTTGGATTGAGTATTATGTATTCTTGTATACTCCTTCTACAAATGCACACAGTTTACAATGAAAAAGTTTCACACATTTACATAGTAAACAGTGAAAAAATAATATTTATGAAGAGTACAAAAGGAGTGGAGGAATTGGAAACTGTGTCTGCAGCACAGCTCTGTAATATTCTATAATACCCTTCCGCAATCATTAAAAATAATTTTGGATTATGGATTTTCTTTTAAAGAAAGCAAAGTAACAAGACTCTTCTAATACTTTTAATTAAATAGCACAGAATTTTTCCTTAATGAGGAGAAACCATGTCAATAAGGATTTTTATAGATGAGTTACATACAGGCAATAATTATTTATTTGGAAAATTTCATAACTAAGTATGGGGTATGTTCCAATGCGATTGTAAAGCATGCATGTTTCATATTTATCAAAATTATTTTTTAGGGAGGTGTGCTACAATTGAGTTTTTAAAACATTTTTACAGTCATGATGAGTGTATAAACATCAATAATTTAACAAGCCTTAGAAGTATAGTACAAATTGTAAATTTACAATCTATATCTGTAAATTGTAACAATTTAAGAAAACAAGTGAATTATCCACTATCCACAAACCTTGACATCACCCATTGTTTTAAGCCTTTTGAAATTCTACATGGGTTTGAAAACATATACATAGGCTTACATTTGTAGCCTATAAACAAACTTATTTTTGTAGTAATATTAAACTATATGTAATGTAATATGTAAACTAATCCAAGCTTGTTAACAGTTTCTAATATAAGCATCATCGGAACTAAAAATCAGCCTGATGATTACAAATGTATGTATTTTTTACTTGCGTGTGGTCATAAATTAAAATTTGAGTTAAAAAGATTATTCTCATTATCATGCTTCCTAAAATTAATGGATAAAAATAGTTAGTTAAATAAGATTAATTAAAAACGAGTATCATGTTGCTGTTCTTACTTTTATTCCCTTATTCCAAACAAATATCAGTAAATGTTAAGATTTTTTTCCTAAATTTATATATACATTTCACCTAAATTATCTTATAATCTAATAAAAAAAAAAATATATTTTGAAATAAAGAATTTATTTTTCCGTTTTTTAATGCTAAACAATCTTTTAATTTATAAAATTAAAACTTTTCTTGGTAAAGCTGTCTTCAAGTTATCAGTTATGAAAATAAAGTAAAATTTCTTGATCAGTGGCAAAATCCTGTATATTCCAAAACTCGTTTTAATTTTATTTGTTTATTCTTTAGGTAACTTAATGTTTTTGACACAAAAAATTAATTTTTTATTTTCAAATACATTCAGGATTTCTTAAAATTTATAATCACTCAAGACATCAACAAAAAAAAATTGGACGATACATTACCCGAGTAAAAAAATGTATGGAAATAGTAATAAAGCAAATAGTGGTATGTACAAATAATTGGATATATAGTGTACAAAATGATTAGATTCAGTCATTTACTGGACGATGATACTTTTTCCAATAACAGTCAAATTATATTCAAATAAATGAATTACCTCGTTTATTGGACATTGTTGATCATTGGAAATATAATAATAGAAATCATCAACATTCGAATTCATTATTTCATACTGTCCAGGTGATCGAGGGGTGACCGGCCGAATAACGCTATCCGGATGATCATACATCAATTCAGCAGGTAAAGACGGCAGCTGTCTATGAGCGGTTTGTTCTGTTTTCGTTGTGGTGGTGGTGATTGAGGTGGTAGTGTTACCGCTGTCTGGAACTTTGCCAGCTTGGCAGATGGTAGAGATCCATTGGTCCATCTCGGAGGCACACGAAGCGGTAAACTGAAATAAAAACAATAGTTGTTTATCATTAATCCGTATGTCATACATATATTTAAACATCTAAAAATAAAATAAAATTAATGTCCGTTAAATATGGGATTTTTATTTAGTTACGGTTAACTTTGTTGATTTATTTATAAAGAAACAAATGTAAATTTAAAAAACAAGATATGTATGAGATGTTATTAATTATTTCCTTCAGAAACAATGGACTGTTATCCAATTAATTAGTTAAATTTGTAATTTATTTTTAAACGATTTCATAAAACAAAGACGGTTCTCAATCGACCTGTTTTTACGTGTTAAACCACCTCCTATTTTTATGTGTTAAATCATCGAAATCGGTCTTTTTGTGAGGGAAGTTTCTCTAGTAGTCCTTTAGTGAGTTTTCTGAATATTTTACAAAAATGATATAACAAAAAAAATTATAATAAAAAAATTTTTATTTATTATAAGAGATAAGATTTTTTTCCTTTACCATCTTACCATCTGTGCTGAGTAATCAGCCACGACTAGCAACGGGAGGTTTTTAGGAAAGAAATACGGGCTGTCTAGAAGAAAATACTGTATAAAAGTTAAAATGTATTTTCATAACATGTCAAATGTTTTATAATGGTAATAAAAAATTACAAATATAATCGTCTTCTAACCCCGTTTACGATCATCGATCATGGTCTATACTTAATCCATAAATGCGGTTTAAAACTTACCATACGCTTACCAAACTTACACTACGCTACAGTTCCTCTAATACTGGAATGAAAACAGTCAAACGGTAAAGATTTGTAGCGAAGATTCCCAGAATCAGAAGCACTGCTCTCCAATCTTATCAGATGTAAAGGAAATTTGAAATTATGAATATGACTTTTCAGTTTTGAAACTATTAGAAATTTCTGTATTATGCATATAAAAAACTGATTTATTTATTATTTGTTCTTGTTTACGCTGTACCCGGAAAGAAATATAATGACGGACGATTAGTCAAAGAAAAAATACACGTAAAAACAATGTTATTGACTTACTACACTAAATTGCGAAAACCTCATTTATTTAAAAGTGTTATGTTGGTAATTTTTGTAGCACGAAGCGTTTGAAATTCCGACTGGCCTATTTGAAAATTTTGGAACTATTGACATTAGTTTCATTATAACGTAAAAATAGAGAGTGGTTTTATTTTACTTCCCGATCAATTTTCTGATATTTTTTGCAATTTAAAATCCTATTACTGAAACTTTTATTTAAAAAACAGAAGAAAGATTAAATAAAATTACCCCTTTTAACTACTTTTTAGCCGATATCAACAAAATCCCTTGTGAAAGCACAAAACAATTCTAGATAAGGAAGCTTGGACTATTAACTGTTTAATAATTTTTTCCTATTGTCTTTATCAAATTTGAACCTTTTCTGAGCAACAGTTATCCAGTTTTTAAGTAATTGAAATTTCAGTTAGGAATTCCTTTTTTTTTAATTGATAAAACTGGTATGATTAGGACACTTTTTCTTTTAACCTCCGGGACCACCGTTTTACATCAGAGGATGAGATGAATGACAATTTTTGTAGTGTGTGAAAATGCCATGCCTGACTAGGATTCGAACCCAGAAACTCCGGATGTAAGGCCGAGACGTTACCACTCGCGCCACGGAGGCCGGCGGTTAGGTATGACTTGGTATGATCAAACTTTGACATGAATTTTGTGGAATTCATGTCAAAGTGGTTGCGAAAGAAAAAAAGATTAAAAATTGAAAAATAGAGTTTTACCTGGTAGGTTTTTTTTCCTGGACAGAATATTTCGAAGCTACTATCTTTCTTTTGAGAATCTTTCAGTCCCACAGGTCGAGCTTGATAACCCTCAACATCCACTTCCAAAATCGGTTTAGAGTCTTTATCGCTACAATACACATAAAGAGTATGCCCGAGTAGTCCTACCCAATATTGTTTATAATGATCAAGAAAGAAGAACTTTTCTTTACGGCTAAGCAACCCGCATTTTGTGGCAGAATAACGTAGAGCTGAAGCACAAACAGTAAGAACTTCCGGTTGTGAGGTCGATAAACTGATGGTGGAATAACGCGGAGTCGAAGCGGAAACAGTGAGAACTTCCGGTTGCGAGGTCGGGGCACTCTTTGAAGAACAATTATTACTTGCCGAAGAACTGGCTTCGCTTAATGCGTCTGGTGAGTCTGAACCTGCCCTTTTGTTATTAGTCAGCGCTGCAGTCAAACTAGTTAAAGAATTTCTTATCGAGGCGGTTGCAGAATTGGAAAAGCTATGCCTTAATTCTTTTTGTGGTACCGGCAGCCTTTCGTCATTAACGTCTAACGAAGATGATGATGATCTAAATGCTTGTGCTATGTTACAATAAAGACTGCAACTGCTTCTAGCCGAAGAACTTCTGCTTCCTTTAATTTTATCACAGCAGTTGTCAATAGAACTTTTTGTTGAAGGAAACTCTTCATAGCACTCGTTCGTTTGAATTTTATCTCGTTCTATTTTCGAATCTGAAAAATACAATTGTCATACATTAAAAATATTTAATTTGTAAAAAAAATCGTTAAAAAACATTTATACATTTTTCACTCACTTATCCGAATATAATAATTACATTAACAATCAGAACTAAAATACAATAAATATAAAATATTATAATTAATATTAAGTTATAGAGCAACATTTGATCAGACATATATTTTTTCAATCGAGCTTAATTAATAATCGAAATAGCATATTATTTCAAAAGGAATGTTTACTATATTTTTATACGTATCATGTAAACAGTAAGCCAAAAACGGCTTTCCAAACATAACTTAAGCGGAAGAAATACGAAGTTCCGTAGAACATTTTTAGATACGATATACTCGTATATAAACTATTACAACGCGCAACACAAGATCAAAAAGAAACATAAGAATAAATGGAAAGAAAAAGTTGTGTGTAAATTAAAAAAATACATATTTTCATAAAAATAAGATAAACATAATGTTAATAATATGAATACAAACATGAAATTACAATGTTCAATTTTTGATAAGCAATATCAAAAACAATAACGACAAAAAATAATAATAGTAAAAAAATCCCTTCGGCACGCCGGAAGGCGGAGGTAGATTTCACTGGTGCTAACTAAGTGATAAAAAGATTTCCACCTTAAAGTTAAGAAAAACTTCAATTTACTGAATACGACAATGGTTGCATGTGAAAAAAGTTTCACTGTTTAGCATACGACAAGCCCCATCTTCTTACAATTCCAGCAAGATTTTGGTCATCCCTTGCCGTAAGGGTTGCTCATATCAAAACTTTTTTTAAAGAAAAGTTTTAGGCAATGTTTAGAGGATTAACGACAACTTTAAATCGATTCGATACTGTGCCTATTAAGAGAGGTATGTTTTTTTGTCTACGAAACCCCATTTTTTCCACCCCCTGGGCCAATAGTTGGTGATATAAAAAAGCTTTAATTAGAAAGGCTTTATGCTCTTATCCAATGACAGTAAGAACTTTAAACGAATTCGATATTTTACTTAATAGGAAAGCTATAGCGATATTTTGGTTTTTCAAAAAAGCTCTCCCGTTTCCACCCCGATGGTCCGATTTAGCCCATTAACGAACTCGACCGAGATTTTAGTCGGTATATTCTATGTATCACTTTGAACGTGATTGGCGCAAAATTACGGCAGTTATCGTGTCTACAAGAAAGTGAAATATTTATATATAAATGTATATATAAATTTTGAACTGACAATGGTTTTGGGTCTGGGAGATATGAATCGCGAAGATATTTCGAAATATTCCGGAAGTAGAATCATGGTACCCATTACAATAGGTAGCTTTCTTATGAAATCTACCTAATAAAGAACCAAAATTAATTAGTAGTAACACTTAAAAAAAAGGAATCAAACTTCCGAAAAGTGAAAATTAACCGAAATACTCTTTCCGAGTATAGAAAATTTAAATTTAAGGTTTCTAATACTGTACAGTGATATAGAATAGTACCATAAGCCTGATTTGTAATAAGTTTTGTATACATAATGGTAATTTAATTGTTTGCACAGTAACATTTTTATATTTCTATTCTTATTTGTTGAGTGGTTAGTAGAACAAAAATTTAAAATGGATATACTTAAAATATTTATGAAGAAAACGATAAACAGTAATGCTGTACGTTACGTATCATACCCTAATAATTACACTGATAACAATAATTTTTGTTTCCTAACATGCGATACATGATTTTAATCTGTTTTTTGATGCTGAAAACGAATATGAACTCAAATCTTTCTATCACCCTCCATCTTTGAAAGATTTTTTAATTTTAATTAAAGGATTTTTTCATTTTTAAATAAAATATAGGAGCTTCATATGTTTTCATTAGCATTTTAAGCTCTTATATTGATAGTATTTTGTTAGCTCATTTTTTATTATTTAACTTTGTTAACATAATTTGTAAATTATAAATAAACAATATTAGACAAAGAATTAAATCATATCATAGTCACATATTATACATCATATCTAATACTGAAGAGTGAGCCTTCATGGACAAGATTAATCATGTCTGTGCAGGTCAAAACATGTACCTGAAAACACAGCTGTGTTGTTTGTATTAAGCACTTGATTTAGAAATGAATTAATTTTGTTCAGTCTTATTGGTGTCTTAAGTTTGTTAACAGCACAGTATCATAATGCCTCGAAATTGCGTAAATGATGTGGATGCCTTTTGTTATGTATGTGGTGAGTTTACCGTAAAATCAAATAGTAAAAACATTACACCTTTAATTAAAAAAGTATATCATTTGTACTTTCAGTGTAAAATTGGTGATCAGGATAAGATGTGAGCTCCTCATATAGTATGCAATAATTGTTTTGTATATTTAATAGGATAGTTGAACCGGTACATGGAAGGCTTTGCCTCTTAGTGTACCTATGGCTTGGCGTGAACCAAAGGATAATGTAACCGATTGTTACTTTTGCTTAATAAGTGTGTCTGGAATTTCTAAAAAATCTAAACATGCTGTAAAATATCCTTCATTGTAATCTGCAATCAGGCATGTATCTCACAGTGAAATTATTCCAGTTCCACAGCTACCTGTGAATCTATGCTTTGAACGCAGCGATGAAGAATTAGGCAGTACTGAAAAAGACAACAATGATTTTGTTTTTTAATTATCTTTCAATAAGCCACATCTTATATCACAAGATGAATTAAATGACTTGGTTAGGGATTTAAATTTATCAAAAAAATCAAGCTGAACTGTTAGAATCAAGACTGCAAGGTTGGAATTTACTTAAAAAAAATACAAAAATTTCGGGCCTTCGAAGCCGACAAAAGAACTTTCTCAGTACTAATACAAATACTGATAAGCTTATGTCGCACTTAGGACAAGTTTATAAAACTGAGGACTGGCGAATTTTCATAAATTCGTCCAAGTATAGTTTAAAGAAGTGGTTCTACTACATAACGGTAACAAATATCCTTCGATATCAATCGCTTATGGTAATTATTTGAAAGAGACATACGATATGATGAAAGACGTTCTTGAAAAAATAACTTATAAAAAACATAGCTGGAACATATGTGGTGAATTGAAAGTTATAGCTATTTTGCTAGGCGTGCAGTTAGTAGGTACATGTACAGTTGGGTACATGTGTTTTCTTTGCAAATGGGACAGCCGAGCTAGGGATAAACATTATGTTACCAAAGAGTGGAAGAAACAAGACAAATTAACTCCAAATGGAAAAAATATTATTCATGAGCCCTTTGTTGAACCCAAAAGATATTTTTACCCCCTCTCCATATCAAGTTAGGACTAATAAAAAATTTTGTGAAAGCAATGGCGAAGGATAGTCCCGGATTTTTGTACATCAGGCAGAAATTTCCAAATGTAAGTGAAGGAAAAATTAAAGAAGGAATATTTGTTGGTCCTCAAATAAGAGAGTTGGTCAAAGATGATGTATTTAACTCAATGTTAAATAATGTAGAAAGTGCAGCTTGGGCTTCATTTAAAGATGTTTGCAAAACTTTTCTCGGTAAACAAAAATCCGGTAATTACCACGATATTGTTAATCAAATTCTTACTTCTACAGAGCTATGGGATGTAATATGTCTTTGAAAATACATTTCCTCCACTCACAACTGGATTTTTTCCCGGACAACCTAGGAGATGTAAGTGATGAACACGGTAAACGTTTCCACCAAGACATTTCGGTGATGGAAAGCCGCTATAAAGGGAAATGGAATACTAACATGCTAGCCGACATACTATTGGACATTAATTTGGGATGTGCCTGAGGCTATTTATAAACGAAAACCATCAGCGAAATCATTCTAACACGCTACGACAATGTAAAATTATAAATTTTACAAATTTTAACTATATTTTCCCTTAATTTTTTTTGAAGTGTAATTTATTTAAAACTAAGGGTGATAGAAATATTGTGTTTACAGATCTGTAATGTACGAAAAAAGCAATTCAAGAAATAGTATCACACTTAGAGAAGCATTAAAATTGTTTTTTTGTCTATCAGTGATTATCTGAAGTTAAAATAAAAATTAATGTATTGTGCACTAATTTTTAATAGTACTCAACATATTATCTTATAAAAATCAAACTAAGACCGTGCCGGATATTATGAAAAACAAAAACATAAAGAGTAAGGAAAAGTCATTGAAAAAATATAATAGAGCAAATAAGTCAAACTAAACAATCATAGTTTCTCTTTTGCTAGCCTTGAAGAAACCGTCCCTCCTCGCACATAAATCACAGCGACTAATGAAAGAAGGAAGACAGGAAAAGTGGATTGAATATTTCGAAAGTTAAGATGTGTATCCTTTCTAGTTAATCGATTATGTTAATTTCTTGATGATAGTTGAATCTAAACTTTAAGATAAGCTCCAAAAAATTCAAAC
Source organism: Lycorma delicatula (assembly GCF_047948215.1). Classification (NCBI taxonomy): domain Eukaryota; kingdom Metazoa; phylum Arthropoda; class Insecta; order Hemiptera; family Fulgoridae; genus Lycorma; species Lycorma delicatula. The sequence goes on from NC_134455.1 coordinate 189,440,052, forward strand.
TGTTATTGTTTTATTTAAGCGATTTAATTTATTTATAAATTTCCAAGTTAACGTGGATCGTTACTGAGGTATAAATGCAACTGAAAAGTTTACAATGTGCTGAAACAGTAACAGATTACAAAAAAAAAAACGACTGCAATTAATTATAGACTCGCAAGCTGAAACGGTGTTAATCCGCTGGGTATGTTATAACTATAGACACTTTTGTCTGAGTTGCCTGTTCGACAGAAGGAATACGTTCGAATACATAACGTACGAATACGTACATTCATTGAATAATCTTTGTATCCTATTTGCCGGAAAAAAAATAATACCTTTCACTTTTACATTTGACGAAAAATTTGAAAGATGAATAATAGCTGGTAATCAGTACCAACGTTTTACCTTAACACTAACCGCATAGTGGAATGTGAGAGAGATTAAATTTTGGATTTTTTTTCAATCGATTATGTCTTTGGAGGCTGAGGCTTGAACGTGGAGTTAATTGTTGCTTAATGTAAAAATCATCTTACAGCGTACACAACTATCATCGCCTTACGATCGTCTTTATATTTTAGGGTTCCATTATTCAGTAAATGAAATGTTCTCAAAGAATTTTAATCGCGGACTAAATGACAATTTAAAAATATGGTGGATGAGATCAGTTCAGTATATTTTAATGTTAATTTTCGGTTTCACAAATAATGCTTCAGTGCTAAAATTCTCTAAATGGTCTATTATAATCATACACAGAGTGAGCAACATACAACCGAACCCGTAATGAAACCGCTACCCAACACTATTTATGAAAGACTCTCACACAACTAGCGCGACTAGTGGATGTATATGTTACTACTAATTATTGCCGCCGTTTGTCAGGTGGTTACGTGTCAGTGCAGTATACGTTTTCTTGCAGTGCAGTTGTGTTTATGTAAAATGCCTTATCCAATCCAGGAAAGTATAGTTGAGGCCGTTGTTGATCGTTTGAAGAATCAAGTCAAGTATTCGTAGAAAAATTTCCGAATTCCTGTATCCCAGCGAAGAGTAGCATACACGATTTAGTTAAAAAATGGCGTACAACAGGTTCCGTTTCAAATGCAAATGAAGTAGGACACCTTCCGTTAGGAATTCACGTATTTCATGTCAGACGAGGCATGGTTTCATTAATCCGGCCATGTTAATTTGCAGAACACCAGATATTGGATGGCGAGGAATCTTCACGAGATATTCGAGCGTTCACTTCACGATGAGAAAATTGGTGTTTGGTGTGCCGTCGTATAGTGTGACCAGCATTTTTTGACCGGACCGTCAATACATAAGTTTACCTCACAATTTTCGAAGAATTCTTTGCGCAATTAACTGAATATGAAAAAGAATACAGCTTCTTCCAACAAGACGGAGCAACGTGTCACACATCAAACGTTTCACTGAATCGCGTTCATGAAGCTTTCACAAATGAACGAGCTGTCACCAGAGGACGGTGGCCTCCACGTTCCCCAGAGTCGTCTACTTGCGATTTTTTCCTTTGGGGCTACTTAAAGGAGAGAGTTTATGCATATAATCCCCACAATATCGATGAAAAGAAGGTGAACATTCAACGAGAAATCAACGTAACTGACAACAACGTTTTGCGCCAGACGACTCTCAATATGATCAGTGGAGCACAAAGGTGCATCGATACCCGGGTGGTAATTTTGAACATCTTTTGTAACAATAGGGTAAATAAATTCAACATTTAAATAATGTTTTATATTTTTCTTATTTAATTTATCGGTATCATTCATAAAATTTCTTTCCAACATAACCTATCGATTCTGCAGCGGTTACGTTATGGATTCGGTTTCATGTTGTTCTCCCTATATCTGTTATTACGTTATTTAAAGAGTACTAAGTAAATTAATTCATAAAAACTTATGACTTTTAAATTAAATTTTTTCCGGGAGTAGTGACTTTAAACGAGCAGTGATTTCCAGTAATTCTAATTTATAACTGAAAGTATAACAAAGTGGCTACATAAAAATTCTGGAGTAACCATTTATACTCGCAGATTACTTTTAAGATTTTTTTTTTGCCATGACTGAATAATTATCTAATACCTATCGTACTACGGAATATTAACCTGAACTAAGCATGATCATTAAAAAGCTGTTTTGCAAAATAATTCATGAGAATGTATTATTAGCGTTTCAGTCATATTGGAAAATCCTGTAATTCACAAAAGACATACATAATTTACAATAATATTATGAGTCAATATTTTGATAATTTTTATTTCATAAAAATTGTGTTTTCAGCTGTTTTATCGCAATTTATTTACAATTTTATCTCTTAAAATAATCAGTTCGACAGAATATATGTTGGGGAATTACGTTTTAAAGAATAAATTTTCATTCGTAAATATCCATTATCTTAAATGTAACATGATTTTTTTTAATGTAATTGCTTTATTCATTCAGAATAAGTGAACTTTTTACTCACTGCAAAGGTATTTACATCATAATTCTGATTTTTATTTCTAACATATTTTAAGTGAACATAACAAAAACGAAAATAATCCAAGTTGGAGAACAATTAAAATGGACAATGAAAGAAATTTTACATTTATGATAAGAAGTTGTAACATTTTAACAAATGAGAATGAAGCAGAATCAATAGCTTTTTAAATGAATAACTGTCACGTTCATAGTATTCAAAGCAACGTTACGAAATTTTGATGGAATCTGACTTCCAGTACATTGCTTGATATCAAAATAATTTTTAGATGCAAATAGGAACAACTTTACTAACTTACTAATGTATTTTTCATTTTCATTGTCCGACTAATTTATTAAAAACCAAATGTGATATAAAGTACAGCGTTTCTAAACACAATCAAGTTTTCTTAATTTTTTTATATGGAACGATACAATTTTTTAAAGCTAGTTTTAAAATAAAGAGTTGTATTTATATTATGTATCAAAACCTACTAACATATTTTTATCAAATGATTTCAAGAAAGAATATTCACTGCGAGATTTTTACTGATCAATTTTCGAGCTGTACAACTCAGGGATTTAAGATGTCTTAACATATTTCTCATTTGCATTCAGAATGATTTATTGAATCAGAAGATTTCTTCTTACACAAGCCTGCAAAATTTGGGTTGTGAGTGTTTTTTAACTTTTGATAATAATTGATTCCTAAGTATTGTTTAGCGTTGAATCCGAAAATAACCTTAAATTTTTTTCCATTACGTCAGGAGTGTTCTCAAATAGTAAAAATTTCAAAATTTATAAAAAATTTAAAAATTACGAAAATGTGGAACTATAAAATAGACATAAAACGTATTTTTTTTTTTTTTTTTTTTTTTTTAATAAATTAATATAATACATTCACTTTCTTGGCTTATAATATGTCTTATAGCAAAACACTTGAGTGGTCTGATGAGGGCGGGGGGAGTTTTGATTGAAGATGACGAGACGATGGGAGGTTGGCTCTCCATTGCTCGGTGAATGCATGAAGTCGACAGCTTGGCCGACAAGATGTAACATGTTTATTGGCAGCTACTCATGCACTGTGCAACTGCTATCAGTGCTCTTTTAACCATCAGCGTGCGGAAAATTGAGTTTTTTCCGACTTCCGTGATCAAACGCGTTTTTGTACGTGGAAAAGCTACTTTCAAGCCATAAGGCAAACTTTCCGTTTTCAAAATGGCTTCAAAAGGTTGCAAAAATTCTGCAGATTATTTTTGTTATATTTGTGTGAGTTTATGGTAAAAAGGCAAAAAAGAAATATAACAAGTTTCGTTTTGGGCACCTCACTACGTTTGCTATACATATATTGAAGGACTTAGACGGTGGTCAAAGAGTGAACAAGAAGCGTTCAGATTTTGAGTTTCAATGGTGTGGTGAGAGCCACGAAAACACATCAATGATTGTTACTTTTGTTAAACTGGTGTTTACAGATTAAAATTTAAGAATAAAAAAAGAGTTGTCGATCCAAATATGCCATCCGCTTTACGCTCGGTTCCTTATGGTCCAGAAGTACCAGTGCACAATTCCTTGAGAAAGTTTTCCTGAAATAGACGGTCCCACAAGTGATTTAATTGAAGATAACATCGAGGAGTACAAACCCGGAGATAGCTATGCACCAGAGCTTTATTCAGAGTCTGAACTAAATGATTTGGTTCGAAACTTACATGTGACCAAAGAAAATTCAGAATTGCTTGGTTCGAGGCTAAACGAGAATAACCTGCTAGCAGCTGGCACCTCATTTTCCTTGTCAGGTACAAAGAAAAGGATTTTCTTCCGTATTTTTTGAAAGAAGGAGAATTAATCTTCCGTACTGATGTACGTGAACGTTTGACTCGATTTAACATTCCGTACGAAACTACCGATTGGAGACTGTTCATAGATTTGTCCAAAAGAAGCTTCAAAGTTGTCCTTCTTCACAACGGGAATACGTATTCATCAATATCCGTCGGATATTCTGTACATTTAAAAGAGCGTTACGATAATTTGGAATTCGTTCTCGATAAAATTAAATACAACAATCAGAAGTGGATTACGTGCGGCGATCTCAAAATAATACCGATGCTCCTAGGACAGCAAGGAGAGTGGTCCAGACGCATCATCCTTATCTGGAAGAGGATTCCTTGTTTTTTGTGTAAATGGGATGACAGAGACAGAGAAAATCATTGGATAAGGATAGATTAGACAAAAAGAGCTCCATTAGAATCTGGAAACAAAAATGTGCTCTGAAAACCTCTCAGATCAGAAAAACGATCTTCCGCACATAACAAGTTAGGCTTGACGAAACAATTTGACAAAGCCTTACCAAAAGAAAGTAAATGTTTTATATACATCTGCGACAAATTTCCAGTCCTATCACCCTCCAGACTAAGTTTTACTGGTCCTAACATTAGAAAACTTCTCAAAGATGGTAATTTTGAGAAACAGTTGGAAGTTGCAGAAAAAGAAGCCTGGGGAGCCTTTAAAGACGTAGTAGCCAAGTTTCTGGGCAATAAGAAGGATCCAAACAGATCCTGCAGAAGTACAAAAATTTAGGCTGCTCTATGAGCTTGAAGGTTCTCTTCCTAAATACACATATGAACTATTTTCCTGTTTTCCTGAAAATCTAGTTGCCGTTAGTGAAGAGATGGATGAGAACCCATCTCTTCGCTAACATCAGAGATGTCATCAGGACATGAAAGAAATTGAAAGGAGATATCAAGGAAAATAGACTACTATGATAATGGTAAATTATTGCTGGATGTTACATCGAGATGAACCCTAAAGGGAATATAGATGGAAAATCCCGAAGCTAAGTACAAGCCGTCCAAAGAAACTTCGACACATGCAATAAAATTGTAAGTATTTTATATACTTCGTCATTATGGGTGGATGAAGAGGGGGAGTGGTTTCCGAAGGCATGACGAACCTTATAAAAATTAATCAAAAAAATAAAAATAAATTAATTTTAAAATTCACTGTAATAGAAATTACGCTTATTTTGTGGTAATTTTCATTAGGAATTATGGGGTCAATGACCCCCTCCACCATCCTCTTCAGACTACTCAACTGTTTAGCTATAAGAACAAATAGTATACGCCAAAAAAGTAAATATATCACATTAATTTATTACAAAAATAAAGTTTTATATCTATTTTATTGTATTACAATTTCGCAGTTTTTCAACTTTTAACAAAATTTTGAAATTTTCGATATGATGAAAAAAATGAAGGTTATTTTCGGAATCAACACTAAAAGATACGTAAGAATCAATTATCAAAAACTGAAAAACATAACCATCGCAGGCTTGTGTTATTTTCTAAAAGTTTGGTGGTACTGAAAATGTTTTCTTCTTCTATGACTGTTCATCGGTGAGCTGAACCTGTTTTTTTTTGCATCAAATAATAAACTACAATCAAAGTAGAAAATTTCATAGTTATTAAGGAAGCATGAAACCTAAGATTCAATTATCGTATCATTTTTAAGAACCTAATTATTTTGATACTTATTATAAAGTTTTATTCAGTTAAAAATAAGATTAACTATTATAATTTGTTAACAAAATGAACTGATTATGTAAGTAAAGAGATGGAAAGCTAGACAGTTAAAGAAGAGTGTTAATTTATCTTTATCCATTGTGAGAGTTAATTCTTTTCTTTCAACGACTGTTTCCTATAACCTCAAAAATATAAGAATTTTCCAACAAAGAGAGGTGCAACAAAAAAAGATAAAATAATATTGTAAACTAATCAAAAAGGGAAAGTTTAGTTATATTCGTCTAGTGGAACAAGTCGAAAAGAAGGGAAGGGATAACTGTTGGCCTTTTCAACTGTTCAATTCTACTATTCTCAGCTGTTCGAATAATTATTAATCTGTTGAGTACCCATCTGAAGGCGGGATGTTTGTGCTGAATAGGGTAGCTGGATGAGTTGTATATTTGAAAGTACTGGTAGTTTTTCCTTTATAGATTCTGAATGTATATTTTTTAAATACACTTATTTTCTGCAGAAGATATTTATGTTGATTCTATGTCTGCTTGGGTAGTTTTTCATTTATCAATTGTTCAATTATTTAGATTATATTTCAAAATATTTATCTTTTTGTGTATCAAGTGTTGCTACGTCCAAGTGTGAAGTAAAAGACAGTCGAATGTATTGTATATGTTTAGTAGTAGTGTATAAACTTATAATTTAAGGTCGTCTTTCTTTTGATTTATCTAATTTATCCTAGTTTTTCCGCTGTTCTTATTTGTGATTTAGAAGAACGATTCTTTCTTTAAAAAAAATGAAAATAGTAAATAATAAAGAAATTTTGGCTAATTGAATTGATTCATTAACTTATCAACAATAATAGTGTTGGAGTACGAAATTAAACCTATAAGTGTAATAAATTTATGTTTACGTTTCTTTTACTTATAGATGTGAGTATTTAACCAAAAAAATCTCGACATCTTGTGATGGTTAAAACCATTTGTGAAGGATCCTTTATAACCCACAAAAAGGTTTACAGTCAGCTCAGTGGTTTTCAACTTTTGTAGGGAAAAAATAAAAACTACAATGAAAATACAAAAAACTTAAAATACGGTGAAAGATGTAAAAAGTCGCAATAATATTAATAATAATAATTCGAGGCTCGGCTGATAAATTTTGCACATATTTGCGTAGCATGGGAATGAAAAGAGATATTGGAATGAAATAATAAATGAATAAAACTACAATACCTTAGCTACAAAATGCATTATTTATTTTTCAATATAATCCTCGTTTACATTGATATACTTTTTTTTCCCAACGTGTTACAAGTTTTATCATTCCGTCACTGAGAAATTCTGGCAGTCTTTCTCGGATCAAGTGGCAAAAGCTTCCTTCACCTCATCGTTGGTGATATAATGATTACGTTTGAGATCCCTCTTGAGATCAGGAAGAAGTGGAAATCACAAGGATCCAAATCCAGCGAGTATGACGGAGGCGAAATAGGCTGAAACTTCAGCTTGCGGAGAGCCATCAGAGAGTTTGCACGGTACCCATCGTGTACAGAATTTACGGTAACCCAATTGCTCGATAATGTGGCCTGCTTGTTCTTTAGATATGCCAGCGATGCGTTGCTGGGCGATTCACTGGTAACTTTGAAGAAAAGTGCACCTTTTTTGATGTTTTTCGTCACTTACAGAAACTGGTCGTCCGGTGCGAGGTGCGTCCTCAATTGTCGCTTTACCAACTTCACATTCGCGAAATTTCAACATCCGCCTATTCACGAGTATTACTGTCAACAGTTGAAAACAGTGGGATGTTGAAATTTTGGATTTGGGATTGTTTTAACATCTAGTTGAGCAGTTCCCCTTTTGATTGCAATCGACTTGACCAAAAATGTTCAAAAAAGCCCAAAATCGAAAACAACTGGATTTAGACTTTTTCGTAACTGCAGTAATAAATCCTCATTGAAAGCTTTTCAGCGGTATATCATAAGTGGTACTTATTTTCATTGGTTCCAGAGTTATAACCAAATAAAATTTTAATTAATGAAATATTTTCTTCTTACAAGGGAAAGGCAGATCGGTTCGAATTCAACTTCATTTCCTTTTTTTTCAACTTAATTCTTTTTTTTACTTTAAATATATTGATTTATTAATAATTAACCTGTGATTGTAAAAAAAAATTACAATAAACAATAGTTTAATAATAACAATTTAAAAAAAAATCAGAAGTTATTAGTGAAATAGAATTTTATGTACTTTTAGAAATGTGTATATGTAATTTAATAGGCGTACAAGGAAGTCATGTGGTGTCCACATCAGATTTTTCCCTTAAATTTCCAACAGATTAAACCCAAAAATATAAAAATAATCATTTAAGCATGGAATTTTTGTTGGATATAATTTAATTTATCTTAAATTAGAGAATCCGATTGAGGTAATCCTAGGAAAAATTAAATAGAAGAAAACATTTTAAATATTATCTGTAATTTTTACACATTAAAAAGATTTTATAACCATTTTTCTTTGTGTACAAAAAAAAATTCTTAGTTCAAACATAATAAATATTTTGCATACACTAAATATACCTAGACTATCTTACACGTGGACATGATTACAATAATAAAATCTAAGAACGTATGGTAGGACAGCGGGGAAAAAATATCTATACAATCAATGTCCTTGTACATTCAGAAAGGAAACTTTGATTATGATCTTGGCTGATATGCAGTCGAAAATAAATATTATACATGCGTTTTATAAAGGAATTATTTCTTAGAATCTTTTGACCGGAATTTAAATCCATAATTTTCTGGCATTATATGCTTCTGTGGGAAAAATATTTGGATTCTATCAATTTTAAAGTTCTTAACAAACAAACAAACAAACAAATCTGATCATCAGTACACGTGCTTTTTTAACCCTTCTTTTAATATTAAAGTTAAATTAGGTTCGGCCTGATAACCGTACCTAGTTTATATTATAAACATTCAAAGAAGAATGTTTAATTGTAAATTTGTCACGGATTACAATTAAGTATAGTTAATTTATTGTAAGTATATGTATATATAAACAACTGAAATTTGGAAACCACGTAGAAATTCAAATTGTCAGCGGAAATAATGGACAGAATGTCGGCTAGTTAAACTATGCAGAGGTATACTGAAGATGGAATTTTTAAAATTTTAATTCAAACACCCATTGAGATTCAGGAATTGTAACAGTCTGCCACTAAAAAGAGATAAATTCATTTAATATATTAAATAAATAAATACATACATTTATTATTAGGACTCATGTTAAGATAAGGAGGTGGAGAAATTTCTCTTGAATCCAGAAATCGAAGCAGTCTTAGTCTCTCTTTTTCGGCTGTGCATGATAGTTTCTCTTGAACCAAGATGTCTCTTAAAAACACTTTTACATCTGAAATAAATACAAAGATTTTAATAAGGAATAATTTTTTTTTCAAAGTTTTTAAAATATAAAACTGTTGTAATCATTCCATATATCTAAAATAATTAAAATTTTAAGATTCCAGAATGAACGATTTTCAAGTATTTCAAGCTCTTAAGAACATTAAATTAATGATCCAATTAAATCGTCTAATTTAATTTTCAAACTCCGTCCGTAAAAAAAAAAAAATATAATTTCTAATAAAATTCCAACTTTATTAAAATTAAAAAAATAAATATCATTTAAACTAAAAATATTTTCAAAACATCATCTTATAGACTTTCAATAAGACAGTGTTGCATGCAATAATCCGTGTAAATACTGGTGAATATAGTATTAATGGAATGGAATGGAATGCAAAGTTGGCAGGAGTTTATAGATTCTCCCTACGGATCGCAGAACCTGGACTGAGTCCCTTGACTCAAGCTGGATGATTCAATCGGGCGTGTTTTTAAAAGGTTTATTTTAAGTGACGGGTCTAATTTTTCAAGTTTTGTCTTATTTATTATTTAGTATTTTTAAGGACGGATTTAATTGCATTCCAATCCGTTGTTAAACCAGCGTTATCGAACCCATTTTATGGGCCGACCGCGGAAGGCTAGGCTTATGCAACCTGTCCTCCCGACGTAATTCCCCTTCAGACCGTCCACTGAAGTCCTTTCGGTGCTAACGCTTCATAGGCTAGCAGGAATACGCCACAACGGGGCACCTACTATATGGAGGAAGCAATGCGCCACCTTCTCCGGAGGAGTCGCAATTGCTGGTTTAAGTTAATTTACATGTAAGTTTTAAAGGAGGGGTTAGGTAGAAGTTCTATAGTATTAAAGATCAGTAGAATTAGTATCAATCGGACATAATTTTATGTCTGCTGTACAAACTATTTACCTGGCGTGAACATTTTTTTTTGGCGAAAAACATTTTTATGTTATCATCGCCCGGAAAACAAAAATATGGAATACAAATACAAAATAAAAAACATAATAAAACAAAAAAATCAAAATAAACTAAAATATTAAAAACAAAGACAAAATAAAAAACTTAAACTAAAGTGTTACACAAAAACATACAACTACTGTAAAAAAATGTAAAAAAAAAACACTATTAAAAAGTATATAAAATATCAACACCGCGGAGAAACAAAAACACCTGGTCCAAAACTTCTTTATTATTGCCCAGGATTTGACGATAATTTCTGGGCAATTTAAATTTGCGACGCAAGGCCGCATAACGTATGCATTCCACAAGAATGTGGCGAACAGTCAAGCGGCAGTTGCATCGTATGCATACTGGTGCGTTTACTGCTGACATCAGACACCCGTGAGTAGCTCTCGTATGTCCTATCCGCAATCGGCAGAGGACCAGTTTGAACATGATTGTACTAGCAGTTATATGGAGCTTCAACTCCGAGATAAATTATTAGTTTTTCGAAATAACGTAAAAATAATTGTAAAACTTTACAATAATGCAATATTGTACCGTAGGCCAAATTCGTAATTAACCAGCTACCACAGTATAATAATAAAAATTACAAGAAAGATTCATTATTGAATAATTACAGTGTAAAAATACGTAAATAGCATTTTATAGTTATTTACGAAACTTTTAAATATTTTTCTAGATTTTATTTTACGTAGGGATTAGTTTTGTAACAGTTGAAGATCCATAGTTTTTCTGTAACTCTTGAGATATATTTCTACCTTATCCAATCTTACATAAGAAGGAAATTCAGTCTTATAATAGGGTTGATGGGAAGTTATCTTTAAGAATATATCCCTAAAGTTTGAAAATGAAAATGAATTAATAAAACAGTTAGTGTTAAACGTTTTTGGGAATAGTTGTAATAAATATATATACAAATCGTCTACTGTTGATACTTATTAATAGAATAAACATTGAAATTGCAGTGAAATGAAATATGAAAAAGAAAACAGGAAATCTGTATTGAAAGATATTCTGCTACAGAAATATATGTATACTACGATCCTCTCCGCTAAGATCATTTTATAAACCCTCATTCTATTAATGTGCAATTCAGTTTTTCTTTTTCTTGAAAAGATCTGTAACAATACTTTTTTTCTAGTTTGTGAAGCACCTCGTCATTCCTAACTGCATCCACCACGTCACGATCAACATCCATTTTCCCGACCATTTTTCTAAAGCTAAAGTTTCTTTGCTGTCTTTCTATATAGTTCTTGGATCGGATTTATACGGTAGCACATTTTTAATTACATCTTGACATATAGGTCTTTGTTTTTACTGAATGTCATTTTAAAACTACACTTTCTCAATAAAAGTACTAATGCATTTCCATTGCCTCCAAATATTTTTAATTTTTCAGAACTCATTTTTCCATCATTTATCCTATATGATTTGTTTTCCTTTACTTTCAGTCCTCATTTTCTTATCATACTAACGCTTTATTTCACATTATTATTTAAGCCCACTAGCTTTTTCTACAAGTATTCCAATTATATTGCCATCAAAATTATATCACTGACAAATAACATATAGTAAATCGCACTTCTTCAAAAATTTAAGCTTCTGTTATGATCCCAATCTTTTTTAACACTTCAAAAAAGTCTACGTATTTAAAAAGTTGAAGTTAAATCGTTTCCTTGCTGGTTCCTTTTTCATTCGGAAACCAAAATCTCCAGTTAATTTGAGTGTTCATAATAGAAAAAATTGTACTGAAAAATCAACTATTTCAAGTGAATGTTGAACTATTTGAACTGAACAATTGTTAATCTGTTTTACAAATCTACAATTTCTGAATTAGCTTCCTGTTTTGAATATGTTCAACAAAAAACAGGAAACGCTAAAAGATTAAATACAAAAATTAATGTGTAATTATACTCGTATGGAAAAAGGAAGTTTTTGCGATAATTCTATTTCAACCAGAAAAATGATTGCATCAATAAAAATAGAAACATCGAAAAATGACAACATATTTTTTTAAATAGTTTTAGGAAATAAAAATCTTTAGTCGGATATATACCTTCAAGTACCTAAATTAGAAGCTTTAGTGAGTAATCAATTTCATTCCGATTACACCAGAAGAGAATGTGTATTGCGAAGTATGATTTATCTGTGTCTCTGATATTCATTAAACAGGTATTGATCGATTCGTCTGAAATGTGCAAGTTACACTACAAGCATAGCTGGTAAATTAACGAAATAGGGGACAGCATAGGCTATTTTTTTCAAAGTAATAAACCAAATATGATGAACAAAGTACAACAAGATTAGAGGATGGTTAATATTTTACGCATCCGATCGAACCCTATGAATAGTAGGTATAAAAATTTGCAACAGAGAGGAATATCCGTCAGTTTATTTTTTATTTTTTGGTTGAAATGATAATTACCGGATAAGTGGACAAAAGAAGTATTCAGAAGCATTCTGTGCAACAAATTGCAAAGATACTTTTAAGATTAATGCGATATTAAATGCATTTTCAACGCGTTGATAATACTGCTTCACTTCATTTAAACTTATTTCATTTGAAAGTGAGATACGACCCTCCAATTCTTTAATAAAAGTACACAGTTACACAATTGCTAAAATATTAATTTTTATTAACATCAAATATTTATACAATTATTAATTCAACAATTTTACCTAAAATATTAGGTCAGAGTAAAAGTTACTCTTTAAATAAATTGTTTACCAAATAACCCAATAATTAAAACTGATTCTTCTACACCGTATGGTCAAAATTAATATTTGTAACCAGTATACAGGAGAATAATTTAATTATTATTAATTTTTGTTTAGACGACACACCAGAAATCTGAAATACACATCAGAAATCTTGTGCATATTACGCACAAGTGAAAAAAAGTTCAACAATCACTAAATTGAATACAGTTAAAAAAATGTATTTTATTTTTCTGTCAAATAATTAAATAACATGATTCTTTTTAAAATAAATATACAATTTTTATAAGAATTTGCTAAGAAAATCTAAAAATAATAATAAAAATAATTCTAAAATACAATTTTCAATTAATATTAAATAATCAAATATTTCATTAAAACTATTACATATACACATATGTAATGTCTATTAAATTACATTTAAACGTTTTTAAAAGTACATACAATTTTATTTCACTAACAATTTTTTTCATTTTTTTTATTGTCATTATTATTATTATTATTTATTGTATTTTTTTTTTACAATCACGGGTTAATAATTATTAAATCAATACATTTAAATTAAAAAAAGAAAAGTTAAAAAAATAAATATAAAAAAGTTAAAAAACAAAAGGAAAGGAAGTCTGATTCGAACCGATGTGCCTCCTCTTTAGGATCCAAATTTTCATAAATTAAAATGTTAATTTTGATTGCAATCAAAAAGGGAGGTGCACAACTACATATTACAACAGTGCTAAATTCAAAATTTCAACATCCTGCGGCTAATCATTTTTGAGATACATAAATGCATATATGCCTACGTACAGATGTCATTAAACTAATCAAAATGGATTCAGGGAGGGTCAAAAAGGATATTTCCGTTGAAATATGAAAACCAAACTGTTTCGCATTCACAATACTTCGTACAAGGAAGTAAAGAAAATTTAAAAAAAGAAAAACGGAGATGAAATCTGAAGACCGAAATTTTTCGCGATTACAATACTTCCTTGTGCAAAGTTACTTCCTTTACTTCGTAAAAAAGGGAGAAGATTGTATTTATATTTCGTCATAAATGTAACAAAAAAAAATTGAATAATTAATTAAAAATTTAACAGTACTGAAAAAACTGTATTTTAATGAAAGTATTTTTCTTTTTTTAATTGTGTGATAATTTGTAGTCCTCCCTGACAATTTATAATGTCTGGGTAACAATTTATAAAAAAATTACGTATTTTTTTATAAGTGCGCGCGCGCACACACACACACACACACACATTTTAAGTTTCTAATAGACCCTCTGCAAAGAATATAAGTGATTTCACTAGGAAGATCTCATTTAAATTCCCAAGATTTTCTCATTTAATTGTAATAATCTGTAGTTTTATCGAATAGAAAAACAGCATAATTTTTTTTATAGTATCGAAAAATAAATAGTTCCACGATAAGTAAAGATTATTGAACTGTAAGGCCTCAAAACGAAGTGGTATACGAGCGTCTTAGGCTTGTAAAACTAGGGGATATTTACTTTTTTGTTTGTTTATTTACTTGAATGCATGGTTTCTAATACCTGCTTATTTGTGCAAAATATCATAAATAAAAACCTATTTATATGAGTTAAAAATAACAATTTTCACGCTTAAAAAGTTTTTTATTTCAAAACTGAAAACAATTAAAAACGAGTCGCCCACTTTAGTAACAGAAAATGTATACCGATAGAAATTATATTTAAGAAGGCTAGGTGTTAAGGCTTAAGGTGTTAAGTGTTTACAAACTACACGAAGAACATAGATGTATTTTATAGCAGAGAGTTTAACATGCATTCTTAGAAAATATAATTATAACAAAACCAAGCAGCATTTACATTAATCATTTAAATAAATCGTATTGGTTTTACAAAGCGATAATAGTTTTAAAAATATATATTGGTGTAAAAATACCAGGCCACAAAACATGCCACTAGTAGTAGTTAGTAGAACTAGAAGAATTTTTTTTGACAGTACAAGTATTACTGAACTCGTTTAACTTTCGAGGTCAAAGGACTAGTAACGTTAAGTTAATATGCTGGCCACATTGACACACCTAAATTTTCATTTATTAGTTATCAGCAATGAGATCTTTGTTAAAAATCGACTAAAGTTTAGTGTATTATGATGAGCGTCTAATAAGTTTCTATCAATAAATTCATTATAAGTCAGATCTGTGATAAAAATAGAATGAAATTTATTTAGTTCAAAACGTAGTTTACTTATTTTTTCAACTCTAAAGAATGAAATTATTTAAAATCGGTATTTTAATGTATTTTTAAATTATTTGAGGAATACTGAATAGATAAGTGTCCCTAACAACTGGTTATTCATTCATTGGCATCTAAAACTATATGATACGAATAATTCCTAACGTTATTAGAATAGAACTCATGGGCTAGGAAAAGAAGGTTTCGGGAGGTCAATAGGTGGCAAAATCAGTAGAAAATTGCGTGGTTTTTATTTTTTTAAATTAAGGAAAGAAACATTAAACAAAGACAAATTTACAAACCGACCCCTACATCAGCTTCTTTATTTCTTTTTTTTTCAGCATTCCATTAAATAACTCCATTAAAACGGTTCTAATAGGCTTTACGTATTAGGTTTCATTACAATAAGGACAAATACCGTATATGTTACACTTAACGCTCTTCTAACATAACATGTACTATTAATGTCTTCCTGTTTCCTTAACGCTAGCGGGTTTACTATTATTCAACAGCGTTACATTACACTTGGTGCAGTAAGTAAAGAATTGTTACCGTCGTAATGAGGTTACACTATGACAGGTATAACCCCTTAATCCACTTATTTTTAGTTCACGAATAAATTATAAGATGTTCCGTGCCGCTATGATTAACTTTAATAAAAAAAACGTCTTTTACACTTTCGACATTTCTATTAACTGAGATAAACTTTATGACTATCCAATATCACATCCAGTTTTTATAAAATTACTTACTTTACAAAAAAAAAAGAGGAAACGCGTCAGTTTTACCGAACGGAAATGCAACATGTCCGTTTTTTAAGTGGTTGTCTAACAACTTCTTAAAGAAATACAACTCTCCTAGAAACCAATAAATATATAAAACTGTAGGCTTATAAAGTAATTTACAAAGAAAATAGTTTAGTTAATTAAAAGTACTGATTATTAAAAATGTATAAAAGAAAACCAAGTTTCAGTAAACACGTAAACCCCGGGGTGCAATATTGTAATATTCACTACTGCAGTAGCTTGCGCATCCGTAAAAAAACAATTCATCAAGTGTTACTCTTATACAAAAACATGTTGACTGTCATTCGATGAGAGATAGAACATCTTATAATTTGTACAAGGTATTTCATAATTAAAAATTTTTAGTTACGAAATGAGAAGAGTTATGCGTTACAAAAAATCAATATTTTACTAAGGAACTGAATTAAAGTATTTTGTACCAAAAAAAAAGCCGGAAAAGAGTTGGATAAATTTCTCGGCTAAACCGGGAATTAAGTTATACAGTTACGAATATAAGGAATTACGTAAAAAAATAAGTCTACTCTGAGTAAAATTGTGATATACAAACCCATGACTAATTGTAACCAAAAGTAAATAACATAAATGTCTTTTATTCAGAAGTCATCTTATAAAATTTTATAAAAATCGGTTAATACAGTCTGAAGACATCACGAAAACGTTAACTAAAAAAATAAAAAATTACGATTTTTATCCTTCATCCCAGAATGAAATCCCATATAAATAACTAAAGTGAAATGTTAACAATGAAATCGGAACGGAATGGAACGCAAGGATAGCGGGAGATTTATGTATCTTCCTACTAATCGCAGAATCTGGACAAAAGTCCCTTGCTGCTCTATCTTTCATTTATCGGGTGGGTAATTATTTACTTAGTGATGGTTATATTTATTTTGTTTTATTTATGGACGGAATTA
This sequence comes from Lycorma delicatula, assembly GCF_047948215.1. NCBI lineage: Eukaryota > Metazoa > Arthropoda > Insecta > Hemiptera > Fulgoridae > Lycorma > Lycorma delicatula. The sequence continues at coordinate 189,457,034 of NC_134455.1, forward strand.
TTTGCTGCGTTCCGATCTTTCAGAAAGAATTATTTGACCGGGGCTGACTTTGGGAGACTAGCCGCGTATGAGCTTCGTTCTCCCAGCGTGATTCCCCTTCAGTCCACATCCTTAAGTCGTTTCGGTGCTACAGCCTTCTGGCCTAGCGTGAATGCGCGTTTCGGAGACCACAATATTTGAAGGATGCAATGCGCTCCTTTTTCCGGAGGGAGTCGCATGTGCAGGCGGTGAAATAATTTAAGATTTAGGGAAGGAGGGTGGACGGTTGGTGAGATAAAGTTAGGAAACTTTCTCCACTCGAGCAGTCTTCATTACTGCATCTCGGCTGGATTCAGTAGGGTCGTATTCCAGTCCGTGGTAGAGGGCCGATCTTTATTCATCCTCCTTCTTTTCTTCTTTAGCCTTCCTTTCCGTAAACCGGCTATAAATAATTTACAAACGGTAAACCTTCAATTGTCCTGTGGCCCTGAACGGGGCCACAGGACACGGGGGAAAGTGCAAGCTTCTTCCGTCGATCGACTGCTGGGCTTTTTTCCACCACAATCTTCGCTATCCTTCGGCAGTCTTCTTCATCTTCTTAGATTAGAAGAATATGATTGATGGTTCTTATAACTAATAAAGCAATGTTTGCGAAGGGGGATGCGGCGATCGCCTTATTTAAATTATTTCATTTAGTAATAATTTTTCAACCCAAAAATCATTTTCTCATATTCTTCTAGGCGCATGTGCACCTAGGAAGGGTTTGGGGGAATCGCGAAGCCGAAAAAGGCGTCCTTCTAGGCTGTATCGCTTTTATCGGTCGGCATCAACTGTAACAGATCTTAAACAACACGTCCTTATACTAGAGGAGAGATACAAATATATCAACCCATAAAGTCACAGTGCGGTAAAAATACGACCGCCGCCGTCTATTGAAAAATTTCTGAAGGCCACGAATTCAGATTTTAAAAGGGCTGAAAAATGATTTCTGGAGGGAAACTGGCAAAAATGTTAACGATTTCCGGCTCTCTTTATGGTTCTCTATCCGATTAATTACGACGGTTCCATGAAATTAATTATTTTAAATTTTCAAAAATTACATGTTTGTAAATTTTTAAAGCCAAGGATTGAGTAGAGGATATCATATAATAAGTACAAAAATTTTAATCCAGAAATAACCGATAAAGGGGTTTCCCTCCAACTCTTTTTTACAGTTAGACGAAAATACCATCAGAAAATAACTATCTAAAGCGCATTAAATGGCGAAAAACATTTACCTACACTTCGAGTAAAATTTTGAGATACGGGACCATATATGGTCCCTTCTTACATATGTAATAAGGTAATCTTCTTACCTCTTGAGCGATTGTGGCCAAAATTAAATGGCATAAATGCTACGTATACAGAAATTATCGTTTCAAATTTCATCCAAATTGGTCCATCCAGACTAAAAATATCAAGAAAAAAATAGGGTGGACATACATACACATTCTTCTGGAAATTTTTAATGCTAAAATTCCGATTAGAGGCGATCATGAAACGTCAAAATCTGAACATCTCTGACAAACAAACTTTGATCTTATTGGCATACTCTTCCTTTTAAAGTAGATTGTATACCTATATAATATAACTAAAGAGCCGAGAAAGTAAAAGCATTGAGGAGAATTTTATTTCTTCAGAATAATTTTGAACTTCCGTCGTCCATCATCACAGTGATTTAACAGAAAATTTTATTTATTTAATGCAATCTTTATTATAACTTAGCGTCAAACTAGCGGTTGTAAACTAGCATCAAATAGGAACTATTTGTCACAAAAAAAAATTAAGGTGAGCTTACATCATTGTTTTATTATCATTCTACTAACTTCTTACTGCTAGAATATTCGAATAGGTCATACTCACACCCGTGCGTAAACTTTAAAAATGATTGGAAAACCAAATTATTGGGAATTGGATAATACAGTAGAAAACAAAATTGAACCTCTCATTGTACCTCTTAATACTGGCAGCACTATGGATTTCTCGCAATTAAATGACGAAAACTGAATTGAATTTATTATTTGTTTATTACAATAGAAATTTAATGTAAAATAGTGAACTTTTACTGTTAGTGGGCAATTGATAATTTCATAACTCTAAAAAAATTCAAGGCAACTACGTAACAATAAACGATTTTAATGACTAAAATATTCATGGGTTTTCAGAAGTGCCGAACAAGGTAAGAAATATTCTTAATTTATTTAAATTTAAAATATATGTATAATTTTTCTAAAATATAATAGTGCGTGGTTACTGAATATTAACGTCGTATAGTTTCTTTTATAAGCATCAGGATTTACAGATGATTGTGAATCGGTCGCCTGAACACACGTACACGCGGTCTATTTACTTGAACTCTACAAGCTAACTGAATTAGGTATAGATAATAAACAAGTTTTGAAACAACCGCATCGCATAGTTTTCTGTTAGTTTATCATAAATTCATTATCACTTATTCAATAGATTTACTAAGCGTGTAAAACCGTTATATTATAACAAGATGACTTTAAGGAAAACATATATAAACGGAGTTAATATTTATTGTTTGTAACATTAAATAATGCCGTAAGACAAATTGCCTAAAGATTATAAATGTAGGTGGAAATTGGGTTAATTTTATTTCCTGTTTCAATTATGTACGGCGTCAAAAGTGGAATATTATTCAGATTTTTAATATAACTTTTTTATGAAATTGAAATCTGAATAAACAGGGTAAATTTTAGATCTCATCTCTTTAAAACTTCGTCTATTATAGTTTATGAAAAAGTTAAAACTAATTCACTTTACGTGATAAACTGTAATTTTGTATTTTAAATCTGTAAATTAAATTACTCTTATTGAAGTATCATTTATATAATTATATACCCTTGTTTATTTTAAAATATTTATCTTGAAAATAAAAATGAAAAATATCTGGTTATTGTATTTTCTTTATGTTTTTAATTTAACATTTATTTTAAAAACCAAATAATTGCCTTTCAAAGAGTTCAGTAAAAACAAATGATTTAATATCAAACTGGGTCAAGCTTAAGTATTTAAAATAAACATAATGGAAGGAAGCAACTGAATAACAGTAATGTAATGTAATAAAAATACTAAAAATCTTGCTATGGAATGAATGGAACAAATATGTTTAACATTGAATGATAGATAACGATTAGGATTGTGAATCAGAATATGTTTTTTTAGATAATATTATGTCGTCAGTGAATTTTCTTTGATTTATATAATTCTTATACGTTTTGTTTATAAGCAAAAAAAATGTTATTGTAGAGCTGTATAAATAATATTAAAACTTTAGAGGAAATTAAGAAAAACATTAAATCAAATTAATGTTCGTTCATACTGTTTGTTAGATTCTAAAGCAAGTGTCTATTTTTGATATAAAAGTTAGTCGCCTGAAAGAACCCGGCATCTTTTAACCCTTTTCGCCACGTCCGCCTTATAATATAATTAATAAAAGCGAATGTAATAAAAATAATCTAATCGTTAATTTTCACTGAATGCGCTGTTTTCCAGATTTTTATGAGAACTAGTCTTGAAGATATCACGTTTTCATAACGAGTTTAAAAATGAAAAAGTATTAGTAACTTGAGTTGCGGCAGAAATGATCAAATTAAGTTTTGATGGAAACGATACCAAAATCAGAAGGCACATTTCCGCACATTTATTCAAAAACTCAGCCGCCCCAATATTAAATCGGATCGTTGACTGATTGCTGACGGTTAAACCTGAATATTAAATGCCGATTCGAATAGTTTATACTTTAAACCAGCATAACAATTATTTTGTTTTCAAGTTTACATGTCATTACTATCAATATCTATTGTTTTTTTAATATAATTCATTTCTGTAATACCGTTTATGACCATTTCAGAAAAATTAAAGGTTCAATAAACAATTTTACTCTGGAAAAAACAAACTCCATCTTTTAGAACCGACTGATAATATGAATCTATTTAATTACATTTTACTTTTCTTGTTCGATACTTATTTAAAATATAAAATCACAAAAATCTATACGAGAGTGGTCGAATGAGTGTGAGGTATCTTATCTGTGATCAGTGTGATCGTATACTGACACCGACGAGTTCTCAGGGAGAACAGCCCCACCGGTATGACCTGTTCCTGGATTGAAGTGGGAAAATCGGTCGGTGTGAAACAACACATTGACAGCACAAAGGTACAGTAAAAACTTTCTGTAAATTAGTAGCGCGAGAATCACTTGTAGCAGTTATAAAAAGCTTATTTTCGAAAGAAAAAGAAGTAAAACAAGGTTTATATAACACTGGTTTACAAAAACGGTTTTTCTGTTACGTGGATTCAATAAGGTATTTATTATAGTATTATTTTGCGCTGATTTCAAGTATCTAAAGAGTATGATACTATTTTACCTAATATATACTTTTGTTTAGTTTTCTCCTGTATTCAGCTTCTAGAATGTTCCTTTTCGATTTCCAGTAGTAATCGGCAAGCATATTCGAGCTCCATTTCCCCTGGTAACGTCTTTCCAACACAGACATATCCTGAAGAATGTGTTTACCGTGATCATCACTGTTAATTCGCCGAGATTAGGTGGAAGAAAGTCCAAATATGAATACAAAATGAGTATTTTAGCATCCCAGTTTTTGATCGTTCTCAAGAATACACTCACCAATTCAATAAAGTTCTCAGCTTCCTTTTTTCTAAGAAATGATTAAAAAATATTTTGAAATGATACCGTCTTCCGCTTTCTCAAATTCATTCAAAGTTCGATCCTTCGTTAGCTTATGTATCTGTGATCCAATAAATATTCCTTTGATTTTTGCCTCACTGAAATTGGAAAACTTGCTAGTAAGGTATAAGAAACGTTAGCAAAAACGTAGGCAACATTTTTCATCAAATCAATTTTTAATGTTTAATGGTGAAAGAAAAATACTCTTTTCTTTCAGGCTGAGTCCTCCTTCTTCTCTCTTCATCCAGCGTTTTTCAATATTATGGATTTTCTTATCTCTACTATCCCACTCACATAAGAAAAAAAAGTAATTAGTATAACCAAGCTACAGTTCTAATAAAATGGAAGTCACCTTTTAGTCTTCAGATATGTGCCAAGAATACTTTTCTTACTGCATCATCGCCACTAAAATTCGTATCGTCATACGACTCCACTTATCTTTTATTAAGCAACATGAATTGATTAGATAGTTTCACATTTACAATAAGAAGGAGAACGGCTTTTATACTTGTTTTAGAAATCTGTAAACAATCTCCATTCCATAGAATTTGATTCTGTTCTAGTAAATTCATAAAAAATTTAGTGCATACCTTGTAAGAAGAAAGCTTTGGAATTCATCCTGCCTAGTATCAAAAAACATATTTTACTGCCACTTTTGAGGAAGTTCCAATCTTGAGGAAGTTAAAGACCTTTAACCTTGAAGTCAGTCAATCCTGACTGCATTTTAGACAACTTAAGATCACGAACCAAATCATTAAATTTTTCTTGAGTAATTTTGTTAGGTTTAGTACCCTTACTTTGAAAATCTGAGTCCTCCTCTTCATTATTTCAAAATCACCCACCATAGATTTCTTCGACATTCTCTTTTAATTTCCATGTTTCTGACGGAACTAGAAAAGGTAACTCTCCACTGTGTGGCCTTATGGTTGAAGGAAGAATTGAATGGAACAAATTTTTTGAATTTATTTGGGATGCCTTCTATAATTACAATCTCTTGATTGGTTCTTAGGCTTTATCCATATTAGGAACAGCAAGAGCCATATGTCGCGGCTTCTGACTTAGTCAGCTGCTTAGTATAATTACATAAGATTACAGCAGATATGAGGGGCTTGTTCTGATCTTCTATTTTACACCCAAAATAATGTTTTATACGATTTTTTTAACCGAATGATTAATTCTTTTTTGAGATTTATAAGTTAATTCATCACACACGTAGTAAAAATTATTAGAATGATTTGTACAACCATGAGGCATTTTTATTTAAATGAATAACAATACAAAAAAAAATATATGAATGAACCACAGAAAAAACAATATATGTCTGAATCAGAAAAAATAGGAATAAAATAAAAGTCCAAATCCCGTTGGTGTTCGCATGAAAGTTAGACGAACTGATTGTCTGGTATAGATTATTCGATAGTAAAAATAGTGATTGAAATAATTAAATCAATTACAAGTATCATCAATAAAGGCTGTTGATTACATCAAGTTGCTCTGATAAATCTATTTTTCCTACAAAAAACAGATCATAGCAAACAATTGGTATCGATGTAACACCATATTAGTCACATGGTCACTCCTCCCAAATTATTCCACTCTCAACCGTTTATAAATATCTTCAGACACTTATATTTCATTATTAATACAAGAATAAACATTGACTCGAAACAAGTTTTTGCAAGTATTTAGTCTTTGTCTTTATAGAATATATTTAAGGTCATATTTGGATTTTGCATCAAAAATACATAAAAGTAAGGCAAAGTTGTCTGTGTAACAAAACTCTTGTAAAACAGTGATTAATTAATACAACTCGATTTAATTGCGAACTAAAACATTTTAATTTCAGTTTACTTTATTTAAAATTTAATTTAATATTCTTAAAACAAATTAAGCAGAATTATTACCATAGATATATGTTTACGTAAAAATATGTTTCAGTCTGGCCACTGATTATTTTTCCTGAGCGTAAGAATTTTGAAATTATTAATTTTTACACACTTCGAGGAATGTGAACGTGATCCAAAATAAAGATTTCTATCTATTTGGGCATTAACCAAGTAACAAGTATTTTTAATCGAGCTTTTAGAATCCTTCTAGAAAAATAAAAGTAAAAAAAAAAAAAATAATTACTGTTATATACAGAATTCCAATAAAAAAACCATAAATTTAGTTTAAAAACAGTATTTATATATATATATATATATACATTTTAATTACTTTTATATTTTATTCCTATTATAAAGTCTGGGCTAAAAATATTTTTTTATATTATTTTGTTAGTACTGTTTAGTTGTCAATTAATAATGTTTAAACAATTTAAATTTATCGTATTTTATTATTCCTGTGTTTTAATATCTACACTTTTTTTAAATATACACTTTATCTGCACGATCAACTGATAATGATGATTATTTAACAGTCAAAATAATCATCTAGGTTGACGGTTTTTGGAGTGAAATCTTGGTTCTCCAATTTATTTCTGTAACCGTTTAGTATAGCTTTTTATTTTGACCGAATAATTATTCTCAGTCATATAAATATTTTTTTTTATAATTCGTATAAATATAAAAATAATATTTAAATAAATTTGAAAATAAAAAAATAATTGAACTACATTTATCTGGTTATAATCCAAATACATATGCATCCAATCGTTCAACATAACGCTTATTTTTTAGCAACTCAGTATCTTTCGAAAAATTAAAAATATGAGCTTAAATTTAAAATTATGCAAAAAATATAGCTTACTTTCCGGCTTAATAAGATTAATATAAAATAATAATTTAAAGATATTTTTCTCTAACATTATTTCTTTACTTGCATGACTACTTATTAACTTCCGATCGGATGAGGAAATGTTTTACTCGTTAATAGTAAACAAATATTTAAATTGTTGTTTTTCAATATAGATTACGTACAAGTGTCTGTCAGGTTTTTTCTGACCGGCGTCCTTCACTCTCGTGTTTACTTTAGCTGGAAGGGATAAACGTAATACTGTCTACATGATCACGTGACGACATCGCTTTCACTACACATATTCGTTCACCTGTCGATACAGAACTCTCTACAATCAAGAATAAATGTAAACATTTTGTTGACAATCACAATATTATCAATTTTCACTTTCATGAAACGAATTAAGAAAAGATTCTATAATTGTATTTTTTCTGATTGCATTTATACAGTCGATCGGAAATTACGTTTCAATTAACTTTCACTTTCAACTTGATCTTTTTTGAACAATTAACTTGATCTTTGATAAAGCAGATATTACCGTAGTCAAAATTAATTTTACAATCTCATTACCCTTAAAAATTTTGAAGTTTGCTTTTTACAGTATTTGAAAGAAATACTGGTCTCAGGTAACGTAATTTTTATTTTAATGAAATCTGTTAATTTCTGGGTAAGTCATCGAAGAGTATTTTATTTATTAGGAATAATAAACTCAATTATTACGATTTTTTTATAAATCAGGTAATCAAAATAGACACACTCAACACAGCTGCAACTGTTGTTTGATTTCTTATGTTTGGTTTTCTTATTATGGTTTTTTTTTGGGGGATAACAATGAAAGTGTGTGCAATTTAATTCCTTAATTTTCTACCACTTATCACTGACAGAAGCAGTTTTTAAAGCCTCTTTAAGTAAATAATTAAAAAGAATAATAAAATAAATAATACGTTTTAAATGTATGCAGCTACTATACAAAAAAATTAAAACAAAAAATATATACATAGAACAGTGTAATGGAAAACCTTTAAAATAAAGATTTTTTTAGAATCTAATCAATTTTTTATGAGAAAATGATGAGCCTTCTAAAATCCCTACAAAATAATATAGAAGAAGAATGTGCACAATATAGTATATAATGTAATGTGAATGGGCACTTAATGTAAAAAATCGGATTTGGAAACCACATGACTTCCTTGTACGTCTGTTAAATTACATATACACATTTTTTTGTTGCACTACATTTAAACTTACTTCATTTGAAAGTGAGATACGTTCCTCCAATTCTTTAATAAAGTGAACAGTTACGCAATTGCTGAAATATTAGTTTTTAATAACATCAAATATTTATACAATTATTAATTCAACAATCTTACATGATACAAGAAAAAATCTCTTTCCCTCAAAATAGAGAAAAAATTCCTTTCTTACACGTGTTAGTAGAACAGAAAATATTAAAACCAAAGAAAGAATAAAAAGGAAGAAAATCTTGCAAATCAAAAAAAAAAATAAACAGGTAGAAAATGTTGCAAACAAAGAAATAATAAAAACATTAAGAGAAGATGATGAATATTAAGAGGAAGAAAATGTTAAAACCGGAGAAAGAATAAAAAGATAAAGAGAGGATGATGAATATAAAGATAGAGAAAATTTGAAACTAGTAAACGTGTACATAAATTAAGATCAGAAGAACTATATCAAACCAAAGAGAGATTAAATGATTGGCAATAAAAAAAAAAGATACTAAACGAAATGATAATCAACTCCGACTTAGGGAGAGTAATGTCCGACAATATCAGAGGAGTAATGATCTAAAAAATCATTTTTTGCAATTTATTAATTCGGGCATGTATGCCTCAGTGTATATGTTGTTCTTGTGAGAGTCTATTTTTCAGTCACTCTGTAGGTAACACTAATGTAGATAAAATTAAACAGAAATTCAAATCACTTCTGTTTTTTTTTTCAAATATATTTTGTTTATTGATATTACTTTATTATAATTTATTGTAAACATTTTTTTGTAATCACGGGTTAATAATTATGAATAAATCAATAATATATTTAAATTAAAATAACGAGTTAAAAAAAATAAATTAAAAAAAAAATGTTAAAAAAAAGGAGATAAGTCTGATTCGAGCCGATGTGCCTTCTCCTGTAAGATCTATTCATGTAATTTATTAATTCATTTTCATTAATTATTTCATTAATTCGCTATAATTCTAGAACCAATGAAAATAAGTACAACTTATGATATATTGTTGAAAAGCTGTCAACGAGGGTTTATTATGCAGCTAGGAAAAAGACCAAAATCTTTTGGGATTTTGGGCTTTTTTTGGACACTTTTGGTTCAGTCGATTACAACCAGAAAGGGAGCTGTACAACCAGATGTTACAACAGTCCTAAATCCAAATTGTCAATATCCTAAGGCTAATCGTTTTTGAGTTATGCGAGACACATACGGACGTACAGACGTCACGCCGAAACTAGTCAAACTAGATTCAGGGATGGTCAAAATGGATATAAATCTACATTCATTCATTACGCATCTCCATCATTTTATTTCGACTCCAAAATATTGTAGGTGAAAAATCGTGTTGCACTAACGATTCCAACAATGTCAAATTTATTGCAAATCCGGTCCTATGAAATAAAATTCTGTTTCATCGGCCTAGTTCTAAATTCTAACAATTAAATCTTTTATTCATGTAATATTTTTAAAATATGCAGCTAAACACACAATAATACTGTATTTAAAACATAACGATTACTAACAAAAATCTACAGTTTTAGAAGTTTTTAAAAATGTAACTATTTGGGTAAGATCGTAAAAATGGAAAATGTAATAACATGGTTTGTTTTGGAATTATTATTTTTATTAATTTACTGTTTAATGAGTACATAACCTTTTGTTTCAATTTTTAACCAACTAACTACTCGTTTGTTCAGATATTATTTGTTCCTCTCCGAAAAATATTGAACTATTAATACTACAGAAAAGTAAAGAATAAGTCTTATTAAATAATCAAATAAACCGGATGTATTTAGTAAACTTAAGTTTCGATAATAAAACATTTTCCGTAGCGTAGAGAAGGAATTATTTAGATTTCTGCAATAAAACCAACCGGGTTGGTCTAGTGGTGAACGCGTCTTCCCAAATCAGCTGATTTGGAAGTCGACAGTTCCAGCGTTCAAGTCCTAGTAAAGAAAGTTACTTTTATACGGATTTGAATACTAGATCGTGGATACCGGTGTTCTTTGGTGGTTGGGTTTCAATTAACCAAACATCTGAGGGAATGTTCGAACTGAGACTGTACAAGACTACACTTCATTTACACTCATACATATTATCCTCTGAAGTATTATTTGAACAGTAATTACCGGAGGCTAAACAGGAAAAAGGAAAAAGAGAGAGATTTCTGCAATAAAATGAAAAAAGGCCTACGTAAAAAATTCATTGCAAAGGATGCTAAATTTTACTATACTTTTAAGTACGCCTGTAATAACTCCTGTACTAGATTCTTTTTAAAATTTATTTCCATTTACAAAAAATGTGTTTTCTAAAAATTAAAACGATTTTTTTGTATTCAAAAACATTTTAGCAACCAAAAAAAGTCAAATATTTCTCTTTGAACGTTATAATGTTAATATGTTAAAGTTTCCATAATCTGTATATATATATATATATTTTTGGGGGGGGGGGGGTAAAATCCCTGAATTTTAAGTGAGAATTTAAGTTTACGTAAATCAATATAAACAAATTAATGATAAATAATGATACAAAGTCCACCAGAAATCAAAGTTCATTAGGTATTTTATGAAAACAAGAAAACATTATTGTACCTTATTCGTTTTACTTTAAATGCATTACGTGGCTTGTTAAGAGAAGTTTAAAAAACGTAATTTGACAAAATAACAGTTGTCACACTGGCCACGTACCAGTTAGTTTAGTCTTCTTCGACTTAATTGAATAAATTTATTCAGTTACCAAGTTCTCTATATTAAAGCCAATTTCTTAGCCTACATACGATACATGCATACAAACAAATCGTAACGTTCTCGTTTAAAATTAAAATAACAATCATTTTAAATATTATAAAAATTTTGAAATAATAAAAATTATTATTGAAAAATTTACTTTTTATCTAATTACTGATTTTTCCTAGTAATAATCAGAATTAAGGAATACGATTAAAGATAAATTACGGAATATTCGATTACAACATATTAAATGAAGTTTGTTGTTTGGATATTGTACACCGCATTGATTATGTATATAGGAATGAAGAAATTGATGATTTTAGTTATAAAATATTGAAGAAATATAGAAATATAGAAGAAAGCCGAGAGCAGGATATAGTTATTTAAAAAGAAATTCAACGAGCTTAATTTAGCAACGAACATTAATTAAATCCTAATGACGTTTACTAAGTAAGAATTGATTACATTCTTCGGAGTTAACAGCGCACTATATCTATTATCATTCTTTTAAATTAACGAATTGCAATTTTATGTAAAAAAACACAAAATCTTCAAAGTAATATCCGATGAAATATTGTACATCTTTAATTTGTCTACAGAAATATGAATGAACATTAAGCGGATGTGATTATTTAGATTACTTGCAGTGAATTTTGTCATCTCTTATTTATTTTCATGGTGTAAAAGATAACTAAACTAATGTATAAATAAATTCATTGACTTCTAACGGTCCTGGTTATTATTTTTTGATTCCAAAAATTATTTGCCTTCTTCAGGGGTATGTTTTGCATTTAATTAAAGAAATACAAATCCTAATATTTAAAAGAGCAGAATGGTCGATCATCTTTGTTATTTTAACTAACCGATCAAATGAGGTGCATAACGACTATAGTGAGAGAATCTATCATTAGCAAATGTAGAATATATGAACGATACGTGAGGGCTCTGAAAAAGGAAAAAAAACTGTTCAAACACGTAAACAGTTTATAAAGAAATTATCAAAACACTTTTAACAAACATCACTTTGTCATTCAGAGAGTTTTAAAAAACTTTCTCTTACTTTAATGCATTTTTTCTTTTTTATTCATTATCGTACCACACTCTACAATAATAGAAAGTCAGGTTTCCTAACAAGAAGAGAAGATTATATTACATTTGGAATAAAACATCTTAAGATGTATAACGGATTATAGCTATTGAATAATTTAGAGAATCTCTGGTACATTTATACTCCTACATATATATAAAACTTAAAATTAAGCTGTTATATATTTAAATTAATTTAAGTAATATCTGTTAAGGTAGTAGCATCTAAGTAATATCTAATTATTAATTAAGTAAGTGATATGTTACGTAAGTTATTTGTCTGTTAACAGTAAAAAACGAAGAAATATTTTAAGTGAACACAAGATTCATTAAACTTCATTAGGTAAAATTTAATTAAATTAATATATAAAATTACGTGATAAAATTGCACGTTACAGTAGTAGCGTGAAGGCCGTTATTCTTCCGTTAATGAAAAAGATGAAAAGTATTAAGCTTACAACTAACTACTTTATCATATTCTTTCTTTTCATGCATTTATTAGACGAAGTTATTACATACCTGTTAACTAATTGTAAATTTCAATTAATTACATATATTGCACTACAAAGCGGTTGTTTTGATTTAATAAAATGAAAAAGAATTTAGTTTGGGTTTTATATATAATCACTACAGAATTAAGAGAAGATTAAATTACATTTAAACACATCGTAAGATGTATAACGGATTATAGCTATTGATCAATTTAGAAAATTTCTCGCTATTAAGGTAATAGAATCAGAAATGACTTGCAGAGTAATGGAGGGTATATATGTTTTAATATTTAATTTCTAATATCAGAATAAAATCAGTAAAAAAGATATCAATTAAAAAATATAATTAATTAAAAATAAACGAGAAAACTAGTTAAATAACATTTATTTAATCATTGACGTCATTTTTAAAGGAAATAACTGGCTTCCTTTCGAACAAATGATAAAAAAAAGATACAACATTAACGACAAGAAATGAGATAGGCGTAAACTTGAAATAACAGTAATGTTCTGGAAATATTTTAATTTAAATAATTTTATGAATTGAAGACAAAACGTATTAGCAAATCCTTCATTTGGCACCCACATCAATATTTTGCGATTTAAAGAAAATAAAACTATTTTATACCTTTTTTACATTTTTAAATTTAATTTGTTTAGTTTTACTACACGGGTAAACCTACGGAGAATGCTATTAGCATGAAAACAAGTAAAATTCACAAGAAACACCAACGACAGAAACCTGCATATTGATGAAAATAAGAAAAAGAACGCAAAGAAAATACGTAAAGAGGATACTTCCGAGAGTGAGCTAAGGCTTTCTGGAATGGAGAGTATATGTTATAATATTTACTCTAAATTTTCCTACTAATTCTCTTAAATGTTAATGCAAAATTGCTTTTTAACATCAGAATAAAATCATTAATTTATCAAACACAATGCTAAACGCTGAATTAAGGGAATCTAACAAATATTTTCAAAACGTCAGTAATATAATGTAATTTACATTAAAAAACAATCGATCGATAAAGTTGTCTGGATAAACTTAAAACAAGGTTAGCAGAAAGACTTCCTCTATAGTAAAAAACTAGAATTATCGATATCGGATTACTTGGAAGAGAAAATGCGGTTAGAATTGAAAACCTCTTCTTTTTTCAAAGACTAATTAAATTAAAAATAAAATTTATTCAAATATATAAAATTACGTTTAAAGTCATTTTAAACGTAAAATGTTTTTAACTCCTTTTAAAAATTATTTCATAAAATCTAGTTCCCATTTCCAGGGCAAAGTTTATATCAAGGTAAAGTACCAAAATTCTGTGGTTTGATTTACGGCTGATATTTAATTTATAATTAATTATACAATTTTTTTTAATTTACTGAATGTAATCCATTTTTATCATTATTTACTTTTTATAATTATAATTTTTTATGCCCGTTTTTGGCATAATAGACTGATTAAAAATGCTTCATCATTGTTGTAAGTCTATGATTAAGTACAATCATCATTGTTATCCACTAATGCATTCTTTAAAAATGAAGAACTGGTCACTACTTTACATGGGATAAACTAGTGGACACGACGGCGTCACCTTCCCATTACCGTGTTACTGATCCTCCGAAAACCACTTTAAAGACTTCATCCCAAAATTTCTATCGAGTTGGAATATTTTTAATGTACATGTAAAAAAAGTAATATTTTAGTTAAGATTTCAATGAAAACCGAGACAAGAAGATAAAAAATAATAATTGAATTATTGTTTTTTAATTATATTACAAGTGTTGATCATTTTACGAATGTTGAGTTATCCAGAATTGCCATTTCAACGTTTCTATTAAATTAAAAACAAGTCAATGTTAAATGTTTATTTTCATGTTTCTGTTCATGTTAAGATACATTTAAAGAGGTTATCGTTGATGATGTTTCAGAAGTCAAAATTATAAACTAAGCCAGCGACTGGTTCGACGTATTCAGCATGTTTTATTTGGTTGAAATATAATTTGGTCGATAAAAGAAAATTAAAAATTTGATTACAAAAATAATTAATAAGGGCTGGAAAAACAGATTTTATGCATAAAAAAGCATTAAATCTACTTAAGCAACTGAAAATTTGGAAATAATCTTTTTATAAATCAGAATGCTTGTGTTTTTTTTTGTAAGCAATGGTTCTTCTAAAGCTTAGCAACCGATGGTCCGATTGGAGTAAACTTTTATCTATCATTATTTCTTTTTTAATTTTATAGACGGTTTTAAAAGATACTTACTTAGGCAACTTCAAATTACTGAATGAAAAGAGTAATTTAAACAGAGAGCATGTTTTACAGTGTCATCATCCTCCGTTAGTATTTTGAATCGTTGATTCAAAGTTTGAAATTGATATCTACATAGCTCTGGTAAGTAAAATTTAGAAAATAGACGATTCCATATTCGGATTTCCTTTATAAAAATCGCTTAAACTGTTCTCGAGGTATAAGCGATTTAATAAGAAATATATTTTGCAATAATATCACAAGGTAGACGAGGAACTTAATTTTCGCAGCGAGCGTTAAGAATTCTGAATATATGATTAATTTCTAAAAATTGGTAAAATGCGTTTCACTTATATATTACCTTCGTTTCGTACACAGCTAAAACCACAGTGTAGATCTATGCACCTATGGTTCAACGACTTTGTTTATTTTAATTTGTGACTTCTTCTTACATTTTGTGTTCGGGTAAAAAAATTACGTATTAATGGCATACACTGATGTTTGTAGAACAAAATTCGCTCTTATTTTTACAAACGACATTTATTCAATTTTAATTAGGTGCAGCGTTTACACAATTAAAATAATTGCAATATCTGCTATTTTATCACTAAAAGTTTACCTATCGGTCATCTCTCTTGAGTTAAAACATGTTATGACTTTGCGCAGTCAGGATGCGGACGATTTACCCTTCTTCTGATGAAATGTTTTTATAAGCAGTCCCAGGAATGGGGAAGCCAGAGGTGGATGTTTAGTGGGTAGTGCGCAGGTATACATACGTCCTTGGTTATACCTGGCGGAACCTGTTAGCGAGTCCGACACTGCTTAGGCGGCCGTAAATGGGGTTCCTCGACCTCTTTAAAAAGAAAAGGATGCAATTTAACAAAAATAAAATTTAATAAGCCAAAAAAACGTTAAGCTCATTTCTTTGTTTGCTAATAGATATTTTAATTTACACGCTTATGAAGTATTTTAACAAAAAAAATTCATCGGATGAAAATTAAATTTGAAACGCCCTTTCCAGGAAGTCTTTTTTTATTTCAAACGGGGAGAACAGGTGTATGTTCTATTGATGTTACTGATTTTGTAAACATTTTAAAAATATTTATTTATTTATAACTAATTAAGAATTTAATTTACTGAACAATTTCAATCGATGAAGATTAAATTAAGCAGAATATTAAACAATTTTTACAACAAATCTGTAAAATTTCAAAAGGGTTTCCTTCCTCATACTATAGAAGTTTTTTGTAATTTACTCGCTATGAATGAAACTTAGAAAAGAGTTCAGGGTATGCAATTTAAAATAAATAACATTTAAAAGAATTTTTTGGCAAAATATTTTATTTTCGAGTTTTGACTGATAGTTCCTTTCCGGTAAAAATTGGTTTCCTGAAATAAAGCGCTGATTCCGTTTGAATAAAATATTTCTGAGTTCCAGCTCATAATTATCATTTCGTGTACAAACACTATTCCCATATTCAAAAACGGTTAACTTATAGACCCATAATATTATTAGAAAATATGAGTGGCAAAATATATTTTTAATGCAGTCGTGTAAGACGTGTTTTATCAGATTAATGTATGCGTTCTATAAATTAGAAGCAAATATTATTATTACTATTATTTTTTTTTTTTTACTTAACGTTTAAATTGAAATTTATACACGTTATATTCAAAGAATACAAACACTTTCTACGTTTCAAAAATAAATGTTTAATCTAAAGAATCAATTAAGGGTTTATATTATAAGGAATAATATAAGGACGTTTACAAAGATCCACTTCTTCCATTTTCCTGAATAATCTGAAAGAAACCATTAAATAGACGAATAAAAAAAAAAATATATATGGAGCGGCTTAAAGAAAACTGTTAATTTTTAACTACTGATTAATCGGTAATCGGCAATTGCCAAATAAATCGTATTTTTGTGATGAAGGACTAGATGTAGGAAATAGAAATATACGTTTTGTTCAATATAATATCTGATGTAAATGTAAGAATATATTTTTTATATTCACTTTTTTCTCTAGCGTTCTGGTCTACTAGAAGGACTATAAAAATATTAATTGGAGGATTTTTGGGTTTCTTTTTTCGCTTTTGCCAGTAGACTTTCGTTTGTTCTGAGAAGTTATTTTTTCTTTCATCCGACCAGTGGGTTCCTCCTTGACGTTTTCTTCTTTCGCTTGCAAAGACTCTGATGTTGTGCAAGTGTTTTCTGCATTCTGGTCTGTTGTTGCATTATTCATTCGTGATGTGTTTATTTAGTAGTTCTTTCAATGTTTTGGTGAAGGTGTAGTTGGTTTTGGAGTCCATCATTTTGCATAGATTTGTTTCAGTCACCTTTTGTCTTTTACCCTTTTTATGTGTCGGAGGAATTTGAGTTTTTGTCGGATGATAGTTGAGTAAATAAATTCTATGTGTTCCTATATCTATTATGTGGGCCTTCTTCTGTTTTCAACAGCCCATATATTATGTGTATGAGTTATTGGTATTTTTTCTCCTTTTTTTATATCTTAAAGTAAGTTATAGAAATTATTTCACTACTGCCCAGAAGTTGAGACATTTTATATAATAAAACATATTCTTCGAAAGTAATTCTTGACAATTAAACCTCCATGTTCACAAAATTGTATCTTTTTATGAGAATCAAAGTTAAACTTTTTGAACTGACTTTTATTATCAAGTTAAACAAACTATCTCGAATCGGTTTCGAGATTGTGAAGCCAATGAATATTTCATACTGAAATTCAAACTGTATGAGTCATACCTTTTCAGAATTTCCAAATGTTTATTGTTAGATTATAACTGCTGTATGTCAGTGCTACCAACCTTTCTAATATTAAATAAAATAAATAATTAATATTTACAGCGTAAAAAAAATTGGTTGGCAACCTGTGGAATTCAAACTTTTCCGATCCAAGAGGAAGAGGGGAAAAAGAAAATTAATAAAAAATTCTAAGATGGCGGATTGCAACATTAGTGCTCCCTGTGGTAACAAGGGGGCACCACAGAGGCATCACTACTGCTATTGAAGCAGTATGCCAACCACTTTAGAGCATTTTTTGAGGTGGGAGTGCAATTTTTCAAATTTTTTTTACATTGTTATTTTTTAATTGTTAACAAGTGTGCTTAAGAAAAATATGACCTTAATTTGGCGAAATCTCGAGATACTAAGAGTGACCTTGTTCTACAGCCTTACCCCCTTTACCTTTAAGTTGAAAATTTAATGGCATCAATCCCCCATATATAGAAGTAATCTGACCAAATTTGGTCAAACTCGGTTCAGTAGTTCTGGAAGTATAAGGTGATTTAGAGGTCAAAACAGAACGAACGTGCACACACACACACACACACACACACACACACACACACACACACATACATACTAATATTAACATACGGAAAATTTCCGTCCGGTTTTTTAGGTTCTTTAGGTGTCAAAACATCAAGATCCGGTGTAAACCGCGTATTCCCAAATTGGATCGATTACAATACTTTCCCTTCTAGAACTATAGAGCTCTCTAGACGGGAAATTAAAATGTCTCAACTTCAAGCCAGTAGTGAAATTTCTATAACTAACTTTAAGATATAATGGTCAGACTATTTTACAGCCAATAGTATTTTAAATGATTTTTTTTTTAATTTTACTATCTTGGATTGCTATGAATGAGACGTTGCTGGAAAAAGGATAGATCTTTGATAGAAATTGTATCCGTTATTTCAAAGTAGATAATACAAAACTTCTAATACTAAATTTAAGCCCTCAATATTTTCAGGTAGGTTTGAATTCGTACTGTATGTTACCATTTGTACAATCGGAGCAAAAGTTATGATCTTTCATATCGAAGATCGGTTAATCTAAAACGAAATGGATTATTTTATCATAATCAGATGGCGTTATCTTGAGTTGGAACACGAGAACACAGGGTTGCTGCCTAAACTTCAAAGCGAACTAAGTACATTACATTTAAACATTTAATTTATCTTATAAACAAACCAAGTATAAAGGATTGGGAAGTCACACGTCAACATATTTCGTAAATAATCTTTACAAATATGAATTGGAAAATAGGACTTGATTTTGAGAAAAATAATTGTAATTAATTAGTGAGTTTTTAAAAATGTTGACGCAGTTTTAAATGGACAATATTTAAAAAAAAGGAATTAATTTCTTTCAGCCTAAATCTGAATCGTTCATCTATAAAAGAATAATAAAAATCCAACTTATTTTACTTTGAAAAGCAACAATATACCTGAAAGTAAAAGGGCGGATTCTTATTAAAATCTTCTTTTTTTTCATTAATGATTTTTGAATGAAAACGTTCACCTTAATAAATGTTTTTGTTTTACTGTACTAAAATCTTTCACATGCTCAAAAGTACAGCATTTAACTGAAATAATTATAGAATCTGACTGCTCATTAAGCATACAATATTCACATAGCAGATATTAAAATGAAATCAAAGTAACCTTCACATTGACCTTCAACCAAGTTTTTCATGTAAGTCTGCTTTTGTAATAAATTCTGTGTAGACCAACAATAACGTATATAAACAAATATAATATCTGTATATAATTATAATGTACGTGCAATGCAACATAATCGTACATACATTATTACAACTGAATCTATTTTTATAACTTATTAGAGTCGTATAAAAATTTTAACCGTTTACGCCAGACTTTTATCGTTCATTTGATTTTTAAATCTGAATGATAGATGATATGAATGTAAATAAATAAGTTAACAATAGTAACTATTATAGCTAATGTAGGAAACTATGCTCAAATATTACTTTTTAATAGTTTTAAAACATGAAGTGATAAATTTAAATAAGATGTCAAGAGGGCAATTTTAAAAAAAAAAAAACTTTATAAAAACTATAATTATGAATTATTAATAGCATAATATTCTTTGAGCAACTACAGTTCTGTATAAAGTAATGAAATATTATATATACTTTTCTTTAAAAGTACTTGCTGTATTGTATGCACTGCCAACACGTAGGCTATGGTTTCCTGTTAGTGTTTTACCATAGTATGGTATGCCAACAATTTCGACATCATCACAAAATGATCTTTCGCATGAAAAAGAAATGAATTCTGCAATCGGAAGGGGCGTGTTTTTATTTGTTTTTTTGCTTATAATATAAATTCCATAACCGAAAAAATAATATTATTTTATACCTACTGTGAATTACTATGAGTGAATGAGACTTATGATTTTCCGAAAATCTCTGGGATATCTACTGCGTCTTTATTTAGTTATAGTCTGTAGATAGCTTCAAAACTTCGTGAAGTTACAATTTATTTGTGAATGTGTTTGATAATAGATTAACTAGGGCAAGATATGATCCTAAGTAGAATTAAACAAAAGGTTATGGATGAGGAACAGAGGTGAAGTACTAACAAAGTAAATTTTAACTGGAATGGCAAAAAAGAAATCTTAGTATTTTCCTGATGTAGTATTTTCCTACATACTAAATACTATAAGAATAATATAATGTAATATTATATTATATATAATATAATAATACAAGAATATAATAGCTATATAAGAATAAATAACCAATGGGAAAGAATAACTTTTTTCATTTTTTTTCAGATATTATTTTACGTGTTACGTAACTATGAAAAAAATCTTTATTTGAAGTTCTAACTCTGAATGCTCTACTTTAGCTGATCATAACTCGCAAAATCCATCGTGAGAATGTTTCACGATGTTTTGTGACAATGTTTCAAGAACATTTTTCTTGAGATGGTCAAGAAAATAGATAGTGTTGGTCTGTTCATTTTCTTCGAACAAAGGTAAGCGATTAACCATCTGATACCATTATATAATTTTGGTATCTGTTAATGGTATAATAAATTTAATAATCGGCATTTATTTTATGTATAAATTGTTAAAACGCTGCATTAAAACTTTTGACCTCCTCAAAAACTCTGCACCTGTAATTATGACCTTTGCAATAACAGTTCATATTTCAGTATTTTTATTAAATTAAACAGAAAACAAACGAAAACTTTAATCGAGAAAGGAGATCAAAGTATGGAATTTTCGGGAATTTTTGCTTTGAGATACAAAAAACCCAAAAATCAGTAGGTCGATACTTCAACTTTGTTATCCTTTTTAGTAACTTCCTTTTTCCTCTAACATACAAATTGTACTTTTAAATTTTTTTAAGTGACTTCCTCTGACAAGTACATTTTCTTTTACTGATTCAGCAAGTAAAAATTCGTTAATGTTAAGTCAATAAGAAATCTGAAGATTATTTAAAGATATTTTTTCAAAGGAAAAGGATATAGAAAGCTATATTCATTTGAAATTAATTTAATTTTTATTTTTCATAATATTTTATTATTTAATGCAAATTCATACTAGTTAATTTCAACAGATCTAATATTCTGCATTTTCAACAAACCGTAATCTTTATACTTGAATGGAGACCGTAAATAGTGTTACTTCCTATTTAATGAAAAATATAAATGAATGTTTTAATATTAAAACTACAATATAAGATCTCTTTACTTATTAAAATATAACTTGTGTTAATAAAGAACGGTAAAATACTAAGGTTTACGTTTTATCTCGCCCTCTAACTAAAAATTATAACAAACTGTACAATGAAGATTTCTAGTACGATACTAATAATCCTGATATCTTAACTGATAGAAAAAGTGATTAAAATTAAAATGAGTGTATGGTAGTTTAAGCTACCATTTACGGTAGAAATACAATACGGTACGAAAATTACAACTCGCACCGATGACTGGAAAAATTAAATTTTAGCTACCAAAACGACAACGTTAAATATGTTAACGATCTCCGTACAACTCTACCCGGCAACTCTACTGTCTATTCATCCACTGATACAGTAATAAATACTGAACAAGCTGTTTATTACCCTATGGAATTTTTAAACTCTCTGGAACCCCCAGGAATGCCTACGCACAAGTTGACTTTAAAAAAAGGGTCCCCTATTATTATTTTACGTAACATCGACCCGCCCGAAGTATCTTCAAGCTTTACAGTAAAAGCTCTGAGATAAATAAAGCTGTTATCGGTATGCTATCTACTAACCCCCTTTTTTCCTCTTATATACACAAAAGAAACAAAAATATTTAAATAAAGCCTCCGTTCTGAACTCTGCGCAAAGCCAGAGCAACGCCGGGTAACAGAGCTAGTAAAATATTAAAGTATAACTTAATGTGTTTTCAGTAGGTAAAAATGAATATAATAATAGAACACTGTAAAATACTATTAAATTACGTGCTGAACGTTAACAAATTAAAAAATAAATTAAAAAATTGAGTTTCTGTACCTGAATTCAAGTCGGGTGTCTGTCTGTCTGTCTCTGTATGTGTGTTTCCCCCCTTCTATGTCTGTCTATCCTCTCTCTCTCTCTCTCTCTCTCTCTCTCTATATATATATATATATATATATATATATATATATATATATATATATATATATATATGTGTGTGTGTGTGTGTGTATGTATGTGTGAAATATATATTAAAAAATAAACGATATAATTAATTATTAAGCAAGTAAATATTATTTTTGACACTATAATACAAGTAAGATATTATCAAATAAATAATAGATGTATAAATATAGTTAAGTATTTTTAACATTGGGAATTGACGGTGACGGTTTCTTAAGAAATAAATTACTGCAATTTACGACAAAAACTGAATGTTTATAGATGATTTTGTACATTAATTTATTTCAATGTTTATTTTCAAATATCCGTCTGATTTTATACATATTTTTCTTAAAGAATTCTTATTATGAAACTGTTCACTACTGTCAAAAATTAATTTTTGTGCTATTACCGGAGATGACAGAAAATATTTTTTAAACCCTCTCAAAATAAACACCTAACGGCCTGAAATTTGACGAGGATAAAACTGAAGATAAGTTAAAGTTGCCTGACTTAATATTTTTTACCTGGTATATGTTATTTTAACATATTTTACAGAATAGTTTCGTCGAAATTTATTGCTTGGAATTATATATAGGAAAAATGATTGGTTAGAAAACGTGTTTTCCAAATTTAAATAATGCGTTTCTTAACAGATTTTAGTTTGGTAGGCCTACACCCAGTATTTTTTTCTGTTAGAAACAGAGTTATAACAGCTTAACTCAGATGTATTCCTTTGTTATCCCACAATATTTTTATTAAACAATATTCCTTTAATGGTGTCTGGCATTTCACGTATTATTTAGAGTATTTTTACTCTTCGCAAGAATATTGATACTCTGTAATACTTCTACTATTGTAGCAACAGTTAATGCAGCAGCTTTCGTAAATTAATTTTTTTCCCGTTCTCCTCCTTGAAATGGATCTTTTATATCGTAAAATATCTTTTTGCCGATAACTTGGAAATTTTTAATTAAAATTATCTAAATCTGACAAAACAAGATCAGTCATTAAGTGCAAATCAGTTAAATTAAAAAGTAATGAAAAAGTACTTTTGATGTTTTCTTTAAGTGTAAAAAAAAATTCATTAAGGAAATAAAACTGGGTAGGTAATCAGATAAGCAAAAACTGAATAAAATAGGCCACTCTCGATTTTTTACGTTATCTTAAGGCGAATTACTCAATGAAAAGTTGTACAGTTTAATTAATTAATTACCTGAAAAAATATTAACCACGAAATCGTACGATATCAAAGAAACATCAAACGTTACAACAAAAAACCACACAAATAGATAAGCACATATTCATAACTCGAGAACATCCTTGATTTAATACAATTTGAAAATTATTAGAAAAATCAGTCGAACGTTTTCTATCTATAATCTTGCACTTTTAATTAACACAACCATAAAACTATGTTTCAATTAATATGGGAAAATATGGAACTGCAAATAAAAGTTATTTTATTAAGCTAATTATTAATATTTATTAGGGTATTTTTAATGAATTTTAATTACTACTAATTAGGAAATTTATTTAGTTGGCGCTGAATTAATCAGGGTAAAAACACTGCGTATTTAACTAGCCACTTCTTAATGCAGGACACCGACATCCATTTACTGGACACAAGTCAGACAGTAAGTTTAACGACCTACTTAAGAAAAACACTAACCTAGTTGAATAAACTAATTCAAGAAATGTGAAAGCAACCAGTGAGATGTTATGCGATTATTCCCTCAATTGTAATGTTGTACTTATTTTAGCATAAAACAGTAATTTCCTACTCTTATTAAGTATTATGTTAATATCCCGCCATAAAGAAATGAATTTAACAACATTTTTCTACCAAATGGCCCTTCGCACATATGAGCTGTAAAGAAGGATGTCTCCAACACGACTTTTCACTTAATTTTAATAATAAAAACATGTAAAAAAACATGAAACATTAGAATACTCATTTTTCATTTATTATGTTTATTTATTATTACTTATATTTGTATTTTGTGTACGTATGGTATATTATTACTACCTTAAAAATCGCTGTAACACAAAACATAAGAATTTGTTCCATTTGGTATTAATATTTTACATAATTACAGAGTGATCTCCTCAACACGGTTTATATTTCAGTGTACCAAATTTTAAGCAAGATATTTTATTTTACTTTTTCCTTTTAAATTTGTAATTTAGAATTTCTTATTTTCTTGTAGATTTTAAATGTAGTACAGTTTATGAGAATATAAATTCTTTGAAAAACTGATTAAATATAACCCAAATAAAGTGTGAAGAAAAGATTAATATCATTGTTATTTATTTACTTTTCAATCAGTTTTTTAGAGCTATCTACTGCTGTCGTCATTAGTCATTAATAAAGTCTGAAGCATGTAGTAAAACTTCGCCCATTGTAGTTCAACTTCAGTGATCTATAATTCGGTTTAACTTCGATAATAATTTATTGAACATAACCTATACCACTGAATTTTCCCTACTTATACACTTCAACTTACAGATTCCTACTTCCTGAGAAATTCTAGCTATTACAGAACCACCAGGGTCTAAGGCTGCAGTTCACCGTCTAATCCAAGTCCAAGAAATTAATTCGATGTATTAATTTATTTTTTTACAGTTTTTTACAAAAATTGATAATAATATAATAGTAATATTACAAAAATTGTAATCATATCTTTTAATGTACATTTACAGTATATTATAGTAGTTCATTAACATTAACTAGTCATTTTAAGCACGCGCGCGCACACACACACACACACATATTTTATATATATATATAAAATCAAAAGGAGATTGATAAAAAAAACTTGTGTTAGAAGTTCATTTATTTATTCTTTTAAAATAAAATATTCGTACATTATAATGCATAAATAACAAAATATTTTCAGAATTAAGTCTCATTTTTTAACATTTCCTGCATGACTTAACCATTATGTAACATCTACAAATACGAGAGGAGTATTTGAATAAATTATTGCCTTTGTATTACCAAGGTTACGAATTCTGTAGCGTCTGACTACAAGAGATAAATTAAAAATTAAAAAACACGACTGCCAAAAAAAAAAAACATTGCTCATTAATATAGGATAATTAAAAAGCGTGGGGGTGACAGTTTTGTATATAGTATTTACACACAGTATAATCTTTTTTCCAAATTTTTAAAATTTATTTAAATATATATAGTCTATAACACTCCCGGTAACCTAAGGATTCCAACGCGGGGTCAGACACCAAATCGGTTCAGTCGTCGAGCCGCTACGGTGGAAAAAACATACATACATACACCCTAAATAAATTACACTTCTTTTTGGGGAGTGGTGTAAAAATACTGCATTTTTCATAATGTTTGCGTTACGTGCTATGTAAACGGTATATTTCATTCGTTACTCCGATTACTAATACGTAAATTTTTTTTTTCATTCAGTGAAAATTGTTTATCACAATAATGTAAATCTTATGCGATTGAATTAGTTCAATACTGTTAAAGAGCTGAACTAATGGAAAATTTGAGCTTAATAAAATAGAATTATTAATAAATTCTTCTATTATTGCTCACATACGAGTAGAGAAATATGATCGATTGCACTCAACATCTAACGACTAATAAAAATGAAATAAATTTTACACACCGCTAGAGTGTAAATATTCAGAAGATGATGACTGAAACAAAAATAATTGAACGAATAAATAGGAGAAGAAATAAATCGATGAGATTAAGGTGGGGGAAAGATTTTTCGAAGAAATATTATAATTTAAAGTTTCAAAAAGTATACATTACTGCTTAATGAATTATTTATTAGTAGCGTTTAAATCAGTATTTTCAATGAAAAATAATTTTAATAGCATTATAAATTCTTTATACGATCTTCCTTTGAGGTTAGTTATATTTTAATCAAACATATAAGCATAAACGACAAACACTGATCGAATCATGAATAATAACCAGTAAGAAAAATCAAAACGATAAAACAGGAAGAATGTGGGTTAACCAAAAAGATAAAAAGAAAACGTATTACATTTCCTGCTAAATAATGCCGTGCTTTTTATTAGTTTTGCTGTACATTATTCTTTTTGTAGATAAATAAGTTTCATTTACTCTGACTTTAATCCTAAAAATAAATAATAATATTTAAATTAAATGGTAGACTGTAAATTAAGGTAACTTTTATTAATAACTACTTCTTTAAAGCTATTTAAGAACAGTCGAAAGAAGCGAAGATGTTCATTGATAAGATATGTAAATATGGATTAAAAAAAATAATCATAAAAATGAGTAATCTTACTTAGCTCTCTGAAATATTGAAATTATATTAAGAGGAATAATCACGTCATTGAGGATTTTCGTTATTGGCCGTCAATCATCATGTCAATTGTATATTTGTATATTTTATATACATCAGTGTGTATTATTTATAAATAAGGACAAACGGTTAAAATCTTCATTCTGCACGATATTCATAATGTAGAACAGAGACAATACTGGATTTGGAGGTTACAGAAAAGAATACACACTGGCAATATTACAGACAGGTTATAATAAACTCAATTTCATATCTCCCGTGCCATCATGTTGGGGTCATTGAACTATAGTATTACTTTTCTCCTCCTTTCTTTGTGATTGGTTTTTATAGGTAAACTTTTCTTTCTTGTTAACAAAAGTAAACAAATATATATATACATATTTGTTTACTTTTAATGGCAGTTTTAAAATATTGTATTTTTTTAAACTTGATTAATTCTTTAATTAATTTAAAAATGAGATGTTTAATTTTGTATCACTTATTTTCCCTAATTTTCCAGCTTATTTTATTAAACCATTTTATATCATTGTACATTGGATCGATTTCAAAAGAGAGAGCCATCGTAAAAAACCGGTGGAATTTCTTTAGTTCATATCAAGATATTAGGGACGTGAGAGATTATTTTGGTAGCACTGAAAGGCTTCACTTGAAAAGTTTATGTAACAACCATTTTAACCGTTTATTGCATCGGTATTGATGCTAAGCTGTGTTTGTTTATTATGTCTGTTCATAGAAAAAGACAACGTATTTTGTGACATATCGAACTGAAGTCAATAATTTTATCTAGACGATTATTTAGATGTACTAAAAAAGGAAGCCACCGCATGAAAGCAACATAAGACGCCAATTCAATCGGTTAAAAAAGTAGGATAAATTTTCTAACAGAAATCGCTTGGAAGGCGAGTTTATCAACCGGATGAACTCGAAAATGTACATCGAATTTATTTTCAACAAGATGGCACACGTCCAAACAAATCAGTTCGTAAAACAGGTTCTGAATGAAAGATTTACAGATAGCTGGATTTCCAAAAAAAAACGTACATCCTGGCCTTCGAGAAGTCCAAATCTAACTCCTAATGATCTTTTCTTGTAAGGATATATTAAAAACATTGTTTCTGGAATACGAAAAAATCAGCCTGAATCAGTTAAAGGAAAAAATTTAGGAATCGATTATAACTATAACAGAATGTTTCATCGTGTGTGAGCAAAAACTTAATTTCGATTGGACATCTGCTGAATGACGAAGGAAGTGAATATTGAAACTTATTGATTATGTGATAAAATTATTTGTGGTGAAGAATTTGAAAGTAAAACAATATTAACTATTTTTTTTTAAATTTAATTTATGCCTTAAATCCAACCATTTTTTCATGATCAGTGAACTTCATATAATATATGTAAGTGAATGAATGAATTATTTTCTGTTGAAAAATTATTCCGTGATGTTACCAGAGTAAAAATTCAGCAATTCTAGTGTAAGAATATATAAATTAATTGAATACTGTTTTAGATTAAATTCAACCCTAAAGTATAAATAATTATACTTCCGTTTTAAAGATTTTATATTAAATAAATAAAAATTAATTTAAAACATAGAGCAGATAAAAATGTTCTCTCAATATGCTTCCTATAAAATATCTCATTGTTTCAACAATATCGTTGCAAAAAAAAGATGTATCTGTAATAACTACATACTCGTATGTTATAAGAATGTTTTGTTCATATCTTTAATTTAAAGTTCTGAAAACAATCTTATTTTAAATATATACCACTTCGCTACTGTATTTTACTTAATCATCCTGAAGAAGTAAAAATATGTAAGCTACATTTCCCATGATCTGAACATTTGATCATTGATCTGATCAATAAAACAAGAACAATTATTACGGTTTAGTTATAAGTAATATCATTTTTGCTCACGACATATTTATAACCTAGTATATTCGAGAATTATCTCACTGCATCCAGCCATTAGAAACCATCAAGTCAATTTGAACTGTTTTTTAACATTTCTTTTACACGGTAACCCACATTTCTCTTAACCCACAGAAGAAAGTGCTCCTGAGTTATTTAAGTTTACTATTATCTCCTGCAAATGTGAAATTATCTACCATCACTAACAAACCATTAAATGTTTTTGAGTAAAACACTAAAGCGTAAAGCAGTAATGAAAAACTAAGCCCACTTGTATTTTATTACCTTCTCTTCACAGTTTCAACAGCCTGAAATCGTTAATAAAATCTATAAACGTAAAATCAATAAAAAAATTTATGAATATTTAACACGGTTTGCTAACACTATTGCTTGCAATATATTGCTTACATTATTTGTCACAGTCTTTATTATGACTGCTGTATATCAAAGGTGTAAGGCATCAAACGTATGCTATTGAATGTTACTTTTTGTGAGAGAAAAATGTTCACCTGCCAACTTGTGATGAACAGAATGAAATTATAACTTGTATTAAAATAATTCCCAAACACCTTAGGTGATAATTGCATGCTCCACTGTCAAAAAAAAAAAAAAATAATAATATAATTTATAATTAAAGAACCCACTTACCAACAATTCTTTTACATATACGTTCAAGCGCTTCCAGAATAAAATTCATCATCAGCAAATTAAAAATGTATGTTATAATCTTAATAAAACTAAAACTTTTTCGTCATGTAAATTTGTTTATCTAACGTAATATAATATAATAGTGGTCGTCATATGTTAAAAATTATGTCGACTTAACGTCCTATCATTATAATAACGGTGGTGATATTCATAATGCCAAGACGTTAGGTCGACATAATTTTAAACATATAACGACCACTGTTATATTATATTACATTATTTAGGCAAATTTATATGCTGAAGAAGTTTTACTCTTATTAAGATTATAACATAAATTTTTAAGTTCCTGATGATG
Organism: Lycorma delicatula; assembly: GCF_047948215.1. NCBI lineage: Eukaryota > Metazoa > Arthropoda > Insecta > Hemiptera > Fulgoridae > Lycorma > Lycorma delicatula. The sequence continues at coordinate 189,486,958 of NC_134455.1, forward strand.
GAATTTTATTCTGAAAACGCTTGAACTTATATGTAAAAGAATTGTGGGTTCCTTAGTTATTAATTATATAATCATACCAATGGGCCATGTTTGATGAAATTATAATTACAAAGGTGATGTTTAGCAGAATAATTCAGAAATGTATTAAACTGCGAAACCCCCTCCCAAAAAAAAGTTAAATTTTGACTACAAAACCCCAAACCACGAAATGAAAATTCCATAACCACCAAATTTGGAAAAAATAAAAGAAATTATAAAATCTTTGAAAAATAATAAAGCTGCTGGTGAAGAAAACTTTCTAATGAAGAGTTTCTTTCGGAAACAGGAGAACGTTTTGAAAAAATTTTGTTGGAGGAAAGAATCTCTGCAGATTGGAGAACTGCAATTATCCATTTTCTTCACAAACAAAACTGATAAAAAAGATTTGAATAATTACAGAGAGATCTCTATCTTATCAGTAACATATAAAATTTTGTTTAAACTACTATGAAACAGATTAGAAATTCAAACTGATCCAAAATTAGATGAGTTTCAAGGAGGTATCAGAAGGGGTAGGTCATGTTCAGAACAGATTTTAAGTTTGAGATTAATCATTAAAAATCAGACGTTAAGATTAAAACCGATGTTCATAACATTTATTGATTTTAAAAAGCCTATGATTCTGTAGACAGGCAAACTCTTATTGATACGATGAAAGAATATAAGTCGATCAGAAAACCATGAATTTAATAATACTAACTCGTTATCAAAAATAAAATTTTTAGGTAAACTCAACGATCCTTTCGAAAGTAAAACAGGTCTGAGACAGGGTGATGACCACTTTTCCCTATACCTTTTAACCTAGTAGTAGGTAAAAAATGAAAACATTTTGGAATGTTAACAAAACTGCTTTTGGAATCGGGGCAGGGAAAGGAAAAATAAGAGTAAATTGTTTAGCTTTCGCAGATTATTTGGCTTTACTGACGAATTCAGAAAAAGAGACAATTCCTTTGTTGTGGATTTTAAAATAACTGCCAGAAAAGCTGGTTTACAGCTCTCCTTTTCTTAAAGAGAAATAATGACAAATTCTAAACAAAATAAGAAATATAAGCCAAATTTGGAATAATTAAATACACAGATAAATTTCAATACCTGGGCGGGATAATAACCTGAAATAGTTTGGATAAGAAGGCGTTTGAAAGTAGTAAAATAGTTTTTGGGAGACTTTTAACTAAAAATATCTATAAAAATAGATATTTATCCCTAAATGATAATACAGTATTATATAACACAGTATTAAACCAGTAATACAGTATTATAATAATCAGTATACATTATTATAATACAGTATTGAACGAGTAATCCTCTATGGGATGGAAATCGTTAATATAACAAATGTAGAATCACTTTTAAAAATTGAAAGGAACATTTTTAGAACGATCCATGGCTCAAGAAAAAAGGGATAAAGAATTAAGTAAAAGAGAAAATATAATAAAACTTTTGAAGACCTAGCAACCACAATCCGAAAGAGAAGATTAAATTTTGTAAGACATTACCAGTAACATAAAAAAATTTGTCTAAACTCCTATTAAACAGATTAGAAATTCAAATTAATCCAAAGTTAGGTGAGTTTCAAGGAGACTTCAAAAGAGGTAGGTCATCAGACAGATTTTAAGTTTGAAATAAATCATTAAAAACCAGATGTTAAGATCAAAACCGATGTTCATGACATTTGTTGATTTTTAAAAAGTCTATGATTCTGTAGACAGCAAATTCATTTGATACGATGAAAGAATATGAAGTCAATCAGAAAACTATGAAATTCAATAAAACTAACAGTACAAACGCATTATCAAAAATAAAATTTTTAGGCGAAATCAGCGATCCTCTCGAAATTTAGATTGTTCAATCTATCTGAATCGGATGAATTCAGATAATTGAACAAAAAGAACTTTTGATAGATTTTGGATACATAAAACTCCGTCCTCATACGCAAAACAAGTAAAGGAAGATCTAAATAAAGCAAATATAGAAGTAAAATATTGTCAAAATAGGAAAAAATTTCGAGAAAAAATCCGTATAATAGAGGTTCTTGTGAATGCAAAAAAGAAAAGAGAACAAATTTGCTGGACAGAAGACACAATGAAAGAGGGAAAATCAGAACAGAAGGAACTAAAATGATTTGCGCGATCCTCTGCAAGCCTGTTCGAAAAAAAAGGTGATTTATCTTTCTGGAACGTTCATAAAAATTTTTATATTGTGTTGTAAGAGTTATATGATTTTAAAAAAAGACCACCGAAAAAGAGTTAAAATTAAAATTTTAAAAACAGATATTTTGTTTTATAACATCGTTAAATTATTCAGTAAAACTTCAGTAGAATTTGATAATTTTAAAACTAATCAAGTTTTATTTTTTCTATTATTTCATAGATATTATGTTGAACAATTAAAAACCCCTAAAAGAAATCCTTGTCAGCGTAATTCTGTTTTGTTTCACAACTTTTTTCTCAAATCTGACATCTACACTCCCTCCCTCAAAAAACCCATTAGTTGTATTTCCTTTTCTCCATGCTACTAGCTGTATAAAAAACAGTATTTTCTAATTCTATATCCACAAGAAAATGAGTATAAGAATTATGTTTGGCTCACAAAAGAAAATAAACAAATTTAAATGATATAATTAATTTTGGAAAATAATTTTTCCTAAAAAAAATTATCAACAAACAAAACTAAATCCGTACTTTTCTGCATTATTCTACTGAGAATTCGCTTAGGTAATTACAAGTGAGTCATTTATACTCATTTTAGAAAAAAAACCAGACAATACGACTTTTAAACCTTTTTTCTAGTGTATATCAGTTTGAAGATTCACAACATCGATAAATCTGTTTTAATAAATTAGGAGATTTGTTAAAATAAGAAATTTAAATTTTAACTTCGTAAAATTTCAGGTCGTTATTTCAGCTCTTGGCAAACCTTTAAAAAGAATCTCTCTCGTTCCCAGGTATCGTATGAAAATTCGCAGTAAAAAACAACTTCCGACAAAAATCCAAAAATGCAGTCATTTGTATAATTACGATTATTTTATCATGAGACTGAAAAATATTACTTTAAATATTTTTGTAGAAATTGTTTATGAATGGTTTCTAAGGTTTATTTATGAGTAGGAAAGAATGAGCACACAACTTTACAAGGTTAACATGGAGATAAAATCCTCTTAAAATAAGCTAGTACGATTTATAAACAATCTACAATATTTTCATCACTGAGTAGCTATTAAAAATGCAAGAATACATCGTGGTGTTTGTATATAAATGACAATTAGATGAACGTTTTAGAGGATTAACTTGCTTTTAACAGTCGGAATTTATACATTTTTGAATTTTCATAAAAAAAGCAAACATTTTTTGTTTTGTTTTACCGTAGAAATAATATTACCTCGTATAATAATGGATGAAACAAGTTAAATTATTTATTTTAGTAAGGACAGAAGTCCACATTTTATCATATGTTACCTTCAATTTTTTTTTTTTTGGAATTGTTTTAAAAAGTAACACAGTTTGGAAATAGGATGGACAAAAGGGCGTAAAATAGTCTTTTCTGAGTTTATTAAATATAAAAATATTTTTTTTTTTTGTTTAAATAATTTATGAATAAAATAATTTAGTAAAGAATGTCTTTAATTTTCATAATTTCAGTTCTTTTTTTACAAAATCTCAACAATTCAAACTCAGATCTCTCTACTGTGTTTGACTGCAATTGAATTTGCGGCTTTCTCAAGGAGTTCGCTATCGGAAGTTGGCCATAGCGGATTTTGTACACGACTTCCTAATGTATCTGACGGGGATGTAATTATCTCTCGAAAACAAACATAGTTACTACAGACTAATTTAATTATTTTGATTATACCTGTTACATGCTGATGACATGAAGAACCACGTTGTACTTACAAACTAGAAATACATGGTTTAAATAGTTTATTAGTTTCATTATAACAAATTCATTACACTCAGTATATAATTAATTCAACTGATAAAAGTGATCTTTTTTTAAGGCTTTATTAGGAATTTGAAAATAACAATTGTAGGACGAGTCGGTCGTTGATCTTCCAGTTTTTTTTTTTTTTTACAAAAAATATTATTTTTTTTTTACAAAAATTTATATGTAATACATATAAATATGTAAATATATGTAAAAAATAAATATCTAAATATGTAAAACATATTTAGAATATGTTTAGAATAAACATATTCTAAAGTTTTTAAAATTATGGTGATTGAACACAAGCCAGTTTTTCCGAAATCATATTCATTCATAACTTCGTTTTACAGGAATTTTAACCCGTTAGAAAAAAAAAAAAAAATTCTTCTAGGCGTTTTTAAATTTCTTATAAATTTTTTCTTACTGCATTGAAATTTAATTCGGAATGTTTGAACTCTAATAACAGATTTCTTAAGGTGAAATTTAATCAATAATAAATAAAACAAAGATATAAAAACATCATAATTATCTAATCTAAAATACTAATAAAGTACAATTACTCGCTTAATTGAATCTACGAATGAAGGTCGGAAGCAGAAAGCCGTGAACGGTATTCAATCGCGGCTTTCTGTCTCACTTATTCACATATCATAAATCGATAAAACGAGAAAAAATTGTAGTTTGATCGATAGGAATGAGTTAGAAACAATAAACATGGAATCCCATTTCTTTGGAAAATTGATAATCTGTCGTAATGACGTAATAAATTTTTATTTTTTACGAAATGATAGTCTAACAAGGACACACTGTCAACAATTAATATATAAATGATTTGCTACAACTTTAATGAGAGAACCAACTATCAAAAAGGTGTTGTGGTTATGATTCATATCCTATATATCACGTTAAAAAAATGCTTATTATTTCTTCAATGACGACAGATGAATCTATTATTTCTATTAAGAAGATAATAATAAAACATAAAAATATCAATCAATGCATTTATAGAAAAAAGAAGATTAACCGACAGTACAGATATAACTTTTACCATTGATGAAACAGTATTAACAACACCTCATTAAAATCCGAACCTAATATAATCTTAGTACAAATCGAATTACATTTTTAGAATTTGGAGTCATTTTATCACAGATAAAATAAAAGATAAATTAAGGACGGTCAATTTCCTTGAATTTCAATTAATCGTGATGAACTGAACTAAATAACAAGAATTTTTTTAAGGATTACCTTACAAAAAATTCTGTTTGTAACCGTAAAATATCATGAGGCTTTAATGAGAGTATAATTTTTTTTTCTAAAAAATAAAAGAGATCTTGAATAAAGACAAATAAAAGGATATGCAATCACAAAAAAATAGTTCAGGCCAGTTAATTGTAAAAAACAAGAGATAAATATTAAGAATTAAAAAACACGACTACCAAAAAAAAACATTGATAACAAACATTGCTTTTTAATATAGGGTAATTAAAGCGCGTCCGGCTGACAACTTTGTGTATAGTATAACCTTTTTTCAATTTTTTAAAATTTATTTAAACATATATATATATATATATATATATATATATATATATAGCTGATGACACTCCCAGTAATGTAAGATTCCAACACGGGGTCATACAAAGAGAAGTAATACCAATCAGGCTAATCAGTAACAGAGTTGAAATTTTTTAATTTTTTTTATATAGCCTATGACACTTACGGTAACGTAAGAATTCCAACGCGGGGTCATACAACTAAATCGGTTCAGCCGTTGAGCTGACATACATACACCCTAAATACTTTACACTCCTTTTTTGGGAGTCGTGTAATAAAGAAGACAATAAATAGGAATCGATTCAGTCATTATTTATAAATTTGTGGAAAAAAATTGTATTACTGTGTTGTCTCGTTTACAGCTTTATTATGAAGCTTGGGGAGAACTTGTAGTAATCCAGTCGTTAGTGGCTTTTGAAATGCTAATGACCTTTCAAAATCTCAACAAATTCAAAATACTTGTAGTTTATATATACTTTTATTATTATTATTATTATTAATATTATTAAAAATTCAAACAAGGTTCTGTATGCATTTTAACGAGAAAAATGAGATGAATTAAACCATAGGTGAAAAAATTCCATACTTTTGTCGGGAATCAAATCCAAAATCAAATGATCTGGAATCCAGTATGCTAACCACTACACCGACTGGTTTTTTGAGTGGTTTGTCTCGTGTTTCACTACTGTGAACTGTGTGTTAGGTCTGGTGAATAAAAATAAGTTTACTATGTACTTGCTGTTTCCCACGAACAGACTGGAAAAAAATGAGAATAAAAAATAAGTATTTACTGATTTTAGAGAATGTACTTTACTTCCGGCAGTACTTATAGTCAAAACCAACAACTACTTGTAATGATAGTGGATACTGAAAATATAGAGTACTTACAATTACGAGAATAAAACAAATAAATTTCTCACTGTATTTTCCAGTAGATAATTTTTCATTTTTCAGTCTTATTGTACTACATTACAATTCATTAATGAAAGAGAATGCCAGCTTTTATGAATATTCGTGGACAAAAGGTATACTGAGAACTCTAGGAACTTAGTCTTGCTAAAGAAAAACAATTATTTCATTTTAAAAAACCAAAGTTATTGATTATAAAGCAAAATGTAACAAAGAAGAGCCGGTGTCTTGAGTTCTTAATTAAAAGTTTTAAGCAGATGTAAATGCTAAAAACTTCGGGGATGATAGAAAAACTGTTGGCAAGATTTTTAATTATGCGCTAAAAATAAAAAAGTTAATGAATTAACCGCAGAGTAGATACAATTAATAAAAGTCGTGACAAAATTAATGAAGCCAAAGAAAATTGGTTGTCACGTTTCAAAATTCTTTTACGTTTATAACTCTGTTAATTGTCTATACCTGCTCTATTGTCTGCAACTCTAGAATTATTATACGTTAACTTTCTTCAGTCTCAATATAATTGTTTTTCTCTCTTTTCGAAGAGTTGCTACCCGTTTCAGGAGAGTTGATAGCGATAGGTAGATCTTTGAATGTAGCAACAGCGGTTTTAGAGGTAATGACAATAATAATTAATGATAAATGATGAAACCATTTATTACGGCAGAAATGATTTCTGATGATCCTTTACTGATATTTCGCTGTCAATAATTAAAAACTGTTAAAGATTAAACATTTTTGAATACAGATTAAACCGTTAGTGTAATGAAATTTATTAAGTCTTAGTATGAAAAATTCGAGTAATTCATTCAGGTTTTCATATAGTTCGAGAGAAGTTTGAATTGTTCAAATCATGAACATCAGCTACTAGAAACATGATATTTTTACAACCGTGAGTTATTTAGAGTAAATAAAATATTGTTACTTATTTTAATACAATTTAAATTGTATTCACTACAAGGTGAATGATTACTAATTTCCATTGGTTGTTTTTATTTTTATTTCAGAGAGATAAAAAATAAAATTAATATAATAAATAGCTATTGTGAAAGATTTTAGATACTAAACTACCTAAAATATTCTGAGAAAGCATTTCATGATTTCGTACGTTTATGAGAAAGTTTGTAAATAATATATAACAGTTATTCTCTGGAAAGTTATAAAATTTTTCTGCATACCGTGTTAATAAGATGAAATTAAAAACTATAAAAAATAAAATTAATAATAAAAAAAGAAAAGATTATTAAAAATCATAAAATTATTACAGAATATCAGCGCACAGATTCAAATTAATGGTGTTATTTATTCATTTTTTTACGTAACTCTTTTGTTACATTTGCATAGAAATCATATTTTGTTATTTTGAATGACTGAAGTCCATCGTTCAAAAATGTATAAAATTACTTATAACATGCTCATGTATAGTATTTAAATTTCACAACCGGAAGGAAAATAACATGCAATGTTACAACATAACTATTACATGCACACTTTCACTGATAATCTGCCAATCAAAATAATACTTTCATTTCTATTTTTTTTTTTTTTTTGCTACCTAGTAAAAGAATTCTTAAAACTGTAGAATTTTTCTCATAAAAAGAGAAGGGTAAAAAATAATATTGAAATAACATATTTAAAAAATATTTAAAAGCAATAGGAAAGTAGTAATAGAAATAGGCGTGTAAAATATCACGTCGACGAAATAAAAAAAATTATATTCTGAATATACTTGTATATTAAAAAAACCAAATTTATCTCATACAGGTTAATTTCTAAACTTTCATCTCAGTCAAAAACGTAGTTGTTTATACGATACAGAATTATTACTATAAAAATCTGAATATTTTTCAACGATACTAGGTAAAGATTTTATACGTAAATTAAATAGTTTTTTGAACATCCATTCTTCTTCGACTATCTCAACCGTTACACGAAATTAAGCTCATACAGAGAAGATTTAATCTTTTTGAAGATGGAATGGAAAAGTTAATTTTATAAAAACCATTGAATAACGTGAACAGTATATATTTAAATTTAAAGTAATTTTATAAAAAGTATCACAATCTTACTAGGGACTTTCCAATTTTTTTAATTTTGAACAATTTTAATAGAGAGATTTATATCAAATTAATCAGCGGAAAAAGTAAATATAAATTTTACATTGTTATTAATTTATAAACTTTCATGGCAAAACCAATACGGAGGTAAAATTTATCTAAGTAAAAAATAATAATAGTACTTTTTTTAGATTTAAACACTATATATTGAAATAAGTAAAATAATTCACCAAAAATGGGTATTCTCCAAAAATTACGTTTGAAAGTTATTTAATTTATTTGTCAATCTAACCAAGGTCACTAAAGAACTATAACCGTTAATTTAGCAGTTTAGATCTAATTTTTATTACTTTGAAAAAGAGATAAAACAATAAAGAAACAAAAAAAATACTTATGAAAACTTAATGTCAAATGAACAATCAAGAATAAGTTCACCATCCTACAAGAAACGTATGACAATTAAGAACACGTGTACAAAGGACAAAAAGCATCCCTGGAAAAATTAAACCGGTACATCTGTCCGATATTAGACGTAGTATACCGAGCGATAATTAAAACCGAATTCATACTGGGCAAACGACACATAAATTGAGATAAAAGAAGTCACATAAATTGAGACAACTGAAGTATACTATAAAGATATATAAAAGAAGTCAAATATTAAATTTACATTGAAAAAAAAATTCTTAGAAAAGTAAGTCTAGTAACAGTAGTTAAGACATAAAGTTACTTAACTAAAAAGTTAAGTTGACTTAAATAAAGTTACTTAACTAAAGTTAAGTTACTTTTATATAAAATTAACTAGTTTATACATAACACATTGCACATAAAATATGTTAAAATTCAATAAAAAGTTGAAAAGATATCTTAAAAACAACAAAATACAGTTGTTTTCAAAAATATTAATTAAACTAAAATAATAACGCGGAAAAGAGTAAGAAAACTGTTAATATAATGAATGAGTGAAAAAAAGGAACCGATCTTTATTAAATAGATTGTCGAACAATTCTCAAGTGCGCCAGTTCTACTAGAGTTATGAGTATTAGAAAAAACAAAATTGCCGATAATAGATATTATTTCAAAATTAAGAAACAGTAGAAAAGTTTGAAATACCAAGTGGGAGTATCAATTAAAACTTCCCGAAAAAGATGATTTGGTTTTATATATATATAAAACCAAAGTTTTAATATTGTTCTCCCTTCGCTCGGTAGGCACCTTATTATTGGTTTTTCGTATGTTTAACTGATCTTATAATGCTGTGCTTACTGGTACATTTTTTCAATGCTAAAGAAACCTAAAACCCATATTTTTAACAAGAACGGACTATTTCAGAGCTAATGCTTTGGGTCAGTAACACTGTATCCCAACGTAACCTAAAAATCCACATTTTTAATCATAATTTCAATACCAGTGAATCTATTTTTATATTATTTGTACCAAATTACTTGTCATTTAAAGGGCCTTCATATGATCTGCCACAAGCTGCATCGTCTCATTTAAAAAAAATAGTTTTGAACCCTTGAAAATTTAGAAAACATTTTAAGAGCGAAATGTGCTGAAAATTTAAAAAATAATTTTCACAGTTTTAATCCACAGATTATGATTATTTTAAACGGTTTAATAAATAATATCACGTAATTTTACAGTTGTTTTTGTTGGACTGAAATTTAAAAAAGTACTATCCCAACTGAATTAATGAAATTAAATATTACTATTGCCATTGAAGATTTTTGAGTTATGGTAGGTGAGGCGGAGAGAGTGGGTTCCATCACTTTGAATATAATTTTAATGAAATTCCCCCGAGAATGGTGTACATGCCTACTAACAAAAATACGATGGACTGATAGCTGTTGAATAATAAATGTGGTAACTTTTTAAATGATCACCCGGTATATAAAATATGATTACGAAACAAAATTACCATGCAGATGTAACATCCAACAACAAAATTGTTACAAATTCTAACTAAACAAATGTCGTATGAGTTAATTAATTACAAAAAAGAAGAAGCAGTTTATGTGTAATATTCGTTCAGATATTTGCATTTTTATTTAAACATTAAAATAGTTAAAAACCTTTTTTTACTTCAACAGAGGAGCAAGATGTACTCCAATAATTAGATTTAAACAGCCTTCCTTGTAATTGATATGTAACTCGCTTAAATACTAAGTATTTCAGAAACATTACAAAGAAATGTAGTATAAGCAACTAATTAATTAGTTTTTTACCTTCATTAAATGTAATAAGAGTATAGTCGAGTGATTAGTGATTTTCAAAGAAGGGGTACTGAGGAAATGAAAATTTTGAATCATAACTTTTAGTTTACCCAGTAAAAGTAGAACAAAAATATGTCGGTCTAAGGGATGATTTTATTATTACAAAATGCAGAAGAATTTCTAAAATAAAAGTTATTTTTTTTATAAAAAAAAAATAATTTAAAAGTTGTTACTTAGAAATTGATTTGGGAAACGGCCTTATTATTCCACATTCCTTTAAAAACCATAGTGTGTGATAAAGTGCTGAAACAAGACCCCTTTTTTAAATATTCATTTTTAATTAAAATAAAACTAATTAAATCTTTACATTAGAATATTAAGTGAAATGATGTCAAGATAAATTTAAATACGTTAAAATTACGAATAATTTCATATTACTATTTATATATATGAATCATTACGTTAATTTATCAGTACTGCAGTTTAAGAAAATTTATTTAGTTCGTTTGAATCACATTTTTATTTATGTTACATTTTAAAATCTTAACAAACACAGTTACATCTCGCCAAGGCTCGTTTTTAAGAAATGATGCCGTATATACAATGGCCCACAGGGTGAAGTCCTCGGCTAAGATAGAACTAGAGATGTTACGCGACGCCCTCAGTGGGCGACCACTTAACCCTCATAAAAGGTCAGTTAGCTTTAACAGCCTGCCAACAAAGTTATATCTTGATATTTTATTTTTAACTTCTTTCCATTAATAACGAAATTCTTATAATTTTTTCTCTTTTCCAAAAGAAACTTATTCAGCTTTTTTTTTTAATAACTGTATCATATAAGCCAAATAATATATGTTTAATTAGCGAGTTTAATCCGCTATTTAAATAAATTCAATTAACAGAATTGTATAAATCTAATAGATGTAATTTTTAATCGACATTTACAGGAGAGATATACTACGCTGTTATTACATGTAAATAATCTATCAAATAAGTTAAAAAACTGATGATAAAATCTAGACGTCTGTTTTTAAATTATTATAATTAATAATAGTGACTAAAAATCTACGCCACCACTTATAAATTATTTACAGGTGTACAAATTACTAATTTATTTTTAATATTATTTTTTTTCTTTATACAAATGAGTATTTTTAATGAAACAAAGAAAACAATATTTACATATGATTTAGTTACGTCGTTGATTATTACAACATAACAGAAGTGTTATTTTAATTATAATAACTACGGAAATTGTTTTCAGTATTTGCTGACAACACATAAATAAAATATTTAATTCTTTAACTAACAAATAATGCTTTAGAATAAACTACATTTTTTTCAGTAGAATATCCCGTAAAAAATATATATGAATAAATTAAAATAGTAATCGTATATGTTTTTTACATAGCCTATACCAAATGCGGAAATTTCGTTGTTCACTTGCAATCTAAAAAAAAATTGTTGATTAATATAATATAATAATTTTTGTTTGTTAATAACTCTCGCTTAAATAATTAAATACCTTGATTATTATAATATGAAATGATGAAAATATATATTGACTAACATCTAACATTTTTTTAAAAGTGTACAACAAAGGGCTCTTTTCTAAATGATAAATCACAACTTTGAAATTAAATAAGTCGTCAGTAGAATAAAAATGAAAGTTAGTCGATTATTTGGGTTATAATCTTATATAAGTATGTCGACGAACGAACAATTCGTTATTGAATTCAATATGTATGTGTGAACAATTTTGTCTCGGATTTTGATTTTGATTTCAAGTTCGGATTAAGCATCACTAGAGGAATACAAAGCGTACGAATAACCGCGTTCTACCATTGGGTTCATCTCAAAATGGCTACCAAATTAAATTTTGTAATAATCATTATGCAATAACGGTGTAAGCTATCAACTTGAATCAAACGCATTAATGTAAAGTTTAATAAAATGCATAGATATCCATTTTGTAAATAAAGTGTAACAGTTCAAAATGGCTACCAAATTAAATTTTGTAATAATCATTATGCAATAACGGTGTAAGCTATCAACTTGAATCAAACGCATTAATGTAAAGTTTAATAAAATGCATAGATATCCATTTTGTAAATAAAGTGTAACAGTTCAAAATGGCTACCAAATTAAATTTTGTAATAATCATTATGCAATAACGGTGTAAGCTATTAAGTTGAATCAAACGCATTAATGTAAAGTTTAATAAAATGCATAGATATCCATTTTGTAAATAAAGTGTAACAGTTTAAAATGGCAGAAAAATTAACTTTTTAATAATTGAAAAATTGCCATAAAACCGCCAAACACGAGATAGATAGATTTTTTTATCTAACTTAACGTATGTGTAAGTTAGTGATAATAACTTGGTTAAAAATTAATAATTGAGAGAATAATAATAAAAAATTCGTTCGGGAAAGTCTTACTATACATTTCATTGACTGTTTTTTCAACTTTTTTTTTTGTTCTAAAATCGTTTATTTAGAACGGGCCAGTATATCACACAACGGTTGTTGTTTTTTAATCTAAATATTTTTTGTTTATGAAGAATTTTTTTTTTTTTTTACGTATGGTAAGAATTTTTCCACTTAATCGATTTCCATTTTTAAGTAATTAAAATATAGCACCAGTCAAATATCTGACAGTTTTCGATTATTTTATGATCAGACATCGAAAAAAATTCATTTAGTAATGTTAACCTAATTAATTAAAAAAAGAAGTTTGATTACAACTAATAAGATGGTGTTTGTAAACAATATTTATTTTATTTGTTGACATTAATATTTATTGCAATTCCTTATCACATCACTATCAACGAAAGAATGAATTTTATGACCTACTCCCTTTAATACAATTTTAAATTATTCATAACGAGATAAGAGTTTTACAAACACAATAACATCATCTTCAAAAAATACTTAGATAAAAAACTCATAAGAAATCTGAAGAAAACTCGTGCACCAAGACAAAAAGTAAAATAATAATTCTGACTTTAGAAATCGGTCAACAAAACATCTAAAATGTAACCCGTATTTATTTTTTTTTAAACTACCAATAAATAACTTTTAATAATTCTGGTTATATGTATCACAGTCATCAAATAAAAGGTAATCGATAAGAATAAAATTTACAATGATATTAAAAAGAAAGTATTAAATTCGTTGCGAAAACGTTTAACTGATGGTTTATTTAAGTATCGTACGATTCCGACAAAATAAGCCGTCTTTTCATTAAGGAATCTATTCGTATAGATAAAAATAATGCCTTTTCAAAAATTATAACTCTGTTTATTAATAGACGTGAAATCGAGCATAACCTTGAGAACCTGTTTCTAAATTTATTAAAACATAAATAATTGTTTCATATTGCCGTCTTAGCACTAGGTTCTAAAACATGTAACTCTTAACAAACTATTGTTTATACTCTCAAAATTTAATTGGATAGAAATAACAGAATGAGAATTTTTTTCGTTTAATGTTAAAACAATTTATCGTAAGGAATTAATTACATGTATAATCCTTCTCTTGGATTACAGGAGTATATATATATATATATATAAATTTGTCAGATTATTATAATCATCCCTTAAGAGGGTTAATCTGTGTTTAAAAATGCAAGAGAAGGATTCAAAACTGAATAAAAAAAATCTACTGGCTAAAAAAAAAAAAAAAAAAAATTGGGTTATAATTGTTTTTAACAAACTTTCTTAATTTTGAAAATATCTGATTGTTAAAGCAAATAATAAAAAATCTTTTTTAAAATAACGTAAAATATTATTAAAAAATATATATATAAATAAATATATTTATATTATTATTATTTTTTTAAACATAATGTTTCATTATTATAATATAAAAATATATGATATAAAATGAATTAACAAAAACAGAAATAAAAATGTTAACTTTTCACATTTGTATGAAGTTTTCGAAAATAGATTCATATTCATCACTTTATCTTTATTATTAAACAATCTGTTTTAAAATAAATTGCAAAAATACATTTTTCTAATTTATTCAAAGAGAATAAATTTATAACAAAAACTGTTCTAACGTGATACAAGCCACTTAATATTTATGATAACATAACAGCTTAACTAAAACTGTGAATGTACCGCTAAAAACGTTCTCGCGCTAATGTAAGATATAAAAAAATTATCTTTTTTATCTTTTCTTTGGTAGATTCACTTGATACAAAACATATTTATATATAATTACACAATTATAGTGGCAAAAGACTTTAATTAAAATCATTACTATTTTTACGAGTAATATGTTATTTCATTACTATAAGCTGATCAAAAACTTAAATAAAATAATAACCAATCGTTGGAAGTGAACGTTATAAAAGCTGTTTTCGATCTTCAGTGGTTATACAAAGTGATTCACGTAGTGTTACTGGCGTTTTCCGAGCTCATTCTACTAGAAAACTAATAAAAAAGTCATATAAACATGCGTTCGGAAAAGCTCCGTTAGCGAGTTAAGTATAGAAAAAGATTTCGCCCTGATTCCTGGGCAAGAAGTGAAATAAAACCATATTGAAATTCTAGGAACCCAAATTAAGGGGTAAACTTATGGTTTTTGACCTGACAAATTGTATACAAGTTTCAGAACCATATCTCCAGTAGTTTTCATAATATCCGACGTAAAACAGGAAAAAAACTGTATTACGTCGGATATTATGAAAACTATTGGAGATATAGTTCTGGAACTTGTTTTATTAATTTTTTTTTTCAGGTAAAAAACCATAGGAAACCATCAGTTATCAGTTTTCCATTAATTTAGGTTCCTAGAATTTCAGTATGGTTTAATTTCACTTTTTGCCCAGGAATCAGGGTGAAATGTTTGTACGAACTTTTTTCATTATTTTTGATAGCAGAATGAGCTTAGAATGCGCTGATAACACTACTTGAATCACTCTATATTTTATTCAATATATTATGAATTTTATACGTAGTATTATCATCATCCATATCGATAAATGCATTCATCAATTTCATTTTTAATAATATTACATAGTTGTTTAATCCATTACAGGAAATTAATCATACGATTGTAACACATTCTGAAATTATAAATTTATTTATTTATTCGATCATTAATTTGTTTGTCTAAACTCAGTTTGTACCATATTATTATTTTTATTGTTTCTGTTATTGTTACTGATAATTATAGTTACAAAATATAAAAAAAATAGTTCACACACCGTATATCTATACAGTATCTGTATACAGTACTGTATCTATACAGTAAATAAATAAAGTGAGATTTAATATTAAACATTTACTGTAGAAAATATTGGTTTCACCTTCTCGGCATTGGTCTAGATGGAAAATTTACAGAACAGAGTATTTTACACTATGTCATAATTTTGGTTGGAAATTTCTACACGGAAGGGGGTAGCCAGGGATAGAGGTTTAGTCGGTAGTGCGCAGGAATACATACGCCCTATAACTGGCGGAACTTGTTAGCGAGCCCGACACTATTTAGGCGCCCACAAATGGGGTCCCTCAACGTCTAAAAAAATAGCATAGTTACAAATGAACGGAAAATGAGGATCCTTAAGGAGTTTTTTTTATGTATTTTAAGGCACCATCCCAATCCCCGTAGGGGGAAGACACCACCTTGTGACGATTCCGGTCGCCACATCACCCTCCTCCACGTTCCAAGTCCTGATGGGCTTTAACGGAAGTTCTCTTTTGACCCTCTAACTGATTACATCTCACAGTCATCAGCCAAGCCTCAGTTGATTGTAAGGCACCAGTGAACAATGGACAATTTTTGATAACTATTTTCAGTTCCGTTAGTAATCAGTGCGTTGAGCCGATGCAGCAAATGTTATTTCTTAGCACGTACCTGTAATGTCTATTTCTCAATCCGAATTGTGTCTCCAAACTACTGTATTTGTTTTGTCCGTCCACCTTCTGTTGTTTTAGATCCGGAAATGATGTCCTAAGCACGAATAAACATTAATTTTAAAAATACTGTTGATTAGTAGTATCTAAATCGATGTTTGTTATAATGTAATTAACTAAACCGAAATTAGGCCTGTACTACTCTGATTTAAAAGTGTTTTAATAAATATAAGTCACTATCTTTTTTTATATGGTCTTGGCCTTCATTGGAACAATTCTTGTCAACGTTGGGAAGATCATTTCTGGGAATTTTTTTTCGTTGTCCAATCATTTACCTATTATTTTAATAAATTTTAAACTCTGGTTTATTGTATCTGCAGAACTACCTCACTAGCTATGCGAAATTGAGAAAATTGGCCTGAAATTGAGAAATTGGACACCCTAGCTATGCGTCCACATCAATATGGTAATTCTACTGAGGAATGTCACAGAACATATTCATTCTAGAGGATTTAACAATAACGTTTATGAACTGATAAGGTACGAATAAACTTCTTACAAGATATACGCTGAATTCTTTTCATTTGTGTTTTGATTTAAACGTCAAAATCTTCAATAAATGTAATTAACCTTAAACATATGTAATTTATTAACTTTTTAGGCATTTAATATGTTAACATGATAGTAAGTTTGGAACCTGAATATCAGTTAAATATCTTTTACAAACTGTACGCTAAAGGTTTTTCATGACTTTATGCACTCATATGTATGTACACGTTCGCTCGCATGGGCGTGCGCGCGCGCACACACACACTCGTGCGATGGGGAGAGAAATGGAGAAAGAGAAAGAGCCCCATTTAGTATTAATTAAGCCCCTTTGCTTATATTAATTAAAAGTATTTGTTGTTAGTAACTATCAAATGGCACAATCTTAGACAAACATTTACTGTGAATTACTTCGTGTTTATTTGCTTAACAAACAACATACAAATAAAGTAAATGTGGTACCTCATTTAAAAAAAAATCGTTCAAAGAGAAACATTATTAAAAAAATTCTATTATCTCAAGGTCATTTTTAACCCACTGCCACCAATCTAAGAGTATTTTTTAATGCTGAGAATAACGGAATTGAATATAAATGAATGACATAATTCTGATTTCTCTAACAAGAATGAATGAAACTATTATAGAGTACTGTTCACCCAAAATTAACATGACATCGAGGGATAGTAATTTACAGATACATATATTTATGAATCTTATTCAATATTATTATGAATTTTATACGTAGTATTATCATTACAATTTTGTTCATTTGATAAATATATTCGTTAATTTCGTTATATGAAATTAAAATAATTGCACGGTTTGAGACAAAAAATTCCTTTTATCTTTCAAGTGAGTTTAACGAGTCGAAAAGATCTAATTTAATTACATGAAGTTATGATAAAGAGTTTAAGGGTACACTACGTTTGTTAATTAAAATTGGCAAAATTCTTAATGAATTTATAAATAGTCAAATAATAAATCACTTTCTTAAGTCGTGTAGTTACAATGGAAACTCAGAACGATTTCAAAGACTGAGATATGAAAACGACATTCACCTTAAAGTAAATTTATAAAAGATCTGATGTGGACACCACATAACTTCCTTGTACGCCTATTAAATTACATATACACAATTTTTTATAATGAAAAGTACATAAAATTTTACTTCATTAATAACTTCTGATATTTTTTCATATTCTTTTTTTTATTGTTATTATTGAATTATTATTTATTGTAAATTTTTTTTTACAATCTGAGGTTAAAAATCATTAATAAATCGATGTATTTAAATTTAAAAAAAAAGATGAAGTCTGATTCCATCTGATGTGCTTTCTTCTTGTAAGATCCAAATATTTCATTAATTAAACTTTTATTTGGCTATAACTCTGGAACCAATGAAAATAAGTACCACTTGTAATATGTTATGAAAAGCTCTCAATGAGGAATTATTACTGCAGTTAAGAAAAAGTCCAAAATCTAAAAAGAATTTGGATTTTGGGCTTTTTTGGTCACTTTTTATTCATCGATTGGAATAAAAAAGGGAGGTGCACAACTAGATGTTACAACAGTCCTAAATGTAAAATTTCAACATCCTACGGCTAATCGTTTTTTAGTTATGCAAGATAAATACATACATACGTACGTACAGACGTCACGCCGAAACTAGTCAAAGTGGATTCAGGGATGATCAAAATGGATACTCCGATGAAATTTGAAAACCAAAATTTTTCCTTTACCTCGCACAAGGAAGTAAAAATTAAAAAAAAATTATAATAGTTTTATATTTGTCACTTTACTTCGCTCTTATTTAAATTCAAACGCCCACGCATGTAAATGTTAATTAGAGGAATGTAATGCGGGGAAAACCAGAATAAACTGTTTCTTTGTTTTCTACAGTAGTATCTTATTTTCAACAATATTAAAAAAAAATTAATTAAGTTAAAGTAATATTAATATGAATATATTAAAGAAAATAATCAAATTATGATGCAAACGAAATTATATGGTGATCTACATTAAATTCTTTGTTTCAGTTTAAAAACGCTGCATCATTTAAACATTAAGAACAATTTTTAACACTAAACTTATATTCAATCGATAAGGAAAAAAGAGATTTGTTCAGAATAGGAAATAGAAAAGGGTAGGGGAGAAATGGATAGGAAGATTATGTATGCTCTTCTGTAAATCATTATGAATAGACAAAAATATTTTGTTAGCGATAGTCAAGCTGAATATTCTGAAAGCTGATTTGAAAATCAAAATATAGTAACTCAATTTTCTTCCGCTAATGAGTGCAATTCATTACTTACATTAAATTATTAGTTAAGTAGGTAAGGAGGACTGAATCTGATTTTAGATTAAAATCAAATAAAATTTAATTAGAAATTAGCAAATGCCGTGTTACGTGGGTGCAGCAGATGAATTCACTTTTAGAAATGTTTCTATGTAGTAACGACAATAAATATGGCAATGAATTGGGAACTGCATATTGTTATTTATAACAGAAATACATTTCCCCTACATGATGTCATGCGTAAAGTGTTTATTTAATGAATATTCCTTCAATTATTGTGTTTTTTAATTAAATTTAAAGTTCGTAATAACGCCATTCGATTTTCTACTTTCTATTAAAATAAGTTTGATGAAAATATTTTATATCACATGGAATTTTTATTCCTATTTGATTTGATCTGATACGAATAATTATTGGTAATAACAATTTTTATTTTCTTACTTTTTCTTTATTCAGGATAGAATTTTCATGTGGAAATTAGACTGTGTAGATGTGTCATTCGTAGGGCATTGCTAGCTTGCCCAATAAAGCTAAATAAGCAATCTTTGTAAAAGTAATCATTTTACTTTTGTTGTTTTCATAGTTTTTTTATCTTAATTATATATCTGTATTCTGTATCTTAAATCGTTTTCAATAATTACTGTGACTAACAATGCTCCAAAATTTTTATTCAAAGATATTATGAGCAAAAAGATTGATTATAAAAAATAGAATAACAGTTGAGGTTTTTTTCAAAAGCTTAGTTTGTTTTTTAAGTTATGAAGATCTTATTCACCCTCAAAATTAATTGAATTAAGAAAAAAAAAAGTGAATATAGTTTTTGTTGGACAATCAAGTACGCAAGCGCGCGTTCAATGTGGAGGATTTCAAGATAAGGTTGTAGAGAACATAACTTAAGATACGAACTTAAGTACACGATATTCTATACACGATGTATAGAAGTTTGATTTTAAGAAAGGTTTTTTAAAACAAAAATTATTATGACAACTAACGTTTTATCTCATTTAAATAAAAAAAGATTAAATCAAAAACCTTTTGACTCAAATACTCTAATATATTAACACATACCTAACCAAAAATCTGATGTGGATATCACATAACTTCCTTACACGCCTATTAAATTGCAAATACACATTTTTTCTTTAAAATGAAAGTACATAAAATTTTATTTCATTAATAACTTCTGATATTTTTTCATATTTTATTTTTATTGTTATTTTTGAATGATTATTCATTGTAATTTTTTTTACAATCAGAGGTTAATAATTATTAATAAATTAATATATTTAAATTAAAAAAACAGTTCAAAAAAAGGAGATGGAGTCACATTTGATCCGGTGTGTCTTCTTGTAAGATCCAAATATTTCATTGATTAAAATCTTATTTGGCTATAACTCTGGGACCAATGAAAATAAGTACCATTTATGATACATCGTTGAAAAGCTCTCAGTGAGGGCTTATTGCTGCAGTTACGAAAAAATCCAAAATCCTTTCTTTTTTTTTGTTGGATTTTGGGATTTTTTGGATACTTTTGATTCATCGATTGGAATAAAAAAGGGAGATGCACAACTAAATGTTACAACAGTCCTAAATCCAAAATTTCAACATTTTACGGCTAATCGTTTTTGAGTTATGCGAGATAATTACATACGACGTACGTACAGAAGTCACGCCGAAACTAGTCAAAATGGATTCAGGGATGGTCAAACTGTATATTTCCGTTGAAATCTGAAAACCGAAATTTTTCGCAAACACAATACTTCCTTTACTTCGTACAAGGAAGTAAAAAGAAAACACGAATATATGCAAACTATAAAAGAAAAAAAAATATATATATATATATATTTCACAGCAATATAGTAAATTTCTAACGTAAATTTTTTCACCACCCTTCTGTTCGTAAAATAAGAAAAAGTAATCTTTTTTATATGCACTATTAATATAAACTACAATTTATTAACTTTAACAAATTCAAAGTTATCGCCAAGGATGGTAAATGTATTAGAAGGAGGCTAAGTTAGTTGAAGGGAGTAGAAGTGTGAGTATTATGTTTAATAATAATGAAGCTTTCTCCGCTTGGAAATAGATCTTGTAACAAACGATAATTAGTTATGATGTTACCCCTAAGGGAATAATATTATATTAAATAATACAACAATCCCTGTATAAACATGACCTCTTTCACTCTGATTTTAAATTATTCACACTTCCACTCCCTTCAACCATCTTAACCTTCTTCTAATACGTTTACTATCATTAGCGATAGTTTTTTAATTTGTTAAAGTTAATAGATTATAGTTTTATATTAATAGTGCATAATAAAAAAATATTAGTTTTTCTTATTTTAAGAACAGAAAGCTGGTGAAAAAATTTACATTGGAAATTTTAAATCGCTAATCATCGTTAAAATTAATCATTGAGATGGTCCATCTATTACTGTGTTGCTCTCGTTATTTTCAATCATTATTAGGGGTTTCTTCCAATTTTTTGCAAATAAAAAATACAAAAATTAAAATTATTTTCACTAATGTAAAAACATATCCAGTACATTACTTTTCCATCTGTTAAATCTTTCTCTCCTCCTCTATGAATCATGAGACCTTGCCGTTGGTGAGGGGGCTTGAGTGCTCAGGGATACAGAGTAGCTGGACCGAAGGTGCAACCATATCGGAGAGGTATCTGTTGAGAGCCAGACTAAGGAATGATTCCTGAAAGAGGGCAGCAGCTCTTTCAGTAGTTGTTAGGGGTGTGAGTCACAATGACTTAAACGGCCATATCAACATTACTCAGTCCTCTGAGTACTGCGCAGCTGAAAGCAATGGAAAACTACAGTTGCTTCTTTTCCAAGAAAATTTGGCTCTCTGTATTTTCATATAGCAATGATGGAGGCGCCTTCCTTGGTAAAATATTCCGGAGGTAAACTAGTCCCCCGTTCAGATCTCCGGGTGGGGACTACTAAGGAAGGGGTCACCAGAAAATTAAAAAATAACATTCTACGAGTCGGAGTGTGGAATGTTAGAAGCTTAAAAAAGGTTGGTAGGCTAGAAAATTTAAAAAGGGAAATGAATAGGATAAATGTGGACGTAGTAGGAATTAGTGAGGTTCGGTGGGAAGAGGAAGGCGACTTTTGGTCAGGTGATTTTAGAGTAATTAACTCAGCTTCAAATAATGGGCAGGCAGAAGTAGATTTCATAATGAACAAGAAGATAGGGAAGAGAGTAGAGTATTTCAAAACACATAGCGATAGAATCATTGTAATAAGGATAAAATCAAAACCTAAACCGACAACGATTGTTAACGTCTATATGCCTACAAGCGCCCATGATGATGATGAGGTAGAGTGTGTATACGAAGAGATTGATGAAGCAATTAAACACGTAAAAGGAGATGAAAATTTAATAATAGTTGGAGATTGGAATGCAAGCATTAGAAAAGGCAAGGAAGGAAATATAGTGGGTGAATACGGGCTGGGCAAAAGGAATGAAAGAGGGGACCGACTTATAGAGTTTTGCACGAAGTATAATTTAGTAATTGCCAACACCCAATTTAAAAATCATAATAGAAGAATATACACTTGGAAAAAGCGAGGCGATACTGCAAGGTATCAGATAGATTATATCATGGTTAAGCAAAGATTTAGAAATCAACTCGTTGACTGCAAAACTTACCCTGGAGCAGACATTGATAGCGACCATAATTTGGTGATAATGAAATGTATATTGGGGTTTAAAAACCTGAAGAAAAGGTGTCAGATGAATCGGTGGAATTTAGAGAAGCTTGAGGAAGAGGAGGTAAATAACATTTTTGAGGAGGACATCGCAAGAGGTCTGAGTAAAAGAGATAAGGTAGAAAATGTAGAAGAAGAATGGGAGAATGTTAAAAAGGAAATTCTTAAATCAGCAGAAGCAAACTTAGGCGGAATAAAGAGAACTGGTAGAAAACCTTGGGTTTCAGACGATATATTGCAGCTGATGGATGAACGTAGAAAATATAAGAATGCTAGTGATGAAGAAAGTAAAAGGAACTATCGGCAATTAAGAAATGCTATAAACAGGAAGTGCAAACTGCCGAAAGAAGAGTGGATTAAAGAAAAGTGTTCAGAAGTGGAAAGAGAAATGAACATTGGTAAAATAGACGGAGCATACAGGAAAGTTAAGGAAAATTTTGGGGTACATAAATTAAAATCTAATAATGTTTTAAACAAAGATGGTACACCAATATATAATACGAAAGGTAAAGTCGATAGATGGGTGGAATATATTGAAGAGTTATATGGAGGAAATGAATTAGAAAATGGTGTTATAGAGGAAGAAGAGGAAGTTGAGGAGGATGAAATGGAAGAAGCAATACTGAGATCTGAATTTAAGAGAGCATTAAAAGATTTAAATGGCAGAAAGGCTCCTGGAATAGACGGAATACCTATAGAATTACTGCGCAGTGCAGGTGAGGAAGTGATTGATAGATTATACAAACTGGTGTGTAATATTTATGAAAAAGGGGAATTTCCGTCAGACTTCAAAAAAAGTGTTATAGTCATGATACCAAAGAAAGGAGGGGCAGATAAATGTGAAGAATACAGAACAATTAGTTTAACTAGTCATGCATCAAAAATCTTAACTAGAATTCTATACAGAAGAATTGAGAGGAGAGTGAAAGAAGTGTTAGGAGAAGACCAATTTGGTTTCAGGAAAAGTATAGGGACAAGGGAAGCAATTTTAGGCCTCAGATTAATAGTAGAAGGAAGATTAAAGAAAAACAAACCAACATACTTGGCGTTTATAGACCTAGAAAAGGCATTCGATAACGTAGACTGGAATAAAATGTTCAGCATTTTAAAAAAATTAGGGTTCAAATACAGAGATAGAAGAACAATTGCTAACATGTACAGGAACCAAACAGCAACAGTAACAATTGAAGAACATAAGAAAGAAGCCGTAATAAGAAAGGGAGTCCGACAAGGATGTTCCCTATCTCTGTTACTTTTTAATCTTTACATGGAACTAGCAGTTAATGATGTTAAAGAACAATTTAGATTCAGAGTAACAGTACACGGTGAAAAGATAAAGATGCTACGATTTGCTGATGATATAGTAATTCTAGCCGAGAGTAAAAAGGATTTAGAAGAAACAATGAACGGCATAGATGAAGTCCTACGCAAGAACTATCGCATGAAAATAAATAAGAACAAAACAAAAGTAATGAAATGTAGTAGAAATAACAAAGATGGACCACTGAATGTGAAAATAGGAGGAGAAAAGATTATGGAGGTAGAAGAATTTTGTTATTTGGGAAGTAGTATTACTAAAGATGGACGAAGCAGGAGCGATATAAAATGCCGAATAGCACAAGCTAAACGAGCCTTCAGTAAGAAATATAATTTGTTTACATCAAAAATTAATTTAAATGTCGGGAAAAGATTTTTGAAAGTGTATGTTTGGAGTGTCGCTTTATATGGAAGTGAAACTTGGACAATCCGAGTATCTGAGAAGAAAAGATTAGAAGCTTTTCAAATGTGGTGCTATAGGAGAATGTTAAAAATCAGATGGGTGGATAAAGTGACAAATGGAGAGGTATTGTGGCAAATAGATGAAGAAAGAAGCATTTGGAAAAATATAGTTAAAAGAAGAGACAGACTTATAGGTCACATACTAAGGCATCCTTGAATAGTTGCTTTGATATTGGAAGGACAGGTAGAAGGAAAAAATTGTGTAGGCAGACTACGTTTGGAATATGTAAAACAAATTGTTAGGGATGTAGGATGTAGAGGGTATACTGAAATGAAACGACTAGCACTAGATAGGAAATCTTGGAGAGCTGCATCAAACCAGTCAAATGACTGAAGACAAAAACAAAAAAAATCTTTCTATTAATTAGTCATTAGTAGGTTTTTATTTCATCAAGATAGCATAAAATTACAACTGTATCTGGTTACAACTTTTTGATTTCTAATAATCCTCTGTAAAAAAATTATATTATTTCTTAATTATAAAAAAAAGTATATAATTATTTCTTTAACAGAACAGTATATTCTTTAAGTATAAATATATTTTTCTTTACAGAGTAATATTAGAAATAAAAAAATTGTAACAAGATATGGTTGTAATTTTATGCTATATTGATGGAAAAAAGAGTATTAATGACTGATTAATAGAAAGATTTAACAGATGAAAAAGTTATTTACTGGCAAAAGTATTACATTACTGAAAGTAATTTTAAGAAAATTAATTGTACTAATACAGATTTTCTATTACAATAAAATTACCTAGAATCAGGATTTACCTGCTTATTGAAAGAATAATGTTTTTTAAATGTTTTTTAAACATTTTTTTTTCATCTCAACATACATTTTAGTTCATTAAAATCCGTAAATAGAGAACGGAAGGAAGAAAGCAATTATTTCTATTCTATTCGCCGTGAATAGATTTTATAGCTAAACCGAAAATCAATACCAAAAAATATATGGTAATATATTAAACAGATTAAAAATAAGTAATAAATACCACAAATTTTCAATCTGCATTATTATTATTTTTTTATGCATTCAATTTATATGAAATATTTTCGTTAATTATTCATTACTTCTATTTCAAATTTCTTTTGAAATTTACTTATTTCTACCAACTTTCACGGACATTTTCTTCTAATATGAATAGAAGTAGGCCCAATTAAGAAAAAAATGCATTCAATCCTACGAGTTTCCTCTTATCAAATAGTAAGAAATGTATTTGTTTTAATGAATCTATAATCCAATATATGTAGATTGTTCAAGCTTAACTTATTCATAAATCTAATTATTGTAGAAAAGCTACCTATCAAAACAACCGGTTTGTTATGTGTGAACTACTTTTCAATCTACTTATTCAATTTACCAGTAAGCCTAAATCGGTTTACTTAATTGAGTAATCAACTTTTAAATTGCATTGCAGTATATCGTATATTATTACATAGAAATGTAATGTAGAAATGAATCTTACCGATAATAAGTCCGTGAAATTTCATGCGAAATTCCTGATTTACCAGTTAATTTAGCAAACGTGAGAGTAATCCCATAGTGAAGGTTATTTTCAACCCCTACCATTCTCTTTTCTCAAATTTTTCTTTTTCAATTTCTGTCTTGCTCTTATAAAAAAAAGTGTTACAATCTGTGATTGTTTCAATTATTGAAACTTTCAGTTAAGTAACAACGACTGTCTAATAAAACAATTACATAAAATTTTACTTTTTATTTAATGATTTGTAGATTAACGTAAATAAAATAAATTTGTCTTATTATTTGAAATGAAAGAAAATCTAGTTTTAATTAACGAAAGCATACTTGTGTAAAGCGATATAAATTCAGTGTCGTAGGTTTGCATTCCCACCTTTAAACCGTTGTAAAGTCATCACTGTACAAGAATTAAAATTTCTTGTCGATTGAAAGGGAAATTATAATTGTTAACCTTCGCCTTAGAAAGGAGAAAGTATATATTAAAAAAAATAGAAACGAGGATTATCTTTATTTTTTATCTGTGATTCGTTAATTCTAAGGATCACTACAGTGCAGTAATCAATATTATATATTGATACTAGTGCTGCTCAATAGTATAATAGCAATAATTAATGAGGAAATCTCTCATGAAATGAATAGATCATAATTTGATGTTTAAGACTGATCTAAAATCAAACTACGCTTAATTAATAACAGAAAAATTAATATTCTGATAATAATCTTACAAAAACATACAAAACGAATACGTTTTCAAAAGTGAAATGAAGAAATAAAATAATAAATATACGAACACAAGGAGTACCTGTATCGTAAAATCATTAACATTTTTCAAAAGATTTCCGATGTAATTGAATAATTTTATTGCGAGTTACATTATTAATAGATTACACAAATTATATGAGTGCATTTCTATATTTGTACTACAATGCAACATAAACGAATATATATAAAGCAGTTATGATACAGCTGTTACCCTAGTACAGACACCGATCAGAGATACTCTGACATTAATGACATTCACCATGCAGCCAAACCCCGTGTTGAAAAGATCTAAGGTATAACTTACAGAGCTAAATATCTCTTCGATTTCAGTAGGTTTGGCATATTGATATGGAAGAATAAATGAATTAAGTATTTATTTATAGATCTTTTAACGCATATTAAACTGTAAAATTAAATTAGGGCACTGGATAAATTTATAATATTAATGGTGATTTAAAAATCAATAAAAAATTATAAAGTTCTGTTAACATATAATGCACGGATTTGAGATGATGTATAAATAAACTAAAAACGTATAATGAATTTTTTAAAACCGTTTAGAAATTAAATCAATAGAACAAATGACACTCGTATGTACGTTGACTACAACGTTCTATCAGGACGTATATTATATAAATTAAGAGATAACTAAATTAGTCAAATTCTGTCAACTAAATATAGACAGTTTTTTCTGAGTATTTCTTCTCAAAACAAGCTTAGTTCAATTGCACCTGTGTAGTCAGTCTTGACCTGTCTCAGGTAAACCAGTCCTGAAATAGTGCTGTAAAATGAACCGTTGTGAACGAAGCATACCGGAGTAATCGAGATTCTAATTAATAATTCTACACCGTCATGTAATTTCATACAGGTACCTGCAGCGTCACAGAATGATTTTCATATTCTTTAATTCGAGATCTCGCTAAATACTTACTCAGATGAGAGCTTAAAATAACAACAATAATTATTATTATATTTGTAATTAGAAATAATTAAATTGCAAGTAGATACCGGCACAATATAATACACTTTGGGCCTAGATAAATTTTATTTCATACACATTTAAAATAATACGACTCGCATATACACAAAATTACCTGCATTGTACGCCTGTTAATCAATTCGAGTTAAAAAAAATTGAAAAATTTTATTAAAGCAGTATCATACGATATGTTTATAGTTAGCATTCCAGAGTTTCGTTAATATGTTCATTAATGGTATCTCAATTGTTACAAAAGTCTTAAAAGGTAATAAACCTAAAATTTCTACCGTTTGTAAAGGTTATAAGATTAGTAACCAGTTCCATTCTCTTCAAGGAATAACGTTTTTCTTACGCATGCTGGTACTATTTATTAAAAAACCTACTTGAGAACAGAGTTATGTCTTGAATAAAATTTATTTACTGATCTTTAAACTTTATCTCATTCAAGAATAGGCTACGTCTTATTTTTTACCAGACCAGCTGGTTTACAATTGAGTTTGATAATTCTTTTTAAAATAAAGTCGTTCTTCGTGCAGGAACCAGAATATTAACAGATTGCTTTTCTAAGGATTTAATAAGTCTGAATGTTATTTTAGGCTACAAGCACCTTCCTCCATTAATTTCAAATATGGATATAGTTTTTCAATCTTAGTAACCGCAATATATGCCTTAGTTCCAGCCAGAATTCTAGCATCGTAGGAATCACATGAAAAAGACATTGAAAAAGTTCTGGGTTATGAAACAGCTGCGCACAGTGACAATTTTACAAGTTTTGATATTTATGACAATTTCGCACACATTTGAGCGTACACATATGAGTAAAGTTTGACCTGTAAACTGCTAAATATAAATTAGATTAAAAAAAAAAAACAAAAAGCAAAAAAGAAACTAAAAATAATCACTGTAATACCTTGTAAGACTGCTAAATAAGGCTGACCTATAAACCATTTAAATCCTCAATATGCCTGCTAAAGAACACTGACTAGGCCTACTGGGTTGTTTTGTTTTGTGAAACTATCATAGTAGGCAAATCAGCTGTAATTACACTTGCTTCGTAAAACATCGGTTGAGAAAAACGTGATAAAGCTGGCTGACGACCAAAGTTTCCATTTATTGGCAGGTCAGGTGGACTGAATCGTCCGATGGTCGTTACAAGCATGGTATTTTTCCCGATGTAAGAAGTATACAGGTAGTTTGGTAGATTTCCGCCAATCGGCGTACTACATAGTTTCTTTCTAGACATAGTGCTTTTCAAGATAGGCTGGCCAGATTTGATTTGATTAATTCAGGTTTGTATCCGTAGTATAGGGCCATTGACGATGTGTGCCATGTCTTATATGTCTACCCCCAGGTTCGAAGCTGAACGTACTAAAGTAGCTAGAAAGCTTGCGAGGATCAATTCTGGTTTTGATCTGCAAATTAATTGGAAAACTGAAAGGGGATGGAACATAGTTGCTGGTTTCCTTACATTCTTAGCCCAGCGGGGAGATGGCTGAGGGGATCTGATGCTGTTATAGATGTATAGATAGAATAACGAGCCGTGTGGCTAGGAACCAGCCTGGGTGCTTACTTCGTCAAGATAGGCGTTTTGGCATCGAGCCCCGGTTAGCCGAGATATTTGCTATTAGAATGAGAATGGATGCGTGGAGAACTCTGTGATGGAGCTGCGGTGTGGGAGAATGTAGGCATTGAGCTTGCTCCCAAAAGCAAAGAGCAGAGAGATATAGGTTATGTTTTCATTAGGGGTTATTAAATTTGTGAATTTGTTTCTTAAATTTTTAAGTAAATCAAGAGGACTCTGAGTAAATTGAATTGTAGGACAAAACTGTCATTGTTGCGATCAACACTTGTTTTGTTGGTATGAGGATAGTATTTTTGGTATTTAAATGACTGATATAAGTGCACACATTAATGTTCTGAATGCATAGTCTAATTGAAGTTAGATACAGGAAAAGGTTTTGTGTGAAACATTCGATGTTAGAGGAAAGCACGGGGATGGCGCTTCCGCGAATCGATTAAATTGATAGTTGAGGGTTGTAAGTTATGGTAGGTGATCGTGGTTGGAACAGGCCATACGAAGGCTATAGTAAGTTGTGTAAATACACTGATGTATGTCTGCCAGGGCATTTGCATCGCTGGCATCCTGACAGAAGCCAAACTGATGACTGTACTGTGTTATCAGGTTTATTGGGTCTAAAAGACGACCTCCGGTAAAGGCCATCAAGGTTAGAAACTGAGGTGGTGTTGTGGCAAATGGGATCGTCACAAGGCGGATGTTTTCCTCTATGGAAGTTACGATGTTCGCGATTGTCGATAATTAGCTGCGAAATAATAAAACTGTATTTCTGTGGAAATCAACATTGCAGTATGGTTTGCTGCAATACGCCCCTCTAGACAACTGTTTGTAGAATTTCATTAAGTTCTTGTATGCAATTTAAAGGAAGTTTAAACAATCACGAAGAATTGACGTATCATTGGTAATGATGTAACCGAAATAAACTAACTGTTTAAATCTTTAAAAGCTGCGAGTCTAACGTGTGAAATATAAGTATTACATTTATTTTCGTTTTTCCTCAGTCTAGAATCTAGATGGTATTCTTGATAATGGCTTCTAAAATCCCATTTTGACTTGTTTCGTACATTGACGCGTATATTTATATATGAACATTGTGTATATGTACATAACCGCTTATATATTACTGCTTATTTTAATAAAGGCTTTGTTTACAATGGTACCTTGCTTTAAAATAAATTTTTCTTCCTATTTGTATTTAAGTACAATTTTAACACACGCTTAGTAATTTTACTGTACTTCCTTGGACTTTTTATACTTAGGTTATTACTTTTTATAACTCTTTTAGTGTCTGCTTCGTGTAATCGAGTGATAATAAATTTACTGCTCATCTATTCTCCCGTTTATAAAAAATTGTTCGGTTAAGTTGCACAGTAATTTATTGTTTATAATATACGAGGTCTGTTCAGAAAATAACCGAACTTTATTTTTTTAATCTTTATTAATTTTATAGATTTTTGGTCCTTGTGGCCTTCATAGTACCCCCCTTCTCTATTCATACACTCTTCCCAACGGTGTTCCCACTTCGCAAAACAGTTCTGGATAGCTTCATTTGAAATGGCCTTTAAAACCATAACGAATTTACTTTAACGTCATCAATAGTCTCAGAACGGCGTCATTTCATCACTGAATTTTATTTCAGAAATAAGAAAAAGTCGCAAAGAGCCAGGTCTGGAGAGTTTTGAGGCTGAGGGGGGACAGTCATCTGATTTTTGGCACAATACTGAAGAATTGACAAAGCTGAGTGTGCAGGCGCATTGTCGTGATGAAGGAACCATGCGTTGTTTCGCCACAACTGCGGTCCCTTTTTTGTGGATTTTTTCACGTAACCGTTGTAAAGCGCCTTGATAGTACTCACGATTCACTGTTTCACCTTGAGACAAGAATTCAAAATGCACAATTCCATTAAAATGGAAAAAACAGAAAGCATCACTTGGACGTTGGATCGAGATGAACGTGCTTTCTTGGGACGTGGAGATCCTTTGCCAATCCATTGTGGTGATTGAACTTTTATCTCGATGTTGTAGCCGTAAATCCAGCTTTGTCTCCCGTTATGATCCTTTACATGAATATCTCATCGTCATCGGCTTGTTCAAGAAGTTGCTGACAAACGTCGACTCGATATTCTTTCTGCTGCTCATCATCAAATGAGGAACAAACTTTGCTGCAACTCGATGAATGTTCAATTTTTCAGTCAAAATGTCACGATCCAATGATCCAATCAACATGGTAACCTTTTCTATAAGATTTCTAATAGTCAATCGGCGATTTGCACGCACCAGATCGTTGACGTTCTGAAGGTGGGTGTCATCAATTGAAGTCGAAGGCCCTCCTGGTCGAGAGTCATCTTTGATTGACTGACGATCACTTTTAAATCGTGAAAACCATTCGCAACACTGCGTATAATCCAGAGCATCAACTCCGTAAGCTTGTTTCTAAAGTTGAAAGTCTCTGTAAAAGTTTTCCTCACTTTCACGCAAATTTTTACATTGAATAGTTGCTCCCTAAAATCGCAGATTACAAAAATCGCTAGTAATACTTTAACACGTTGCACTCAAATAATAATAACACAGAAACTAAACAAGATATCAACAATCCAAGAACATATGGTTACAGAGGAGGTAATGCGGAACACATTGCTGCAAACCGCACGTCACTAAATATCTCCGTTGGCGCGTAATTTAAGATCGATAATTTTCTGAACCGAACTTGTGTATTCTGCCCAAATCAAGCGCGCAAAATGTATCTAATTCTTTTTTTATTGTTTTGATGATTAATTCACCTTATATCTGGAAGCTTGTGCATGGAAATCTGAAATGGAAATTTTTTAGCGTTTGAAAAATACCGTGCGTGACCGGGATTCGAACTCGGGTATACAAAATTCTTTTGGATTCGTACAAAATAGGATTAACTCGGTGATCGTTACGGATAAAATAGAGTATAATTATAATAATATTAGGTACGATTAAACAGTAATTCATTAATAACGAATAAATAAATAACAATAAAGAAAAAAGGTAAGTCCAAAAACTTTCCTTGTTTTGCTTCTTCGGTTATTTAATAACTTAACTTAATTTAATTAAGTAATCGGCTAGATCTATTAATGTTGTATTAAATCTGAAATTATTTTGGATTGACGTAATAGTTAAATTGATTTGAAAATAAAAGTAAATTAATTAAATTCTTTGAAACTCGTAATTAAATCGACTGGTGTGTCTCACAAGCAAATTTTGGCATGTACTCATGACTTCCTTTCACAGTGACTCAGTATTGCAAATTTACTACATGTAGAGAGCTTTATTATAGATGTAGATGTGAATTGAATATAAATAAGCTTAATACATAGATATTGTAAATGGTATTTGTGCAAAAATTTCTGCTGTACTACCCAGCAGATGTGTGAATACAAACACTACACAGGTGGTTAGTGAGTGAGAGTGTGAGTGATTGTGAGAGAGGAAGAGTGCGCGCTGAGAGTAAATCTACAGTGCGCGCACACTGTAGTTTAATGAAAATCCATAATCGGTCCTACTCTATACTTACAAATGTAAATGCGGAATAAATATATATATATATATGTGCATACGTGTATACGTATTTTGGTATTTGGTATTTAGTTAGATACGATAACAAATTTTAAACAAATTGAGTTTTTTATACTTTAAGAAATACGTGAACAATGAACAGCAACTTCATTCAAAAATATATGCTTACTAATATATATTTTCCACATAGTGTGTATTTGCCAGAATATTTTTTGTCGGTAATCGTTTCTTTAATTACAACCTTAAAAACATTAAAATAATAAAATTATATTGCTAAATAAAATGGAATAAGTACTTAATTTAATTATTATTATTATTTTTTTTTAATGAAAGATATATTAAAATATGAAGAATCTCAGCCAGACGACCAAAAAATAGCTATTTTAGGAAAATTATAGTGTCTAATAATACATGATTGATGAATAGGTTAAATTAATTTATTTATAAGTTTATTTCTTATACAATACGATAATAATTTTACTTTAATTGATTTGGATGCTGATGATGAATGGCCATAAAATAAATAAATGATTCAATAAATAGATAAATTTTAATTTTTAAGTACATATTTTATATATATATATATATATATATATATATATATATATATATATATATATATATATATATGTGTGTGTGTGTGTGTGTGTGTGTGTGTGTGTGTGTGTGTGTTGACATTTTAATTAAATGTTAAATTGTATTTAAATAGACAACTATGGATATAATCAAAATATTTAAAAGTAATTTCATATTTAACATAAATTACTTAAGAATATCATGAAGGTTTTTTTTAACACTAAAGAAAATAATTGAGCTCAAGTTCTGATTAGCAGTTTGTAACCAAATAATGTTCATTTATCAACGTTATTAAGAAAATAACACACTAAATATTTTTAAATAAACTTTAAATCAGTTCAAACCAAAAAAAAAGAAATACCTGCAAGGGATTCCGATTGCATTTTCCCGTCGGCACACACATACGCTCGTACGCAAAATTTGACGCGACAACTTCAACACTGACAGAAAGTGAGTTCGAACTGGACACGCTGAACCCCGCCACAGCACAGCGTGAATCTTCTTTCATACAAAAGTGAATACCACGAAACCTAGTGTATAAAAGGAAAACTAATTTTATATTGCTCTAGTGACAGCACGAATACTGTATAATTATAACTGTTGCCTACCTTTAAATATCAGCGGATGTACTGTACGTACAATAGGCTTAAAACGATTGTGTACAGATTTTATAAAACTTTATTTTCCTTGTATACTGCAAACTGATAAGTTAAATAAATTTCTTTAAAATATAAAAAGCCATAAAAAATTTTTTTTTTTATTATAAATAGTGTTTATAATATAATTTAAATTACCACATATTACAACAACATATTTATACTTTTTGTCTCATTAAATTCAATTTGTTTATCCTTTACTTCTCTCTTAATTGTAGTTTGTGCATATACATGGTACTCTATTTTTTTTTTTAAATTTTAAATCAATTAATTTTGTAAATTTATATTTGTCTAATATTTAAAAGGATGTATAATTTACCAGTATTGCTAGTTAAGAAAATTCAATTATTTTGCTTGGTTCAATCCTGGCATCAGTCTGGTAGAATTACACATATTACTTTATCTTCATATATTAATATTTAAATGTAAGTGGCATGATCAAGAACATAATTGTAAAACAAAAATGAGATAATATTTGTCATGAAAATCATAGGATTTCTACCTGAATTTATTAGAAATGCTTTTCATTTCCATGATATCACACGTAACATCTGTATCTATTTAATACTTCTTGAACAATAATAAAAAGAAAATCAATCACTTGATGTAAACAAACTATCTAATAATATTTTATTCCTATTAAAGGCAGTTACTTTTATACGGATTTAAATACTAGATTGTGGATACAGGTGTGTTTGGTGGGTGGGTTTCAATTAACCACATGTCAATTTACCACCATGTCTCATGATTTCAATTAACTATAATGCAGTCTCAGTTGAGACTGCATTGTGGTAATACCATATGGTGGTTCTGGAAGCTAAACAGAAAAAGAAAGAGAATAATACTTTATTGCAAAATTGTTATTTAAATATTATTAGTAAAAATTTTTAGTATCATTTTAAATTAATTTAAAAACTATTACGTTCTAATGCAGATTATTACTTTTCCAAGAAAATAAGAATAAGTAAATAAGAGAATGATTAAATTATAAACTGACACTTATGTATTCAAAGTACTAACTAAATTTACAGAAGAAAAGATTAGAAAACCAAGACATCAAATCTTCAGACAGAAAATACTTCAAAAGAAGTATTTTCCCAGGTTGTAGCAAGACAACCTGCACCATTCAACTTTTGTTATAAAAAAATGTTAATGAATGTGATAGAGTGGAAGATTGAGATGACTTAAGACAAGAATAAAGCTATATCCAGGTAATAAAATTACAAAGGAAGATTAAAAAAAAACGAAAAAACTCTTCTTATGTTATCAAAACCTTTCTTACAAAAAAATCTGCCATTCAAAATTATCTAAACAGGTACCAATAACAAACAAATCTGATCTTTTAAGAGAAAACACTAAAATTCAATGACTGTACTTCTTAATTCAAACTTATAGGTCATTGCAAACATGCTGTTAAGTTTTATGACAACATGTAGTAGTTTAACCGATTTAATTTATAAAAAAAATTTAAAACACTATGTGTATTACAAAAAGAGTACAAAGTTAAGCTCAACATAGCAAAATATATTTAAAAAAGAGCTCAAATAATAAGTTGTAAATAAATTGAATGTATTATTAAAAAGAAAGCAATTTATTTATTTCAATATTGTTTTAATACAATTATTCTTCTTATTTCCTATACTTATTACTTCCATATTCTGAACACACAGTTTACAAAAACATTGTTATTTTTTATATTCTAAACCTTTATAGATATCAGTCTACTCACAATCTACTTGAAACCAAGTTGTAATTATTAAATTGTCATATTTAAAAAAAAAGAAAGACTTTTAGTAGGGGAATTACATTATTACCAGTAAGTTTCAATTTTGGGTGGGTTTTTAATTTTTAGTTGAAAATCTCAGTCCTCATCTGAAACAAGATTCAAAACACTACTGTAATAGGTAGCAATCCTATTAGCTGTTAGAATATTATCCATAAACATGAATTTTTTTTCATTTTAGTTCCACTGTAGTATATATATGTGTCATTTATGGGTTTTTTATTTTTTCAGGAAATTCAGTTTAATAGTCAGAACAGATGAAGCTCTAAGAATGTATAATCAAAACAGCTAAATGCTGAATAATTTTAAAAACTGAAGATCTTTATTGAAAACTCAAAAGTTTTCATTGTGATGAAATTTTTGGTTTTCCTTAAAATCAAAATTATTTGAGCCTGAGAGAATAAATTAAAACTTCAGATAATAAACTATCAGTGTTTTGTGAAATCTTTCAGACATAGTAGTTCAGCCTATTTTTAATCACAAGAGAACAGAATTGTAAACAACATACAGTTTTGTCCAGTGGCAACTCGCGTACAGGCGCTGTGGAACTGCAGCACTCCCTATTTCTACTTTATATTATTGATTTAATATAATGAGTCCTTTTTTCTTTAATTCTTTCTTTATACTTGTAAAATATATAATCCTTAAGCTTAATGTCAGTAACCATTCCACAGTTTATGAAAAAGATACAAAAATCTTTATATGTTAACTGTGCGCTTCACAGTTCCAGTGATGTGGTGTTTGGTTGTTGTGCACATGTGCACATAGAAAGCTGCACACTAGGCTGCAAGGGAGAGAGAGCACTGTTGCTTCTGGAGTGCTGACCCTGTCGCTGGTGGAAGGTAGTTGTTTTTTTTTACTCCACGTGTACTATGCTTGAAAACCATATTCTTGAGTGTGATAATGTGTAAAATTAAATTATTATCCTGCTTCCAGCTATTCTATTTGATTCATTTTTTTTCAAAACAAGAATGGATTTCATTTTTAAATGAATAGATCATGCTTGAGCTGTAACAATTTAGGTTAAAGTAAGTAAAAAATGTTTGATTTTGTTCTTTAAGGATTTTATCAAATTTCTGAATAAATTTTCTTTTTATACGAGTACATGTTTGTTTCCTTTTACACAATTTTAAAACAAAGGCTAAAAATTTTTTGGAGCAGCACCCCTACTAATTTTAGCTAAGAGCCACCACTGGTTTTGTCACACATAACAAGATAATTATAAAATTTATTTGGTAAATTTTCCATTTTTATTGAAGCATAGTTAAAATATATATGTATTTTATTTAATTTTTTATAATTCTTTTCAAATGATATGAAATTATTTATTAGCAAAAGTATGATATCTTATGAGATAATATATCTTATTAGAAAAAAGGAAGGAAAACATATTTTTTAACTAACTTGTAACTTGAAACATCAGTTTGTGATTTATCAATGTCTGTAATTGACTTAATCAGCTTTTAAAACTGAAACTGTGCATAACTAATTACAATAGCAACATGTCTAAAATGTTACCACTTCATTTTACTATTGTAATACATAAAAATGCCATTTCATTTTAATTAAAAATGTTAATTAAACTTCTTTTTGTATTTATGAATGTTCAGTATTTACTAAAAAGAATAGTAACTTACAAGAAAAAATATCAATATCCTTCTGTACCAAGCCAAACATCAGAACTGTTTTGGTTTTATTGTCCGTTTTTGTTAAGTACTGAATCAGCATACACGATTAAGGCTATGGAAGCCTTATAATGATTCCATAGCTATGTTCAATAAATTACCAAACCATTCAAAATATCTCTCCACTTTTTTATCTAAAATGCAATTAAAATATTCTCTTTTACAGAAATAATACTACTTTGTTCATGAATTTCAAAATAAAAAAAAATCTTAAAATTAAAAAAACCTAAATTTTCTGCATTCATTACGTGCTAAAATAAGTTTCATTAACATCTTCTGAATTGTATACACATATATGACTATGTATACACATACTCATACATAAGCATATGTGTATAAATAGTGTACATACAAACATGGTAATTATATTTACATTAATCTATTTTTAATCATATAAGTTTCACATTTATCTACAGCTCGTGAAACTTAATCATTCATTATGATTGATTCAGGAAATCAATTGTTTGCTTCTGAAGGTAGCTATGCTGTTGCAGTTTGCTTGGCTTAAAGAAATACATTATCCAAAGTAATAATTAATTAAATAATTGATTTAAAAATTGTACCTACTTTGTGTTCAGTAGAGTCTGAAAATTTTCAGTTTTGATGTTGCCTATAAAATTACAGTAACCAAGGTTTGATTTCATCACAAATTCTATTAACACTGCTGAATATCATCCATCAGCAGTTGATTTTTTCGGTATTTATTAATAAGGATTTACCTCAAGTATCAGTATTTTCTAGAATAAAAACTCAATAATAGAATTAATAAAAAAATATATATACAAACAAAGAAAAAGAGATAAGAAATTAAACTGATAACAAAATTTTGCTTTAAAATTTATAAAACTGGCAGGTGAGGGGGAGACAATAAAACCAAATTTTTCACTTCATTTATATTTTTAACTAATAACCTTTTCTTTTAATTCTGCTTTATAAAAATATTTTTTACTAGTGCTTTATTAACTTTTAATAAAACATTTTCACATAAATGGAAGTAAGTATATATACATATTATCTTGTCACATAATTTTTTTTCTGATTTTCTAGTTCTGTTTCATTTCAAGAGGAAAGGAAATAGCCTCTATTTCATAAATATTGGGTTTTTATGCCTTGCCAGTATTGCCTAGGTTTAATATTATTGCTGATAGTATTATAGATAAGAATCAAAATAGTATTCTGGCAAATAATTTAACAACATACAAATAACAGAAGTTCTGTTTCTAGTATATTTAGCTTATTGGATATTTCAAACATTTCATCAATATTGGTGAAATGAAAATCAATTTAGCTATGATTTCATTAGTTTATTTCTTTAAGAAATGCTTCAGAACCATTTTAAAAAAATGCTTGATATAATATGTTCCTGATAATATATATATAATATATACTGTTTCAAGGCATTGGCAATGGGACATTTGCCAAGGGCGCTTGGAACGTGAAGCAAATCTTTCTTATTACAATAAATACAATATAAACAATACATTTATTAAAGGTTTTGTTCAAAACTTAGACTTAAAAACAGTCATATTTTGACCATTAATTTGCAATGCATTTTATTTTGTGCTAAAAAAAATTTGGCATTACATGGAACCAATGATAATATTAATGAAGAAAATTTTGTGCTGATTCCCATATTAAACATCATAACTATTTATCATCGAAAATTCAAAATGAACTTATAAATCTTTTAGTTTCAGAGTATGCAGAAAAATAATTAAAAAAAATTCAGCAGGCTAAATATTATAATTTTAGATAGCACTCCAGATATTTCACACAAAGATCAACTAACAGAAATTATATGATACGTTAAGTATTCCAGTGGAAAATACACAGGTGGAAGAACGATTTTATAAACATGACAAAAAACTGGAGAAGGAATTGCAACTAAAGTAAGAAAAAAACTGATCAAAGATGGGTTACTAATCAAAATATTCATGGCCTGGACTATGAAATGAAATATCTTTTAATCAGGAAAGGCTTAATTTCATCATCAATAGAAGAAAAAGGAAATCTATTACACTAGATTTGTCTATTTCTGTACCCAGAAATAGAAAATAATAAGTTCATACATGAACTGAAATACAAATAAAAAATTTATTAGAAAATAAAGATCTGAGCACGATTTATCATATGGATATTTTGACTATGAATGGTATTTAGAAAAATCATATTCAATTATTAGCTATATGCATATTTCTGACAGTTCCAGCGTCAATATAAGAAGTTTTTGCAAATTAAGAATAATAAAAATTTATTTGAGATGTACAAGTAATTAAGATCATATGTCAGATTTAAGCCTTTTGTCAATATTGTATAAATTAGTGAGCGATGTTAAATTGGACAATATCATTAATGATTTTGATAATTCAAAGGTGAGAAAAATAAAACTATAGATGCATTTTTTTAATTAAATTTTAAGTATGAAGAGTTAAATTAGTACCACAAATAAATGTTATATTTTATTGCGACTTTGTTTTATATTTTGTTATTTTAAAAAAGCTTAATTTTGTACAATTTAATTTTATTGTAATAAATAAAATCTCTTAATAAAATTATTTCTTTATGTTTTTGCCATTTTCCTATTTAAAATAGACATAACGAGCGTCATGTTTGCTATTTGCCAAGGGCACAAAATTATCGTTACGGCAATGTAAATATATATACCACTGTTCTCTATATAACTGGATAGGTGATCCTTACGGCGTAAAATACAATTAAGTGTTCAATATTGAAGCATACTACAGCGCCGCTAGAGAATCATACTCGCGCCGGCCTCCGTGGTACGAGTGGTAGCGTTTCGGCCTTTCATCCGGAGGTCCCGGATTCGAATCCCGGTCAGCCATGGCATTTTCATACGCTACAAAGATTGTCGTTATTTCATCCTCTAAAGTAATACGTAACGGTGGTCCCGTAGATTAAAAAAAAAGAAATAACACTTCAGCGCTGCAGAATGAGATCCTGGTAACTAAATAAAAACCATTGCATGCTTGCTCGACTAAAATGTAATGGTAGGGATGTTTATTTTACTCAAGTCAGATAACCAAAAGAACGGTCATTTTCGCAACACAAGCAGAAATTTACGGGCAGTTGTAGAAAATTTCAATTTTTTTTTTTTAAGTAACTAAGTAGCTAATATTTATATAGAGCTAATACGAACAATTTTCTAATGTGAGCAACCAAAATATAATAAAAGAGTTCAATTTTTCAAACCAATTTCTCGCAGCATATTTTGAACCAATTACACAAAATAACTTTCAAGTTTTCAGCATAGTTTATATACTATATATATATATATATATATATATATATATATATATAATATTTTCTATTATTTATGAATAACAACTTATTATGAATTCACTATAATTACGCAAGTTTTACAGTTCTTACATTGTTATAGCCTCGAATCTTACGTTGTACTGACTAAGAAAGATACATTGTTCAATTTCGTACCTTTATTTTAAAAAAAACACACTTCCGCATTATTTTTACTCACAAATTTACAAGTATTCACAATCACAATCATTTGTTTTTTAATGCAATAAAAATAGATCACTTTATTCAAAATTCAAAATCAGATCGATTTAAAATTCAAAATC
This sequence comes from Lycorma delicatula, assembly GCF_047948215.1. Classification (NCBI taxonomy): domain Eukaryota; kingdom Metazoa; phylum Arthropoda; class Insecta; order Hemiptera; family Fulgoridae; genus Lycorma; species Lycorma delicatula. Next base: position 189,528,508 of record NC_134455.1, read on the forward strand.
TATTGCATCGATTTAAATTTAAAACGTGGTTTTATCCCTACCCTTACAATTACTTCTGCACATGCGCCGTTTCATTTTATTTAGTTCTTCCGATTCTACTACTCATTTAGTGGCGCTAGTTTGTGCGGAAAATTTTACGAATTCCAATACATGGAATCCCCTATCCAGTTATATAGATAAGTGATATATATATATATATATATATATATATATTAATCCAAACAAAGGGAATTTTTCATCTGTTGTACGGAATTTTCATTCTGTGACAGACTGATTGCTGTTTGGTGTTTCAGGTTATGGTTTTAGTTCATATACGAACAGAATTAATGGTTTTTGTGCTTTTGTAATTCATTGTCATTTAGTTTTTGGTGACTTTGTGAGTTTCTGCTATAAGTTTGTTATTCGTTTCTAGTTAATACAGTGCATATAAACCCACGAAAGCAGTCAAAAATTGTTGCTCTGTTCCAACACACACAATTGACTTAGATAGTTTGCCAGTTAGTGTAGTGTGGGGGTAAGGTACTGTAAATGAAATCGGGAAAAGGTTTATTGAAGCAGGTTCCGCCTCTCCAAAGAGGAAAGCAAAATGTGTACAGAAAAAGAAAACCGCGCTTCACAGGATCGATTAATAATAGGAAAAAGCAAAATTAATCCATGATTGTCAGCTGTTGACCTTAATAGGGACTTGAGAGCCAGTGGGACTAATGTTTCTGATATGACAGTTCGTAGAAGATTGTTGGCAGTGAAAGATTTTTCAGAAACGTAAAAAGAAACTGACACAGGTTATGAAGACAAAAAGACTTTAATGGGCAAAGGAACATAAAGAATGGACTATTGAGATGTGAAAAAAGTTATTTTTTCAGACAAGACACAATTCTATATCCAACGGAAGAGAGTAGCCTACATTCGTAAGTCAGCAAACTACTATGCCAGAACACCTGCAACAAGCTCCCAAACACCCAGCCAAAAAGATGTTTTGGGAATGTTTTATACATGAAGGGTCAGGAGCACTTATGACAGTGGATGGAATGATGAAATCGAACCAATTCATTAACATATGTCAAAGAAAAATAGTCTCACTTATGCATAAGAATCCAGTAGTCATTTTTCTACACCTTGCACTATGTCACACATCAAAGAAAACAAGATTCTTCAAAAACCAAAAAAATATTTGAGTGGTCTCATGTCCTGGAAACTCCCCTGACCTGAATCCCATTGAAAATTTATGGGCCATATTAAAAAGAAGACTTGCAAAAATGAATTGTAGCACAAAAACCTTATGAATTCAATGATATAAGTTTGGTTTTGAGATAAAGAAATCAAAAATCATTGTCCTATCTTAGTGAAATCAATGCCCAAGAGGATTAATAAGATAATCAAAAACAAAGGAGAACACATAAACTATAACTATTAAATCTGAGTAAGTTTGACTATTAAACATTTTTTCTTTTATATTTTCTGTTAAAAATACTGTTTGGATTAATTTGTTTGCCACACACACAAACACACACACACACACACATATATATATATATATATAAAACAATTATTAAAAAAAATCATAATTTTTACTATGCGTAAACACACACACACAAACATAGTATTGCAATAAATTTTCATTTTTACAAGTAAAATTAAGATTTTAGTTATCAATTTTTTTCACATTCTCCTAAGGATGAGGTAATCTGTTTAATGAATTTTTTCATTTAATAGCAAGAAGAGTTCCTTAATTTATTGCTTTATACAATCTGACCCTATTTTATATGAGTGTGACACATGGAGTAAGTGCACAAACATTCATTGCTGAGTGCACACCCATTCCCTTTGATCTCAGAATAAGGTCCAATTATTTTCTTTGTTTCTGATGTTTGACATATATTAAATAGTGTTTTATGTAAATTTACTTAGTGTTGTCATAAAATCGCATGTCACTTCTCAGAAAAAAATTCAAGATTGTTTTTCTTTTGGAGCATAACAATAAGATACAATTAGATATTTTTTGAGTGCTATGCAACAGAAATTCTGTAAATGATATTTAAATGGTTCAAATGAACTGGTACCTATTCACTTTAAAGAAAGGACAAATGTGACCACAGAAAACTGGTCCATAACAGAATTGGCTATTACTGAACAAAAATAAAAAAGACTGAGGATTTAAATTGAGAGTTAGGGTCAGTTGGATAAAATTTGGTAACTTAAATAAAATTAATCTGCAAATGTGGGCTAAAGCACATGCAAACTTGCCCTGAGAAAACTGGAAAAACTTTATATGCGACTCAAAACTACTGAAAGAGCAAACAATAAAAAATAACATGTCTGTGAAAGACAGGCCAAATGGGTACTAGTTAACAGTTGTTATAAATAAGTTTAGACCATCATTTTAAATATGAAATTTTCTACATGTATGTATTAAATTTATAAAATTTAAAAAAAACATTGTTTTGAAAAACGTCCTTACAAGGATTATGCCCTTTTTTTATCTACCACCTCATTTGAGAAGCTAAGTTCATTGGTTTCAGTACATGGTACATTGAAGAGTAAAAAATTCAGCTAAATTGTAGGCGTAGATTGTAAATAACTCCAAAAATTGGTCTCAGGTAACTGAGTGTTTCAACATCATAACTTCATGGTATACTGCCAAAAAAGTAGATAATGTTTAAAAGAACTTAAAATTTAAGTACTACAGTGGCCAGGAAACTTCCCTAGTATTAATATTCAATTGAAAATTTGTAGCCATTTTCTGGAAAAGAATGGAATAAATAAACTGCCACAAATGGTGACCTCCTTAAATCAATAATACAGGTATGGTTTCATGATAAAGATTCTGTTAAAAAACTGAAAAAGATTTTGATGTGGAAAACTGAACAAACTTTTTAAATGAATGTATTTCAAATAATTTTTATAAACTAATTAAAATTAAATAAGATACTAGTTACAAATTCTGCAGATATAATATTTGTACAATTAAAATTGTATTTTTTCATATAACTTTGGTTATATTGCTAACTGGTAATTACCATTGTAAATCATTCATGGTACAAAATAAATATTCTCAGAAAAAAATCCAGAACATATATTTCCTTTTCTTAGTTGTGGTATTGTTTTTTAATTTCTTCTTTACTTGATCACTATTTGTTTTCTTTTTACAATCTTCAAAATTCTTCTTACTGGTTTTCTTTAGTTGTCCAGTTCTGTGTTAGGTAAATCTGTTAGTTATCATGTAATTATCATGTATTTACAAATAATTATTGTGGGTCAACATTGAATATATGATAAATTTCAGTTCAAAAATGTTTATCATAATTTTCAAAATGACAATAAATAATTGTTCAAATGGAAGCCAATTTTAAGTTATGTTTTATGTAAAGTGGTGAGTTAACAATGGAATACAATTTTTGAAAACAACCAAATTTTATGTGTTTGTATAAAATTTGGTTGTTTTATATATTTAATATTTTTACTTCCTTGTACGAAGTAAAGTATTGTGATCGCGAAATATTTCAGTTATAAAATTTCAACGGAAATATCCATTTTGACTAGTTTCGGCGTGACGTCTGTACGCACGTACGTACGTATATGTCGCAGATAAGTATATCTCGCATAACTCAAAAACGATTAGCCGTAGGATGTTGAAATTTTTGAGTTAGGTTCGTGGTAACATCTAGTTGTGCATCTCCCCTTTTGAATGCAATCAACTGCACCAAAAGTGTCCAAAAAACCCAAAATCCAAAAACATTGAATTTTGGACTTTTTCGTAACTGCAGAAATAAGCCCTCATTGAGAGCTTTTCAATGATTTATCATAAGTGGTACTTATTTTCATTAGTTCTAGAGTTATAACCAAATAAAGTTTTAATTAACGAAATATTTTGATCTTACAAGGGGAAGGCACTAGGTTCGAATCCGACTTCATCTCCTTTTCTTTTTTTAAAATTAAATATATATAATTTATAACTTCAGACTGAAAAAAAAATTACAGTAAATAATAATAATAAAAAAATATATATATGAAAAAATATCAGAAGTTATTAATGAAATGGAATTTTATGTACTTTTCATTTTTTTAAAAATATTTATATGTAATTTAATAGGCCTACAAGGAAGTAATGTGGTGTCCACATCAGATTTTTTTTTTTTTGTAATTTATTATATTCAGATTGCAGCATCTACATGACTGATGTTAGCTTTTATGTGCAGAATTTGAATGTTTTGTTCTGTAGTTTTGTATTAATTTAAACTCATTCATGTATGTTTGTGAACTATTAATAAATTTATCTTGTTGATTTGTGCTAATAGTATTTTACATTTAAATTGTCCTATATATAATCTAGTAAGAAGCCATTACAAAAAAAAATTAGATTCCATTTTTAAATGGGATAAGTTTATTGGTGGGAAATGTTAGGTGAGTTACTTCTGCTACGCTGGGTTGTGGTAAATTATTTCTGTTCATTTTTGTTTTGTGGTTCTGAATTGGGAATTTTTTTTATTTTGCGATGTATTCAAAAAAGAAAACTTTTAAATCTTGGTATATGATAAATTTAAACAAAGCTAATTATCACTTCATTTATATGTATAATTGGTTTATTATAAATTAGAAGTGACAGAGCATTATATATTATTAATTGTACATGCATGAAAGTTTCAGTATTAATTAAATACTTTAATGTGAATGATTTTATTTATCACAAATCATAAATATTAAAAAAAAATTTGTATCTCTGCTTCGATCTGCTTTGTATCTCTGTTTCTATCACTTCCTCACCTGCTTTGTGCAGTAATTCTGCAGGTATCCCATCTATCCCAGGAGCCTTTCTCTCATTTAAATCCTTTAATGCTCTTTTAAATTCAGATCTCATATTGTATCTCTCTTTTCATCCTCTTCGACTTCCTCTTCTTCCTCTATAACACCAGTTTCTAATTCATTTCCTCCATACAACTCTTCAATATATTCCACCCACCTATCAACCTTTTCTTTTGTATTATAAGTCGGTGTATCATCTTTATTTAACCTATTATTAGATTTTAACTTATGTACCACAAAATTCACCTTAACTTTCCTGTATGCTTCGTCTATTTTACCAATGATCATTTTTTTCCACTTCTGAACATTTCTCTTTAATCCACTCTTCTTTCACTAATCTGCACTTCCTGTTTATAGTATTTCTTAATTGTTGATAGGTCCTTTTACCTTCATCACTAGCATTCTTATACTTTCTACACTCGTCCATTAGCTGCAATATATATCCTCTGATATCCAAGGTTTCATATCTCTTTGTTTCACCTAAGTTAGCTTCTCTTGATTTAAGAGTTTCCTTTTTAACATTCTCCAATTCTTCTTCTATATTTTCACCCTTTCTTTTTTACTCAGACCCCTTGCGATGCCCTCAAAAGTCTTCTTTACCTCCTCTTCCTCAAGCTTTTCTAAATTCCACTGAATCATCTGACACTTTTTCTTCAGGTTTTAAACTCCAATCTACATTTCACTATTAAATTATTGTCACTATCAATGTCTGCTTGCTCCTGGGTAGCTTTGCAGTGCACAAGTTCATTTCTAAATCTTTGCTTAACCATGATATAATCTATCTGATACCTTGCAGTATCACTAGCAAGCGATGCACTTTCCGCGGCTGATGAGCTGGATTCTATCTCTAATGCAGTGCTGGGTCCAGCTGAAATAGATGCTCTCACCGAAGCTGTTCTTTGAGCTTTTGGAGGCTCCATTGTTGTAGTTTTTATATCATCTGTGTCTGGTGCTTTTTCAATAATGACTTGCACCTCCATTTCGGTAGACTCAGATTTTCTTGTCACAATTTCCTTAGGCTTGTGATTAGACGACGGAGTGAACTTTTCCTTCTTTCCAGACAAATCAAGATTTTTATTTATTTCTTAGTGGTGGTGTTATGATCGCAGGTTTTGCTAGTTTTTTATGCTGTGCTGGTACGTTTCTTTTATCAACGACGTCAGTCCGGGATTGAGCCGTCTCATGTTTTGATAGTTCTGTGCGATGAGTCGACTCTATCTTTGCATCAATGATTTTTTCTATCATTGTTGCAAGACTTGGTGCCATTGTATTAACCAACTGCTCCACGTTAATTTTTGATGAAGGAGGGGCAGCAGCTGCTTCACCATAAGTGGTCGATGGTCGAGGTGTTCGTTGACTAACAATTTTCTTCGCTTCAGGATAACTAACCTTTTGAAGCGTTTTGACTTCCTGAATGGCTGTTTCCGTTTTATATACTAGGCAGTTCCTTGATCGACAATTATGGTGCCCTTTATAATTAATACAGATTGGAGGGTCTTTACATAGATCACCCTCATTTATCTTCATTTCACATATGCAAATTTCCTGCGCTTCACATCTAGCTGCAGTGTGTCCGAAACGTTGACACTTGAAACGTCACATAAGCTGCGGAATAAATGCATGACCATCAAGCCGATGTATGCCAGCACGCACCTTTGCAGGAAGGGTGGGCCTATTAAATGTCAATACATGCGAGGCCGAAGGAAGAACTTCACCATTTCTTCTCATTGTTAGTCTGCGACAATGAATCACTTCTTGACTCGACATTTCCTGTACTATTTCTTCTTCTGTACAGTTTAGAAGATCGCGGCAAACAACAACTCCTCTGGATGTAGTAAGGGTGCTATGCGGTTGCACTGATACCGCAAATTCACCGATCTTCTTCAATGCCTGGACTTTTTGACTTTGACTGTCGTTGATAGTTTCAACGAGCAATCCATTAAAAGTCTTCCAGATTTCCTTAACAGGACCACCAGCACAATTAGCTATTTGTGCTAAATAGCTAATTGTGCTATTTAGCACAATCTCAAAATTTAGCAAAAAACTCATGTTAGTCAAAAGAATGGACTAACCTTTTGAAAGTTTCCATTCTCCTTTGTAATAATTACAAATCTTGGCTTAAGTACATTATATCCAAATAAACTTTTCCGTAAGTCTTTACTGATTCTGTCAGCATCTTTCTTGATTTTGTCACACTCTTTACTCTTTTTCCTATTCGCTTGTGGTGAATCGGAGGTTTCTAAACGAGGGTGTTTACGTGCACCCTCTGGCACATTTGATTGTTCAAGGATATTCATGTGGGTTTATCCCTTCTGTAGCAAGGCTAGCCGCCGGGGTATACCCCCACTCCAGGTACTACTAACCTTGGAGGTCCAATCTGGTACTCCGGTGGAACCGGCATATGTCCTGGCAGAGAGCGGACGCGCAATCTCTCCACTAACTCCAGGCTCCTACTCACCGAAGCTTTCAGAGCTCTCATGCACCGATATACATGGACACCATTGTTACATGCTTGCCATCGCAGGGGGCATGTGGACAATGGAAGGGTCTCCGTTCCACCTGCAATAACATTGACCTTGGTCGCCACATCGCCAGCTCTACAAATGGTATGAATCCATTTCCAAATCATTTGTTTGTCCATATCCTGCAGGTGGCTGAAAAATCCAGTCCGTCTGGTAACCTGAAGTTGGAAACAGGTCAAAAGTAAAAAAGCATAACCGAGGAATTTGCTCGGAACCCCGTTAGCCAGATATAAGTACTGTACGTAAGTACAGTTGTTACCGCCCTGGACGTGGAACGTAGATGTTGTGTTCCGGACATGGGGATTACCTATCTCAGGGCATTATTATTATTCATTGCTATTTATTATTGTGTAACTGATGATATTTTTAAGATATTGTTTGATTTAATACATTTTGTTATTATGATTTCATGTTAAAATTGTAATCTCATGTTATGATTTAATCTGTTAATTTATTGTTACAAGCTAGATACATATCAATGTAACTATTACATTATGTTGAAATTGTTCTACACATTAAACGGTTTATAGATGCTATTAACTACATACGTGTACAAACACATATTACATGCATGTATACATACATACTTACAATGCAAACATACACATACATACAACATAGGTATAGTACATTAAGCAGGCATAGATACACTATCCTGGTGTACATTAAGCAGGTATAGATTCAGTTATCTAACACACCGGGTTGGTATAGTGGTGAACGCATCTTCCAAAATCAGCTGACTTGGAAGTTGAGAGTTCCAGCATTCAAGTCCTAGTAAAGGCAGTTAATTTTAAATGGCTTTGAATACTAGATCGTGGATACTGTTGTTTCTTGGTAGTTGGGTTAAATTACCATACATCTCAGGAATGGTTGAACTGAGACTGTACAAGACTACTCTTCATTTACACTCATACATATCATCCTCATACATCCTCTGAAGTAATACCTGAATGGTAATTCCTGGAGGCTAAACAGGAAAAAGGAAAGATCCATTTACTTGATATACTAGAAAGATGCTTGAAAATATTAATGCAAATAAGTCAAACCAGCAAGACATCTCAAGACATAATTTTTACTGAAACTTTTTGAAAATTGAAAAGGGCATATGGAGATGATGGTTTGCCACGACCCCAACTTTTTAAGTGGTTTTTAAAGCATTTTCAGATGGCCGGGAATCAGTTGCGGATGATCCATGCTCTGAAAGACGGTTAACATCAAAAAGTGACGACAGTGTTGAGTGAATCAGAGACTTGATACAGTACAACCTGTAATTCTGTCAGAATGATTTCAGAAAAATTGAATTTGAACCATACCACAGTCCACCAAATTTTGACAAATGAATTGGACATGAAAAAATTTGTTCAAAATTGGTTCAAAAAACCTCACTGTTAAACAGAAAAACAACAGGTGGAGGTATGCCGTGATCTTCAAGGATGAATTGAAACTGATCCTGATTTTTAAAAAAAAATGTTATTACTAGTGATAAATCTTGGATATTTGAGTACAACCCAGAAACAAAATGCCAGAGCCAAGAGTGGCACACTTCAAACTCACCACGTCCCAAAAAAGCAAAAATGAGCAAATCAAAAATCAAAACCGTACTAATTTGTTTTTTCTATAGTAATTGCATTCTCCATAAGGAGTTTTTGCCTACAGGGCAGACTATAAAACAATATGTTTACCGACAAATTCTTTAAAGACTGCGGAAAAGAGTTGCCTGCATGAGACAAGCCATCAAAGACAACTGGATCCTGCATCATGACAATGCACCTTGTCATACTGCACTCTCAATTAATGAGGTTTTGGCAAAGAGAAACATTCCTGTAGTTCCTCAACTACCTTATTAACCTAACTTGAGTCCCTGCAACGTTTTCCTGTTCCCGAATGTAAAAAAACACCTCAAAGGACACCATTTTGGAACAGCAGAAAACATAAAAAAAAGAAATTTAACCGACCATCTGAAGAATATTCTGGTTTCTGAGTTCCAACACTGCTATGAAGAGTGGGAAAACCGTTTGAAGCGTTGCGTGGGTTTCCAAGGGAACTATTTTGAAGATCCATGTGTAATTTAGAGTCCATATATAATTGGATTGTAAATAAAAAGTTTTTCTGAACCAGTCTCATTACTTTATTTACACACCTCATAGACAGGTTAAATGAACACAATTGAAAGTTTGGTAAAACATTAAAAAAATTAACATTACGGAACTTCACAAAATTTAAACTTTCACTTTATCTCCTTTTTCCCTATTACCTTTTTCCCTTCTTCTCTTTTTACCTATTTCGCTTTTTCTTTTTCCATATTTCTTTTCCCCTGTTCTTTTTTCCCTACTTCCCTTTTCTTCACTTTCTCTTTCTCCCATGTAAATCGGTCCAGTAGTTTTTTAATCTATAGTGGACACACATACTAACATTACCTTTTATATATATAGAAGAAAAGAGTCTGTATTTTTTTTTTTTTTGTAAATATCTCGACCCCCAGCGCCACCTAGTAGGTCCATTTTTTCAAAAATATTTCTTTTCAAGTAACTAATATGTAGTCTGAATATGATTCAAATCGGACCATAAATACAATTTAAAAATATCTCGACCCCCAGCGCCACCTAGCGGGTCCAAACTAATTCAAATACCTTCGTGGGCATACACAGAACAACTCACCAAAGTTTCATCGCAATCAGATGAATGGTATTGGAATGCATATGGAACAAACAACATCCATTTTTAAGATAAGATTTACTGTATTGTGTATGTATTGTTGTAGATATATCTACAATAGTACATACACAATATACATACATCTCTATGCAATGTACATATTATGTATAGTAGATATACTGAAGACATGTGATAAATTTATATGAACACATTTTTTGTTTATGTATTTCTACATCAAATTGTAATTATTATTACTGATGATCTTATAATCTAATATCATATTAATTAAGACAAAATAATAAAGGGTTATCAATGTTTTTATTTCAGATAGTATTTGTAAATGTTGAACATGGAGATTATTCAAATAAAACTTCAAGATATAATTTGATAGCAATTTTTTGGGAACCAGTAAGTACTGTGAGAAATTTAATTCTTGAATGTCTTGCACTTAGTTTCTCCAGAAATACAGTCTTAACTGCAGAGTGCTTTACAATGGCAATAGTACGTCTTTGCTTAGTGTATTAGTAAATTTTATAATCTTTAATAATGGTAATTAGTTTTATCTTTTATACACTTGGATGTATACAAAATGTATCATGAACTTCTCCTGGGACTTTGATATATTCTGTATATGTAGTAACTTTTGTGTATCTAATATTTGTAAATATTTAATTTACATTAATTAATTAAAAAAAGAAAGTTATTTAGTGTTACCTTTAAATTTATTCATTTAAGTTCATTGAAAAGTAAAACATTTTTAATCTAAATGTTGTTTCATGATTAATTTGGGTAGTAAATTTTCAATTAATTATTTAATTGAAAATAAATAACTAGCATTGTTAGTGATAGTAGAAATGATATTGATACATTTCATTCAGTGTACTCACCAACACATCTTATTGTCTTCCTAGTAACAATTCTTAGCTTTTTTTCATCCATTACATCTGTAAACAGTGTCTTTTAGATATTTTCATTAAAGGAAGTCTGGACTAGTAAGATCAGTAGGGCTTGGCGTCCATGTAGCCATAAGAAATTATTTTTTTTACTGAAAGACTTGTGCAACATTTTCATTGTGAGTCAGTTGCTACTGACTCACAACTTATTGTCTTGCTGACAATAAGCATCATTGTCTAGTGAAATTATTAATCAACCTATCCTCTTGTAGGAAGGCAATGAAATTATGCATAGTTTTATGGTAGGATTCCGTATTTAGATTGTTTTGTAAAAAAAAAGGAGCCTAATATATGTTCTCATTCTATTGTTACCTTAAATTGCGTAACTTGTGCCTGTTTTTTTAAGATGTTGGAAAATTGAATAATATCATATGGGTTTAGAGAATCCCATATTCAACTATTTTGACTGTTAACTAGAGTGGAACCTATAACAACCTAATAGAAACTGAACCCCACACATATAGGATTAACCAAACCATTAATATTGTTACACAGAACATAGTACAGTAGTTATGGTTTCAGGATACTAAAAAGTATGAAACAGATATTAAATTTGACAAAAATAACATAAACAGAAAACATTTAAAAATTGTTTACAAGCAAATAAAAATTTAAAAATAGTTGAGAAAGTTTCTGCAGTAATCATACATATGGATCATCAATAAACTATGCAACTTTCTTTAAGGTATTTTGACCCCCTCACCCCTCACCATCTCTAAATGATTTTGTAAAACCAAAGACGTGTATTATATTAGAGGTGCGGCAAATATATATTATATTATTTATATATATATATATATTTACTTATTTATGTATATAAAAATATACATAATTATTTATTTATACATATTTTATGTATATTTATGTTATGTATATATATATATATATATATTATGTATTTAATGTAGGACCCCTATAATTCGTCACCTTTGGGACCGAGGAAGTGATGAAATAACAAAAAATGATTTTTTATTACCGGATAGTGTAACAAAAGTTGGGTTACATAAAAATTAACGCTGTATTGGCCTAACCGCACTGATCTCTATATAACTGAATAGGGGATCGTATGTATTGGAATTGGTAAAATTTTCCGCACAAACTAGCGCCACTAAACGAGTAATAGAACCGGTAGAACTAAATAAAATGAAACGGCGCATGTACAAAGGTAAGTGAAGAGTAGGGATAAAACACCGCACTATCATGATTATAGTCGCGCAAGCGTACAATGGTTCTGTTTAGTTCCCAGCATCTCATTCTGCGACGCTGGGTATGCTTCAATCTTAATAGTATTTTACGTTATAGGATCCCCAATCCAGTTATATAAAGATCACTGCCTACCCGTTATCACCCGCATCCCATTACTAAACGTGTCATAAAAAGACTGAAAACTGATGAAATTTAACTACAGTATTCTACTGAACATTTAGTATTTTATTATACAGCAACACGTAGTATACTTATAAGTAAACCATTCACTGACATAGTTTTTTACAAAAATTACGTATATACTGTACTGTAGTTAAAAAAATCACTACACATGCAACACTATAGTACGTTAATCAAAGACTAATACACAGTAACTACAGAACATTGTAGGCCATGTTTTGTTATTTAAGCACTTCTATCTTTCTTTCTTTTTCCTGTTTAGCCTCCGGTAACAACCGAATAGATAATTCTTCAGAGGATGAATGAGGATGATATGTATGAGTGTAAATGCACTTCTATCTGTAAAACCTATAACCTACACCTAAAAGGTACTGTATTTAAATTTATGTTTACATGCTTATACTTCATTTTACTTTCTAAAGAAATCTGTAATTTTTCTTTGCACTTTTACGTCCTTTCTTTTTCTAATACGAATTGACGAGTTGTCGCATAGCAATTAACTTCGCCACCTGTGCTTCTTATTGATCGGAATACCATTCGATGCATTTTGTCAGCATCTCCACGACTTCTTTGTAGCTCATTTTACTCACTGAATTATCATCAAATTCTTCATCTTCGGCACCTTCCTTTAAATTTTCTTTATATTTAATATGATTAAAATTTTTTTCATCGTTTAATATTTCGTAGCCTAAATCTGTGTTATCTAATTTTACCCATTCTTCTATCTCATCATCTGTAACATCATTTAAACCAGAAATGCTGTCACAAATTTCTTTCAATTTCAAATTTTTGTCTGCATTTTCTTCTTCAGTTTCTGATTCTGGTAGCTGGTCAGGCCACAGTTTATTCCAGCTCAACTTGGTCTTTTCGGGATGTCTTGCCAAGCGTCAACAATATTATATATTCCATACTTAATGGTGTACTGTTTCCAAAAATCTTCTACCTGTAATTTTAGCAGAAAATTAAATTTTGCATTAATCATTTTTTATAACGTCATTTCATACTTATTTTGACCCCTTGTTCCATAGGCTGGAATAAATACGGCGATTATTTTGCCATCTAGTACTTCCAATTTGTCGACCGGATGGGAAGAAGCGTTATCCATCACAAGTAACGCCTTTTCTGGCAAATTATTTTCTCTAAGATGTCACTGGACGTCAGGCACAAAACAGTCGTAAAACCACTGGCTAAAAATTTCTTGCGTCATTCAAAACTCCGCTGCGAAAAATATTTCACCAGTAAAAAGTCTCTCGGGTATTTTGACTTGCCAATAACAGCTAGAGGAAGTTGATGACAACAACTTAAGTTAGAACATAGAAGAATGGAGATCCGTTCTTTCCTTACATTTTATCCATCCCCAGAGTCTCGGAAGAAAATGCTAAGGTTTTCTTTGGAAGCGCCTTCCAGGACAATCCCGTTTCATGGCAGTTATACACCTGCGCACGACTTAAATTAAGACTTTTTAATTTTTGAACTAAATTTATCACAACAGTCAGATATAACCTGACTGTCAGCGCCTAATAATTCGCCCTCAATTGCAAGCTGAGAGAATTCCGTGCCTTGCTTTAAATCTATTTAGCCAACTCTGGCTGGCTTTAAAATCTGGATAGCTATTTAATTATTCATTCATTTGAAGAGCTGCCTCAATAATTAATAAGCCACTTAAAAGGTAGGCCTTGACTACGACGCTATGTGAACCAAATGTACACTGCCTCGTCAAGTTCAACATTTTCTGCTGTTTTCATTTTCTTTCTGGTTGTTACACCACCGTTAGTAACTTCCATTTTACTCATAAATACTTCTGTTTTATCAGGCATTTTTTTTAATATCGTTTACGTAAAAGGATTTCCGAACTCCTGTGATAGTTTAACGGCACTTTCATCCTTACGCAGACGTTGAAAAATCTCAAACTTTTTCGTCAATTCTAAACTTTTATAACTTCCACGTTTGCTAGACATTCTTGCTCTGTAAGTATACAGTAAGAGGTACGACATTAGTACAAACAACTGACTCATACGACGCAAACTTCATTACTGTAATGAATTTCAGAAACTGAAGGAAATTACATAAAACAGTATGTTTGATAATAGTATTAGTGTAAACACTAATTAGATAATAGTGCCCAAATGAAAATGTTTATATGAATAAAAGATATGTAAAGTAATTTTATCAGTTCTTTTCTCACGCAATTACTGTAATTTATACATAATGTACAATATGTTCATGTAAAAACATCGGTCGCAATTAAGATAATTTTTATGCTGTAGGCCTAAACAGATACAGCACTTTTTATTAGTAATTACAAATTTAATTTACTTTTGTGTATCAGTATTGTACTACTAAAATAAAAATTATTAATTTGCCAGAAAGGTGATGAATTATTGAATGAGATAAATTAACGGGTGACGAATTATATCGGGGTCCTATTGTATTTGTATTTATATATATATATATATATATATATATATATATATATATATATTTATTATATTATTACTATTTGTTATATTAGGATATATTATATCAGTGGTTAGGCTCCCCAATTACTTTGGAAACAATTTATTTTACTCAAGTTTAAAGAAAGCATTACAAATATATTTACTTGGTAGTTGCATGTAAGATAAATGCAGCTCTGAATTGATGGTCTAACAGAGTTTGCTGGTAGATTCCTAAGTAGATAAGGTGAAGAGGACAACCAGTAAAGTTGGATTAAAGAAACAAAGCCAACAGAGATCACAAGGATGCTTGTATATTCACTTTGACGTATGTTTAATACACCTGAAAATTATGCATTAAAAAAAAGATTTATTCAATTTGCAATTGGAATAGCTTAACTAGAATTATTATCTTACTTTTAATTGGTGCGTAACCCACTATAACTTACCTACTCTTCTCACTATCATTTACATCAAAATTTCTCATCATTCCCCCTACTATTAACCCATCAAAGTTTTTCCTTTACCATCTTGAAGTTGGTTACGAACAACTCCTACGCAGGAATTAGCAAAGAAAGACAAATGAAAAGAATTTTAAATATAAAGAAAAATTGATTGAAAAATTAATATAAAATTTGTATAAAGTTTAAATAAGAAAGTAATGGAGAACCACATACATCACCTTTCACTTTCTCCAGTAAGCCTGGTATGTGAAATTTGTATTCTTGAGGGCAGTGGGCAAAGCCATTTTAAAAAGTGATTTGTGTCATATTAGGCTATCTATTAACCCATCGGGTTGGTCCTGTGGTGAACTCATCATCGCAAATTAGCAGATTTCAAAGTCGAGAGTTTTAAGCTTCAAATCCTAGTAAAGGTCTCCTAGGCATCCTAGTAAACTTTTATACGGATATTAATACTAGATAGTGGATACCGGTTTTCTTAGGTGGTTGGGTTGCAATTAACCGCACATCTCAGGAATGGTCGACCTGACACTGTACAAGACTTCATTTGCATTCATACATATCATCCTCTGAAGCAATACCTTACGGTGGTTCCGGAGGCAAAATAGAAGAAGAGAGGGCATCTATTACCATTTCATAACAATACTTAACACACCTGCCAAGAATAAAAACTGCAGATATAATATTTTATCTGTCAAGTTCATCATTCTCACAGATGGAATTATGATTTACCTCAGGTACTTTGTAAAATTTATGACTATAAAAAATCTGATGTGGACACCCCATGACTTCTTTGTACACCTATCAAATTACATATACACATTTTTTTCTGCAGTTCATTTAAACTTATTTAATTTGAAAGTGATCTCCAATTCTTTGATAAAGTGAACAGTCACACAATTTGTGATATATTAGTTTTTATTATCATCCAATATTTATACAATTATTAATCCAACAATCTTTTATGAAATATTAGAATAGAGTAAAAGTCCCGTTATTACTCGTATTACTAGATCAGTATTATTCGTATCTTCCTGAGTTGCTGATCGACAAAAGTTTCAGATTTCTGGTGTGTCGTATAAATAGAAGTTAATAATAATTAAACTCATCCGTTTAGTGAACTACTGTATACTATTTATAAATGTTAATTTCGATCTTACGATGGAAAATATTCAGTTTATTATTGGATTATTTGGTGATAATTAAAAATTAAAAAAAAAAAAAACAATCATACAGGAAAAAGAAAGATAATATGAAGAAATATATCTCAAAAAACGACAAGAAGATGAATACGAAGAGGAAGAAAATGCTAAGAACAAACAAAAAAATTAAGAGAAAATGATAAATATAAAGAGGAAGAAAATTTGAAAACTAGAGAATATGTACACAAATTAAGATCAGAAAAATTATATCAAACCAAAGAGCGATTAAATGATTGACAATAAAAACAAACAAAATGATGATAAACTCCGACCGGGAGAATATTGTCCGACAATATCAGAAAAGTAATGAACTAAAAGATAATAATTTTTGCAATTTATTAAAGATCGGACATGTATGCCTCAGTGTACGAGGTGTGTGAGAAAAGTAATGAGAAGTCGACTTTTTACTTACCAAAGTTTTTATTTTTTTTAAACAACAATTTTATCCCCTTTAAAGAAGTTCCCTTGGGCAGCTATACATCGGCGGAGTCGTTGTTCCCACTCCTGGTAGCAGCGCTGAAAGGCTTCAACTGGTAGGTCACAGTCTTTTGAATGTTCTCCAGAGTTCCAAAATGACATCCTTTTCAGATATGTTTCAATTTCGGGAAAAGGAAAAGTCTCAAGGACTCAAATCAGATGAATAGGGAGGTCGAGGAACCGTAGGAATGCGTTTTGAGGTCAAAAATTGCCTGATGGAAATGACCGTATGACACGGGGCATTGTCATGATGAAGCATCCACTTGTCTGCAATGTCTGGTCTCGCATGAATCACTCTTTTCCTGAGCCTTTCAAGGACACATTTGTAAAACACTTGGTTAACAGTTTGTCCTGGAGGAACAAATTCTTTATGCACGATACCCCTACTGTCAAAAAAAGCATATCAGCATGGTTTTGATCTTCGATTTGCTCATTCGACATTTTTTCGGTCGAGGAGATGACGGAGTGTGCTACTCTTCGCTTTGCCGCTTTGTTTCAGGATCGTACTCAAATATCCAGGATTCATCACCTGTGATCACACGATTGAACAAGTCTTTGGAATTGCCAATCCTCTCAAAAAGATCAACGCACACGTTTCTTCGATTGTCCTTCTGTTCGGTTGTGAGGTTTTTCGGCACCAATTTCGCACAAACCTTTCGTATGTCTAAATCGTCTTTCAAAATTTGATGTACGGTGAAAGTTTTTAAATTTAACTGTTCACTCATCATCCTTATTGTTAAATGACGGTCTGATCTCACAAGAACCCTCACACGCTCAACGTTTTCGTCAGATTTTGAACTTGAAGGTCTCCCTGAGCGAGGTTGATCTTCAATGTGTTCTAGGCCTTCCAAAAATGATTTTGTGCCAGCGGAAAACTTGTGCTCTTGATAAGCAATGTTCCCCGTAGGCCTGTTTCAACTTTTCAAAGTTCACACTTGCGGATTCCCCATTGTGTGTATATATATATATATATATATATATATATATATATATATATATACACTCAAATCTAGCAATAAAGAAGCATCGTCGGATCTGGTAGTTATTAAAAAATCAATATATTTAAATTAAAAAAATCTGAAAAAAAATTAATTAAAAGAAATGAAGTTTGATTCGAACCGATGTGCCTTCCCTTGTAAGATCTAAATATTTATTAATTATAATTTTATTTGGCTATAACTCTGGAACCAATGAAAATAGTACCACTTATGATATATCGTTGAAAAGCTCTCAGTGAGGGCATATTACTGCAGTTAATCAAAAGTCCGAAATCCAAATTTTTGGGGATTTTGGTATTTTTTGGCCACTTTTGGTTCAGTCGATTGCAATCAAAAGCGGAGGTGCAGAACTAGACGTTACAGCAGTCCTAAATCCAAAATTTCAACATTCTATGGCTAATCGTTTTTGAGTTATGCAAGATGTGCACGTATGTACATACATACATACGTACAGATGTCACGCCGAAACTATTCAAAGTGGTTTCAGGGATCATGAAATTGGATATATCCATTGAAATCTATAAACTGAAATTTTTTGCTATCACAATACTTCATACAAGGAAGTAAAAAGACTGGGTGATGTAGTACAGCAAATAAATAAGTTTGTTTTCACCTTTTCATATTGATATATCCACAATAAAAGGACAGTGTTTTCATATTACAACAATAATATAGAATAATAAGGTAATATCAGTAATCAATATTGATTTCTTATTGTATTAATCTTTATTCTGAAAAAGATATGTCACCTAAGGTCTGTGCAGTGACACCAACGTTTATTAGTATAGAGTTCTAGCTATTCAGTTTAATTGTAAATAACAGGCGATAAATTAAAAAAAACCACAGATTTCTCTATGCTAGATGTTCTGTACATACTTCTCTGTCTTGTGTTCTTGGTTTTACTAATTATTTGTAAACAAAATTATCTTCACATTCAAATAATTACATGACCAACAGTATTTTAAAAATTTTTTAAATATTTTTAATTTTGCTGATAATGAGGAAAGTTTTTAGTGATTACATATAAAAGGAATCTTTTGAATTTTTCTTTAGTAGTCATAGAATTTGAAATTGACTAACATTTCTCAATATTTCTGCATAATTTTTTTCTTATTTCTTTGTCAATTGTGATTTATTAATGTCTTCAATTTAAGCTTACGTGCTAAGCAAATCATACATATGGTATCCTACATGTTAAATACAGTATCTTAAGTGTTAAATCTGTCAGCATACTGAAGGGGTGCTGTGTAAAACATACTATAAGACTAGTGTGAAGAAATGGTGTAATTCAATGCTTTTCCTTTATTTAAGGGATAAAATATTCTTCCAATAAGAAAATGTAATTTTTAACTCTTTTAGTAAATTTAGGTCTGCAAGAAATAAGAAAAAAATATTTGAAAATTTTTCAGATGCAAATCATTAATGTACAATAAAAATGAAACTAGAATTTTTACCAACTTGCAGTTCTCTGCAATTGATCAGTTCTAACTAAAAATTTGGCTCATTCAGGTCTGTTGAAACCTGCTTAGAAATCTTATAACCTTAGAAAGTTTTATAACCTTGATGATAGTGAAGCTGACGAGACTGCATACCATCTGCGGCTGCGGCAAGAGGTTGCTCAGTTCCGCGGGGGTTTAATGTCAGCTTGGAGATCAGCCAGGGTGAGATGCGTCAAGCTATCTGTAGTTTCGGTAGGACTAGGCCCCAGGCTTTGATGGAATAACGGCAGAGCTTCTTGTTCGCTCAGTTGGGGTGAGTGTGAGAACTGTCTGACGTGTATTTAATAAATTGTTGTTTGTAGGGTTCTTCCTTGTGTGTTGGAATAGGGGGATTATGAAATTGTTTTTAAAAGTGGCGACAATGATCCTGCTGTTAATTCGTCGTATAGGCCTCTGACGTTTCTTCCCGTTAGTGGCAAGATCTTTGAAAAGGTTCTGTATCTGTGTATAAATGAAATACTGTGGTCTTCTTGAGTGCTTCTAGAGTACTGTAAGTTTGAGTCTACTTTTGGTGATTTTAAGGCTGTCTGGTTGAGTGTGTATCCTCCAGCAGTTTCGGGTTTTCTTGGGTTTAGACTGCGATTACAGTTAGCACGACTGCTGTTTTGACTTGTCCTATCTGATTTTTGCGGAGTCTGTGATCTTCCGCGGGTAGGTTGTTAGTTTAGCAGTTCCTGATGACTCATGACTGTGATCAGTTTGACTGGAATGTGATCAGTTTGAGAGTAAGAAGACGTTCTCCAATTAAGCCACGCATGGCTAGGAATAGAGGAGGTGGTGTGGCGACTAGACACGTCACGAGGCGGGTGTTTTTCTCCCTTGGCGGTGAATTGAGATGTGTATAAATGAGAGGTTAACCTCGCAAAGATTGTTGATAGAGAATCAGTACGGGTTTCGTCCCGGAAAGGGTACGGAGGACGCCGTACTTCATGTGATGAGTGGTAACAACCAGTGAGATGGAATATGTCCTGGGGACTTTTCTGGACATTTCCGAAGCATTTAATCATTTATAGTGGCTTTCTGCTATTTACCAACTCGAAAAAAATAGAATATACTGTAAGTTAATTGCAAGTTATGCAAAGTTACTTCAGTGATCGGGATGTGATGCTCCGCGAGGGCAGCAATGAGGTTGTTGGCAAGAAGCTGTCTAAGGGATGCCCCCAGAGCAGCGTGTTGGGCTCATTATTATGAGTGTCGGAGTTTGATTCTCTGCTGCGGCTGAGGTTGCCCAGCGAATACCAAACACATGATACCAAACAACAATGAATACCAAACACATACTGCAGTTAAACTCTTTTCTTTTTTCAATAATCTATTTTAATACAAAAATTTCTCTATACATGACCAGTCTTTTTTGGAAAACCGTTTGTTCCTCCAATAAAATAGTTTCTGCAATCGGTCCAAAGCAATTAACAAAAATTTTAGAATACAGCCTGTAATCAGCATTAAGATACTTTTACCTCTGAAATTGCTAAAGTCCTATTTGTATTCTTTCTAAGTGTTGATACTATAAATGCATTTTCAACTTCAGGTGTGATTTTTTCTAATCTATAGAAGTTGTAAAGCTCTGCCAGTTTAATCTGCAGCTCTACTAGTAAATATTTAGAGTTCTACATTCAAGTTGCATTTTCCTAACTTTTTCTTACTGTGGCTATCATTTAGTCCTTTTCTAATTCTTTAAACTTTATACAGTGTGCATCTGGCATTACTACAAATTGATCACTAAATACGTTAAAATCTGCATCTTTAGACCAGTATTTTTGAGAATATTCCAACCACTCCTTAATAAACACAGAATGAAGTTTTAATTAAGTCTTAATTTTGCATTAAGGTATCTCATTACAGTATAACCTATACTATGTTTAACATTAAGATCACAGATCTTTAAATATACATACATGGTATTTAAAAAATATAGAGATTTATATTTGCCACATACCTACTCCAAAATTCCCTTTTAATCTTAACCATATTTTTCCTTTGCTTAGTAACCTTTTTCTTTATTAACATCCAGTTTCATTAAAATCTGCATCAAGTATAGTTGCTTCTTTTTTTTTTAATTCCAAGGACAAGATTCTCATTCTAGTCATACAAGCCCTTCTTTTGAGATCATTCCCAAAGCTTCAAATGTCAATTTCTCAATAATAATTTGAGTATGAATTCATTTTTCTTTAATGCTACTTCTTATTCCTGAGTGTATGTTTTCCCAGATAGGTGTGTGCATTCAATATTTATGTAATGACTTTTATAGATGGATCCATCAGAAAGTGTTTTTTTTTATTTCTGTGCTTTGGGCTTTCACATGATTTACTTTAAATCATTTCTTTTTTTAAATTCTTCAATACCAAGTGGTTGCCTTACCCTAGAAGTGTCCCTATGGAAGCCTAATATCATAGAATAACTTGAATAATTTTTCATTTCCCAGAAAATAATCTGTAGTAAATACAGATTAGTATTTACTACTAATCTTTATTAGTAGTATATAATACCATAAAATTTGTTTTGCAAGATTTGTGTTCATTTTATTGTACTGACAAAGATCAAAGCAGTAATTAATGAGAGAAGGCTGCCAAGGAGGGTAATAGCATGAAGCAACATTAAGGATAGGAGGTAATTGTATATTTAGAGCTGAGAAAAGGCATTGGGCTCTGATGCCTAGCAAAGCAGTAGATCTTAGCTGTTCCTGGTATCGATTAGCATGCTGATTCAAGAATACCAAGTCAAAGGTTAAACATTGGTTCAATGTTTTCTTCAAAATTTAATATAATAATCAAAATAAATAAGTTGACTATACCTTAGATTTACACTGAAATCGCATAAAATATAGAAAACTTTTGTTTTTTGTTAATAATTGGTGTGAGAGCTTGTGTAGGGGAGTATGGAATGGAAATTTTGTAGCATATGAAAATTGCCATGTCACTAGTCTTTGAGTAAATATTTCAGTATTGTTAGAATAAATATTCCTGACAAATTTTAGTGTTACATGACAATTATTAAAAATTATCTGCATTCCTTTTCACCTCTTTATGCGTCTTTCCTGCTCTTCAAATCTTAAAATGGTTTTTAAAATCTTAAACATTTTAAACATTTCTTAATTTAACTCCTTCATAATTATGAATCAAAATTTGTGCTTATATTTCCTAAAGAACCATTTTTACATTTATAATTATTTATTTTATTTATATATACATATATAAGTATTCACAATAACTATACCAAATTTAAACTGTCTAGCTATTCAGGAAATGGGTGAATTTATATGATTCTCATTTATGTATTTAGAAAGCAAATTCACTTTTGTAAATTAGTTGAACATTATTTTAAAATAGAATAGCTTATTTTTATTTTCCATTTAATATACTTTTTATCAATACAATCTTATTAAATTAGAGATTAGCTTTTATCAGATGAGCATATTGATATACATTTATTTATAATTCTAAATAAATGTTTTTTTAAACATATTCAGCAGCACCAACAAAACTTAAAATACAATTAAATTAAAAGAGTATGATAAAAAATGGAAAACTTCTGTGCTTAAAGAATTGGCATTTTATACTTTTTATTTCTACCATTATTCAGGTAAGAATTTGTTACAAAATATTACATATTTATTGGCACACTTTTTTAATTATGTTTTAATTCACTTCTTATTTAAAAAAAAATACTTTGATTCAAAAAATATTCATGATTTATTTTTACACAGAAGATACAAATTCTATGTTTTGTGTACTTGCTGCAAGTATATACTGTAAATGATTTTAAATATAGTTCCTCAAGCATCATAATAGGAATACCAGTTGTGTGGACTACTATTCATTGCTTATTAGGTAATTAATTATATTCAGTTTTAGTTATTGAACTGAATTTGATTTGATTATCAGTTATAGCATAATACAAGATAATTCCTTTGCCTTTTGTTTATTGTTCGCTTTGTAAAGAACATACTTTTGAACTTCTAAAATGGAACATTGGCAGACTCATTCCTTGATTCAAACAACTACAATCAGAAACTACTACTACAACTACTACTGTCAGTAAAAGGTTTACTGTGAGATACCCAAAAAGGGGGATTCTGAACCCAATAATCCTTTAAAATCAAGTAATAAATTACTCAACTGTTTTAGATGCTGCTCTGTTCTTTTCCTATTTAAGTAAACTTTTGTGGAAAAAATTGGATATATGAAATACGTAGGGATTTAATTTATATACAGCCTTCCATTCTAAGAACTCACTAGTTGATAAATGAATTACAAATTTATTTCAATGTCTAGAAATATCTTATATCTTTCACCCATTCATCTTATCAGATATCATTAACCTCTTTCAGTGCCAAAATCTGCTTCTCCGTACTGGGGATAAATAAAAAACTTATGAATTTATAGCATAAAACAAAATAAAAAACATTCTACCTTCACATGTTAATTATAATAGAAATTGAAGGCATAAAGTATTCATTTTTTTTTTTACAACTATCAATGCCTTTTTAGACAGATATGTGATTCATATTTTTTTAAGTATGAAAAAATTCAGTTACAATGTATTATGAAAGTTCAAAATGTTGTGAATATTTTGAAACTTAATATTAATATTTTTATCAAAATATAATATGATACACCATGACAAAAACCAAAGATTAACAAAATAATTATTATATTTATGTGAGGTTTGGACCCATTTATAACTTGATGAAGTGGCTAAACGCTGATCAAAATTTTGTTCATATTTACTGAGCAAAAAAAAAATTTCCTTCTTTGCAAAAGAAATTTTTTGTTTTAAAAATACATCTTTGAATAAAAAACATTGTAAATGTTTAAAAATGTTATCATTTCATAAACAGAATCAGGGAAATCAATAGTAATCCATTTATGAAAAATTTTCACTATTAATAAGAAAATATTTTTCCTTATATTGGAAAAAACTTCTATTACTTATAAAAAAAAATACAATTAAAGTGAGTTTTATTACTGAAGAAATACCAGTATTGGAAGTGTCGTAATAATGAAACTATTTTTACTTCCTTGTACAAAGTAAGGATGTATATCGTAATCACAAAAAAAATTCAGATTTCAATGGAAATATCCATTTTACCATCCCTGACTCCATTTTGATTAGTTTCGGTATGATGTATGTACATAATACATATGTATCTCACATAACTCAAAAACTATTAGCCATAGAATTTTGAAATTTTGTATTTAGGACTGTTCTAACATCTATTTGTGCATTTCCCCTTTTGACTGCAATTGACCAGGCCAAAAATGTGTATACAGTCAGATCTCTAAATAAAGCGGGGTTTCAATTTTGAAACATTTGGATTTTGGACTTTTTCTTAAATGTAATAATAAGGCCTTGTTGAGAGTTTTTCAACAATATATCATAAATGGTACTTATTAATTGGTTCCAGAGTTACAGCCAAATAAATGTTTAATTAATGAAATATTTGGATCTTACAAGGGGAAGGCACATTGGTTTAAATCTGGCTTCATATACATGTATTTTTCTTAATTTAAATATATTGATTTATTCTAATAATTATTAACTTATGATAGTAAAAAAAAAAAATTAAAAAGAAATAATTATTCAATAATAACAATCAAAAAAAAAGAAAAATAATCAGAAGTTATTAGTGAAATAAAATTTTATGTACTTTTCATTTTAATTCAAAAATGTTTACAATCAGAGGTTGATAATTATTAATAAATCAATATATTTAAATTAAAAAAAAGAGTTAAAAAATTACATGTATATGAAGTCGGATTCGAACAGATGTGTGAGTGGTTACCATAATGACATGTTTTCACTTAGCCCACATATCTGCTTAAGCAACGCAAAACATAATTAATACATAAACTAATATAAAATTCTAAGGAAATTTTATGGCCATTTTTTCTTGAGTGTAAATGAATATTGCGGGTTAGTATTTTGTGATGAATACCTGTAAAAAGTGTACTATTCACATACGCAATATAGTTCAAATCAGTGTCCCAAAGGCAGTGTTAGCTACAGTAATATGGATCTTTGATGACTTATACTGATAACTTTTTATAGAAAAAGGCCATTATGGTTATTTTCTTTCAGAATTAGAAATAATTTGCTTACAAAAAACAATCTTTTTTAAACATTAACATGATCCTAGTATATTAGAATAATTTTATTCACAAAGCTATCTAGTTTTATCTTTTACACATTCTCGAAAATGATTAGATGTAGAATATTGAAATTTTGTATTTAGAACTCTTATAACATCTAGTTGTGTACCTCCATTCTTGATTGCAATCGACATTTAGAATAATTGAATGTTATGTTGGTGATAACTATGTGTATTATATCTGATTATTTAATGTTAATCAAAAATTATAATTTAGAATCATATTTTGTTGATGGTTACATCATAATAATTTTAAAAAACATAGTATTAGGTAGATATAAGACTTACATTTATTTAAAGACTAATAAAGGGACTTTTACTCTATCCTAATATTTCAGGTAAGATTGTTGAATTAGTAACTGTATAAATATTTGATGTCAATAAAAACTAATGTTTTAGCAGTTGTGTAACTGCCCATTTTATTAAAGAAATTGACAATTGTATCTCACTTTCAAATAAAATAAATTTAATGAAATGCAGCAAAAAATGTGAACATGTAATTTAATAGGTGTACAAGGAAGTCTGTGGTGTCCACATAAGATTTTGTTAAGTACAACAAGAGGCCTGACTTAACCCAGTAGGCTCTTCAACCATTAGTATGATTTTTTGTGTAACCCTGGATAGAAAACAGAAACCTTAAGTTCCACAGGTAGATAAGCTTTGTATCCCATTGAGCTCCAGTAAAGAAGTATTTGCTCTAAATCTACTAGGTGCCAGCATTGAACTCTGAATGGAAACAAGATTGCTGCCAAAGAAGACGAGTATAAATATGATCCAAAAACATAACCATTCCAGGAGAATCTGGAAGATTCTCCCTTCGTTTTTTAGGGTAATCTCACACAGCTTCTATGATCATCTTTCCTCCTGCATACTCATACACATATATCACATTTATCTTTTACACATGTATCATATATCAGTTTAATCACTTAGGTCAATGTATTCATGTCAATTGAAACACTCTTCTTCTCTCTTTGCTTCATTTTTACCCCTGTCATTTCTTGTTAGACAACATCTCCAATTCAAACATCCATTTACATGGTTTTACTTAATTTTGCTGTAACTCATACTTTCTCTCTCTCTCTCTCTCTCTCTCTGTGTGTGTGTGTGTGTGTGTGTGTGTGTGTGTGTGTGTGTGTGTGTGTGTGCACCTGTGTGCGTGTCTGTTTGTTAATATAATTCATGATACATCTATTTCACAGAACTGAATGCTGAGTCTAGTTATGAGTCTAGAATACAGTCTAGTTATCACCTCAACTTCTTTTTTGTGATGTCTTATTTCCTTTTCCTACCTTCTATATCAGAGATTTACCAAATATTTTTTACTCCAGAATTACTGGAATACCTTTTAATTCCTAATGGAAATAGAAATTTTCCTGAATTCCTGAACTGAAAGTTTCATTTTCACAGCGTACAACATGCTCCATTCTCATCTACAGCAAAAATCACCTAGTTGATGACTTAAGTACATCTGCTGATCACACAGTTGCTGTAGAGCTGTATGATCCATACAGATTTTTTAGGATAAGTGTTGGTTTACATTACCAATTTTACATCCATGTCATACATTTATGTTTCCAGTGTTTCAGCTCTCTACATAAATACGTAAATATTAAAAAGCGCAGAACTATACAGTAATCTTGCCTTAACCCTTTACTGACAGAAGATATTAATGATAATGGTATTCCAAGATCTAATACAAACAACTAATTAAACTTGTTGTAACACAGGCTTTCAAAGATTTTGGTGCATGAAATATATTTGTGTGTCACTAATTGAATCAAACAATCTGATTTCAAAATATCCTTTTCTGCATTATAGCAAATTAAGCACAGTTTTATACCACTTTAGATTCTGTTGATATTTTTATTAGTAAAAATCCTTGTATTGCTCTGTAAAATGATTTTTTAATTGTTTAAATGATATTGTAACGAACCGATATTGTACTTTATTTGCATGATTTTAAAATGGTAGGTTCTAGTAGTGCATCTAATTTGAACAATCTGAATTACTTGAATTGTAAATGTGAATTACCCAAAAGGTTTTTATGTATATGGGTGTCTTCAGGACCAACCCCAGGCAGTAGGTAAGGTAGGCGACTGCTACAGTAGCAAAATTTAGGAGCACTAAAACCGCCTGAACTAGAGTGTAAAAAAATACAAACACAACCCACAAAAATATATTTTGAATACTTGAATCTTTAGTGAAGAACTAGTATTTGGTCTATTTTTAAATTAAATTTAAATTAAAATGGGCTGTGATTAACATGGATAAAACTTGTACAGAAAATTTAAGTCAAGATGTATTTGCATTTTTTTACACATTCATCTTGGATATTTATCAGAAAAGTTAGGGGGATTAAGTAATGAGGAAAGATTTCACTAATTCATAAAAGAGATGACAATTAAGCAACATTTGAAAAGAGATAAGCCTCATCAGGACCATAAACGCAAGTTTATCCTGAAGTTTAATTTCCATCTGGTGGTAACCTAAATCCTTAATTGGTATAGGAAATTATTAAGCAGATTTGAAATCGCACATCAAAATTATACTTAGACAATTATTGAACTTTATGCTATGGAAAGAAAAGTAATTTTGCAGTCTTGTGTAATTTTTCCATGGTTTGTACATAAAATCCAATGAATTTGTGCCAGTTTTTATAATTAGCCACATTTTCAACAGAGAAACACTACTGAAGGTCTTATAAAAAGCAAGTAACAGACAAACCTGTTCTTCCAGATCTCTTGTCTCACGCTCAAACTTGGGTTTGGAAATCCTGGGTTATTCTTCTAACTGAACTTATACTATTAGGCCTTGATAACACTGGTCAACAAAATGTAATTTTTTGTTTGATAAATGAGAGTGAATGGCTGTTTCATATAGTATTTTTTATGCCGATTTCATATATGTAAATGGATTTTTTTCTATCGGGCCCAGTTTTATTTAATTGACATTTCTTTTGAAACAAAAAATGTTTAGTGAATGTAATATGACAATAAATTACACCATTTTTTACCCACCTGAAATCTATTTCTTTTAGATTTTCTGCTGTAGGTAGATTCCTTGTTAGATTCCAACTGTAGTCAGCTAACATTTTTGGGTTCCATTTTCCATGGTATTGTGTTTCCATTGTAGATCTTCTGGTAAAAGCGTTCTCCATGTTCATCAGTGTTGAGGATGTTAGGGAAAAAATCCAAATGTGAATGTAAGAAATAAATTTTGACTCACACATTACACCCAAGTTCTTTGTAGTTTTGAAGAAATTCACTCACAAATTTTCTGTATTTACTGGCCTTATGGTTTCCAAGGAAGTTGTTTACCACATTTTGAAATGATTTCCATGCAGCAACCTCCAGTCATTCAAACATTCTTCAAATGCTGGATCACTCATTAGTCTTCTTATTTGTGGTCCAAGAAATATATATACCTTCCTTTATTTTAGCATTATTTGTATTAGGGAATTTGTTTTTTAGAAACTGAAACCCTGCACCATTATTATCCTCTGCTTTAAC
Organism: Lycorma delicatula; assembly: GCF_047948215.1. Classification (NCBI taxonomy): domain Eukaryota; kingdom Metazoa; phylum Arthropoda; class Insecta; order Hemiptera; family Fulgoridae; genus Lycorma; species Lycorma delicatula. The sequence goes on from NC_134455.1 coordinate 189,557,559, forward strand.
AACATTATTGAATAAACCTAGCTTAATCTGTAGTGACAGAAGATAAACTATTTCTGGTTTTACTAATACCTGACTAACAACATCTTTCTCTACTACAGTCAGAACCTCTCTCTTTGGCTAGTGCTTTTTTATGTAATGGTTTTTCCTATCTCTGCTGTCCCACTCACACAAAAAGCAACAGAACTTAGTATATCCAAGTTGCAGTCAAATAAAAGTGCTATTGCTTTCAGATCTCCACAAATATGCCACAAATATTTCTCATACTGAATCGTGCTCAATACAAGTTTCATATTTTCATAAGAAACGTTAATGTGAACAGCATATACTAACGGTGTTGATGGATATTTATTTCCAATGTGAAGTAGAATAGCTTTAAAAAAAATAAGCTTTGACGAGTCAATAAAAAGTCGCCATTCGTCAGGATGGTACAAACTTCCAATAAAGAGTTCAGATCATTGCATTATACTAAGTTTTCATACTGAGAGAAGAGGTACAAATTCTGACTGTCTGTCACAGAAAGTAGTTATTCTTGTGTTTGGTTGTAAAAGATGCCATCCTTTCAGTCTTGATACCAATATTTCTGCTTGATTCTTTGATAAATTAGATCATGAATCAGATCATTTAATTCTGATAGATTAATTAAATGGGGTTCAGTATATCTAAAAAAAAGGTATATATCAAGGTATTTAACAGTAATTCTAGTTTTGGCTGTTATCCCAAATATCTTAATTAAAAAAATAACAATCTGTGGTGTGACCCTTCGGTTCTCTCCAAACCATTGGAATTGCAAATGGCATGTGACAAGATCCATTTAGCCGACCAGTCAGCAATATTACAAAGCACCACAAATATGAGGAGCCCAAGCTTTGTCTTGATCACCTAATTTATATCCAAAATACAGTTCATATGACTTTTTTATCAGTGGAGTTATATTTATTTTCTGAGACTTCAACATTACCTCACCACAGATGGAGCAGAAATTGTTTTGATGATTAATTCAACTGCAAGGCATTATTAATACCTTACAACAACTAATATTGTTTAAAAAGAAACACTTTTTAAACACACTAATTTAATAAACATACTCACTTTACTGAATAACATATACCTGCAAATATGAAAGCCAACTACAAAACTGAATGTTACACACACAAGAACTCGCATTTGAATGAGAATTAAAAAGTATTTCTCTAGTCTGCTTGGCAGTTTATATAAGTAAATATAATAACAGAAATAACTAATGAGTGGATGATATGTTTTAGCAAGATGAAAATAGGTTATTAGTTACATTCTTGTTCATTTTAATTAGTGTGTAAATCAATGTGACAACAATTAAGGAATTGTAATAAATAAACAAAAGCTATTTAGTTGATAAATAATATAATAAAATATGTTCACAAAATGCTATGCTTATGGAGTTCATGCATGATACTACCTGAAAATAAGAATGGTAATTACAAACGACTAAGCCTCATAGAAGAATTCTGATTTCATATTTGTAATCAGATGAAAAATACTATAAGAATCAGTTAGTTATTCAATATCATTTATCAAAATCATTGTTGATCAGTGTAATTAGAGTATTTATCCTTGTTTTCATCTGTATTAAACCATTTACTTATTTCTCCATTTGTTAATCATTTTTATGTAAGTCTCATTTATATGAAAATGAATTATGGTGATTTTTTTTTTGAGAGTGAGTTCATTAGAAAACAATGCTTGAGAGAGGAAAGTTATCAAGAACAAAATAAATAAAGATTATCGGAAAAAATATGTAAACAATAATACAGTCATTCTTGCTAAATAAACACTACAAAATGAGGTAAATTAATATTTTTTTTTTTTTTTTAATACTTATAAACCACTGAAGTTTAATTTATTACCATAGGGTCTACTTCATGAGGTTTTGGCAACATTTCTACTAATGATAAAAGTATGAGAATTCTTCAAGTCATCCAAAGTTTATAAACAAACAACTGATCAGTGTCTGTTCTAAATAAGTTGCTAAATAATTTTTGTTTTTTAGGTGATAGGCAAAATATTTTTCCCACCTTTTGTGATTTAAAACACAGAGTCAAGTAATCCTTCTTAATGGTAAAGTCAGTAACGTACACTACTAAATGAGGAAAACACGGCCCTTACGTTGAAGTAGAACTTAGTTGTGGCCAAGCCTCTAGCTTCTTTTCTCTACCAAATGGAAATGAAACTGCACAAGTACAGTAAAATATTTTTAAAGAAAGTCATGGAATAATTAGAATTAAAATCCTTATTAATTCCAACCAAAAAAATATAATAATGGAATAAAAAGGCTCAATATATTCTATATAAACAAAAAGGTAATAAAAAAGAGTTCAGAAAATATTCTCTGAAAATTGTGACACTGAGCATAGCAGCAGTCTAGCAAGAGAAGAAAGCCACCACTGAGAGCTACACTAAAGAATGTCTTAATATTATCACTGACATTACCAATCATTTAATGAAGTGCATTCTAATAACCTCATAAAGTGCCACCATTACATAGCTGCAGTTAAAAAATGCTTTCCAAATTTACACTTCATGATTCCACGAAAGGATACGTTGGTATTTGTGACTTACTGCATATAAAATCCAAAATGCACCAAATAATAAGGAAAAAACAAATTATTGGAAATTCACCACTGAAAAATAGATTGAGCCTGTGAAATGAAATTAAAGTATGTAAATTGACAACAATCAAATAGTATTCAATGCACATTTTTGATTGACATTCAACCAGTACAGGTACTTTCCATCCCTCTTTGATTCATTCTTAGATGTACTACTTTTGTCAGCTATCATGATATAATTTAGGTATGCATGTATGAGGGGTACTCAAAAAGTTATCTACCTACCTTAGAAAGAGTGGTGGTGAAGAGGTAGTGTCATTTTTATTTTTCAATATAGGTCCCTTGCACTTCCACACACTTGCTCCATTTTGCTTGCACAGAGTTTATGCCAGAGTAAGAAAAGTTTTATCTTCCTACTCAAAATACCCTGAAACAGCTGCTTTCAATTCATTATCACTGTGAAAATGTCTGCCTCAAAGGTTTTTCTTGAGGTTTCTGAACAGGAAAAAATCACTGTGGGCAGGTCCTGACTGTAGGGAGGGTAAGGAAAGTTCTTGAAATCCACACTTCCTCAAAGTTTGCTTTGCAACATATGATGAGTGGATTGGAGTATTGTCATGTAAAAGCAAGATACCTTTGGTTAGCTTCCCTTGCTACCTGTAGCTTCTGAAGATACTCAGGATAGACATTACCAGTGATAGTCTGATTGTGCTCCACATATTCAATCAACAAAATTCCCTCACTATACCAAAAAAATTGTAGGCATGATTTTCCCAACCAATGACTGGGTCTTTAATTTTTTGGGTGTTGGGGAACCTTTTGTGTTTCCATGGACTCTTGTGCATGGATTCTTGTTTGGTCTCAGGAGCCCAGTAATGAACCCATGTTTCATCACCAGTCGCCAACCTGCTGAAAAAAATCCACAGGATTTCTTTCACACAGCTGCAAGTTCTTCGCACTCAACTGTGCATGACATTGCTTCTGATGTGTGAGGTTTCGTAGGACCCATCGAGAACTGACTTATGTCATATGTAAATGGTCATGAAGTATTGTTATAATGATTCCTTTGGACACCCCATATTCTGTAGCAAGTATTGCAACCCTAATAAACCTGTCTTCCATAACCAATCTGTCCACTTTCCGGCAGATGTTGAGTGTGGTTGCTTCCACAGTTCTTCCGCTGCAGGGTTCATCTTCGATGGATTCCCTGCCCCACTTAAATTGTTTGGACCAGAATTTCACTTGGTATTGTAAAGGTGCATTATCACCATTCACAGTCACAATCATACTATGGATGTACTTCGGATATTTCCCTTCATTGGTGAAAAATTTTATAACTGATTGATGCTCCAAAATCTGCAAATCCATTGCCATAGCCGGGGTTACTAACTTTGGAGGACTACTGCATCAACACTTGTAAAGAAATTCAATCACAATTAGGTCATAGCACACACATATTATGAACTACATATACGTATCAAACACATCTCAACACATAACTCGCAACACTACTACATAGATAACTTTTTGAGTACTCCTCATAGGTGATAACAATCAAGGCTTTATGCTTGTATGATATGAAGGTATTATGAGCAATTAAAAGCAGTTTAGCTCATAAAAGATACCTTACAGTATGCAATAGATTTCTGTACCAGTAAGAACAAAGATAGAAAGGTTTTATTTTTATGGGTCTTTTTAATTGTAATGACCATTTTGATGAAGTTCATCATCAACATCTTATTTCAAGATATTTTACCTTTTTTGTGACCAGAATTTTTCTAATAATGAAAAGATAAAAAGGATTCCTTAGACACCATTGAAGTTGTTTCTTCCATACTTAAAAACCCTTTTATTGCTACTTTCATGAAAAGAGTTTTTTTAACTTCAAAACTCCACAAAATTTTTGAAATCTCAAAATTGGAAATTTTCAAAGCTCATTAAATTCAAGCATCAAAAAACAATCCAGGCATTATTAGCAGTAAAAGCTTCCATTGAAGGTAATGAATAGATATATGCTACCTCAGAAGTTGAGAGAAACCTGAAAAATGAAAAAAAAAAGTAGATAAACCCAGTTTATCAATTAAGAAAGTGATGAACTATGAGAATAGAAAACTGATAAACAAACCATTTTTGACTGATTATTATATTGATACTTTATGGTTATATATTTTTTATAATTAGGTGCTTTGGTTTTAATTTGGTAATTTTAAATGTAAATTTTCTCTTTAATCTAACAGTATTTTAGTTGAATTTTAAACAATTTTTTGATGTACTTTAAGAATAATCTAAAAGAGCATATTCACTCATTTTTTTATTTTTTATAGTAACTCTGTATGTATCTTGCTAAATTACTTATCACAATACAACTTTTTTTTTGCATGCTAGCACCAATAGACAGCTCCTGAGAAAATTATTCACTTTAAAATTATTCTTCGAGAATTTAAATATGTGAATATTTATTTTATCCAATGGAATAAACTGTAATGAATGAGAACAACACTTATTATTTATAAAAAAAAGAAAACAGATTACATCAAAACTTTACTTTTGGATCACAGTCCATCATTAAATTCAATTGTACAATTATGTGTATGTCCCTATCTTTTTCTCTTTCACAGAAAGTTCTCTTGCATAAGAAAAGTTGTTTCTTGCTATGGAATTTAATTTTTCAGAATTGGATGGGTAAGGATATAAAGAAAAAATTGAGAACCATTGAGAAACATAAAAGAAACACCTTTTAGCACAGGTTAATAATTTTAATCTATTAAAATATGCAAATTGTAAACTAAATTTAGCATAAACACTTATGACATACTTGGGTGGGCCAACAATAACAAACTATAATGCAAACAATAATAACAGAGGATATAATTTAAAAAAATAATAACAGTGGTGATAAAGATGAAGATTATGGTGAACAACAAATGTTCGTTCATACAGAAAATAGAAATGGTAACGAGGTGATATATCAGTTTCATAAAAATTTTACAATTAAATTCAATCAAAAATCACATTTTATGAAGAAAACAATCCGAAGACAAATAAATAAACTTAAGTAACGGACTTAAATAAAAGTGTCTTCTTAGAGCTGATGGATTTTAAACTGTAATCTCATGTAAGGAAACACAGTCCAATTTATTTCTGTCAATTTTGAATGTTTAAAGCAATGTTTAATTGTGTTTTAATCAGTGGCGGCTCACGCATAGGCACTGTGGAATTGCAGCACTCTGTATTTCCACTTGATATTATCGATAACATTTAATGTGAGTCCTTTTTTCTTTAATTCTTTCTTTATACTTGTACAATATAGAATCCTTAAGCTTAATGTCAGTAGCCCACTTTTTTTACTCCACATGTGTATGGAGCATTCCTTGTTCATTCCCTTTTCTAGTTTTGTCAGTCGAAGGAATATGAAAGTGGTTTAGTTGTTTTTTCAGTAGTGATCAAAAGATGGTGGAAAGCAAGGGCTTTTATTGCCAAATCTGTTCAAAAACATGTTGGAAGGATGAAAGAGAAGGTAATTAGTAAAAACTAATTATGTATTTCTAATTATTTAGTTTCTATCTACATAGAAATTTAAATTAAGCACCACCTGGACTATAGTGTTTTTAAGCGGACATTTTATTAATTTATCTAATAATACTAAAAATATTATCTGTATTGACATTTTATTTATTCAGTTAAACCAAATACAGTTTTTAAGCATAATGTGCTTGAAAACCATATACCATAATTTTGAATGTGATAAAGTGTAAAATTAGATTATTATCCTGCTTCCAGCTGATCTATTTCATTCTTTTATTTTACAGAAAACTTTAACCATGGCCTTGAAAAGGCTCAGAAAAAGATTTTCAGAAGTAGCAACCCCACTAATTTTAGTTACGAGTCGCCACTGGTTTTAATCAATCTAAGTTCTGGTTAGGTTCATATACTAAATGGGTTATCAGATTTTTGCAAGAAATAAGAAGTCAGTAAATGACAGTGAATTTAAAATCTGTGATAAAATCATACAATTTCATGACTTACATCTGAGGAATCGAACTTTGGATGAATAAAGTAAGATGACATGATCAAAAAGAGTCCACCATGAAATTTAATAAATTAACTTATTTACATACCCTTGTAGCTTCCCTGTAAGGAAAATTAACCATAAAATGATTAATGGATATTTAAAAGTTAATAAATTTAAAAGAATATTTAGGGAAAATTATATTTGGTGAAGAAAAATTAGAATTATTCAAGGATAAACATAAAAAAGCATGAAAATGAAGTTAAAAGCTAAAAAGCAAAAGATTTAAGAAAATTGTATACATAAATGGCAGAGATATTAAATGTTAATTTAGAAAACAGCTTTTGTCTAAAGTTGAGGATTTAAAATTAAAATATTTCATCAGATAGTAGGGAAATGAGTTACACATTTAATAAATATTTTTTGAAGGTATAAGCTAGAGTTATGCAATATTGTGCAGTAGAGATTCAACATTTTTTAATTACAATTGTCCAGTTATTCTACAATGGTTGTAGAATCAGTAACAAAAAACGTAGTTAATCAGCAATAAAGTTTAAAGTGTAAAAAATATCTTATTGTATAGATTATAAATAATAGAAGTCAGATAATATGTATAAATAATGCTTCATTTGAAGTAAGAGTAGCTCATGAGCAATTAAAAATAATATCATGTTCAAATGTATAAAAAATATAAATGATAACAGGAAATTACAAACTGCATTTTTTTGGTTGATGATTAATTCACTACATAAGCTGGAATAAAATATTAAAAATATTTCTGACATGTTTTCTATAATCATAGGATCATAGAAAGCCATTTGGAGGGTATCAGAAAGGGTTTGCATAATTTATTTTTGTTTGCTTAAGGATTTATTAAATTAGGTAAATCTTTACAATAACCCACCTGGGTGGCCTAGTGGTGAACTCATCATCTCAAATCAGCTGATTTTAAAGTTGAGAATTCTAAGGTTCTATTACTAGTAAAGGCAGTTATTTTTATATGGATTTGAACACTAGATAGTGGATATACCAATGTTCTTTGGTGGTTGGGTTTCAATTAACCACACATCTTAGGAATGGTTGACCTGAAACTGTACAAGACTACACGACATTTATATTCATACATATCATCTTCATTCATCCTCTGAAGTAATACCTTACAGTGGTTCCAGAGGCTAAACAGAAAAAGTAAAAGAAAAGATCTTCAGAATGCTTACATGTTTTAACTTTTTTTTTTGCTTTGGAAGGTGAAGATGTAGAATGGAAAAAAGGAGTGAGAAAATTTTGAAAAGTTTGTAAAAATAGAATTTTAATAGAATAGCCAATTTTAGTGGCGTGCATTCCATGAAATAAAAAAATATAAAAATTATTTCCAATGTTATTTCTGAGATATTATTTTTGAAACAATTAAAAAATAGAGTTTAAGCCCAACTCACTTTAATATGCAGCACCCTTCAATACTACTCCCCTTTAAAAATTGATTCATCTACAATATTATAGAATCAATTCTTTCCGACATACTAGCTATCACCAGATTTTATGATAAGTTGAAGCTTTCCTGAGATATAAACAAATGCCAATCTACAAGCATGCACGCGCGTGCGCGCACACACACACACACACACAAATTCTGAGACCATGATTTTTGTGTTATTGGACTAAGACATCTCAAAAATTCAAAAACAAATTATTCTGTGACAGGATCAGTTTTTGATAACAATATCAACAACAGTATTTTTCAGTATAACAATATTGTTCTTAACAGCTGAGAAAGAAATCAATTCCAACAAAAAATAAGTTATTAACCCCTCCAATAAGTCACAGTATACAAATGAGGAGTAAATGAAAAGAGATGCAGTTTTGAGTCATAACTTGAATTTTTTCTTAAGGCATTGGAAAAAGTTTGTTGCATCCAGAATATATCTACTGAATATACTGATTACAATAGCAAACCATCTCTGAATTTTATCTGTTTGACAGAATTCTGAGCAGTTTTGCTCAAGTAATCACATTCAAATCTAGAGTGGTATTTTGTATTTGTTTGTATACATTTGGGAAGAAAAGTCGCTTTTAAATCCTTAGTATTATCAAAAGATCTGACTTTGTAGTTTTTCAATTTATTCTTTGAGTAATAACTATGCCTAGTTACAGCATTCAAGTAACTTTTAAGTTAGATGTGTGGTAATAGTACTGTAGAAAATTAAACAACTGTTGGGCAATCCAAAAGAAATTTTGAAATTTTTTTTCAGTGGAATAACGATAAAAATTTCAGTGGAAACCAGAAGATCCTAGTTTCTGGTTTTTGTTCATTGAGATAGTGAAATAAATGAGATGATAAATTATCAACACCTACTTTCACTCTCTGGAATTTGAGTGTATTAAAAAGTATTTTGTGATAGTCAAGGAACCAAATGAACTACCCAGCAAAATTTTTTTCTTGGATATAGAATACAAAAGTACTGACTGTGATGAATGTGTGAATGAAATGTGTTTGATGTTTACTTAATTATATTAATGTAATTATTTCCAAAAAAACAGTATCTAGTAAGTTCTCTTTAAATTAAAATGCTTAACTTCACCATTAAAAGAATAATAATAATACCACTTATAAATATAATTTTTGTTTCCTAACATGTGATACATGATTTTAATCTGTTTTTTTTTTTATACTGAAAATGAATATGAACTCAGAATCTTTCTATCACCCACCATTTTTGAAAAATTTTTAAATTTTAATTAAAGGACTTTTTCATTTTTCAACGTATAGGTAGCATTTTAAGCTCCTATATTGTATTTTGTTAGTTCAGTTTTTTATTGTTTAACTTTGTTAACATAATTTGTAAGCTATAAATAAACAATACTAGACAAAGCATTAAATCATATCATAGTCATACACTATGACATCATATCTGATACTGAGGAGTGAACCTTCATGGACAAGATTAATCATGTCTTTGCAGGTCAAAACACGTAGCTGAAAACTCAGCTATGTTGTTTGTATTAAGCACTGGATTTAGGAATGAATTAATTTTGTTCAGTCTTATTGCTGTCTCAAGTTTGTTAACAGTGCAGTGTCATAATTCCTCTAAATTGTGTAAATGATGTGGATGCCTTTTGTTATGTATGTGGTGATTTTACCATAAAATCAAGTAGAAACAACATTACACCTTTAATTAAAAAAATATATAATTTTTACTTTCAGTGTAAAATTGATGATCAGGATAAGATGTGGGTTCCTCATATAGTATGCACTAATTGCTCTGTATATTTAAGAGAATGGCTGAAAGGTACACAGAAGGCTTTACCATTTGGTGTAGCTATGGTTTGGCGTGAACCAAAGGATCATGTAACCAATTGTTACTTTTAACAAGTGTGTCTGGAATTTCTAAAAAATCTAAACATACTGTAAAATATCCTTCATTGCAATCTGCAATCAGGCCTGTACCTCACAGTGAAATTATTCCATTTCCTAAGCCACCTGTGAATGTATGAAAGCAGCAATAAAAAATCGGGCAGTACTGAAGAAGATAACCCTGATTTTGATTTTGAATTATCTTCCAATAAACCACATTTTACATCACAAGGTGAATTAAATGACTTGGTTAGGGATTTAAATTTATCAAAAAATCAAGCTGAACTGTTAGGATCAAGACTGCAAGGATGTCTACTTTCGAAGTAGTTGGCTCAGACTTTTTCTTAGTTTTGACTTCAATTTGCTTCACTTGTGTATTATGATTGTAGGCTCATTTTTGGGCTTAACTAACTTCATTTCTTAGAAACATCTGCCTACTTCTGTGTTGGATTTGGGCTATTTCCTCTTGATGGTCAAATCTTCAATTTGTGGTCGATGATACATTCAACCATACTTGCCAAATCTGGTGCCAGTTCAGAAATGGTCATTTGATTTAAAAGAAGCTTCAGAAACTGCAGCTATTTGAGCAAAGAACGTTTTCCTGGTTGTGGAGTCAGGTTGAGGATGGGCTGCTGTGAGCTTAGCTCTGCTGAAGTCTTATGTTGCTCAGTGTAAGTTAGTCACTTCGGCCTTTGGCAGGGATTGTCCTATGGATAAGAGTATAAGAGTGCTTACTGCTAAGTATTAGCCCTAGGATGTTGGTATTGTGGGTCGGGCAATATTTGACTCCTTGGCCCGGGTTAAATTGTTTGAGGTGGCTGACTGGGGGAACCCAGGCAACATCTATGATCTGAGGCACACCTAACTGTTTTCCACCTGCACCTTGTGACATATTGACTGACAATACCTTAGGTAATGGAAGCATCTACAACCACATCTTCCGTGGCAGAGGATCCCCATAAAAACCCTCATCCAGAAGAAGCTTTGTCTTTAGAAGTGAAGAGAAGGAAAAGCACTGAGTTCAGTGAGCCGGAGAAGATTATTCGTACCAAGTTTCTACCTAAGAGCTTTGAACCAATTCCAAAGTATCTGGGGGTAAAGAAGAAAGAAGAGAATTTTTCTAAAGTTAGCTTTTTCGTTGCTCATGGGATCTCAGAAACTGCAGGAGGACCTGTAAAAGGGACCAAGAAGACTGCTATGCGTTTGTTTATGGTGGCTGTCAATGATCTACAATCATCACAGCTATTGAAAGATATGAAGATAGAACTCTTAGATGTTGAGGTTGTTCCGCATAGTACACTAAGTACGTCCAAGGGATTTCTTGTGTGAAGGGACCTTCTAAACTGCACAGAAGAACAGATCGTCAAGGAGGCTTCGGGGACAAGGAGTTGTTTCATGTCGAAGTTTGAGCACCTGACATAAAAGAGAAGTTGTACCCTTCGCATCGCATGTTTTAACATTTAACAAACCTAAATGTCCTGAGAAGATTAAGGCTAGTTTACTTAGACTGGGTGTCTGTCCTTTCATCCCAACTCCACTGTAGTGTTTTGGATGTCAGAAATCCAGACATACTGCAGTGAGATGCACTAGGAAACATGTAGTGATGTGGTCCATGTGGTGATCCATTACATCCAGATGACCCCTATAAGGATTCATCGATTTGTGTTAACAGCCAAGAACATCATTCTGTTAGATTGTGAAATTGTCCAGTCTATAAGGAGGAAGTAAGGATCAAAACACAGGAGGTAAAAACCATTTAAAAGATCAGTTACTTTGAAGTCAGGAAAATTGTGTTCAGCAGATCACCAAAGTTTCCATTCTATACTCAGGTTGTTGCAGCTCCTGCAGCTTCTTTTAAACCAAAAAACATAATTTTTAAACTGGCACCAGCGTTTCCAAGCATAGTCTAATGTATCATCAATCACAAATTAAAGTGTTGACCAATTAGAGAAAGTAATTCAAAGCCGATGAAGAAAGAAGCGGATGTCTTCTGGTTTTGCAGGTTCATTGATTCTCTACTCTGATGCATTGCTGACCATGCTATCGAAGCCAGTGTCATCTGGGAGCAGAAAATCCTCTGTGATTTACTGCAGAGGATCTGAAGACAACATTTTCGAGGCCTCAGATACCTTCAAATTGGTCATCGAGGCCTTCAGGTAGATAGAAAAATGGAAAAAGAAAGGATGGCCTAAAGGAAAACCTAGGCAGTAGAATTAATAATTGAGGTAGGTTTTTATGAATTTTTGAAAAATCTTAAACAAAAGAAAAAAGTACTTAATTTGTTTTGTTTGAAGTGAACTTATTTTCATTTCATTAGAAATAGTTTGAGCTTTTTTAAGTGTTTTTGAAGAGTTTTTAGTATGTCAGTTTTAAATATCTTTTAAGTGACAAGGGCCCCTTTACACCCTTGATGTAATGACTGATGTGAATGATCACAACAGTCAATGCTTCTAAAATTAAAAAAAAAAAAATAAGAATAGAGAAAATAATTCTACAGCTTTTTAATCATCAGCCTTCATCCTCCACAGGAGATCTGGCTGAGGATGCATAGTTTTTCAGTTGGATGCACCAATACACCTCACATTTCTAAATACAGATGAATTTGTCCCTTTAGATACCTGTAACTATCCTCAGTTAGATTTTAATAACAAGAAGAGAAGAAATATTTTTTGTAGCATGTCATTGATCATTGATGTGCTACTCCAAACTAGATAAGAGCCCAAGTATCAACTAATCCTAAATATCTGCTGGTATCTACTACCAGGAGGGTCTTGAATTTTCCTGCAAGAGGGACTGTTTGTGCCCAATAACACTATTATTTTATATATTTGCAAGGGTTTGAATAAAACTGCCTTTGTTACTTAAATTGAAATTCCTCTAAGGGTAAATTCTCCTTCGTACGCACCCCTTAATCTCTTCTCTATTTCCAATTTGGTGGTTGGTTTTCTGAACCTACTAGGTCCTTGCTGAGGCTATAACCTATCGAGTCAGTGGATCCTTGATGTGGTCTGGTGGGAGGACTGCTCACAGACACAACACAATTTCCAGGTTGCTTTGTGAACTGATCCAGGTACTCTGTTTTTTATAGTGACTGCACTTTAAGTCTAGATGCTATCCTTTAGCCGGGTATCTGGTGTATTAATCAGGTAAAGCTGGATCTCCAATTCCCTCTTCAAATGTATTAGTAATGCAGTGCAATGCATTTAAATTCACTTAAACATTACAGAAGACAACAACCCTAGTCCTTGGTAGAAGAGTATTCCACTTGTCTGCCAAAGACTAGGATTGAACACTGTGAACAATGCACTGCAGCCTGTATACTATCCTTTAAGCTAATTCTAGCTGTAATACTAATAATTTTTGTTTTTCAGAATATTTTTGCAAGATATGATCCACATATTGAAAATGATTCAAGGCTTGAAATAATAAGTGCTGATAATTATGGAAACATATATATTTATGTGGAAGTATCACCAAAAAAAATTGAAAACACTATTTCAAGTATGGAAATATGACAAATATTTTTTCATTCTCTAAATTTTTATCTAATTTCTGCTGGGTGTTGCTATTTTTTTTTTTTTTTTATTGATTGTGTATGTACATGTAACCCTATTTTGGTCACCAAGTTGAATAGATAAAACTCTCAATTAGTTGTAGATGCAGGGCTTCCTTCAGTGTCACAGGTTATATTGACCTTTCTCAAACCTCTCTTGAATTATAAAAACTGATCTTTCTGTTTTTAAGTAATAAAAAGACTAGAATATTAGAATAAAAAGTAAATATTTAAATTTCTGAAGGGGAACATAGCTTATAACTCAATATTGAAAGGCTAAAACACATCTCCCGGCAAGGTCTCTATATTAAGTAAATGAAGTATTTTACTTTTACTAACTGAAGTAAATATACCACATTTGTAAAAGAAATAATATTCCTATTCTGCTATGATAATAGTAACCATAATAATTTTATTAGTCAGTCTTTCAGGTTATTTTCTGTGACAGTAAACCATTTAGAAAAGCAAAAGGAGGCAATTTTATATATATATATATATACATGAGTATAATTAAAAAATCTGTAACATATTTATCAGTCTCCACAGTGGATCATGGCATTTGGCTTTTATCCAGAAAGTTTTGAAATTTCACTCCCAATTAGGCTTAATAATTTTCATACAGAAAAAATTCATCTTTGATACAGAAATATGGTAACTAACTGGGTATCAGCATGTAAACCGACTGGGTTGGACTAGTGGCGAACTCGTCATCGAAAATCAGCTAATATTGAATTCAGTAATTTTATACGTAATTTTATAGTAATTCAGTTACTTTTATACGAATTTAAATAATAGATTGTGGATTCCAGTGTTCTTTGGTGGTTGGGTTTCAATTAACCACACATCTCAGGAATAGTCAACGTGAGACTGTTCAAGACTACACTTCATTTACATTCATACATATCATCTTCATTCATCCTCTGAAGTAATACCTTATGCTGGTTCCAGAGACTAAACAGAAAAAGAGAAAGAGCATGTTATTATAGCATGAATGAATAAGTAAATAGAAATTTATTGTGAATAAATCACATGGTACATCCTGCAACACATGTTAACATTTTAAGATAATTTCTACAAATTCTTTAAACTCTTTTCTGTTTGGAAATTATAAAAATGTTTGTTTGTTAAAATAAAATACAGTTCCAGTTCTTAGTCTTACAGCTTGCTGAACTGCTCTGATCTTGGACGTGGTCTTTACAAGTATTGAAGAGATGAAAATTTTAAGTTTAGGGCATTGCGAAAGATCTTCTCATGAGACAGAAACAGCTTTCCTAAAAGAAAAACTCTTGTAGAATTTTTTCATAAAGAGTTCAGTGAAGACCTTTCTAATTTACATTTTAAATGAAAGTTAATCTTATTAATCCTAGTGGAAGTATTAGAGCAAGGAGATAAGTGTCCATTCTACATCTCACAGTTCTGTCACATATTGTGAGAAGCGGATATTTGTATCTTAAAATACAAGTGTACAAATAATAATAATAATGGGGTTTTAAGCTATAATATTTGACTTTAATGAATCACAAATAAAATGAAAGAGTAGCTCTTACATTTTTTCCGTAAGTGTTCAATGTGGGCACCTTTTGTCAATGTGCACACACCCAACTGATAGAAGAGTTGCCCCATATTTTAATCAGCATGTTTGCAGTAATGGAAGGGACAACACCTTTAATCTGTTGCCTGAAATTGAGTTATCATAAGATAGCAGACTGCCCTTAGAGGCCACTGCAAACATGGTTTGTCATTGGATTCATGGCGATCAATAAAGCAGTTGTTGAAAATGTCATTCAACAAGACCTGTAGTTACATTACTGAGGAGCTACACCATCTTGTTGCCAAATAAAATTTTCTGATCCATCTTGCAGTGAAGGAATCAGGCGCGTATGGAGAATATTCAGATAAACAATTCCTGTTACGCTTGTTTCAATGAAAAAGTACAGCTTGTAAACTTGTCTTCAGAATATCTGTGTAGGAAACATTTATTTCTGAGGAATCCTTTTTAAATTGTATGCGGATTTTCTGGCTCCCAGATATGGACATTGTTTGAGGTAACTCTTCACTAAGATAAAATATTAACTCATTTCTAAATACAATATGATCAAAATAATCGTCATTTTCATGCTGCAACATTTTGATTGCAAATTCGACAGCCTTCAAAGGCCATAACAGCTGTAAACAGTATGGACTCATATGTAACAGTGTTCTTAAAATATTCCACACTATCACCACTGGCAATACTGATTCGTGACTGGCCTTTCTTACAGATTTTTTAGAACTATGCAGAAAACACTCAAGTGACACATTCAACATTTTCTTCAGACAGCCTCTGTTGTCTTGGCTTTTCCCTTTACTCAGGTCATTTTTCCTTTGCATTCTTTACATCTTTTTCCCTGTATATCTGGTCATTTCAAACTGACTATGCCATTGACTAATATTATTGTCACTTGGATGATCACAATCAAACTTTCTTCCAAATGTACACTGAACTGTAACTACACATTCCCATTTAACATATTAGAAACGTGCTTTCAGTTCAGGAGTTGCCACCTTTGTAAGTGGGGTTGTCAAGCAGAATGGTAGGGAATTAATCTACAGCCATGCATGCAACTAAAACTGTGCTTTTTACTCTTTGATTCTAGCCTTAATCAACAATAACGTACACATTGATGTCAAAAGTTAAATGTTACTTTGACTAAAATCAGTAAATGAATAGAGGCAATGCTTAGGAGGAGGGCACATGGTTTCAAGGTGCGGTGGGGAGGATAGATCTCGATCATATTTTAATTGCGGAGAGGATGGCCATAAGGCTGTGGATTGCAGGGCGCCAACAAAGTGTATGAATTGCAGTGGTGTAGGCCATAAACCGGGGCGTCGTATGAAAAAAGTTGATGGCTAGGGTCATTCGGAGTGTCTTTTCGCATGATGCAATTTTTGAGATTGCAAGGAGGAGAAATGCTGATGTACTTCTGGTTTTTGAACCCAACTTGTGGCAGTTAGAGCAAGACGGCTGGTTATTTGATGTTGGGAGAAGTGCAGTTATTTATAAGCTTAATAAGAATGTTCAGTTTTTTATGGCTCAGGAATTGGATATGTGTGGGTGAAGACGGTGAAATTTGTGCTTTGTAGCATTTATATCTCTACAAATATAGCAATGGAGGATTTTGTGGTGGTGTTGGATGGGGTTAGACAGGTGAGACGTCGTAATCATAAAGATATTGTGATTGCAGGCGATTTCAGTTCTAAGAATGTGATGTGGGGAGGCAATACCATTGATGCGAGGGGAAGGTACCTTGAGGAAGTGATGGCAGAGTTGGGTCTCTCTTACCTCAATGATGGTCAGTTCCCGACTTTGGTTCAGAACATAGAAACCTCGTATATAGATGTTACTTTTGTTTTGCCGAGGTTGGCGGCCATGGGCCATGGTAGGACTTTGGGAAGTGCTTCATGAAGGGACACTTAGGGATCATGAGGCGATTTTTTTTGAGCTGGAGGTTATTGGCGCTGGGTGACATGGCTTTGGCGAGGAAAGTGATTAGCGTAGTGGGATTACAGAGAGTTCAGGATACTTTGATGGAGCGCCTTGGGGAGATTTGATTTGCCCTGAGTACTTGACAGAGGCTGTTTCGGAGGCCTGTCGAGAGGCGTTGGAGGGTGTAAGGTCTTCCAAGAAACCTGTTTATTGGTGATCCCCGCAGGTGGCAGAGGCTAGAATGTTCTGTGTCCGGGCTCGCAAACGGCTTCAGAGGGTGAGAGAAGAGGAATAAGGGAGGATATTTTGGTCGCCCAGGAGGAGTTGAGGAGATGCTGAAGATTGTTCAGGCAAGCAATTATGGATAGCAAAAGAGCCAAGTAGAAGGAGCTGTATGATCGTCTTGATGAAGACACATGGGGGGACGCCTTTAAAATTATGAACGGGTGTTTTGGAAGAGCGCTACCTGGTTTTGTCGCGACGTCTGCTTGAGGACTGCATTGGAATATTGTTTCCTAGGAGGCGCAGGAGGCATATGAGAAAATCGCTGTGGTGGACATTCTGACTTTTACGCTTGCATTATTGTATGGTACTAAAATCAGCAAGAAGAAAAGGCGGGCATGGATGGCATACCCACTAAGGTGGTCGGCCTAGTGGCGATGGTGTTGCCGAAGAAAGTACTTGCTGCTTTCAATCGGATATTGTTTGATGGGGTGATTCCACAGAGGTGGAAGGTGGCCCGCTTGGTGCTTCTGAGGAAGGGCAGCAGGCAGGAGGACGATCCTGCCGGGTGTAGGCCGTTGTGCCTGTTAAGTGGAGTGGCCAAGCTTTTTGGAAGAATGCTGATGGTGTGGTTCAACCAGGAGATTGAGACTGGAGAAGAATTAAACGACTTCCAATTTGGTTTTCGTAAAGGGCGGTACGCCCTTTACGCATCAGTGGTGGTACACCACTGATGCCTTGAATAGGGTTATGCGTGTGGTAGATGAGGTGGCCAGCGGAACCTGGAGGACAAATGCCATCCTGGCGGTAGTGTTGTTGGATGTATCCAATGCCTTCCACTTGCTGCCGTACGGGTGGGCCCCTCCAAGAGCTAAGGCGAAGAAGAGTGAGACCATATGTCCTATGGTTACTGCAGAGTTATTTCTCTGGTAGATCTGTGATTGGATGTGCGGAAAGAGTTCTGTTAGAGGTACAAATGGAGGCAGAATTGCTCCAGGGGTCCGTCATAGGTCCGTTGTTGTGGAACGTCGCCTATGAGGGACTTTTGCAGTTGGAGTACACGGACGATGTGTATCCAACTGGGTTCGCAGACGATCCTTTGTTAGTTGTTATTGCCAAGATGGAAGAGGAGGTCATAGCAAGAATGAATAGGACCATTGATATGGCAGAGTTGTGGTTGAAGCTGAGTCTCTCCCTTGCTATGGAGAAGCTTATTGTCATGGCAGGAAGGAGGAGACTGGATAAAATAAAGCTCACAGTACGAGGCTTCGACATTCTGTCTGTGCCTAAGGTAAAGTATCTTGGTGTCTGGTTTGACGACAAAAGAAGTTTTCACCCTCATGTAGTCGAGGCCGTCAGTAAGGGATGTAAGACGGTGGCTGCCGTCTCAAGATTGATGGGAAGGATTGGAGGACCTAGCTCGTCAAAAAGAAGAGTGTTGGCAGCAGTGGCTAGGTCCGTCTCCTTTACGCAGTTCCTGCCTGGAGTAGGGCCTTGGGAACGCAGGTGGTCAGGACTAAGATTTTGACTTTTCAGCGACCGCTTGCAATTGGAGTGTCCCGGTCATATAGGATGGTCTCGACAGAAGCGGTCTTGGTAATTTCGGCTTTACTGCCATTAGATCTAGTCGCAGAGGAGGTTGTGGCGAAATCGTTGGGTGTGCCAAAGAGTCAGGTGAAGAGGAAAACTCTTGAAAAGTGGCAGGTTAGGTGGGACAGGTCGTTGAAGGGGAGGTGGACCAAGAGTCTTATTCTGCAGATTGGGCCATGACTGTTGAGAAGGTACGGTGAGTTAATATTTGAAATCACCCAAGTGTTATCCGACAATGGTTCTTTGGGACACAAAGAAGGTCAGACACTTGTTTGTACTGTGGGCAGAGTGACACAGTGGAGCAAACAATGTTCCACTGTGTCAGAAGGGAAGAGGCAAGGCGTGAGGTAATCGCCACTATTGGTGTTTTGACACCTGAGATTTTGGTAGAGGTGATGCTTTTTGGGAGGCAAAAATGGGACATCATTAGCAAGATGCTCATTACCATCATGAGGAAAAAAACTCAGAAAGAGGTGGAAGATGACACCGACAAAGAGGACATTGGGGTGTTACAGTAGGGGAAGAGTGGACAGCCCTGTCCATGAGGAGTGGGATGTTCAGGTGTCGCACTCCCAACGATTGGGCGAGTACTCCAGGGGAGGACAGGTTGGGGTAAAAAATAATTAGTAAGGCGTAAAGACCCAGTCCCGGCTGGCTGGGTGGCAATGCTAGAGACTTGTTTTTAGCTGGGTCCAGCAGAGCTACCTGGTGACTTAAAGACAAAGGTATCTCCTGGGAATGTGTAATCCATTTTTCAAAGCAATATCGGTACCATTGGTAAGGAAGATCCCAAAAAAAAAAAAAAATAGAAGTAAATGAATAGGGCTGGCCTCCATGGTGCGATTGGTAGCATCTTGGCATTTCATCCAGAGGTGCCAGGTTCAAATCCCGGTCAGGCATGGCATTTTCACACATGCTACAAATCATTCATGTCATCCTCTGAAGCAATATCTAACTATGGACCCGAAGGTTAAAAAAAAAGAAAAAAGTAAATGAATAGGAATTAATTCCACTGTCCCAATTAAGATTTTGTAATTTTTCAGACAGCTTAACAAAATTAACACAAAAAGTCATTTTTAGGCCATAATTTTCAATTCAAATATATTAAATAATTAATGGTTGCTCCTTACAGTATTTTTTTATGCTGATTTCATATATATTAATAAATTTTTTCTATCAGGCTCAGTTTTTTGTAATTGAAATTTTTTTGAAACAAAAATGTATGGTGAATGTACTATGACAATACATTACATGAGTTTTGTACTAAACTAAAATCTATTTCTTTTTGATTTTGTGCTGTAATTTCCTGTAGGTAGAGACCTCTTTAGATTCCAACAGTAGTCGGCTAACAATTTTGGGTTCCATTTTCCCTGGTATCTTGTTTCCATTGTAGATATCTCTTGGTAAAAGTGTTCTCCATGGTCATCACTGATTGTGTGAGATTGTTAGGGAGAAAATCCAAATGTGAATGTAAGAAATAATAAATTTTGATTGACACATTACACCCAAGTTCTTTGTAGTTTTGAAGGAGATCACTCACAAGTTCTCTGTAGTTATTGGCCTTATGGTTTCCAAGGAAGTTGTTTACCGCATTTTGAAATGATTTCCATGCTGCAACCTCCCAAGTCATTCAAACATTCTTCAAACGCTGGATCACTTATTAGTTTTCTTATTCGTGGCCCAAGAAATATACCTTCCTTTATTTTAGCATCACTTATATTAGGGAAATTGATTTTTAGAAACTGAAACCCTGCACCATTATGATTCATTGCTTTAACAAAATTTTTGAATAAACTTTGCTTAATGTGTAGTGGCGGAAGATAAACTATTTCTGGTTTTATAATACCTGACTAACAACATCTTTCTCTCCTACAGTCAGTACCTCTCTCTTTGGACACTGCTCTTTTAGGTAACGGTTTTCCTATCTCTGCTGTCTCACTCATACAAAAAGCAACAGAACTTAGAGTATCCAATTTGCAGTTCAAAAAAGTACTATTACATTCAGATCTCCACAGATATGCCAAAAATATTTCTCATACTGAATTCTGCCCAAGACAAATTCCATATTTTCATAAGAAACCTTCATGTGAACAGCATATATACTAACGGAGTTGATGAATATTTATTTCCAATGTGAAGTAGGACAGCTTTCAAACTAAGCTTTGATGAGTCAATAAAAAGTCAGCATGATGTGACTTTAAAAAGTCCGATGTCAATAAGTAATGTCAATAAAAAGTTTGTCCAGGATGGTGCATGTGTCCCAAAGCTTCCAGTAAAGAGTTCATTCACATCATTACAGTATACTATGTTTTCATATTGAGAGAAGAAATGTTCAAAGTTTGATTGTCTGTCTTGAAAAGCACTTACTTTAGTGTTTGGTTATAAATGATGCCATTCTTTCAGTCTTGATGCCACAGCAACTTCTGTTCGATTCTTTGATAAATTTAGATCACAAATCAGATTATTTAATTTTGACTGGTTAATTTAATTGGGTTCAGTACATCTATTTTATTAAAAGTTTAGATCTCTTTCTTCATCGCCTGATAAGTCAGCACAAGATTTAAAATTTTCATCTTCATCTAAGTTCCGTGTTTCTGGTGGTACTGGAATTGAAAACTCTTTGCTTAGTGGCACTGACCTCATGGCAGAGGGAATATTAGGGTATTTAACAGTAATACGTCTAGTTTTAGCTGTTATCCCAGATATCTTTATTACACAAAAATAACAGTCTGTGGTGTGATCCTTTCGTTATCTCCAAACCATTGGGATTGCAAATTGTATGTGACAAGATCCATTTAACCAACTAGACAACAATGTTACACAAGAAGCACAGCAAATATGAGCCATTAAAAAAAATTGAAAAAACTTGTTAAGGAAAAACCAAAATTCAGAAGAATTTGATCATTTGTCCTGATCACCTAATTTACATTCAAAATACAGTTCATACAACTTTTTCATCAGTGGAGTTATATTTCTTTTCTGAGACTTCAACATTACCTCACCACAGATGTAGCAGAAATTGATTGGATGATTAATGCAACTGCAAGGCCATTGTTAAGACATTACAATAACTAATATTGTTTAAAAATAAACACTAATTTAATAAACATACACTCTAATTGAACAACACATACTTGCATATACGAAAGCCAGCTACAAAACTGAATGTTACACACACAAGAAGTCGCACTTGAATGAGAATTAAAAATATTTCTCTAGTCTGGATGAAATTTATAAGTAAATATAATAATGACAGAAATAACTAATGAGTGGATGATATGTTTTTGCAAGATGAAAATAGGAAGAATGAGTCACATTATTGTTCATTTTAATTAATGTGTAAATAATAAATAAACATGTTGACTAATGTCTAACAGATCAATGTGACAACAATTAAGGGACTGTAACAAATTATCAAAAGCTATTTAATGGTAATTAAAAAAAACTAAGCCTGATAAAAGAATTCTGATTTCATATTTGAAATCAGTATGAAAAATACTATAAGAATCAGTTATTGAATATCATTCAACAAAATCATTGTTGCTTAGTGTTATCTTAGTTCTTCAAACTTTGTTTCTCTGATTATTATCATTCCCTCACTGTGGTTTTTAACATATAAAATGCTACTAGATAGTATCCCACCTCAATGTCTTAAGACATTAATGGTAGTCATTATATGTGAGGCGTGCACAGAGAAAAAATTCAAATATTGTTATTGTGAGATTACAAATCTAGAAATCATAAAAAAACAAGGTTGTCCCATTACTCTTATCAGTCTGTAAATGATTTAATTATGTTGTATATTTTTGACAGATTTATTACTTTACAGTTTCTGTTAAGTCAGGACACATTTCAACCTCAAAAGCAATCTCTGGAAATGAAGGTGACATTACTTTAAAATCTTCATTCTATCATAGTTATTCACTCAACAAAACTGACGAAATTATGCACGAATGAGGGACTAACTATGTTTAGTGAACTGATTTATTTTATCCTAAGTCCATTAATTATATTTTGCAATGTATTACTTTTTCAAATATATTTTAAAATCTGTGACATCAATTAAAAAATATCATACTCCTTGTGTTGTAAAAAAAAATCTTTAAGCATCAGCATTCCATCCATACTATTATGAAACAATAAAAACAGTCAAATTATGTATTATTGAAATATGTACTTTAAGATAAATAAAATATTTCAACAACTATTTTTTGAAAATTCTACTTCATTTCATTACTTAAGCATTCTTTCACAGACCCTTACACGTACAGAAAGTTTTTGAAATAAATATAAGTTACTGATAAAATTAAATTAACTTACCGATAAACTTAAATAATAACTGTAAAATAACTTTATTTGTATTAATGGTCATACTATTTAAATATTGATTATTATTAAAAATTATGCTACTTTTTTTTTAAATGTGTAGGCACAATAAATGTAAATAGGTTTTAAATAAAACAAATTTATTTTAAATTAAAACACTTTATGTTCCATTAGGTGAATGAAAATTCAGATTTAGTGATTAAAAAACAATTAATTCACTATAATATTTTATATAAGCAGTTCAACATATTCAGTCAGCTCATTCTAAATTAATTTTTAATCAATAGTTTAGTTTTTATGCATATTGTAGTTGTAGTAATGTATAAATGAATGAATACCCTTCATACACTTGTCTTTCCTTTCAAATGAATGAGAAAAATGTATAAAGTAAATAAAGAGGATGTAAGAATTACAATAAAAAGATTATGATAGGCAGACAAAACTTGCTTTAAAATGAATTTAGAAATGTTTCAAAAATGAAGTTGAAGGAATGTGTAAAGTACTTAAGAAAAGAAAGAACAAGTGAAAGATTGCCATGAAATCTAAACAGAACTGAAAGAAATGGTACACGGAACAAGTAAAAAACAGAAATATAATTACAAAATTTTCAAATGTGAATACATTCATGGTTCCCCAATATCAATAGATAACAATATGTACATAATAATAAAACTCCACCAACAAGTAGCAATAGTAATGAAATAGTAAAAGTCAGAAGAGATAGAAGTAAACTGTAAAAAAAAGATTAAATTTCATAAATCTCAAGTGAAAAAATCCAAAGCAGAAATAGGAAGGTATCATAAGATTATAAGAAATGAGATTATAGGTTATATAGATCAAACCAGATTATATAGGATGAGAAAATTAAAGTAACATCAGTTCATCAAAACTGAGAATAAGCAGCTTAACAGGTAGAGAAAAGGCTTCTTTAAAAATTGGAAGAATGCTAAAAAAAACGTTGTTTTTTAGAACAACAAGAATAAATTTGCCTTTTCAGTCAAGATTATTTACTTAACTAACTGATTTATGATAGTTGCAATGATGATGGCTAATTTAGAAATTATTTAAAATGTAAAAAAAACATACACTTATAATACAGATTGCATATGGATAAAATATATATATATATATATATAAAATAGAGATGTGGGTAATAAAGTATCATCAGTAAATATAAAAGATAAAAAAAAATAAGTTTGTAAACCTGTAAAAGAAAAATGCAGTACCTCACTGAAGAAACTTGTAGATTTTTTTAAAAACTAGTTATTAAAATTCATGGTCTAATGGCAAATGTACTAAATAAGCATAAAGGTATAAACTGAGAACTTCTTTGCTGCAAAATTGCATTATTTCACATTGATTTCAGTGAGAACTATGCCTGTAAATATACTGAACAAATAGTCAGTAAATTATGGCAGAGCTCACTAGCAAATAACTCTTCATACAAGTCAAGAATAATGTAATTATGAGAATAATTCATCACAACTGCCAACACTCATTCTACACACTCAGTATCTGCTTATAATAAACACAATCCTGTTGCCATTTGGGCTCATTTAAAAACGTATATACAAATGTTTCAGAATTGATGACAAATTCTTTTCATTTTTTAAGCAAAAAGAACAAGAGTTCATTTTTTAAGCAATGGTCCAGTGACCCAGTGGAAAAACAAAATAAATTTTCATATTATATCTAATTGCATAAAATAATACCTTCTTTTAAATAAACATTCAAAGGTTTTATCTTTTTTTACAAATTATCTAATATTGAATTTTACTTTTAAGTCAATACTGTTAGTTAACTAATAATAAAAATCATCTATTGTTTGTGAAAATATGTTATAACTAGTGTAAATTGTTCCCTTATGTCTTGGAATCATTAACTCACATTTTAGTATTGTTAATTATTTTAAGTAATAAATAAGAATCGATCTATGTTGACATATTTAAGACATATTTAAAAAATATTTGTAAGATAAATAATGATACTTAAAAGAATAGGATCATGAATTCTTTTCAACTCCTTCTCAAAGAATGGTCCAGTTTCCAAAAGGAAGAATTGAAATTATACATTTGAGCACAAAGCTGAATTTTATTTAATTTATTTATTTTTTCTCTCCATTCAACAACTGATATAACTTCACATGAACTAAATAGTAACTTGTTGCATCTAACTAGGAATCAAAGCAGTTCTCTGGTTCATTCATTCTAATAAAACCAATTAAATCCACCAGGTTGGTCTAGTGGTAAATTCGTCATCGTAAATCAGCTGATTTCAAAGTCAACGTTCTCAGATTCAGATCCTAATAAAGGTAACGTTTATTCGTGGTGGTTGGGTTTCAATTAACCGTATGTCTCAGGAGTAGTCAATCTGAGTTTGATCAAGACTACAAATTTACCAGTACAGTTACATTACACTGATAAGTCGCTAATGATTTTGATTGTTGATGTGACTATAAATAAAAGTATTAAAAAAAAAAAATTAATTTGAAATGAAAACATTTTTAAATTGATAAAAGAACAGAATTTACATAACATAACCTTATAAGTTTTTATTTTATGCCTTCACTGTTGTTATACTTTTGTGTACCAGTAGTCTGGTAATAACTCTTGCTTCTACTCAATAAAACAGAAGAATGCTTCCTGATAATGGTTATCTTTAAATGTTTATTTATATCAGAAACGATAACTTTACTTAGTTTTAAAACAGTTTTTAGGTTACCTTCATCAAGGAGAATAATTATTACTGAAAAAATTTGTTCATCATTAACATAATGATGTGTTAATTAAAAATAAACTCTTTTCAATTCCAATATATATTTATATATATAAATTAATAAATTTGGAAAACAAAAATATAAGTTTAAAAAAAAGTAAAATAATGAAAGAATAGATTCTCCTGTTTTTCTTTTCACAACTTATCTAAAATAAAATTTAGTTTAAAAAGATTCCCTTCAAGTAGATGATATTCTCTTTGTATTACTGGAAACAGATCTGTTTCTGATTTTCTCAAATTTAATTTGGTCAGTATCAACATGGTGAAAGCTAAATATACTTCTGCTTATCATGAAGGCCTTAAAAACTACTGTAATATACAAATCATTTATGCTCTCTACATACTGTCCCAAACAGCTATTTTCACTCAGGCAAAGTAGTGATTTGATGTAGGCTAATTTTTCTGTTGAAATTTGCTTTCCCCAAGATCAAAATAAAAGTAGCTCTTACATATACTTATCATTTAATAAATCTTGACCAATGGTTTTATTTGCAGAGTTCATTTTTTATTCTTCATTGAAATTATGAGCTAGAATAACAGGTAATGGGTGATTTTTGGTTATTATTAGTTCTCTTGTTTTCATTCATTTAAAACCTACATCTGATAAAAAGTAGATGTTTGGTGGCAATTAGTTTGTAAATGCAAAATGATTTCTCCTTCAATCATTATTTCATTATAAGAATTGTTGTAAACAGTAATGGCAGCTGATTTTATGTTTATTATAAGATAATCCAGTTGATATTAGATATTTAAATAGCTTACAAGACAGTACAGACACCTCTTCATCAGATAACAATAACTACTCAGTTTTTAAAATAACACTTATTCCCTTAATGAACAGCATGGTCCAAATATAAAAATCATTTGAAAGTGCCTAGTTCAGAAGTTATGAATTTGTGATGTGAGAATTTTTAAGGTAGTTGGGGACATTAAAAAAAGAGCAAATCTGTCTCATTTAATATTAACTAAAAAAAAATACATTTTATAGTATACATTGTATAACTAATATTAATGTAAAATGATAGCATAATTAAAAAATTATTATGTCAAATTAAATTAAATCACTGTTATAATTATAGTTAAGGTGCAGGGTCTAGCAGTTAACATGTCATCCCAAATCAGTTGTTAAAACAGCTAGTTTTAAAAATTAAGGGTTCTGAGGTTCGAATCCTAGTAAAGGCTAGTTGCTTTTATACGGATTTGAATATTACACAGTGAATTTGAGTACTTTGGTGGTTGAGCTTCAAGTAACCACACATCTCAAGAATAGTTGCCTTGAGTCTGTACAAAACTACAACACCTAATTTACATGTCATACATAGCATCCTCATCTTATTGGGTCATAGAAAGGGGAATTGCTTATTCACTAGTTGAACAGATTGCAATGTTCATATTAGGAAGATAAATAAAAATAAATAATTATAATTAGATTAATGTAATGTCAACTAGAAAACTGAATTTATATAACTGTATCAAATTATAACTAGATCTTTACATTTTAACTGTTACTTGTTAACTGTGTTTTTATCTTTGGTTGTTGCAGTAATATAATATTCTCTCACATTCATTGCAAAATAGATAACAGGTTAATTATGAGCTTTATAATTATTTTTTTTCATTTTTATAATATTATTATTTCTGTTTTTCTTTTTTGTTTACTTGATAAAATAAAATAGATACTACTTAATTTCAGAATTTGAGTGGGACATTGTCAGTGTTGATGTAAAAGCACAAACATGTGGAAACAAAGCTAATGAGCAACTGGTAAAACTTTTAGCAGGGGTTCTGGAAGTTAAAGAAGATCAGCTTAAAATTATTAAAGTAAGTAAAAAGTTAATCATGGAAACAAATTCAGAAACACAGTAATTATTATTTTTGTAAGTAATTCAGGTAAGATGTTTTTCAATAATAATTGTTGTTATATTATAACCAATTATTAAGAATGATTGAAAAAATGGAGCTTAGAAAAAAGGAAATGGGTTTGCATAATATCACAGGAAAGAATATAATAAATAAAAAGGAACGAACTGTCATATTTGCTTGAAATACTTCATTATAGCTTGGTAAACTTAGGTTTATAAATTACTGAACTTTGTTTACATGAGATAAAGTGTGTGTAAAATTATTTATCTATCAAAAAAAATTCAAATTGTTGATAAATAGTCACTTTTAAATGCATAAAATTAAAATAAATTTTTATTTTGTAGAGTTAAGATATTGTCTTACAGTTCATTATTAAGATGAGTGGTGGATATGCTGCAGAGTTCAATTTGCATTGCATGATCATTTAAATTCAAATTTTGAAAAATTTTTGTGGATATTTTCAATTAATATTCACATACACTGTCAATGATGTTTTATTATCTAAATGAATAACTGTTGAGTCATTGAATTTGAGAACACAATGAACATAAATAGAACATGACAAAAAGAAATATGTTATATGTGTAAGTGTAGTAGAAGATATTCTAAGAGATAATGTGCAAGTGAAATATAGAATGTAAGTGTACTGTTAAAAGGAAGGAAAAATTGTAATGATCTGATTAAGGTAACGCCAAAAATCAAGTCAGTAGGGCTGGGTGGATTTATCAGTTAAAATTGAACCTTTACATATTGCTAGGGTACTATTCAATATTGCTAGGGTATTAGAACACCCCATTATCAATGATAGCATCTGATAAGTCAAAACAGATTTTGACTTATGACTTTGTTTAAAGAGTAGATAACTATCACCAATAGCTATGTTGAGAGACAAGTGATTGAGCAAAGTTCTAATTTCAGAAACAGTGACAGAAGGAAATAGTTTAAATTCTAATGATAGGAATAAATTAAAATTCTTTCCAAATGAGTGACTCAAAAGAAAAAAAAAATCAGCACTTATGTATGAATCAGAAGAAAAAACATAATAAATGGTAGAAGAAATTTGGAATGATTTTATGATTTTAACTGTATGTTTTTATTTTTTACCATATTTAAATATATTTTAGAGTAAGAACTGAGTTACTTTTTACTGTTTTAGGGGAAAGATCAACCATTAAAAAAAGTGAAGCTTACTGGTTGGAAAGGTACTGAATTCCAAGTGATTCATAAAATTGCTTTTAAATGCAAATACGTTCTTGATGCACAACCTGACAGGAGATACTTAAATTCTTTCCAAATGAGTGATTCAGAAGAAAAGAGAAAATCAGCCATTACGAATAAATCTAAAGGAAGAAAGGAAGTAACCACTTTATTTTTAAGGAAAGAAAGGAATTCTAAAACAAAAAAACAATCTTCATCTAAACAAAAACATTAACAAAGAATAAAAAGAATGTGGTTTTATTGTAAAAAAAATAACACTAAAAATATGATCAACTCCATTTTTAATGACAATAAGTACTAAAAAGCAGTAAAAGTAATTTTTGTGAATTAATATTTTACTTTCTTAATAATACTATTTATTTAGTCAGATATTCAAATAAAAAATACACCATGATAGGAAAACTACCAAAATTAACCAATCTATTGGTTTGTAGTAACTGTACCAACCTTTTTTATGGCTGTGATACATCTAAACCACCAGATTCAAGAGCCACTACTTGGAGCTGCTTTTTTTGAGATTAATGATATTAACTATACAGCCAGTCCTTAAGAACAGAATGAAGAAGTGACTAGTAGGGCTGACTATATCACCAGCAGTTTGAGGAGTTTGGCTTACTGATATGCAATTGTAATTCGGGATGAGTGAAAAAGGCAACTGAATACCAGTTCACTCACCAATTTTACTATTGAGGTAGCATGGGGTGCTTGTTATGCTTGAAGAAATTATAATTTATTGGAATGACTTATTATTCATATAAAATTGCCTACAACCATTATGTTTAAAGCATCTCATGTGTATATAGGAAAAACTCCAAAATGCAGTTATATTAAAAAATTTTGATCATAACATATTTAAAAATAATAAGTAAAATATCTATGTTGAATAATAAATAAATAAATATATATGTATATGAGGTAACACATAATGTAGCATACATGATATATATATATATATATATTTTTTTTTTTTTTTTAAATATCTATATCTCTCAACAGAGTCTGGTGCATTCATGATGTGAAAAGTGTGAAAGCCTGTCTCAACATCTTTTTAGATTTCTTTCATATTCAGATTAATGTTACACCTGCCTAGAGCACCCTAAGCCAGTGTCAGGTTAGATGCTGGACCTCTACACACACACACACCCACAAACCCACCCACCCACCCACACACACACACACACACACACACACACACACACACACACACACACACACATATATATATATATATATATATATATATATATATAAACCCCCAATACATAGTAATTAGATAAGTTTTATTTCCGTATTAATTTTCAACAACTGGTTTATGGTATATGCAATAGCCTGCATCTTCAATTGGTATTATACATACATAGAGTAGATAAAATATAAATAAGCATTAATAAACAGCTACAAGTAGTATGTTTTTAATGGAAAGAGATTAAAAGTATGGAAAAATGGGAATATGGATAGATAGCTTAAAATTCATTGTAGAATCTTGCAATATCCATCAGCTTACTTAAACAATTCGGGATGTAATTCCCAGTCTTTTGCAGAAGTGCTGTTTGACATTTGGGATAGTGTCCTGAATGAATCAATGCTTTCAACTGATCCAGATCACGTCCTATAATCTAGTAACCACATTTTTTGCCAGCGTCACAGTAAAACTTATATGGCATTAGATCTGAATTTCTTGTAAGCCATTCATTATTCCTCTTCATCTCAACTAGTGTCTTGAAAACTTGTGACCCAACCTGTGATGTACAGTAAGCATATAGTTAATCTGTGCCCTGTCTTGCAGACATATTCATCCATATTTTCCAGTCAGATACAATGGGGCTACATGTATTCTTCTACCACCTGAAGTTGAGCAGTCAGTGTTCATGGTGTCATGTAAAAAAATGTGGAGCAATAACCCTATTGGCAGTTATTCCACACCACCTGGTCAAATTTTGGATGATTTTGAATCTTTTCCACTATCACATTAGGATGCTGGATTAGGGTAGTGGTCAATAATAATAAATTATGTTGACTGACAAAATGCCACGCTGGTTTGCCACTGCCAGGGATGATTTTAAACAGTTGTGGCCAATTCTCATGGCAACCCAGAATCAATGAACTCCTCAGATATAATTCTCTGCCCATAACCTTCATATAACAATTGCTGAAATATAATGGATTTTTCATTATCAAAAATTTAAATTTTATTTCAAATCGTATATTTAGTGTGCTTCAGTGGTAGCTGCTTTCAAAAGCAACCTGAAGCCTTAATTTTTGCGGAGATATCAGTAAACAATTCCTGTACCAACACCATGTTCTCAGGTCATGATGTCGAAGTACGGCCACTTCTTCTTGTGCCTGTACCTTAAGGTTTTGAATGAATTCTTGATTGTCTCCGTACAGATCATGGAATTTCTTCCCTTCATCATTCGCCATCATCGTTGTACATCAACAGAATTCCGATCTCAGTGTGCATGAATTTGTCACACTGCTGAACAGAGAAGCTGCTGGCTATTTTTGTTATCACACATTCTGCCTCTAACAGCCATTGGCCACATTACTGACCCTATAATTGTGAAATCCTATTTCATGATGCATATGTACACATTATTAAGCAGAATTGATGTTTTATTTATTTCTCAAATAAAAAATAAAAAGGTTTAAAAAAAATATTTCCATAAGTATATTCCCATAATTTACAAGAAAATTGTAAATATTTCACAAAATTGGAGACAAAAAATGTGGTTTTTGTTTTGGCGTAAATTTACATTATTAAAGTTTTAATAAAGAAATAGACATTGTAAAAAATTTCCTGAGAACTTAATTCTGAAAAAATGATGTTAGTAGAGTTAAGTAAAGCAAATAAAATTAAAAATTCATCATTTATGTAAAACGAAACAGACAGAACTGTAGTAGAAAAATGGTATACCATAATTTTAAACTAAGAAAAATGTTTTTTTGTACTGCAAATAAATTTAAAAAATAAAACTACTCAAAAGTAGAAAAAAGATACATTAACAAACATAAGTTACATAAATTGTTCAAAATATACACCGTCATTGTCTTCAAAGCATTCAACTTGATCCAAAGAGGGACCCAAGGACTTTTGGGTGACTGTTTTACCATAATTTTTTCATGTAATTTTTATGTTACAAATTTTGAAATTTTTTTGTATTGACCTTTTATTCATATACTGAAGTTTTCATGTGATCTCATGGGTAGTAAACCAGCATGTTAGATCAGGAGGTCTTGCAAGCATGAACTGCTACGCCCAATCCAGTAGTTTAAATAAGTTATATTCAAATAATTACCTTCGTTAAGATAAATTTGGAGATGCCTTACTCTTGAGAAATACTTGCTGTCTTGTTAGAAGAGGAGCATCTTTAAAATAGGTGGTAAATTGTCTTTGAAAAAATTAATGTACACAATTCCCAAAGGTGTCCACAAATAAAACAATGCGATGGGAACTGTAATTTCAAGCCTTGGGCTAAGTTGAATCATGTTTTCTTCTTCACTGATACTACAGTGAACTTGGCATTCAACATTTTGGGATTTGGAATCCTTCTGCTGTTGATATTCTTTTTTTTCATTATTCACATTGTGCAACTACGATACTTACATTAAAAAATCTGTAAACACAAATTTTGACTAAGTATTATTTATTAGAAAATTATAGACACTTTAAGATTATGATAAACAGGCACTGTAAGATTACAAAATTATGAACTGAAAATACAGTATTTGCTCGAATCTGGACAAAAATTTTTCCTTTTTTTGATATCCAAAATATTGGCTGGACATCAAATTTGAAAAAGAGCTTATTTAATATGAAAAAAAGGTTTATAATAGATTTTTCAAATTCTCTATTTTTTTGTTTGTTTTATAACTCTTTAAGTATTGTACAGTATTATCATTTAACAATAACAATTAAAAAATTATAATATTTAAAAATATAATCATTCTTTTACAAGAGTTAATAATTATTTCATTAAATATTGGTAGCTTTAATTCATTTTCTTAGGTAGTTTTTCAGAATGCTATCAGGATCATTAGTCAAGGAATGGACAACCATGAGTCTTTTCGGTTTGTTTAGAGGTTAACAATCCTGGTCGGTCGGTTACCTGGGGGTCGCCCAGGACTGAGAAACGAGGTAGGTCCTTTCAGACCTAGAGTGTCTCAATACCTGTGATACATTGACGTTCAGGAGGGGGAACACCGGTTCCATTATCGACGTGACTTTCGCTATGCCGGCCCTAGTGGCACGGATACGAGACTGGTGCGTCAGTGAAGAGTATCTGGCGAGTGACCATCAAGCCATTTTAATGGGTATAGCAGATGAAAGCTTTCAGGGAGCTGGGAGGCCGGTCACTCGCGGTTGGACCACCAAGGGTTTTAACCCGAAAACAATCATGGAGACTCTTGACTTTAGCGGAGTGCGTGAGACTACCGTTGCAGAGGATGGGGCCGCAAGATCGGTTGACTGTCTGAAAAGTGTCTGTTTCGGCACTTTTTTCCAGCAGATATTGTTGGAGGGGTCGTTATGCAATATATTTGTGGTCCAAAGACAGCCCGTAAACGTAAGGATTACCTTGCGGCCAGGAGGGTCGCACAACGAACACGAATCCATGCACTTAAACAACTGCACATGGAACGGTACAGGACCTCCAGGAGCAAGCTTAATAAGCCTATTCGGGCATCAAAAAGGGTTTCCTGGAAGCGATTCATTGTTGAAATAGATACAGACCCGTGGGGAAGACCATTCCAGACCGTTGTTAAAATGGTATTGAGAGCCAGAGCCCCTCTGACCCCGGACTTCGGTGAGGTCCAGAATGTAATAGACAAATTGTTCCCTCGCGGCGATAGAACTTTGGAGGAGGTGGAAAAGGATGCGAATCCCCCACTACTTCTCACGAAAGAGGCGTTAGTAGCAGCAGTTAAACGAATCCCTCTGGATAAGGCGCCGGGACCGGATCTACTGCCGAACCGGCAGTTAAAGTGGCGCCCGAGGCCGATCCCGGTGCTTAGTAGTAGAAGTGTACCCCCAGAGATGGAGGCGGCAGCGCCCGGTACTGGTCTCTAAGCCAGGGAAGGATCCGGTACTGCTGTCCTCTAATAGAGCTCTGGCAATGACACAATACCTAAGGTATTCGAATGCACACTGCAGCAGAGGTTGTCCAAAGCTATATAGGACGCAGGAGGACTTCGAACAAACAATTTGGATTATTTAGAGGGAGGTCGGCCTTAGATGCGGCGGCGGAGGTTGTGGGAATGGCGAGAAGAATAACTTTTGAGAAGTTATGCGTGCTCGTGGCGTCGGATGTACGCAACATTTTAAATTGTGTGACCCACGGCGCCATCGAGACGGCGCTGATGAACAGGAGAGTTCTTCCTCCATACCTTCGATGGATAATCCTTTCTTATCTCAATGCCCGCAAACTCATCTGTGAGGCGACGGACGGACCGATTGAACGACGTATAGGTAGGGGAGTACCACAAGTCTCGGTCCTTGGGCCAACCCTTTGGAATATTTTCTAGGACATTGTATTCCGGGTTCCATTACCGCCGGGAGTCATGGTTGTAGGGTATGCGGACGACCTTGCTCTCGTGGTTGAGGCGACCACACTGAGGGAGTCCGTTGCCAACTTTGAAAATTGTCCTTGAGGATCAGACGGCAGTTTCGAAGGCTGCCATAAAGTATCTCGGTGTATGATTGGATGTAAGGTTACGCTTTGGCACTCATGTTATGGAGACATACTGAAAGGCAGAAAAGGTAATGCTGCTAATAGCTTGGTTGCTACTGAATAATGGGGAACCCAGCCAGCAGAGGAGGAGGATGCTGTTTGGCTTCGTGTCCTCTGTGCTACTGTATGGTGCCGAAGTCTTTGGAGGAGTCACCAAGTATGGTAAATACAGGGGTGCTCTCGAAACAATACAAAGAAGGAGCTGTCTCCAAATCACAGCAGCGAACCACACGGTTTCCCGCGAGGCTGCGGACCTCTTAGCGGGAATATTACTGGTAGATCTTGAGATTATTCGTAGGAAGAGGATGAAAGAACAAGGTACTCTAACACCCGCTGGAAAAAAGGTTGGCCAGTTCCATTATGAAAGATTTGAGAAGGGAATGGCAGAGACGGTGGGATGACAGTAAGAGGGGTTGATGGACGTACCGCATGATGAGGGACCTGGAGGGTTGGTGCGGACGTACCCGTGGCTCGCTGGATTACTGTCTTACACAGTTTCTGGCGGGCCATGGGGGGGTTTAGAGAGTACCTTTATAATTTGGACTTGACTACTCCCCATGCTGCCCGGTTTGTGAGAGTGTGAATGAGACACGATACCACATTTTTTTCAGCTGCCACAGATTCGAGGATCATAGAAGTGAAGCATTGCATACAATAGACAGAAGGGATATGTTTTCGCCTGATGAAGTGCAACGGATCGTGTTTGAGAGTGCAAGTAATTGGACGGCCTTAGCAATGTTGGCCAAGAAGGTAATGATGGAGCTGTACGCCTGGGATGAGTTCCGCAGGGGCAGGCGAAGAACGGGTCGCCGGAGATCGTTTGGGAGGACAGGCTCTCGGCTGAATGCCTAGGTGTCCCCCGTACGTGTGGGGCTAGCCTGGGCGTGATGAGTTTAGGGGCACTCCTCTTATGCGTCCGATAGTGGCCTGTGGTATGTGTTAAGTATATTGTATGTCAGTGACTATTTATGAGTTTGTGTGTTGTTGAGGAATGTGTCTATGATGCGATTTTGTGAATGAATGTGTGCGTGTGTGTGTTTTGCTGTTGTATGCTGAACTAAGTTTTGACGAATGTGGCTTGTTGTTAAGGGGATATATGTGAGTTGTGATGAGTAGCGATGTGTGTAGTTTGTGGTTGCTGTTAAGTTGTGTTGCGTGTGTGGTGCGCTTTTGCCTTATGCCGTATGCCTTATGTGATTTTGTTCGTGAGTATGACTTTCTACGTGGTGTTTGATTGTGTGTGTGGGCGTTTTACATCCTTCCTGATGAAATGTACACCAGCTGTATCAATAAGAGTATTGCAAGAGTTGGTGGTTTAGTCGGCAGTGCGCAGGAATACATACGCACCTAATACGATCTTGCGGAACCTGTTACCGAGTCCGATACTGCTTCGGCGCCCGTAAATGGGGTTCCTCCACCTCTTTAACAAAAAATAAATAAAAAAAGGTTAACGATCCTTTAGTTTTTAATAATGATCTGGAAAATACTACTGCCTGTGGCAAACTTTTGTAGGTATTCAGTCTGGCTTAAAACCTGGTTGTGTGTACTTACCTCTTTCCATTGAATTTGTTTTTTTTTGGATACTGCATTTTT
This sequence comes from Lycorma delicatula, assembly GCF_047948215.1. Taxonomy (NCBI): domain Eukaryota; kingdom Metazoa; phylum Arthropoda; class Insecta; order Hemiptera; family Fulgoridae; genus Lycorma; species Lycorma delicatula. Next base: position 189,593,837 of record NC_134455.1, read on the forward strand.
ATTATCTATATTTTTGTCACTCTTATAATCAGTGTACTAGTAATGACGTCAAGAAGGGTTCACTACGAAGCCAATATAAAAAAGAAGTTGATTTTAATCGTGGAAGAAAACGGAAATTGCTCAGCTGCCATAAAGTTCGACATTGAAAAACAAACGTTCGTCGATGGGATAAACAACGTGATTTGATTTTTACTTGCAAATCTACGGCAAAGGGTTTTAACAGAACCTAAAACAGGAAGATTTCCCAACGTAGATGATTATATTGCTCAATTTATGAAAGATGCTTGATCTAAAACGCTGTCAGTAATAGCCATTGATAAATCTAAAATTGAATATCATAATGCATCGATAGATAGGCTGGTGCAGAAAATTCATAAAAGGGAGTGAGGGATTTCTCCTAAACGAAGAACTTCAATCTGTTAGAAACTTCCTCTGGATTTTGAAAATAAGCTCATTCAGTTTCAGCACATATCACTGAACTTCGTACAAAACGTACATATGTCTTTAAGAATATTGGAAATACGGATGACACCCCTTTTCTTTGATGTTCCGCGTAATTACACAATAACTTCAATGGGTAAAAAAGAAGTTAAAATAGTTTGTACAGGATACTAAAAACAACGTATCATTTTAACGCCATGTATTGCGGCAGAAGGCCAGAAATTAATATCAGACGCCATTCTTAATATTAAATCGGAAAACAATGCCCAAAAACGAAAAATTTTCCAGTGATGTGAGTGGATGCTCACAAGAATGGTTGAATGACTTTCGAAATTATGGAAGTCTGGATAAATGGCGTGTGAAACAGAAGACCAGGAACTTTCCGAAAACCTAAAAACACGCTGGCAGTGGATACATTTAAATGACATTTAGCGGATTGAGTGAAAGATAAAGAAAGAAAATTGTGACTTAGTGATAATCCCGGGCGATATGAACAGTAAACTCTATCAACTTGATGTATGTATTATGAAGCCTTTCAAAGACCATGTAAGAAAAGAAAACTGATTTACATTTAGCAAACTCATGTAACTGCTTCCGAAAAAATAAAATAGGCGAGTTCTTCAGCAATAGCGGAATGGGTTTCTATCGCCTAGAATAAAATCCCAAATGAAATACGTAATATCTTACTCCTGTAAATAAACAACATCACGAATACCATGGGTAGAACAGAAGACGACCTAATATGGTATAATAATGAGGTTGACATCGCCTTCAGTGACAGTGAAAGTGAGTGTTTATCTGATTTTAATTAATTTTTATTCAATTTAAATTTCCTACACAGAAATATTTTTTGTATTGCTATTTGTTTGTTATTTAAATTCTATTTTTACAGAAAATAGGTTTTTTAACAAAAACCTTCAGCACATTTATGGTACGGCTTAGATTCGAGCAAATACGGTATATAAAACTTAATTGCTGATTAGCTGTGTATTATATATCAGGTTTGAATTTTAAAAAAATCTTAATTTATTTTAAATTCCGTTTTAAATATGTTCAAATAAAATGCAACCCATCAATCAGTTTTCTCTTAAATTTGGATTGACTACCCAACTCCCCCACGTTTTTCTGAGATGGACTCGTAGTAATTACTAATATCTGACTATTGAGCCAGTGCAGTAGGCTACTACCGGTTACAATAACAAAGCATTCAGAACGTCAGTGAATTTTTACTGAGAAGATGATGGTGTTTTACAAGAGGAACGTGATTTTATTATTACATACTTCACGCTTAGTGACTGCAGTGCAAGAATATATTCGCCGTAAATACCGAGACAGACTAGTTCCTAACAGACTAGACTAGACCTAATAAAAACTCAGAATTGAAGTTAGTTACCAAATTCAGAGACAGGTTGACGATAAGGAACACAAAGAAAGAATTGAGAACAATAATGAATGCAGTTACTGTCGCTGAAATCAATGACTGCTTAACTTCCTCGCAAAAAAATTGATTAGTTGCTAGACAAAGAAAAGCAGCTAGAATACTGTCATTTTCGTCAATTTGTGCGTGAGGGCGGTTTCTTGTTATCAACTGATTATTTTTCTCTGATGAGGCGTGGTTCCATTTGGATGGCTACGTAAATAATCAAAATAGTTGAAAACTCCCATGCGTGTCATGAAAAACTTGCAGAAGATGGACGTCTGGTGTGCGATATCACGAAAAAATTGTCTTATTTTCTTCAAGAACATCATTAATGCAGAACGATATCAGAATATTTTATCTCAATTCGTTGCATTCTTGGAAGAAAAAGATTGATATTGTAGATACAACATGATAAAGCAACATCACACTACGCAAATTCAAGTGCTTTTATTAACAAATTCTTTGGTGATCACTTCATTGATCCTCCGTTCAATATTTATGTCCACCGAGATTCAGATTTGACATCTCAGATTTTTTTGGGGGGTTTACTTAACCATACAGCAACAAACCATGCACACTAGAACAACTGAATGTCAGCACTGAATAAGCCTTATTAAATATCCAGTCACAAACTTTGAAAACAGTTGCATAATGAAAAGGGTGATAGCGTGTATTCAGGAAGATGGTGGCCATTTGCAACATTTTTTTTAGAATTTAATGGGTTGTAACCTTTGATAATAAAGAATATTTAATAACTTACTCATAGCTTTTTCATTCAATAATACCTACTGACATAAGGCTGTGATAGATGGATAGCGTTTTATTTGATACTCTGTAAATTTACTTTAAAAATAAAAATTAAAGTGGTATTTATTTTTTTATTGAAAATTAAATAATCATGCATCAGTGTTATATCTGTAGTTATCAGATTTGCACTAAACTCATTAAAATAGTTTTCCTGAAAAAATATTTTTGAGAATTATTCTTTTATGTGAATTTTTAGTCAGTTACTCATTCAGCTTTAAGAGAACACTAAATAACGAAATCGCGAATTGTAAGACTATCTGAACATTTTATTTAAAAGTTATTTTAAAAAGGCTACCATATAAAACGCAAGGAAAAACTTTTAAACAACATAACTCAGTAATATTTTTTTCATTTCTCTATACTTTTCGTATAGATATGTTGCGTCCCAACGTTTTCGGGACAGTTCGAATTTTAGGACTTTGTCCCGTCGTTCTAAAAAAATGTTGAAAGTCCAGAATTTCATCGAAAAGGTTCCTTTATATATTTTAAATCATGATCTAATTTAAGGAAATTTTACTACCTCTGCTAATTTGGTAAGAAAATTGATCTTGCTCACAGTAATTACACAAATGTAAAGGCCCACCTCAGATCCAAGAGACATCAAGCGGCGGTTAGCAGTATAGCCTTAAGCGCTAAAAAAACGATTAAAAACGATTCACATAAAACTGAGCTCGTGGCGAATGAGGCAGTGGTTGTCTATCACACGATAAAATACAACCGTTTGACTGTAAATCTAAATTTTTTCTTTGCAAATTATTCGAACCTAAATTTTCTTCGGCAAAAAATGAAAGTAAGGCAACGATAAAAATGTTTTAGCTCCTGAAACGCTAAGGAGAATGTTTGAAGAGTTAGCAGAGACTTCACGTTTTTCAATAATTGTCGACTCTTCGAATCATGGAGCAGATAAATTACTCTCCGTGGTAGCTACAATTTTCAGGAGACCAGTGGCATTAATGTAAAAATTTTAGAGTTTGAAATTGCTGCCGTTAACGGCAGCTAACGGCAACGAGACTAGCGATCAATTAAACGATTACGTATTTTCTATTTTAAAAAGAAATGATCTCGTAGATATAATTATGTCTTATCGACATAACAAAAATACCAATTTTGAAGGCCCTAGAAGGAGTGGGTCGAAGAGTATTTTTATATTAATGCAAAAATCCTTTAATCGGGATTGGTTGTATGACCCATGTTCTCAATAACTGCATTAACAATGCAGCAGATAACTTGCGGTTCATGCCGAGGCTATAATCCAGAAGCTTTTTAAACTTTTCCCCATCTATTCAGTTCATGTGGCACAGTTGAAGGAGTTTTGCGATACTACGGAGGTTGAATGCAAAAAGTATCTTTCGTACTCTGACACACACCGACTTAGACTTCGGCCTGCCTTAGAACGAGTACTACACATTATCGAATCACTTAAAGCGTACTTTCGTCAATAGAAAAACCCCCAGCAGTCTTAAAAACATTTTTTGAGGATGCAAATTAGAAGTTGTCAAGAAAATTGAACGGGACAAAGTGTGTACTCGTGAGGCAGCTAACGAATATATGCGTTTGAATTCTAACTTAAAAGAAAAAAAAAGAGCTCCAGAAAAGGATATCAGAGACAAGATGTAATTGAGATTTGCAACATATAAAGGATACAGCCTGCACTTTTTATGGAAACTGCATCAGTTACTTAGATTTGTGTAAAGCTAACATCAAAAACCTTAATCATGCACCATGTAGGCTTACAATATTTTTTTTGGGTCCAACCCAGGACATACTTTTGAAATTACTTAAAAGTCTTAACAGTTTACTGAAATATTAAACTTTGTTTATCCACTTGTATTTTTCACTAGACATGACTTTTTTCAGAAATTTTTTAATTACATCATAAAATTCACAAGAAAGTTCTGAATTAATTTTAACATTTAGCAGTTCTGTAACAGTAGATAAAGTCTTTTCTCTCTGCAGACCAAATGTTCCCCGTAATTGAAAAAAAACTGAAGCAGATGGCCCAGGCATCAAAAACTCAACCATTTTAGAAATATTGCTACATGAAATATCAGTCTTTTGAAACACCTTAAAAATTGCTTTCCACTTCTCTTCAATATTATCTAGTATTTTTTCACAACTTGAACCATAACCTACCCTTTGGTTTTGAATTACCTGGTTCAACAATGACATTCATCAAATTAGTTATCAATATTATGGAAACTTTTATAATTCATTAACAACTTGTGCATCTCTTCTAAATCAGACCAGGCAATTTCAGTTTGTAAATTTATCCACTGAAAGTTACTAATTTTATCAAAACTGGTTTTCCATAACTCTAAGTATTGGATACTAGATTTATAAAAATTGTCTACGCTTGAGAAGAATTTTTATTCCTGAACATCATTATTTTCTTTTAGAGTGCAGCAATTCTTTGGCAGAAGAATTTATTTATAATGTATTTTTGTGGGTTTTTCTTTCCTGAAGTTGACAAATTAATTCAGAATAAGTCTGAAATGCTTCTGTTGCTGTGATAGACAATTAAGCTTCCAATTTCAGAACTATATTATTAAATAACTGTAGAGTACCATATAAAAATTTCAAAAACAGTTCAATTTCTAGATTTTCAAAAAATCAAATAATAATTTTGGGCATTTGTCACAAGATAAGAAGTGTGATTTTAGTCCATAAAAAATGGAAAGAATTCTTTCTATTGCAGGTAACATACTAAGGAACCTTGTGCTGCTATGAGATAATACTTTTTTGTAACCCGTTTCCACAAATTCACAGAAACTTTTAAGTTTTGTTACCCTTACTGGGTAACAAATGTACTTTCACTATATGTGAAAGTATTTTTAAGTTTTTATAACAATAACTTTTAAGTCCAGGGGTAGAGAATCACATGCTGTTTGTACTGAATTGTGTACAATGTGGGCTGAATAACCAATTCCAAAATAGGTCTTTTTAAATCACTTTGAACTTTTCTGAACATATTTTCATTTCCCTTTCTCTTCACACCACCAAAATTACTATTGTGTTATCAGCAGTGTAACAAAACAACTTTTTTCAAGTTTCTATTTATTCACACCTTGCCAAAGATACTGAGTCAAGAGCAGTTTCACCTGACACTTTGTCAAAATTTAAAAATTTAACTTGAGTCCCTCCTGCAGACTGAAATATCTTACAAGTTTTACTTCATTTCTGTTTGAGCTATCCATTGTTACTGTTACATAATTAATGTTTTTCAAAGAACGCAACACATTATCAAATATAAATGGCAAAATAACATTAACAATAATTGCCTCAGTTTTGGTTCTAGCAGATGAAAAGTTTGGGTCATATAACTTTTTAACCAGTTTTAGATGTGCAGTCTTATGTTTTGAAACTGAGTTCATGTCTAGCAGTTTGGTATAAAAATGTAACTTCTTTAGCAGCACACTCCAGATCACTATTCATGTTATTCCCAAATTTGGCTTTAAAAAAATCTCTTATGTTTGCTGAAGCAGTAGTAAAGAGCACTCCTATGTTTAGCTGTTTTCATGTGGTCTTCAATATGACCCTTTCCTTTACGTGCAACAGAAAATTCTCCAGTACATAATGTGTAATAAACACGTTCATTGTTATTGTCGTTACACAATTTCAAAAATTTGTATTCCTGTTGTAGGTAACAATAAACACACATTTTCTTTTGCCAATTGCTAAACGATGGGGGAAAAATGATCAAAAACTTGTAGACGAGTTACTTCACACACGAAAATAACACAAACGGATTGCCCCTGCGGCATCGCCGCAACCTTTCGCCGCAACTAAGTAAAAGGTTGCGGCGAGACCGATAGCCACGCCTCCATCAAAATCGACATCAGCGCTTGCTCCAAGGTCGGCTGAGAGACGCACGGCCGTAAAAGAATGTTACTCACCGGGTTGGTCTAGTGGTTAACGCGTCTTCCCAAATCAGCCGATTTGGAAGTCGAGAGTTACAGCGTTCAAGTCCTAGTAAAGCCAGTTATTTTTACATGGATTTGAATACTAGATCGTGGATACCGGTGTTCTTTGGTGGTTGGGTTTCAATTAACCACACACCTCAGGAATGGTCGAACTGAGAATGTACAAGACTACACTTCATTTACACTCATACATATCATCCTCATTCATCCTCTGAAGAATTATCTAAACGGTAGTTACCGGAGGCTAAACAGGAAAAAGAAAAGAAGAGAATGTTAAAAGACGCGTTGTCGAACATATAGGACTAAAATTTAAAAAAATCCTCGCCAGTCATAAAATTCTCAAAACCCGGACAGCACTAAAAAACCAGGCTTGTCCGGGTTAATCCCGGACGTATGATAAGCCTATATATCACGGGGTTAACCTGAAACAGTAGCTCAAGATTTAGAGCAGAGTTGTAAACTTAACTTAACTTTAACGTATTTTGAAACTGTTATTACTCCACGATATGTTCAGCAAGTTGTGTGCATTTAACTCTTACCTATCTCATGATATCTTGGCACAATGGGATAAACCAAAACTAAAAAGTGAACAGAGATGGTAAGAAGTTCTTAAGGACCTGAATAAACGCTAGTTACCTATTCCAAACAAAAAGAGGTATGAATTTGTGCTGTCACTGTCCGAGGACAAATGCATGCGTTGAGAGGGCGTTTTCAATAATAAATAATTTTTGAGGGCCCGTTAAGTCTTTAATGACGATCGAATGCGTTAAGGCATTTTAATTATTCAAATGAACAATTCTGAATCCTGTCCAGAGATGAACAAAAAAATAATAAAACAGTAATAAACTGACTTCTTCAGAGAATTACGATTGTTGCAAACCATCATCAACAGTCAAGTAGAATAAACTTAGAACTAATTACATACACTCTTCTTGCAATAATTTGCAAGAATCCTTTACTTAAAGGATAATAAATGTGAAACAAATGAATAAAACTCTCATTTAACAGTTAGTTTAATGTGAAATAATAATGTTTATTTTCTTTTTATAAAAATAATGTTTGTAACTGATGTGATTTTGATTAGGCATAAAAATTATTTTTGTCTTAATAAAATAGAAATGTAATAAATATAATAATTACCAGTAATTAACACAAAATGAATTATAATTTACATAATAATTATATAAGCCTAATATATATATATATATATATATATATATATATATATATATATATATATATATATATATATATAGGATAATATGATTACAACACGTCTTTGTATGTCTAATTACATTAGAGCCGACTAAAGGTGGGGAATGGCTAGTGGTGGTCGATATCCATGTTTATGGATATGGATTCTCAATTTTTAATTGAGAAAATTTTGTCACCGTGCAGAGTAACCGTATAGATTACACCGTATAGAGTAAAACGAAATGGCAGATTACAGGACATTTTTGCTTTAAAGAAGTTCTAAAATATCGTTTTAAATCACTAGTTTTGATATATTTGAAATAAATAAAATTAGCTTGTTCTCAACATCCTAAAGCGACACTAATCGCTAGATTAGCTTGTCATAATAAATACCTTGATGACCTAAAAGCTTTAATAAATGTAACGGTAAACAAAACAAAAAATCACTGGGTTTAATTTTTTCTTATAAATTTATAATTTTTTATTCTACTACAAACTTTAAGACGTTACCATAAATATTTGTCTTCCAGACAGCTAGGAGTAATATCAGCTGACACCACTCTCAAAACCAGCAGTGACCACTAACGAAGCTTGTAAAAGCGCTGAAGTGTTATGAATTATTATGTAAGCTGAAAAAACATTTGTTCAAAGTAAATTTGGCTCCATTAGTCATTAAAAAAAAAAAAAATGATTTTGGAAAATTTTCAATCTCAACCGTTATGGTTAAAAACAGTGAGAGTTATACCAATAAAATTTCTCAAATTGCTTGATACATTTATATTTTATTAAAAGAATATTTAGAAACTATCTCTACAAAATATATGGAATTGCATTTCCAGGGATTCTTTTCTACATTTTCACATACTGAAGTACAGTAATAAAAATACCAAAATTGCTGGGTCAACCATATTGTTCAACGCTTAGTAGAAGTGATCAAAGATGATGGCTGAAGTTTAAGTTATCACTGTAAACGATACATACTAGATGTTTTAACTTTATTTTTCACCGTAAGACATAAATTAATTAATCCTAAGGATTGATTAACATTTCTTGGAAGTCTTATTATAAGACAAATGTTGGCTAGCCTGGATGTCACGTGTTAGGTGTAGGTTATGGTGTTTAGAATCAATTGAGTACTGGTTGTGGTTTATCTGAATTCTGCTGACAAATGAAACTGAGAAATTGAGTTGTTAAATATACGAGATATTGAAAGAAAAATGTTTATATTGCAAGTGCAGATGCTCTGTGTTAAAATATTGTTTTTGTATGTCTGAGCGGCGAGTGACATTTTATTTGTGTAATTATATTAATATCTAATCAATTATACAACCGTTATTCATAGTAATCCATTTATTGTGGTGAAATTGCGTCGCTCTATTTCATTTGTATCGGTTTTTGTTTTATCTAGTGACTAGAATTTTGTAAGTATTCCATTCTTTGCTTAATTTTAATGTAATTTTTATTCCTAATGAATGCTTTCCCTTAGCCGTTTAAAATAACGTCGAATTCTCTATATTACAACATCGCCAAAAAGCAACATTTTTATCCTACAAATACATCTTATTAATGATTTTAGAATGCGTAACACTCAATTCTAATCTGAATTGAGTGTTGTGTTGTAAAGAGGTATTGTTTTCATACTGTGAATTTTATGAATCTTAATTAGTTATTTTATGTTATGTTTTATGTTATTTTATGTTATGTTCTGTTGCTGCTACTGCTGCAGTCAGTATTTGTCAAAACTATATTTATGTTATTAGTTGCTTGTATGCATGTTTTCTTTGTATGCTAATTTTAAGAATTTCATCAAATATGTTCTATAAATGTTTGCATTGTTAAATTCTGGCCAACTTAGTAATTCTTATTAGTGAATAATTTACTCAAGGTTTTTTTTATTATTAATAACATACTTCTGCTTGTATTCTATTTAAATATTAATATAACATTTAATTTTAAAATATCTATCTTTGTTTTAAGTTATTTTTCTTATAGAGACAATTTTATATGGTGTCAATAGTCTAGCAGTGGTTCTACCTGACTTATAAAATACTATTGAATGATTGATTTTTCGTCCAGCATTTCAGTGAACTCATTAGACGTTGGGCTATAAGCTAATATGTTGTTTTAAAAATTAATGCAGTGGTTTAGCTTCAGGAGATCTGCTTTATGATACAATCGAAATGTCAGTTATTAAACATATCATTTTGTTTATATCGATCGTAGTTTAAGTATTGATAGTGAATGAGGGTCAGTAATAAGCGTAGGTTAAAAAAAGAAGAGAATAATGAGAGTACATACTGTATATGAGAATTTCTTTCTGTTAAAAATTTTTTTTGAAAGTAGACAGTGGTCGTCATATATTTACTTAAAGCACTGTGCAACAGTTTATGGGCCCAAGCATATACCTATGAACAGAGGTTGTGAAAATTTTGTTGGATTGTTGTCTGAGTTGTGACCACGTGGATAAAAGTATTGAATCAGAATAGTTAAACGTAAATAACTGGAACATTTGGAAATTCCAGCTTAGAATAGTGCTGACAGCTAAAGATCTCTTCAACATTATCAATGGATATACACAGAAACCAGATACTTGCTTAATAAGCTGCAGTATTGAAAAAATTTGAATTTTATAATGCACGCGCACTAATAGTGTTAATATTGCACATGAAATCTGGCGTTTGTCATATGTTTAAATGTGCAAGACTGCAAATTAAATGTGGGCTAAACTGAGCATCAATGAAGTGTTAGAATTCATTTTTTACAGTTTTTCTTTTTTTTTTGTCTTCAGTCATTTGACTGGTTTGATGGTGCTCTCCAAAATTCCCTATTTAGTGCCAGTCGTTTCATTCTGTATATTCCATACAGCCTACATTCCAAACAATTTGTTTTACATATTCCAAATATTGCCTGCCAGTACAATTTTTCCCTTCTACCTGCCCTCCCAGTATTAAAGCGACTATTCCAGGATGTCTTAATATGTGTCCTGTAAGTCTCTCTTCTTTTAACTATATTTTTCTAATTGCTTCTTTCTTCATCAATTTTCTGCAACACCTCCTCATTTGTCACTTTGTCCACCCATCAAATTTTTAACATTCTCCTACAGCAACACATTTCAAAAGCTACTCATTTTTTCTTCTCAGGTACTCAGATTATCATAAATCTATAAAGCTATATTAACATAGTATAAAGCTATGCTTCAAACACATACTTTCAAAGATGTTTTCCTGACATTTATTTTAATTTTTGATGTAAACAAATTATATTTCTGACTGAAGGCTCGTTTCGCCTGTGCTGTTCAGCATTTTATATCGCTCCTGCTTCATCCAACTTTAGTAATTCTACTTCCCAAATAACAAAATTCTTCTATCTCCGTAATCTTGTCTCTTCCTATCTTTATATTAAGTGGTCCATCTACATTATTTCTACTAGATAGTTCATTATGAAATCTACTCCTGCCTGCCCTTTATTTGAAGCTGTGCTAATTATTCTAAAATCACCTGACCAAAAGTTGTTTTCCCACTGAACCTTGCTAATTCCTACTACATCTACATTTAGTCTATCCATTAACCTCTTTAGATTTTCTAACCTACCAACCTGTTTTAGACTTCTAAAATTCCACGCTTCGACTCATAGAATGTTATTTTTTAATTTTCTGGTGACCCCCTTCCTTAGTAGTTCCTACTCCGAGATCCAAACGAGGGACCAATTTACCTCCTGAATATTTTTCCAAGGAGACGCCTCCATCTTTCTTATATGAAAATGCAGAGTTACATTTTCTTGGAAAAAAAGCAACTTTAGTTTTCCATTTCTTTCAGCTGCACAGTACTCAAAAGATTGAATAATTTTGATATGGCTGTTTAAGTCCTCCTGATCTACGCCCTTAACAACTACTGAAAGAGCTGCTGCCCTCGTTCAGGAATCGTTCCTTAGTCTGGCTCTAAACAGATACCTCTACGATATGGTCCAGCTACTCTGTTTCACTGAGCACTCAAGCCCCCTCACCATCGACAAGGTCTCATGATTTATGGAGGGAGGTTTTACAGTAATAGTTTTTTAATTTGAATTTTGAAAATGGTGTTTTGTAATTACTAAAAATCAAAAATCCTAAATTTAACTGCTGCTATTAAGCATCAGAAGGAAGAAATACCTAAAAAAACTGGTTATTACAAAAATAATAATGTCTTTGCCAGATCAGTATAAACAGTTTATGTCTGGTTAGGAATCATGGCTGAAAATCAACAAATTCTAAGCACTTCTAACAGCTAGATTATTGATTGAAGAAGAGTGTTTGAAATCTAGTAAACATTCTGTGGCATTAACTGCTAAACATGTAAAGAAGTTTAGTCTCAAATGTTTTTCTTGTGGAAATGTTGGCCTTAAAAAGAATCAGTTTAAGAATTATTCAAGTTCTATGAAAAATAAAAAATATTGTGCGACCTTTTTGTCATAAGAAAGGCCACATATTAAAAGATTGTTGGTTTCATCAAAAGAAATTATCATTGAGATTAAGAGTATCACTTTTATGTGTCAGGTTTGTTTAAAAAAAATACTGTAATTTTTGTAACAAATGATTTTATTAATATAAACTAATTAAACCAATTTATTGTATAGATATTAATTACTATGCATAGAATTGCAAATAATTTTAAAGTAGAGGCAGTAAATTGAAATGAAAGATTGGCCATAATTGTGGTTTCTGAGGTGAATTTGGGTACAGAATGGTAGCTTGATAGTGAAGCATTTGAGCATATGTGTAATGATCTAAAATTGTTTGGAAAGTATATACATCTTAATGAACCAAAACATGTAAGAATAGGTGATTGTTCAGTAATCGGTATTGGTACTGTTTTTATTAAATTGTACGATGAACAAATGCACATAAATATGAAGATGAACAATGTGATTTAAGGATGAATATTTTCCCACAGGGCGAGCCATTGGATAATGATTTTTATTTAAAGTCGGATACCTATGAAGCACGATTAATTTATAAGGAAACACATTAGGTTTTTGCAGTGGCTAGACGGTCAAATAAACTTTTTCACATGATGTTTCGCTTGGATAACCAAACTTTTATAGACCAAGATGATTGTTGTTTGGCCAATGTTGCCGCAGTGAACTCAAATAAAAAATCTTTAATCTGGTGACATGAAAGTTTTGCACATCAAAAGTTTGATCATGTGAAAAGATTTTTGAATCAAAAGTGGTATTCATATATATTATTGTGTGAAGATAAAAATGAAACCTTGTTCTGTAAAGCCTGTGTGCAGGGATAACAACATTGTAATTATTCAAAGAAAGTAATTCACAATCAACTGAAGTTGGAAACATAATCCATGCTGATGTCTGTGGTCCTATGGAAGTTGACTCAGTAGATGGCTCTTGTTACATGTTCTTATTGAAAGATGATTATTTGCTTTATAGACAGGTGTATTTTTTAAAAGTATGAAGTTTATTGTAAGCTTGAACTTTTTGTGAAACTGTGTGAAAATCAAACGGGTCAGAAAATTAAAATCTTAAGAACAGATAATGGAAAGGAGTTTGTTAATTACAATGTAAGAAAACTTCAGACTCAGTAAGAAATAGAACATCGGACTGCTGTTTCTTATAATCCCAAACAGAATGGTTGTCTCAATGAGAAATGTGTACTTATGGCAGCAAAACATCTAACCAAGTTTTGGACTGAAGCAGGAAATACAGCTTATATGTGATTAATAAAACTGGGACAAGTACAGTGAATTGTGGTATAATAAGCAAAGTTTTGATTTAAAAAATAAAAAATAAAACCACTCTTTGGTACAGAAGGGTGGGTGCATATACCAAAAGAGAAGAGAAAGAAGCATGATCTTAAAAGTAGGAAGGGAATCTATATAGATTATGGTGAAAGTACAAAAGAACTGAGAGTTTATTTTCCACACATGAATGCAGTAATGTTAAAAAGAGGTATTTTTGTTCTATCTAAACTTAATTTCTCATTTTTTGATTGTAATGTTAACATGAAGAAAGAAGAACTTACATCTGAAGTTGAACATGTTGAAAACATAATTAAAGATGTGACTGCAAATGAAAGAAGTTCCCTGAACATGAACATACATAACCCTACTGAGAAGACAGCTTTGTCCTAGGAATAAGCTGCAGGGTCTAGTTATTATATTGATAATGATTTGTTAGTATGACCAACTTCATATGACATTAAACAGTCAGTTTTTGTTAAGCAATTGCAGGGCACATTGAGTTGAAGACATTAACTGAAAATCATACATGGGATGTTACTGATAAGCCAGAAATAGATGGTGTTAATACCAAGCAATTATCACTTAGCTTTACAGAATAATACAAGATAATCAAGGTAAAGTAATTCAATTTAAATTTAGGTTGACAGAGGGTTCATGCAGAAATAGTCAGTATATGATGTTTAATCTCCTGTTGCCAAATTAAATGCTAAACAGTTAACATTAATATGTTAGCTGTTTTAGTGTAAATTTTGACTGACCTGTTATGCAAATGGATGTCTGTAGAACGTTTTTGCTTCGTGGACTGAAAGAAATTTATGTGTTTATCTGAGAATTGCAATTTACCAAAATCTGATAAAGTGTGCTAACTTAAGAAAGCATTTATGATTTTAAGAATTCTCCCAAATTGTGGTATGATAAATTTCATGAATTCATGATATATCAAAATTTTGTAAGGTCAAATAATGATTATTGTTTGTATTTCAGGTTATCTAATGTTTCAAAAATTTGTGTTGATGACTTAATTATCACAGGCTAACAAATAAGCAAGAAATTATGAAATTATGAATGAAATATGAGTAACTTTAAAATGAATGATTTAGGTTAAATTTCATATTATTTAGGTATCACTATAGAACAAATTTGGTACTTACATATTAACGCTACCGCAGCTACAGCTTTATTTACAAACAAAGTGGTCAATTGGATTTCGGTGGAAAATGGGCCGATATAGAGTTTAACATAGATTCAAAACAGGCTTTTTATTAATTTTAATAATTTATATTTATTTATTTTATTAATATAATTTAACCAAACTTAACTTACGCTTGCTTCGCTCGTTAATCTTGACTAATTAACAGGAGTGTTTTGATTATTTAAATAATAAATAATTGCAATTACTGAATTTATTAAATAAATACTCAAAAAATTAAGGGTGTTAATTAGTCAAGGTTTGCGAGCATAGGTTAAGTTATATTTATAAAATAAATAAATATAAATAACCATTTATTAAAATTAATAAAGAGACTGTTCATTTTCCATCGAAATCCGATTGACTACTTTGTTTTTAAATAAAGCTGTAGCTGCGGTGGCGTTAATACGTAAGTACCACAAAGTGGTACTTATTTCAGTTTCTTTTTATTTTTTTTTATTTTTGTAAGGTTGTCATGTATTGAATGTATTATTTTTGTTGTAAACATTTTGATTGCGGGAGGGTGTTGTGATAAAATCAAAATTTTGTTTACTTAACTATTGTATTGGCTTATATCGATAGTGTAAGTGTCGATAGTAAGCGCAGTGTAAAAAAAAAGAAAAGAGACAACATTGAGAGAGAGTACATGCTGTATATGAGAGTACTTTTGTTCTGTTAAATTATGTAAACTGCTGTCGTCATTTTGTATTTATTTAAAGCACTCTACAACAAGATCAGAATTTGCACAACTGTCAACCCATTAGAAGTCAAGGCTTTTTAGATATCGTACATTGTAGTGGTCCAGATAAAACTTTATATTTAATGATATCGAGCAAGATAATTCTGTTACAGAGTTCAGTAGGAGATTTAAAAAAAGTATGATAAATGATTGACAGTTCTGTAACATTCATACTTTGTATGACCCCACTTGATTATTAATTGATTGGGTTTTAGTGGTTAGTTGGTACATTAGTTGTGTACATTTTCCACAATCCATGAGCATTATATTTTCTAAAAAAATGTTCTTATAGAGCAGAGATCTCTGTAAATATACTGAACATAGAGATACTCATTAAGCAGTAAGTGAGAATTTTTTTTTAACATTTAAGTAGCTGTATTAATTTCTGTTGAAAATAAAATATTTTTCGCCGACTGGTTGGCAGTACTGACTTGAACGAGACAAAAAGTAGTGTTGTTCAAATTGCCAAATGAATTGCGGTTATTTGTCTGTATAGTTTGCTATTTAAATGTTTAGCAAAGTGCCTGTCACACATTCTAAGTGTATGATATCGGGTTACTGTCATTTGATTTTTAATTTAATTATACTCATACTTATTCTGTTTGCTGATGAATGTACTTTCAATTTTCAATATCTAATTTCAATCAGTATATGCTATATTATGATCAGTAATCTGATGATTAGCCCCTTATTTTTGAAAATTGTGTTATGAAGTAATGTAGACTATCTTAAGGATCCGTTAGATTATGTTTGTGGGGTGGCTGAAAACTGATGTTCACAAACAGAAACTGAATTTTTGAATATTCTATTAAAGTAAACAAATGTGTCATTCTGCAGTTTTACTTCTCCATTATTATTTTTATTTTATTAAAGGTCATAGTCTAGTGAGTTAACATATTCTGTAAACCTTTATTTAATAAATGTAAAATTTGAGCCATTGAGACCAGGTATGTTATTTACCGTTTAAAATTAAGTTACCTACAATTTTGTATTAAAAACGTTTTTAAACAGTTGTTATCAATATCATTGTTAGAAAGATGCGTTTTTGGTGTCATATTTTTATCTTTTGGGAATAAAATGAACATATTAGAAGAAGTTACAGGAATTTTATCAAAATAATTTTGGTGTACATATATTTGTTTTTACTCATAAATTCATAATTTTATGATACAAAGTTAAATAGCATAAAAACTTCTACATGGCAAAACCATTTCATTCTTGATGGTTTTGTGTAATGTAACTGTTAGGCTTTTATTAAGAGTCTTGATTAAGAAATAATAACTATTTTATTTCCTTTTGTGCAATCTTTATTTAAGTTTTTTTACTGTGAGGACAATTTGAATGAAAGCTGTAAACTTTCTGAAAATGGCAGAAAAATCAATATGTGGAAAACTTAGGTTTTGAAAGAAAGCATGTTTATGCTGCGTTGAATTACAGAGAAAATTCTCAATGAATTTGCTATGAAAAAAAATCATAATGGTTAAAATGGAAGCATTTTAAGGCTTATGTGAAACCGCTAAGTAATGCAGTAATCTGTAATGTTTATAATTTACCAATGTAATATTAAAGTTCTTTGTTGATAAAAATTAGGTTCAGGAATGATATTTTAATTTATTATTTTATTACACAGTCTGTTCAAAAAGTAATGTCACCAAGTCCACAAGTATGAAAAGAATCCCTTTTGGCATGCTGGAAGACAGAGCTAGATTTCACTAGTGCTAAGTGGGGGATAAAAAAATTTCCACCCTAAAGTTAAGAAAAACTTCAAATCTACTCAATACGACATTGGTTGCATGTGGAAAAGAGTTTTACAAGTTTAGCATGTGACAAGGCCCCCATCTTCTTACAATTCCAGCAACATTTTGGTCATCCCTTGCTGTAAGGTTTGATCATGTCAAACACTGTTTCAGACGAAAGTTTTAGGTAATGATTAGAGGACTAATGATCACTTTAAACCGATTCGATACTTTGCCTATTAAGGGAGGTATGATTTTTTTTGTCTTCAAAATCCAATTTTTCCACCTCTGGGCCAATGGTTGGTAAGTTTTGGGCCCTTATCCAAAGAATAGTAGGAACTTTAAACGAATTCGATATTTTACTTAATAAGAAACTTATAACTATATTTTTTTTTCGAAAAATCCCCCCATTCCACCCCCATGGTCGGAATTTTCTCACTAACGAACTCTACCGAGATTTTGGGTCGTTATATTTTATGTATCAATTTGAAAGTGATGGGCGCAAAATTACGGCAATTATCGTGTCCACAACAAAGTGAAATATATATAAACTTTGAACTGACGGTTGTTTTGGTATCTGGGGGATGTGAAACGCGAAGATATGTCGAAATTTTCCAGAAGTCGAATCATGGTATCCATTACAATTTGTAGCTTTCTTATGAAATCTACCTAAAAAACTACTTCTACGTAAAATTTAGAATTAACTTTTTTCCCTGGAGGTACAAACTCACGGTGGAGGATCCAGCCTTATTGGGGCGAAAGGACGCCGAGGTGTGCTACTCGGCACTTTGCCTCTTCGTTTCGGGGTTGTACTGGAATATCCACGTTTCATCACCCGTGATAACATTATCCAAAAAGTGAGGATCATTTTCACTTGTTTCCAAAATGTCTTGACAAATTTCCACTTGGCGAGATTTTTGGTCGTCAGTTAACATTCTTGGGACGCATCATGCGCACTTTTCGCATGTCTAAATCCTTGGTCACTATCCTGTAGACGATAGTTTTTGGAATATTTAAACATGTCGGCCATTAAAAGAACACTCGTTGGACGGTCTGTTTGCAAATGTTTTCACACGAGTCACATTTTCGTCGTTTGAGGAGGTTAACAGGTGTCCAGCTCGGGCTTCGTCGTCGACCTCTTCACGGCCTTCCAAAAATGCCTTGTGCCATCTGTAGACTTGTATTTGTGATAAACACTCATCCCCAAAGGCCTGTTGAACCATTGGAAAAGTTTCTGCTGCAGACTTGCCGAAATTCACACAAATCTTGATCACGTATCTTTATTCCAGTGAACGCTGCATCGCAACTTGTACAAGAGACGAAACGGAGGTTTACAAAATCGCCTGTCCTTCACCTTTGAGAGCTCTGAGACAACTGAGCAAGCACTCGCTCGGTGATTGACGTACCACCATCAATCCCGGCGGATGATAGAGCGCGCTGCAACGTACAGTCGCTTTACAATAAAATACATTAAATTACATTACTTTCCGGATATACCTGGTATATCGTTGTAATGAAATCAAAATTCAATGCAAATTATTATTCTTTTGTTTTCTAAGTCATTAAGTACCAAATGCCAAATGCATTAAATACCGAATGTTGTTGCCTACTAAAAAATCATTAGAAGACTACAGTAGCATTGCGAATTAATCCCAATACAGATGTTATTTTTAAAAAAAGTAACTTTAGAAAAAAATCTTACCTGTACAAATTTGTGAATACAGTGTAGGTCTGAAAAGTTCCCGAACTAAATTTCTATAGTCGATACAAGTAGTGCTATCTCTCGGACAACCAAGGAACTATGTAGTACGGTGTTACAAAATTTCATCATGTTTCGTCACTCCATTCGAGTTATATTCGGCCGCGTACGTTGTGTTCACATGACCTTCTGCGAGCTCGCGACATGGAACAGACAAGAGCGATAAAATTTTGTGTTCGACTTCAAAAATGTTTCGTTGAAACTTATTCTATGATACACCAAGCAGTCATGAAGCTGCATCTCATACTACACAACATACACCTGGTGGAAGCGGTTTAAAGACGATAGAGAGTCGTTGGATGACGACAAACAAAGCGGGAAGCCATCAACAGCTGTTCACGACTGAAACTTTGCGAAAGTGCGGGCGCTGCTGCCCGAACATCCCAACCCCGTAGGGGAAGACACCCGCCTAGTGACGTTCCGATCGCCATCCCTCCCCCCGATCCTTGCCCTGTTTGGCTTTAACAGGAAATTAATGCTTTACATCGGTAAAGAAGCGGTACTTAGAATTCTAAGAGAAAAATGAACCGCCGAAAGGTGTGCTTTCGTTTCGTTCCCACACTTCTTGACCGAAGAACGGTGCATCTTTCTTGTGCTTAAGACTTCGTTGAAACTGCCGCTAGCGACCCAAATTTTTTGCAAACAATTGTGGCTGGGGATGAAAGTTAATGCTTCATATAACATCCGCAAACGAAGCGTCAATCCGTTGCTTGGTTGAGCCCTGGAGCACAAAGACCGACGAAAGTCAGGCAGTAAAAATCAAGAATGAAAACTATGTTAATTGCATTTTTCGACTCAAAGGGCCTGATTCATCATGAATTTGTCCCAACTGGTCAAACCGTGAATTCTGAATTCTCTCTTTTTTCTGTTTAGCCTCCGGTAACTACCGTTTAGATAATTCTTCAGAGGATGAATGAGGATGATATGTATGAGTGTAAATGAGGTGTAGTCTTTGTACATTCTCAGTTCAACCATTCCTGAGATGTGTGGTTAATTGAAACCCAACCACCAAAGAACACGGTATCCACGATCTAGTATTCAAATCCATGTATAAATATCTGGCTTTACTAGGACTTGAACGCTGTAACTCTCGACTTCCAAATCAGCTGATTTGGGAAGTCGCGTTAACCACTAGACCAACCCGGTGGATTGAATTCTGAATTCTATTTGGAAGTAATCAAACCCCTGATGTGTTACAATCATTGAATCCAGCCCAAGTACCGGGATCGGAGCAGTTGTACTCTCTTGCACGACAATGTCCCAGCACACATGACAACAGTTTTAACTTGTTATTACACTACAAATCAATTTACCGTCTTATCCCACCCGCCTTATTCACCTGACTTGGCTCCAGTAGACTATTTCCTATTCCCGAAACTCAAGTTGAAGATGAAAGGCCGCTTTTTCGACAACATTCTGCCCATCCAAAGGGCTTGCACTATGCAGTTGAAGACGATCAACAAAATGATTTCTCCATAGCATTTGATGAGCTCTACTGGTATTGCAACGACTGTATAAATAGAGAAAGGTTCTATGTCAAGGGCTGATGTGAGTAAATTCGTTTATCTGTAAATCTGTATTTTTATTTAATTTTGTTTGGGAACTTTTCAGACATACTGTGTATCTTATAATTAATATGTTCTTTATTCTTAATTACTTCATTTACACAATCAGGCATCAATTCAGCAAGTGTGATACACATTTTTTTAATTTCTTCATCATGAAACCATACCAATATTTGCTTTAAATGTGATCAGTTTTTGTGGTACAATTCATTTTTTGACTATTGCCCAAAAATTGTCAATTGGTTTTAAAACTGGGGAGCCTGACCAACGGAGGATTTTTAATGTTTCGTTCATCGAAAAACTTTTCCATTTTGGTACGGCGCGAGATCTTGTACGAACACTCCATTGCCTTGCGGAAATTTGTTTTAGAGTAAAACAAATCTCCGCAAGGAAATCTCGTCGTCTTCCCTTCAGAATCTTGATGTAGCCATCACTTTTCAATATACCAGTCTTCATCCCAACCCCGTAGGGAGAAGACACCCACCTAGTGACGTTACCGGTCGCCACACCACCCCCTCCGTTCCAAGCCCTGAGGGGCTTTACCGGAGGTCGTCTTTGGACCCTTTAACTGATTACATCTCACAGTCGTCAGCCAGGTCTCGGTCGGGATGCCACCGATGTAAATGCCTCGGCAGACATTTGCATCAGTAAATACATATCAAATTTCGCCTTCACGTAGGCCTCAAACGGACATCTTCACATCCAACCTAACATGATTCCCTCAAACTATCTAACCGAAACTGCGGAAGCGCGAACCCTGCGCCTAGTAAAGATTTGACAACACCTTTCGTTACTGTGAATATCTCGGAAAACGAACGAATTTAAAGTTAAATCAATGCTACCTTATATCAGTCAAAATTGTGTTTTACGCAACATAGAAATTCAGACCTACACCCAAATAAGTCGAGCAGTTTAGGTCACTTAACAAGGGGAATGCAACAAGGGGACTACCATACCCCGGCAGCGCAGCCCCGCACCAGCGGGAACCCCAAATCGAATCACAAACAATACCAATATAACCGTGGCATGATACCAATGCGTGTACCTCCAACCATTCCAATGCCTAACCCGAACCCTAGCCACCCGGGATCCTACCACAATCGAGTACTTCGATCAAACTCCCTCTGCAGACCTACACATTGCAAGGGCGCGAAGAAAACCAGCCAATATAGACCATTCCTTGCGGATCATCCAGTTGGTACGGAGATTCAGGAAGGAATGTATTCCCTCAAGTTCCCTAACAGCTCGTGAACGTTCGACCTCATATCGGGGACAGACGTAGAAGACGTGGTCCACTGTATCATCAGTCCCGCAATCCGGGCATTGACTCGAATCCACCAAACCTAGCCAAACTTGCCCGAACGGCACCATGCCCGAAGAGAAACTGTGATATACCGATTGGGGGAGATCCATTTAATCCCATCTGAATTAGACACTATAGGAAATATACCATGTGTGTAGCGACCCGTGGGGGATTCATTCCATCTGACCTGCCAAGACACAAGGCCCCGGTCTTCAATCTCCTGCTTTCGTTCTGACGTCAATAGGTTATTTACCTTGGAAATGTTGCGTTCCTTACACTCATTAACCAAGATATCTATTGGTTTGACTCCGGCTGTAACAGTTTTGCCTCCCGCGAAACTGTTCTGTAACCGCCTATAACTGTCAGCAAGAGGAGTCGCTGGGCCCGCAGCAAAATGTCAGCGCAATTCCTAAAAGCCATGCGGTGAGCCCAGACAGGCGCAGCATACAGCATAATAGCTTTGCTGACACCTTTGTAAAGGATATGTATGGGACGGTAATTCAACCCCCAATCGGGATAAATGATTACGGATTCCATAAAAAGCATCAGCGGTCTTTTTTGCTACAAACTATAGATGTTCCCTGAATCGAAAATTCTCATCAAGGATAACATCCAGGTATTTTTGTGTCGTAACGTACCGAATGGGAAGACCAGCCATCCGAACCGGGATTCATTGGTAAGCAGTCAATCGGTCCTTAAGCAACAGCATTGTGGTTTTCTCTGAGCTGAAAATCATCTTATGTTGGAGGCTCCACTGTCGGAGTGTCTCACAAGCATGAGCAGCTCAGAATTGTACCTCGTTACGCGAATCTCCTTCAATCAGTAGCAATGCGTCGTCTGCATAAACGATGACACGACAACCACATGGCAACCTTAAATGCAACATCGAATCGAATTCTATGATACAAAGGGGACTCAGAACACTGCCCTGAGGGCATCCTTTAGTTAAGGTCTTACGAACCTCCGAGCCGCCATCACCAGCATCAGGGAAACAGTCCGATTGCTGAATAACTTGAGAGCACTTCTAGTTCATTTTGTGTACTCTTACGCTTCTGTATCTGAAGCAGGGCAGAGGGCCACCATAAGTTTCCAACAAGATTCCAACAAATGTGCTCCTATGAAGTATCTCCCATTTTACTTGGTGATTAATACTGTAAAACTTTATTAATAGAATTTCACATGCTTATGAAATTTGATAGGATATAGTGTTATGATGAATAAATTCATTTTGATGAATGAAAATAAGTTAAAAAAAAATTAAGTCTAATTTTGTTAAGTATAAGCTTGCAATTTTTTGGTATTAGATTGTGCAGTCACCTTATAATTAAAAAAAAAAACTAAAATGTTTTTAAATTCTTTACAGTATCAGGCAACATTCAGGAATTTTTTATATGTTGTTTTCCTTGCTAAAAATATTAAAAATGAAATAAAGAAATATAGTGAAATATCATGTGTAATTTTAATCAATAGTTATTGCCACGTAAACATTCTCTCCAAAAAGGTGAGGATTTAAAACTCTGATCTTCAACTGTTGAAGATGCCATGTAAATGGAAACTTTTAATCATATATTAATTTAAATGGTATGTTACTCAATAAAATATTACTGTGTATTTATAGAGTTTATTATAGGAGTAGAAAATTGTCAATTTAAATAGACTAACTGAATTGGTCCATTGTAATTTTTTTATGCTTATCGAATTTTGTTTTTTGATAATATACAAAGTATTTGATTCTGTTTTATATTTACCTTTAATAGAAAAAATTTTGTTTTCTAGTAATTTTTTTTTGTTCTTTTTATTATGTAGCCGTAGTTATTTTAAAAGCTTATTTTTTAATTGTTGTGTAGTTCATCATTAACTATACAAAAATTGAAGAAAATATTACACTTATTTCTGACTTGGATTAATTTGTGTAACAATCCTAGGCCTTATTGTGTGCAGCATAGTCAGCAATTTGACATATGATAATATGGATTTGGAAATGTCTAGTATGTTTGTTATTCATTTTTACTAGAAAATGGTTAATAGAATTTTTGTATAATTTAACGTATGTTTTATTTATGTATGAATGCTGAAGTGTTGTCATCTTTTACTATATATTATTCTAAATACAGCTTACAATTTACACATGTAAGCATGTGTTAAGATCAATGAAATTTAAAAATGTGTAAATTATCAATATATTTATGATCTCTGATGATTTTGTAACAAGATGAAATTCGTTTTATGTTATAAATTAAAGTAATGCTACGAAATCTCTCTTTTTGACACCTTAATCTACATGGAGAAAATGCTACAAAGAGGAAAAATTGTAAAATTAATTTCTGAAAAAAATTAAAAACAATTTTTTTAACAATTTGTTAAAAAAATATTAATTATGTTAACAATCATGATATACTGATTATGCATAATGGTTGTGTGTTGGTTTTATTGATAATATTTAATAACTTAACTATTATGGTAATAACTGGTAAGAGATAAAATGAAAAATGTGTTTTATTTTATCATATGTTGTAAATATAATTTGAAGCATTTTAATAAAAGTAATAGTAAAAAGACAATGACAAATAAATGACTAGTTAAGCAGCAGTTCATATTGAGGATACATTTTTAAGAAAGTTTTGATTAAAATATTTTAGACAAGTAATTAAGTAGAATTAGAAATAAAAAAAAAAAATACAAGATAATATTCTTCATTATGTCCAACCATTCTTAAATTATGTCAGACATTTCTACCAAATAAATGCAATGAAAAACTTGAACGATTTCTGATGATAACATTATCGAGTGTTGTTAGTAGCTATCTTATTAGTAGTTGCAGTCAAACTTTCAGTCTGTGTTCTGTTTCATTGTTACTTAAGTTAATTTTTTTTTTTTTTTCATTCATTCACTGGTAATACATACATGAGGGTTTGACATCTTATTCATGAAAATTCATCTATTTTTATTTATATAATCGTACTCATTTATTTCTTTATGTAATTTATAATGTATTGTTTATCTTTTTTCCAGTGCTGATTTCAAATTACCTTAAAAAACATCTAATTCTAATTACTTCTTTATATGTATTACATGAATTTTTAATTTCTGTTAATTTATTAAATATTGTGGTTCCTTACCAAGTAGAGGCAATGTGTAGACTAATGCTGAAATGTTATTTTCTGCCAGATGGATTACATTGATGTGTTTATATAACTAATCCATTCTTTATTATTGCTGTAACCCATGTAACAGATGGATATCATTGTTTGGTGTTGCTTTCTAGGAAAGTAATGATGCTTACTGTACAGCCAGTTTGTGTGGTGAACAAATTAAAGGTGCACTGTAGGGCTGATTATCATCTGGTGAACATAGATATTATTATTGAGAATAATTATGCTTGTGTGGGAAATGATTTTTTGTCTCATGTCAGATTCCCTAAAACATTTTTGATTTTGGTGCTCAACATATATTTAATAATTTATTATTACTAACCCTGTTGAGAATTTTGCTTTGTTACAATTTAAGTTATGTATTTTTTAAGTTATCTCGGTACAGAAAAGTACTGAGATAAGTATTTAAAAAGTAACAAAATATTTAAAAATCATCTCGGAAAAGAAAATAAATTTTAAAGTAACACACAATTTGTAATGCCACAAAGAGCAGCTATGAAATGACTGATGTGTCTGATTAGTGATATATGTGACTATCCCTAGCTGTCTGCTTGCTAGTGATACAACATAGATTGTAAGAAAAAAATTCAACAATGTTTTTATCTCCTTTTATTGACTGATGAGCTAAAATACTCTAGACCTTTGATGATAAAATAATCCAAATAACTATGGCAGTAAGAATGTTAAATGTTAAATTTTTGAAAATTCAAATAAATGATATGTTCTTCTAAACTTCAAAGACTTTTAACGGCTTGGAAAAAAATTACATCTACTATCTACTGTTTAGTTTTTTAAATTATCATCTGTGCATTGTAACTTGATATGTTTTATTATTTATTTTATGAAGATTGGTGCAAATGTTGTTTAGTTACAGGTAACAGAGAGCCAAATATATGACTGGCTTTATTTGTGGAAAAGAGTAAAGTTCCAATTCTTGAATTATCGAGACTACAAAGATTGTATAAATATATTATAAAATTATATAATTTATAATATTCTAGATTGTGATGATATAGAAGGTCTACTTACTCAGTTTATTGAATGACTGCACAACATCAGGATAGATTTATTCATTATTAAGTCTTTTTTGCTGTTATTTGGGCAACTTAACTGACATTTTTTGACTGTAAGAAAGTCCTTAGTGGATTGAAATGGATCTGAAAAGTCCTTCAGTCAGATTTAGTTAAAGACCAACCAGTAACTTAATAACTTAATTCAGACACAGTTTGCCATTGAATATTCTAAGAATCAGAATGATTATCTTGGATGGATTATGTTGAACCATTCTTTTTTTATTATGTGGAGGCAACTAAAGGCCATCTGTGGACTAGATCCAACACCTCCATATTAGGGGTTGCTAGAAAATACTGTATGTTGCAATTATCTGGCAATTTTTATCAGTATCAAGTATTTTGGTGAATAGATTTTGATCAGTTTCCTGCATTAGCTCATATAATTCATAATTTCAGTTTTATATATATATATATATATGATAAATTAATCCTCCTCCCAAATGGAGAAATCATTATATGACCTGAAAATTCCATTAATTTATGAATTACCATATGCTATGAATTGTGACACTGCCTTTTCAGATAGTTGTACTTTTATAACTATCTTCCAAATTTTGCATTCTCAAATTTGTAAATTCAAAAGTTCAATCCAGAATTTAAACAAAAATACAGAATTAGAAAACATACATTTTATGTTTTTAATGTATGTGTGAAGCCATCGTGATCCTGTTACAAAAAAACAGTCTTTTGCTTCCAGCTACCTCCCAGTATCTCTAATGAGTCTTTTGTGTAAACTGATGGAGAGAATTATGAACTTCAGATCCATTGTGTTATCTCAAGAACTCTTACCAAAGCAGTGTGGATTTTGGTTAGCTTTATTTTTACTGCTCATCATGGATCTGCTTGAGGGCTGTACAAAATGCTTTGTTATGACACAACACTTAGTTTTATTGCCTTCTTCAATTTGGAGACTGCATATGACACAATGGGGCAGTAACACTTTCAAGGACTATATGCATCATCACGGTAACTGCTGAGTGTCTGCTTGAGAATTCAATTCTTTCATTAGAAAATTGTGAAAAATATAGAATTTAAATCTTAAGATATTAAAAATTTTTGCTCTTTATGTATATAATTTCATTGAGTCAAAAAGAACCTTCTTTTGTTTCTTTACTTTTTTATTTGATGAAGCCTTCTTCCCTGGACAAATTTTTGATATCGAGTCATCTTCAAAAGAAAATGAAAAAAAGGAAGAAATTTGGAAACTCGTTTTTAAATTTTATTATCGTACTTTTTTCTTTTATACTGCAGTATTTGTTTCATTTCATTTCATTCTGTTATTGGTTTGATTTGTAAAGTACTATAGGAGTCTGGTATTTTTAAATGCAACACTTGCACAGAACTATTATATTTATTGTCTTATTCATAGTTTGTTAATATTTTGCCTTTGGCTGAACATTCTCGTTTGATTTTCCAGCTACTTTTCTAGAGAAAAACCAATGTTCAATCTCACGTGACATTTTTATTTTCTAAGCATTTTTCGAGCTATTCTAAGTTTTCTATTTTGTGGTGGCGAGTTTAAGGTTTTAATTTTCTGATTCTCACATTGTAGCCATTTCTTGTATTAGTCACTTTTGTAATTGTTTATTCTTTCCTCATGCTTTTTAATTTTTTGATATGTTTTCGTTGAACAGCTTCTCTGAATATCTTTTCTTCAAGCTTTGTTGTGGTATTATTTGTTCACTGGTCTTATGATCGGAAGATTTTTTCCCTCAATCTGAAAGTTACCCATGAACTTCTTTTATAATATCTATTAAAAAAAAAAAACAAAAATAAAATATGTAGAAAAATGGAAAATATTATGTGTTCTGAAGTGTTTAGATACAATTTTTATATTACATGTTTTCATATATTGATCTGAGTAATAAATAAGATATCAAAATGTTGAAAAACGTTGCTGTGTAAAAGATTAAATTAGACTCTTTGTTAGTGATTGCTATTGATTTTTAGCTTTGTACATAATTTTATCGTGTTCCTTATGTACAGTATATCTGACAATTGTTTTAATAATGAACTTTAAACATATGTTGTTTGTAATATATCACATGTCATATGTGAATGAGTCATGTTTTAGTAGATCTTAAAATAATAAAATATAATTTCTAAAATTTAATTTTAATATGACCTATTTATTTATTGTAATAATGTTTGATAAGTACAATTTGTTTATCTCTTATGAATTTTCTTATTTATGTAAAAGATGTAATATTTATAGAATAATTGTACTCAAAATTAATAAGATAAACTTTTTGTTAAAAACGAATTCACGCAGAGTTAGTTTGGATTACTCAATTTCTAATATTGCTGTGAGATCGTAGAATACTAATAAAGAAATGGAAAAATAAGATTTTGTTTTGTTAATGAAAAGGTTTTAAATAGAAAATAGTGAAATTGTTATTTTTTGTAATCTTAAAAAATTTCGGTTTTCAGATTTCAATGGAAATATCCATTTTGACCATCCCTGAATCAATTTTGACTAGTTTCGACGTGCCATCTGTATGTATGTACGTACATACCTTGTATAACTCAAAAACAGTTAGCCATAGAATGTTGAAATGTTGGGTTTAGGACTGTTGTAAATCTAGTTGTAGAACTCCCCTTTTGATTGCAGTTGACTGGATCTTGGATTTTGGACTTTTTTTTAACTACAGCAATAAGCCTCATTGAGAGCTTTACAACATTATATTATAAGTGGTACTTATTTTCATTGGTTTCAGAGTTATAACCAAATCAAATTTTAATTAATCAAATATTTGAATCTTTCAAGGGGAAGGGAAAAGGCACGTTGGTTTGAATCGGACTTAATTTCCTTTTTTTTTTTTTTTTGATTTAAATATATTGATTTATTAATAATTATTAATCTTTAATTGTAAAAAGTTTTTTTTGCAATAAATAATAATAAAATAATAAAAAATATAAACAAATCAGAAGTTATTAGTGAAATAAAATTTTATATACTTTCAAAAGTGTGTATAAGTAATTTAATAGGCGTACAAGGAAGTCATGTGGCGTCCACATCAGATTTTTTTAGGGTCAACCCATTTGAAGAAAAAAAAAAACATAGCTGGTTGCTTGACCAATTCAAAAGAAATTGAAACTTACCCACTTCTTTCCTACATGTCTCAGGACCTTAAAACTATTTTTTTTTTATATTTTTTATTTAAGCAGCTTACCTGTGGTGGCCATTTTTGTTATGATGCGCATACCAATTTTTGTCATTGTAAGGGTTTATGGAAAACATCATAACTAAAAAACTATTAGTCCTGGAAGGATGAAACAAAAAGCAATTTATTCATATTTTTTCAAGGTTAAAGATTGGTCCAGTTGCTTATTTACCTATCTTTCTTCTTTCTATGAGAAAATTACCAATAAAGTTGAACATAAAAAACAGTGAAATTTCACTTTTGGTAATTTTTTTCAAGAGGCAGGGATGGCATACACAGTTTGAATTATTTTTTATATGTAGGCATATGTTAGTAGTTTTACAATAAATAATATTATTGGTGATATACTTATCCCTGAATTTTTAGAATTTTTAAAAACTAATTTTTTAAAAAAAAATTCAAATTTGGCTTCAAATAACTCTAATGGGGCTGGTGATAAAAATCTCAAATTTGCACAACTTAGTGTTTTTGTAAATTTTTGTGGCAAATAAAAATGTTTCTTGTGTATTGTACTAATTAAAAAGTTATAACCTCTCAGAAGTCTTGAAAAACCTGTTAAAAGCGATACCATTTTGACTCACTAAATAAGTGCTCCAAGGGTCGTTCTTTTCTTTGCACAATTTTTTTATTCCTATTCTTATCGTTAAGACACTTTTAATATGCACTCTGTTTATAAAATAGATCCCTGAATAAAAAATAAAGATGTGAGAAACTTTATTCTGTTTTAAAATCATAAGCAAAACCTGGATTCATTCAATACTTTTGTTCAATAGATTAGTACATAAAATTGTATATATTATACAATTCTATTAGTATAAAATTTTATATATTATAAAATGAAATCAGAGATATATATACCTTATAATTCTTAATATGTTCAAGAAAGATGAACTTGATATAATAAGATAAGTAGTTGTCAATGACGTGCATAAATTGTGCAGTAAAACTTATAGAAATACTGCTTGGGATTACAAAATGGAACTCTCCTATCCTGTCTGACAGAAATTAGTTTCTTAATTTGAAAGCTTGAATCTATTCACTTGGTGAATGAAATAGTGTAAAATATCAATGGTGAAAACATAACGAAATATAATTTTAAATTACTTTTATAATGAATATTTTGAAATTTCAAAAACTTTATATGACCAAGCCTTGTTGAATGAACTGTGTGAGAATTATGTCCAGTTGTTAAAATAAATTCCTGGTATGGTAAATTTGATTTTACATTTGTAAGAAAGTGCATTAAAACATGAATGGTATTATAATAAAAGTAATATGTAGATTGATTGAAAATGTTTTAGAAAAAAGAAGAAAGCTCATATCTCCTTCATGAAAATATTTAGTGATTGTAAACCAACAAAATAAAATTTAAAAAATTTCATCTAAAAAATAGGTTAATTTAAGTGATAAGGTTTTTTAGATCAAATTTTTATCAGTTCATTTGAAGTTAGGAATTGTTAAACTTTTATCGGTTTCTAATTGTTATGCATGGTTAATCCTCAAATATTTCTATTTCTTGGTACTGTTTATCTTATATTCATATTTTAAGTATGTCAATTTTTTATATGTTAGTGTAACGTATAGATGTGTAATACTGTCATCAAGCAATTAGAAAAATAAATTATAAATGCAAATTTTATTTTCATAGTGATTACTGCATTATTTTATTCTTAAAGATGATGTCATCATATTGGCCTACGTATAAATTGAATACGTCAAGTTAAAAGTTTGTTAAAAAATAAAGAAATGTTTAAGATAGTTTAAAAAAGCAATAGTAAACCATAATTTAATTTCTTTGTTTTCCTTCTCTATACAATTATTTCATGTATTTATAAATATGATATTAAAATTTAAAAAAAAACTGTAATTTTTAAGATTTTATTTGGGGAGAAATGAAAAGTAACACAGATTGGTCTGAAGTGCATCCAGTGTTTTTGTATGTATGGAAATTGATTGAGCATTTTTCGAGAAACTGTGTCAACTGTCCCTTTTTATTTGATGATACCAGTGATTTATTTGTATTAAATGTTCTTGAATATTTCTGATGAAGTAGGTTGAAAACCTTCTTAATATATATGCTTTAATTATTATTACTTTTTAGGCCATACTATTTTCATTGTTGTACCTTTTATTAGGGTGTAAAATATGTGTTTATGTTACAAGACTAATAATTGCCTACACTGATGTAATGGGTTTTTTTTTTGGAATAAGGTTGTACATTTTTGGGGAAGAAGCAGACTGTTTACAGGCAGAGAGATAGACAGAGATAGTTTGTTTTTGTTGATCTATGGTTGCATGGGATGAATGTTAAAACTCATTTCCTGTATTTATTTCTTAAATTAGCTTAATGAATTTAGTTCTTTGTAATTTAAATAACTGAACTATCTAACATTGACTTAAATAAAAACAATAAAATACAAAAATAATTATTACAAGAAACCAGAATAAAATATTAACATTCCCACTGCTTGACTTAATTACTAAAAATGGTATATTATCTAATAACATCCTCTGATGTATTTGCCCAAACAAAAAAGTTGCTGCAGAAGGAAAACTTGTTATCAATACTTTCCAGTAATTAAAAAATACAAATGTTGAAAAACTTTTTTTGGTCACAGAAAATATTTTAATTAAAATTTTGTTTATCAAAATGACCTTTTTGAAAATTAATGTGAATGCAAAAAATAGAACATCATCTTATTAAAGCATAAAGGTTTTTATTTTAAGTCT
Organism: Lycorma delicatula; assembly: GCF_047948215.1. Classification (NCBI taxonomy): domain Eukaryota; kingdom Metazoa; phylum Arthropoda; class Insecta; order Hemiptera; family Fulgoridae; genus Lycorma; species Lycorma delicatula. The sequence continues at coordinate 189,625,764 of NC_134455.1, forward strand.
TTTTAAGTTAAGTATTCCGTAAAAAAAAAATATTCTTAACATCTATTAAATGTAGTTCTGTTTTATGTCATTTGAAAAGTGATACTGTCAGAACTACTCCAAAAAATAATATAAAAATTTAGCTAAAGAAAATATATGTCATTAAAATATGCTATGTGAGGTAGAGTGTATGTATACATTAAATTATTTATATATTACATAATGTGAGAGCTAAAATTTAGTTTATCTGTGAAGTATCATAAACTTTATAAATTTTATTGTTATCTGTGAGAAAATTTAAACTAAAAGAAAATAGTGCTTTTATAAATGAAAAGCATTCAATTTAAAACATGTACAATTGCAGTGATGGTTTTAAAATTAATATTTATATATTTTTTTAGAAATTCAATTGAAAAACCTCATCATAAGCTGTAGAATTTTCTACTTTCTACTTTATTCATAATGTATTGCTTTAGAGTCAAATGATTGAAACTGAATAAAAAAAAATTGTGTGGTATGTAGATTTTACACCATTTTGATATATATTTTAATCCTTATTAGAGAATAATAATGCTTGTGCACACTTTATATGTTTGAATTCTGAACCTTGTAAAAAAGTATTCTGTCTGAAATTGAAGTTTTAAATTGAAATTATTTTTGAGGGATTATTTGGGTAAGTATAGTTTTTAATCTTGTTTGAAGCAAAAATCGAAAACTTTTTCAGCTCAAACTAATTCAGATATTGTGATTGGAAATATTTGTAGCCATATTTTATGCAAAGATTGAATGGTCATTTAAAGTAGCAAATAATAAAAATATTTAAGAACGTCTTAAAAGAATCCTTATGACTGGAAGGATCTGTGAAGCTATTACTTGATGTGGTTGTTAAACAGTCTAAGAGTAGATACAAAGGAATTAGTAAAAATTAATATAAATGTATGAACTAACTTGAAAATAAATAAAGCAAAATGGTATGTGTGTTTATTATAAATTAAAGATAAAAATAATGTGAGAAAATTTTATTGCAACCATATAAAGTTGAAAAAAAAGTTTAGCTTGTAATATTGCCAATTCCACTTGTAAGTTCCCACCTGTATGTTGGACTGGCCAACATACTTTTATATAAGATAAGCTATAAATGGCTAATGCATTTAACTAAAATGAAAATAATTTTTATATGCGAAAAAGCTTCGTTATTTGCAAATTATACTAACAGTTTCTTTGCTGATACCTAGCCCAAAATGATTGCAATTTTTTGATTGCAATGACTATCGGAAATCATTTCTGCCTCAGTAGCTTGGTCTAAATTGTTTACTGATGTTTTATATCCTGAAATGTTTTGTATTTTTCATATATTTCTGTATCACTCACCTATGGGTAATATAAAAATTTTGTGTAGGTTTATTTGAAGACATATTAAGACAATTTTTACAAAAAATGACAACTAATTTTTGGAATTTTAATGTTAAATTTGGAATATCTAATTATTGTGTATAAATTGACTATCCTTTTATCTGAGCTTTGCTTATCATTTTGTGGTTATTAATTCTCCATTAGGAAGATTTATTATATTGATGTTTACATTCCTCGTAATATTATTAGTCATATTTTATCTACTAAATGATTAGATCACTTTGCAATTGTTTCATTAATTTATTGAAAAAGAATGCATTTAAAGGGAGTAATATTTTACTAATTCTTGTGTACATCAGGTTATATGAAAAAGATTTTCATATGGATACGGCTTCTTGATGTTTTGGATTGAATTTTATTTTCTTACATAATTATTACACCAAACCTTTTGTTTTAAAACAAAATAGTTGATGCATTTAATACTACTTTTTCTTTAAAAGGTATTTAATACGGTTCTGCTTATGAAATTTGCACGTAATAAAAGTATTTTTTAGATGTGAGAGTATGATATTTTTACTCTTGATAAATTTTTTTTTGGTTGGTAGATTTTATAGTCCAACTGTTAATAGTATTGTAGGAAAACTGTTGTTAATAGCAGAGAAAAATTTAATGATGATAATACTGTTAAAGCTTACAATATTTCTTGAGTAATATTAGTGAAAAGAAAAATTAAAAACTTTATCTCTAATCTACACTAATCTATCTATGAATGAGTTGAAAATTATTTTGTTTCTATAGCAAACACTAGTGTATCTTGTAATCAGTTAGTTAAATACTTAAAATATTTTGTTCTACTACCCTATACCAGTAATTCTGTTTTATTTCAGGAATTCAGAGATTTTTAATATAAAAAAAAATTGAAAATAACAATTATTGGTTAATCTCTTGGGTTAAGTGTATTGCAAATGGAGTAATTTAACCTCTGGAAATGTTAATAAATCACTGAATTGATTTTATACTTTTAAAATTCATGAATAGTTCCCGTTATTAATAAAACACTAATAATAATGTTAATTTTTTTTTTATATCAATAGTTTTCCTAAATTACTTTTAATTTTTTAAAATAAGCTGTTTAATGTTTTGAATGAAATAATGAACTATTTTCATGTTGTTAGTTTGGATACAGAAAAACTTTTTAGTGATTTAGGATATTGTTAACTTAGCTATTTTGTAATGATATTAAAAATAAATTAATATTTATGTAATGAAAAGAACACTTTCTAGATGTAATGTGTAAAGCATGTGGATCAGTATCACATTTGTTTAATAAATTTAAAAGTATGATATTGATTGTTATCACATAAAATTAACCACATTATATTTAAGTTATACCTATTGATGTGTGAATCTGGATTTAAGTAAATCTTTACTGATAAGAATTAATTAGGGTTTTTTTTTTAATTATAAGAATAGGATACACAGAAGTCAGTCTTGGCTGACCTTTTACTGCTCTGGCTTATAAATGATGTTCTAGCAATTGGAAAAATTTCACTATTTTGTTTTCTTTTGGTGCAATTTTTTGTATTCATTCACATATGGAAACTTAGGATTCTTCATTTGTAGTGACATAAATAAGTTAAAGGACTGGTTCAAACCTAATAAGTTGCATAGTAAATACTATCAAGAATAGTTTTTTTTTTTTAAATATTGTAATCCTTCTGAAGCATGAAGCAACTGAATGTACATTGAGATACTGTTTAGATTGACCTTTTTGATTTGGAGTAGAAGTTTCACTCTCAAGAAATTTTCTTGAAATTATGAGTGTATTATTAATACGTAAAAAAATAACTTATTTTAGTTTTATCATATTTTGTTGTTTTATATGATATTGATATCTGGAATGATTTTGTTAGTGGAAAAATATTTTTTGGTTTACAATTAATGCATTAGAAGAATATTATTAACTTTTGAATTTTAGAAATTACTGTAACTATTCTTTTTGCTTAACTTTATATTTTAAATTTCAATGTATTTATTATATATGGAACAGTTACCATTTTAAGTGTTCTTATGATGTAAAAGAGGTCTGAAATTCAAATTTTCTATTTTTTGCATAGAGATAATCAACATTGCCGGATTTATGTCTTACATTACATTTTGTAATTCTGTGTATTTTGTTCTATAAAAATGTTCTGAGAATTTGTATGAGTTTAATATTTTGGAGAGTAAAAACACAATCTACATTGCACTAATCTGTAAACAAATGAGTTTTTTCTTCCTAAAATAAATGGATTTCTTCTCGTTGCAGCAGATGTATGTTGGAAATGTGAGAAAAATTTTATATGATAAAATTTCATAATTAATCAAATATTAACTAAAATTTGAGTTGATTAACTGTGTTCATTATTTGTGTTTAAGAAAACAAGATTCAAAAGATATTTTTAGTTACAGAATAAGGTGGTTTATTACTTGTCTGTTTATCAGTGTAAGTTTATTAACATTACCATTCACTATTAAGTGAAGCCCTGAAGATTACATTTTTCTTGGGTATTATTTATGTGTTTGTATATTTTTTTGTAGATGGTAGAATAAAATCTTTGTTGTTTGTATGCATATGATCAGTTTTGAGATTACTTTCAAATGGCCACTTGTTATCTAGTATACTTTTACTTCCCCTTTATAGCAGCACAGCTATAAAGGGAAAGTATAGCCATCATCCAAAATTTCTGCTTTCAGGATATTTGTAAATGCTTCAAGAACCACCCACCTCAGTGTCCAAAAACACAAAAAAAGTTATAGAAATTTCTGTTCTTGTGTTGGCCTGTATTTTGATTAATATCAAAACCAACATGTCTCCAACATTAATATGTCAGCATAAATTCTTCAAAAATAACTCAAAAAATTTTTATACAAGTGATGGATGGATTAAATTTTACCCAAAATTAAAAAAGAATAGTTATTGCCATTTTAATTTTTTTTTTTACTTTTTGTGTAGTGGTTGTAGAAAATTGAGCTTTAGTATGATGAAAATATAAAATTCCAAAGTTTACATCAATCAGATGTAGAGGTGGGGGCTGTTCAACTTTTTCTCTGAACAGTTTTTGTCTCGTATCTTGAAAACTCATTGGTAAAAAAAGTTGTAATTTGGCACAAATATTTGACTATGTGTATATCATCCCAGCTTTGGCCTGATATTATACCTCATCAGACAAGGGTGTCACGGGAATATTGGAACAACTTAAGGGACCGATTCTCACATAAAAAAAAAACAAAATGGTTAATGTGGACAAATCCCTATCATCTCAATCACCTCTTTTACCATTTTTTGTTTTTTCAGTAAAGATTTATTTCAATATTTTATTGAAATTTTGGGTTGTATATGTACCCAAAAAATCTACAGAATAAAAAAGTTTGAAGATTTTAGATTTGAAAATAAAATGACACCCATTAAAAATTTTTAATTGCACCATCAAAGGTTATTTCAAGATTTTTAATGGAACTGTTAATGAAATTTGCTCTGAAGTATTAGTTATTTTGAATTATAAAAAAAAAGGCAAGCCTATCACCAGCCACAAAAATGTTAAATGGTTTATGTTTAATTACACATGATTTTGTTAAAACGTTTTTGCAAGTTGTGACTAAATAATTTTCATGAATTTTAGTCAATAAAAACTTTTACAATGAAATGCTTCAAAATAATTTTGTTAAAATTACAACAGCAATGAAAAAAAATAATAAAAAGAATTGCAATAAATCTGCTTTATTTTTTTTCAGCACAAAAAAGGATATTTTTGAAAAAATAAAGCAAGCAAATGCAGTTTTTTTTTATAAAGAAGTGCATTCAAAATAAATGTGAGCACATACGCAAACAGACCAACGCTACAGTGCTTCTTCATCTGGTTGATGTTTTATTAGCTAAGATTAACTTACCTAATAAAACATAAGTCATTGATGCTAATAACTTTTTAACTTAATCTGACAAGGGAGTTATTGCAATATTAAATTTAATCTTGTAGGGGAATAGTAGGAACTTGAAATTTGTTATAGTGGTAATAAAATACTACATGAATAGTTTACAGTATTGAAATTTTAAGTCGATTGGATGTAGGAGTGAGGATATAATTAGCTTAATTGTTTTAGAGCTTTTGTTATATATTTACAAAACAGATAGCTAAACACTTATAAAACTCAGGAATAATATTTATCAACATAAACTCTAACTTTTGTTAAATTTTTGCTGTAATCTGACAAGAGATATAAGTACTGTGAGCTGTACAGCCATTCAGGGATACAGCATTGTAAGCCTTACACAAAATAATAATTTAGATTTTCTTAAAATCTCTAATCCAGATTAATCATTAAGCACCAAATTAGATCAAAGTATTTCTGTTCATGAGATCTTAATTGTGTAAGTTTTAGACCTCAGCTGACAAGCAAGTAAGGCAGTACCTGATTTCACATTTTATTAATTTTCTTAATTATTAATACCATCAAACTGATTTTATATTAAATCTGAAATATGAAATTTAATCTAATTGTGTCCTAGGTAAACATTACTATATTCAGTGCCTTCTACACCTAGTGAAGTATTGCTAGTACCTCTATCAATACCAGAATACCAGAAAAGATATATAAAATTGATTTTCAAAATAGTTTTCTATTTGTATTTCATCAATTTTAAATAAAAATAATAGTCATTAATATTTAAAACCAGTGGTTTATTTGAAATAAAAGTTGTGCAGCCCTTTGCCAGCTATTTTGAAACCAAGATAGTTTTGTTTTTAGTACAGGGTGATTCAAAGAAACGGGAAATTTTGAAAGTTATGTTGGTAGTCGTGGGCGATTGGTACCACTTGTTAAGTGGCGCCAGCCTCTCCAACCTAACATGCCATTTAGTTGTCATGGATCCTTGGAGTGATGCGCTACATGCATTTGCTATCAAAGCGTTTTAAAAAAACAATGACAGTGTGGAGGGAGCGCGTAGAGAATTTTAATCTGGGACGGCACGACCATGTTCCATCAGCACATGCAATTAAAACATGGATATCTAATTTTGAGGAAACTGGTTCGGCAATGAAAAAGAAACCTCCAGGCCGTGAGCGAACCGTCTGTACACCACAGAATGTTCAAGCTTTACAAGATGCTGTCACACGACGTCCACATCGGTCAATCCATCGTCTCTCAGCATCTTTACAATTGTTCAAATGTTCTAAGAATGTTAGTGAAGGACTTGCAATTCCATCCATACAAGTTGCAGATCGTCCAGGAACTGAAACCGAACAATGCAGTTGTGCGAGCACAATTCTGTAATGTAATGCTTCAGAAGATAAATAATAACGAAGAGTTTGTTCACGAACTGTGGATGTCAGACGAAGCGCATTTCCACCTTAGTGAATTTGTTAACAAGCAAAATTTCAGATACTGGGCACAAGAAAATCCTACGCAGCTACACCAGCGTCCGTTGCACAGCCAGAAAGTGACCGTGTGGTGTGCTATGTCATCTTACGATGTTATAGGCCCTTATTTTTTTGAGGATGACAACGGTCTTGCAATTACAGTGATGTTGGCTCGTTATGTAGCCATGCTTGAAACCTTTGTTGTGGAACAACAAAAGAGATTTCCACCGATTCTTAACACAGCCTGGTTTCAACAAGACAGAGCAACATCACATACTGCACGAATATAGATGGCAGCTGTATACCGATTGTTTGGACAACGTGTCATTTCACGAAATGGTGACATTAGATGGCCTCCCAGATCGCCTGATCTCTCAGCTTGCGATTACTTTTTGTGGGGTCACCTTAAAGGGAAAGTGTTCCACAGTAGACCTGCTACAACGGAAGAACTGAATGCAAAGATTCGAGAAGCAATTGCGGAAATTTCAGTTGAGATGTTACATCAAGCCATGAACAATTTAACGAAGAGACTTCGTGAGTGTTTACGTAGAAGAGGAGTTCACCTGCAAGATGTCATCTTTAAAAAATAAACTAAAATTTATATATCCTAAAATGGCAACATTTGTACAATTACATGAAATAAAATTCATTTTCTAAAAAAAATTTTTCATTAACGTTATTTAATTTTTTTAATTTCCCGTTTCTTCGAATCATCCTGTATTTCACTTAACCTTCAGTGTCCCTGCAGTGCTGGTTAAGTAGTCGTTTTGTAGGCAATGAGATTAAATGTTATTGTTGTATTATGTACATTAATTAGTAAATGATAATTTATTGTAATAGTATTAAGATAGATTACTGATGGTTTTAGGCAAAATGGCTTGGTCAAGATACCACCTTGCTGTAGCTGTTGTTATGGTGTTTACTGGTACTATCAACACATTATCAATGAAGTAAGTATCCATTTTAATGATTATAACATTTATTATTTATTTTGGTGTAATGTTGCTTGTTAATATTTTTTTCTAGAATGTAAACACCGTATTATTTTTGGTATGTCAAGTATCTTGAAATTTTAGAATTTAATGTAAATAGTAGTAATAATAATGCAGTAAATTATAACTAAATTCTACTTATTTTTTTAAATTGTTTGTGAATAGAAATAAATTTCTGATTTACTACAGGCTTAAAAGTGTCAATCAGTTTTTCAACAAAAGCAGAGATTTATCAAGAATTGCATAATACTTAGAATCTGGAGTCCCTGACAAACCCAGGTTGCAGTGACTCCTTGTCTTAGTATCAAATATGAATAGAAATAAAATTTCTTTCTAAAAGGTTTTCACAACATATTAAAAAAACAAACTGTGAAAGTATCTCATCGATTACGTTAATTCAGTAATACTTTTGTAATACAACTTCAAAAGTTGATAATCCCCCTTTCTTAACTATAAGTTCTTACTTATACTAATAAATTTGTGGTTTTGTCCATTTATAATTACCTTCTCAAAATAGCCTGTACCGTGATGGAAGAAGAAGAAGACCTTCTCACATAGGCTAATCAACTTTTTGAACATTCAGTACATTCTGAACAGATTATTTTAAATGGGGATATTGCAATGCATTAGCTTTTTGTAGACCGTGCAAGAAGTGATAATAGTAGTTGCAAGGAACTTAAAAAATGCAAGTAACAGTATGTATTAAATTTAGTGATTTTTGAGCATTTTTTTATCATTCTATTACTCAAACCATAGAATATATAAACTTTGGATTTTTTTATGTCTTGTACTGAGGACCTTCTAAATTGAATGTCATATTTTTAGTATCTCTCCCAGATGAAATTTATGGTGGCAACAGTTTTACTTTTTCAGCTGTTGGCCATGTTAGTGACAAAAGATTAGGGATAAAATATCAAAGAGGTTTTTTAAACACTACTAGCAGATGAGTGCACAGAAATAATATCATGAATGATATTAATCTCCTTTGATCATTTTCACTCTTGAAAAATGCAGTCTTTTCACAAATGTAAACGCGAAACTCAAGGCTGAAATTCAGACATGTAAGCTGTAAAAAAGATAAATAAATAGGGAACAAAATTGCAGCCCTTTAATTCTAGAATTAAAGGGCTTTTACACTAACCATTAGAGGAACTACAGTTAATAATATAACCGAAAGCATAACAATGTGAATGAGGTAAAGTGTCATGTGCCATCCTGAAAATAATAACATAAAAAGTATCCAATCTTGTTACAAGTAAAATGTGTATAAAAGTAAAGAAAAAAAACAGATATTAATGAAGTTAATTTATTATAAAACTATATTTTTTTTTAGTTAATCAATAAAATTATAAGAACAAGATAATAAAGTTAATGTAATATACAGTAAGCACGAGTTTTAATATAAAGTAAACTGTTCAAGTTTTAAAATAAACTTAGTAGATTTATTTTAAAAAATAGGTTATAGAACAAATTACAAAATTATTGTAAGTACAATAAATTCATGATGAATGATAAAAAGATTGGAAAATTAGTTATGAAAATTGGGGCCTACTTTAAAATTCTAGAATCATTGAATAAAACTTTAATAATGAGTATAAGAGTAAAAAAAAAATAAATACCACCAACGTTAATTTTTAATAATGATAGTGTTTTCAGTTACCCTATTGTGTGGAATTAATAAATAATAAAATTATATAATGGTAAAATTTTAAAAGCTGCATTTTTAGCTTTTGCAAGAAAAAATTAAAAGCATTTGAAAGCTTGCATTTAAAAACGTGAAGCTGTTATAATTTTTAAAATAAACCAAAAAATCTGGATGTTTTGCATAAATAGCATTTAAGAGTTAAAATGAAATTAAAAAAAAATATATACACATCCATGCAAACATAACTAAATATATTTTAAATTAAAAATTATACAGTTTGGAATTATCCAAAAGTTCAGTGGAAAGACAGTGAATGCAAATAATAAAATACATAAACAATATTTAAAAGTAATTTTGTTTTTATCAAAATAGATAAATTAATTCTACTAACAAATTAAATCTGTGACTATGTTTGAAAAAAATATCAATAATACATCATAATTTGTAAATGAATCAGTGGAATTTAGAAGGTTCTTGAAGAAAATCTGTTATGAATTATTTCATAATGGAAAATCATGTTTGCACACTAATGAAGTTAATTTGAATTCAATTTCAACATTAACTCGTACCAAGTTGATAATTTATTTAATTAACATAAATGTTGCAAATGGTCGTGTTTGTAAGGTCATTAACATTTAAGTAAATCAAATAATATTTTGTATGAATCTAATCACTACATTATTTAAAATTTACCAAAATAATTCTTGAAAATATTATATCAGATTTTCACACTCTTATTAATTATTCTAAAAAAGTTGGAGAATTTTTTTTATATCTTAATTTCCTTTTTTGTAATATTATAGATTTTCATTGTTAGGAAAAAATATTTTAAATTAAATTATTACTGGAATGAAGAGCATCCTTCGTAGCTGATATTTTTTACAATCAGGTCAAAATAATGCTAATAAGGTTGGTCAGTCATGACTTCATTTTCTCTTTATTTGTAATATCAAGATGTTTATTTCTTTCTATAAATGTAAACAAACTTGTTATTTTTTTACTGCCATGTTTATCCGTTGTTTGTATTGAATTATGCTAATATACATTATTAAAATTAGTATTTCTTTATATATTAGACAACACTGATCACACTTGCAATAACACTTATACATATAAAGGTTAAAGAATTTAATCTAAAAATGGCTACTTGTATTTTAATTGATATCCGTGAATTAGTGCTGTGGTGAAAAATAATGTAAAGAAATTCTGTTATGTGAATCTACAAGGGTAATTAATGATAGATAACCATTCTAGAAGAGGGAAAGGATAGCCAGCATGGAAGGAATAGAGAGTGGAAAGTCCTGTAATGTTAATGGCTTGATTTATGTTATGAAATTTAAATATAAGCATTATTTTTTTAAAAATAAATGTGGTTAAGAATAAAGTTGATAGAACAAGGAAAGAATTTATTTATATTAAGTAATTGTCACTGATTGTCTTAATAAGCAACTATTTTAAAATAAACATCGCAAACTTATTTTTTACATTCTTATTTCATAGTCTTTTAAATCATGTTATTAGTGTTCTAGCTTTATTTATTACCACTTTGAACTTAAATTTTAGCTAATTAATAACCATTTTTTTCAACATACATTATGTTAAAAAACAAAATAAAAAAGCAACCATCAATCTAAGTTTTTAGATAACCTTTCAAAAAGGTAATTTGAATAATTTTATTTTTTTTTTTTTTTTAGTTAAAAAAAAATTAAAGGTCTTCTGTTTTTTTTTCAGTGTGTCATTGTATTTTTACAGACTTTTTTTTTCAGGTGGGCCGATAATTTACAAGCAGTTGGAAAAGATGGTCGTGAACCACGACCGTTTGATCATCCATTTGTTCAGACTTTGGTTATGTTCTTTGGTGAACTGCTTTGTCTTATTACCTTCAAATTTCTCATTTGCTATATGATATACAGGGTAATTTTCTGAGATAATTAGTTACTGAAGTCTTTACAAAATATGTAATACTTACTATAAGCTTAGTTTTGTGTGCATGTACTTATAGTTAGGGTAATGCTCATGTACATGCATGTACTATCATAACATTACTTTTAAAGTATAATAATTTCTTGAACATATTTATTTAAAATCAGAATATTGAAAAGGGTTTTTAGTAATTGTTGAAAATAAAAGATTTATTGGGTGGTCCTTTTCTTAAATTTATATTCATTTGTGTTATACTGTTTAATGTCAGAAAGTAGTGTTCTCTTCAACAATTCTTGTTTTAAACCATATTTTCTAAAAATATATAATTTTTTTAGGCTGTTTTTCATATTATATTTTTACAGTTTAACATATTTTGCTAGCATTAGCACTTTGTCAGTATTATGTAATCCTATGTTAGGAATATTCCATGGAACTGTAATACCACAAACTATAATAGACTTCACATCTCTTACCCTACTATTTAGTTAATACATGATGTGTGTTAACTAATAAGACTATTTCTACGTCTTAGAAAAAGCAGTGAGAACTGATTCTAAGCTCTTTGGTAGAGACCTTGTGCATTTCTGAACCTGCATGACAAACATCAACACTCTAGTTCATTCAGTTGGTTGTAAGTCATCATTTAATGATTTATCTTCTGGAGAAATGCTAAATTTAAAAGTTGAGTGTATGTCAATTTGAAATTTTTTATAAATTTGACTAAATGTCTACAAAATGTTCACAAGTGATGATTGAGGCCTGTAGGGAAGATGCTTTTCTTGTGCAAGTAAGTTTGAATGGCCCAAAATTCATTGAAGGACATGAGAATGTGGAAGATCCCCCTGGAAATCCCCCTGGGGAACATCCTGGATGATCTTCCACTTCAAAAACCAAAGGAAATGTAAAAAAAATTATTCATATTGTTGAAGAAGACCACTGACCCAGTATTTGAATGGGACCTGAATCTGTGACATTGACGAAGACATTGATAAAGACTTGAACAATTTTAGGTAAGGATCTCAGCATGAAAAAAAAAAAAGGTTTGGCCAAAATGGTTCCTAGGGTTCTCATATCAAAGCAATAAATATCATAAGAAAATTTGTACTGCTATACTGCAGAACGATTTCATGCTGACCCCAATCTTTTAAAAAAAAATCATCCCAGATGAATGCTATGGAAAGCACAGTCATGACCAAGAAAGTAAAATCTTATCCAGTTCAAACCCTTGGTCATTAGGTTTTTGATGTCAAGGGAGTAACTTTGGAAGAATAGGTTCCAGAAGGCACAATCAATGAAACAGCAATATAAAGGATGTTTTGAAAAAACTGAGAGAAAGAGTCAGAAAAAACTAACTAGAAGTTTGAAAAAATGATGTCATTCTTCATCAGGAAGTGCTCCTGCTCACATAACAGTTTTTGTGAATCAGTTTTTTGGCTGACAAAACACAATACTATACTGGAACATCCTTCACATTCGCTAAATTTGTCATAATGTAACTTTTATTTTTCTTAAAGTGAAATTTGTACCCAAAGGAACACATTTTGAGTCAGTTGATGATTAAAAAGTAATCAGCATATGAATTAAAACAGCTAATAGAAACTGATCTGCTGCTTTGTGCCTTTGACATATGGAAAACAAGACTGCATCGATGTTTTTTTGAATGGAGTCTTACTTAAGGGGACAAGCATTAAAATCGTAACATATAAATAAAGGTGAGTTGTAGTATTGGTCTCATTTTATACATACTTCGTGGTTCTCAGATATATTGTAAAATAAAAACTCATGAGCATTGAAAAATTTGACTACTGGAAATTCATATATGTCCAGAGGTCAGAAAAAAATCATCCTACCCTATTTAAAAATTAGTATGTTACAAGTATACGTAATATGTTAAAGGAATTAAATTTACATCATTGTTTGTGCTTTGCAGATGAAAATAGTAATAAGCAAAGGCTCTTTTTTTGGTGGGCTGCTAATCAGGTGCTCTAAATATTGCCTTTTTCAAAATTTATAATAAAAAAATGAATGAGTAGCGTTCTGTTACCAATTTTTTATCAGTTCCCCTCTCTCTGTTTTAATAATAAAAACGCGTTGTTCCTTCGTGTAACGTTCCATATTAATTAACCGGAATGTATTTATAATCTGAAAATAAAAATTACAAGTAGAAAAAAAATGGCAGCAAAATTAAAATGATACCTCAATTTTGTACACCTTTATAATGACAGTGAGTTATGCTCTACTGTTTCTACATTTCAAAATTGATCTGATAGTTTGGGGAGTATTGACAAGCATAATAAGCATTTGTTCCATTTACAGCATGAACCCAAAATTTTTCATCCAGTAATTCATTTGTCATCTAATTCTGAAATTCATAACCTAAATGACACTAGCAGGATTTATACTTGAATTATAAGTAAACAGCATTTCAAAAAAATTGTTTTTCTTTATGATGCCATACTCATTTCCCTTTAGCATCTATATCAGGAGAAACTTCACTATTACTGGTACTACTACCACGATAACAATCAGAATCTGCAAAATTTTCATTATCACTTTATTTAAAAAGCTGTTCACGTACTCTTCAAAAATGTCATCCACTACATGAACACAAACTGAATGAGATCATACCATTGTCATTATTTTTAATCCCAAAATAAAACACGTACTGTTGACTGGACTAATAGCAGAATGACAACGTGAAGGTTTACGTTTGCCCTGAGCCATGTAGACTACTACTGAATGGCAGACACAGCTCTGCCTTGTGACAGAAAACGAAATAAATTCTTGAATCTTGAGACAGGCACTTTACATTTTTTGACATAACAACCATAAAACATTTAGACAGGTTTTTTCCATTACCTTCAGGGACTGTAATGCATTTCTATTGTTGATATATCCTGTTGAAAGAGTTCACCTTGCTTATTACATACATCGCCGAGGTTAGTTGAGAAAAAGCATGATTGTGAGTGAAATATATGTATTTTTAGAAATATTGTGTCCCAATTTTTTTTTTTTCAAGAAGCTTGCTCACCAATTTTAGATAGTTCTTAGCCTTCTTTTTGTCCAGGAATGATTTAATTGCATTTTTAATGATACCCATGGTGCTCTTTCAGATTCTTTCAAAGTTTGAATCCTTTGTTAACTTACATATCTGTAATCTAACAAATATTCTGTCTTTGATCTTTGCCTTTTCAACCCAGAAATACTTGCTCTTAAGGTATAAGAAACATTGACCATTGCTCTGATCCATTGCTTTGACTAAATTTTTCATTAAAGTGGGTTTTATATGTAATGGTCGAAGATATATATTTTTCAGATGACCTTTAGGTCTCCACATATGTCGCAAGAATTCCTTTCATACTGTATTTTTGTTGTAAAGATTTCATATTGTTATACTTCTCTTTCATTTTTATTGCATAAGCAATAAAATTCTACAGTTTCTCATTGTCAAAGGACAGCTTTCAAACTTATTTAGACGAATCTTGGAATTTAGAACAACATCCATTCCGTAAGATTGTGATGCTATCCAAGTAAATCCAATAAAGAATTTACATCATTGCAGTGCGCTATATTATTTTGTAATGAGAACTGATGTTGAAATTCTTGCTGCCTAGCATGTAAAAGAAACATTTTATTGCCAAGGTAACTCTACACAGTGTAGAACAGGTCTTGTGACTGAAGGAAGACTAGAATGTTAAACAAGTTTATTGAATTTATTTGTGATGTCTGATTTTTCTGATATAAAAGTAGCAACATGTCAACTGGTCCTTAGGCTATATTCATACCATAGGAACAGCAAAAGTCATATGTCAAGGCTTCTGACTTAAACAGCTGTTTAGTAAAGTTACACAAAATTACAGCAGATAGGAAGGGTTAAGACTAGTCCTGATTTGTTTTACACCCTTATCTTAATCTGTATCCATACATTTTGCAATATTATTCTATGTAAAATATGCAGTATAAACAATAATTTATGTAAAATATATGAAATATTATTTTATAGTTTGTGTTTTTTGCAGCCAACAATACCTAGAGAAAATCAGTTAACTCAAGGCAATCAAGATTTTAATCCACTTATATTTCTACCACCAGCTATGCTTGATATGACTGCTACATCAATTATGTATGTTGGATTAAATCTTACAAACCCTTCAAGCTTTCAGATGCTTAGAGGTACATTCTTATTGCTATAGGTTAATATACTTTTTAGTTTTAATTATTAAACAGTTTATTGTTTGTTTTACTAACAGTAATATGAAGTTAATTCTTGAAAATAAATCGTTAATGACAGTATCCATAATTCATTAGTTTCTGTAGAGCACTAGTTCATTGTAGAAAGATGCTGTTTCTGAGCAAACCATATGTTAATGACTGTTGACCACGTCATTGTGAAGGTTTGCAGATATTGGAACGCATAAAAGTTGCTTGGTGCATGGTCTGATTATAGCACCAAAGGAGAATGATCGAGTAGTTTCCAGCTCATGTTTGTATAGAGATTTGATGTAAAAATAATTGTGTTAATGCACAATAACAATCAGTACAACATCTTTGGTAAATACACTGTGTTGCTTATTCTGGAGTATTTGATGCAATTTCTTTAGCATTTTGCAATAAAATTCTGAGGTTGTAGAGTCTTGAGACAAAAAACTCACAAGCAAAACGCCTTTTCTTTCCCAAACCCATGTGCACATGATCTTCTGATTGAAAAATATCTTTAATTTTGTCTTTAACGGTGATGAAATACATCTCCACTCTGTGGACTGTTGTTCCAATTCAAGAGTTGCATGCGTCTCATGTTTTTTTAATAGTTACTATTGGGCTCAAGAAATCACCACCTTGCTGTTAGTATTGTATTGAATGGCCATTGCATTGTTCTGACACTTATTTTTTTTTTGTTCTATAAGCATGTTTGGCACCCAGCATAGACACTTTCTGGTAGTTTATTTTCTTGTAAAATTTTGTGAGAAGTGAAAGTGAAATTTCTAGAAAGTGTAGGGAGTGATGTAATTGTGAATTGTTTATTCTGTCCAATTTCTTTTACTGCACATACCAAATTGTCATTTACTAAAAAAAACCCAGGTTTATGGTCACCCAGTCCATTCTTCATTGTGCAGATTTTCTCTTCATTAGAAATTGCACCCATCGCCATACCTTTGAATCACTCACTCCTAGTATTCTTAACACTTTCAATGTCAGCCTGAATATTTTGAAATCATTAAAAAATTCAAACTGATTTTTTTATCATAATTTAATTTATTTATGTGTAGTAAGAATATTTATGTGAAAAAAATATATATCCGCTTGGTTTAAAACAAAATAACAAAATGATGCGTACAATGTGTCTGCGGGTAGTGATTGAGAAGTGTATGTACAGCACCAGTGGTTAACTTGTGGCTTCAGTCATTTAGTAGTTCTCGGTCAACTTATTCGGTCTCAACAACTTATTCTTTATTATTACTATACTTCTGCTTATTATTATTATTATTATTATTATTATTATTATTATTATTATGAGTAGTCAAAGTTTATTTACATTTTTTTTGCTATTGTGACCTATCTACACATAAAACAAACACTTTTATTTTTAGAACTACGGAATAGTATTACGTAAAACAAATTAAAAATACATCAAATTATAGATACTACAATTCCTTTTATTATTTATTCATTACGTTCAAGATTCTACAAATTTTTTATACAAATCCTAATTACAAACAGATTACATAGGAAAAAAATAATAAATAAATGTAACCATTCTAATGAAAGTAAATGGAATATTTTTTCAAATTGGGGTACTGATTCCCACAAAATATTAAAGATAAAGGTGTTTGGTTATTAGCAACAGGAGTCTGTCAACTAAGTTTTCAAAACCATCTTAGTCGAAATTTTGTTGTGTAATAAGTGTCATGGTTTCTTCATCATCTTTTTCAGTTTCACAATCGTAGTCACTATCATCCCCCACCCGTAGTAGGAGTTATTCTCACATCAAAATCTTCATCACTACTGTCGTTTCCTAAAAAAATTTTTTAAATTCAAACTTTGACATTTTATGTTAGTCATTGGCTTAGATTGTGAAGGTCCCGTTATTTCATCATCTGCCATAATAAGTAATTTAAAATAAAAAAAACTGAGATCAAGCACGTATTTACATTGTTTGTATCAAATGGCATGCCACTAAAATATAAAGAACATGAATGAAGGTTTGACTTCTACAATGTAGAACGTAATGACTACAGTTAACACACACGTGGACTGGGAAATTAACAATAAGAAGCCGCCACATGTGTGTCATCAGCGCCGAACGTGTTAATAATTTATGTGTGGTGTATATCTGAATTTACTATAATACACATTGCAAAGTGAAAGCTTATGCACTACAGGGCGGTATCAAAAGGTTTTGACATTAGTTCTGTAATATGCCAATTGATGGCAGCACAAGGCCGTACACTGTCACAGGGAGCACCAACCTTCATAAGAGACCTTAACCTTCTTGTGCCAAGAGACATTGTATTATATGCATTAGTAGCTGTGCAGCTCTTTCTGTTGTAACCATGTGCGATACCATGTTTGTGATTTCAACAGCAAGCTTGAACAAAGAGTGAACATGAAATTTTATATGAAACTCAGCAAATCTACCATTGAGACGTTGCACATGATGCAGCAAGTTTATGGTGATGCTTCTATGTCATGCGAGATGTTTTGAGTGGTATGCGCTGTTCAAGAGTGGAAGAATGTCACTGGAAGATGATGGAATATCATGAAGACCTACAAGCTCAACATGGGAAAATTTGGAATCTATTGTGCATCGAGAATTTGCTATTTGTCAGTAGCAAGTTCTACTGCCAGGTTTTTAACGAGGCTGTGAGAGGACATTCAGCAAAAGTGATCAGAGCTGTAGCGCGCGTGAAAACTTGGATGCTCCATGATGACAATGCACCCTGTCACCATTCTCCCCTCAGATGTGATTTTCTTGCTAGACACAACATAATATCACTTCCACATATGCTGTACTCCAGATTTGGCTCCTGCAGAGTTTGTCCTCTTCCCAAAATTGAAAATACAGCTTAATGGGGTGCCATTTTGACACCATTACAGAGTTACAGTGTGAATCATATGAGATACTTGCCATGCTTCGAGAAGTGGACTTCCAGGACACATTCCAGAAGTGGCAAGAACACTGAGAACACTGTATTGCTGTGCAAAGAGACTACTCTGAAGGTGACAGTGCATACACGTAAATAAATAGTTTCTTGACAACAGAGCTAGTCTCCAAACCTTTTGATACCTCCTCATACTTGATTGTATGAAAATGGCACCACTATTTTGCCAGTAGATCAACAAGTTTGGCTTGCACCCAGACTGTTGAAACCACAGCAAAACAGAACTTTCTTTTTGGATATTTCCTTAATGTTAATGCAGTTGCCTGTTTACATTGTAGACGTAAATTTTTTTACATATTGTAATTATTCATTTATTTTAGTAATTTATTTTTTACTGTATCTTTTAAAGTATATATCTTACTGATAGAATACAACATTTACAGTTATGGTTTTGTGTGTAATTGTTTCCAATAAATTTACACGGTTTTATTTGCATTATATAAAGCAGTTATTAATTGGGTTGAGACCATGTAGTATAGTAAAACTCATTTTCAATATTAAGAATTTTAGTGATTCCAAATAGTAACAGCATTTCTTCTGTTCCACCAAAAACCTATAAGAGCCAGCATTAAAATTTTGTACTTGAAATGACATCATTTATTGCAAATAATCTCATTTTTAAACCATTGGTAATAAACCATAATATTTTCAACATTTCTTAATGACCATGTTGAATTTCTCCAGGAAAGGAATGTAAGAACTGAATGGTTGAACCACAAACCATACTTCATGTCGGTATAAGTTGTTTAATGTTTTACAATTAACAGCAGCAGTAATGCTTGGCACGCTGAAAGTATAGTGGCCCAGTGAAAGTATATGTTGCACAAGTAGGAATCACTATGTTTTTATTGTTCTTGTTTGTAATCATTATGAGTAAAAAGACACTTGAGAGTTCATTTATTCCAGCTAATACCCTTACTCAGTATACCACTTCATAATTTCTGAACTTGTAGATTCAACCTGTAATTTTGACAATTATGTTAATTGTGTTAGTACTTAAAAAAAAGTAACAAATTCTATCGAATATCATATAATGTTCAATAGGCTGAAATGGTAAGACAGTTGTGAGTGTAAAAATAGTAATGTAAAAATCATATAATTAATTTGTCCTATTAAATTCATTTTCATGCTTGTGTAAACCCATAATGTCTTAAATTTTTACAAAGCTAATTTTTTTGTCACTATTTTTTGAGAAATGAATAAAGTAAAAAAACAAAACTGTATGTAGCAAATATAGTAAAACAACAGCACTGTTAGTCATTAATACTGAACTTTCTGAGGAGACAATTTACAATTTTTTTTGTAAAAAAAAATAAAAAGTTAATAATGTTGCTTTTAAAAACCAAGTGACATATAGCTGCTGTGTTGGTGATTAATTACTCACAGACAATGTTGTGAATGATAGTTTATTCAGTTTGTCTTCAAAATATCTATTTATTGATGTTAATCATAAAATTAGTGTATTCCAGCAAGATCAATTCTTGATATACTTAAAGGCACCAACTGACTAATCATGGCACCCAGCATTCATCCGAGTAGCCTTTCTTCATAAAACTGTGAGTCTAATTACTTGACAGTTTTTGAATTGAAAATTTTTGAACAAAAATCAATCTATGTAAAATTGATGAAAATTAATTTAGATGGTCCATTGAAAAAGTTGCCGTAATTTACTTGGTGTATTATCAGGATTACCTAGTGTAACTGAATTATAACATAGTGTTGTAATTAATTATAATAACAACATGAAGAAATTAAAAGCATCTAAATATTTAAATTGTTCATGATTGATTGGGTAAGGGAGAAGTCACCATAGTAGGTAAATGTATACAATATGGACCATTTTGTTTCCATTTTCTGTCATTTAAACGATTAGAGAGTGTAAAATAAGGAAAAAATTTGGTTATTTTGTTTATAAAACAAACAGAATGCCTGATTTTTACCTCCTTGTATGCAGTAAAGGAAGTACTGTAATCACAAAAAATTTTGGTTTTCAGATTTCAATGGAATATATCCATTTGATCATCCCTGAATCCATTTTGACTAGTTTCAGCATGACATCTGTATGTACGTACGTACATATGTATGTATGTATCTCGCATAACTCAAAAATGATTAGCCATAGAATGTTGATTTTGTATTAGGGCTGTTATAACATCTAATTGTGCAGCACCTCCCCTTTTGATTGCAATTGACTGGGCCGAAAATGTATATTCAGTCAGACCTCTAAATAAAGTGGGGTTTTCATTTTTAAACATTTGGATTTTGGACTTTTTCATAACTACAGAAATAAGCATTCGTTGAGAAATTTTCAATGATATATCATAAGTGATACTTATTTTTGTTGGTTCTAGAGTTATAGCCAAATAAAATTTTAATTAATTAAATATTTGGATCTTACAAGGGGAAGGCACATGAATTTGAATCTGACTTCATGTAAATATATTTTTTTTTATTTTTAATTTAAATATATTGATTTATTAATAATTATTAACCTCAGATTGTAAACAAATTTTTAACTATAAATAATAATTCAATAATAATACAAAAAAAATCAGAAGTTATTAGAGAAGTAAAATTTTATATACTTTTCATTTTAATTCAAGCATTTTTACAATCAGAGGTTAATAATTATTAATAAATCAATATATTTAAATTAAAAAAAAAAAAATAGTTAAGAAAGAATATATGTATATTAAGTCTGATTTGAATCCAATGTTTGCATGGTTACGGATCAAACACGTTCTCATTTACACCACATACTACTTGAGCCACATGAAACAAAATTAATATATAAACTAATATAAAATGCTAAGGGAATGTTTAAGGACTGTTTTTCTTGAATATAATTGAATAGTATTTTGTGATAAAGACACATAAACAGCATACTATTCACACACGCAATATGGTTCAAATCAGTGTCCTGAAGCCTATTCCTTCCCCTTCTTAGCTACAGTAATATGGATCTTAGGTGCCTTATATGGAATAACCTTTTATAGAAAAAGGTCACTATAGTTATTTTCTTTCAGAATTAGAAATTATTTGCTTATGAAAAACAATTTTTTTTAAACATGAACTTAGTATATTAGAATAATTTTATTTCCAAAGCCTATCTTGTTTTACCTTTTACACATTCTCAAAAACAATTAGCTATAGAATACTGAAATTTTATATTTAAGACTGTTGTAACATCAAGTTACACCTTCCTCTTTGATTGTAATCAACTGGGCAGTTGACATTTAGAATAATTAAATGTTATATTGGTAGTAACCATGTACATTATATCTGATTATTTAATATTAATTGAAAATTATAATTTAGAATCATATTATTTTTGGATTTTTTTAGCAAAATCTTCTAAAAGTTGTATACTTATTTAAAGAAAATCCTTTTTTTAATTATTTGACAGAACAATAAAATACAATGTTATGTTAGTACTAACTGTACATTTGTGAATAATATTCAATTTAAAGTGATTATTGAAAATTATTTTAATAATTACTGTTGAAATTTGAATTCAAATAGTATTTTCTTTTTTAAATATTTTTATTTACTAAAAAGTTATTTTCATTTATAATAACAATGATTTTTAAATTATTCATTTCAAAATACTTACTCTATCCTTCAAATCTATATTTTTATTTAATAAAAATGTAAGTATCTTTCAAATGACATCTTCTTCTTTTTGTCATAAGGAAGAGATTTTGGTCATAAAAAAGTTTATTACGGGGGTTATTTTTTTTCAAGGTCCAATCGGTTGCGAAATAAAAATCTGCATAAAAATCAGATGAACCTTTGCACATATGTGTTGCGCAGCGTCTCTAGTATGGCCTTCAATCACGCCGCGTCACTTCGTTTAGTTCTGAACACGCAGCAAGCACGTAAACATGTCTACAACAATTGCATCTCCTGCCAAGTGTGCGGAAATTCAATTTCTTCAGGCAGAGGGGTGTAATGCAGCTGAAATTCATCAATGAATAAGTAATGTGTACGATGAAACTTCAATGAGTGACAGCAAAGTGCGACAATGGTGCAGGAACTTTAAAGCAGGACTTGCAGATGTTCATGATGCAGGCGGTCAGGGAAGGAAGCAAGTGTCAACCGATGATCTCATTGAGCGAGTGGATGAGGCAATTTGAGAAAATCGTCAGTTCACAATTTCTGTATTGAGTGATTCGTTTCCTGAAATTTCAAGGTCAGCTCTCTACACCATTGTGAGTGAGAGAATTCAGTACCGCAAACTGTGTGTGAGATGGGTTCCCAAGATGCTGTCCGACCATCACAAATAAACGGCCATCACAATTCAGAATAAGCGGAGAGGAATGTTGTCGTCAGGCGTTGTCTTTCTCCATGATAATGCTCGGCCACACACTGCAGCTGTAACAAAGAAGCTCCTGCAGCATTTTCGTTAGTAAGTGTTTGATCACCCATCATACAGTCCGGACTTGGCTCCATCCAATTTTCACCTCTTTGCTCACATGAAATGCTGGCTAGGAGGACAACATTTTGGCACAGACATTGAGCTGCAGACCAGCGGAGAAACATGGCTGAAAACACAGGCGGCTCCGTTCTATGACGAGGGTTTGGAAAGTTGGTACCACACTACGACAATTGTCTAAATCGGAGTGGCGACTATGTAGAGAAATAGCGTAACTATGTATGTACTTGTTACAAATAAAAAATTTTTATTTTCACTGGTTTTAATTTCGTGACCGATCGGACCTTGAAAAAAAAAGTAACCCTCATACATAACTTGACATATTTCATATTATGATGCCCTCATGAAAATACGTAACTTTCTTCACTTGTGCATTATGTGCTTCTTACAACTCAAATGTAATATACTATTCTAGATCAGTATTATTAGTATCTTCATGAGTTGCTAATTAACAAAAGTTTCAGATTTCCAGTATGTCATATAAATAAAAGTTAATAATAATTAAACCATTCCATTTAGTGAAGTCCTGAAATTTAACCAGTATAAGTTTAAATGAAGTGCAGGAAAAAATGTGTATATATAATTTAATAGGCATACAAGGATGTTATGTGGTGTCGACATCAGATTTTGTTCTTCTGTAGAACATCAGCTATTTAAGTTACCTGTTTAAGGAGTAACATAGAAGAATTTTTCACATACTCTTTGAAAATTATCTTACTGGTGGTGTACAAGAATTCCATTTTAGTCATATCCCTGACCATTAACCTTCCTTGGAAAATTATGAGGATCAGTAAATATAAACCAGACTTTTGTTTTTAACATTTATTAGTACAGAATAAAAATACAAAACTATTTACTTTCCTATGTAGTTTCTGAAGTAATACACCCCATTTTCCCAATTTTGGGAAACTTGTGGATTCCTTCTCCATAAAAAGACTGTATGGAGAATGTTCTAAATTTTTCACTGAGAAAATTTACTGAAATTCTGTACAGTTTATCCTGAATGCTAATAGCTGTTGTGCATGGGATTGTTGTGAAGGAGAATCGCATCTCTAATCTGTTGATAGTCCCGTTTGTTCCTGTAGGTGACTTTCACTGTGTCCAAGTGTTTTTTTAATTTGAAAAACTGCCCAAATACAAGTGTACAAGTGTACAAAGAATGATAGTTTGTATTTTAAAGCTATTTAGATTTTGGAAAAATTTGATCAACTTCATTGTTTTGCAAGTTATAAAAGTTTTCAATCTGTATTGTTGATATATGACAAGTATGAACTTTGTTTATCAAACCCTGCAGAAATATGTTTAAACAGACTTCAGAAGGAATAATGTTTAATAGTTTAAATTTTTTTTAAATTTACATCAAAATTGTCAATGTTAAAATCACTGTTGTCAGTTAGGTAAAATGAACATCAATAATTAAGTTGAAAGAGAGTACATGTTGTGACTTTTGATTTGGGGTGCTGTATATAAATTCAAGTCACTTCAGTTTTACCATTAAAAAAATATAACACTGGAAAAATGACAGTAAAACTGCAGTTTAAGTCAAAAACATTTGAAAGTAAAAAATCAATCAACAAAGTATACAAAGGATGGTGGAAATGTAATGCACACTGGAACATGACAGGAGAACAAAGTCTAGCACAAAGCAAAGTGCTGCCTTCTTGAAGGTTCATTTTTCTACTACTGACATTTCAAATCTCTTTGACCTATACCTTCTCATTTTCTGTCAGTCACCATTGTTATCAAGTTGCTATGACTATTATAACTCATCCAGAAAATTTGCAGTGATTGAATTTTTAACTGTGGAAAAAGCGTAGTTAAAGCAATTTGTGGTGGTAAAACTATTGATCAGAATACTGTGAGTAGGTGGGCAGTAAAATTTTGTGCATCATCAGAACCTGGTAAGTGAAAATTGAGGTTGAACCATGTCATGAGACCAATTTCTGCAATAGATGAGAAGCACCTGTAGGAGGTGGATGAAACTATTCAAAATGACTGTCTTAACTGTTTTTATTGCACAACTAACCGATTTATCTTGTGAAAGGCTTTTGAAACATTATCGTAACAAGGGAGATGACTTCCTTTTCAATATTGTGACAGGATACAAAACATTGGTGCATCATTATGATTCAGAAGAAAAACTGCACATCATAGAATACCATCGCTGTGGTTTGAAACAGAAAAGATTCAAAACAATCTTTTGCAAAGAAAAAATTCTCTTTAACAATATTCTGAGATTCCAAACATTAGAACATGACTGACTACCTGGAAGCTGGGTCAACTGTAAATTATGTGTGATACATAGATAATAAAACATCTTTGGAGAAGTATTCATGAAGGCAATAATTCTGCTATGTAATATCCTCAGATACACACATTGCGTCCAACAGCTGAAGCTCTTTTGAAGTTGAAATATGAACTTATTCTATACCTTCCATTCTCACCAGATTTGCCACCTTGTGACTTTCATTTTTGTAATTAAAGAGGAATATTAAAGGTATTCATTTCATCATGAATGATGAACTTAAGGACGCAGTGAAGTCGTGGATCAAGGATAATCCATCAGCATTCTTCATCGATGGAATGAGAAACATAGTTCATCATTGGGTGAAATTGTGTAGCTGTAATTATTGGCTGTGTAGAGAATAAATGTAAGTTTTTGTAGCAAATAAAATGTACTTTTATGCCATATATTTTCACTTGATTGTCTCTTTTCATTTGCGAGGTATGAGCAACTGTGCATTATATTTCAACCACATTATAAATATTTCACTACATACAGAATTCTTGCTTTTTCTAGGTTCAGTGATAGTATTTACAGAAATTCTATCGATGACATTTTTAGAACGTCAGTTTAATGGTTATCGTTGGATTGGTATCTTCATGATACTTGCCGGTTTGTCTTCTGTAGGTCTTGCTGATTTCTTAATTGCTGCAGATGAAACTTCTGAAGGAGAAAAGACAGATACCAATGGTATAATTACAGGTATGTTATATCTATTGTAAATTATAATACTGATAAGTTTGTTTTTATTACTTTTGAATAAGTGGTATAGTACTGTTCAAAATATTGTAAGTGACTGACTGTAACTGGTTTTTTAAAGAGGTAAGTTAATACATTGTTATAGAAATAAGTTGTTTTTTTATTTCTAAAAAGTATTAAGGTGCATTTCATTTGACATGTCACTGTCATCAGTTGAAAAATTAAATAATCGGTATAAGATAATAATTAGTAATTAACAAAAAGAGTAATTTTAAAAATAGCAACATATCACAAATAATGTAGTATCAAATCATATAATTTGTAAAATATTTCATATTTTATTAACGATGCAAAATGTTTGTTAAGGTATGTTGCAAGATGTTAATAGGAACATAATTCAGTAAGAATTTTACAATATACTTGATTTTACCAATCATCTCCTCAAAACAAGAGTTAATATTATTGAAAATTTTCAAGATTATGGAATTCATACCAACTATACTTTTAGCACAAAAAGTAAAAGGTAACTGCTGGTGATTGAATATCAGCATAATGTCCAACAAGCCAAGATTGAGAATGTTAATATTTCATCTGGTTTCATAAAAGTATAGCAATGCCCTTAATTATATGGAATATAATTTTTTACTTATATTTTAATAGATCTGAAATATCAATTACAATGTATTGTGCAATTTTTTCTGTCTTATTAACCTGAGGTGGTTATACCTCATGGTCCTTTAGACTGGTTTATTAGTTTTGCCAGAGAAACTTACTTGTTTTTATATAGAATGCATAATGCATTACCATCTTATGATGTACCTTTACAAAGATGTTAGAAGGGCACTTTGATGCTAAGAGTTGTAGATTTTTATTTGCTAGGTATATTTGTATATCCTACCTAACAACCTAATTTATTTCTACATTGCATATGCCTTGTAACATTTCCTATACATTGTTTATTTCACCATATGTGGCTTTTAATGAATTATCTTTAAATATATGTTATGAATTTTTTTTTAGTTATTTATGTTATATAATGTAAAACTTATTAAGCCACTCCACAAAGTACAGAATTAAAGAACATTTGTACCCTACTTTTTTTCATTAAAGCACTTCCAGGCATAAGCCTATCTTCAGTAATTTTTTTACATTTACACATTAGAATACATATGATA
The DNA here is from genome assembly GCF_047948215.1 of Lycorma delicatula. NCBI lineage: Eukaryota > Metazoa > Arthropoda > Insecta > Hemiptera > Fulgoridae > Lycorma > Lycorma delicatula. The sequence continues at coordinate 189,652,805 of NC_134455.1, forward strand.
TGTTAAAATTTATAAAACAAATATTTGTTTAATCAATCATTTTTTTTTTTTAATTTAAAACGTTAAAATTAATTTTTTTTAACGTGTTGTCAATATGTTAATTAATATTAATTATAATTTGTGGAGTGGCTGAATAAATTTATATTATATAATTAGCTAGAATTACGTACGTAGGAAATATGAACTATAAAAAATTCAATTTAAATAAATTATTTAATTTTGTTATTTTTATATAAACATTTATATCAAGTTTGGGTAGAGGAATCATATTAATATTTGGTAAGTATCTTGGTAATAAAGTTTTAAAATTAGCAAAAAAATCAGGACTTAAATACCTTCACAAATTACAAAATGGAGGTTATGTTTATTTTCCAATCTGTTATATCTTCATAAATGTAAGTTTTATCAAAATGTATGTTACTTGCTACAATATTAAGCCTCTTATTTTGAACAAAATTAATTAATTTTTTTAAATCGCTTAACGAAATCCAAGTTATGGCAGAAAATTGATATAATTTTGTGTCTGTTTTCATGTCCTCCACTTTATTTTCAATAAATATTAATTGTTTTTATTTACTGTTAATTCTGATATTGTAAATAAGTATCAAGACTAGCCCTGCTGAACGACCAATGGTCCACCGACCCACACAGCACGCAACTGGCCTTTTCCCCACAAGATATTCTGCTTACCATGTACAAAGGGTGTTAAGAATGTCATATTTTTAATTATTCTTATCAGTTCTGTCAAAACCTTCAATTATTGTAATAAGTTTTTCATATTTAGATAGTATCGCATAGTCTTGCTTTATTTAAAGTACTGTTTTCATGTATTTTATAATAATATTTAAGTTGTAATCTTCAATTTATAAATTCTTTCAAAAAATATGTCAAGATTTCTTTTTCTAGATAACCTGTTTATATCTTATTGTAATTATATGTTTAATGGGATTTGTAAGGTTTCTGTGAAGAAATGTGTATTTATATTATTTTCTAAAATTTTTCTTATTTTCTTTCTTTTTTACAGGAGATTTACTGATTGTTATTGCTCAGATAATTACAGCTTCACAAATGGTTTATGAAGAAAAATATACAGTAGATAAGGATGTACCACCTCTTCAAGCTGTAGGTTGGGAAGGTTGGTTGTCTTTGTATTAAAACAATTTATTATAATTCAAAATATTTTAATATTTATATTTAAATCAGAAGTATTGTTTAGTAGTAGTGTTTAGTGTTTCCCTGTCGTGTAGGCTTACTTACTATCAGGTGATTGTGTTATTGGAAAAAAATCAGTGTTTTACTTGAAAAATGAATCTCATATATTCTAACCTAAATTCACATCAAAATGATAATAGTATGCCATCAAAACATGAATTTCTTAGAACCTAAAGCTGTGTAAATAAATTAAATTTCATTGAATTATGTTGAAATAGTGTATCTGAAGTTGTGCATGTGAAAATTTGATGAAGATTACTTGAGCCGTTATTTGGTTACGCTCATTAAGGTTGAAAAATTCAGACAGGGCAAGTTAGATGGTTTGTTATGATATTACAAGTTGGAACACTGGCATTTCTTTATCTGTGATATCTGTTGTTGAGTTAAACATGACATATTTTTCCAAGTACTGAAATAGTATTTTTTTTAAATTTGTTATGTGGTGTTTTTGACATGAGTATTTTTTATGGATCAAATTTTTTTTTTGTAAAATTTTAGATTTTACAAAAGACTTTTTCAAAAGGAAACAAAATAAAATAATGAAAAATTCTAGAGCAGTTCTGCGCAAGAATTTAAAAAACCGACAGTTTTATTATTTTATAGGAGTAAACACAAATTATATTTAAATTTTGTATATATCTATTAACGTTTATTTTCATTTGCTTTTAAAAATACTGTTTAATAGCATTAGAGTTTACATTTGGTCTTTTATATAAATGCGGATTTTGACATTGAATCCTTTCATCAGAAACAAAAATAAATTGTAAAGTAAAATTTGCTTCTCTAAGAGCACATACAATTAAGTATAAAAGTCACAAATATTGGCTTTGTCAATGTGTGCTAAATCTAGACACTTGTTCATTATTTAATCTAATTACACTTTCTGTAAATTATTATTTTATTAATGAGTGAATCTTAGATTTAAGAAATAGAATTATTTCATTTAACATTTTGTAATTATTCTTTTAAACTAAAATTATCTGAATTTTGAGGAAAATAGTTTCTATCAGTTTAAGTATTCAGAGAAGTACTTTTTATAAAGTTTTGCAATAGAAATACTTGTTCATTGTTTATGTATAAACTTGTGTATTTTTTTGGGGTTATAATAGAGAACTATTTTCTTTTTCAGGTTTATTTGGTGTTATTGGAATTTCACTCCTTCTGATTCCATTTAGTTACATTCATATTCCTCCACCATTTGCAAATACTCTTGATGGAACAGTTGAAGATATACCAGATGCATTAGTTCAGATTGGAAATAATCGTTTAATAATATTAGCACTTGTAGGTATGTTATTTCCTTGCTGTACATTTTTTCTTAAGTAATCTTCTGCTATAAATAATTGAGCATTTATAAACCATATTTAATAATTTTCTTTCTATTTTTTTTAATATGAAAATCTTTTAGAAAATGAAAAGAATTAAATAAATGTAAGCAAGACACACTTTGTTGTAATTATTTCTTATTAGAATATTATCAACATTATATTATGTTGAATATTGTAAACATTAAACATTATCTATACTAAATATTTCAAATAATCAGGCCTATGTTTCAGTATCCAACATGGAATAGTTCTTCCTGTTTTGTACTTAAACTGCTTGATAATGATCATTGACGAAAATAACAAATAATAATGATTTCAATGAAAAATTGCATTGATTTAGCAGCCCACTTTACAAAATGTTAAACTAATTATGAATCCATTTATCCATGGTACAAGTTAAAAAAAATATTGAGATTGTTCATGCAATTAATAAAAGATAGACCCGTTAATATTTTACAAAAAAAGCCAAGGAGTAAAAATTTGCTAACAAGATAATCAGAATTTTCAAAAATTATGCGAGAGAAATAAAAATTTACTACTGTACTTTATTTTTACAATAAGTACTATCAAAAAAACTTATAAGAACAACTTAAAAATTTATATTAAAGAAAAATTGAATTAAGTTATTGTGTTGTAAAAAATATTTCTTAAAAATTAAAGAAAGAATACATACCTTTAAAAACACTTATTTCTTTTAAAAAATCTGCAATTTGTTCTTGCTTTAATATTGACTTTCATATATGAAGCCTTAAGATCACATAATTGCTTTAAACAAAGTGTGTAGAATCGCATTTTTTTTTATCCCTCCAACTGGATCGTAGTGACAGACAAACATTCATAAGCTTTTTCATGGGATGACGTTGGTTGCAAGTTGTTGCCTTCTTCAGTTGTTAGCTAGCTGATCATCCTGTACACCAGTATTTCTCAACCCTTTTTTATGCTGGACCAGTAAAATTATAGAAAAATATACAGGAAGCGGCAGATCCTCAGCTTAGATTTTTGGACGAGCAAAAAAAAAACATATTTTTTATTTTATTAGTAATTAAATTTACATATACATAATATTAATTAATATTATTCCTACCTATAAACAACAAATTAATTTATAAATGAAAATCAGAAAATAAATTTTAAAAAAATTTAGGTTCTTTATTATTAAATTAGGTTTTCTTTAAAACTAGGAAAACGACAAACTAATTGTAAATAATGAAAGTTAGTGAGAAATTTGTTGTTGCACATTTTGCACAATTGTTTCAATGTCAGTTTGTGAAATTACTTAAACCAAATCAAAGAGATGAATTTATTGATAAATGATTTCTTGTTTTGGTTTTAATAAATTTCATAGCTGAGAATCCAGCTTCACACAAATATTTAGTTGTAAGGGGAATTAGCATTTTATTAAATTTTTTTTTTGTGGGCCAGTTTGTTCAGGGACCGGTAGCATTATCTTGCAGAACAGTGATTGAGAAATACTGTTGTACACTCTCTATGGTCTCAACGATGCTCAAAATTAGTATCCTGGATTGTTGCATTGCTGATGATCCATTTATTAACACTCTCAGTGCCATAGTTTGTACAGTCTGGTATCTCCTTGCAAACGTCCATATATTATTGACATCATGATGTGTTTTCATCAGTCTCATTCTGCATTTTTTTATTAAAAATTTATTTCACCTTTTTGGTAATGTCTTGCTTTTAACAGGATTTCATGCATCAGCCAACATATTACAGCATTCTTTCAAAATAATGTGTTTGATCATCTTTATCTTGCAGCTTACATTTTCATTAGCAGCCAAAAATTTTTTTCTTTAATTTATTGTCATCTATTTCTAAGAGCTTGCTGAAGAATGAGTGGGTAGATTATCTAAATATTAAAAGAATATTCCAATTTGATACCTTTGTTATGAAATAATTATTATACCAATTTAAAAGAGTGTCACAAGTCATTGATACTTTCTTCTAGTTTTGTAAATAAGTGGAAAATTATGGACAACTTTAAAAGCAGATTTCATGTTGATATCATTGTTTTTAGTAGCATTTCAAAAATCACCCATCAATTCTTTCCGGAATTACAACTAACATCAGGCCAATAGGAATTGGATTTGCAGTACATAATGACGAAATAACAGCGTACCCAGCACTGAAGAGGGAAGAGGGTGTAAATAACTAGTTTACATTTGTGTTTTTCAGTGATTTTTTTATGATTTTTGAATTAATGAATTTTTTCAAAAAATGAAGGAGGTAGGTGGCTTCATGTTGTTCAAAGCCAACAAAAACACGCTTCATTCCAAACTGAAATATACCATTTGGTTGGACACAACTGATAAATGCGGTATAGGATCTCTGCTATGCTTCAAACCTAAGCACCAAACATAGCGCACACATCTGAAAACCCGATAAATATAGTGCCTGTGGATGTGATCCATGTTAAGTGCAGTATCATATGTGTTAATTAGCTAATTGCCAACAAGTTCAGATATTGAATAAGTTTCCTCTGGCAACAGCCCCTGTCGATATGATTTTTTGCCATGGAACAATATACCTACCAATCACCGAACATTCTATTGGCGAGATCAAAATACAACTGACTGATGAGATTGAACATCCGTTAAATTTATGCTGTAAACCCATAAGCTTGAGGCTGGAATTGAGAAGATTGCAATCATGAATAAAGTTTTGTTGTTTTTATCTTATCAAACTTAAGTGTATAAGATGTTGATATTCAATCACCATAAGTTTACACAGAAACCTACAGTGCATAGAAAACATTGGCATCTGACCAAAGATATAATAGCCGCATTAAGATCCTTGGATTATAGAATCAAATTGGTAAAAGATTATAAATGATTTAGATGAACTCTATATGTGACAACTATCCAGCAGCAAACTTAAATAAACATCAATCAAAAAATCATACCATCTTGATGAGTCGCTGAATTACAAATAGTATCACAGCCATTCACTCTATGGAACTGTTACCTACATGAATGATGAAGAGATCCATATACCAATCAATCAAATGAACATGTACACCCAAGCAAGAATTTTCTTCATGTGGAAGGATCGTTGGTAGATACTGTAGTCATTGCAAAAGATAAAAAGGTTACAAAAGCACTTTTGGTGAACAACATGGTCACGTTTATGTTTGACGAGATACAATACAAATTAAACAGAAAAGAGGTCATTGGGTGAAAATCCTGGGGTAACAAGCATTATAAAGAACATCTTGTCATTATGAGCCAACAAAAAGAAGACAGTAGTAAGCAATGCAGGATGGGTGTTAATTGTATAATGGAACGGATATGATCTCGCTGGATGAAAACGTGGTTCTATATTGATGTGCCACTGGAAATGCTGATGGGATTGCACTGGAAAAGTAGAATCTTTCAAAAGGGTCATTGGATGTGTGAAACAAGAACTGGTATTTATAAGAGCGAGTAGTGGTGATGCTAATGCGATAGTGCCAACTTAAGCCAACCACGGGTCCAAACTGAAAGTAACAAGAACCACTTGGGACGTACCATACTTAGTCCAGGATTTAGAGATATGGTGGAATTAGACAATAATATTAAATCAAATAAATTATCCATGGGTTTCTGTAGTTGGGACACATTTAGATGGTTGGGCATGATGCAGACAGATAATAACACTGGACCATACAAACATCATCAGAGAAGAAGCCGTGTTCATTCCATACAGCGGGGAAAAATTATGCCACTAAGCATATGGCCAAGTTCAACCACTGCAATGAGAAGAACATCAAAGTGTTTCTTAGTTCAGATTATTATCTGAACGATGAGTTGAGACAGCAGCATGAGAGGTGATATGAGCAATATGTACAGGATATTTAAGGATTTTCATACTGTAACATCTTATTACAGTATGCATTATTCAAATCTGGCGTACACTTTCTCTAAATTCTTGATGGAACTTTTGATTTTCATAGTCGATTGCTTGCATCAGAATGAGTTGGTGAAATCTGATCTAGTGAATTTGAAAGTACACTTTGAGGCTAATAACAATATTCCTGCAAACTCTACTGTGTATTGTTGTCATATACAAAACGTTGGTAAAATACGAGCCGCTGACTGGAGAATGTCACAGTGAATTAAAAGTATACATTTTTACAGTGTGCAGTACATATTTTATTTTTTATATATTTTATTCTTTCTGTAATCACAGTTGCATTGTACATGCTCTCAACAATTTACCACCCACCATAAAATGCTTTGTTTTGATCTTTTACTTTTATTTAAGTTGCAATTTACCACCCATCATAAAACACAACCTTTTCACTCTATTGCAACATTGGTACAATATAAAGTGTCATTTAAATTGCCACAGTACCAACCTTATGCACTCATTGCAGTTTAGCATCCTATGAAACACTACATTGCAATATAGTACAATATATACATAGCAGCTGTGTTTTGCAACCAAACCAACCCCATGTGTATGTTGCAGTTTATCACCCATCATGAAACACTTCATTTCGATCTATCATAACATCTTACCTTACCATATTACAATATATCCCAGTACCTGCATCTTGTTCCAATTTAGTACCTACCATAAAACACAACATTTCATTCTTTTGCACCATCAATGCAATTTAACACCATAGCTGTAGCAGCAGCTGCATTTTGCAACCATACCAACCTTTTGTTACTTACTACTCACTACACTCCCGAAACAGAACAGTAATCAAAACAATGGTTTGAAAAACGTGTACCTGCTCCAAAAAAGTGAACATGACTTTTCGTGTGAAAAAGTTATAATAATGTTTTTGGGATGCATGTGGAATAATTTTCATTGGTTATCTTAAAAAGGGTGAAACAATAAATGACGAATATTATGTGACATTATTGTAGCATCTCAGCAACAATGAAATTAAGGAAAAACAAACACACATTTGGCATAAAGTGCTTTTCCATCAAGACAATGCTCCAGCTCACACTTAAGTCATTGTAATGCCAAAAATTAACAAATTACAGTTTGAATTGCTTCAACATCCTCCATATTCACCTGTTCTGGCTCAATGACTGTCACTCATTTTTTAACCTAGAAAAATGAAATCTGAAAAGTTGTGTAAATATTTTTATAAAACAGATATTTTCTTAATTTACCCACTTAGAAAAAGATGATTTACAGATTCATATTCTTAAGAGTTACTTATGAACATGTTTCCAAAAAATTATACACCAAATCTTTTTTTTACATTTAGTATTCTGATTTTGCTACCCTGTTAAGTTATATTACAGATAAAATATAAACTTTTCTTAAACCTTGTACTTATTCTACATTGGTTCCTTTCTCCTTCCTGTACTGTTTCTTTGAAAAGAACTTAGTTTAAAAATGAATTGCTCTAGAGTTTGCTTGTTTGCTTGAGAAAACTCTTAAATAAATAAAAGATGTCTTAAAGATAAAAGCTCTCATTTTTCAATAAAATAGCTAATGTCATGAAGTATATAAATAAATAAGAATATATTTTAAGGATGTTTAATTCTAGGAAGTTTGGTACGATTCTTATATATAGGGATAACATAGATATTTCAATATTCCACCATAACCTGTTGTTTTCATATCCCAAACCATCTAAAAATTATATTAAAAATGTTTTCTGGTGGTAGTTTGATCCTTGATATATACTTTTTCCACTTACTAATCTGCAATGGCTGACTGTATTTAATGCTCATTGTAACCAACAATTCATTTACAGGCTGCTGCCAAACCATTGTTATTGTTTGTATTGCATGAACTTATTGTAGTCTTTGAGCATATCTACTTTGGTTTGTTTTTAGGTAGTTTCTAATCATTGCATTTCTTGAGTTAGAGGGGGTTTTCATCTCTTATAAGATGATAATGTTATGTTATCAATATCAATCATGTGCATATATTCCATTGTAATTATATAAAGAATTTTTTATTAATAATTGATTTTTTTGATGTAGGTACCATGACGAGTATTGCTTTCTTTAATTTTGCTGGAATTAGTATGGCAAAAGCTAAGACAGCTACTACTAGAATGGTATTGGATTCATTAAGGACTTTCTTCATATGGATGTGCTCTCTTGCATTAGGATGGCAAAAATTTCATTATTTACAGGTATGCCACGTGACATATTTAAAAATTTTAATTTTGCTTTTTTATGTGTAATATTGAAAGATGATCTGTAAAAATATTAATTATACTGGAAGAGGGAGGTAAAGATTATTCTAAGATAATTATGATGGATTTGAGTACTGTAATAGGAGAAGGAATGGAAAGTCAGATAGTGGGAATGTATAAATTGTGGCAAAGTATCTAAAAAAGGGGAGTAAGTAAAACTTATAGGATTTTGTAAGGAAAGTAAAATATTCAAAACAAATACTTAATCCATAAACCGTAACAGAAAGCTGACCACATGGAAATCACAAGAAAATAAAAACATACCAAATTTGTGGTATTTAAAGTTAGATATTTGTGAAAGAAAGATTTATTAACAATAAAAATAGCATCATGTTGGCAGGAGTTGAAACTAATTGTGTACATATCTGAGGTAATGGAAATAAAATTGTTAAAAGAACTAGTAGGGAAGCAGGTTATTCAGGAATTTCAGGTTATTCAGGAATTTTTGATAAGTTTACTTTAAATATTCTTAAGTTTTATTTATTTTTATTTTTTTCATTAATAAATTAAAAAGAAATTTCCTTAGAAAAAAAATTAAAAAAATACAATAAAATAAAATAATAAAATAACAAATATTTAAAACAATAAAATATATATATTTAAAATAACAAATAAAATAACAATAAAATAATAAAAAAAAAAATAAAATAAAAAAATACTAAAGGCAAGAGTCTAAATGGACTAAGGTGAAAAAGAAAGATGCTATAAAAATAATGATAGAATTATTAAACTGGGAAACAAAAAAGAATTCCTTTTTGTCTCAGGAAGAAAAATATGTGATCCTGATAGTATTTTTTTTCCTGAATTCAAATATGATATCGGTTTTTTCCCATCACACAAGGTTTTTGAGAGACAGGTGGTATTTATAATTTCAAACATTTTAATACTTTCTCCATTCTTAACTACACAATATTCAAACATTTGACTCGCCTAGAAAGTAAGAAATTATGATTTTCTGCTATATTTCATCTGTGGAGCATCCCTCTTGATAGTCCAACAATAATCAGCCAGCAAATTAGGATTTGTTTTCCTTGATACTTTTTTCCACAGCTAATATCTCCTGATGAAAGTGTTCCCTATGCTCATCACTCACTGCACCAAGATTTTCCAGGATGAAATCTAGGTGTGAGGCAGGAAGTTACTTTTAAGGACATATTACAACTCAAATTTTTATAAGATATTATACAAGGTCTATGAGAAAAGTTATGAGACTGACTTTTTACTTACCAAAATTTTTATTTTTTTCAAACAACAATATTATACCCTTCAAAGTAGTTCCCTTGGGCAGCTATACACTGGCAGAGTCATTGTTCCCACTCCTGGTAGCTGCGCTGGAAGGCTTCAATTGGTAGGGCTTTTAACTGGTCGGTCACAGTCTTTTTAATGTTCTCCAGAGTTCCAAAATGACGTTCTTTTAAAACATGTTTCAATTTCGGGAAAAGGAAAAAGGAAAAGGAAAATCAGGTGAATATAGGGGTTAAAGAACCATAGGAATGCGTTTTGAGGTCAAAAATTCAGTGATGGAAATGGCCGTTTGACACGGGGCATTTTCATGAAGCATCCACTTGTCTGCAATGTCTGGTCTCACATGAATCACTCTTTTCCTGAGCCTTTCAAGGACACCTTTGTAAAACACTTGGTTGACAGTTTGTCCTGGAGGAACAGATTCTTTATGCACGATACCCCTACTGTCAAAAAAGCAAATCAGCAAGGTTTTGATCTTTGATTTGCTCATTCGACATTTTTTCGGTCGAGGAGATGATGGAGTGTGCTACTCTTCGCTTTGCCGCTTTGTTTCAGGATCGTACTCAAATATCCAGGATTCATCACCTGCGATCACACGATTGAACAATTCTTGGTCATTGTCAATCCTCTCAAAAAGATTAACGCACACGTTTCTTCAATTGTCCTTCTGTTCGGTTGTGAGGTTTTTCGGCACCAATTTCGCAGAAACCTTTCGCATGTCCAAATCGTCTATCAAAATTTGATGTACGGTGAAAGTTTTTAAATTTAACTATTCACTCATCATCCTTATTGTTAAATGACAGTCTGATCTCACAAGAACCCTCACACGCTCAACGTTTTCATCAGATTTTGAACTTGAAGGTCTCCTGAGCGAGGTTGATCTTCAATGTGTTCTAGGCCTTCCAAAATGTTTTGTACCAGCGGAAAACTTGTGCTCTTGATAAGCAATGTTCCCCGTAGGCCTGTTTCAACTTTTCAAAGGTCACACTCACGATTTCCCAAGTTTAACACTAAACTTGATTGCACAACATTGCTCTAAATTCCGATGCTCTATTTTTGCAACACACAACAAAAACACAACTTCACTGATGGCCATGTCAAAAATAATATATTGACTGAACGGAATTGAAACTCGTACTGAGCATGTGGAAGGGATGAACAAACCGGTCTAGCACAGACTGGTAGACACAGCGTTGCCAGATCACTAGCAGTGTTACCAATCTCATTACTTTTCTCACACACCTGGTAAGATCATTAATAATATCATGGTAATTTTCCACCTTTTGATTTTCCCAAAAAATCTGAGTAACATTTTTGAATGCTTGTCAAACTTCTTTCTCCAGTGGATTCAATAGTTCCTCAAACTTTTCATCATACATTAGTAATTATATTTGTAGACCCACAAATATACTTCTTTGATGTTTGCATCACTAATTTTAGAAAACTTCTGTTTTAAGTATATGAAACCAGGAGTATTGTCTGTGGTCTTGACAAAATTCTTCATTAATTCTAGTTTGATATGTAACAGAGATAGATACACGTTTTTAGGATTATACAATGGGTCATGTTTCACGTTTTTCTGCTCAGGAATGAGTGATTCACGTTTAGACCGTACTTTTCTAATGAAATGGGTTTTTCTGTCCCTACTATCCCATTCACACAAAAAACAACAGTACTTTGTGTAACCAAGCTGCAGATCAAGAATAAGTGCAATTACTTTCAAATCATCACAAATTTTCAATTCATACACTGTATATTGAAGCTTTTCTAATATTGATTTAAAGTTTTCTTTAAGTTTCTTTCATAGTAGCAAAGTGAGGCACACATACTGATGGGAATTTATTACCATTATGCAGAAGCATCTTTTAAACTAACTTCAGTGAACAAGCACCATTCTATTGGGTTATGTTCATTCCAAAGTGCCTCCATAAGAAAAGAAATGTCATTACAAAACATTAAGCCAGTTTCTTCTTTAAATTCAGAATGATGATTACAATAAGTACATATCTTTCCATTCTTTTGAAGAAGATTCCATCCTTCTAGCCGGGAAGCAAGCATTTCAAACTTTTTTTGGATAACTTTAAATCTTGTATGAGGTCATTAAGATTTTCTTGAGTCAATAAATGCACAGATGAACTGCTTTGTTCAAAAGTTGGATTATAAAAATCTGTTTCTTTTTCTTCCTTACTTCCATCAGACTCTGAGCTCTCTTCAACTAATGTCACTTGTTCTGGAGGCTTTGGTATGGACAATTCTTCGCAGTGTGGAATTCGTCTCATTGCAGATTACAAGTTAGGGTACACCACTGTATGTTTTAGGTCGACGTAATCCCTTTAATGCTTGTTAAACAGAAATAAAAGTCAGAAGAGTGATGTTTGGGTTCCCTGTAAATCATAGGGGTAGCAAATGGCATGTGGCGTGTGCCATCTTTCCATGCAGTGAGAAGCCTAGAACATGATAAACAACAGATTTGTGGAGCCCAGGCCCTAGTTTGGTCTCCGACTTTACCCCCAAAATAAAGTTCATAACATTTTTTTACTAATGGAGTAAGATTTCACTTTTGGGACTTGAGTGTCACTTCACCACATATATAACAAAAAGTCTTAGGATGATTTAAACAAACTGTAGGCATTTTGTAAGTAACGACTAATTAAAAGAACTAAAGTTGTAAATATGTAATGCACAATAATTCAGACACACAAAGCTTTCACAATGATGTGTTTACTGGTTCACTACTATCTCATAACCGGCATCGAACTGATGAATGTGTGCTTCACTAGATCACATTTGTACATGTCTATACACATCTGAACCTGTGCAACAGTAGCAATGGTACCCTATGAGTTAGCTCATTTGGTTACATCATATTTACAATGCTCTAGGACCTTTTACTTGACAATGGACAAATCAACGAAAAAAGTTTTAAAATATTTAAAAAAATATAAACAACATAAAAACTGTGGGTGATGGAGAAATTCTGAATACGTATTTGAAAACAAGATAAAAACTGCATTAAGTTCACCTATTGGTACTCATGAGACAAAAATCATGTTAACCAGTGTAATCGGCTTTATTGAGTGGAGAATAAAGATACCATAGTTCATCAGAGTCGATTGAAAAAATGTAAGACAGAAAAAAATACAAGAACAAGTTGGAAGAATACATGATAGACCTAGACTGCTCCAACAGGTATCAGATGTTCGTTCATGTCTTACAAAATCAAAACAGGATGAGATGAAAAATAGATGAACTAGGAATAGCATTTCTAGAATCAGAATGTATATAAATAATAAAAAGTAACCAATAGAATTGATTGAATGTTTTAATGAAGAAAGATAACAAGAAAAATGAAATTTTGTAATATGGTCTACAAGGTTGGGATTCAAGCAAAGAACTTTCTTAAAACAATCATTCCAGTTTCAAGAAAGGCTTTAAACAGTATGTGTCGGATCAAACTTTTTGTTGTTCTGTTATGAAGCTATAATTTTTTCAGTTAGTATATAATATTTTTTTTTTGGCAGTTTGTTTAATTTCATGGTCAGCAAAGATTTTTCCATAATTCTCAACTGAAGTAAATGGTTACGGAGGAACAGTGGGGGATTTCAGAGAGAGAAAGCATAAAATTTGGGATTGAGCTAAAAAGAACTATTAGTGAGAGGTACATAGAAAGAGGTAAAGGAATAAGTAACGTTTTATATATATGTCAAAAGCATTCATGTATATCAAATATGGTAAACTAATGCAAAAAAAAAACTAATAAATAGATTGAAAATTGGAAAAATAGAAATAATCAGTTCCTGTAAATTAGAAATAATGTTCATTGTTATACAGTTCTTGTATTTGTATGTGCCATAGTAATTTTTTCCTTCCGATTGAGTGAGGTCATGCATAAGCTATGGATTAGTGAAAAATCAAAAATGAAGGAGTTTGAGAAACAACATGTCAGTGAAATTTTGTGTAAAGCTGGGGAAAACTTTCACAGAACATTCCAAATGCTTAACCAAGCATACAATGACTGCATGAGCCAAATGCAATGTACATTGCTATGACTGGTGTAAGTGTCTTAAGGAGGGCAGAACTTTGATTACCAAAGATCCAGGACTGAACAACCTTCCACATCAACAGACGACCAACATGTTCAGATTCTGGACACTGTAATTCGTCAAAATCATCTATTAACTTCCATAAGGTTGCTGAAGAAGTTGGCGTAAGTGTAGGATCTTGCTATCAAATCCTGACTGAAAAACTTGCAATGCATTACATCAGTGCAAAATTCATGCCGTGATTGTGGACAGATGTCCAGAAGCAGAATAGAGTTGAAATCTGTCAGAAAGTGCTAGCAGATGCGAATGATAACTTCAAGAACATCTTAACAGATTTACATAAAATTTCACAGATGCATTGTTCCTCCACTTCATTCATTTTTGCCTTTTCACTAATCCGACTAGCAGCTTATGCTTGATATCACTCGATCGGTAGTTACTCGACATCTAACGCATAGATCAGAACCCAGTAAAGCAGTATGTTACCAAGAGTGCATGGTGGCCAGAGTATGCCATTTGCAGATGTTGGCATGCAGTTTAAAAAGTTTGATTTTTTTTTTGTTTTTAACGAACCTCATAATTTATAAATATGCAATTTACACGGATATGCCTACATAGCAATACTTTTTTCTCATTGATTCTAGTTATTTAAATATAAATAGCATACAACTAATAAGTTTGAAAAACTTTATATTTTGTACACCTTAATTTTTAAATAAGTATCTGAATATTAAAAATTGTTATTATTATTATTATGCTTTTACGGCCAACATGGGACCACTTAAGTCAATTTTAGTTGGATCTTTTCTGAGAAAAGCGTGTTATTTTACTCTTCCGAGCTGCCCAGTATTTCTTCATCCGTTCAGATCTTGCTTTCTTTACTTCATCCGTAAACACCCTCTTCGTTGTATTTTGTCGTTTGTCTGTCTTTTGTTTAAATCTAATGCTTTTATCTTTTAGCTTTGTAATTTTTCCAGTTTTATTCTGTAGGTCAGTCAGGGAAATTCCCAATTCTTTCATATCTTCTCTAATTTCTTTGATCCATCCTACTTCTAGCTTTTGGAACCAGAGCTTTTCAATGATATTTCTTGACAGTCTTGTTTCCGGTGTCCTTATTAGATGACCAAAGAAAGAGATTCTTTTTTTCCGCATAGTATCTGTAACAGGCTCTATTTCTCGATACACCACCTCATTTGGCACAATCCACCATTGGCCTTCTTTTTGGTGTTTTTTATTGATACACGTTCTGACAATTCTCCTCTCTATTTTCAGAATTTTTTCAATTCGGTTTTTCTGAGTGATTTTGAAAAGGGTCTCGCTTCCGTAGGTGACTTCTGGCTGTACTACAGTTTTATAATGTTTAAGTTTTGTTTTAGCAGAAAGGCATTTTTTGTTATATGTTGACCAAGTTAATTTTTGGGATTTAATCATTTTATTTGTCCTGTTTTGCCATGTCATTTTTCCATTTAAATTATAAGTTATTATTTCCCCTAGATATTTAAATTGTTTTACTATTTTAATTTTCTGATTGTTTACCGTAATGTGCTCTATTACCAGAGGATCTATGGCCATTAGTTCAGTTTTTTCGAAAGAGATATGAAGCCCTATCTTTTGTGCTAGGTTTTGAAGGCTCATGTTTTGGCTTCTTGAATATTATTTGCTAAAAGAGCGAGGTCATCTGCAAATCCTAAATCTGCAATTTAGTGTGATGGAGTTTTTCTTAGTACCCATTTTTATATTTTTGGGATTTATTTCATACCATTTTCTCATGACAAATTCCGAGGGCGCAGTTAAAAAGGAGTGGTGAGAGGCCGTCTCCTTGCCTCAATCCAGTTTTTATGTAGAAGGGTTGAGAGAGTTCAGCTCTGAATTTCACTCTGGACTGGGTATTGGTTAAAGTTAATTTTATCATGTTTACGAGTTTAGGGTGAAGGCCCAGGTTTCTCAGAATATTCAGCATGGATGGTCGGTGTATACAATCATAGGCCCTTTTAAAGTCGACGAAGGTGATTATTAGTTGTTTTTTCCGTCTTTTATATAAGTCCATCATAAGTTTTAGGGATATTATTTGCTGCGGGCAACCTCTCCATGGCCTAAATCCCCCATGGTATTCCCCAAGTTCCAGTTCAAGTTGGTCTTTGCAAAAATTGTTATATTTAATAAAAAAAAGTTTGGTAACAGAAAATTATAATAGTACTTTTGTTGCGGTGATATTTATTCAATTAGTAGATTTCAGTGGTGTAAAATGAAATTGGGCAAATACATACTGTACTGAGTGTGTGATTATTAAATAATTACACTATTAAAATACAAAATAAAGTATAAATAATAAAAATATATGTAACTTTATATCATCAATTGTCATCATTATTAGGCAAACAATAAAATGGTAATTTACAAAAACAGTCAGGGACACTTAAAATTAATATATACATATATTGATAATACAAAAAAGCACATCTATAAAAATTTATTTTATAATATTTAAAATTTTTATTTAAATGTAGGCTGAAAGTAAATAATTAGTTTCAGGCCTAAGTTATACTTCAGGGGAAGGAAATGAAAGAGCAGACCTAAAAAAAAATTATTCAGGAAAACATTTTATGGTGTTATTAAGACTACATTAAAATACAATAAATAGAATGTATAATGTAGCATAGAATATTAATATAAAATGCTTATGTTTTGAATGGTAATGAATGTTTTGGAATGGTAAATTTGAAAGAATTTCAGAAAAAACTTTAAAAACAAGTAACATAAGTACACATGTATATCTCATCTCATGTAATCTATTTTGAAGAAGCTGTTTAAGAAATACACACTCTTTACATTCCCTACAGAAATGTGCAATGACTCATTTTGCACGTCATGTTATCAGCAGTGAATGTATTAAAGAATTGTGCCTGAATCAGAAAATGGCTATAAAATGGCATAAACTGAATGGTATGATCTAGACAGACAAGCAAAGCAAGGGAAATGCTTTTCCCCAACCTGAACATATAAAGATGTGATAAAAATTCTGTTGAAGAGAATTGAGGATCAGCATAGTAGCATAGTAGGGTAACCTTATAGTTAGGTTCACAGATGAGGTGATTAACTGGAAATGACAAGTTAAAATTGAAAAAGTAATGGCAATGAATGAGAATGAAAGAGTGTAATCAGAACATTTCAGAATAGGAAAGCACTGGTCTTTATGTAAAATGAGAAGAGAAGGGTTGATTAAAACATAGTGCCTGAAGAATCAGTATGAGATACAAAGAAGTGAGCATGTAAAAAATAAAAATAAAAATTATTCTTGAAAAAAAAATATATATATATATATATGAGGTACTATCAAAAGTTCAACTGATAATAGAATAAAACAGAGATGGACATTGTGGAAGGAACCTGCCTCGGGACAGATAGCCATATAATGTATATTATGATATATAGAATTTCTTTTTATTATTTAAATTGGATAGTTGAAGTACTAACATAATTTTCATTGTATAATTTTATTTCAATATTACAGATGCCATTCAATTCATATTATCTGAGGTTGACTTCTTTGTTAACAGTTACTGCAAGTAGAGGACAGAAATATTTAATAGAAATAACAATTGATAGAGAATAGCGATAGTATGCTTTTTTAAAACACTTAATTGCTTTGTAAATAATGCAAAGAAGAATTGATTAATAAATATTTCATTATTTATTTACATGGGCGGGCATCTACACATGCCCGCCCATGTATTAAATGTTGTAAATATATAATGTGGTAAATATTTATGCAAAATTTGTATTGTAAAAGATGACAGACAGGTAATTTTTATTAAAAATAAACTCGTAAACTAACATTTAAAAAAAAAATACAAACCAGTTTACTTAAGTGTGTATATTTTCCAGGTACAACTTGGAAAATACAGAGATGCTTTATCTCTGCAATCAAGAAAACCTCACTATGATGTTGGCCTGTTTCTTGCCGTTTCCATCTTAACACCTTTTTGTTATGTCAAAAATGTATCAAAAAATTTATGCAGTAAATTAAAGAAAGTATTTTTTGTCATGCTGATCATTAAATAATATTTAAATGAAATTAAGTAATTTACAGGAAGGAAAGACTGTTTATAGTTGATTTGGCTGCTATTGTCATTAGCCACAGAAAAATGGAAACCACCTCTAAAGATTACACCCAACATTCTTAAATTCAAGGGTCTTAAGTTCCTGACTTAAGAGTAACATAAAAACAGTATTAGCATTTTATCTTATTAAATGCACTTCACTTTTCAGTTTGTTAT
Source organism: Lycorma delicatula (assembly GCF_047948215.1). Lineage (NCBI taxonomy): Eukaryota > Metazoa > Arthropoda > Insecta > Hemiptera > Fulgoridae > Lycorma > Lycorma delicatula. The sequence continues at coordinate 189,671,079 of NC_134455.1, forward strand.
TCCCTGAGGTGTTCCAAGTATTGTGAAACTATCACACATAAGGTGTCTTCACCAAGACACATCATCTATATATGTATATATATATATATATATATGAGTGATTCTGTTTACTTTCTTTCTAAGTAAACACTTAAATACTTATCTCCTTATTAATATTTGCTGAAAATATTGATAATCGAGTTCCCTTTCCTTTTCTAAGATTCTTGTCTTGCCGTTTTCTTACAAAAAATGAAAAAATTTAATGTGTTTAAGTAGATCTGATAACAGTATGTGTTAAATTTTTACTGAAGTGGATGAGACTTTTTTGGCCGAAAGAAAGTGAAGTTTCAGAACAGATTGTTTTTAATAAAATTTGTGTACTTTTCATTCATCTTAGAATGATGTAAAAATTTCCCCATTAATTATTACTTTTAAAAATACTATCCACATAAAAGTTCACTAAACATAAAACACATACATAAAAGTTCACTAAACATTTTAGTGAAGCTTTTTTATGTAATTGAAATAAAATTTTAATGAATGCAAGTATATGAAATTGAATGTGGGCCAACATAAATGCTTATTGTATGTGATTTTATATTAAAAACTATTTTTGTTTTTACTGGTAGATTTCTTTTTGTTGTTTTTTTTTTACATCATTATGGAAATCTGCTTATAATTGTATAGCTGTCATATCAATACAAATTGTGCAAGAACAAAAACATATACTCTATTTAAGTAATAAATGATCAATTGTTTAATGCACTGCAGCATGAATTAAAGTATAAAAAAATTTATTACTGGCTTAAAGAAGATTGTACATTAAATTACTATAAATCTTTCAATAAAATAATGCATTTATTGTCACCACCAAGTAATGGAAAGCTGGGAATGGTGATGTTTGTTACCCAACTTATTATGCATCATGTCTACTAAGAGATGACTAATCATGGTGTGCTAATGGTTCAGAGAGCAATAGTATAGCATTGTGTGCAGTGTGATTATCCAATCTCGCTGTTTACATGGTGGCTACTGTAATAAATTAATTATAAGAGACTGTGTAGATGCAGTGTGTAGTAGTCGCTAGCTAATGTACAATTATGGCAGATGGTTCTGAAGAATTAAATTCATTTCTTTGTGGGCAATTTATTTTTCTAGGATTGTATGATTATAATTTTTTAACTTAATTTTGCTGTATTTCATTACTTTTTTATTTATAACTTTAGTTTAATAGAGCTTGAAGAATATAAATTTAATTTAAACTCTGCCAGTAAATAATGAAATTGCTTTGATAGGAGGTGAATTAACTAATCTAAAGTAATTTTCTTTCTTTTTTTTTAGGTTATTGGATTCAACTTTCTTATTTACGGTATGTTGATTTATAACAACATGGTGCCTTCTAAAAGTGATATTTATCAGTTTTTTACTCAGCGACAGAATACAACTCTGATTGTCAACAGCCAACCAGCTGATGAACCATAAAAATGTATTAGCATTTGTGTATTTTTAAATTTTATTGTACAACATAATGCATTAATTTATTTATATTATAATTTTGATTTATGAAGAATGTTTAGTTTTATTATGTTTATTTTTAAATATGTTTACTTGTAAATCTATTATGGTAGATGTATCTATAATACTTTATTGCAAATGAATAGCTCATTATTATAAGAGTATAGTGGTAAAATTAGGATCTAATTTTCTCTTTTCTTTCATTATTCTTTGAATAATTTAAAAAAAAATTAAAGTATTTAGCAGAGATTTTGTATTTAAAATATCTTGCTAAAATAAGTTGCTTCAAAATGTAACATATTTTAGAAGATTAACTAATAAGCATATGTTTAGGTTGTGTTGTGAGGTAGACCTTGAAATCCAGTTGATCTTGTTATTAGAAAGAAATAGAGTTATCACTCACCAATTTATTATAAATAGTGAATGTATCTGATGATAGAAAGTTTCAGTAACTCTTGCGTTTTTGAAATTTTTTGTTGCACATAACATTTTTTAACTAAAACAACTTAAATTTCTTCTTTTTCTGTCATATCTGAAATTGTGATGTGTTCATGTTTTATTAACAAGATGTGGGCACCTAACTATCAGTGTACATAATAACATGAAATTTATCCAGAATGTGGATTTATTTAGAACCTTATATTCATCAAAAGGGTAATGTAAATCACATCTTGAAATATTTTTATTTGACTCTTTACTGTTTCATTGATTTTTAATTTTAACTGAGATTATTGTAGAATTTTAATTTTTAATGAGGGTTAAAATGTTAAAATTAGTACTTTAAATGTTATTTTAGTCATGTAAATATTGTTTATTAATAATGTCACTCTAAAGCTAGTTGTATTTTGTTGTGAATGAAATTCAGTCTAGTTCAAGATATATCCATTGTATGAGAGTGACACTAATTGTTATTAGTTGATTATGGTTGCATATGTATGAGTAATTCTTTTTTTTTTACTTTTAAGATCTTGTATATTTGTGATCTGATTTCTTAATGAATGGAGTTTTTTTTTTATTAATTATTTTTTGTTAATAGTTTATTTGACTATTTTATACTGTTTTTATACTACTGTCAGAATACTAAAAGCTACAAATTTTATTCTCTTGAATTTGCTATTTTTGATCTATTATTTGGCTATGTTTTCTTGATCTTTTTTCTGCAAAGTAGTTAAAGTATAATGGTGGCCGGTATATTTACATACAGATTACTGGTTGTAATATTTTAAACAGGAAATTATCGTTTGTGTTGAACTCTGTAATAAATGCATATTGCTAAATAAATGAACTACTTTTGAATGGAAGTGTTTTATCAGTTATATTATTATTAGGGAATTGTTATCAAGAAAGTAACTTTCATATTTGTTAAAACAATATTAGTACAGTTACAGTATTTTTATTATAAAGCTTTAAATTATAACTTTTTGCTATTTTCATCATAGTTTCCAAGTTTAGCCAAATTGACATATGCAACACTTAACAAGCCTTTGAATTTGACACATAGAATTCTGCTGTCTATGATATAACTTATTTCATCGCGTTGTAGAATTGATATTAATCACTATTTGTTATGTATATTGAGATAGATCAAGCATTTCCCATTTGAACTGTTGTAGCCAAGTTACAATATGCTGGCAGTACATGAGTCAAGTGTGTTAAATTACAACATGAGATCAGAACACAACATAATACAATATTTGTTCTACATCGCAGTTTTGTACTTTTTTGCAATGTACCTTAGAAAACTTCATTTGGGTGCCATATTCCATTACTTCTGTTAACATGATTTCTGTAAAGTATTTACAGAAAGAGTTTGCCCAAACCTTTTTTCTTTATTTGGTAACTGAATAGTTAACCCCACTCCACTGATTGTTTTATTTGTATTTGTATAAGACATAAAAGTCTCATCACTCATAAGGATTTGATTAAGAAATAGAATCGCCATATCAGTTAGGTTATCAAAGATATTAACATAACCTAACCTATGATCACGTATGATATATGGTGTGTTGTATTCTGATACAAGGCTCTGTAGAGTTTAGACACCTGATATTTATTCAATTGCTTAATAAAGAATTGTGTGGGAGATTTTGAAGAAATGAATTGAAAGTTTTGGTGTGGGGAATTGGTCCTCAAACTTTATAATCAATTTTCTAAACCCGTTTATTTCTCACAACAATTAGGTTATCTCTTCTCTGTTTATTGCAATGGATAGATGTAGGTCTGCCCATTTATTTTTCATATGGTAGCCTTGTTTGATATCAGTCTCTCTTATTAAATTCTCTTCTTAACCATTGATAATAAATTTCAAGTGCAGTATATTTTTTGATGAGCAGGGATTTTGTTACGATTGTATGTTAAGTCTACAGGATTTTCAGTTGTTGCAAATATTCAGTCAGTCAGTCAATTTAATGACAAATTTAGGCTCAAAACTCAATCACATTTGTGATTGACATAGTAATACTATAAAATAACCTGCTTGCCAATTTTTTAAATGTATAAAATATTCTATGATTCTATTTTATTTAATTACTTGGAATTTTTATATTGTCTGGTTATTTATTTTATTCTGTTAGTACAAAAATAAAACAAAGAATAGAAGGAATTTATGAACTTGTAAAACATATTATTAAGAAAACAAAAACCATTTTTATTATATATAACAAATTGCAAACATAGTGATATAATTTTAAAACACTTTTCATTTGTTGATTAGTTACAGATAAATTTTTATTTTAAAAAAATTACATGAAAATTAATTTTAAAAAATAAACTAATTTTATTTCTTTGACTAATATCCAGTCTTTATCATTACAGTTATCATTGCAGTTTTCATCAAATTATTTTGATAACTCTCCCCAGTAGGTAACCTGTTGATTCTCTTTATTCTCTATAGTGATTTTCTCAAATTTTATGCTCCATTATTTCCTCACATTTTACTGTGTTGTTTTTTTTTTTAAGGAAAGGCATTTTTCTGTGAATCTTGTGTATTATTAATCAGATAAATAATTAATAAATAGCAGTATATTTTAAAATTAGATAAAATTCGACAGAATTACTGTTAAAAATAAAAAATGTGACATCTCAACTCTTTGATTCTTTAAGTTCTACAGTTACAGGTAGCATGCATATCTTAACAGGCATATTACAGAAGGTAGACCAGTTCACATTTTCTTTTCCGATTGAGCATTTACATTGGTTACTCACTAAACAAGTACAATTAAAACAAAATGATTTTAACATTAACCCTTTTATAGTACTGTACATGGATATAAAATCATGGGAACTGTGTTTTCACCTACAATTATGTTGTACAACGTAACAGAGATAAGTTATTATCACTAACCCCAAATTTTATTATAAATTAAAATGGGAGTTACTTTGTTGATTGCACTTTTATTTCTATGTTGAATGAGGCTACTTTAAAGTCCGATTAATACATTATACCTTTTTATTTATGGCTGTTCGTCTGTTAAGCCATTTTCAAGAAATTAAGAAAGTGATATCATTTGAAAAATGAGCTTAAATGGTGCTTGCATTGTATTAAGTATGAAAATAATATAACTACATTATATTACAGTACTATTTACTGTTACTGTTACACTTCATAATTATTTAGTGGTAAATTACAAAAGATCTAATATTAATGTGAAATAAAAATGTAAAATTGTTTCAGAATAAGTCTTAAGGTGCTATTTGTTTGGCTACATGATCTTTAATACATATAATTTTCATTTATCTTAATTATAAATCAATTAAAAGTATAGTGTCAGACATCTTAAAAATAATTGAAATACTACTGAACTGATGAATGCTTAAACTTTTTAGGAGATGAACATTGCTTACAGTCTAATTAGTAGTGTGTTAAATTTTTAAAAGTTTATCTGCTGTATTATTCTATTATTTCTTATTAACTTTAAAATAAGTTAATAATGAATTTTTTATTATTAAGTATGTATTTAAATACAATGATCTTTTAATTGAAACTGTTCATTCTCTTTATAATGTTATGTCTGTAAATTTCTAGCAAGTTCCATAAATTTTTCATTTAAGTTTATTAACAAAAATGTGCAGAATTCTAGTGCAGTTTTATTAAAATTCAGTTATGTAACTTTTTTTTTGTTGAATAGATATGTTGAAAAATTCTGTTGCTGTTGATTCTGGATTTTAAATTTGGTTTTCTAAAATTTGAACATTTTATTACCTATACAATTAACACTGTTTCTTACATTATGTATTCATTTTAGTTGATAAATTTTCAAATGCAAAGATATTTCCTGAATTAAAGAAAAATCTTATTTACTCAGTTACTCATTCATTGCTGTTCCCAAACATATTTAACATATTTTCACAAAGGTTTTATCTGAAATGTGAGAAGTTTGTATTTTTATTCTACACTGTTCACGTTTACTTATTGATTTTTGTGTTGAACTTTACAGCATAGTAATCATTATTAATGAAAATTTAAAAAACTTGTGGTGACGTTTTTGCTTTGAACCAAATAATTTTCATGAACCTAACTTGCAGATTTTTATTTTTTTCAAAATTAGTTGTTTTGTCCAAATTTTTAATTCAACAGATTCTCCAGTAAAATTTTTTTTCAATTGAAAAATCAATGATAAATTTTGTCTGATTTCATCAAGTAAAATGACCAATTTTTACTATTCTTCCTTAAAGGTAAATGTTCTCTCGGTATTTGTTTAATAGTTTATCTAACTTTTATGCAGAGCAGGATTTGCATATATAAAACTTCAGAATGGATGTGCCATTTTCTCATGAATGATAAAGTATTCTATTTATAATCAAACATTAATTTTATTGCTCTTTTTTTTTTATTTACAAACATTGGTATATATAATATGTACTGAAGTAAACATTATGTATTAAAGATGATTTACGTATATGTGATATAACTTAGTTAAGAAATATAATGTAATTAATGTTTGAAATCAATTTATGGTTGCATCAGAATGTACTACAGTCATCTAATCACTGGATTGATTATTTTGATATATTTAAAGAAAATTATTGGATATTAATTATGTAAAGTTGAATTAGCTGATTATCTATTAGTGTCATAGGTAATTCCTTAGATTTATATTAAAGTTTGTTATGCATATTTGTGTGATATTTTAACAGACTGATAATAATTATTATTATATTTTTTAAATAAAATATGGTGTTAAGAATTAATGAGTTTATTTTACATTGGTATCTTATATAAAGATGTGTGAGTAATTTTTTTAAGTACTTGAAACCATCTCTGATATTGTAGGAAAATTTGGTAATTATTATCCTGTGATTATTTTGGTCAGTGAACCGCTACCTAGGTTCACCTGCTCATATAAGTAGTTTTCATTTGTTAGTTCAAAGCTTACTCTGATGAGGTGGAACGCTATATTTAAAAGGTGTTAATAATATTACTCAGTTTCAGGGCTGGGCTGAAGCCACAGCAAAGCAAGCAACTGCATGGGGTAGCAAAATTTTAAGGGTGACAAGATTTTGAATATGGATTTCCATCACTATTTACTTCTGATATTTATTTTCTAATAATACCAAGTGTTTCAAAATGAATATCGGGGTTTTAAAGTTATATAATATTTCTCAAGTTTCATGTACAGTATTTAATTACACTGATCAACAATGATTTTGTTAAATGAGAGTGAATAACTAATTCTTGATAGTATTTTTCATGCTGATTTCAGAATTCTTCTATCAGGCTTAGTTTTTTTTGTAATTACCAATCTTATTTTCAGGTAGTATCATACATGAACTCTGTAAGCATAGCATTTTGTCAACATATTTTATTATATCATCTATCAACTAAATACCTTTTGTTTAGGGTACACCACTGAATGTTTTGATTTTGATGAAATCCCTTTAATGTTTGTTAAGCAGAAATAATGGTCAGAAGAATGTTGTTTGGGTTCCCTTTGAATCATAGGAATATCAAATGACATGTGGCATGTGCCATTTTTCCATGTAGTGAAAAGCCTAGAACATGATAAACAACAGATATGTGGGGCCGAGGTCGTTGTTTGGTCCCCAACTTTACATTGAAAATAAAGTTCATAACACTTCTTTACTAATGGAGTAAGGTTTCACCTTTGGGACTTTAGTGTCACTTCACCACAGACATAACAAAAATCGTTAGGATGATTTAAACAAACTCTAGGCATTTTGTAAGTAATGACTAATTAAAAGAAATAAAGTTGTAAATATGTAATACACAATAATTCAGACACACAAAGCACTCGCAATGACGTGTTTACTGGTTCATTACTATCTCACAATTGGCATCGTTCTGATTAATGTGTGCTACACTAGATCATGTTTGTACATTTCTATCTGACACATCAGACACATCTGAACCTGCACAACAGTAGCAATGCTACCGTATAAGTTAGCTTATTTGGTTCCATTATATTTACAATGCTCTAGGATCTTTTTCTTGACAATGGATGCAAAAATGTTTTAAAAATATTTAAAAAAATCAAAATAACAAAAAACTGTGGGTGATGGAGAAATTCCAAATACATATTTGAAAACAGGATAAAAAACTGCATTGGTACACCTATTAGTATTCGTGAGACAAAAATCATGTTGACTAGTGTTATACATGAAATGAAAAAAGCAACTCAAACAATTTTTTCTATAAGTATTCATTGTGAGCACCATTCATCACATGGCACACATCCAGCCGATAGTAGAGTTGTTCATCTCATACTTTAATCAGCAAGTCTAGAATAACTGATGCGAAGCTCCTTCAATCCTGTGTCTCAAGTTGGGTAGGTCAGCTGGTAATGATGACACATACACTGATCCTTTATAAATTCCCCAAAGAATAAAATCACGTGGAGTCAGATCAGGAGGCCATGGCAAACAAGCCCTATCATCTGGTCTCTGCTGATGAATCCAGTGGATGGAGAAAATTTCATTCAACCAATCACGTACTTACAGTCTTTTACCAATGAGGAGGTATACCATCTTGTTGCCAAATAAAGTCATGAGGTTCATATTGCAGTTGAGGAAAGGACTGAAGTTGTAGCTTATCAAGATAGTTCATTCCAGATACACTTGCTTCTGCAAAAAAGAACGGCCATCTGTAAACTTGGCACCGGGATATGGCACAAAGATATTTAGTTTCGTGAAGTCTCATTCACACTGCAATATTTCATGAGAATTTTCTGATCCCCCTGAAACAAGTGTTTACTTTTCAATTAACATGAAATGTTGATTCGTCACTGCATATGTCATGGTAAAGAAAGTTTTCATTGTTGCAGTGCATCATTTCGTTTATGAAGCTAGCATGCAAACCATAATCTGTAACCTGTAGAACTTGTAACAGCTGTAAAAAATATGGATACAGTTGTAAGCATTTCCTTAAAACCCTCCATACAGATATCACTGGAATTGGTAATTCACAGCCAGCCTTTGTAACGGATTTCCTAGGACTACACACAAAAGACTCTCTTATATGTTCAACATTGTTTTCAGACACTCTCCATTTTCCTGTACTTTTCCCTTTATAAATACAGCCAGTGGTTTCAAATTGTTTATACAGTCTACAAATGTTATTGTCACTTGGGGGATCACAATGGAATGCACGTACAGATTTACATTTCACAAACTACAAAACAGAACACTTTCTGTTCGGGAGTCACCTTCTTTGCTACTAGTGCTTTCAAGTGAAAGGTACAGGAAACAGTTTATGAGCTTGCAGACAGCTAAAACTGTTTGAGTTGCTCTTTCTTTCATGTATAACACTGGTCAACAAAATCTAATTTTTTTTTTGTTAAATGAAAGTGAATGGCTGTTTCTTATAGTATTTTTTATGCTGATTTCATATATGTTAATAGAACTTTTCTGTCGGGCTCAGTTTTTTGTAACTGAAATTTCTTTTGAAACAAAAAATGTATGGAAAACGTAATATGACAGTACATTAGACACATTTTGTACCCAACGAAAATCTATTTCTTTTGGATTTCCTGCTAGAGGTAGATCCCTTATTAGACTCCAACAGTAGTCAGCTAACATTTTTCTCTTCTCTCCCGCTATCACTTTGACTGCTACTTTTATCTGGTTGCTTCCTCTTCTATCTCCCTAAAAGAAAATAAATCTATTACTGCACTTCCCAAAAAAATTGAAGCCGCTAAGAATTTAGTGTCTGAACGGACTCTTTACTAGAAACTCAAGCTGAACAATGTTTTTTATCATCTCCATACAATAATTTTTCACATAGTTACAGCTTTTGAAAATCGATAAAAATTTTTTTTTGTTTGTGAAAAATGTTCTTAACCTAAATATGAATTGATGAGTTTCAAAACCACCTAATTTTCATTTTTTCAAATTAACAAAAATAAATTTTTTAATTTCTACAAAAGTGTATTAGTGGAATAAGTAGAAAAAAACACAAAGAAACTGGTGGAATGGCCAAATCTAACAGGCTGTGGCTGTGTACAGAATGAAATTAATGTGAACTAACATGGTTCTGATTTGAGGTTAGAAATCTTTGTCAAGATCATGTTGTGTTCAACATAACTTTTGTAGTGATTGAACTTGATCAAGGCAGAACTTCTGGGGTCAAGACTACCGCAATGGAATCTTCTTCAACATGATGTCAAGGTCTCATAAGACATCATCATAGGGATCTACTTTCTTTTTTTGAGAAAAAAAGCTGTCTTGTTTGCTGCGACATTTATGCCTTGAAGAAACATCTGAATTTGATCATGATCCAACTGATTGGAGGCTATTCATAGACTCCTCCAAGCTTCATTTAAAAGGTGTATTACTTCGCAGCGGCAACTGTCTTACTTCTGTTGCTGTTGGTTATGCAGTTCACATGAAGGAGACTTATGCAAACATGGCAATCATGCTAGACTTAATGAAATATGCTGAACACAAGTTGAAAATCTGTGGCGATCTAAAACGCATTGCTGTACTCTTAGGAATGCAGCTGAGGTACACTAAATACTGCTGTATTTTATGTGTTTGGGATAGTACATATAGGAAATCACATTATATTCAAGCAGTCTGGCCTGCATGAAATCTTAACTCTAGTGAAAAAAATGTTGTTGCCAAGCTCTCATGGCCCCAAAAAATCTTCTTCCACCTCTTCATATAAAGCTGGGTTTGATGAAACATTTTGTCAAAAGTATGAACCGAGAAGGACAGGCCTTTAAGTACTTAAGAGACAAATTTCCTACATTAAGTGATGCAAAAGTTCTGTTGGGCCACAAATTTGACAATTTGGAAAGGTTCCTGCGTTTGATCGAATTTTGGAGGAGGAAGAATAGGAAGCCTTGGAAAGCTTTAAGGGAGTCATTCATAATTTTTAAGCAACAAAAGAAATGAAAATTACAGTCAGTTGATGACAGTACTTCTGCAAAAGTACCGTCAACTCAGATGTAACATGTCCTTTAAAATCCATTTTCTACACTCACAACTGGACTTTTTCCCTCCTAGTTGTGGAGCTGTCAGTGATGAACATGGATAAAGATTCCATCAGGATGTTTCTGTAATGGAGCTAAGATATCAGGGCCGATGGAATGAAGCAATGTTTGTGAATTTGCTGGTCTGTGTGTAGGTATGCTTCGGAACTCGCAAGAGGAAAGCCAAAAGACAATGATCACATGTTTTTCTTCATATCCAACCAACTCCCAGGTATTCTTCCATCAATTAAGAACTCTTAGAATGTAACTATCATTAAAAAAATATCAGATGAACTTTCTATGTTATTGGTATAAGTAATTAAAGTATATAATTTTTTCTTAATTCATTAAAATAAAATACTTCCACCTATTGTTTATCACAGAAACGTAAGCTAAAAAACTCCTCTTTGTCATATGAATTTTTCTTAACCCAAAATTAGTAAGATTTGACTCATGAAATGAAGCAAACAATCAAAAAAAAATTTTTTTGTTGGACTATAGTATTAGAATGTTTAAGGTTGGGTTTAGCAGGAAAATTCTAGTACCTTCAGAAGATACTATTGCACATGTGCTCCAATCAGTGTGAGCGAGTGAGTTGATGCATTTGAGCTAGTTCAGACTGCAATCCTATAACAGTAGCAATCTAAAATGGATATTAGAAACTTTTTTGGCATAAAAGCTATATATCAATATTTTCATTTGAGTCAATGAGTTGCAAAATCATCTAATTAAAGCAACCTAAAATGTTCAGGAAATGCAAAGACTCTGTTTTGTTTGTAATAATAGTGATTTTGATGTTGTCTTTATTATTGAAATTTTAAGAAAAATCAGACAGTATTAAATAAGGAAATATTAATTAATTATACCACACTGAAAATTGTAATTAGCTACTTTTGCAGCAGTTTTGTGTAATTAGAGGGTTTTGAAATTGTTGATTTTGCAGCTACCTACTTCTGCTAGTTGCAAATAATAAAACAAATTTGTACAAAATTAGTGGGGTTGCTGCTCTAGAAAATCTTTTTTTTTGGGCCTTTTCAAACACATAGTTAGTGTTTACTGTAAAATAAAATAACTGGAAAAAAAGAATCAAATAGAATAGCTGGAAGCAGGATAATAATCTAATTCTACACTTTATCACATTCAAGAATATGGTACTTGGTTTTTATGCACATTGTACTTAAAAACTGTATTCAGTTTAACTGAATAAATAATAAGATGTCAATACAGGTAATATTTTTTAGTATTATTAATAACTTCATATAATGTCTACTTAAAAATACTATGGTCCAATGGTGCTTAATTTCAATTTCTTTGTACACAGAAACAAATACATGAACAAGGAACATTCCATACACAAGCGGAGTAAAAAAAAACTACCTTCCACCAGCATGCCTGGGCCTGCACTGTGAGAGCGACAGTGCTCTCTCTCCCGTGCAGCTTCCTATGTGTGCATGCGAACAACAGCCAAACACCATGCTGCTGGAACTGTGAAGCGCACATGTCCATACAAAGATTTTTGTATTCTTTTCATAAGCTGGGGGATGGCTACTGACATTAAGTTTAAGAATTATATATTGTACAAGGGTAAAGAAACAAGCACTTATATTAAATGTTATTGATAATACCAAGTGGAAATAGGAATGCTGCAGTTCCACTGCCTATATGCGAGCTGCTACTGTACAAAATACTAAAGGTTTATTAAAAAATACCATCGTTCATTAATAAAAAACTATAAGTTTGATAGCTAATAAATAATGAATGGTTAAAAATTCATAATAGTCCAATTTTTCTTGTGTTCAGGTTAAATCACTACAAAAGTTATGTTAAACACAACAGAATCTTGACACAAAGATTTCTAACCTCAAAATCAGAACCATGTTGGTTCACATTAATTTCATTCTGTACACAGCCACAGCTTGTTGACCATTCCACCAGTTTCTGTTTTTATTTCTACTTATTCCACTGGTATACTTTTGTAAATTTGGAAACATGAAAATTAGGTGGTTTTGAAACTCATCAACTCATATTTAGGTTAAGAACATTTTTCACAAACAAAAAAAATATTTTACTGATTTTCAAAACACTAACTGTGAAAAATTATTGTATGGAGATGTTAAAAACATGTTTTAGCTTAAAGTTTCTAATAGAGAGTCCATTCAGAAGCGTAAATTTGTAGTTGCTTCAATATTTTTGGGAAGTGTAGTAGTAGTTATTTATTTTCTTTTAGGGAGACAGAAGAGGAAGCAACCAGATAAAAGTAGTAGTGAAAGTGATAGCGGCGGAGAAGAGAAATCGAAGCAGAATGTTGAAGAAAAATGAAGTGGATCTTTGCCACCATCTGGTTCTGGTGTACAGGATCAAACGTAATTTGATAACGATGTGGGTCACTGGCTTGGACATTTGTTTAGTATGACCTCATCTCAAAAAATGGAAGTTTTAAAAAACTTGGTCACCAACTCCAAGTTATGACTTTACTAAGGGTGCAATTAAAAAGAAAATTCAAATACAACTGGTTGGCGGATTATGTTTCGTGGCTGGTGTATTCCAAGAAATTAAAGGGTGCATTGTATATTTACTGTGTGTTGTGTCCACCAACTAATGTGCATGGTGTTTTGGGTTCTTTCATAGTGAGGTTCTTTAATCATTATAAAGACAAGCACAAATTTGCGAAATCTTACAGGTCATCTCAGTGGCACAAATCAGCAGCCACAGCAGCAAAATGTTTTGTTGAAAGTATAACTGTTGATGTATGGCTGATTTCTGTCCACCAACAAGAAATAGAACCCAACAGAAAAATTATTACATCAATAATTTTGACTGCGATGTTTTGTGGTACACATGATCTATCTTTGAGGGCCAAAAAAAATCATGAAGGTGTTTGTAAAGACTTGATCAAACTCTAAATTGGTGCTGGTGACAACATTTTAAAAGAGCACATAGAAAAGGACACAAAAAATGCTACTTACTTGTCACCACAAATTCAAAATGAAATAATCAGCGTATGTGGCGACGCCATTAGAGACTACATTGCTACTGACGTAAAGAAAGGATGTGTTTATGTATCACATGGCAAACGAGAGCAGTGACATATCAGGGAAAGAGCAACTTTCCATTGGGGTTAGGTTTTTTGATGAAGAAAAGATTGTGGTTCATGAGGAATTTCTAAGTTTTGTAGAGTTGACAGACATATATGCAAAATCTGTAGCATCTGTGCAATTAACAACTTTGTAGAAAAGGTAGGCCTTGATCCAGAAAAGTGCATCAGACAAGGATATGATAGGTGTTCCAGTATGGCAGGAAAGGATGGTGTTATCTAGAAAAAGTATATGATAACATTATACTTTCACTGTGCTAATCACAAATTGAATTTAGTTGTAAATGACTTAAACAAAATAGCAGTGATACGAAATAACGGTCTCCACAATAAGAGAAATAATAAGATTCTTCCGATAATTGACACTTCGTCAAAAATGCATACTGATTATACCAATGCTCTGTGAAACCGGTTGGTCTCAAAAATATAAAAGTATCACCACATTCAGGAAACATTATGTGCAAATTGTTATGGTGCTTGAAAAACTATCAATGGACAGTAACGCTGCTACAAAATCAGAATTCATTGTTAGTACTTGTCTCATAGCAGAATATTCTGCCGCTGGTGGTAATTGCTTTTCAGTCAACAAGTGTGGACTTAACTTCAATGTGCAAATCACATAAAAAAGTCACAGACATCATGAGAAAACACTGTGGAAATGTGGTTGTTGAAAGTGAAAGTGTTATTGCACAGGTTGAAACAATCGCTGAGCATCTTGGAACCCTTGGCGAGTTCAATATGCTGCCAGTCATAAATCAACAGAAACATCATGTGAATACACCAGCACAGACCCCTAGCGAGTTTTGGAGAAGATCACTAATTATTTTGTACATAGATTCAGTAATAATGTCTCTGGAACAGGATTTTTCTGAGGAGAACTTGCCTGCATTCTCATTGCTTATGTTGCACTTTTAGGTAATGCTTGATATCACATATGAGGATTCTTTGTATAAAACACTACAAGTTTTTTAGTTACAATTTGAATGATTTTCTTCATGAACCTGAACTTTGGTACAACCAATGGAAAGGAGAAGATGTGCCAAATGCCAAACTAAAGCAGATAGCTGACTATACTAGTTAAAGAAATCCAATTGTTCTAGCCATCCATAAACTAGGTGCTACTTATCTTACTTACACAGCCCTGCACAACTTGCATCATTGAAAGATCCTTCAGCACCTTATGCAGATTAGAAACTTGTTTATGGTCAACAATGACAGAAAATTGGCTTGTTGGTCTTTGTATGATGAGTGTGCATAAAAATAAATTTGAGAAAGAAATTTTATCAAGGTTTAACCAGAACTCTTGTAGGCTAGTGCTGACATAAGATTTAGATACGTTTCAATAGCATTGCAACTAATTTCTTTTAGCATTTTCAAATGTTCAAATAAAACCATTTTTTAACAAAAAACGTTCCTATTTTTGCCTCCCCCTGCTGAAAATCTTGGCTACGCCTATGCCTCATGGCACACATAGAATAAGCACATAATCTGTAGGCAATGAAGATCATATTTGTTCCTCATATACAAAAACTACGTTTTATGAAATGAATAGAAACTAGTTACACACATGTTTTTGAGCTTCATTCTGGCTTACCTTGGCAGCCTTTGAATAACATCCATTGCATCTTTGTCTTACTTTTCTATCACTTTTATCAAATTTTGTAGCAGTCATTAATTTATGATATTCTTCCAGATGTTGCTGAGATTAATTGAGACCAGTTTTTACATTTCTGGTTTTACAAATCTGCAGTTGCAGAACAAATATCTTCCTGAATGTTGTTATTTCAGTTTTTTCTTTTTAAAGTGGCTATAGATCAGCCATGAATTTATTTATAACCAATTTGTTGAAAAGTAATTCAAAGGCAACCTTGTGGTACCAGCAAATTGTTGTCCTCAAGGACTAAAATAACTGACCATTTGATCAGACACATCAGTTCCTTGCTTTCTTTTATTGTGGTCTTGTGTACCTAGTTTTTAGTTTTTTGCATTAACATCTATAGGAAAAGTTTTATATTTTTTTCAAATTTTCTAAAAAAATTGTGTATTTCTTTTCAGTAACTTAGTTTATAATAAAACAGATGTAAAAACTTCCAGTTATTATTAGCCTTCCTTCATTGAAATACTTTTCTACTAACTTCATACTATTGTCTAGCCAATGCCACCATTTTTCCTTGTCAACTTCTTACCACACACCGATATTTGTATTGTGTAATCAATGGAGTTTCATAATTTGAACAATCTTGCAGCTGTTATTGGGAATACTCTGTCAGAGAATAATGTTCCACAGAAAGGAATTATTGCTTAATCGACCACTAACATCTCTCCTAGACAATATTGAAAGTAAAACTTCTTTTCCATTAACTTTGTAAAACCTTATTTTATACAATCTTTTATTTCGTAAACCTATTCAATAACTGAAACCTGTTATGACTCATTATTTAGGGGAAAAAATCATTTTTGTACGAAATATTTTGGCTCCAGTAATGATTAATTGTGGGTAATCTTTTGAGATCCATATACATTATAAATGCAAAAAAATTTTTCATTTTAATGTTGGTTGTATCATCCCATTTATAAACTCTCAGAGGAATGATTCATTCTTTTATGAATACCTGCTGAACAGTAATTTCCTCTTTATTATCAGGATAATTTTCACATTAGAACTTTTCCTCACCAGTAAACTTTATATAAGGGTAATTTCTTCTTATCAATTTCATGACATTCATCTTCAAGATGATTGCAATCATCACTATCAGATGAATAATCATCTGACGAATTGTCAGTTAAGTCTGCTGAATGTTCAGAATAAGAACGTGAAATTACTTCATCTTCAATTGCCCTGAATATCTGTCTGTTGTTTATGAACAGCAATACTCACCTGGTTTCCTAACTGATTGAGGCTCTGTTATTTCTCAAAAAATAAGTAAGGTTTACTTACCACTTGGCAACTTTTAAATATGATTCAATATTTAATATGTTGTTAGTATACTAATTACGATATGTAAATAACACACATTTCTTTCACTCTGTAAACAAAACTTTAATCATCACCCAACACCAGCTGACAGAATAAGTTTCATGTATAGGTTACTGAGGGTGTCAACAGATGGCAGCACATGAGAAAACATTTATTAGTATTTCTACTGTGCTGCTGGAGTGTTCACAATCATTCATTATAGGTCACAATATATATATGTAAAAGCATTGAAGTATGGATATGACTGATGGATCCTCAAGACCTGTACTGAACAGTCGTGTGAGGAACCAGTGTGTTCCTCACAGCTGCCAGCGTGTTAAAAATATTTTTTTTGTTAAAAAAAAAAAAAATATTAAAATATTTGTTTTCTTGTCATCCAATTTAGAGTATTAGGTAGGCAAATTGAAATCAACATTTTTTTTCTAAGCAAATTTCTCTGGTAACGAATTTTGAAATTGTGACGTTTCTACAACCAATGAATGTGCTACCTAAATACAATGTGCAGTACTGATACAGTCCTATTTATAAGTGTATTATGTTAGTGTAAATGTGTATTTTATTATTTATTATATCAGAATGCATTTTGTTTTGCTTTCCTCAGTAAATTAATAAATATTTTTAATAATATTTCCTTTTCGTTATGCTTTCCCTCCCCCATTTAGTGTTATCATGCCCCTCAAGTTGAGAAACACTGTGCTACCTCATTGTTTAAGTGAAAATTGTTATTTTTTGTCAAATTTAATTTTTGATCATAATATCAAATGGATTTAAAACTTGAAATCATATGTTATTTTCATAGTACATAACTTTTATTTAGGCACGTGGCTAGTCCATTCTGGCAGATGTAGAACCCTTATAGGAAATTTTTTATTTAATGTTACTTTCTACCTGTCTTATATCCTTCAGTACAGTGTGCAAATATATTCATTAAGGTTTTTTTATTTTGTAATTCCCTTAACTATAGTGCTATCATAAATGGGTGGTTAGTGGAATTTCAATAACTCAGATCAGGGCTATCTTGAGAAATTATGTTGGTAACACTGAAAGCCTCCACCCAAATCATTTGTGTAACAATCATTTTAACTATTACATCAGTCTTTCTTGTCGCTGAGGTATGTTTCTTTGTTTTCTATGTTTTCTGTTAAGAAAAAAAACATTGTGTTTTATAGTCTGCAAAATTGAAGTCAGTAATTTTAGTTGAATATACATATGAAAAGGAGCCACAGCATGAAAACAATGTACAATTCTGATTCAATCGGTTTGAAGTAGTAGGATGTATTCTGAAATAGAAATCGCCTTGAAGACTACTAGTATGAAAAAAAATATTCAATGAATTAGACAATTTACAATCTGAAATCCTAGTAAATCCATTGCTTGTCAAAGCATTAAGTTACAAATTTGAAAACAACTGCTCAAAAAGTTCTATGTAAAACGTTTCACTTATATGCATACAAAATTCAGCTTCTGCAAGAAATAAAACCACTATCTGTTAAAGAAAAATTTTTCCAGTTGTCTGTTGAAATGTCAGACAAAATTAGTGAAAACGAATGGTTATTTAAATCGTCTTATTATTACGGATGAAACTATTTATTTATCTTAATAGACACAATTCATGAATACGAGGTTCTGAAAACTGACTTGTAATTTTTTAGATATCACAAATTAACTGGAACAGTTACACCTAAAGTTAATGTTTGGTATGGTTTAAATAAAAAATTGTGTAGGTGGACCTTTTTACTTCGTTGAAAAGAATATTATTGGTTATCTTGACATATTAAATGATTTTGCTTTCCTCAACTGAATGGACTCAAAAATACGTATAGAGTTGTATTTTTAACAAGTTGATGCACCCCCTCACTTTAATGCATTTGTTAGCTGGCTTTGATTGAAAATTTGTAGATGGTTGGACAAGCCAAAAAAAACCTATATCCATGCCTCCAAGAAGTATGGAACTAACAACCCTCTGATAATTGTTTTCTTGAGAGAATAAATTAAAAATATTTTATTCTCGCAGAAATTATGCGACCTCAATCGCTTCAGAAGGAAAGAATTAGGAATAGAATTACAACCATAACAGAAGGTATATTACAGAGTGTATGGCCAGAAACTGATTGTCAATTGGATCTTTGCCAATCGACAAAGGGAATTTTAATATATGTGCTATAGGTGTGTGTATCGAAACTTATTATTTAATGAAACTGTTTGAAATTGAGAATTTGACAAATAAAACAATATAGCTTTAAGTATCTCTGTTTTTATTAAATTTATGTCTTAAATTCATCATTCTTCTATAATGGCATTGTATATATTCATGGAAGCCCTTGTGATGTAAGTGCAAACACCACATTATATTTTTTTTTACAACAATCTTATATAAACAATAAATAACAGTAGTAATGAACATTTCTATGGCTGTAAAGGTAGCAGTATGCATAGATTTACTGTTGAGGAAAGGTACCTACCTAAAACTGTAGACCTTGTACATGTAACTAATTGTATCTAGGATATGTATAAATGCTGATATTACATTGATGAGGATCAAATGCAGCTTCTGGCTGGTGATTTATAGATCTGTACAGTTTTGTTTTATCCCAGTAGTTGCTTATTAATTTTAATGCTCAGTTATTCAAACTCACAATTTAAAATAATGAATCAAATATTTGGTAATAGTAATTCTATTTGCTTTAAAAACTTATATTTATTTTTCCATGTAGTCAACTCCACAGCTACACATTTTTCTTCCACTGGAGAACCAGTTTATTCATTCCATAGATAAGATATACTGATGTTCTTTCCTTGATACATGAACTCATTGTGTCCACTTCATCATTTGCAGTAAAACGAATTTTTATAATATATCTCTTTGATTTGAAAAAAGTGAGAAAATTGCAAGCGCCAAATCTGGTGATATGGGGGATGTGGAATAGGTTCAAATTTCAACCTCATCCGTGATTACAGATGATGTGTTTTGCCAAGCATTAACATGGTGCAGAATTATCGGCTCCACGGATTGTCAAACACGGCAGACTCATTTTCTAATGTATTTTATCGTACAGAATTTACAGTTGACCGAGGTTGCAGATAATCAATCACAAACACATATTTGGAATTCCAAAACACTGTCAAGAGAATTATTTTGCAGAAAGTTATGTTTTTACTTTTTTGATTATGTTAAACCATGGTGTCAGTATTCCATGCTTCACTGTTTTTTTCCAGGTCATTATGATGCACCAATTATAACTCCGAATTAATGATAAATTTTAATAAAATTTTAGTTAATAAATTTTGTTTATTATAAACAAAATCCCGCGGCATACATCCCACGTCGTTTTGTTTTTCATAGACATTTATCGTTTGGCAATACGTATCGATATTCACATTAGTTCCTCAATCGCCAAATTCGACAAGCAAGACATCCATTTTGTGTCAAAAATTAGTAGCCATAAGCTTCTTTACTGAACGTTTAAACTTCTTCGGTCTAGGAGATGATGAATACGCCATCGCATCGACTGCTGCTTTATCTCGACTTAGAATAAGATATCCAGATTTCATCTACGGTAACGATGCGACCAAACAATGCATCACCTTCATCCATAACGCCACAAAAATCTGTATTCTGCAGCAAGACGTTTTTTTCTTTTTGTGTCTATTAACATTTTGGGCATCATCCGGTACACAGTTTTTTACAGTCCAATCTTTTGATCAAAACTTTATAAATCGAAGACTGCAAAACATAAAAGACAATTGTGATATGATGAAGCTCCGGTTTTTCAATCAAATGATCCTTTATCATCAACGGTCGGCCGCTACGTTCTTCACCATGAACCTTTTCTTCACCGTTTTCGAAACCAATGGCAGTGATGTCTTACTTTAGTGTTACTCATAATATACAGTCAGTAAATCACAAATTTGCTTGTGAATTTCAGCCGCAGAATTGTTTTTTGCCATCATAAATCAGATTACTTCTTGTATTTCACACTCGCTGGAACCATGAAGGTAGCAGCCATTTTAAATGGACGAATATAAACGTATAACAATAAAATAAGTAAACTGTTGTTGCTAACAGCTAACTATCGATTGAAGTAACTGAGTTACGTAAGCAACACATTTTTACATCGCATATAGTATAGCCAGCAAATTCTAAACAGACCTTACTTTAAAAACAAATTTCGTAAAATTTTTATTACATTATTTTATAAGTTTTATATAAATAATACCAGTTGTGAACACGCGATGCTGGTTTAACGAATTTTCTCAAATTCTTTATTTGAACTTGAAATATCTCATAAATTCCTTCATGTTTATAGAAAGTGGGCATTAAATATTAGACGAATAGTAATTTAAAAATTACAACATATGAAGAATTGTTGGAATTATTTAAAAATGTATATAACAAAGCAGATAAAAATTTTGTTCTGAAAAAATTCAGGCGAATGCGGCAGCTTACGAAAAGAATTTAAGAAGGTAGAACAACCAATGTGTGAAAATCGGTTTTCACATTGGTATTCTTTTTCTAAACGATCCAGTGTAATTTAATGACTCATAAAAAACAACATTGTTCATTCTCGATTAATTGTTTAAATCATCAGGATTATCTTCTTGTAATTCTTCTTTTTTTTTTGTATATGCTTTTGATGTTTATTATCTCAATGAAATTACCAAAGCAAATGCTGTTTTTTAACATGGTATCGTTTAACTTAATTTCTTACTACACAACCGAAATTACCGCATTAAACAAAACTAATAAAAATACCGCACGCCAAAAATTTAGTATATTAAACTAGACAGAATTCATAGCGAATGTGTAAAATGAAAAGTTACGTCCAAAAACGAACGCACAAGTATTTTCTGTACCAAGTGTGAGTGTGGGAGCGAGAGAGACAGAGTTTGATATGTCTATTTTAATGTACGTTTGCGGATGACGAAGGTGTGTATTATGTGATCGTTTGGTTTCAGTTTCCGGACGATCTGCAACTTGTACGGATGATAAAGTAAATCTTGCAACAGTATTCTTCGATCTCTTAAACAATGGGACTGTAATGGCACTGTATGACGGTGAATTGAACGGTGTGGACTTATGACCCAGCTCGAACAGTTTCTATGTTGTATGACGTAAGAAAGGTCCGCACATCGCCTGGAGCTGTGCGAACTAATTATTATCACCGTAATGATCACCTAACAAACGAGAGTAAGCAATGGCTTTAACTGTTCTTTTTACAAGCAGAGGAGCTACGATTCCTGTTATGATGATGTAAGCTGCAGATTAATACTTGATCATTGCCTTTGAATAGTTGTTTAATTTGTGGGTTGGCATTTGAAGCAGGAATTTAAAAAGTCATACGATAAACTTAACTTTTTAACTGGCAAGAAGAGCTACGTCTTATTTTTTCGTACGCTACAGTTTTAATTTTTCTTAATTACTAATTAGGCGGTTAGACTAAAATTAAATAAAATAAATATTAATCGACCTACTGATTTATTAAAAAATGTTAATGAAAGCTAGTTTACTATCCTTTATCAAATTCTGATAATAATTAGGAAATTAAAAAACAATTTGTTTTGAAATTATTATGAGTTCTTGCTAAAAAAATGTATCTTTCATAACGATTAATATAATATAATATTGCATTGATTGTTATCGATGTTAATAACACTAAGATATATACATCACATTTTAGTTTGATCTTGTTATTCATCGTATGTGCTATCTTAGTAATAATATTATTTATATTGATAAGGTTAATTTTAAGCACGGGATTAAAATATATTCTAGATTATTAAGAATATATTGCGTAACATTGAACTATTCATTGTTAAGCGATTGGTGTTTTTTGTTCTGTCACGCATTATCACATTGTAGTTTTATGAAATTACTCTGTATTCTATAACTCATACATTTCTTTTTTTGATTCACGTTTTAACGGTAGTGATTGATTTAAAAAAAAATAATTGAGTAGCATCTGAAGAGTTAATCTTTTACTGATCCCGACTGCTGGAACAGTTTTTCTAACATAAACTTCTTGATCTGTTCCCCGTTAACTATTAAACGAACTGACAGATTTCAATTTAGTTTTCTCGAAATGCGTATAAAATAGTATATTTTTCAGAAATCAGCAACAACCTTGACTTTTCGTAATATTTCATAACGTCATAAGGTAAAATTTCCAAGTCATCGATTGCATGATTCTCTCATGAAAATTATCAATTGCTGCAATCTTTTCAAGTGAGTATACAGTTTTTACATCAGGTGATATAAAAGCTAGCGTTGAATTTTAGTTTTTTTTTTTTTTAATCTTTTAACCAGTTTAAAATATTTTTAGATAAAACTTATCCACATTTTTGTTCTGAAAGTAAAAGAGGTTAAATGACCGAAGTTGATTCCGTCTCTCTCAAGATAAACGAAGAATATATATATATATATGAATTAAAACAGAAAATTTGTTTGATAATTACATTTTTTTACACCAAGTAAGTGTTTTAAAATTTGTAAAAGTGTAAACTGTTTTGTTAAATTGATAATGTAGTAGTACTTTAGTAGTTCTATTATATTATAAATTCTGAAAATGTAAAAAAATCAACAAATATGTACCTGACGTAATATGATATATTGAGATATTTAATACTGTAAACATACTATTTGTATAGGAAAGTACGCGTAGAGTTTGAATATTTACTTTGCATGTAAATACTGTGTACGTGGGGTTACTGTGCGTCCTTGGCGGCCATTTTAATTTTGTTGATAAGTTACTAGGATTCCAGGATTTAAGTCATGTGACTTATTGCCGTGTTTAAATTTAACCTTTTCAAGGGGGAAATTACCTTTTTCTCGTCACTGTAGCCAATTTGTATGACGGCTGGATTTGGATGTTTTTCGGTGTTGCAACATAAAAAAGAATTGGTATAATACCTAAAAGTGTTATTGTCAATTATTTCAAAGGTATATTGGATCATACGTAAATACCAAGTAATTTTTAAGTGTGTGTGCGCGCGCTCCCCCACACACAAACACTTTCACTAATTCCTGCCAAAACACTTCATTCATTCATAATTCAAATTTCACGCTCCCTTTTTTACTTGTACTAATTAGGTAGATTGGTAACCTCTAGAAAAATCGGTGCCTAAAAAGTGCCGTCTATGGAAATATTATATGTTGCATGTTGAAGACTTATGAACTATATTAATTAATACTTTTTAATTAGTTTCTTCCCACACCCACGAAAATTTAATGAAGAAAAAATATTAACCGCGCCCGCGAAAGATAACAGCATTCTATTATATACTTTTAATTAATTTTTCCCCCGTTCACCAAAGATCCTTACAATCGTTCTGATTAAAAAAGAATTCGCACACCTGATTATGTGTATTGACTTTTATGTTAGACTTCTGCTTATCTGCTCAATGCGATCGGGTCATTTCGATCATAATAAGGAGATCGTATCCATCATTGAAGAACTGCGCGAAGGGTAATACATAAAGGGAGTGGTGTGGTAACATTGTATTTTACTCAGTCTAGAGATGTGTATCGACAACTTCGAACGTTTGCTCAGATACTCTTAAAAAGCATCAACAAGAATCGTTGAAAGTTTTGATAAAACCAGCGATGGAAATTTCAATATCCATAAACGACGGTTGTGCGCTGTTGGAAGACCTGTTGATAATTCCAATGCCACCACTTTGTGTTACGTTAACGAGATTTGGGTAAATCAAAGTGATATCTATTGCATATCATCTTCAGTTTTACAAGACTATGGACTATCCTTTTCGAGTAAACGCTTATGTAATGTCGCTTAACCAATCGGTAAGAATGGTATAGAAAATGTTCGTTACGTTAATGCAAGAGGGAGGGCCATTAGTAAAACCGGCCGTGCTAGAAACCAACGGATCTAGTCACAGTCTTATTTTAATATAACACCCTTAATTTATAACAAAAAATCGAATATTTGAAAAATACGTTTTTTTTTCAACGAGAATTGACTGCTCAGTGTTAAAACATTTGTTCTTACGAACGCTAAGCTGCCGGAGCGGGCATCAGGTTTAACGATAAAGGGCTACATTGACAAATATCTCCTCAGATTATATAGATTAATAACGTGATATTTGAACTCGCTCTATACAACTTTGACAGATATGTATTCTTGATCATGTTATATATACGAGTATCTCGTATATAACTATGTTCCGTTTTACATAACTGTAAAAACGTTCAGACTTGCATAGATATGGGTAGGGAAGTCGAAACGCGTCAGTTATAATCGAGGATGTGAACTGCAACAACTCTAGCCACCAGCGCGGTAGGATCTATTATGATGAAAGTACTCGGCGGTATCAAGAAATTGGCTGCAAAAGCATCCGGTAAAGTATTAAACACCACTATCGACTTACTGCCGATAAAATTGCATATTTTCGGTATCAGTTCTGTGGACCGGTTACAAATTTAAAAGACGCCTAAAAAAAGATGATCTCGGTATAAATAAGTTAGATGCCGCCTGTAAGTCGCACGCCATTGTTTCCGCTTTCCATAGCGTTATCGCAAACTGTTGAAAGAGAGCTTCTAGAGTATCGTTGAAAAGACCACCGTATTAGCCTTTACGAACATAATAAAAGCCAAAGGGAAATTCGATGGTGGATGTGGATCGCACATTAATGTCGAAGGAGACTCAGGAAGAGAAAGAATACATAGCCGCTTGTAAAGATGATGAAAACAAAAGTTAGGACCAAGGGAAGAGAATTAAATCTGAAACTGTACTCTACAATAGGGTCTGGGATCGGTAAAAAAAAATCCAAACTTGTGATCACCGATAAAGTGAATTTCGATGAGACCACAGGATATTTAATTGACCGTTATTCTCTAAGCCGAAAACTATCAGCGATAACTGATCTTATTCGCAGCACTGGTCACGAAACTCATTGAGGATGTTATTGGAAACATACTCAATGTGAATTTCTTTGATAGTTTCAGTAACTTTCGAAGTCGACAGTTCTAAGGTTCAAATCCTATAAAGGCAGTTACTTTTATACGGATTTGAATACTAGATCGTGGATGGATACCAGTGTTCTTTGATGGTCGGGTTTCAATTAACCACATATCTCAGGAACGGTCGATCTTAGACTGTACAAAACTACACTTCAGTTACATTCATACATATCCTCATTCATCCTCTTAAGTAATACCTAACAGTGGCTCCGGAAGCTGAACAGGAAAAAAAAATTCAATAACTTCTGTCCACTACTAAACGCATTGATATGTTATTTTCCTTCAAACTCGGTAATAAATTACAACTACCAAGTTACAGCATTCAAATACTGTTATTTGCGGCCATTTGTGTTAACTATTCCTCAGTCATAGTTTGTTGACATACCTGTAAACATGCGCTTTGTAAGCGGGGATATCTCTCCCATATAGTTTAGTTTTCCCTCCTGTAGACCTAAGCAACTGTAGAAAGCGGCGTTCATAAACCACATACAACTCGATACCACTCGAGTTGAAAAGATATAAAAATCACACTTTCGGTCATTGCCTTTCAATGAAAGGGGAAAAATGGGTTTTTGGAAAAGCAGTTAACGTGACCGCGCGTGCATCGCTACTTAAACAGTTAAGGTTATGATGGAGACATTAGCACTATCCAAAGCATCGTACAACTGGATGACATTGCTGGAAATGTTTGTGAGCAATTAAAAGAACACGGAGAAACGTTAATTCTACTACCAAGTAAACAGTACACTCAACTGTGAACTAAAATATTTCACGATTATTGATCTAACACTGGATAATAATTTTTGATAGAAGGCGAATCAGCGATTGATTAACGGTTGTTACAACACTAACGACATCAAAGTGCATAAAGATTTATGAAACAAAATAACGACATGGCTGCTAGCGATCCGCCAACGTGGTTTGTTTTCTATCTGAATTCAGCAGAATTTATTTCGACGGTCAACATGTAATAAATATATTAAAAGTGGCATATCCGGTTTGTGTTGTAGACGAATTTGAACATGTCGATTGTACGATAACAGTGGCATTCCCGAATTGGACGAGTGCAGAAGAAATATTGTACAAGCGTCCTAATTGAGGAATACCACTGTATCCTCAGGTAGCTTGTACAAATTGATTGCAGTGTATTATATGATGAGGATGTAAAACAACTTTAGTGAAAAACAAAAAAACGTTTTCGTGCAGAATGTTAAAACTGAAACAATATCTGCTGTAAAGAACGAACGATGCAGAAGATATCAATATCGTTAGTCTTACCAAACTAGTGACAAGATTAAAATCTATATAAAGCGATGACATCTTTTACTGGAAGTAAAGAGAGCGAGAAAAATACCACAATATTTGTGTGTGCGAATTGTTTCATTGTGCTTATTACACTGTGTGATCACAGCGATATTCGACGAAAGGCAGTTTAATGAATGTGTAAAGTATTTTCCATTCATTGCATCCATGTAATAATTAAACAGAAATTGATGAGCGTAGCCGATAAATAACATGACCAGTTCTTGAAATTAAAAACTTTCTGTATTATATCCAGTGATAGAGAATATCAGCACAACAGCAGTTGTGAAGGGAATGGTTGTACAGTTGCGATGTCAATTTTATTCCTATCTTCCTGCACACCAACTGCTTTGTTACTGTAAATGCATATGACTGGTCAATTGATGAACCAGTCGAACAAGATTCTCGCCAATATTTTTAGTATACAAGTTGCAACTTTTGACAACGCAAAAAATAATCAATCATCAATAAGAAATGTGTCAACAAAAACCACTTAACATCTACTTCTACTGGTGCTGCTACTCCTAGTGAAGTACTGAGTATGGAGTATATCCGGGTATACTCTGATGTGTTAGGCAAATAATCCGATTTATAGGGACTGAATAGTTGACTAATTAGTATGGAATAGTGGAGGTCCTCATGTCTGCGGAGCGGAGGAGGCAACTCAAGATATGGATGTCGCCAATACTTGCGTTATCCTAAGGAGTGCGGTAAAGAAAGTCACATAGATCTATAGATTCCAAACCAACAATAATGTCCTCAATCCTTTGTTCCAGTAACAAAGTATGTGTAGAAGAAGATATCACATCTCAAAATAATAAAACTACATTGAAAGGTGATGATCATTTGATGATTATCTATTCTGATGTTGAAGGTTTTTAAACTGATCCACGACATTCTGAAGGAACTAAACCAGCACGCTAAGCGTAATATTTTAGCATTACGTATATCTATATTATCTAAATATAAGAAGAGTATCGTCTAATTAAAACGGCCTTTTTTAGGACCAACCATTTTTCTGGAGGTTACAAAATCTTACAGCCAAAACAACGTTTTCATAGTCAGTTAAAAAATATGATCAACTTTACGGGTTTTTTTTTAGTTTCAATTTTGGGAATTTTGCTGATTGAATATTGTTAATCAATTTATTGCCGGTAGACATTAGCATTACTCAAAGTAAAGTGTACAGTCTATATATATATATATATATATATATATATATATATATATATTTCATGAAACTTTCAGGCTTTTTCTTATTTCATTAAAACAAATCTCCAATAATTAGATCAAAATTGATTTATTCGACTGAATTATTTTTCATTACGTGTGATTGTTTAAAATCGAATTTAAACAATAAGGTTTTATTCTGTAAACGTAGATTGAGTAATAATTATTTAATAAAACACAATTTTAATTAATTAACGGATTAGAAGACAGGGAATTAAAAAATACGTAGCCGGCATTTTAAAGTTTGAAAACTAAAAAACAATAAGCTTGTATATTTGTTCAGAAACAGAAACAAAAGGTCGATTCTAGAGGAGGTTTTATCCGATTTAGCAATTATGTTTGTTATAGTGATGAACTAGATGTTAGTACTGGTGATGTGTCTGTCACTGTAGGGCTTTTTGTGTGATAATTTAATTGCATTGACGTTATAGTACAATCTATGATCATAGCTCTCGTATTTGCAATTGGACAGTATCTTTTTCGTGCCAATTTAATAGCATCACCGCTTCTAGGAAATATTTAATTGTAATTTAATAGCAATACTGTTTCTAGGATACAATTACTTTACAACTACCATTGCAGCGTTGATGTAGCGTTTGGAAGTAAAGTATACAAGCGCCATTAGTGACAATGTACGAGGTCGTATGGCGCCTATACGTCACTTAGATCGGTGGGTACTGTGATCGATAGATGGAACGAATAAACTGGTGATTTACCAGACTCGGTGTTTATTTGATGCACGATCGCCTCGGTTGGACAGTGCTGTTGGAGAGTACCTACCGTAACTTTATATGGGTATGGCTGTGTGCCGTTTCGCGCTGAGGCGAACACCCTATAATAGTGCAATGTCTCTATTTTAGCAACTAAAATAACTTTGTTTATAAGACCAAAATTACCAAGTCGCTAGAAACAACAATATCGAAATTAGTTAGGCTAGACCTTTGCAACTCGAAAACATTTCCGTCTCTAAGCAAAATCTGCAACGAAATGTGACGAAACAGTATACAAATAGAAAATCTTACAGTAAAAGAGATGATTTATCATTTCTGATTAATATAGAGAAAGAATTGGAAAGTTTGATTGTCAAATGGATTAAAAGGACAGGTTCTATAAAGTTCACTCTTATTCTATAATGTACACGGTTTGTAAAGAAAACGAATGTTATATGGAAGAAGGGAGATAGAGAATTGTGTTCAGTGAATGGCGAGAATGAAACAGATATAGCGCTCGAAAAACCAGCCGATAAAGTTATTAACAACCGATGTATGGTTACGATGGTTATCTGCTTCCTTTATCTTTAACTGCAAAAGGGTGTGGTTACCGGATTGTAAAAAATATGAAGTAGTACGAGTGGCGACTTTGAAACCAAATCTAAATGACTTATATTTGATGTATGTGAACCTTCAATGTTTAGTATCGTGGAAAAATTGGTTTGAGCTTATTCTAGTAATCTACTTTTTCAATAACAAAACAGCGGGGGTAAAGGATATATACATATTCATGTACAGCTTAAAAAATAATCATAACCTTTTGATCCAGTGGCTTAGTATGGAAAATGGATAAAGTTCAGTCTATTCTTCGTTAATTGTTATTTGTTTGTTTATTTAATTATTTGTTCGTTGGTTTTATTTTTTGCTATTTTTCTAAAATATTTAATTATTTGGTTTTGTAATGTTGACCATTAAGTTTCATCTAATATCTAATTAAAATCTACAACATTCTAATATGTTTTGTTTTTAATGAATTTCGAATTTCTTATTCGTATCTAGTTGCTTTGAAGTTTATTCATACCATTTTACTAAGAATCAAATTCTATAAATTTTTATTTAAATTTGTTTAATGTGTTTACTACCCTTTTAACAGAGATATTTTTCGTCAAACATAAAAAAGTGTTTTTCAACCCCAAACCTTTGTCTTTTACTCCAGACTTCTCAAAAACAACTACAATTACAGTTCTGGGACCTACTTTTTTTTAACTTTTCAAGTCAGAATTCATATAAAATCACTAAATTTTCCTCTTAATTTGGGTCCAAGAATTATAGTCTGGTTTAACTTTACTGAAGATGCAGGAATCAGGGCGAAATATTTCGCCAGCCAGTCGACATTCGCTAACCAAGCGTTTCCAAACCTACGCTTATATAAACGTTCTTTTTTATTTTCGGAAGTAGAGAATGTCCTGAAGGTTTGTTGCATCTTTGTGAATCACTCTACGTATGTATATAAATAAAAAGCGAAGTGCATGGAAATTTTTCGTACTAAATACACGGTTATCGTAAAAGAATGGTGCGGTTTTGAACGTGGTTTAAATTAAAACAGAATTACTTACAGTTTATGTTTTTTATTTTTCAAATTTGTCGTCTCAAACATTTTTTTACATAATTAATAAATTTCAATATGTGCGCTCTTAGTCGCTCGACAAATGTCCAAACGATACTCAACTTCTCTCCAAACATTGATTAACATTTCTTCGTTAATCGTTGTCATTGCTTCATTAATCCTGTTTTTTAAGCGGTTTAGTTCGCGAATTTTTTGTGTTTAAACAACGCTTTTGATGTACCCCCGCAAGAAAAAGTCACAAGGTGTCAGGTCTGGACTCCTTGGAGGCGAAAGTGTGGGTCCTTGCCGGCCTATCCATCGATCTCCAAATTTTTCGTTCAAAGATCCGTGACCAATGCATTGAAGTGCGGGGAAGCACCATCTTGTTGGAAATGAAGTTGATGAATGTTTTCGAGTTCATCCAGCTGAGGAAAGCAATAATTGGTTAACATGTCAAGATACACAACTCCATTAATTGTTTTTTCAGCGAAGAAGAAAGGCCCTATTACACGATTTTTAATCACACCACACCACACCACACCAAACATTAACTTTAGGCGAATCGCGTTGTTTATCAATAATTGCGTGTGGGTTTTCAGAGCCCCATATTCGTGAATTGTGACTGTTAACACATCCATTCACATGGAATGTAGCTTCGTCTGTAAAAATTATATCATCTAAAAATGATTCGTTTTCACTTATTCTGTCCAACATTTCAACAGCGAAATTGTAACGTTTTACACCATCATCGGGTTTCAATTCCTGCAGTATCTGGATTTTATAAGCGTGTAATTTCAGTTTTTTATGTAAAACTTTGTGAACTGTTGATTTTGGGATACCTAATTCGACGCTTCGACGGGAGATGGACTTCCCAGGACTTCTAATTGCCGATTGTCTAATTAGTTAAACCGTTTCGTCTGGTTCACTTGGTCTGCCGGTTGATTTCTGTTTCTTATTAACTGATCCAGTTTCTTCGAATTGTTTGAACCAACGTGTTATGTTATTTTTGTGTGGTGGATCTCTACCGAATTCACGTCGGAACGCACGTTGAATTAAAATTACGGATTTTAATTCAGATATCAATAAAACACACTTTGCTTTGTCTTTACCCGAGAACGTAGTAACTCACTAAACTCACCGCAACAACAATACAAGAACTGACGTTGTGGTTACAACTGCTGATAAACAAACTTTTGGCTTGGAGGCTTTCAGGGATACCATTATAACACCTAGAAATTTCCCTACAATCTTCCTATGAATTTCTGAAACCGCACCATTCTTTTATGATAACTCTGTATAACGAAGAAAAACCAATCTTCTAATTATGTAAACATCCGCCTGGTTTTTAACGCAACCCGAGTTGTTAGCCATGTTAACTTAGTGTAAATTATTAACACCAAAAACACTATTTTTATTTTGTTGATAATACTGTTAAAATGTTAATGCAATATCGTTAAAATGGCCTATAATTTATAAGGAAAACTAAATGATAAAATCGCTCCTTTTTTAGATGACAGTTCTTTTATAGTTCAGGTGACGAATAACTAAGAAAACATGAAACAGAGTTTGAACTCTTTAGCTGGTGTTTAAGAGACGATTTCTAGTCCTAGGACCTGTACAAATACAATATACGGCTTTAATTAAAAACAGTCAGGGAACACGGTCCATGAATTTGTTTGTAACAGTAAAAATTCTGTGTGTATTCTGGTCTGCATACCTGCTTAAGGACAAATAATACATTTTTATACATTATGGAGTACTGTTGGATTTGTCATTGAGCAGCACAAAAGTTAATTCAGTCTGTGATTAAAAAAAATTATTACATTATTCATAATTTTCTTTACATTTTTATAAAACAACCCTGTAACACTCTCAATTTGATAATTATTACTTTTTTTCTGAGTATACTAAATATCAGTTAATAGAACAATAGTTTAAGTTTTGAGTTAAATTTCTTTAAATTACTTCCTTGTGATAACTGATTACATGGTCTTCATTCTGGGGCAAATCCTAACTGATATTGTTGTGTTCATAATTACTGATGATAAAAAAAAAAATTGTATATTAATGCTCAAGTCCAGTGATTCCCAAACTGTGCGCCGCAGCGCCCTGGGGAGCCGAGGCCTTTTCACAGGGGTACCGCAAAATATTGCAAAAGCTTCATAATTAATTGAACCAAGACATTTATAATTATTAATTTAATAAAGTTAAAAAATAATGAAGATACACGAGTTTTATTTATTTTTCTCTCTTACTTACAAGTAGTCATACTTTTACTTATAGTAGGGGGGGCCATGGAAAAAGTTTAATTTGAAAAAGACCCCACGACTCGGAAAATTTTGGGAACCACTGCTCTAGTATAAACAAATGCAGCTGGAGTATTAGTGCAAATGTACCGTTGTAATTATAATTATCCTGAGTGTTTTCTTTTGGATTTCGTAATCAATTTAAGTTGCACTTATGAAGGTAATGGAAAATAAATTGTACAAAGCATTTTTAATCTTATAACTGTAGTTAAGTTTCTATTATTACAATTAGTTATGTAACTATAATTATTGTAAAGTGCATACTACATTTGAAAAATGTGCTAGATCTGGATTAAAGTTATTAATATTTTACAGAGAATTTTTTAATTCAATTTTATCAAATAAACCTTTTATAAGATACTAGTAGTATAAATAAAACATTTATTTTTAACTCAGTTTTTTTTCCAATAGCTAAGCAAGTTAGTTTTGTGTAATACTAGCTCTACTAAACTGAAATTACAATAATGAAAAGTAAATGGCTTAGAAGTTTAATCAGAAAAATTCAAAATAAAAATGCTGATCGGTCAAAAATATGAAAATATCATGAGAGGAAAAGGATTAATTATAATGGTATTAGATAGAAGGATTAGTAGAAGTTGTAAAGAAGAGAGCCAAAAGTTTAAAATGACAGGCTATTTAAAAGCAAATTGAAGCCAACAAGAAGTCAGAAGTTAAGGTGAAATTATAAAAGAGAACAAAGGTGGAAATAACGCAAAGAACCTAAATCAAGGTAGATAATCTTTTGGTGATTATGGTAACAATATTTAGTGCATTATTTTGATTAAAGGTATGCTTAAGCAATGATTTCTTGTTCTTATCACCAAATGTTTTATTATAATAATAATATAATCAAATTTATAAACGTGTTTTTATTATTTGCTTCGTAGATTTTTTGTATGAGTTTGCTTTGATTATTCCACATCGGTCCATTAGGGGGAGTTGATAAAGTTTCCAAAATGGATGGAATCCCTTCTCTCTCTTTGCTGCTTGCTGTTTATTGGGAAGCATCCATACACTTCATTGAATACTGTTAATTACTTCAAACGCTTATTCAAACACCTTTTTCATCGTGTTCACAGGAGTACCAGGTTCATCAGGATGGTGGTCATATACTTTCATCAATATAAGAACCATAAATATTGTTTCCAAAAAAAATTAGAAGAAAAAGTCAAATAGATAAAAATACAACTACAATGTATAAGAGAAATTATTTGCTAATTTCAAGAAGGAGGAAGCCGACTCACAAATATTTAAACAATAGAAAATATTTCAATCATTTTATATGAGTAATTTTCCGTAATGAGTAATTTTATTAACACTGACACTATTGTAACATGATGAAAAAAATTAAATGATAGAAATAATAAAATATGAATTCTGATGGACTTGTCTGCATCAGGTTCTTTCAACAGAGACTTCTTTTTGTAAGACTTGAAAATACTATAATAATGAAAATATGTAGACAAAAATTTAATTTTATATATTTAGATTTTTTTAAAATATTTATTCTTTCAAATATTTATGTTATGTTAATTGTGAACCATCTTAGTTACCTAATTGAGGAAATAGAAGAACCAAGGAGGGTCTAGGCCTGATGGATGCCATTGAGTATTTTACATACTCCAAAAATAAAGCTGGAAAATATCTCAATGAATGGGTAAAATATAAAAATATTCAAATTTTCATTATTTGAAGGAGGGAAATAATCAGTTTGAATATCACAATAATACCTTTTTTCATAGATTAAGGAAATTGGGAATGGAGTCCCAGGAACTAAGGAATCCCAAACCTCTTGACAAATATTATTTATTTTTTTAGTAAAACTCATATAAAAACAAACACATACTGTAGCGAATATTGCAATAATTCAGTTTTTGATAATTTACAAAAGCTTGAGGTAGAGGCTCATGGATAGAAAGGTGGCCTAAAAAGCTTTCATATACTGATTAATTTTCATTTTCTTTATCAGGATGAAAATTTTTTTCTGAAGGGAGATTGCATTTTGAAAAAGAGAATTTTGATATAGCACTATTTAAATGTTTTACCAGAATAAAATCAGGGGGTATGAAGAAAGTTACCAAAGTTTAAAGTTATCTTTTTATTCTTGTGATAATATATTTCTAATCCCATAGAATCAGATTCCAAAGTTTGGTAGATGTGTGAATAACAATTTTAACCCAACAGACTTTATTTTTTATGTGTATATTACTGATATACAAATACTACCATAAAAGGATACCAAGGAGAACACAACTAGAGATAAATACAGGTATTACGTGATCTCTCTATATAATCTGCGACACTCAGGAAAAAGTCTTAAAATTGCATAGGAATTTTTCATACAGGTTCAGTGTTTTTTTAAAATTAGGCCAGCCAAGTAGACAAACAAAACTCTGAGTTTATGTATAAGCATAAGCATAGATGTTAAAATAAAATTCCTGATTTAAAAAAAAAATTACAATAGACTTTGCTTAATTAATAATTTACTGCTTGTTTATTTATCTTTCAATAAGCATCTTATTTAATAAAATAACTGGAATAGGAGGCCTATTACTCTTCTGTGGTACAAAACACCGGAGAAAGATACAATACTTTGACACAAGTTTCTACCGAACAAACATAACTAGTCTCGGTTGATCTAACATTTCCACTGACCTGGACTTCATTCATTTCTAACAATGTCTTTATCTGTTTATTATTAATGTGATGTTCATTTGCAAATTATTATTAATCAACTTCTAACTTACAACTTACTCTAATGGAAGTTAAATTACATTTTTAGAACACTACATGAGTACGTATAGAATGCTTTTCCTACTATGCCAATCAAGACCAATGATTTGCATTTTTATCTTTAAGTAGTTCATCTTAGCTTTAATAATGTGCGTTATCTTTGAATCAAGTTATAACTATGAACAGAAAATTGGTTTGAAATATTCGTATATCAATTTGCAGGATTAGGTTTTGTTTGGTGTTAAATAATCTCAGTGAAAAAAAAATTGTTATCACCTCTAAATTCTCTTTTATATTTTTCATCACTTTCTGGGCTAAATTATTTTTAATTTTATTTATAAATATTAACTGTCCATACCACACTCTATTTTTGTGTACTTAATTGCTTAAGGTCCTCTTTACATATGCAAATTTGATATTCCTAGAATATATTTATCTGAACTGGGCACTCCAAAGGAAGATATTCTAGGATATAGAACAAAATTATTTGTCATTAAATAAAATAGTTCACTTGAGAAAAGAGTGTTTTAATTTATAAATGTATGATATATACAAACCTAAAAAAAGGAAATTTTACATATTTATTTCCGAATGAATATTCAAAGAAATTAAGAAGGAATTTAGATTACCTTAAGTTTAGAAATTAAATTAATTAGAGATTGAAAAGGGTGCTGAGAATGAAAGAATTGAAATTTCTAAATTAGACATGTGTGTTCCCTTTAAATAGAAAAGAGTAGAGTTTTCCTCACGCACTGTTTGGAGGGGGAAAAAAGGTAATCCTTCTAGTCAAACCCTGGGAAAGTTAAAAAAAGGAGGCTTTAAAATCATTGTTAATGATAACATGAATATTCTATATAATATATCTCAGAATTTTCCTTTGAACCATCTATATAAGGGTAAATCTGGATTTAAGGATGTCTTTTTTAGTTTCTGTATATTTTGTGATCCAGTTATAATAAAAACTTGAATTCAACAGTTAGCGTAATTTCATATCAGTAAAACCTTTTGGGTTACTCTTTTTAAGCAATCTTAAAAGGGTTGTTTGTTAATCCATATCCAATAAAACCAATTCTTATTATTAATTATATAATTAATAAGTTTGTTTATTAAGGGTTTAAGGCCCTAAAAATTACAATCATTTCTAGTTATACAGTAGTGCAGATTAAGATATACCGTGAAAAGTTTATAGGTTTATTTATAGCCCTACAGCCAGTTGCAAGACATGCCTCTTGTGTTAGGAAAGAGAAGTTGACCCAAATATTTGTAGATAACTTGAAATTACTTTATACGTAAACCTAGATTCAGGAATTTTAAAGGACACACAGGTAAATTCTATAATATGGTTTTCAAACAGTGAAAGCAGCTTAAAGGTGTAGAAAACTTTATACATGATTAATTAAATATAAGCAGTAAGTGTAAAGAGTAGCACAATAATGATCATGTTGTACAGAAAACATGTTATCTTAAAATAACTGGGTAGTGTACGTGAAGCTAACTTTAAAAGAATCTATGCTTAATACTCACAAAGAGTAGTAGAAGGATGTTACATATAAGAAGAAGAAATACTGGGAGATGGGCAAACAAACTGAGAATTAAAGTTGTGCCCAATTATTCAGCGTTCAACACAAAGCCAGTATAAAAAAAGGATAAGCATGGATTCCTAACTCCTGTGGTTATTTTATTAAAGTTAAAGAGAATGTTAACAGTTAACTCAGATACCAAAAATAAAATTTTTCAAAAATAGTTTTACGTAACTTTCCTTTAAAACTTACTGGAGAGGATAAGATTGGGGCAAAGTTTGGTACTTCCAGTTTTTATCCAAAAGCACTAGATACTTTAAGAAGCATCATGTGAAGAACAAAACCTTTCAGTCAGTCACTTTTTCATACATTCCCTTCACATATCGATTTTCAAACTGACTTGAATAGAGAACCTGCTTATTGATTTATAGGTATAGAATATTTCCTTGAGCTAGAAAGAGAAAAGAAATTCAAATGAGCAACTACAGAAGAAACCCATATAATGTAAACCCTTACATATTATCATGTAAGCTGGTTCCGCCATTGCCAAGTAGAAGACTCCCTCTCATTGTTAAGACTCACCTCTCATCTATTCCAGATGGAAAAAACGAATTGTGTTCGGAGTACAACTTAAAAACTGTTCTTCTGAAGAAGGTGAAAACAACAGAATTACAATCTTGTTGAGATCTAACAAAAGTTCATCAGGGTTTCAGCATGCATGTTTGAACTGCACCTCAGCTACAATTTCTAATGCAAATAGTATCTCTATGAAATAGGTAAAATGTAGAAATAAATTTTTATCTGTAAATTGCAAGCATTGAATTTTGAATTCCCTTATTTAGTCAATCATGCTATATGATCACCAAATAAGTTCTAAAAGGGCTTAATGTTGGAAGTGGAACTAAAAATAGAGAATGATGTCATAGTTCAACAGCCCCAGAGTAAGAGGGTTAAGAACTGGCCCGCGTGTGTTGTTTAATTTGTTCTAATTCTTCTGAGTGCTTCAGTAACATTTTCAAAGTACATGTTTAGGTCCTGGTAATATTCATTGATAAAACCACTTCAAGTGAAGATAGATCCAGAAATGCTTAAAGTTTCATGAATGACTAATGGTCCGTGAAGCCCTTTGATGATCTCTGAGACCATCATACTCAGCAAGCATCATTACTCCAGCAAGGAAGGAATAGATGTTTCAATTTATCAAATAGCGTGAAGATAGATTTACTAGCAACATAACAATTCTTCAGGCTCTGTTCAAGCTTGTCAATTTAGTCCAGTATTTGAAGAGACTCAGGCCATCTGATGAATCTTGTTCTGTAGGGATGCCCAGTCAAAAGAGCACTTAATGCTTGACTTCTCTGATCTTAGGGTTATCATCCTGAAATTTCAATATCGGAGGAATACTGGCACATTAATAACTGTACTATAAACATTAATATAACCAAACTATATACACTATGGTCATATTTCAGCAGTCCGGCTCGTGCCATACTGCTGATCAATTGTCATCAACAAACAATTTATGCTTCGACTATTGTCACTGGTAAAGCCAGTTCTTCTACAAAAAAAGGAATCTGTCACTTTTTACTTTAATGTTGACTAAACATGCTGACATGCTGTTTAAAAACAACATTCAATTCAACAGAAACATAAAACTGGCATATTACTCACTCTATTTGTATATGAAATATATAAACTGATATAGTTCATTAACTGATAAATTATAGAGGAAGTTTTTTATTTTACCTTCATTAGCTTATGTTTGAATTTATTATATATAAATAAAAATAATAATATAACAATGTATATATATATATATATATATATATATATGGGAATAGGCTATGGACCGTTCTCATTCAGTTTGTCTCTTAACAAACAGTTTGTTAACATTAACTTAAATTCAAAACAGGTGATTATTAATAGATTAAGATTTCATTAAAAAACTTACAAATTTTTTAATCAATTAATTTATAATAAAATCGAAAACTTTGCAAACATGAAATTATCACTAAAATATTATAAATTAAATTAAATTGAAAATTAATATTATAAATTTATTAACCTTTCCTTTTCTTCAAAGCTTTATTTATTTATATATTGTTTATTTGTTAATTTTTACATTTCTAAAAATATTCACATTTTAAAGTTTTGTCAGAATTACTCAGTTACATAATAAGCAAGTTATCCGTAGGACTTGCCTTTATCTACAATAAGTGAAACAGCTATCACAACTATTTTTGAAGTACCCTTGAATAAAGCTTATAGGATAATGAAGCTAAGCAACACTTGCATAAACAGTTAGGATTAGAAACTAAAGTGATAAGAACAGAATCTTATTATACCACCAGAATGAACCAGCCAAGAATCATTAACATTTATTTGGCTAAATGATTTCTCAGATGCAACTCATCCAAGCCATCTAAAGAGGGGAATTTATCCGTGACTTATTTTATATGTAATTTTTTTTATGAGATAATAAATATAGTTTTTAGTTAGGACATGAGTGTGATGAGCTCACCTGAATCCAGTAGGGAATTAATTAAAGAAATTCCAGTTACCAAACTATCAGTTACCAGCAACATCTAGTTAAAAAAACTGAGTAATGTGAATCTGCGCCACCAGGTCTAAAATTTTATAGTTGTATCATTAATCCAAAATCATTTTGTCTATACTTGTCTGGCTCAGTTTACATCCAGACAGTCACTAGCAAAGTAATTACAATTTTTATTGATTTATTTACCCTCTTGTCGAAGATGTGTCTCCATCAATCATATTCTTAATAAATTATTAATTTAAATCATAATTTATTGTTTCAGTAGTATTAACATAATAAAAATCATATAACGTTTTTATAATTTTTAAACTTAGAAGTGTATACATTGAAGACCAATGAGTTGATCCATTTCTTGCTTCACTGATAATTGGTTCTTTAGTGTTTATATCTACAAATTCTCTCTTTCTTATATCCGCAATTCTCTCTTTATGTACTATTTAAGAAGAATTTGGTTGTTTCCCGTGAATTCATCTGAGGTTTTTCAATCTTATCTTTGCATGGCTTTAAACATTTAAGCAGAAAGAAGCTTTGGGTTTGAGAATTACAGTTCTTTCCACTAGTTTTTTCATATTATCGAAGTGTGTTATTTGAATCAGTCTGATGTATTTATTTATTGTAGAGGGTGCATGTTTTTTCTAAAGTACTTTAGTTATTAGGCTTATTGTGCACTCCAAGAAGTCAACATAATGCAGCTCCAGTCTCTTACTAACTTTTTCAACCATGTCAGAGATATTCGCACCTCGTAAAAGTCCACCTCTAATGATTTAGACTCATTTCCTCTCATGGATCTCTTATCCAAGAATGATTTTTTCTCAATAACCTGATAAGAAACTCTATATGGAATATCATCCCAGAGAATTAGTAGTATCTGGAATAGTTCATATCTACGAGTAGTAATAAACAAATAGGGTCTTTCTCAACATACTTCTACCTAATCGGATAAGGAAATTCAAGAGGTCCTAATAGGTCTACAGTTGTTAGTGTACTTATTTATAGGTCCACTTAAAACTGCAGCTAGAATTTATAGCTGCAGTAGAATTTACTCAAAGAGTATAAAACTCAGATATTACACATGGAGAAGAGGTTTTTTCTTCACAAATACATCTGTTCTATAATTACTTTTTGTACTTTAATATTCTGGTACTTAGTTATACCCACCTTATTATGGACAAAGAGAATAAGTAAAGCCTGATAGTTCTTTCCCGTATTTTCAAAATTAAAATGATGTATTATATGAATCTCAAGTGCTATCTGACAGTCAGTGGTTGAAAATTTGCTTGTTACTGTAGCCCATTTTAGTACATCAGTTTCACACCATTTTATGGTCTAAAGACAGTCTGAAAAACTATTAAATCTTCTGAGACTTAACTGTTGCTGAGCTCTTGGATTGGTGCCATATAATCCAACCCCTGCTGGTTCATTGACTCTGGAACCACCTGCATAAAGCAGAATATATTTCCTAGCCAGTTGAAATATCTCTCGATTTCTCTCTGAATCTGATTTAAAAATCATGAGGCTTCTGTTATTTTATAAGTCCTATAAAACAGGCATTAGCTGATTAGTCATTCAACTAATGACTGATTATAGCAGAACATTCGGCACTGGTTACGCCTTTCCCATTATTTACAATTAATAATAATTTTTTGATGTGTTCTTATTAGGTAGGTACTCCAAAAGCAGCTCATTTTGGAGGATAACCACAGTTCATGTGGGCATTAGCATCACAACTCACTAGTAATTCCTTCTTTTGCAGGGAGATGATGGTCATCACTTTGTATAGCTCTCTGGTAAGGAGTACATCACAATGCCTTTCTTTGATTAAAGTATAAATTCCAATATCATTAACTGCATTACTTTAGGTTACCTTACCTGTAGAAATTCAATGCTCATTATTGGTCCATTGTTCTTCAATCAGAACAAGGTCATATCCTCCTTGGATGATTATATGAATTAGAGAAGCTGAAGCCATTCTTCTGTGATGGAGATTAATTTAGAAAATCTTTATGCTACTTGTAACAACCCCAGACAGTAAAGCTGTCTTTGTATGTTTTCATAGCATGAAGGAATCCCTTGTCAACCGGCACCCAAGAGACTGACCATAGATGAACTCTTATCGATGTTGATAATCCTCCACAAAAGTAGAATTTTGTTTACTCAAGAGGTCCATGAACTTCTGAGGGTCTGATCTAACAAAGAGCGCAAGGTCTTAAAGATGAGCATAGCATCAGTCTCTTGTCATCATATTTAGGCTAGTGCCTTCTGGAGTTTTGGATCAATCTGCTCCAACAAGTTATTAGTCTTCATAGTAATCATATGCGTCAGGATTAATCCATCCTTCTTCATGTGAATGTAGGCAAAATATGGGAGGAGTCCATTTTTGAACACTGAAAAGACCTTAACAAGATTTAATTATTTTATTATAAATGATCATATTTTTATGTTTTATTTTGAAATAGTTTTATTCCTGTTCATCCTATTGTTTACTTCAATTTTAAATGATTTCATTGATTTTTTTTATTACAGAATTTTATTATTGTGTAATAATTGCTGTCATTCACATTAGGAAAAACTGCCATTTAAGATTTAAAAAATTTTTGTAAAATATATTTATAAAGTTTTTGCAGTAAAACATGGATGTTTGATTATTCAATGGTTATTTTGCAGTGTAATTTTGAATCTTTACTTTATTAATCTTTACGTTATTATTAATATTTTTAGCAAAAGAGGATGCTTAAAACTCTTGTGGAAGATATTTATTTGTCATTTGATTAAAATTATAAGAAAAAGAAAGTAACCTAAATGAAAATTTATTTATGATTTGTACATTACATAATAAGTTACTCATTAAAATTATTTATCTGTATTAAATGACTTGCCATTAACTTATTCTCTTATATTAAATAAAGTCACGGCCTTTAATTCATTACTACCTTTAAATTAAACAAACAGAGATTATTTCAACCAGCTGTTACACCTGGAAAGGTTCCAATAATAGAATATATGCATATATCAATCACTGTACAGTATTCTATGTTCCTGTCAATTGTTTTACGTTTATTTCTGAAAGGTTTATGTTGAAACCTAAAAAATTGGATGGAAATTTTCCGGATGTTAATGTTTGTATGTATGTATGTGTGTTCGGTGTTGGCCTGTAAATCACCTTATATCTCCAGAACTACTACACCGATTTTGATCAAACTTGGTCAAATTACTTCTATATATAGGGCATTGATGCCATTTAATTTTTAACTTAAAAGATCAAGAGGGTGAGGCTGTAGAGCACGGTCATCCCTAATATTCTCAATATTTCGCCTAATTAAGGCCATATTCTTCTTAGGCACATTTGTAACAATTAAAAAATAACGATATTTGCAAAAAAAATTTTGCAAAATCGAACCCTACCTCAAAAATGCTGTTGTAGTTGTCGCAGTTGCTATGTTGTGACGTCACAGAATAAGAACAGGTGATCAGTAGAATTAAAGAAATGAATAATTTTTCAAGTGTAAAAAAGTAACTCGGTCTCGCTGGGTGTCGAACTAGATCGACCGGTTGACTTGGTACCTGGTGCGTTAAGCCTCTCGGCTACACCAGTATGCTGACCGTACAAGGAAAATTTTTTCTGAGTAAGTTGTGAAATTATATTAGTTTAGTTAGTGCCAACCGTCCCGCTAGTACAGCTACATCCTCGCGAATTAAATGCGGTATGCGCGCGTGCTTTAGTTAGAATCATTGAATTAAATTAACGAAAAAATATTATATTTAAATAAAATGATAAATATTTTTAATTAAGTTGTGTATGTATACGTAAACCGTGCATCAGAAACAATCCACAGTTGTAGGACTTTCCGGAATGGGGCTTTAGCCGCTTGACGAGAAAGTCCTATTTTATGTTAAAAGAGTGATCTTTTAAATACTTATTTTGTAAGAAATTACGAAAAAATAAAAGTAACTATAGACAACTGTGATTTTAACAATAACATGAAAACGTTTCAAGCATGATTTATGTAAAATCGATAAATATAAGACAGAACTTCCCACTTTTTGCAAAGGTAATACTACTTTTTTCCTCAATTAGGTAATAATTCTCGATTTATTTGAAAAGTTGTTCGCCACATTTTTCTGTTGAAATTATATCTGATTTGTGATAAAGAACATACTTCTCCAGAAGCATTTTATGCCCTAATCATAGTAGTCCAAAGTAAGATTATTATAAAGATTCAGTAGGCAATTATATTGCCGTATGACTTCACATTAAACATAATAAAGATTTCGTTGTTTACTGAGAAAATTCAATTTTTTCTTGCGTTACTATAAGTGGATTATAAAATAGGAGTTACCGAATTAACTGTCGTCACATTATTGTTTTCAGATCAGGCAAAGGTATCACTTGGATTTGGTGACAATATGTCGTCTGGGAAAGGATGAACAAGTGCTTTCTTGCAGTAAAGAATGTTAATTTATTATTTTCCACCCAATACGCTTTTTAAATACGCTATTTACGCCATTTAAATTAATTGATCCCTAAAGCGGAAACATAAAGTAGAAAGGGCAGCAAAGAGGGTGAATGTTTGATTTAAAATTTATAAATAATTATATAATGGTTTTATTTAAAAATGAACTTACTGTCAGAACAAAGGAGCTCGCATTTTGAAGTTGGAGTGCTGCCTGTAAATATTGAGTTTGTTCATATAGTTAGAGCATTTTGTTTTGGTTGAAAGTTTGAAGTGTGTAAGTTTTGAGCAATTTAGTCAAATTGCAAAATTTGGTGAATTTTAGGCGATTTTTTATAGAGCGAAATAATTTAAGAATTTTAATAGAATATGTATGGTTTTATAGAAAAACCGAAAAAGTACTA
The DNA here is from genome assembly GCF_047948215.1 of Lycorma delicatula. NCBI lineage: Eukaryota > Metazoa > Arthropoda > Insecta > Hemiptera > Fulgoridae > Lycorma > Lycorma delicatula. The sequence continues at coordinate 189,715,865 of NC_134455.1, forward strand.
TAAAATGTGTGGTTTAGTGAGTATTTCATTTATCTATCTCTGTTGCACTTACAAGGTCACCTTACTGGTTGTTTTCAAAGATATAAAATATGAACTGTTTATATAATAACCGAGGTAAAATTAAATATTGTAACTTTATTATTTATGTAATGGTCTATTAATATTTTAATTAACTGATAAAATTTACTACGCTAATTGGGTTTTCTCTTTTACGTCTTACTAGTGATCGAATTAAAGATAAATAAGTATTCATTTATAAATATAGTGAGTATCCAGGTTAAATGAATAAAAGTAATAGTTATTATAAGTAACGATAAATACATATCGGAAGATAAAGTAAAATATAATTTGGACAAAACTTCAATTATTGTAAACTTTAAATTATAAAAAAAGGTTGAATTGATTCGAAGTTTGGGGGTGGCTTTTAAGTAAAGTGGTGGATGAATTGAATGCTAAGTATGATAAGAATAGTTTATTGTTGGATGAAATGACCAGAAAGCTCAAAATCTATTGTTCTATCTGCGAGAACTATAGATCTACGTGAGAGATCCAATCTAGATAGGATCTATTGCTCTATCTACGGTACGATTATAATAATGATGATAAGAGGCTAAATGAGAACAACCCAATACAGTAAAGGGGAATTCAATCTGATTAAGAAATTATATTATGAAAAATAGATATTTATAATAAAACCAACTAACTTGATGTAAAAAATGGATAAATATAAAAATAAATGAAGATCTGCCACTTAAGGTAAGGTTAATTAGGACATTTTAATTATTTTATGCTTTATAAAGGACTGAGATAAGGTTACCTTCAAACACTAAGTTTTACACTTCTGTGTCCTGGGTGGTATCTTCGATGCACTTAAGTAAAAAGGCATTTCCTCATACCATCGTAGGATATTACAGAGATAACTACAAGACAGAAAAGTCATATATGAGCTAGGTGAACATAAGATTCCGTTCGATGTGCAGTTCGGGGTTCCACAGAGTTCGGTGGTTGGACCTACCCTGTGGAACCTTGTCTATGACGGGGTACTTAGCCTACAGTATCCTGAGGGTGTTTCTGACATAGCTTCGCGGGCGATCTGGCGCTTATCGTCGTCGCCAGGGACGAGGCGGAAATAATCTCAAAGGCAAACCGATCTATTGCCTTGGTAGAACAGTGACTGTCAGGGCCCACCTGAAAATCAGGGCAGTTGTACTGGCCGGTAGGAGGCGGAAGCCTATTCGTTTCATGATCAACGGACACGCTGGGCTTCTGGCTTGACCGGCGTCGCTCGTTTACTGCGCACGTCGGTCAAGTCACAATGCAGGAGTAGAGGACAGCTCGAGCCCTGAGTAGGTTGCTCGTCAATGTTAGACGGCCTAAATCCTCAAAGTGTAGCGTGTCATCGCTTCATTCCTCCTCTATGGGATCCCCGTCTGGCAGAAGGCTATGAACGCGCCGAGAAAAGACATAGGTTAGAAAGAGTCCAGACGCATGGCGCTACTAGTCTGTTCGGCGTATAGGACAGTCTCTGCAGAGGCAGTCTTCGTCTTGGTGGGCACACCATCTATCGAACTGCTTGCAATACAACGGTTCGAGACATAATCGGGTATGATCCAGAAGGAAGTATATGACCTTCTTCTGGAACGATGGCAAGAGCTTTGGATTGCTTTGACTGGAGCGTGGACTAGTCGGTTGATTAGGGAGGTCAGGCCGAGGATCCTGAGGGGATTTATTGAGCTCGGCTCAATAAACTCTGTTCCTGCTCGGCACTCTGTTCCTGATGGGCCACGGCTCTTTCCGGAGCTACTTGTACCAACGCAAAAGGGCCGATGAAAACGCATGTGAGTACTGCGGGGATTGTGATGATTTATAACACACGGTCTTTCACTGCCCGAGATGGGAGGAATAAAGGAATACACTACGCCACCTGGGTGCATTAATACCAGATATGGGACTCAATTTTCCTTAGGTCAAGAGCAGACCGGTGAGTGAGGGGAGATGAATAGCCCTCTGTGGAGCTGTGGTTCGTCTGCACTTGTGCGGATAGGTCACGGTGATGATGCATAGGGACTCCTGATCCCCTGAGCCCCCTGGAGCTGAGTAAGCTTAATTTTGGGTCCGGCCCCAGGGAGGGGAGGCGTAAGGTGGAGGTTTAGTCGGTAGGGGCGCAGGCACACATACGCACACTTGTAACACCTTGCGGAACCTGTTGCAAGTCCAACACTCAGCGCATAAATGGCATTCCTCAACTCACGTTGGTACTAATTACCGATTATCTTTATTTTTTTAGAGGATAGATGATCAAACGAGGGTTATAATAATTTAAATAAACAACAGAGTGAGGAAGACTTTCCTTGTATACCAAGGGTTGAGTGGAAAGCGGGTAAAATAAGAAGATAAGAAGAAATAATTAATTTTGAGAAGTGATCAAGAAGTAACAGAAACGTTTTCGCTTACGAATGGAATGAATTGATGGGGAGGGGAAATTAATAACAGATATACCTCATCACAGCACTGGGAAAATATTAATGGGTGGAGCTAGGGTTACGCAGGAAAGTACAGGGTTCTCGGTTTGATAATGGAAGGTGGAATATGGAAATAGAAATTTTAACATACAGTTGAGAAATGATGCAAAAACAAATGTAGAATAAGTAGAAGCTTTTGAATCGATGTACGTAAAATGATAAAACACTACTAGTGAAAGATAGGTGGTTGGAATTGGATTATGATTTAAAGGAAATTAAGAGGAGTGTGGAGGTTTTAGTGATAATCAGAAGGACGTTTAGACTTGGGATATCACTCTAACATACTGGATCAGGAAAAGAGCAATATTGAATAGGATTTACTATGAACAATAAACGTAAAGGGTGCATTTTGGAATTTAAAGATGTTAATTCGGGGATAGAGATACTAAGAATCATGTTAACAGAAAACATGCGTTTGTTCATGTACATGTCCCAAAGCGTTTTCGGATTGCCTGGACGAGGTGACTATTTCCAGTCGGAGAATTGGAACGGGAGAGTGGGTCAGAGGGAATAGGTGAAGAATTGATGAATTGATGTAGAGATAGTGTAACTGTGGCATTAGGAATTAAGAAGGCGAAATATTAATACTTCTTTAATACCGTCAACAACTGAAATTTCTAAATTAATTTTTTACAGCAAAGTAGGAAAACAAGTGGTCTTGGATGGCAGAAATAAATAAGAAATATTACAATAGATGGCCTTCGATATTTAGGTAGATTTCATAAGAAAACGACCTATTGTAATTGTTAACATGATTCGACTTCCGGAAAATTTCAACATATCTTCGCGTTTCAAATCTCCCGGACCCTAAAACCACCGTCAGTTCAAACGTTTATATATACATTTTTCACTTTCTGGTGGACACTGATAACTGCCGTAATTTTGCGCCAATCACTTTGATTGATAAATAAATTATTACAACCCAAACTCTCGGTCGAGTTCTTATAATGGGAAAAATCAGACCATCGGGATGGAAATGTGGGGGAACTTTTTCGAAAAAACAAAATATCGCTATAACTTTCTTATTAAGTAAAATATAGAATTCCTTTAAAGTTCCTACTATTCTTTAGATAAGGACCTAAAACTTATCTAGGTAAAGTTTTTTGATATCACCAACCATTGGCTCAGGGGGTGGGAAGAATGGGGTTTTGAAGACAAAAAAAATCATACCTCCCTTAACAGGCACAGTATTGAATCCGGTAATGTATTCGTTAGACCTCTAAACATTATCTAAAACTTTTGTCTGAAACAGTTTTTGATATGACCAACTCTTACGGCAAGGGATGACCAAAATATTGCTGGAATTGTAAGATGGGACTTGTCGTATGGTAAACATGTGAAACTTTTTTCACATGCAACCATTGTCGTATTGGGTAAATTTGAAATTTTTGTTAACTTTAAGGTGGAAATCTTTTTTATCACTTACTTAGCACCGGTGAAATCTCCCTCCGCCTTACGGCGTGCGGAAAGGGATTTTTTAGTAAAGTGATTTAACTAGATTTAATTTAAATGATTACTTTATGAATCGAATTTCTTTAAATGTAGAAAATATGAAAAAGAAAGATTTATATCGAAGTCAGGGAACAGTTATGAATTAAATGGGGAGAGGACAAACAAATCCTTCATCTTTATTGAGGTGATTGAACGATTGTGAAAGAATAGCTCAGGAATAGTATCAAAGCATGTTATCAAATAATTAGAATTTAGGTTCTTGCTTTGCTTTAGTTAATAATGGAATAATTATGAAAGTAGAAAATTTAACAATGGAGCAAGCGGGTTTTAAGAAAAGCTTTTCGACAATAGGTGATTTTTTTACTATGTAGGTTAAACCAACTAATGCAAAAAACTAAAAAAAAAAAATAAAGGTTTAAGCTCTATTTAACATTTTTTGATTTTAGGAAAGCATTTTGTAGCTTTTTACACATTAATATTTTCTTGCCTAGCCTTAATATATCTCGAAAGGAATTGTGTAAATGTAATACAAAGGAAATACAACTTTTACTGAAAGCGATGTTATAAGTTATCCGTTTTACTTGCCGGAGTAAGGCAAGGAGACCTACTTTTCCCAAACCTTTTTTGACCAAGAGATGGTCTTTATCATCATTTCTATCATAAGAAGTTTAAGTGGAATGGCGAGTGGAACATATTTAAATAATCTGAAGCTTGTGGTTGATGTCATTTATTCTAATAGTCGCAACAGAAAACCATTTGTATAAAATGTTAAATGATTTAGAGCTAGCAGAGTGGGAGCAATTTTAAAGATCAGTCTGTCTCAATTTAAATTATTTCAAGATATAATTATTACTAACAATAAACTAAGTCGAGTTAAACAGCACCATTCTAATATAACGTTGTTGATAAACGGATTTATTTAGGGCGGACAGCGTGTTTTCAAGTAAGTTTTCCCCCAAAAAATAATCAGAGATGCATTACCCTCTCCTAGAATATCTATTGGCTGTTAAAGAATGAATATATAAAAACAAATATAGACATTAAGTGGAAACGCCTTAATCTTAATAGTACTTTATTGGCAGTTTCAATTTCTGGCTATCAAACTTGATATATTAACATTAAAAACGAAGATTCAAACACGGCGAAGAAGTATTAAAACAAGCATGCTGATCATAGGAACAGTTTTCAGAATTTTTAAAAACTTGTTTTTTACTGTTTAGTCTTACTTTAATGAAATTATTATCACACATTGCATGAGTTTAATTAGTAGGTTAATTTGGATTTCAAAAGATAACATTATATATTGAAATTTCTAATGTATTTATAAAATATCAAAAAATTGTCAGTCAAACATTTAATATACAAAGTAATGAAATAGTGAAGTCTTTATTTCATTTACTTAATTAAATTATTAATTAAGGAGTTGTATATCAACACAGTCCCGCCAAAAATCATCTATGTGTATATATATATATATGAGTGATGACGAAATGTTGTTAAATTCGAAACCAAAAAATTCCCGTATCAAGTTTTTGTTATTTTTTTGTGTCAAACGGCTATCGGATTTGTTATCTATGACCTCAAGACCCCCACATATCCGTTTTGCAGATTTTGCAATTTTTTATTGCAAACATCCCGTACGGGGGGATGTTTGCAAAAGCAATGGTGGAATATTGTATTGTCAGCCGACCTTAGTCACTGTGCAAAATCTCATCAATCGGCAATGTCAGGAAGTATGTTAAATTAAGGATGCAAGATTTGAGGACAAACATGAAAAAACATTGTAAGTTAAAGAAAAGCAAGTAATGAAGGTACAGGACTAGTAGGTGGACTGTCAAGATTTTGCAGGATTTTGTGGTAAATTAAAATAGTAACGGGTGGATCATTCAATTAGGATGGATAAATATCGACGGGCTAGGTTTGTCACGGAGTAGACACTGTTATGAAGGAAGTGAAGGGGGCAGTTTAAAGATGGTCGGATAAAATTAGGAAAGAAGGGGCTACATAGATTAAATAAAGCGGAAAATAGAATATACTATGAAAAAATGGAAAGGAAATCGGCAAGCTCATAACATAAGGTAAGGCTGGTTTCCGGGAATCACTAAAACTCCGAGAGGGAAGTAAGTCCTGCAAATCTTTTACAGTATCTGGTGATTTTTACTCTTGTGGAAAGGATGAAGAATTTTAGTTGTAATTAATGATCGTTTTGGTTTTTTATTTTGTAAACGTATTTATTTGTATTAAAAATATATAAATAAAAACTTTATTCTCTCAGAAAAAAGAGCTGCAAATAGAGAAAGTATTTTCTTCTAGAGAAAAACGCCATCACATTCGTTTCACAATTGAAACGATAAATAATGAAGATCACTGAGTCTAATTTATACATTATATTTCTGTACATAATTATTTTATCTATCTTTCAGCTAATCTGCCATTGATAAAATTATATGGTGGGCTTTAATACTAACCTTTGCAAATGATTCAAAAAAGAATTCTTTTGTATTTGTTATTTTTTATATAATGTGCACTATGTCTTAGATATAATAACCAGACGGTTGTAGGCAACCTGACACGAAAACAGGTTTCTACAAAAAAATTATAGCCATTTTGAAGAGCAACAAGCATGTCATACAAGGATTACTAGGGAAGAGGAGTTGTTTTCTATTGCCTTTTTCATGAAATTCAGAGTTCACCGAAATCCACTGTTTGTTCTCCGCATGAACTAGTTCATTGCTCTCAGATAAAACAATTGTTATTGTGAATTTATTCATATAAATAAATCATTTGAATGCTCTATCATTATTTTTTTAATTCTAGCTTTTATAATTTTTTTTTTCCATTGATGACTTTCAGCCAATAAATTTTTTTGAATAATTAATAGTTATAATTAAATTAGAGACTATCTTAAAGGTATGTTATTTATTGTTAAATTTAAATTATTTGTTGAGATAAATATAAGTAGATTATGTAACAGAGACCTACGGTGTTGGTCTAGTGGTGAACGCGTCTTCGCAAATCAGCTGATTTCGAAGTCGAGAGTTCCAACGTTCAAATCCTAGTAAAAGAAGTTACTTTTATTCGGATTTGAATACTAGATCGTGGATACTGGTGTTCTTTGTTGGTTGGGTTTCAATTAATCACACATCTCAAAAATGGTCGATCTGAGACTGTACAAGACTACACTTCACTTACACTCAAACATATCATCCTCATTCATCCTCTGAAGTAATTCCTCTGAAGTCATTCTCTGACGGTGATTCTCGGAGGCTAAACAGGGGAAAAAAGATTACGTAACAGAAGTTAGCACATCAACTTTTATCGTTTAATTTTTTTTTTTTTTTTTGAGCAGTCAATGGTACATTGAAGAGGATTCTTATGTTAATTTTTTTGTTATATTGAACCGTGTAAGTAAAATTTATTGAAAAAATAGGCCTAATAAGCAGAATGCTAGATTCAGTATTGGTATAATATTTACAGTAGGAAACTACGGACGTTCATAACAAAATTAAAAGCTATAAATTTTAATTGTCAAATAATTTATAAATGTTGGTGTTACATTTTTTTAAGGAACTGTATCTCAAATTAATATTGGAGTAAAAATGTAAAAATTTTGCTACTAAAAAATTGTATGTTAGCGTTGAATAAAATCTTTCCTAATTTTTACGAGTTGTTACGAGAACTCGTTGAGATTGATCTTCGAAAATGTAACAAAATTTAAATGATCGGTAAGAAAATCCTAGTTTGTAAGCAATTTCGATACTAATAGAGAAGCTTCTAGGAGCTTCTCTATTAGTTACATAAAAGACCACTATTGGATCCATTTAATTACTTTTTCTAAAAAAAATTTGAACTGAACTTACAATCCTTCTTGATTGAATAATACAGGATTTTTTTTAAAGAAATAGTAATAATACTTTTTCTAGTAGCACTAAATAATTTCATTTATACAGTATTTAGTATAGTAATTAAACAGTAATATCTAACTGGAGAATTCTTTATTTCCAGAACATTAATTGATACAAAAGTTACTAGGTTCTACAGCGATATTTTATGAGAGTGATTATTAAATGAATTAGTCATTTAAGTAAGGTAACATGCAAATATTACGTAAAGGAATAAGAAGTAATATTTTATTTTATAGCACGGTGGAATGATGGTGCTATTAAGGACATCAATAGTTCTCAATCTAAATAAAGTTACTTTACTGTGTATTCACTGCTGCTTTTTTAACAAATTATTTTCTTCTGTATTGTGTTTGCTTTGCAACAAAACATTGAGTGCAAACACTTAGCTCTGTAGCTAAAGTATAAGAAATGAGCGTAGCACAAAAGAAATGCCGTGCAATAGATTTGCTGGCTTTTTTCTTTCAAGGACACTTCTAACAAAACTGGAAAAACACTCTGACTTTATGCTATTATAATGAAGCTATTTTAAATTAACAACCACAGATAAGTTAGAGCGATGATTATCACGTGATTATTATTATTTTTTTGCAACCATTATGTTTGTTATTCCCTTATGATTAATAGCTGCGAATTTTACTCACTGTGAATTTTTAAACGGTGAGAGTTTTTCAAGGACAAAAAGTCTTTAAATAAGTATTTACTAATTATTTAAAAACGTTATTACAGAAAATTAGGGATATGCTGCAAATAACGGGCTATTCATAAATCCGTGAAAAATTTTAAATAATTATCGGTTAATTATGTAACAGACTCTAAATTTTATTACATATTTACTGTGAGGTAATCATAGTGAAGATGAGGCAGATATCTAAATTATGCCTCGTTTCAATCCATACGCTAGTGAGAATGTTACGGTCCACGGGTGTGTAATAGCGGTAACATAGTTCCAAGAGGTCCACAGATAGCGAGGATAAAACAATGTATCCTTCATGAATTCCTATAAAAAATATCAGAATACTTCGGTGATCGAGACAGTCATCACGATCTGCACGTCCTATCAAACCTTGTAACAAGCTTGCATTGAGATTGTCACACTTCGTTGTACTAGTGTAAACTACCCAAAATCAAATTTTTGTTCATTCCTTTCTTAAAACTAGCCTAGTTAATTAAACTTAAGTATGAACCATTTTCCAACATATCCAACTTATAGTTTCCGTGAGAGATTGACGAGAAAAAAAATGCCTTCATCTTTGAATTAGAGCAAAATACGTTAAAATTTAGCGAGTCACAAACCTTCAGTACTTTAGACCCCTCTCCATACATACAAGAAATGGCCACTTGTAGTCCCATACACATGCAAACTTGCTTCAGTTCTAAAAAGAGGAGATCCGCGTAACAGTTAACTTCTTCAGCATTTTGAGAGAAAAATTTGTCACGCTTAGAGTCTGGAACCAGCTGAAACTTCTGGCGAGATTCTCTCTTACCAGTTTCTTATAAAAAATTCTTCAAACCATTGATTGCCAGTACTTAGTTTTAAGATTGCTCGTGTAGTGAGTTTGCAAGGGTCACGCTTACAGTCTGTCTAAAACGTTTATATCTTTAGTTGGGCCTAGGCGTTCCGGTCGAGAATTGGTTCACACGTAACTTTTATTCCAAAACAATTTTTTACTATTTCATACATTTATACATGGACTGATGTAAAATCTTAGTGCTTAACTCATTCTTAATGCTTTGCGTATTTAACACAAACAACGTAGCAATGACTGATTTTTACTACTACTGCCATCCAGCGGAAAACCATGGCAACTATATGTAGGTTGATTTCTCAACAGCTATTTGAAAATTTACCTTCATTTTATCGTAATAAAAGTTAATATTTGTATACTTATTAATTATACTAAACTCTTGGATTACTTATTATACTAAATAAATTGTTAATTATTTAGAATGGTTCACGGTTTAATGAAAAACAGATATTTTAGTTGTCAAAGAAATTCTTTTCTTCATGCAGCTAAATTCAAAACTAGTCCGTGATATAATGCGCTTTTAAATATCTCATTCTTTCAGATGACTAACTTCCACTCAAAACTTTCTCTCGAAAATGTTGTTGCGAAGACACGTGATCGTTTGAGTGCACAAATTCTAACAACATTTTGTAACGGGGTGATAAATCTGAAAGTGTTACCGGAGTAATAACTTTATTAGTAGTCAATAATTGTTAAATATACTGATTATTTTTGTAACTTGTCTAACGTCTAAACCCAATATTACTATTTCCAAAAATTAGTTTTGGTATTTGAAAATACCAGAATTTAGGGTTACTACGGGTAAGCACGTTTTACATTATGAGAAAAATAATAACAATAATGATAACGGTAATATTAATAAATAATAATAAAAAAGAAAAAAAATTCGCCGGCCTCCGTGGCGCGAGTGATAGCGTCTCGACCTTTCATCCAGAGGTCTCGGGTTCAAAACCCGGTCAGGCATGGCATTTTCACACGCTGCAAGAGTTATCATTCGTTTCATCCTCTGAAGTTTATACCTAACGGTGGCCCCGAAGGTAAAAAAAAAAATAAATTTCTAGGAACCGAATTTCGTAATCGATATAACACAATTAGTATTATTAATATTTACAATTACAATACATTATTTATATTATTATATTTACAATACAATTAATATTAGTATTATTAATGCCGTTAAGTGAATTTAATTGTGGGCCACATTAAGCTTCACTCGTAATTGTATAAATTGGGTGATCAAAATAATTTTGATTTGTTTACATTTGCTCTTAGTTCAATGTTTAGGAATAATTTATTTTTATAATTCTCTTGTAATTGGATAATTTCACTATTATGTGTATTATACCGCACATGTCACCCACCAAAACACAAAAATAGAAATAATCCCGGAAGATATTGCTAAGCTATACATGTAGATATAAAATTTACTATTTTTTTTTTTTTTTAATTATTTTTAATCAAATGTAATTATACTCTGCCTAGGAGTTTATAGAGTCTTTGACGCATACACGACAAGAGAATGGGAAGGAGTTAATATCGACGAAGTCATCTAGAATGCTTGCACTTCGATCTTGAAGAGAAGAGAGGTGCAGTCGCGTCCAATCCAGATATATTGGTGGTCGGACGAGATTCCCGATCTGCAGAGGAATTCCGTTCGCAAAAGGCGCATTCTGACGAGATTAAGAAGACGAGAGGATCGACAGGTGACAGAGAAAGCCATGGCAGAATGAAATGATTCTGCAAGGAGCCTCCGAAGAGCCATCAACAAATTGGTAACAAAGAGGAAGATCACTCCAGGCTTCCTGAGGTACAACTCCGGTAAACAATGTTCACCCTGTTTCTGAGAGATGAGATGCCGAGATGGAGGGAGTTGGGGGCCACAGTGATACCGCGTGTCACTTTGGAGGAGCTGTTTTATGCGGTCTCTCGACTCCGTCCTAGAAAGAGCCCAAGGGTGGATGGAATACCTGCGAAGGCGATGAGGGCGTTGGTAGAGGCCTCCACGATCACTTTTTTTGGAATTATTTAATCAATGCCTGTTTAAGGAGAGATTACCAACACCATGGAAGATGGGAAGAGTGGTTATCCTCCCTAAAGGGGCGGAGAGGGCGGCCTAATGAGTTACAGGCCGGTTTGTCTAATTGGTAGCCTGGGAAGTTATTCCGGCAAACAGGTTGCAGGAGGAGTTAGAGAGAACTGAGGGATTCTAGGACAAGAAATATGGCTTCCGTAAAAGAAGAAGCGCAGTGGATACTGATAAAAAAGTGACAGAGATGGTGGAGGCGGTGGCCAGGGCGTCTAGGATCGTGAGGAAGATTCCCCTGGTTGTTTTCCTGGATGTCGCTAATGCATTCAATGCGGTGAGGGGGAGGCCATATTGCGGCAGTTGGAGAAGCGAGGCATTTCGCCTTACTTGTTGAGGATGATGCAGTTGTACCTCAGTAGAAGAAACTTGGGTATCACTTTTGAGGATGGGGCGGAGGTTTTCGTGCCCATGGAGCGTAGGTTTTACAGGAGTCAATCTTGGAGCCCATCTTGTGGGATGTGGTGTAAGACTCCAAGAGTGGCCGCCGGAAGTACAATTAGTGGCATACGCCAATGATTTAGCGGTAGTAGTGGCGGCGAAGGAACTGCAGAAGGTGGTGGGGATAGCTACGAGGACCGTTGAGAAGATCAAGCCACGGCTTCAGATGCAGGGGCTGCAACAGTCAGCTAAGAACACTGAAATTGTAGCAATGACGGGGAGGCGGCGAATATCCCCTTTTGCTGTCCAAGTCGATTGAGAAATGATTGCTCCGAAGGAAGCGGCAAAATACTTGGGAGTGTGGCTCCGTAAGTCAAGTGGTCTCTCACTTCACGTGCAGAAAGTGGCCAAGGAGACGGAAAGGATGTCGTCGGCATTGCTGAAGCTTATGGCCAATACCAGTGGTCCTAGGACATTCAAGGGCGGAATGCTGACGTCTACCGCGGTGTCGATGATATTGTATGCGCCACCGGTATGGTTGAAGGCCTTTGGAGTGGGAAGAAATGCCCACAGATTGAATTGCATATATAGGAGGCTGGCGATAAGGGTGACGCAGCTCTACCGGACGGTATCATTGGATGCCTCACTGGTGGTGGCTGGTATGCCGCCGTTGGACCTGCTGGGTAAAGAGAAAAGAGATAGAGCCACAGATGGTAGAGAGGCCGCATACCTGCTGATTGGCAGGAGAGGAGAGTGTGTGCATGGAGAGGTGGGCTTCTACCTCTATAGGATCAGAACCCGGACGAAGCCTACAGCAAAGGCAGAAGCTGAGTTTAAAAATCACCGATGTAAATGTCTACCGAAGCATTTACATCGGTAGCATCCCAACGAGGCCTGGCTTATTACTATGATATGTAAAAAGTTAGAGGGCGAAAGACGACTCCTGTTAAAGCCCATCAGAGCTAGGAACGGGAAGGGTGGTGTGGTGGCTGGAAGTCACAAGGCGGGTGTCTTCCCCTACGATGTTGGGATGTAGGATCGGAAAGAGGCGCACCAAACTGGCACAGTATTATGATAACGTGGATACGGTGGAATACACGTTCTTTTTGAGCCCCAGATGGGGGCAGGAGATACCACGTGCGATTTGAACTCGCCGGGGGGAGTCATGCGGTTAATGCTCTCTTTCCATTGACGCGTGGCACACGCAATCACCGGATTGCGTGTGCCCGGTGTTTAAAAGTGTGCTACAGCAAAAACTAATGGAGGAGGACCGCGAGGCGGACAACGGAGGACAGTGATGGGCACCAGCCTTCGGGGGCGATTGGCGGGGGTGCCTCGGCATTGTCCTCACCAATGACTTCCGCGGGACGCGTTCCTGTTGTCTGAGGCCGGCATAGCTATAGTGTAAATTTTTAGCTGTATATATTATTAATTGAAAAAACTGGAGTGTAAATAGTGTCTGAATGTGTTATGTAAATATTGGCGTGAGTGAGAAGAGTGAGTGAAAAAAAAAAAGAAGTTAATTCGGGTTTACACTAATGCTTTTTAACACAGACGTTTAACTTTCAGAAATATCTAGTGATTAAGCTTTATTAAGTAATTCAAGGTATCAAACAAGTAGTACGGAATACTGACGAACCAGCTACAATTCATATCTTCTTGTTAAAGGTATTTTTGACTCGGTTACTATTTAGGAATATGACAAATAAAATAGCTGAAAAGCTTAACTGGCTTCGCTCGTGTTTTTAATAAAATTATATACGCTAAATAATCTTCTGAAATGATTTAATTCATAGCCATTCCGGCTCAGATACCAAGACACAGTAATCCCTAACTGAACATGATCAAATTTCTAGTATCTCTATAACGATAACACTACCCTCAAACAGAGAACTTGTAGGATATATGCACTAGAGTTAATAAATACGGTTAATTATTATTGGAAAAATGTTATCATAAACTGGATCTTGATTAAGAAAATACTATTAATCTTATCTAGTTTTCTCAAAAATATTTGAATGAAACTATTTCCTTTGCCTTTTTTTACAGACCTAAATATTAAATTGTATATCTGCGTTCTAAACCCTTCAAAATGCAGTGATATTTACCCTTAAAGCCATACTTTCACTCTGTTCACTACAGGGCTGACTATATCATGAAAATCAATTAGTAATAAGAAAAACAATAAAACAGGGAAAAAAGAATTGCAAGTAGATTGTACCACTAATTCTTTTCATACATTGCCACTAAATGAATGACTAGGAAAGATAGAGTAGAGTAAAAAATTAATGTACCGCTTTTCGAGGGAACAATCCCCAGAGCAGAAGGTTGTTTTTTAATCTGCTTCTATTCTGTAATTTGGGATTTATTAAAATACAATATTTTACCGAGTAATTTATTATAAATATTAAAGCGTGTCTAGATAATCTATTTAAACTAATGGACAGTGTTTTGGAGTAAAGTTTCTCCTTTTAATGTGAAAAATTTCACGTGAAAATATATTATTAGAAAAATAAATCCAAATCATAAAACAACAATGACTGTTGGAAATAAAAGAAGCAGCAGTCTTTGAAATAAATAATACAGCAGACGTCTATTAAGGTCAATAAAAAAAATTAAAGAAACATAAAAATTAATTATGGAAAAATTATATTTAATTTAAATAAATTATGCAATAATTTACCTAGAAATAAAAAGTCACATTAATTAATGGAAAATAATTCGTATATCTAAGAGTAATAAAACATTCTCAGAACAAACACAGACATAAAGCAAAATAAAAAATGTTTTGCAATAAATTAGCAAAAGAAATCATTTATTCACTATGGTAATTCTGATTTAAAAAAACAAAATATTTTACACATCAGGTGTTTAATATTGTTTTTCTTTGTATACCGAAAGCTACTTACATGAAAGTGTTAAATTGTGTTTATCGCTTACATTCAAATATATGTGTACCACATTAATTGAACATTTTACTCACGCGACTGTATGTGCGCACTTTGTGGGTCACACATTCTCTCAGGACAGGGTACAGTGTTGTTTTCTGAGGTGTTGGCATGTTGTGTGATGAGTTCATTTCCACATTTTAATTTTCCTAAAATTCAGCTCTGATATTAATGTATATTCATTGTCTGATATGATTTTAATGATAAAGCTTGACTTACTCGGTATTGAATACTGAACAATGAACTAACAGAAATTATTACCTCAATAACAGTAGTTATTGAGGTAATGCTTCCTTATTCCTCCTCTTTTTTCAATTAATCATTTCGGTGTCTCACTGGCTAATATAATCTTCCAATCGGTTTTCACGAGAAAAATAATTTATCAGAGAACATGAGGAGAATCTTGATACTGATCTCAGAGTTGCAGCATGAATTGGAAGAAGTGTAAACAAGGATTCTAACGTAGTAAATTTGACAATTTTATAAGGAAAATGAATAAATTAAGTTTACCTGTAATGAAAGTTAGAGATACGATGAAAAGATTTGAAAACTTTTGATCAGAATATTTACCAGTTCATATGGGATAATTAAGCTGAGATCAGATAATCGAATTGCAGTTATAGGATTTATGAAAAAAATGAATATAAAACAACGAATTGGTAGAGAAATACCATAACGAGGGAATAAATTATTCAAGCAAAATCTAAACCGATCACCATAATCTTCTTCCAACTAGGCTACTAGTTTGTATACACATCTTCAAAAATAGAATGAAAACATCTATTTAAGGAAATGGACGATTTTATCCTGATAAAAGGTAGTGATGGCCTTTTCATTTGACCATTCAAGATGTTGCTCAAGTAAGATAATGCAATTCTTTCAGGGACAAAATATTCTCGAAGTTTGCATAGAAAATTTTGTCTTTAAAACCGGATTGGAATTTTCCTTTCAGCTGATTGCTAAGAAATGGGAATTTATGACTGGTAAAATCAGAATTAATTCAACTTCTTTGATGGAGTGGTGATAATTATTAAAACAAAGAACTCTTTTATTTAACCGGATGATAACTTACTTGATCCGTAGCAGTAGTGGAGACGGCTGACTGCGACTGAAACTGCGAGTGAGTAGACTGTCAGGTAGAGGATATTTATGGCAAAATACGAACATCTATCCAGAGCAGAGTATTTTGGTATTTGTTGTGGGATATCAATTTGATGAACTTTCGTGGACACAATAACCTTTCCCTATGTAAAGTCGATTAGTCGATGTAAATGATAGAATTGCGCAGATACACGATATAATATACCAGAAGGCAACACATTTTATCGATATTACGTAATGACAGACCTTTAGAAACTAATAAGAAAGAAAGTCTTTGGGGACTAATAAGACAAATCGACTGCAAAAATTTTTCAAATAAATTTAAATTAGCATGTGCAAGATGCGTTTTTTTATGTAATATGCCTCTTTATTGCAAAGGTCTGATCTTTGCAATAAAACACGTTCTGGTTTCCATAATGTCCGTGGGCAAATTGATTTTACATTAAGGTCAGACATTCAGTGGTTAATTATGACCGAATTTGCTTAGCACTTCGAGATTTCTAAGTCCTTTATTTCGCTCTCATTTTGGCCGAAAACAGATAGATGATTAGGTTCCCCAGACAACAACAGGATAAATTTATTGGAGGCCTTCAAGTATATTTTTTCAGTAAAAGTATTAGTAGAGCCGTCGCGTTGTCAGACTTCTCACTGTTTTTCTATTCTACCTTTGATATATCCGATTCTTCCTTCTGTATAATTCAACACATTGGACGCTACATGTGCGCATTCTATGTATGTATGTATCTGATCAAAATTGGTCTATGATCTTTCGATAGATATTAAAACTTTGGGTTACTAAACAAGTGGTTAGATAAAGAAGTAACCAAAGAAGTTACTTTATATTACTCCATGTAACAATGAATGAAAGAAATGTTGAACCTTTGTTGATAATATGGAGATCTTAAATCTTGTTTTAGGTTTTATCTATTATGTTACATGACTGAGTACATGACCAGTTCCTCAGAAGACTTGACCGCTGTAAAATTCGTTTGTTCATAAGATGACGGAACCTGGTAAAATAGATTCCTGATGTCTTTTTGACGAGAATAAAAATTTGGATGTACACTAAAACTTTGCAATCTAAAAGAAATGTAACGTGGGTAACACAGAAGGGAAATTAAGAGAAAAGTATAATAAATGTTTTAAAATAAAATTGGCGTGAATGATGGTAGTGGAACATCTGGATCATATATTTTAATCCATATTGGAATCACAATCATCTTTCTGTATTTTGGATACAACTGAAATGTCTGAGTGAAACTTTCATCTAGACCCTCAGAATGCCTTATAGTGAGGTATTTCCTGTATTTCCGTTGAGTGACAGATGATATTTTATTCTTCGAGGAAAATTTTAAAAATAACTTCAGTTTTGTAAGCCAAGAATTCAAGGGATGTGGGGAACACCGAACCTTTATAATCCCGGTTTGATAATAGGGTAATCCGTATCTCCACGTCCAGGTTGGAAGCAGCGTGTTCATTCCTCTTCTTTTCGTCTGTTCAGCTTAGTTTTTTCAAGTCCTTGAGATTAAAAGGAGCAACAAGGACTTAGCTTAAAAAAGAGCACTGGAAACGACACACAATCCGCTTTTATTTTGAATGAGAACTGTTAGTACCGAAAAGTTCAAATTAGAGTCGATATTTTGTATAGATATGATTTAGATTTTGTGTAGATTGATTTCAACTAATCTTGTAATGGAAATACATCCTTACTGATTAGTTATAAGGGGCTTCAATAATTACTCGGTCGTTTCTAATAGCCTTTAGGATAAGGGATACCAAATTATGATATTGGTCTTACTTTGAACGTCAGTTGAATGAACACAGCTTCTGAAATTTTCTAGATACTTCTTCAAAAACCCGATTCAATATTCCTATTAATTATGTAACGTAGTTATTGCTATAGAATTTGTTTCCTTCACATAAGAAATGGCTAGAAATGAAGGTAATTTTTCTCCTTAACTGCTTGCCAGAATTTAAATAATTCGATCACAGATTATAGCAGTACTTCTTTCATTTAAATATTTGTTTCAATTACTCGTATTTTGGATTAACACTATTAATTCTCCTGAGTTTTTTCCAAAGAGCATTATTCATCTTACCAGGCTCACTCTGTTTCCAGAGGAAATCATTAAATTCTTTAGAGCTGCCCATTTCAGAACGATAGTACACATCTTCAGTTAAAACACATCGGTTCAAAACACATTGCAAAGCGTGTAATGTAATTATGTGCGTCTGAAAAAGTGTTAAACGCTATGTAGTATACATGTTTATGTATTACACACAGTAGTATTATACATGCAGAGTAGATGTTTAGTGTGAATTGATTGTGCACAATGAAATTGCGACTACGAACAGCCAAAGCCCGTGGATTTGCTATTCACCTTAATATCACAAATATAAAGTGGAAGAGCTTCTATGGGTCATTGTAACGGAAAAAGAAGTGCTACTTCATTGCATATGAAATTAATATTGGGTGATGGTTACAAGTATTATATTTCGCACTTATTTAATTTGAAAAGTATTGCTTTGCGGATAATTTTAGATATGACATCATTTCAACAGCTAATTTTTATGGGAGGAGAAACATCATCGAATTTCAATCGACTTCAGTAATTTTATAATAAATTAATTCGCATAAATTTTAATTAGGGAAAACTCTTCGAAAAATACAATGGGAAAATCCTGAAATTACAGGTAATTACAGATAATAAGGTTCATCAGCGTGTATTGTACGTAATTGATTTGACCAAAGCGATTCTGCATTTTATAATACCGAATGTTACAATGAAGAGCTCGATAAGTAGTCTAAAATCTCGTCTCTTGAATTTTCAGAAAAATATCAAATTAATATTTTATGTTTTTCAGAATAAAAAAAAACAAATAAAATAAAAAACAAATAAAAAACAAAGTTTATATTTATGTATTTCTTTCAAGGGAAAATACTTATGATTTATTTTTTCTGAAATTTTCAAAACGTATATGCTTATTATCATCGCATTGTTTTGATATTATTCAAACATATCTGGATTTATTAAAGAATTTTAAATTGGTTTTTATCAAAAGATTTCTACTAAATTATTGAATCTGGAGTCTAGTCCCTCGTCGATAAATTTGGAGAATATTACACCTTGATCTGAATTAAACCTAACCATAGCCATGCGAATAAGAACGGTATTTGAAGGTGAGATAATGGCTCAAGGAGAATTACGTAAGTCCCAGATTCCTGAAATACGAAGATAACAGTCTTAAAAAAAAACTAGTAAACAGTAATATATTACTAGTACTGGATCAACATAGAAAGTACAAAATAAAATCCTAGATGACGAAAACAGAAGAATTGTATCGCCGTATAATTTATAAGAAAATAAATTAATAAAAACTATAAATAATAATAAATTAAAATTTTTGAAGGAGAGCTAGAACGGTGCAGAAAAGAAAATACCTAATGGAAACTACGTGTAGTGTACTATATAAAAATAAAATAAAATTTTAGGAAAGTTAAATCAAAATGTAATGTTAACAAAGATTTAGATTGAATACTGTACCAGCGTTACGAAAAGACTAATAAGCTGCAGGAATACAGAGGGCTATACTCAAACTGTACGTTGCGGTTCTCCAAATGTCTAACTTTGAAGTGGATGAGAAAAGCCACCACTAAATTACAGTCTACCGGCTACGCGGCGTTAGTATACTTGGCTAGTGTTCTCGGTCGGGTACATGACCTGTCTGCAATAAATGTAAGATGAAACAAGCCGGTTTATCTTCTCTACTGCGCAACAGATTGGTTCTGCTGCCTGTACAAAATTGCCCCTTCAATAAGATCAGGCTTGATTCACTAAATTGCAACGTCTTCAGTCGAAAGTGGTAAATGACAATAACTGCAATATTAACTATGACAACTAGGGTATCCATCACTGTTTTCACTAACTTGAACAATCAGACTCTATTAGTTAGATTTGGATGCAGTTTTCCAACAGTGCCGATTATTTATTTCATCATGTACTCCACTTAAATTAAAATCGTAAAACGGTTAATAGTGAAAATAGAAATAAAAAATAAAACATTTTGGGGAGATACGGTGCGACTGTGCGAGGTGGGGTCATTTTTTCAAAGAATCGGGATCAGGATAATCATAAAAAGTTGATATTAGCTGAAATTGAAATATGCACCTACATATGACAACAAAAATGGCTGTCATCTAATTATTTAAATTCGAGTTTAATACACGTAGTGGATAATTTGTGGTTTTACCACATTCATTTTAAAAACCCTTAGATTCGATATGTACCCTTGTTTCTATCATAACTTTTAAAACAATTTTAAATGCAGATTTTAATTTTTTTTAAATTACATCATTATGTAATTTATACCAAATATAAACTTTTATAAAAAAAATTATGATATTTTAAAATTTAATAAGTCATACGAATCACAAAAAAAATTTTTAAATTGCAAAATTCGATAATCAAATTAAAAATAGTTTATAACACATACATGCATACACTCACCTTTTCTGTCTCATTATGTATACTTAACGCTTAATTTTTATTATTTCACTTAATTATTTCAATTACTAAACTTAAATATTTTAATTAGTCTGTAATTATTTAAATTTCAACTGTGAAGTCGAAATTGAAATAATTACAAATTACAGT
Organism: Lycorma delicatula; assembly: GCF_047948215.1. NCBI lineage: Eukaryota > Metazoa > Arthropoda > Insecta > Hemiptera > Fulgoridae > Lycorma > Lycorma delicatula. Next base: position 189,736,438 of record NC_134455.1, read on the forward strand.
TGCAAAAGTAAAGTGGATATATTAAATTCAAATATTTAAAAATGGTTCTTATTAAATACCTCCCACCAATCTCTTACGTATTTTTGTAATGTATTTTCAAATTAACCGGCCAAGAGTACAGGCTGGACCAGTTTCTAGAGAGTCTGCAGCAAGTATTTTGGCAAAAGGATTCATAAATCGTAATTACAGCTATGAAACATCGTAATTCTTATAGTTTATTCAGATGAACTTTTATCGTGTATTTAATTAGACGTGCGTGCAAACGTCAGAATTCAGACAGATACAAAGCTATCGTTTTTAATTTTAAGTTAAAAAGAATAACGTAACATAACGCAGGATAATTATTTATTTTTAAAATTGTTTTTAATATTTTTACCTTTTTTACATATTAGGTTTACATTATTATTATATCCTTTATTTTTACATTTTTTCTAACTGAAAGGTAAGAAAATAATTTATTGAGTTACGTATAACTTATCACGTACATCGCATTTTCTATATCAATAAAAACCAATTCCAAAATTCAACAGAACAAGCATACATATCTTTTACGTTATATATAATAATCGATCATAATCGTAAATTTAAAATTCAGAAAAACTCATATTAATGTTACCGACATCAGAGTAACAAGTAATTATATTCCCCCAATTAAAAAGAGGTTTATAATAAAATGAATTTGAAACCTATGACAAATTCCAAGTCTAATCAGGATTCCAATCTAGCCTAGACTCTTTCGAATGAAAGGTACTGACGTTACTGTAGACCTGCTGACTTCCTTGAGGTGGCCCGCTGACCTCAAGGAGGTCAGCGGACTACCTTGCTTTATCTCATAAAAAAAGTTTTTTTTTTAAGAAAGGTTATTTATAAGATAAACTCTCCTGCAAACACAAAAAAATAAGAAAATTCATCATCTAAGACGTAAACATGTCAACATGATTGTACCGAAAAATTAACGAAAAATAGAAAAGACAAGAAATATATTAAATCTATTTAATTAATAATAACTTTTTGTGCACAGAAATTAAAAGTTATGTGCTATTATGAGTTTATAAGGTCAAAAACATATTTTAAACAGGTGGAAAACGAAAAGGTTTAGTCTCTATGGTTATAAGATAAAATTTATTTACATTTATGAAAGGGATCAACCAATATTAATATATGTATATTACAAATACATTCTTGATGTAAAAAATTCTTCAAATAAAATGCTATAACAATACAATATCATTTACAGAAAAACTTTAAACTGAACTATCTCTAATTCAAAAACCTGTAATGTTTACTTAGCTCCCAATGAATAGCGTTCTTGTGTAAAAAAAAATACCATCTATAAACTTTAAAATGCTTCTTTAAACAGCGAAATATTCTTTCAAAGTCACTTTCCTTTTATCGGTGAAAAAAGGTTTTGAAGAAACAATACAGTGAAATTTATCAGAAATCATAGAACTGAGTGAGCAAAAGACTTAACATTACATTTAAAACAAAATTTTGCAAAAAAGGACATTTGAAAATGATAGCAGCAATAAAAATTACATAAAGATACAAAAACCTTTGATTGATAGTTAAAAAAATTTTTTTTCAGTTGACGAACATCCAAAAACAAAGACAAAAAACATTTAGCAAAAATGCAACAAAACTATCTACAAGAATTCTTTTTACTTCATTGTACGAAGTAAAGGAAGTATTGTGATCGCGATAAATTTCGGTTTTGATATTTCAACAAAAATATCCATTTTGACCATCCCTGAATCCATTTTGGCTAGTTTTGGTGTGACGTCTGTACGTACGTATGTATGTAACTCGCATAACTAAAAAACGATTAGTCGTAGGATGTTGAAATTTTGGGTTTAGGATTGTTGTACCATCTAGTTGAAGACCTCCCCTTTTGAATGCAATTGACTGAAGCAAAAGTGTCCAAAAAAAGCTAAAATCCAATCCAAAAAATTTAATTTTGGACTTTTTCTTAACTGTAGTAGTAAGCCCTCATTGAACATTTTTTTCAACGATGTATCATAAGTAGTACATATTTTCATTGGGTCCAGAGTTATAGCCAAATAAAATTTTAATTAATGAAATATATGGGTCTTACAAGGGGAAGGTTCATCAGACTCTATCAGACTTTATCTCCTTTTTTTAATTTAAATAGATAGATTTATTAATAATTATTAACCTTTAATTATAAAATAAAATTTCTGGTAAATAATAATTCAATAATAACAATAAAGAAAAATTAAAAAATATCACAAGTTATTAATAAAATAAAATTTTACGTACTTTTCATTTAAAAAGAATGTGTATATGTAATTTAATAGGCGTACAAGGAAGTCATGTGGTTCCCACATCAGATTTTTGTAAATTAATAGAGTGCAAAGCACAGTTTACAATATATCTGCAATTCATTCAATGTTCTTCTTGTAAAAATAATTGCCTTTTTAAGTCAAATAAATTATATTAATATAATAATTAAATAAATAAACTCATTATTTGTCTGAAGTAGAAATTAACTATTGTTCTAGCCAGCTTAACCGACTGCAATTCAGCCCGTCAAAGCGTGGACGAACCGATTAGTAAAATTTAATCGTGTAACTTTAAATAATTTTCCGAAAATTTATTTAATAAAAATTTTTAGCGATATCACTATTGATACTTTAAATTTTATTTACAAACACGAGTTAATTACGATTACAGCAAACAGCAATTCATAGTTGACCGTACTTTACCGTTTTATCGTACAACTGAGAAAAGCAATTGTAGTGAAATTTCGTACAAATGTAAGATTAAATGAATTTGTAATCTTAACGTTAAATACTCGTCTAGTTGTAGTTTACAACTAGACTTTTGCTTTAATGGCAAAGAGATCTTAACTTGAAATTGTATTCTTTATTTACCTCTGATACGGGTTTAATTTAAGTATTGAATAACCCTTAATTTCGTCTTATCACCACCTTATAAATAAGATTATAATAAGGTTTATCAGGCTTATAATGAGGTTGATAAGGTTTGTCCATCATTACCCAGTTCAAGTGATACTGTAAGTATTATATTAACGTAATAAAATTCGGGATTTTTTAATAAATTATGTAATTTTGTTATTATGACTATGAACTCTTCTCTCGTGGTTTCCTTGCTGATCCCATACTGTCTAATTGATTTGTAGTGACAAAAATGTTTCTAAATATCTGTATTGACCAATTTTTCTAGAACGGAACAGTATAAAATTGAAAACTTTTCATGAATCTAATTGTCTTAACACAGGTTTTACTGTACGAGTATATAACCTGAAAAAATCTTATATTTCATAGAATACACAAACACATACGTATGTATATGTATAAATATATATCTATATATAAAATACATAGAACGTATATTATTTTGTGCAAACAAAGTTGCAGAATTCCAAAATTCAGAAACAGAAGAAGAGTATGAAGAATTCTATACATAATCTTAAAATATTAATTCTTTTCTCATTTATTTCTTTTCGTTGTACCTTAAGTACAATAAGCCTACTCCATCTGAAACAGTAGTGGAACGTTGATTAGCTTGTTAACCCATTAAATTTAAAAAAAATTGTAGAAAGTTTAGCCTGGATAATTCTTTGTAAAAGTGAAGGGATGTGTTTAAGTGATCTTAAACTATTTTATTAGCGAAAAAAATTTTTAATGTTACGCCATTTAATATTTTTTGATCAGTAAAATTAATAATTTATTGAAGTCTGGAATATTCAGTGTAAATTGTTTCTTTTGGAACAGATTATATTTTTTTAATTTATATATCCTAAACAATTCTCACACAATTTCCTTGACAAATTTTGTTTTTAATTAAAGTTACTGTTAGTGTAGAATTCATAAATTTTATAATTGCTTAATTTAATCTTGTTAAAAGTGAAACAATAATGCCTTGATGACTAGAACAATACACAACATGATGGCTTTGTCTCGCCCTTCAGAATTTTCATTGCACTTTATGTTACAAGGTCAGATATAATTACATCACATATATATAGGCATAATACTGCACGCTACGACTGAACCATTTATTTATTATTTCTTTCTGATTTGAAGTACACAATTTGTTACTTAAATTGTTGTATTATTATCAGGTTCTGTATGATAAGATTTTAATGGTTTAATTATTCATTTAAAAGAGCTTTTTAATAAATTCTAATGTTTAGAGTGCCATTAAAAAAACTACTTATGACTAAACAATGGAGTGTGATGTATTTTTTCTTTCGTACTACTACGACAAGCTAAAGAGAGATAAAGAGGAAAATTGCGTCATAAAAGTTTAAGTTGGGGAATTCAGAATTTTGAAGTTACAGAGAATAACAGGAAAATAACCACAAAGTCGACCTTGATTTTAGAGAAAAATTTATTTCACCTAAAGGAATGGTCAACGATAAATATTTTATAAGATTTCTTGATCGTGAAAAGAAATGAGAATACGTTTTTAGATTTTTTTAAATCTATAATAATTTTTATGCTTTATATTTTAAAAATTGAACAATTAATATATCGCATATTTTAAAACTGTTTTAAGTTTTCGGGCTTTAAGGTATAATATAAAAATCCTAAACTTAATTTTAAATAATTGGAAACGAAATAAAAATAAATTTCTATTGCAATTTTCATTAAATACCAATAGAACTTTCTTTACAAGTTTTTTCAATTTTATTTTCCCAGGATTACTTGTCCTGCTACATGAAATCATTTTAAACTAATTTTAATGTAAATTCCTCATTTCGATTGATGTACTTGTAAAGAAAAGGAATGTATGGGTATATAAATATATTCGAGTAGACGCATGATCTTTAACATTAGTATACAGAATATATCATGTACATATATAAGGTAATTCTTTTTTTTTAATTTTATTTTTTACTAATTATCTTTATAATAATGATGATATTTATTTATCTTTAATGTAATTATATATTTTTGTTTGTATATAAATAGTATATATAATCATTAATCACAACAAAACAAAAAATTAAGAAGAGATAAGTTTAATCGTTCCTTTTTTGATCTTTATAAACATATACTAAAGTTATCTTAGCGTGTTTTCGGACAATCAGCGATTAGCAGAAGCGTAATTTCAAAATATATTTTAAAAATAAATTGGAGGACAACGATCCTCTTCAAGAGGTATGTTAAAACGCACAAATTGCAAAATTATACAGTAATAACCGAACAATGACTGCTCTTAAGTCATTGTTCGAAATAATTTACAAGTTTCTAACACTTCTTTTAAAATAATAACATAAATAAATGATTACTTTATTGAAATAAATAAATTTGAATCTGAATGGAGTAATAAATGTAGCACTTTTTAAACGAATAGTAATGGAAAAATGTTTCCTGCTGTGTTTTAAATTAATCATCTCAAAACAATTAATTGTTTTGGACTAGTAGTTTGCTCCTTCGTTCGAAGCATCTTCAGCTCGGCTTCTTCCTTGTTGTAAAGTTATAAAAAACTTCTTCTTTTGGTAGTAATTTAATTGTGGGCAGTAATATATCGTTGTTTCTTCACTATCTATTTTGATTGCTTTGTGCGAGTTCTGAGAGTTTTGCTTGTTTTTGTCTATATAAGATTTCGTGCGTATTTGTTAGTGTAAAGCTTGTAACTGCGTGTATTACAAGTATATGCAATAGAAATGTAGAATGTAAATTTGAATTAGTATATCTGTTTTTTATTTTTTTAATTTACTATTTATTTATTATTAATTTATTTTATGTCATAACTTTCCCAAATGTATATATTTCCACTAACTTTCATAAATATTTTATTAATTTTACTCATTTACTTTCCAGATTCTGCTCAATTTTATTTAACACGTAGTTGCTCTTTCAATCTGTAACTGGGAATGTGATTTTTTCTTTAGTTAAAATGTATTCTATTAATACAATTTCAATACGGTTTGTTGTTCAGCAGATTTATTTTTTATCACGTACATTGTATCTGATAACGTTGTTTAGATGATGCTGATTTTGTGTTTTTATTTTATTTATTCAAAAAAATTTATATGTAACTGTTTGTTTTAATCACTGCTATTATATTGAAATTTTTTTAAATTTATTTCTGTTAGTTTATTTTGTCATCAGTAAACGTACATCTATTTTTAATTTTGCGTCTAGTATTCACTTCTAATAACCTGTTGTTAATTAGGTGTCTGAATGCAACCATTGTTAACTTGTGTAAATGTTTGATTGACTGGACATTGTGATGTCTGAGTTGGTTTTCGGTGGATTTTATATTTTATTTATAAATCTTATTATTATTTTTATTTGTTTTTTAATTACAGTTAAGTAAAAACGTACATATATTGAATTATTTATTATTTTTCTGCTGAAAACTATCTCTATCTTTATACTACTTTTTGCGTTTATTATTTTTATCGTATCTACATTTATTTTGTTTTTATTAATACTATAAGTGATATATCGTCAACAATTCTAGTCCATATTGTTTCGGCATCTACTTTATTTATTATGTTTGCGTAAAACTATGTAACTTCCCACTTTCCTGGTAAGAGATCTAATTATTCTTGTGAATAGGTGTGGCGTTTTTCAGTAGCGGGTTGTGACTCACATCAGGTCACCTTTCCGCCTTTCATTTTACTAACTAAACAAAAACGACAGAATTAACGACATTGCCCAGGAGTGCTCGGTCTGAATTCGGACAAAACGGATTATCTTAATGTAATTAAGCCAATAGCATGAACTTTACAAAAATCTTAGATTAAAACATATATAAATTCTCTGTTTGAGTTAAAGAATGGAAAATAAGTTTTATAAGGAGTTAAATTAAAACGTTAGAAATTAATTTTGAATAAAAGAACTTAGAAACTAAATGTTCTTACTAGCCTATTTTTTTATTATAAATCAATATAATTATTTACTTCAAGATTGTCAAATTAGAAGCCGTTATAAGTAAGACCATTCTGTAAAGATATAGTAAGTTATATTTTATTAGATTATATCTACAGTTCCCTATTTTCTAAACATGATTCATTATATACTTTTTTAACTAAAAAGAAAAAACTTGGTGGAAATTAGTAATCATTGATCTTGTTGGAAGATGAACCCTATTGTCCACAATGTTTCTAAAATAACAAAATTACGACGTAGCGAATTAAGTGCGTATACATATAAATTACTTAATTATTTCACAATGAATAGGAAAATTTAGACTACTTAAAAATATTTTCTAAAGATATACCTTTCAATCTTAAGGAAATGAAAAGTTAAAGTAAAATTACAGAAATAAAATACAAAAACATTCAAAGATATATTTTCAGTATCTTAAATTAATCATCTTAAAACAAAAAAAAATCTTAGCTTTTTTAATCATATTCTAACAGATTTATACACTTATTTAGGCTTGTTAATTTCTTTGTATTTAAATTTTAATCTTTGTACCTAATTTTTACATTCAGCTTACAAGAATATTACATTTTTCCAAATAGTAATCATAATTTAAGCAATTTAAGGTGTTTTTTTCTTGGGATTACTCTAAATCCTCCTCACCTCCGGTGTATAGCTTTTGTTTATTAATTAATTGTAGTAGAATAATTTGTTGAATTGATAAATCTAATCAAGTTTCACACAATGTTATTCATCTACCTAATATTTTGTATTAATAACAAAAATACACATAAATTCTTGGTGTGTAGTCAGTCGTTAATTACTAGTTAAATTGTAAAGAAAATGCTTGGTATAGAATTATACGCTTTAATGTTTGTAGTTCAGGGTTGAAGTAGTTATCAATAAAACGTTCTACAAAAAAAAAAAAAACTTTGTATAATAATTTATTCATTTAAGTTTTTCAAGACGATTATGCCCTCATTATTTATACTGTATTAGATGAATAATTGAAATCAGCCGATTAGCTAGCATCAGCTAAGTGATAAGTATAGCTTAAGAAAACGGTAGGCACTGTGTTGTTTGTTTGTAAATTACAGCCGATTATCATGTAAACAACTGTATTAGAAACAAGTTGTCATTTACACAGGTACCAAAACACTATTTTAAATATATCATTAGAAATTGTTAAATAATTATATAGCGTTAATTACCATCAGCCATTAATTCTAAAATCATAAACTGCGTCTATTCTAAAGTAGTGATGGTACGATTAATAAAAATATATGCTGCTGTAAGAAGGAACATTTTGTTTTTTTTTGTACGAATGTTCAAGTAATAATTTATAATAACGAATTGAGTGTCTTACCTACAATTCAGCTATAAGTTATAATACGATTAAACTTAATAACTAAGATTACTCGTATTTGTTACAGTAAAATTATAACTGCTTAATCTAATATTTGTTACTTGAAAAAAGAAATTCATTGCAAAACTAAACAATCACAATAAATGTGACAACCTCTCATTTAATGTATTTTCTTCCAAACTTTCCTTATTCGATCTATGTGCATTTTCATGAACCGGTTCATTCTGGTTCACAAGAACCGGTCGCTGAAATCAGCTTATTGTATTCCTTCTTGAAAATGATATGTTTTATGTTTTACAGGACGGCTATTAAAATCTTAGTATTTGATCGTTTGTACTGTTAAACAGATGATACTCCTACTGGTAGAAAATAAGTGTCCCGAGTCGGATACCGGTTTTACTACGTTTAATTTTAAATTTTCCAAATAATTCTACGAAAACAGGAAATTTACTTTTTAGTTTTGTTTTCCCCCTTTTTATGTACATTATAGTCGTAAGACAGAGATTTATTTTTCAAACCAACGACGCATATTAAAGTAGATATTCCGGTAAGCCGTTAGAATTTAATGTAAAATTTATCTTTGTGGATATACTTCTCACTGTACTTATAGTGACATCTGAGTTTATATATTTACTTAAAAATATATAATTACTGCACTGCTGGTAAATCTAGTACTAATCTACTCGTATTTAGATTTAGCTGCTGCTTACACCAAGAGAAATGTAACGTGTTTGTGTCTGTCTAGTAACAGATGTTGGCACATTTTTAATGTAATGTGAATTAAACTCTTGTCTTAATTGAAAAAGTGATACGGATATAACATGAGGATTAAAAAATATAAAGACACAATTTTTTTAAATAATTTCTTGAAAGTTCGTCAAACAGGGAACATAAAAGATTATAGCGATTTAAAAGACGATTTCAAATTATTATATTACTTAATTATTGAATATTAAACGATTTGCTTTTTAAATTATGGAAAAGTTTCTTCAAAAGGACTTATATAATTATCAATAACTTCTTCAGACATCGGTAGCGGTCAGCGGTGCCGGTGAAAGAAAGTCCCGGTACTTTGAAAACGAATTTCAACTACGGGAATTCAGAAATATAACCCCTATTAAATATTGAAATACGGAATATATAATATTAGGAGTTATTTATTGTAAATAACGTTACGGAACAGATTAATTATACTACTTAATAAATTATTTATAGCGTAAAAAATTAACAAAACTAAATGAGAATAATTAAGTAAATATACTGAATAATATATTAAATACCGAACGTAGTGTAGGTTTGATGTCAAGTTTGTTATTATTTTAACATCATTCTATTTTTATTGATTTTTACTTTTTTGATTATTTTTTTACAGATTGTTTCTTTAGCAGATAAAAGCTAGCCATAAACAGGTAATAAATAATATAAGGTTATAAAAAATTTATGTGAATACATTTTATAGATCTGAATTGTTACTGCGTTGTAACTTATAAGCTATGCGGTTATTACGAGCTATTACACGTTAACTGATAATAAATACCTCCTTTTTAACAAAATGTCAACCGTGTTTACTTTAACCTTAACGCAAAAGTTAATTGTAAATTTATCAAAAAACCTATTATAAATGTTGGTAAATTTAAGTACTTAATGAAATATATTTTGAATTTTTTTTTCTGTTTTCAAGAACTTTACACTGTTTTTTGTTGTTTTTTTTTTTCAATTTACTGATATCATTTAGATAAAATTTAAAGGGGAAAGTCACCTCTCTAAATAACATACGGGTTAAAAAATAATGTAAATCGTTCTGTAAAGTGTACAGAATTCTTATATTTCAATATGGTTGAAGTATTTCCTTTCGAAGGTCAGAATTCTCAGAAATTAAGTGAAATTGTAAATTACAGGAAACAACATAAGTGAATACTTAAGTTTAAAGTTCAATAAAAAATTAAATATAATACCTTCTCTAAATAATTTCAATCATTTCATCTTTCCAAAAGTTGTATCAGTTATAATAATAATAATAATAATAATAATAATAATAATAATAATAATAATAATAATAATAATAATAATAATAATAATAATAATAATAATAATAATAATAATAATAATAATAATAATAATAATAATAATAATAATAATAATAATAATAATAATAATAATAATAATAATAATAATAATAATAATAATAATAATAATAATAATAATAATAATAATAATAATAATAATAATAATAATAATAATAATAATAATAATAATAATAATAATAATAATAATAATAATAATAATAATAATAATAATAATAATAATAATAATAATAATAATAATAATAATAATAATAATAATAATAATAATAATAATAATAATAATAATAATAATAATAATAATAATAATAATAATAATAATAATAATAATAATAATAATAATAATAATAATAATAATAATAATAATAATAATAATAATAATAATAATAATAATAATAATAATAATAATAATAATAATAATAATAATAATAATAAATAATAATAATAATAATAATCTCTTGCCGATTAGTCTAAATGAAATGTTTTAACCTATAAAGAACCACAACGATCATGAACCCAATAGTTATAAAATGCAATCGTAGAAGGTTTTATATTCCTCTTATTTAATTTCCAGTTTTATCACAAAACAGGAAGTTATTCTAAGTATAAGAACTTTGATAACTATTAATCAAAAGAATTTACAACTTAAGCCAAGGTTTAGTCTTTTCTAACCGACTTTTTTTTTTACTCTTACCTTCACGATACTGTTACATTGCTCCAGCAAGAAACTAATTTTATTTTCTATTCTACCCGTTTGATGTTTGACTTAGGTTATTGAAAGTAAAATAATTCAGAATAATAGTACAAATAATGATAGTAATGCTAAATTTAACTGATTGAGGAAAAAATAAAAAGAGTATAGATAGAATTAACGGGTTTGAAGAGATAATGGAGGAAGTAGGTAGTAAGATCAGAAATGCTATACCGATATATGATGATTATATAATATACATTTAATAATTAATAAAAGATTCATGTTAAAATTAATAAGTAAATAAAACATAAATAAATAATGTGAACGAAAGGGTTTGCGAAATAATTTGAAACCGGGAAGTCTAGAAAAAGTGTAAATGATAAGAAGAAGCTAAGATTAAAACTGAAGAAGTAGAATAGTGCTGTAAGATTGCCTTTGAATGCCAGAAAATCGAGGGTAAACTAATAGAAAATTTTAAAGCAGATGTGGTATCAGTGAGAAAATTGAAGTCATTGATGAGATTAAGTATTGAAATAAATAAAGATATATAATGTTACACAATATATAAATAATTTTAGCAGTAAGAAATAGAATAATTTGTTTTAAATTTAATAATCTCTAGCAATTAAGAAATCTATCAAAATTAACCAGACGAGGTAAATTCGTGTTATTTCCAATACAATTTGAACATTAAAATATATTTTTACGGCTTTCTACAAAAACCTTTCTCAAAATTTATTTTTCTAAAAATAATAGATGAAAAAGGTTTTTTGTTGAGATACGTGATTTTATTTATAAACTAATTTATATTTTTAAAAATGATAACGGATTTGTACCGTTATACTACTATAATTATAATAGAATTATGTTATAACTTTCAAATTTTGAAAGATTGAAAAGGAGTGACGATATTTTAAAAAGTATTTTAAATCATCAAATTTGTCGCAAATTCTTAAAACAAATTACGTAAGTTGAGAATGTATGTACCGATGTGGGTTTTTTTATTATACGCATTTACATAATTTTAACAGGTAAAACCAGATGTAAGTAGAATCAATCAAATAAAGGTTTATCGGTTAATAGTAACAAATAAAATGCAGTGATCGGTTTACGCTGTTTCGATAAAATCAAGGTCTTTTATATATAAATATAGGGTGTATATTTGGAAACTTACGGGTAGTAATGCGAGTTTTAACCCACCGGGTTAGTCTAGTGGTGAACTTGTCTTCTCAAATCAGTTGATTTGGAAGTCGAGCGTTCAAGCGTTCAAGTCCTAGTAAAAGCAGTTACTTTTATATGGATTTGAATACTAGATCGTGGATACCGGTGTTGTTTGGTGGTTGGGTTTCGCTTAACCACACATCTCAGGAATGGTCGAACTGAAACTGTACAAGACTACACTTCATTTACACTCATACATATCATCCTCACTCATCCTCTGAAGTAATGCCTCAACGGTAATTCCAGGAGGTTAAACAGGAAAAAGAAAAGTAATGCTAGTTTTGATGAGGTAGACTGTAGGACCGGAAAGAGGTCGATCGTCTTATCTATGCGGTAATTATTGATTTTCAGTACAAATTAATAATAGAATTGTTTTAAATGTAGTTAATTAAGGGAAGTGCAAAGTGAATAAATAAAAGTTAGTTATACGTATATTTTTGAAAGACAGTGTTAGTTTTTTTATTTGATATAAAGATTTAGCAAATGTGAATTTAAGTAAATAATCGTCTAAAGGAACTCATGTAATGCTTCCATTCAACTACTGTAAGACTACATACTGCAGCTGAAATTCGTACACTTCACAGCTTGACTCTGCAGACTTGTTACACAAAGCTTCAATCTTTTACCTAATGAATCACATCAGCACAGAAAGATCAATACAGCGAGAACAAGACGTAACAATTATAGTGAACCATCATCATGCATTTTCACATACGGCACAGTTAGATATCGATGTTTATTTTTTGTACATACGTCTTATAATCTGATTTCACCTAACTGAAGAGATTATCTCTGAAAGGAAAATAATCTCAATGTTTTTAACATTCAGAACCGCCTTCATCCCAGAAAAGACAGTACATCAACAACGGTTATCATCAAAAAAAGAGCAACACAGTACGATCGAACTATTTTATTCGTTTATTTAATTAATGTAAATACTTTTAATTTATTCAGCACTAAAACATTCTAGCATAATCATCAACCGGCATGGTTTTTTATTGACTGAATCTCCAACGTAATTCAAGTAATAACACTGTATTAGTTTGAAATATAAGCTGATGCCTTCCTTTTCATATTAATACTTTACAAGTAAAATAATTTCCCCTTCAGTAACATTTATTCAATGTATTAAATTGGCTAAGTAACACAATTATGGCTGTAAAATCCGATGGAATAATATGAAATGGAAATCAGACTTATTAGAATTACTTGAATTACTTTATTCATTATAATTTGGTAGTCCACTTTTTATTGTTAAAAAAAAATAAACATCGAGTTTTATTTCCAGTTATATTACTTGTATTTTTCAGTTTTCTTTTGAGTAAAACCAAAAAATCTTGAGGTCAGCTTTTAATTTTTGTTCTTCAGCTGTATATCGGAATATATAATTGTACATCTTATAACCGGTAAGGAAATTAAAATTTACTTAACCATTATCTGATTTTCTTTAGTTGGAACTATAAGTTTAACTTAAGTCGGAGTAAAAATTTATTAATCATTAATGTGTTTAATTAGACTGCCATAAAATTGTGACAGAATAGGGATTTAAGTTGAGCAGAAACTTATGTTCACACAAGTACCACAGAGAACATTAAGAGTGTGGCAAGACAGATGGAACTTGGGTGTCAAGGCTGGATGGACGAGGAGATGAATTCCCGATTTAAGAGTATGGTATAATAGAAGATTTGGTGAAACGAGTTTTTACCTGACGCAGATGTTATCTGGTCACGGTAATTTTGAAGTGTATTTGTATGGAATTGGGAGGAGGGAGTCGCCTGACTATGTATTGTTGGGAACGGAACTTGGTTGAGCACAACCTCTTAAAGTGTGAGGAATGGATTGAACAACGTAGTCGGGCTGGTATTGCAAATCTGGAGCCGGAGGATATAGTCCCGTATATGCTGACGGCCCAGATTAACTGGAGAAAGGTGGAGGAATACTCGAGGGAGGTGTTTCGATGCAAAGATACGGAAGGTAGAAGAAGAGGGTTTTAGTGTAGGGTTGGGTGGACAACCCCAATGGGGAGATCCGGCATGCCGAGCTGTGCCGGTTCCGATGACCGATTAACGACTCCATGAGAGACTAGGTTAGGGGATACAAACGGAAAAGACCCAATACCGGTGAGGGGAATCCAGTAATGGAGTACCCCCGTTAGATTGGGCAATAAAAAATGAAAAGATCCAACGGGGGAGCTGACCTGCCATGCCGGATTTACTGCCGGTAGATGGGGATTTTTACTTAACTACGTCCGGCCCGGGGGAGTAGGGAAAAAAAATTACCAAGGAGAGAATTTAATTAATCAACGAATTCCTCCGATCAGTAATCCTACGTAGTTACAAAAGAAATGTTGAATATAATTACTTTTCTCTGAATATAATTTAATAATAAGATAATCTGTTCAGGATTTAATCTTAAATGTTTATATTTTATTAGAAAGGAAGTAGTAAGAACGGTAAATTACAGTTGGTGTAGAGCTGGTTGTCAATTTGTTGGGTATTTTATATTATGATTATACTAATCAATAACAAGTAATTTAGTTATCGTAAGTAGTTATTTTTTTGATCCGAGTATTTATCATAAAATTTTTCAACATATATAGAAAATGTTTTTCGAATTATCGGCTCTGTGAAGTACCATTGCATTCATATTATTCATTTTTATATTGTATAACATCATTATCTTACTCGTATATAATTTTTCTACTTTGCATATTTTTACAACAGAAAATATTTCCATTAAGTTGCGAAAAATGTACTCATATATGTGCATATATAAAATACAATAATACGTATATTGTTTATAATTTCATATATATTTTATTCATTCAGGTTTTGCTTTTAAAATTTACTCCACGAACATACGAAAATGTCAACATCTATATGTTAGAAAAGGAAAAAAAATTAAACTGAAGTTTATAACTTTAAAAACAACACTGACTACAAAAAGACAAGAAGTAAGTGGAAGAGTTGTTTGAAAGCATAATTTATTCAAAATGTCTATAACAAGCAAGTCGAAACTAAAATTAAAATATATATTTTCTCTCTCTCTCTGTGTGTGTGTGTGTGTGTGTGTATGTATGTAGTTTGAACATATGTGAATATTTTTTGTTTTAATTACGTCTTCCAGGTCGACTAATCTTTATTAATAATATTCTGATAAACAATCCGTTTGCTAAAATTTGTCTGCTCATATTAATTACAAAGATTTTAATTACATTATTTTTTCACTAATAATTACACTCTTATAACTACTGCTTTATTATATATATATTACTTTTTTTAAATTTCTAATTATATTACAAAAATTAATATTTAATCAATAATCGAAACTATTACTTAATGATGAAAATATATTCCGTTTAACTTGCCCCACTTTACAAGGTGAACTAGACCAACTAGATGTTACGTATTTAAAAAATACTAATGCGTAGTGGAATATTTTCATAAAAAGAATTTCATCTATTTTGAAATTAAGTTCTAGTCGTGTTACAGGTTTTTGTGTTATTTATCATAGAGATTGCAGACAGTAACCCTTCTAATATCAGAATCTAATGAAGCTATCTTTATTCCATTTATTACAATGCTTTTATTAGCACTTTCATTGACATATGATATAATATACATAACAGCACGGCCAAACATTCACTATCATCCCGATTCTAGTCCGGTTAAAGTAGAAATTAAAATCAAATTTGGTTATAATAATTATCATTATAGCCGAACTCCACAGCAGAATGGTAACATCTTCGCCTTTCGTTTAGAAAGTTCTGGATTTGAATATCAGCCATACAATCTTTCACAGCCCTGTACTTAAGATTAATAAATAAAATTAGTATAAAATTTGAATTTAATCCCTACTTACGATTAACATATTCATTTTTTAAACATAAACTATTTGACTAAAAATGGACGGCTAAATTTGTTATCGATTTTTTAATCCTTATGCGAAGTAAAGAAAGTATTGCGATCGCGAAAAATTTCGGTTTTCAGATTTCAACTGAAATATCCATTTTGACTAGTTTCGACTTGACGTCTGTACGTAAGTATGTATCTCGCATAACTAAAACGATTAGCCGTAGGATATTGAAATTTTGGATTTAGGACTGTTGCAACATCTGGTTTTGTGCACCTCCCCTTTTAATTGCAATCAACTGGACCAAAAGTGTCCAAAAAAAGCCAAAAATCAAAAAGTTTCGATTTTGAGCTTTTTCTTAACTGCAGTAATAAGCCAATAAGCCCTCATTGAGAACTCTTCAATGATATATCATAAGTGGTACTTATTTTCATTGTTTCTAGAGATATATCCAAATAAAAGTTTAATTAATGAAATATTTGAATCTTACAAAGGTAGTCGAATCCGACTTCGTTTTTTAAACTTTTTTTTTAATTTAAATATATTGATTTATTATTATTAGCCTCTGATTGTGAAATAATTTTTACATGTATAATAATAATTCATTAACAAAAAAAAGAAAACATATCTGACGATTTTAATGAAGTAAAATTTTATGTACTTTTCATTTTAAAAAAATGTGTAATTGTAAATTTAACAGGCGTTCAAGGAGTCATGTGTTGTCCACATCAGATTTTTTAGATTGCAGTAACTCAATTTTATAAATAAATTTTCTATGACATCAGAAAATAAGAATAAATATAAATTTCTGATATACTACCTCGGGAATCCCCAGCCAGTAAAGGCTAATCAGATGCTGAAAAGTAAAAATGCAGTAAAATAAAAAACAGTCTTGTAGCTAAAGAAACCGGAATCATTTGAGAAATTTACTGCACTACCTCCCACTCAGAGTTGTTTGCGTTGAAGAAGGTAATATATTTAACCACAAGAGTATGTACAAACAGGTCTTCGGTATAACTGCAAGCAACTACGAGTACATACTAAAACAGAGAACTCACTGTGTAGTGTGATCACGTGTGTATTATTTATTGTGTATATATATATATATATATATACTTCAATTTGATAATTTCTATTTCATTCATTAGTTTATGTTTTATTTAATTCGATTATTAATCGATTAATTATGTATATTTATTAATTAAAAATAATTAAAATATTTACATTACCTTTATTGTTAAACAATTACGAAAAATGTCATAATAAGGCAAGCAATGAAAGATGTTTAAATTCTATAAAGTGTGGTAACACAAATGCTTTTAAGTGTCTGAATATTCTCCAAAATTTCTAGAGGTGAGTAAAGAGTCAATTTCTCTGAAAAGATAATCCTATAGTAGAGTAGAATTGATGAAAGAAGAAAAATTTTGGATAGTTCCAGCAAAAAAATACCAATAATTTTTTTAAGATGAATGTGTTATTACATTTATCAAAAAAGAATTTATCTAAAAACAGTTAATCATAGAGTATAGTCCCAAAGATTATCTTTATATACCTATCTTTCTTTAAAAGAAAACAAGGAAAATCTAGTAAATATCAGAGAAATTATTAACATATCGGTCGTAAAATCGTGAAATCATTTCATACAATATGCTAAGGAAAGACGACAGTTGTGCACTATTTATAAGATGATTTAATACAAATTAAATTAACGCCATACAAATTGCCAAGAATAAGTAAATTTATTGATATTTGGCAACACCAATCCGCTGCATTGTGAAAACCAGAATCGATGCCACTCTATTGATCTCTGTCTTTCGTCCACCATATCGGACATTCCCGAGAAGGTCAGATTTGTCTGGAACATTCTGGAGTTTTTGTCTTTGAAGAGTCTGCGCGATCGTCTGCGCAAACGTGTATTATGAATGCCTGCACCTCATTTTATTCCATCCAATCTCAGTCGAGTCGATCCTTCTATTGCTATCGAATCTATCGTGAATATGTATGTTATAGTTTGCGTGTTAATTGCAATTCAGGGTATTAAACATTCAAGGCAGTAAATTTATTCAGAATCATGGATAAATTTTTAAGTGGGCGTAAGCGAGCATTAGATGGTAGTAAAGCATCAACAAGTACTCAGACGAGTGTGGTTCCGGAAATAAAAATCAAGAAAATATTCTCAAGAATACTTACATTTTGGGTTTACCAGTTCTGAAGTACTACTCTTCTGCAAATCAATTGAACTTAAAGCAACGGCACTCACATTATTTACTATGTTAAATGATTTTATAAACGAGACAAACATAGAGTGGAAAAATTGCACTGGAATATGCACCGATGGTGGTCGTTCAATATCTGGAAGATTCCAAATATACAAGCACTTGTGAAACAAAAATCTCCACAGTGAGTCTTGACACATTGCATGATCCACAGAGAGACATCTCTGTCCACAGAGGTCTCTCTGTGGAAAAGACATGGGTGCAGCACATTCAGCGTTATTATTTTACTGCAAAGCAAGATGGTTGTCACGAGGGAAATTTTTTCAACGTGTTTATGAATTAAGAAATGAAATCGCAATTTTTCTAGAAGAGGAATACCGACCGGAAATCGAGAAGTTTCGAGATGGTTTATTTGTGATGGGATTGAGCTACTTGGTCAACATATTCGAGAGATTAAATACCATGAATCATCAATCTAAGAATCAAATACACATAGGTTAGATACGAGTGACAAAATTAATGCTTTTTGTAAAAAAATTGGAATTGTGGAACAGAAATTTAAAGAAAAACACATGGAAATATTTGAAAATGTGGATGAATGTGTTAAAACTTGCAAGGTTGAAGAACAACATGTGAAAGTGGTTTTTGTAGCCATTGAAAATCATTTAGTCATTGCCGGCAAAGAATTTGAAAACGTATTTTCTTGCTGACGACAACATGGTAGCAAGTTACGAGTAGGTTAGGAATCCATTTCAAAATACTCTCATTTCAAAAGAGCGTTTCATACACTATTACCAGTTTCAACATCCTACCTTTGCCAAACCGGATTTTCTGCGGTGGACTCTTTGAAGACTAAAAATAGAAAAACAACTCAGAGTGTCTATTTCTAATATTAATCCTTCCTTCAAAAAACTTTGCTTTGCGAAACAAGCCCAAAGGAGTCACTAACAATTATTAAACTTGTTTTTAATTTAGTATTTAAAAGTAATTATTAAATACATTGTGAAGTACTGATACGATCCTATTAATAAGTGTATATTATCAGTGTAGATATGTATTTTATTACTTGTTATGTTAGAGTATAATTTGTTTTGCTTTCCTTTCAGTAAAGTAATAAATTTTTTAATAATGTTTTCTTTTCGATATACTTGCGCATCCCATTTAGTGTTATCACGCCCTCCTAGGAACAGGTGGGCCGTGCCTCACTAGGGAACGCCCCACAGGTTGAGAAACACTGGATTACAGAGGTAAAAGAGACCTATTTTTTAATTAAAACCGTCTGCCCATATATATCATTCACTGTGAACAGGAGGCCTACAGTAAAATCCGTTAGATTACGACTGTTCATTTTTTGATAAAACTTAATGACTGAAAATACTAATATAAAATAACCCAATACATCTGAAAAACGGAGGAAATTCATCTCCGATATTTTTAAACGGTTTTGTTTGAAAATTGAAAGCGGTAGTTTCGAGTTTATCGTTTGAAAGGCTCTAGTATATTTTCAAGTCTTAGTACGTGAAGCGTTTATGTTTCGTTTAATTAATATACGTCGACCTAAAATTCAATTTTATTGAAAAAGTCTGCACTATATTACCGATGAATACGACTTTTTTTGCGCAGGTAGTTACATAATACAAAGAGATACTCAATTTTTTTTGTTTTCTTAACTCCAATATTAAGAAATTTCCAAAAGTAGAAAGTAAGTATGAATTGGATAAAAAACCATTGCAATTAATTATACGAGTAATAATATTATTTACTTCCTTCAGTTATATTTTTCCTCTCGGTTTATAGAGTAACGTGAATTTTATATTTATCTTTTCATAAAAATTACATATCTGTTTATTTGGACGAAAAAAAAAATATATATATATATTTAATACAAAAATTTTTTAAATATAAAATGAAACAAAAAAATGTCATCTTTGCATTATTTTCAGCTTTGTGATTATGATTGATGACAGTTACTGATCAGCTGCATTTAACAACAAAGAAAATTACGAACTCGTCATTCTCCTTAGATATTCAACTATTTCAAAAATATAATTATGGTTGTAGTTTTGATTACTTCAATTACATATTGAGGCTTCATACTCGTATAGAATTCTGTAGTCGTTGAACCAAACATTATGATTATAATGAAAATATCAATGCGAAGCAGATACGAATAAATGCATTATTAATTAATTAACGGGTATTCCCGAACGAAGATTCCACTCCTATAGACTGAATGCGATTCAGTTGTAATTTTATGCTGATTTTAAGTGACTTTAATCATAGAGTTTCGGATGAAAAACAAATTATATATTTGGATGTAAAGATACTCATTTACTGTGACAAAATATCATTAAATTTAATTAACTGATATAAAATTAGTATAGGATTTACGCCTATTCGGTTCTTCACTTTTCAGTAATGACTTTTACATATAAAGATAACGAACGCGATACTACTACACCGACTTGAGTAGATAATATTAACATGTAAATGATTTTGAGAACAAAATCGATTAACTATTTTTTTCATGCCACTTTTCTAAATTTTTCAAAGATTAGCTGTTAAAATATACTTACGAAGTAAAATGCAATTCGGTTTTATTAATACCTAATTTCTTGTTCATTGTAGAAAAATTGTAAGGAATGATAAATTTATTTATTATAAAGTATAAAACGACATTCGTCATTTAATATACATTTAAAAGTAATCCGTAGTAGAAATTTTTCAATTCTAAATAAAGCAATTTTATGCTATACTATTTTAATAAGAATGTTTGGATTATAATAACTTTGTTTGTGTTAAGGGGATTATGTTAAAATTAAATTTTTGATATTGTATATATTAAGTAAAAAAAAAAAGTTGTCCGGTGGCTTTTTTATTTTTCTGAAAGGCTTTAGTCGTCTGTTTCTTTAGTGAGATAAGCCTATTTTTATTACTTCACAGTCTCATTAGAATGAACACAACCGTTTTCCTCCTTTCAATATTCTTGTATCTAAAAAGAAAAAAAAATGTTTATAGCTTTTCCTTAAAGTTTGATTTTAAGTAAGTACCACTCATTCATAAAACACAACGACACAGATGTGAGTTGTAATTTTTATTTTCCTTCGTATTTATTCCCAAATGTACAGTGTCTCACAGAGAATGATTAAGCCGATAACTGTTCTAAACGAAAAATTGCCAGTTGTTACATTGTTATGATTAAAATCCTACCACCGTAAATCATGTCTATAATAGATTTTTGTTCTTCGTGGCCAGTAAAATTCTGAATATCGTAGAAATCTGGCATATCTGCCAATAAATCTGGCAATAGTTGAATTCTTCATCGCCCTCTACAATTCTGGAGAGAAATGGTTTTTCTTAACTCTATTCTCGGATGTCTCTTTAGTATGTGGAAGTAGAACAGTTCCGACACATATTTGAGCTGGTAAATATAAAAATCATCGAACAGTTGAACAGTTATATGATCCTTCCGACCTAGGTAGAGACATTCCGATCTCTTGAGGGATTGTTGGAGAAATAAATGCCCGTTGCCTGAGGGGGAGCTTGAAGAACTCGTTTTCGCTGGAGCCGTCTCGTTTGATGCAGCCTCTGTGGTTGTACCATCTTTATCCTTAAAGAAAAAAAAGGGGTGAATAATAGTTAGTTTTCACCCCTTTATTTATATTGATATCATATTCAAGGGTTCACTGTTTTCTATCTGGAGATTATAGTAAAATCCTTTGGACTAAGATGCTTATCAAGTAAAGCTGGCTCTCCTGGTCATTTATAATAGGTTAATCTATACTCTCTTAAACCAGAAGCAGATGTTATCGATTATATATTTTATAAAACTAAGTCTTAATGCGCATAACTTAATTAATGAAGTTCCAGCTATTAACCGAAATGGAAGTTGATAATGACTTTATTAGATAAATAAATTCTACTCCTGCTTATTTTGATAAACAATAATTTTTATAAAGGACTTTATTTTTCTTATTTATTTTATTTTTGTTTCCTCTCAATTAGAACTAAAAGCGAAAACTCGCATTTATATCAGTTATTATCTGTTATTACGTCATACCTTGTTCAAAGAATTTATATCACGATCGTGTAACAACGCTTACAGTACCAATTTTTAATAAATAATCGGACTATTTAAAGATTTTTTTACGAATTTATTTAAAGTGCACTTAAAATATTTTCTGTTGCAAAAAGAATATTATTCTATCGATGGATTTTTAAATAATACTAATTAAAGACAGTAAAAAACCCAGAATTTTTTTGTATCTCATTCAACATATACATAAATATATGTTCAAATAATTTTCATTAATGCCTTCTGAATTGTGATTTACTTCGTAGTTATTTTTT